>NW_022681473.1:120606671-121806671 GCF_009764315.1 Trachypithecus francoisi | reverse complement strand
GACTCTGTGTAGGAGCCCCGCCTCTGGCTTGGCTTAGAATGAAGGTTCCTTGAAGTATTTCCTTCTTGGTGCTGCTGTCTTGGTGGGTTTGGGGGCGCCCACCTCTCCCAAGTTACCTGCTTGGATGTGAGCCATGGCAGCACTGGACAGCTTCTGCTGGTCTCTTGCAGCTGCCATGGGCTTGGCCCAGTGACCTCGCAGGATGAGGCCTTGGATGGCTGCTGTCTCTTCTTGGCATGTCCATCTTAGGGATGGACTTCTTCTCTGCCACACAGGCCCTGGTCCTTCCTTTCACCCAGGGAGCTGAGGACCAGCTCCACCCTTGAGGTTTACTGTGCTAGTCACACCACCGCAGTTCCTTTCCGAACACATCTGAAGGGCTCGTGGTGAGAGTGGCACAAAGGGGCTTCGGAGACTGGGCCGTGCACCCTTGGGGTGGAACTTGGGCCTTCCACTTGATGTGCTTCTCGGGGGCATTGGAATCCACTTGACCACTGAGGAACAGCTCTGCGAGGTGGAAGAGCACACGACTCTTTGGGTTCCTCTTTCCCGGTGGCACACCCTCTGCCCCCACGCTGTGACATGCTGCTCACTCGGGTCTCTCCTGGGGGATGATGGGAGCCAGCTTACCTGAGTGTTGGGGTGGGAGGTGGCAGCTCACCGCAAGCTGACGTGCAGCCTTTGTGCACTGGCAGTGTGGGGTTTCTCTCCCAGAGGAGCTCAGGGGGCTCAGCCAGGCCCTGGGATGCACTGGGATGTGGGCATCAGGCTGTCAGCCTTCAGGATGAATTTGGCCAACTTTTCTGAGCAGCATCCTGAGAATTCCAGCCCTCAGGTTAGAAAAGAAGAGGAGATGATGAGGTAGAAGGCTTTGCTGCTTTTGGATGTCATGAGAGGCTGAGATGCTCAGGCTGTGGCTGTGCCTTCCAGGGCACCCCCGTGCTAACCACGGTGCTGACTCCTTCTCTGCTTTCCTCTGGCAGTGCCCATGACCTCAGCACATAGACCCAACGTGGGGAGCCGTGCTTTTCGCTGGTCACTGAATGGCCGTTGTGCTGTGGCTTCCCTGGCTAGGGCAAGGACGTCAGGTCTACCCATCTCTCAGTGGCCTGCCACTCATTCAGCTCCCATGAGGGCTTCCTCCTGTGACAGTGCCCTTGGAGGCCAGCAGCCCTCCTGCACCCCATGGACGGCAATGGAAATTGGTGGAACACCCTCTGTCCGTGGGATAGAGGGTGAAGATGTCACAGGCACAAGCTTAGGTGCTCGGTGTGGGCGTGTGTGACAGCGTGGTTGTGAACATGTGCGTGATGGAGCTATAGCCACCTCTAGGGACCAATGTCCTTCATAGTCTGCCTTTGAACAATGGCAGTGACTACTGACCAGCTTCTTAGGACTTCTGCGCTCACTCTGTGAGAGATCACGCTTTCCAAACTTCCCCTTTTACTGTCTGGCAGCCTTGCAGTAGACACGGCTCAGATGCAAACCTGCTCCTGTGTCTCAGATGTCTGTCTGCCTCTTCAGGATTGTGGCTGAGAACGGTGGCTATTGCAGTGTCAGGTGACCCACAGACCAGGTAGAGGGTGAAATGGTTCTTAGCGGGGCCTGGACGACTGCATTTGCATGGGGAGAGAAGATGTAGGACGAGGCAGAGAGGCGAAGCCTGTCTCAATTTGCTGGTGGGCTGCTGTGGGCTCCCTAGTGCTGAGTGGGGTCCTGTGCTGGATTATTGGGGTGGCTCTGGGCCCGGCATCCCAGAGTGGCCCTTCCTGCAGCCAGTCTGCCTCTAAGCAGCTTCCCCGAGAGACGGGGTAGGACGGGCCTTTTGAGATTCTACTTTCTTAGCAGGAAGGACGCCTTTTTCCCAGTGGGCTGATGGGGTCTGTGCCCTCCTTTGAGGTGGCCTAGTCCCACAGCCATGCGCGTGGGGGCAGACTGAAGCCAGGTGGATTAAGCCGAGTATTTCTTGATATTTTTCCTTGCTCTCTGTCTTTATTTTTGATTTGTGATCTAAAATATTTGGGGTTGAACTGATTTAATTTATTCCTCTGCCCTTTTTGTGTTGAGGAAACTGGGGTAAGGTTCAAATGTGAAATTTTCTGATTTTATTTGGGGTGGGGGACAAGGTTGACACAACAGTAGCTTCCGGGGAGAAACGGATTTCACGGAGCCTCCGGCATCTTTGGCACTGCCCACGATCCAAATCTCCAGGGCTGAAGACTGCATGGCTGGAATCTGTTTCTTCCCATTTTGTTAGCAAAAGCCTTTTCCAGGCTTGGGGGTGGGGTGGGGGAAGAATTGTACATAAAGTACATTTTATTCATATGTAGAGAAACCTAGGAAAAGAAAAGCTAATGGTTAATCTTGGGCTTGCTTTGCTTGCATGTAAAGGAGCTTTGAGGACACTGCAGGGATGGCTGGGGAGCTGCAGGAAGGGGCAGAGGGTGGAGCCGAGCGGGTCGTGGAAGGCCCCATGAGTCCAGCCTCTGCAGCACTCTAGGAGCTGTGCACATTCCCACCGGGGCTTCTAACCCAGCCCTGCCTGGGTATCTTCTTCAGATAAAGTGGATCTAGTAGGCAGTGTGTAGAGCCCCATGTGGCTGTGTGTGTTGCTTTGGGGAGAGGGCCAAAGAGGTGTCTTATTGGCCAGATCTAGGTTGACTAGGGTAATGAGTGGGGCAGTGGTGTTTCAGGAGGGGGAGTTGAAGAACTGGAGGGTGGAGGGGAGACCTATGTGTTTGCCAGGTGTTGGTGAGGCTGGAAGGGGCACAGAGGATGAGGTCAGGCATGGGTTAGGATGGTGAGACCACCCCCAGGGGACATCAAGCCTCAGCATCTCTTTGAGTCATGTGATAACTTAGTCACTTGTAAGGGTGCAGAGTACACACTGGAGGATCATCTCAAGACGATGAAGAACGATTGCCTGGTGGGAGTCTGGCTGGGGAGTGGTGGCCGTGCAGGGCCTGTGGGAGGGGGATCTAGGCATTGGGGACAGATTGTGGGGTGGGGTCCTACATATGGACCCAGACTGGATCTTGGGAGAGGTCTTCCTTCTTAGCTAGACCTTCCTTGCTTCTTCTAGAATTAGCCTCTAACACTAAGTGCCCAAACCAAACATGGACATCTTTATATTGTATTTCAACTTTATTTGTTTTTGGGGGCTCCTCAGGCCCAAAGCTGAGAGACTTGTCTTGAGATGCCCGTCCTATCACCAGCTCTTCATCAGTGGAGAAGGAAGCGCCATTCTCGCGAGCTTCACGTGTTTGTTTTCCTAAGCTGCAGTGGTGGGTTGCCTCTCCGTCCACACAATCGGAAAATGTTCATGGGCCTTGGTGATGGTGATGGTGATAGAGGGGAGGAGCTGGAGCCTGATGTGCCTTCATCCCCCTTTCCTCTTGAGGTATAGAGGCTTCCTTCAGGCCATGACATGGCACAGTGGCTTCGTGAGGCCTTCTCTTTACTTTCTCTTTTTTGATAGGCCAAAGTCACTAGTCTGTGGTGGTGGGAGGGCAAAAGAGTTTCACCTGAAGCTCTTGGCTTGACCAGCCATTCTTCTCTCTTTAATGTCTCCAGCTCTGCTTCTTTTTAGATTAAGAGGCAGAATGAAAAATCTCTTCTTTAGAAGAAGTCAGTAAACCAAGGATCAAAGCCCAGATTGGACTTTTTGCACTCTTACCAGCTTGCTGTTTGCTAGGGGGACCCATCGCCACCCTTCCCTCAGACTGCGAGTGAATCCACACTGGTCCAGAGCCTTATTTCTGGGTTCCTGTCTGTACTCTCAAAACCTTCTTTTAGGAGCAAGTGTAATAACCCCACCAGATGTTCTGTGTGTTGGGTTGCTGAGAAGGTGGAAGTTTTTTTCAACCTCATTTTAAGCTGTTAGAAAAACACTCAGTAGATTGAATTTGGTCCAAAGACACCACCACCCCATGAGGGATCCCATGTAGGATAAAGACAAATGAAGCGTCCATACAGGGGTCATTGATGGCTGCTCACATCTTAGAGAAGGAAGAATCCGGGTGTCTTGGTTGCCATATACTTTGGTGGAACAGTGGCCAGTCATTAGAATCACATGGGTGTTGTCTTCCGCGGCGTAGAAGACAGTAGTAGTAGTAGTTAGGGTTTCGGACGAGGGCTGGTGAAAAGCTACCGGCTTTGGAGCCCTGGCTGGAAGAGCTAGATTGGACAGCTTTAGCCCCATGGCTCTAATGCTCAGCTCCTGTCCCTGGTCCTTGGTTGTCACCACTCCCATCGCACTAGATGGGGACGTGAATGGCTGCCTGGGCCTGCCTGTCGTTCGGGTCTTGAAGAAATGTGCTCCACCAATCCTACCTCTCTGTGGCACTGGACTTCCTGGATTTATTTTAGAAACCAGGGCAGACCCTCCCTCGCCACCCCATATACACACTAGGTAGCTTCCCTTCCCTTCTTTTCGTTTCCCCACTTCTGTGTGGCTCCAGAGATCTTGGACACGTGCATGGTTTACGATGGGGAGGTGGTGGGAGGGGCAGGGAATCCTGGAGGGCAGGGGCTTGGGCCGGGGAGGGGGACTTGCATTTTTGGCCTCAGAAATGCTGTGGGCATGCGTTTGGGCCACGTGTGGGGTTTTCACATGAGCCATGGAAGGGGCGAATGCCCAGCCCTCCTCACGCTGGTGGTGGAACCTAGGGCTTTGGCCTCCTTTTGGCATAGGGGTCTATGAAGCTATATTTCTGGTGGAGGGGATGGACCTCCTCACGGTCATCTTGCAGATCTTGAAAGGGTAGTTGTCACCCGCTCTATCAATGAGGACTTATATGGCCTGCCATGAACGAGAGGTGTGCCATGGCCGATGGTGTCCTGGCGGGGCTGGAGAAAGGGGATCATCTCATGTGTCCCTCTGCAGGCACCAGGTTGTTCCCCTGGTCTCTAACCCCCAGCCAACTGTCTAGTCCAGTGTTTCTTTTCTGGATTCAGGAAGTAAGTGGGGGTGTATGTGTGTGTGTGTGGTGTGTGTGGTATGTGTGTGGTGTGTGTGGTATGTGCGTGGTGTGCATGTCTGTGTGTGGTGTGCGTGTGTGTGTGTGGTGTGTCTGTGTGGTGTGTGTATTGTGTGGTATGTGTATTGTGTGTGGTGTGTGTATTGTGTGTGGTGTGTGTGTGTCTCTGTGTGGTATGTGTTGTGTGTATTGTGTGGTGTGGTGTGTGTATTGTGTGTGGTTGTGTGTGTGTGTGGAGTGTGGGGTGTGGTATGGTGTGTCTGTGATGTGCGTGTATGTGATGCGGTGTCTGGTGTGTGTGTGATGCAGTGTGTGGTGTGTATGTGTGTTGTGTGTGGTTTGGTGTATGTGTTGTGTTGCGTGTGGTGTGCATGTGTGTTTGTGGTGTGTGTGGTGTGGTGTATCTGTTGTGTGTGGTATGTGTGTTGTGTGTGTGGTGTGTGGTGTGTCTGTGGTGTGTTTGGTGTGCGTGTACTGTGTGTGGTGTGTGTGTGGTATGTGTTGTATGTATTGTGTGTGGTGTGTTATTGTGTGTAGCTGTGTGTGGGCGGTGTGGTGTGTGGTATGGTGTGTGTATGTGGTGTGCGTGTGTGTGTGTGATGTCTGGTGTGCATGTGTGTGATGCGGTGTCTTTGTGTGGTATGTGTGTGTTGTGTGGTTTGGTGTGTGTGTTGTGTGTGTGGTGTGTGTGTGGTGTGTTGTGTGTGGTGTGTGTGTGTGTTGTGTTTGTTGTGTGTGTGTTGTGTGGTATGTTTGTTGTGTGTGTGGTGTATGTGAGAGAGATTTGTACAGACGTGCTGATTTGCCTGCGTAGCGTCAGGCCCAGGAGACCCTCCTTTAGTTGACTCCTTTCTAGACAACTTCTCTTTGGGTAGGAGGGTCAAATTAGTAATGCACCATCTTTAATGTATTTTTTATGGAGACTGTACATAAAATTATATAAATCTCTAGAATTGGTTCTATTTTAAGGAGAGAGGGGAATGTATGTGGGGGGCAAGGATCAGATGCAATTGTGGAGAGTGGGAGCTTCGGGCGAGTGGTACTCGGGTATGGGGAGCGGGAGGGCAAGAGATGAGTGCCAGGCAAGATGCACAGGGGCCCGTGCCCTCTGCACACGTATATAAATATAAAGAAAACCTAGATAAAGTCTATCTATCTCTATATCTATATGAAGTCGTAGTTTGCTTTATTTTTGTACCTGTGCTTACAGATGTTTTCAGCAGTGCTACCTTCCCAGGCAGTCTGGGCTACTTGATGCCACCTCCTTCCCGGCTCTTCCTTTGATATTCTCTCTGTTCAGAGTTTCTTGGGTCTTTCTGATGGAAATGTATATATATATATGAAAAGTTTGTAAAATAACAAAACAAATAACCCACCTGCAGGAAGGACAAGTGAGCTGAAGATTGTGTGGAGCTGCAGGATCTGATAGCCCTAAAGAACCAGGACCCATGCGTCTCTTGCCACTTGGGAGGGATGTTGACTTGAACTTCTTTGCAGAGGGGCTTAACAGGGCAAGGCTGAGGAGATGAGAACTGTGACTGAATCCCCATGTGGCTGTGGGAAGGTACCCAGTTCCTCAGAGAGAACCTGGCTTTGCAGCATTAGAAAGGGAGTGGTTGAGACTACCTAGGGACTTACGGTGACACCTGTCTTGGTTTGTAGCACTGTAGCTCAGACAGCTCAGACAGCTCCTAGAGGGCATGGCGATGGGAGAGTTTGTGAGGCTGGCTGTGTGGGCTTGGTCTTGGAGAACACATGGCCTGTTTAGTGTCACTGCAGATTCTTAGAGCCAGCGTGAATGTGATATATAGTATAAATATGTCATCTGTGTTTTCTTTAGTGATTTTTAATTGGAAAATAAAGTGCCATTGCAAATGGGATGGTCCAATCCCGGGACACTGAGTGGAGGATGGGGAGTGAGAGATTAACTTTGGGCAGGACTGGGAGAATAGGTCTTAGTGGAACCTTCTGGCCTCCAGCCGGGGACTTAGAAAACTGAACAATGTATTGGTAGAACTGGACCCACAACGGGAGATTCTGGAGAGCAGGAGTTCACTTGTATCTGAGCAGAAAGCAGTGTGCCCTGAAGAATACCTCTTTGAGCAAATTCCAGACCTCACACACATGCAGGGGCCCTGCCTTGCAGCCTCAGCAAGCGTCTCCTGGGTGCTAGCTCCTTCCTGACTTGCCCAGAGCTCAGAGTGCTGTGTTTGAAGCCGGTGCTGGGCCAGATGGTGCAGGCAGCGAGGAGAGACTCAGGACTGCAACCTTTCGGCTCCTTATTCCTGCTCATCACTCAGAAAAGGGCAGTACTAACGCCTTCCCTAACCAAGACGTGGCACTCCCTAAGAGCTCTTGTCTATAGAGTTCGGTCCCTAGAGGAAAGCAGATGCCTTCACTGTGCGAAGGGCTTGGTTGACAGTTTTGGTGTATTATGGGAAGAGTAGGTTCGGGTGAAGCTTGAGCCTAACTCTTGATCCTCACATGGACCTATGAGGCCCTGCCATTCAGTCAGGCACTGTCCTTGGGTCCTTAGATTAACTGCTGAGAACACTTCCCACTTTCCGAGGACGCTGATGGGAAGTGGGCTCTGTCCACACAGCCGGAAGGGCCTGGTGCTGGCGCCACTCGCAGTGTGTCCATCCTTGCCTCGACTGATCTTTCTTGCAGGCTCCTGCAGCTGAGTATTTCTTGTAAGATTTTTCAGGGGCTTGGGCAAGAAGAAGAGCTGCGAATTCTGCTCCCTTCCCACCTCGAAGCCTTCCCAGGCCACCACAGTCTCTGCACAAGGGAGGCTTCCATCACCGTTCTTTTGGCTCCTAGACCCACCATCCTCTCTCTTTCCGTGGACTCTGCCCGACTTCTGGGCCACATGCAACCAGCAGAGTAAATCGCTCCAGCACCACGGACACGTCCTAGGGCTCACCCTCCCACCAGGGCCAGCCCAAGACTAGGTCCTCAGCAGCATCAAGGTCTGGGAGAGCCACTGGCCTGCGTGTCACCATTCCATTCCTCAGCCTCCACTGGACTCTTTGTTTTGGGGAGGGAAAGGGAAGATGGGGCTATGTACCTTGAAACTATACAGTGTGGAGGGGATGTTAGTGCCTCCCTGTGACCTTTCTGCTCCACTGCTCAGCAAGATGAGGTAAGGGTGGGTGTCAGAGGGGACTTCCAGCTTCTCTGAAGAGCCAGCCCTTAAGGCACTTGGAGCAAGGGGCACTGAGATCAGCTTTATGTGGAGTAAGGAGGAGGCCTGGGAACCGCTTGTGGCATCAGTGGGTGCGACAGGTGGATGAGTGTGCTCTGATGGGGCCTCTACGGCCCACAGCCACTGCCAGGAGCCTGAGCTCTTCCCCATGCGTGGGACACGTTCCTTGGTCCCCACAGCAGAATGGACATTGAATTTTGGTGCTTTTCCCTTTTGGTAGAAGGTGGGGGTATCTGAGGAGTTGTTTCTGTCTTGCTACCTCTGCTGTACAGAGCAAGAGTTGGGGTTAGGGAGATCTGTGAGAACTGCCCTCCCATGGATCAGTGTGGGCCCTGTCCCTCTTCCCCGTTGTCACCAACCAGCAGCTTGGGGAAGAGGCCTTGTCTTGGATTTTTGCTGCGCGCTTCCATCCCTCTTTGTGGTAGATGTTCATGTCAACCCACTTTGAGCAGTCTGAAAGTAGGAGGCGGGGGAAGAAGCAAGCCTGCATAGCACACTTCCTGTCGGTAGTGGGTTGACTGTGGCATTGGAGGGTGGGGTCTCAGAGTCTGGGGACTAGGAGGAAGGTACTTGATGGGATAGTCTTGATTCTGGAACTTTAGACTGAGGTGTTAGAAAGGGGAATTGCTGGCTAGGGGAGAACAGCAGTTTAATGCTCCACTTGCCAAGTTGTATACATCAGTGTCAAAAGGTCTTGACCTCCCATTCAGATTTAATTTCCTAACTGCCATTGGTGGGGCAGGGATAGAGGGCCCGGAAGGGGGCGCTGTCACCAGTTGCTCCTGCTTTTCTGCAGCCACTGACGTGAAGGGACCACATCCTGCTTCATGTCAGCGGCGACTCCTGCCCCTTGGTCTTCAGTTTTTTCTCTTCCCCAGGAGGGACTTTGATCATGCGGGATAGAGTTCTCCCGTCGCACACTTGGAGGCAAGTTTTAGATGAGCTGCTTTCCTCCATTTCACCTGGTGGTCTGTGGACACACAGAGGGTGGGGGTGAGCGGGCAGCGTGGGTGGGGAGGGGCTCGGGATGCTACCTCCCCCAGATCCCTTCCAAACTCTGTACCTCTCGGTGCGTGGCAGCCTCTTGCTGTAGTTCTTCTTTTCTGGATATGACTGTCAGTTTCGTCATGAGATTTCTTGCTCTCATTTCGAACTCTTTCTTTCTTCCACTTTCTTTGGGGGTGACCCCCGATCCATGCCAGGTCTTCCTGCGAAGACCACTCCAACCTCGTTTCCATTTCTTGAATGTTGAGTATTCCAACATCACTGCGCTAGGGTGCTTCATGGTGCTGTTCTCGAAGAGGCCAGTTGGGCTGAATCTCCCCCCTCCCACTGGCTCCTGATATCTTGCTGTATTTTGTCTTCTTTCTGATTTTTCCCTCGGGGTTTGGGGTGGGTGACTTAGGGGCGGCTTTTGTGTTCTCCCTCTCTCTCTCTCTCTTTTCTGTATGTATGTATGGACTGGCTAAAGTGAGTTTGGGCAGCTGACTTTATGGTATGGGTTGGCTGACTTTTGTTCAATATTAAAGACAAACCAACAAATTGTACAGCTGCACACAGAACACCCTCGAGTGTGAACTTGAATGGCAACTAGAGGCTTACTTTTCGAACTTCAGGTATGTAACTCAAAAGTAAATAAAAACACTATTTTTTCAGTAAGCTTTTTTTTTTTCTTCTAAAAGATGACTTAGAAATCAAACTATAAGAACATGAAATCGGTGCTGTACCAAAGCCTTATATGAACATATTCTACACTCTGTATAACCTGTCTGTGAGGAGCTCCCTGCTCTATCACCCTCTTCTCAAAAGCCTGGGAATGCCAGCGCGTGCCAAGCCTGGGGCTGGGTCTTGGGGACCTGTGGGCCAAGGGTACCCTGGGAAGCAAAAGATGATGATGAGGATGGGACACCCTTCTACTGCCTGAGCAGACTGCAAGGAAAACCGGTGTGTGTGTGTGTGTGATGGTGAGGATGGGACACCCTTCTACTGCCTGAGCAGACCGCAAGGAAAACCGGTGTGTGTGTGTGTGTGTGGTGAGGATGGGACACCCTTCTACTGCCTGAGCAGACCGCAAGGAAAACCGGTGTGTGTGTGTGTGTGATGGTGAGGATGGGACCCCTTCTACTGCCTGAGCAACCGCAAGGAAAAACCGGTTGTGTGTGTGTGTGATGGTGAGGATGGACACCCTTCTACTGCCTGAGCAGACTGCAGGAAAACCGGTGTGTGTGTGTGTGTGATGGTGAGGATGGGACACCTTCTACTGCCTGAGCAGCCTGCAAGGAAAACCGGTGTGTGTGTGTGGTGTGATGGTGAGGATGGGACAACCTTCTACTGCCTGAGCAGACTGCAAGGAAAACCGGTGTGTGTGTGTGTGATGGTGAGGATGGGACACCCTTCTACTGCCTGAGCAGACCGCAAGGAAAACCGTGTGTGTGTGTGGTGTGATGGTGAGGATGGGACACCCTTCTACTGCCTGAGCAGACTGCAAGGAAAACTGGTGTGTGTGTGTGTGTGATGGTGAGGATGGGACACCCTTCTACTGCCTGAGCAGACTGCAAGGAAAACCGGTGTGTGTGTGTGTGTGATGGTGAGGATGGGACACCCTTCTACTGCCTGAGCAGACTGCAAGAAAACCGGTGTGGTGTGTGTGTGATGGTGAGGATGGGACACCCTTCTACTGCCTGAGCAGACTGCAAGGAAAACCGGTGTGTGTGTGTGTGTGTGATGGTGAGGATGGGACCCCTTCTACTGCCTGAGCAGACCGCAAGGAAAACCGGTGTGTGTGTGTGTGATGGTGAGGATGGGACACCCTTCTACTGCTGAGCAGACTGCAAGGAAAACCGGTGTGTGTGGTGTGTGATGGTGAGGAGGGACACCCTTCTACTGCCTGAGCAGACTGCAAGGAAAACGGTGTGTGTGTGTGTGTGATGGTGAGGATGGGACACCCTTCTACTGCCTGAGCAGACTGCAAGGAAAACCGGTGTGTGTGTGTGTGATGGTGAGGATGGGACACCCTTCTACTGCCTGAGCAGACTGCAAGGAAAACGGTGTGTGTGTGTGTGATGGTGAGGATGGGACACCCTTCTACTGCCTGAGCAGACCGCAAGGAAAACCGGTGTGTGTGGTGTGTGATGGTGAGGATGGGACACCCTTCTACTGCCTGAGCAGACCGCAAGGAAAACGGTGTGTGTGTGTGTGTGATGGTGAGGATGGGACACCCTTCTACTGCCTGAGCAGCCTGCAAGGAAAACCGGTGTGTGTGTGTGTGATGGTGAGGATGGGACACCCTTCTACTGCCTGAGCAGCCTGCAAGGAAAACCGGTGTGTGTGTGTGTGTGATGGTGAGGATGGGACACCCTTCTACTGCCTGAGCAGACCGCAAGGAAAACCGGTGTGTGTGTGTGTGTGATGGTGAGGATGGGACACCCTTCTACTGCCTGAGCAGACCGCAAGGAAAACCGGTGTGTGTGTGTGTGTGATGGTGAGGATGGGACACCCTTCTACTGCCTGAGCAGACTGCAAGGAAAACCGGTGTGTGTGTGTGTGTGATGGTGAGGATGGGACACCCTTCTACTGCCTGAGCAGACTGCAAGGAAAACCGTGTGTGTGTGTGTGTGATGGTGAGGATGGGACCCCTTCTACTGCCTGAGCAGACTGCAAGGAAAACCGTGTGTGTGTGTGTGTGATGGTGAGGATGGGACACCCTTCTGCCTGAGTGGACTGCAAGGAAACCCGATGTGTGTGTGCGTGCGCACACGTGTACCTGCATATATATGTGTGCGTACCTGTGTGTGTGTGTGTGCGCGCGCGCACGAGAGAGTGAGAGCGAGAGAGCTCACAGGTGATCAATGCCAAAGTGAATGCACTAAGTACGAGCTTGAAGGGAGACCCAGGTTGGCTCTGGGAGCGGGGCGGTGTAGGCATGAAGGGGGATGCTCTCTCCCCTGTTTCCTGCCTCCTTCCCTTCTTCTCTGTCAGGGAGGGGAGGTGTGTTGGAAACAGCTACACTCTCAATCAGGTGCTTTTTTTTCCCTCAAAATCTCCAAACTCAAAGCACTTATAAGGGGCCCTTCCTAGGGGCAGGCACCCCCAGCCACCAAATCACAGATTTCCAAGAGTGGGAGGAGCTTTCTTCTCTCCAACCCTTCCTTGGTTTCCTGGGGAAGAGGGTTCTTCCTGCAGGGCCCCTGGGCATCCTGCTCCTGGGCCTGGGCCTACAGACTGCCCTGCCCCTTCTTCCCAAACCTCTGAGAAGACCCCACTGGAGATGACCCCAAAGCCACGCCTGCTCCACGGCCCTAAGCAATAATGCCTGCCCTGGCTGCTGATGATGGTGATCCCTTTGGCCTTTGACTTGCCAGTTAAAAATGGAGTGACACCCCAGACTCAATTAGGAAGAGAACCTGCAGTCTGCCTCAGCTCAGGCCACCCCGCCAGGCTCCACTCGCTGGTATTTTCAGGCTTGCTAAGTACTAACCAACTCATCCCCAGTAACACTGCATGTTCATATCCTGAATTAAAAAGCAAAATGAGCAAACAAGTGCATAAGCAGACGAGAAAAAAGAAGGCACATCAAATGACGAGATGTGCAGCCAGTGAAGGTCCCCGGGAGTGTTGCAAGTTAAACTGATGGAAAGACGTTTAGTATTTAATTGCTCTTCATGTAACATTACTCTGCTTCAGAAATGTTTTGTATTTTGATATAAATAAACATTTGCTAAAAAAAAAGTTCATTTTCTAATTTTCTTTTTTGTACCTAGGGAGTACTTCCTGATGTTGTCTCACCCCTGGCCCTAGGTCTCCCTAATCAACCCACTTTAAAACTCACGACTCAACATGATTCTGAAAGGATTTGCGGCTGGGAGATGAAGAGGTTGCCTTGCGTTCATTGAACACACATGTACTGAGGGTATACTGTGTGTGAGTCACTGTTCAATTCACTTGGGGTGCATGAGTGAACAGACCAGACAAGGCTCCTGCTCCTGGAGGGCTTTTATTCTGGTGGTGGGGAGAGAGAATGAGTCGTTATTGCACTAAGAAAATGACATCAAATGACCTAAGGCAAAAAAACAAAAACAAAAACAAAAAAAGGAGCAGGGTAAGGGGCTGCTGATGTACAGAAGGAGGGAGGGGGCTGTGGTTTAGAACACTATTTTAGAGTGCTCACAGAGGGCCTCGAGGGGAGGCAGCCCTGGAGCAAAGGCAAAAGGGAGTAGCTTGTCTGGTGAATGCACACAGATGTCTCTTTTACTTTGTAGGCTTTTTACGCTGGCTCTTCAATTATGCGATTAAGATAATTTTTTGGTTGGACTCCATCTTTGTCTAAATGACCCCCAGCTAGCAACTCCTGCTGGCCCTCGGCAAAATCTCATGCAAGAGTCAGGAGTGTGATGGCCCCTCTGTCTCTGCCTTTCTTTTCCCCGGGAGGGAGGGATGTTCAGGCTTCAGCATCTCACTCTGTCTCCTCCAGGGTTGAGTTTGGGGACTTGACTTCCTGCCCTGGCCCGTCCTCATCCTCGTCCTCCCCTTCTCATGCTGGATGTAGGCAATGCTCCTCTTGTTCCCCAGCAACACCTACTAGGCTGCCTTCTCATTTTATTTGGGATTTAGGTAGAGATCGGATGCCAAAATATGATACTCCTGTTTATGCCACAACCAAGAGAAGAAAACAGGCAAATGAACAAACCAGCAAACGGACAGAAATAGGCCCATCTATACATTAAGAAACCTCTGCTGTGTGAAATTCCCTAACAGCTGTGAGATGGGCCGTTCCACCAGGCAGGCCCTGTGTCCACACAGCTTTCCTCTTCCTCAGTGATCTGCCTCTATTCTCTTTCCTCTCTAGTTTCCATTCGCTCTTTCCTCTGCCCTCCCCTGCTCTTAGCAGGCCATGATGAAAATCTTTTTGATGTCTCTTCTGTATTTGGTCTTAATTTGTAAAAGCAGATGCATGGAGTGTCTCACAGTCTCTTTCTTATGCATAGGTGAACGTGGCCAAAGTTGCCAACCCTGTCCTGTGAGAGCCGGCTCTCGGCTCATCCAGGAGGCTGTGCGCAGTGCAGTACTGCACTCCCAGCATGCCATCGGCGTTCCACGGGAGCAGCTGGCTGACCTCACAGTCCTTCTGTAACATTCGCAAGCTCTCTGGCAAAGCTAAATTTAAAAAAAAAGTGAGAAAAAAATAATTTTGGTCCGGAAGACCGTCTCTGTTAAATTTAAGAGACTTTCGTCTCTTTTTAAGATGGGGCCTAAATTCGTGTGCTCCATACTTGAAGAACCCTTTCATTTTTATTTCATTTGATGCTCGTGATAACCTCACAGGTTTAGTAAAATAGATAAAAAGTGATTTATCTCTTTTTTGGTCAGAACCAATGAATGAGCCAATCGACGGCCCTTCACTTCTCCTTCGCTTCCGGTCTCTGCCTCCCTCTCTCCCTTCGTCCTTTCCTCCCCTCATCACTTCTCAAAGGCTTTAAGGCAGCAGGAAGTAGAAAATAAAAATGAGGCCCAGTACTTTCTCCCTTAGGCCTCCTTTCAGGTGAACATGATGCAGTCCCAGGACACCCATGTTCCCCAAGTGAGGTCATGTAGCGCCTTGAGTCTAGGAAACGGCACTTGGGAACCCTGCTGAGCAACGCCAGGACTTTTATTAGTGGAAGTTTGGGTGAATTATAGTGCCAGAGAAAGGGTTGGGGAGACCAGGCGACAACAAACTTTCTGGGCTTTGTACACCTCGAGGCCATGCTGATTTCAGGGCCCAAGCTCTGCTATTAGGTTTTGGGGAGAGACCAGGCTAGTCCTGGGGTACTCAGGGGTCTGCATCATCACGCAGATGGTGTGCTGTAGGTAAACCAGCCAGAGTCTCCTGTGCCCCCAGCCTCCCTTTTTGGGCTGTTTTCCCCATTTCCATGGAACGCTTTTCTCTGTGGTCAGGGGCCTAGGAGCCATCTGTCTACAAACCTAGTGTTGAAGAAGAATTGTATGATGCCTTGGTTTATCAGTCGAGAGAGGTGGGCAGCACCCTGCAATTCCCATACTAGACTGATCGCTGCTTTCGAGAAGCTGCTTTTCCTGTGCTCCTCAGCCTTGGTGGAGAAATTGTCCGCATTCACAGTGGCTTGCCTTCACCCCCCACCCCTGGAAAAAGTCCTTGTCCTGCCTGTGCCATTATGAAAGGGGTGACTGGCCGGGTGCGGTGGCTCACGCCTGTAATCCCAGCATTTTGGGAGGCCGAGGTGGGTGAATCATGAGGTCAGAAGATCGAGACCATCCTGGCTAACACAGTGAAATCCCGTCTCTGCTAAAAAAAAAAAAATTACAAAAAATTAGCCAGGCATGGTGGCGGACGCCTGTAGTCCCAGCTACTCGGGAGGCTGAAACAGAATGGCATGAACCTGGGAGGTGGAGCTTGCAGTGAGCTGAGATCGAGCCACTGCACTCCAGCCTGGGCGACAGAGTGAGACTCTGTCTCAAAAAAAAGAGAAAAGGTTGGGGGGCGGACCTTGGGGAAATTCCTTGGCCTTTCTGAGGCAGCTGCCGCGGGGAGGGAGCCAGCCTTTCTTGGCAGGAGACCACACGTTCTTCGTGTCTGCGCAGACGCACAGGGTGCCTGTCCAGCTCTTCGGGGACTGCTTTGGCAGCACAGGCTGAGTGCAGGGGTCTGCAGCTTGGTGGCATCCTCCAAGGAGAAATGCCACTTTCTCCTTCTTGCAGGCAGCCCCCTCTCTATGCCAGATTATTATGGAGCATTATCTCACTTGGTTCTGAGGGAGAAGCACACCCTTTCCACTCACATAAGGAGGGGGAGGGAAACGCCTCTTAGCACTTCCAGGCACTCCTCAGAAGGCCAGTGACTGGACTTCAACCTTCCCTTTCATCTCCTTCCTGCCGCCATCCTGGTGTGCTGCTAGAGCCAGCTGTGCCGCCTCTTGTTCAGCTGTGCTGGAGGTAACCAGCGCTGTGTGACAGGGTAGGCTGCTTAGCTCCTGTGTGTCCTCAGTTTGGGGCCTTAATCGTCAAATGGCAACAGGAAGTATCCGTTCACACTGGAGACCCCTTCATCCTGTCACGGTTGTGGGCCTTCGCAGCTGCAGCTCCTTGACCTAAATAAAGCCTTTCACTGCGCTTCATTTCACTGGCTCCTTGTGTGTCTGCCTCACTAGTGTGGAAGCCCCTTGGCAGTGGAGCCCCCATCAGTCCTGTTCACTGTTGGAGCCTGAATGTGTACCACAAAAGAGAGACTTAATATTTATGGACAGAATGAATGAATGGTCAGAAAAATGCCTATGATATTTGGCATTATTTAATTTGGAGGTCGTTGGTACCCTTGGGAGAGCAACTTCAGTGGTGTGATGGGACCAGTGGCCAGTGGGGAGCTCACTGAGTGGGGACAGAGCCACTGGGGACTGTTATGCAGACAACACTTCAGACACCAAGTGTATTAACAGGGTATTTGAGGCATAGCAAGGCCCGCACATCAGAAGGCAATTGTCACTGAAGACAGTTTGTTACAGTTCCTGAGAGGAAGCAGCACACCACGCCACACCACGCCACACCACGGGGCCACCTGGGGACGCACTGGAGTCGGCCGGGAGACAGAGGACGCAGGAGCTGTGGGTGGGGGTCTTCGCTGTGGTCTCCCTAGGAAGGAATGGGCGAAGCAGGGTGAGTGGGCTCAGGATTGTCTAGCTTCAATAGTGGTAGTGGGCTCTGGGGCACTGGTACCCTAGGTGTCTACTGCCTGGCCCTGGGTGATTACGGCAGGACTCTAAGACCCTCGCAGGAGGTTTTGGGATGTGGGCTCTGGATTGGGTGGGTTTGTATTTAAAAGGGCATTATGGGGTGAGTTAATGTCTCTAGGAATTGGCTCATCCTGGAAGAGCAGTCCCTCCAGGGTCAGCAAGGCCTCAGATGTCAAAGCACCAGAAGACGGAGTTCATATACCACATCGCAACAGGGGAGAGAAAGGGGATGGCAGCTAGCAGAGTGTGGTCACAGGTGGGCACTGCCTGAGTTTTAGGTGGAAGGGATTAAAGCATGCTTCTGGAATGATCCAACAGAAGAGACCAAAGATACCAGAGGGAAAGGCACTCAGGAAAGGAACAAGGTCCTTGATAGAGAGCAGGGAGGAGCAGGACTGGCCTGCAGGGGAAGGTGCTGGGCAGCCAGGGGCCAGGAGGGAGCTCTCCTGCCATGGCTTGCATTTCTCAGGAGGTGAGAAGCAGGGTATCAGCTGGAAGGCAGAGGGGCCGTGGGGGTGGCAGAGGAAACCTGCAGAGAAGCAAGCCTGCTGGGGAAGCACTGAGGATCACTGGCTGTGCGGAGTCAGTATGGGGCTGGTGATTATGAATGTGCGGTGGTTTATCCCGAGTCGTGGATTTCCTAGGAAAGTATAATGGAGAGAGTGGACAAGGTAGTCGAGGGAGAGGGTGAAATAATACGAGAAACCATGGAATCCAAGGTTGGTGAGTACACGAGACAGGACGAGATGCATAAATACAAGTAAAGTGATGGGTCCAATGGATCCGAGACTTGATGACTGGCTTCTGTGTTGCAGTCAGTGTTGGGTTTCTCTGCTTGAAGAACAGGGGCTTGCAGGCAGATCCTGGCGCTCATAACTTACAGGAAGAGCATCTGGTAATGAGTAGGCCCATGGTGTGACTGAAAGTGGTTGGCTCAGGTCGGGTAGAGAAGTTCACTGAAGACATGCTCAGAGAACGAAGAGCCAAGGGCAATGGGCAGATGCCCTGGGGGGAGGGTCCATTCCTGGGAAGAATGGCCTGACTTGGAAAGAGGAAGACTGGGGCAGGCGCTGACATTTTCAGCAAATAAGAGCATCTTGAGGATGGAGGATGTCAGCAACGAGAGGGGAATGGCCAACCCAAAAGGCGCCTGTCTCAGAGGAGCAGCGTGAGGAGGGGAAACGGCCTGGATCCGGCAGAGAGGCCCGAGGAGCAAACAGTAAATAGTAAATATGTGAGCAAATAGAAAAATCTACGCCAACAACTAAACAGGAGATTAATAAGGAAATAGAGGTCTTGAACAACACTACGCCACTATGCACCAGTTGCACCTACTTGACATATGAAGAACATTCTGTTGAACAACAGCTGAAGGACATTTTTCTCAAGTGCACATGGAGCACTCTCCAGGGTAGACCATATGTTAGGCCACAAAGCAAATCTTAATACATTTAGAAAGATTGAAATCACACAAAATATCTTTTCTTATCACAATGAAATAAAACAAGAAAAGAGCAGAAGGAAAACTGGAAAATCCATGAATATGTGGAAATTAAATAATGCATTCTTGAACACCAATGGGCTAACAGGAAATCACATGGAAAATTAGAAAATAATTGAGACATATAAAAATGAAAACACCATATCCCCAAACTTACGGGATGCAGTGAAAACAGTGCTAAGTGGAAAATGTATGGCTAGAAATGCTACATTAAAAAGAACAAAGATCCCAAATCAACAAACTAAATTTATACTTTAAGGAACTGGAAAAAGAAGAACAAACTAAATATAAAGCTAGGAGAAGAAAGGAAATAATAAATAAAGATTAGGGTAGAGATAAACAAAATAGAGAATAGGAAAATAATAGAGATAATCAACAAAACCAATAATAGGTTCTTAGAAAAGACTGACAATATTGACAAACCTTTAGCTAGACTAAGAAAAAACACAAAGGGGACTTAAATAACTAAAATCGGAAATAAAAGAGAGGACATTATAACCAATTTTATAAAAATAAGGAGGATTATAAGAGAATACTATGAACAACAAATTGGATAATCTAGATAAAATGGAGTCTAGAAATATACAACCTACAAAGACTGAATCATGAAGAAATAGAAATCTGACCAGACTTACAACTACTAAATAGAATGAGTCAATAATAAAAAAAATTCCCAACAAAGGAAATCTCCGGACCAGATGGCTTCACTGGCAAATTCTACCACACATTTAAAAAATTAACACCAATCCTCCTCAAATTCTTTGAAAAAGTTGAAGAGGAGGGAATACTTCCAAACTCATTCTTTTAGATGAGTATTGCCCTAAAATAACATATACTGAAGCCAGCCAAATACATTACAAGAAAAGAAATCTAGAGACCAGTGTCCCTGATAAATATTGGTACAAAAATCCTCAACAAATATAGCAAACCAAATTCAACAGCATACTAAAAAGATTATACGCCATGACCATGCAGAATTTATTCCTAGAATGCAAGGATGTTTCAACATACAAAAATCAATCAATGTAATACATTACACTAGTAGAATAAAGGAAATAAAAACACGTGATCATCTCAATTGATGTGGAAAAAACATCTGACAAAATTAAACACTTCTGATGATAAAAACAACCAGTAAACTAGTAATAGAAGAAAACTACCTCAACATAATAAAGACCATATATAAAAAGCTTATAGCAAGCATCATGCTGTATGGTGAAAGACTGAAAGCTTTTCCTTTAAGGTAAGAAAAAGACAAGGATGTCTTGCTTTTGCCACTTTCATTTAATACAAAACTAGAAGCCTGGTGCGGTGGCTTATGCCTGTAATCCCAGCACTTTGGGAGGCTGCTGCAGACGGATCACTTGAGGTCAGGAGTTCTAGACTAGGCTGGCCAACATGGTGAAACCCTGTCTCTACAAAATATGCAAAATTTATCCAGGCATGGTGGCAGACTGCTGTAATCCCAGCTACTTGGGAGGCTGAGGCAGGAGAATCATTTGAACCCAGGAGGTGGAGGCTTCAGTGAGCTGAGATCACACCACTGCACTCTAGCCTGGGCAACAGAGCAAGAATCTATCTCCAACAACAACAACAACAGCAACGACAGAACAAACCAACCTCCGCCTCCCACCAAAACCCAATATAATACTGGAAGTTCTAGCCATTGCAATTAGGCAAGGAAAAAGGGCATTCAAATTGGAAAAGAAGTAAAATCATCTGTGATTCCAGATGGCATGATCTTACATGTAGAAAACCTAATGGTTTCACATACAAAAAGTACCTGTTAGAATTAATAAACAAATTCAGCAAAATTGTAGGACACAAAAACATGTAAAATCAGTTGCCTTCTACATACTAAAAATGAATAATCAGTAAAGGAAATCAATAATATAATTCCACTTAAAATAGCACCAAAAACACTTAAGAATAAACATATCCAAAGAGGCAAGGGACTTATGATACAGTTTGGATAGTCATGCCTGCCAAATCTCATGTTGAAATGTAATCCCCAGGGCTGGAGGTGGGGCCTGGTGGGAGGTGATTGGATCATGGGGGTGCATTTCTCATGAATGATTTAGCACCATCCCCTTGGTGCTGTTCTCGTGATAGTAAATGATTGCTTGTGAGATCTGGTTGTTTAAGAACTGTATGGCACCCTCCCCCACTCTCTCTCTTGCTCCTGCTCTGGCCATGTGATGTGCTTGCTCCGGCTTGGCCTTCTACCAAGAGTAGAAGCTCATGAGGCCTCCCCAGAAACTGGGCAGATGCCAGAGCCATGCTTGTACAGCCTACACAACCATGAACCAATTAAACCTCTTTTCTTTATAAATTACCCAATCTCAAGTATTCCTTTATAGCAATGCAAGAATGGCCTCATATACCTTGTATACTGAAAACCACAAGATATTGTGAAAGAAACTAAAGAGAACACATGTAAATGTGTTCACGGATTAGAATACTTAATATCATTAAGATATCAATACTTCCCTCAGTGACCTACAGTTTCAGTGTATTTTCTATAAAAATTCATTTTTTTTCTTTTTTGCTGAAATAGAAAAATCCATCCTGAAATTTATATGAAATCTCAAGAGACCCCAAATAGACAAAGCAATCTTGAAAGTGAAGCATTAAAGATGGAGGTTTCACACTTGGGGGTTTCAAACATCGTACACGCTGCGGTCATCAGAACAGTATGGTACAAAGACAGACACACAGCCCGTCCGGTCCCACCCCGGCCCGCCGCCGCGGCCGCCAGCCACGAGCTCCACGCAGCTAAACAAAGGCCCCTCGTATGGCCTCTCGGCTGAGGTCACGAGCCGGCTCCTGTCCAAATATGCCCTCCAGAAGGGGGCAGAGCCCCGCAGCCGGATCCAGGGACTCCCTGGCCTCTCCACGGCCCCGCGTTGTAGAAGGGCCGGAAGGATTATCTTGTGCACACTCGTGAACAAGCTGCAGCCGGGCTCAGACCCCGAGATCAACCGCACCGTGCAGAACTGGCACCAGCCGGAAAACCTCCGGCATGAACCCCGCGGACCGGTTTGAGGCCAACGACCTGTTTGGGAACACGCTGCAGGTGCAGGTGCCTCTTCTCGCCCTGGCGGGGAAGGCCGAGGCTAAGGGGCTGCAGAGCGGGGCGGACAGCGGTGACAAGCGCTCGGAGGAGCAGGAGCGGGACTTGACGACGCCACCGTGAAGGCCGGCCAGGGCGTCATCGGGCTGCAGATGGGAACCCTCAGAGGCACCAGCCAGTCCGGCACGACCGCGTACGGCGAGAGGAGGCATCTCTACGCCCCCAAGAACCACATCCTTGACCCCCCATGGACCACTCGACCATCAACCTCCAGATGGCTGCAAACACGTGCGCCAGCCAGGTGGGCACGATGGCTCCCGGAACCCGGCGGCACGTCCATGACACCAAGCTGGGCACCGACAAGTGTGACAACTCTTCCATGTCCCGCAGATGGGCTGCACACAGGACGCCAACCAGAGCTGCCGGGTCTTCGGCCTGGGCTGGCAGACATAGGACCCCAAGCACTGCCCGCAAGGCACAGGGGCCGGTGGGCTCCCTCGGGTGCAGGCGACTGTCCCGGCCCTGGGGAGGCCCCTGACTCTTCCCCTTACTACCAGGAGGAGACCGGCTGCTGGGGCTCCCAGCTTGCTCTCTCCCCACATCGTCTCCCCGTCTGGGTTTTTGGTTTTTTTTGCGTTTTCTTTTTCTTTTTTCTTTTTTTTTTTTTACCTATTCAGTGCTGCCAATCAACCAAGGGTCTGTGAGTGGCGGCGCTGGATCAGGCAGCAGGGCTTTTTTCTCCTCTTGCCGTGGTTCCTTCGCAGGACTGAGCCACCGGGCTGTGGGGGAAGGGGTCAAGGCTCTATCCCAATGCGTGTAGGGGGAGGGTCCCTGTTGGCACGTTCAGGCTGTGAGCAGAACTGTGCTGGGAGAAGAGACCTGGGCATGGAGGGAACCGGTCCCGGAAAGTTTCCAGTTGCCTCGCCTCTTTCCCCTTCTGTCAGCCGATCAGTTTGTGGTTTCTGTATCTGCAAAAGTTTCAGGAAGTATTTATAAAAGAAAAAAAAAATATATATATATGTTTTATTTTTCCAGAGGAATGGGGCAGGGACAGTGGAGAGGTGCTGGAAAATGAGTCCCCTGGGAGAGGGAGCCCAGCCACGATGCTAAATAGCTCAGGCTCCTGAGTGGCTGGATTTCCCTAGGACCCTCAGACCAACAGACCTCAGACCCTCAGACCCATCTCATGGCCTGGTTGGGAAACGGAGGCCCATACAAGGAAGTGGAATTATGAGTTGTTGGGGTCAAGCCTGAACCCCTATCCATGCTAATCTCCCCCCACCTCCCGCCCCCGCCACTGTGGCCTCAGTAGGTTTTGTTGTTGTTGTGCAGGCTGGAGCGCAGTGGGGCAATCTCAGCTCACTGCACCTCCACCTCCTGGGCTCAAGGGATTCTTCTACTTCAGTCTCCCGAGTAGAGTGGCTGGGACTGCAGGTGCTCAACCGCGCCTGGCTAATTTTTGTATTTTTAGTAGAGATGGGGTTTCACCATGTTGACCAGGCTGGTCTCGAACTCCTGACCTCAGGTGATCTGCCTGCCTCGGCCTCGCAACGTATTGAGATTACAAGCATGAGCCACCACGCCTGGCTCCTGAGTAGGTTTTAAGGGGCCCCAATCCTTCTTTCCCCTTCCAGGCCTGACCAGCTATACTGCTCTGGTTCCCCGCCCCTCACACAGTCCACCAAGTACTGCACAGGAAACCCCACCCAGGGGTCCTGCACCATGAGATAATGAGAAATAAGGACTATGGACCAAACGCAATAAAACCTCTGTTTGTAAGAAGACAAAGAAAAAGGAAAAAAAGACAGACATATAGACCAATGGAAAAGCATAGACAGCCCAGAAATAATCCCTCACATATATGGTCAAATAAATTTTGACAGTGGTTCCAAGAGTATTCAATGGGGGAAAAACAGCCGTTTAAAAAAATGGTGTTGGAAAAACCAGATATTTATATGCAAAGAAATAAAGTTGACCCTTAACTTAAACCATATACAAAAATTAACTCAAAATGACTCAAAGACCTAACTGTAGGCACTAAAACTATAAAACTCTTAGAAGAAAGCACAGGGGAAAGGTTCATGGCATTGAAATTGTCAATGATTTTTTTTGGGTGTGGGGATAAAACACCAAAAGCACAGGCTACAAGAAAAAACTGATAAATTGGATTACATCAAAATTCAAAACTTTTGTGCATCAAAGAACACTATTAGTAGATGGAAAAGGGACCCATGGAACGGGAGAAGATATTTGCAAATCATCTGTCTGATTAGAGGTTCGTGTCCAGAATGTATAAAAAACTCTTACAACCCAACAACAACAACAACAAACCCAAATGACTTGATTAAAAAGTGGACAAAGAACTTCATAGATGGTTCTTTCAAGAAGATATACAAATGGGTAATAAGCACATGGAAAGACGCACAACATCACTAGTCATTAGCGAAAAGCATATCAAAACCATGATGAAATACTACCTTATACCCATTAGAATGGCTAGTATATACATATTCAAAACAATAGAAAACAATAAATGTTAGTGAGAATGTAGAGAAATTGGAACCCTTGCACACTGTTGGTAGAAACGTAAAATGGTGCAGCTGCTGTGGAAAACAGTATGGTGGTTTCTCAAACAGTTAAAAATGAGTCTGACTGTAGTGGCTCATGCCTGGAATCCCAGCAATTTGGGAGGCCAAGGCAGGAGGATCATTTGAGGCCAGGAGTTCAAGACCAGGAAGACATAGGAAGACATAGAAGACATAGGAAGACCCTGTCTCTACAAAATAATAATAATAAAAAAACCCCAGCTGGGTATGGTGGTGCACGCCTGTGGTCCCAGCTACTCAGGAGGCTGAGGTGGGAGGATCACCTGATCGCAGGAGGTTGAGGTTGTAGTGAGCTATGATCATGCCACTGCATTCTAGCCTGGGCAACTGTGTGAGATCCTGTCACTAAACAATATTTTTTAAAATGAAATTATCATATGATTCAGAAATTCCACTTCTGGTTAAATACCCAAAAGAACGGGAAGCAGGATCTTGAGGAGCTACATGTATGACTATGTTCATAGCAGCATTATCCACAAGGCCAAAAGGTGAAAGCAACCCACATGTTCATCAATGGATACACAGATTTTAAAAATGCGGTGTACACAATGGAATATAACTCAGCCTTAAAAATGGAAGGAAATTCTAAAATATGCTACTACATGGATGAACTTTGAAGACATTATGCTAAGTAAAATAAGTCAGCCACAAAAAAAAAAACAAATACTGCAAGATTCTACTTATATAGAGTACCTAGAATAGTTAACCTCATAGCGAAAGAATGTAAAATCATGTTGCTAGGAGCTGAGGGTAGAGAGAACGGGGAGTTATTGTTTAATGGTAGAATTTTAGTTTTGTGAAATAAAAAGAGCCCTGGAAATGGATGATGGCAGTGGCTGCACAACAGTGTGAATGTGCTTAATAACACAGAGCTGTACATTTAAATACGGTTAATATGGGAAATTTCATGTTACGTTATTTTACCAGAGTTAAAAATAATAAAAAGAAGTCTATATAAATATATACTTCACTTCTTTTAACTTCTTTTATAAGATTACATAAAGCAATTATTATCACATTGTATTATTGGATTTACAACATAATATAGATTTAATACGTATGATAATTGTACAAAGGAAGCTGAGGGATGAAGGTGTACTGGAACAGGGTTTCTACAGTTTACCAGAATGAAGTTATTTTGATGTAGACTGTAATTACTTTGATGTAGACTGTAATTAATTAAGATGTATGTTATAATCCCTATATCTGCCACTACCAAAAGTACAAATATACTGTTTAAAAAATCAAGAGGAATTACATATTACACTAAAAGTATCTATTTGATACAAAAGAATATAATAAATAAAGAACAAGGAATAAAAAACTCATGAGACATATAGAAAACAAATAGTAAAATGGCAAATATAAATTTAACCATATCAATAATTACATATGTGAACGGACTAAATAATCAAAAGGTGGAGATTGTTAGACCAGATGAAAAAAAAGATCTTACTCTATGCTGTCTATAAGAGGCATATTTTAGCTTCAAAGACACAAGAATTTAAAAATAAAAGGGGGAAAATATATGCCATGCAAACAATAACCGTAAGAGAGTTGGAGTGGCTATATTAATAGCAAAATATAGTTTAAGACAAAAATATTTCTAGAGACAAAGTGATATTTCACAATGACAAAAGGAAAATATAACAATTGTAAATGTCTATGCCTGAAACAAGAGAGCTGTCAAATATTTGAAGCGATAACTGACTGAATTGGAAGGAAAAATAAACCATTCAGCAAGTAAGAGACCTAAACACTTGACTTTCAGTAACTGAAAGAAAAAGTAGACAGAAAATCATTAAATGAATAGAAGACTTGAACAACAGTATTGACCAGCTTCATCTGAGAGCGAGAGAACACTTGAATCAACCAATGACAGCGGAATACATATTCTTGTAAGTATACTTGAAATCTTCTCTAACATAGATCATACGCTATACTATCAAATCTCAAAAATTTAAAAGAAATGAAATAAAAAAGCATATTCTCTGAACACAAAAGAATTAGATTAGACATCAACAGTGGGGAGAAATCTGGGAAATCTTCAACTATTTGTAAGTTAAACAACATTCAGGGATCCCTACTTATCCTTGCTTTCACTTTCTGTGGTTTGACAAACAACTCAACTCAAATAGATCATATGCCTAAATGTAACAGCTATTATAAAATGATAAAACGTTTAGAGGAAAACAAAATATTCTTCATGACCTAAGATTGAGCAGAGTTCTTAGATATTATGCCAAAAACATATTTCACATGTAAAAAAATATTTCAGACCTGTAGTCTGAAATAGTAAGTGGAAAATTCCGGAAATAGACAATTCGTAAGTTTTAAAGTACAAGCCATTTTCAGTAGCCTGATGGAATACTGCTCTGTCCCGCTTGGGAAATGAATCATTCCTATGTCCAGCGTCTCTGTGTTGTCTGCTTTACCCACCCGTTACCCATCCACTCGGCTGACCTCTTGGTTATCAGTTTGACTGTCCCAGTGTCACTGTCCTTGTGTTCGAGTAACACTTATTTTACTTTACGGACCAAAGCACAAGAGTTGTGATGCTGGCAATTCAGATACGCCTAAGAGAAGCTATAAAGTGCTTCTTTTTTTTTTTTTTGAGACGGAGTCTCGCTCTGTGCCCAGGCTGGAGTGCAGTGGCCGGATCTCAGCTCACTGCAAGCTCCGCCTCCCGGGTTCACGCCATTCTCCTGCCTCAGCCTCCCGAGTAGCTGGGACTACAGGCGCCGCCACCTCGCCCAGCTCATTTTTTGTATTTTTAGTAGAGACGGGGTTTCACCAAGTTAGCCAGGATGGTCTCGATCTCCTGACGTCCTGATCCGCCTGCCTCAGCCTCCCAAAGTGCTGGGATTACAGGCGTGAGCCACTGCGCCCGGCCTAAAGTGCTTCTCTTAAGTGAAAAGGTGAAAGTTCTCAGTAAGGAAAGATAAAAACTTTATGCTAAGTTTGCTGAGATCTAAGGTGAGAGTAAATCTTCTGTCCATGAAACTGTAATGAAAGAAAAATAAATTCATCCTAATTTTGCTGACATACCTCAAACTGCAGAAGCTATGGCCACAGTGCCTAAGTGCTTAGCTAACATGAAAAAGGCACTGTATTTGTAGGTGGAAGACAGGACGTGTACTGATGGACAGGAATCGGATTTGGTACTATCAGCGGTTTGAGGCATCCATGGGGGTCTTGGAACATATTCCCTATGGATAAGGGTGTACTATTATACTTCTAGATAAGCCTTGGTAAAATAAGTCTATGTATTTTGGATTGAGTTTATAAGAATATGAAACTCACAGAATACAACTAAAGTTATATTTAGAGGGAAATTTATATCTAACACCCACATTAGAAAAAAAGGAAGATCTCAAATCAATAATCTAAATTTCCACCTAAAGAACTAGAAAAAGAACAGCAAACTAAGCCCAACGCAAACAAAAGTAAAGAAAGAAAAAACAAACAGAATTAGGAACAATGAAATAGAAAACAGAAAAATAACAGAGGAAAAATAAATAGGGAATTTCAAGGTAAACCAAAGGTGGTCTTTGAAAAGACTTTTTAAAATTTCACACACCTGTACACAGGTTGAGCAAGGAAACCTAGAGAACATAACAAATTACCAAAATTAGGACCGAAAGACAGGACATGACCACCAACACTATAGATATTAAAAAGTTTCCGTGGAAATACTACAAATAACTTAGCAAATTAGACAGTCTAGGGGAGTTGAGCTATAGCTTCAAAACAATGCCTATCAAAATTCCAGCAGGCGTTTTTTGGTAGAAATTAGCAAAATGATCCTAAAATCTCCGTGGAAATGCAAAGAAATTAGAATAGTCAGAAAAGTATTGGGAAAAAAGATTTATACTACTTGATCTCATTTTACTACCAAGGTATAATTATCAAGACAATGTGGTGATGGTGAAAGGATAAGCATAGCCCAATGACGTAAAATTGAGAATGCACAAAAGAATAAACTCTCATGGTCAATTTAATTTTTAACAAAGGTGCCAAGGCAATTCAATGGGGGCAAAAACCAGTCTTTTCTACAAATTGTGTTGGTATAATTATATGTTTATAAGAAAAAGCATATACAGATCTTACCTACAGCATATCCACAAAAACAACTCAAATAGATCATACGCCTAAATGTAAGAGCTACTATAAAATGATAAAACTTTTAGAAGAAAACAAAATATTCTTCATGACCTTAGATTGAGCAGAGTTCTTAAACATGATGCCAAAAACATATTTTATACTTGAAAAAATATTTGAATTCATCAAAATTAAAACCTTTTTGCCTTCAAAAGAAAACATTAGGAAATTGAAAGACAAGCAAGAGACTGGAGAAAGTACTTGCAAATCATAATCTGATAAAGGACTTGCATTCAGGATATATAAAGAACTCGATAATAAAAAGAAGACAACTTAATTTTTTAAAAAAATAAATATTGAATATTATATAAACTTTCATATATATAACATATGTTTTATGTGTGTGTATATATCATATATATCAAAATCCTTACATATAATGATATATAAAAATCTTCATATATGTTATACGTACATAAGATTTAGATATATATAAAACATACATACAAGTTATATATATGTTGGTGTAATATCTAATATGTAGTTTATTAGCTATCCAATGTAATATAAACAGATTATCAATATTATAAGCTATCAGATAAATGCAAGTTAAAGCAGATGATACGCCTCTTTACACACCAACTAGAATATCTATGATAAAAAAAATGTTGTGAGGATCTGAAGAAACTTCAGCCTTCATACCTTGCTGATAAAAATGTAAAATGTTATGGAAAAAAGTTTGACATTTCTTAAAAAGTTAAATGTATATCAAATATTTAAAGAGGAACTACTACTCATCCTTTTACAGACTCTTCCAAAAAACAGAAGAAAAAACAAAATATTCCAACTCATTCTATGAGGTTTAAAAAATCAAGAAGAATTGAATGGTACAAAACCCTGATACCAAAACTGGACAAGGACATCACAAGAAAATAAATTATTGCCCAATATCTCTTATAGATGGAAATATTCTCAACAAATAATAGCAAACTGAATTCAGCACATATAAAAAGGATTGTACTTTATTGCCAAGTGGGATTATCCCTGGAGTTGGTTTAACATTTGAAAATCAAAAAATTATGTAGTACACAGTATTAATAGAGTAAAAGCCACAACCACATGGTTCACCTCAATAAATGCATTGGACTTTGTCCAATGCTTTTTCATTACTAAAACACTCCAAAAAGTGGGAATAAAAAGTGAACTTTATAAACCTGATAAAAAGCATCTATGAAAAAATTCTCAACTAATACTATCCTTAATGGTGAAAGACCATACTTTTCTCCTAAAATCAGGAGCAAGAAAAAGATGTTTGCACTCTTCAGTTCTATTTAATAATATATAGCCAGGACAATTAGGCAAGAAAAATAATGAAAGGCATTCAGATTGGAAAGGAAGAAGGAAAATTATTTGCAGATGACCTGATCTTGTATATAAAAAATTTTAAGGAATTCACTAAAAAACTTTTACAAGAAATGAGTTCAGCAAAGTTGTGGGATAGAAGATTATTATTCAAAAATCCACTATAGTTCTATACACTAGCAATAAAAAACCCAAAATGAAATTAAGAAAAAAATGCCACTTAAACTAGCACTAAAAAGATAAATTCCTAAGAATAATAACAAATGAAGTGCGAGACTTGCACACTGAAAATGATAAAACGTTGTAAGAAATTTCGGATCTAAATAAATAGAAATAAATGTCCATGGATGGAAGACTTAATATTGTCAAAAGGGCAATACTCCCCAAATTGATGAATAAATCCCTATTAAAATGCCAGTAGACTTTTTTTATATTCTAAAATTCATATGGAAATTCAAGGATCCCACAATAGCTAAAACAATCTTGAAAAAGAACAAAGTTGGAGAACTCAAACTTTGTGGTATGTTAAAGCATACTACAAAGCTACAATAATCAAGACAGTGTGGTACTGGCATAAGGATAGACACAATGGTTAATTGAAAGTCCAGAAGTAAACTCTTACATTTATAATAAACTGATTTTTGACAAGGATGACAAGACAATTCAATGGAGAAAGAATATTCTTTCTAATAAATGGTGTGGGGACAACTGGATATCCACATGCAAAAGAATGAAGTTGGGTCCTCTACCTCACACTATCGACAATAATTAACTAAAAATGAATCGTAGACATAAACACAAATGCTACAACTATTAAACTCTTCGAAGAAACATAGGATTAAATCTTTATGGTCACAGGCTGGGCAATGGTTTCTTAGATTTGACACCAAAAGCATAAGAAACAAAAATAAAAAGAGATAAATTGGGCTTCATAAAAAATTCAAAACTTCTGTGCTTAAAATGACATCATTAAGAAAGTGAAAAGGCAACCCACAGAATGGGAGAAACTATCTGTAATCATATATCTGATAAGACACTTGTACAAGGGATACATAAAAATTCTAACAACTCTACAATAAAAGATAAATAATCGATTATAAAATGAAAAAGGACTTAAGTATATATTTATCCAAAGAAGAGATACAAATGACTAATAATCACATGAAAAGATACTCAGCATCATTAGTCATTAGAGAGACAAATCAAAACCACAATAAGGTACCACTTCACACTCACTAGGATGGCTAAAATCAAAATGACAGGTAATAATGCTGGCGAGAATGTGGAGAGATCAAAACCCTCACACATTGATGATGGGAAAGTAAAATGATTCAGGCATTTGAAAAACATTTTGACAGTACTTCAAAATGTTAAACACAGGGTTACCATATGACCTGGGAATTCTACTGCTAGATATAAACCCAAGAGAATGAAAACATATGTCCATACAAAAACCTGTACACAAATGTTCATAGTAGCGTTATTCATACCAAAACATAGAGACAATCCGAATGTCCATCAGCTGATGAATGGATAAACAAAACGTGATACATTCATATAATGGAATACTACACAAGGAATTAATTGCTGATATCTGCTATAATGTGGATGACCCGCAAAAATGTTATCTTCAGTTACGAAAGACCAGATATTGAATGATTCTATTCACATGAAATGTCCAGAATAAGCGAGTCTATAGAGACAAAGTAGATTGGTGGTGGCCTAATGCTGAGAGAGAGGGTTGGGGGAAAATAAGGGTTGACTACTAATGGGTACGGGGTTTCGTTTTTGGAGTGATAAAAATATTCTAAAATTAGGTCGAGGTGATGGTTCTACATCCATCCAGTGAATATACTGAAAACTACTGAATTGTATATTTTAAATGGGTGAATTTTATGGAATGTGAATTATGTCTCAATAAAGCTGTTAAGAAAAAGTAAAACACGTTAAGCATAAAGTTATCAATCTAGTCCCAGGAATTTACCCAAGAGAAACAAAATATATTTCCATTCCACATAATATTTTTTCAAATGTTCATCACAGATCATGGTGGATGGGAGGAGGACTAAATTGTATTTCCAGACAGAGTAGCATGTGGGGGCTAGCATTACGAATTTTAGCTCCAGATTGACTGCGAGAACAAACAAGCTGTCGTGAGAGGACCCACAGACCCTCTGAAGCAAATGGAGTTCTCCTGCAGGGCCCGGGAGACGTCCCAAATACCGTGAGTGCCCCGACTGGTGGAAGCGGGAAGCACACTGAACACACACCCCACTGAGAAGCTGAAGGACTGTTTGTGGGAGAGGTTTCTGATGTTACCTGGAGCTGAGTCAAGTTAGAGAGCCGAGCCGAGCGAAATACAGCAGTAGAGAAAGCAGCAGGAAGGCCCTGGGAGCTCTCTGGGTCCCCAAGCAGCCCATTCCCGCCTGGCACCACAGGGATCGTTCAGGAGGGTGGCCAGAGGACCACCTTTTCTTTCTAAACTAAACTAAAGCCTTTTTCTTTCACAGCTGGGAGGCTTAAAGCCTCAGGCAAGTTTTCAAGCCGTATGGCCCTCCGACTGGAAAAAGACTGAGGGCTGTTGCAGAGGACACAGAGGGAGTGAGACTAGTCCTTCAGATTCTGTGGGAGCTGGGTAAGACCTGTGACTGCTGGCTTTGCCCCACTTCCTGGACAACCTGCATGACTCAGCAGAGGCAGCCATAATCCTCCTAAGTACACAACTCCATTTACCTGGGAATCTCACCCCCATCCCCACAGCACCTGTAATCCCAACTACTTGGAAGGCTGAGGCAGCCGAATTGCTTGAACCTGGGAGGTGGTGGTTGCAGTGAGCTGAGACCATGCCACTGCCCTCTACCCTGGGCGACAGAGTGACACTCCTTCTCAAAAATAAATAAATAAGGAAAGAAGCACAAAGAACACCTGGGAAATTCACTGTAAAAAGATCTTTGCCTGGGCACACTGTCATCAGGTTATCCAAAGTTAAGACGAAGAAAAGAATCCTAAGAGCTATGAGACAGAAGCACTAGGTAACCTATAAAGGAAAACCTATCAGATTAACAGCAGATTTCTTTTTCTTTTTTTTTTTTTGAGGCGGTGTCTCGCTCTGTCGCCCGGACTGGAGTGCAGTGGCCGGATCTCAGCTCACTGCAAGCTCCGCCTCCCGGGTTCACGCCATTCTCCTGCCTCAGCCTCCCGAGCAGCTGGGACTACAGGCGCCCGCCACCTCGCCCGGCTAGTTTTTTGTATTTTTAGTAGAGACGGGGTTTCACCGTGTTAGCCAGGATGGTCTCGATCTCCTGACCTCGTGATCCGCCCGTCTCGGCCTCCCAAAGTGCTGGGATTACAGGCTTGAGCCACCGCGCCCGGCCAACAGCAGATTTCTCAGCAGAAACCCTGTAAGCTAGAAGAAATTTGGGCCCCTATTTTCAGTTTCGTCAAACTAAACAATTATTAGCCAAGAATTTTGTATCTAGCAAAACTAAACATCATATTTGAAGGAAAGATACAGTCATTTTTAGAAAAACAAATGCTCAGAGCATTCTCCATTACCAAGCCACCACTACAAGAACTGCTAAAGGAGCTCTAAATCTTTAAACAAATCCTGGAAACACATCAAAACAGAACCTCTTTAAAGCATAAATCACACAGGACCTATAAAACAAAATGCAAGTTAAAAAGCAAAAACAAAATGCAAAAAACAAAGCAAAGCACACAGGCAACAAAGAGCATGATGAATGCCCCGGTACCTCACGTTTCAATACTAACTTTGAATGTAATGTGAATGGCCTAAATGCTCCACTTAAAGATACAGAACCACAGAATGGATAAGAACTCACCAACCATCTGCTGCCTTCAGGAGACTCACCTAACACATAAGGACTCACATAAACTTAAAGTAAAGGGGTGGAAAAAGGCATTTCATGCAAACGGACACCAAAAGCGAGCAGGAGTATCTGTATCAGACAGAACAAACTTTAAAGCAATAGAGTTAAAAGAGACAAAGAGGGACATTATTTAATGGTAAAAGGCCTTGTCCAACAGGAAAATATTACACCCCTAAACATATATGCACCTAACACTGGAGCTCCCAAATTTATAAAATGATTACTAATAGACCTAACAAATGAGATAGACAGCAACACAATAATAGTGGGGGACTTCAATACTCCACTGACAGCACTAGACAGGTCATCAAGACAGAAAATCAATGAAGAAACAATGGATTTAAGCTATACCTTGGAACAAATGAACTTAACATATATATACAGAATATTTCATCCAGCAACTGTAGAATACACATTCTATTCAACAGTGCATGGAACTTTCTCCAAGATCGGCCATATGATAGGCCATAAAATGAGCCTCAATAATTTTAAGAAAATTGAAATTATATCAAGCACTCTCTGAGATCACAGTGGAATAAATCCGGAAATCAACTCCAAAAGGAACCCTCAGAACCATGCAAATATAAGGAAATTAAATAACCTCCTTCTGAATGAGCATTGGGTCAAAAACGAATTCAAGATGGAAATTAAAAATGTCTTCAAATTGAATGACAATAATGACACAACCTATCAAAACCTCTGGGATACAGCTGAGGCGGTGCTAAGAGGAAAGTGCATGGTCCTAAACGCCTACATCAGAAAGTCTGAAAGTGCACAATAGACAATCTAAGGTCATACCTCAAGGAGCTAGAGAAACAAGAACAAACCAAACCCAAATACAGCAGAAGAAAGGAAATAACCAAGATCAGAGCAGAACTAAATGAAATTGAAACAAACAAAGAAAAAAATACAAAAGATAAATGAAACAAAAGCTGATTCTTTGAAAAGATAAATACAATTTATTTATTTTTGAAAACATAAATAAAATTGATAGATCATTTGGATTTATCTTTGAAAAGATAGATAAAATTTATAGACCATTTGGATTTTCTCTCTTCTTTTCTTAGACAAAACAAGATTAACCAAGAAAAGAAGAGAGAAAATCCAAATAACCTCACTAAGAAACGAAACAGGAAATATTACAACTGACACCACTGAAATACAAAAGATCATTTAAGGCTACTATGAACACCTTTATGCAGATAAACTAGAAAACCTAGAAGAGATGGATAAATTCCTGGAAAAATATAACCCTCATAGCTTAAATCAGGAAGAATTAGATAACCTGAACAGACCAATAACAAGCAGCAAGATCGAAACAGTAATTAAAAAATTACCAAAAAAACAGTCCAGGACCAGATGGAGTCACAGCAGAATTCTACCAGACATTCAAAAAAGAACTGGTACCAATCCTTTTGACACTATTCTACAAGATAGAGAAAGAAAGAACCCTCCCTAATTCATTCTATGAAGCCAATATCACCCTAATACCAAAACAAGGAAAGGACACAACCAAAAAAGAAAACTACACACTGATACCCTTGATGAACATAGATGCTAAAATCCTTAACAAAATACTAGCTAACAAAATCCAACAGCATATCAAAAAGATAATCCACCATGATCAAGTGGGTTTCATACCAGGGATGCAGGGATGGTTTCACATATGCAAGTCAATAAATGTGATACACCACATAAATAGAACTAAAAACAAAAATCATATGATCATCTCAATAGATGCAGAAAAAGCATTTGACAAAATCCAGCATCCCTTTATGATTAAAATCCTCAGCAAAATAAGCATCCAAAGGACATACCCTAATGTAATAAAAGCCATCTATGACAAACCCACAGTCGATTTAATACTGAATGGGGAAAAGTTGAAAGCATTCCCTCTGAGAATGGGAACAAGACAAGGATGCCCACTCTCACCACTCCTCTTCAACATAGTACTGGATGTCCTAGCAAGAGCAATCGGATAAGAGGAAGAAATAAAGGGCATCCAAATCGGTAAAGAGGAAGTCAAACTGTCACTGTTTGCTGATAATATGACCGTTTACCTTGAAAACCCTAAGGACTCTTCCAGAAAGCTCCTAGAACTGATAAAAGAATTTAGCAAAGTTTCCAGATACAAAATTAATGTACACAAATCAGTAGGTCTTCTATACACCAACAGTGACTAAGTGGAGAATCAAATCAAGAACTCAACCCTTTTACAATAGTTGCAAAAAAATAAAATACTTAGGAATATACCTAACAAAGGAGTCCAAAGACCTCTACAAGGAAAACTACAAAACGCTGCTCAAAGACATCATAGATGACGCCTACAAATGAAAATACATCCATGCTCATAGATGAGTAGAATCAATATTGTGAAAAATGACCATACTGCCAAAAGCAATCTATGAATTCAATGAAATCTCCATTAAAATACTGCAATCATTCTTCACAGAGTTAGAAAAAACAATTCTAAAATTCATATGGAAACAAAAAAGAGCCCACATAGCCAAAGCAAGACTAAGTAAAAAGAACAAATCTGGAGGCATCACACTACCTGATTTCAAACTATACAGTAAGGCCACAGTCACCAAAATCAGTGTGGTACTGGTATAAAAATAGGCACATAGGCCAGTGGAACAGAATAGGGAACCCAGAAATAAACCCAAATACTTACAGCCAACTGATCTTTGACAAAGCAACCAAAAACATAAAGTGGGGAAAGGATACCCTTTTCAACAAATGGCACTGGGATAATTGGCTAGCCACATGTAGGAGAATGAAATTGGATCCTCATCTCTCACCTTATACAAAACTCAACTCAAGATGGATTAAGGACTTAAATCTAAGAACTGAAACTATAAAAATTCTAGAAGATAACATTGGAAAAACCCTTCTAGATATTGGCTTAGGCAAGGGTTTCATGACCAAGAACCCGAAAGCAAATGCAATAAAAACAAAGATAAATAGCTGGGATCTAATTAAATGAAAGTGCTTTTGCAGGACAAAAGGAACAGTCAGCAAAATAAACAGACAACCCACAGAATGGGAGAAAAATCTTCACAATCTATACATCTGACAAAGGACTAATATCCAGAATCTACAACAAACTCAAACAATCCCATCAAAAAGTGGGCTAAGGACATGAATAGACAATTCTCAAAAGAAGACACACAAATGGCCCACAAACATATGAAAAAATGCTCAACATCACTAATGCTCACGGAAATACAAATCAAAACCACAATTCAATACCACCTTACTCCTGCAAGAATGGCCAGAATCAAAAAATCAAAAAACAATAGATGTTGGCATGCATGCAGCGATCAGGGAGCACTTCTACACTGCTGGTGGGAATGTAAACTAGCACAGCCACTATGGAAAACAGTGTGGAGATTCCTTAAAGAACTAAAAGTGGAACTACCATTTGATCCAGCAATCCCACTACTGGGTACCTACCCAGAGGAAAAAAGTCATTATTCAAAAAAGATACTTGCACATGCATATTTATAGCAGCACAATTCACAACTGCAAAATCGTGGAAGCAACCCAAATGCACATCAATCAATGGGTGGATAAAGAAACTGTGGTATATATACACGATGGAATAATACTCAGCCATAAAAGGAATGAATTAATAGCATTTGCAGTGAACTGGATGAGATTGGAGACTATTATTCTAAGAGAAGTAACTCAGGAATGAAAAACCAAACATTGCATGTTCTTGCTGATATGTGGGAGCTAAGCTATGAGGATGAAAAGGCATAAGAATAATACAATGGACTCTGGGGACTTGGGGGGAAAGGTGGGAGGGGGCGAGGGATAAAAGACTACAAATATGGTGCCGCGTACACTGCTTGGGTGATGGGTGCACCAAAATCTCAGAAGTCATCACTAAAGAACTTACTCATGTAACCAAACACCACCTGTACCCCAATAACTTATGGAAAAATACAATTAAAAAATTAAACACCACCACCAACATGTTCATCACAGTGTTATTCATAGTAGACCCCAAATGGACACCATTTAAGGTACCTCAATTGGTGAATGGACAAACACATTATGGTATGTCCATGCAGTGGAATACTACCCCATAATAAAAAGGAGTGAATTACTGACACATGCTACAAGGTATGTAGATGACCCTCCCAAACACGCTTGGTGAAATAAGCCAGAGATAATATGGTGTAGTTCCATATGGATGAAATGTCCAGAAAAGGCACATCTCTAGAGATAGAAAGCAGATTGGTGGGACTGAGAATAGAAGCTGAGGTTGCCTGCAAATGGGCATGACAAACATTTTTGGGGTGATGGATATGTTCTATATTTGTATTGTTGTGATGGTTGCACAATTCTCTGAATCCACTAAAATTATTTAATTATACATTATGATGGGTAAATTTTATATTATTTAAATATATCACAATAAAATTGACTTTAAAAATTAAGAGTTTCCGTTCCTCAAAAGACAGTACTCAAAGAGTGAAAAGGCAAGTCATAAGTTGAGATAAAATAGTTGCAAAACATATATTTGATAAATGACTACTATTTACAATGCATTAAAAAATCTACAAATCAATAAGAAAAAAGACCAACAATTCAATGAAAGGGCACAAAGCTTGAGGAGGCACTTCACAAAAAAGAATACCCAAAGTGATCAATAGGCAAATAAAAACATACATAATGCCACTGATAATCAGTTAAATGAAAATTCAAGTATTATTAGTTACCACTACACCTCTACTAGACTGGCTAAATTTGAAGGAGTGACAATACTAAGTGTTGGAAAAAACATGGAGTAATTATCACTTTCATACATCGCTTATGGGCGGTAGATTAATACAACCCCTTTGCAGTACTTCTTGGTATATATGAATGCTACACATATGTAAAGTCTATGACCTAGCAACTCTAATCCTTGGTATATACTCAGAAGATTTAGTGCTTATGTCAAGCAAAAGATAGGCACAGTATAAAAATGTTCAGAGCAGCATGATTTTAAACAGCATCAAATCAAACATAATACAAATGTCCTACTAAAAATGTTTTCTGTCTTGATCTGGGCAAGTAAGTGTGTGGGTGTGTGTTTGTGTGTGTAAAAATTTTTCTCAGCTGTACACATATTTGTACATTTTACTGTATCCATTTTATAACATTGTAATCAAAAAGCAAATAGATTTATGTATGAGCTTCATTTTGACAACATAAACACAGGACGTGTAGTCTAGAAACTAATGAAAATTTTACTTCTGAAGTGAGTTAGAACAAGGTTGAAGGTATAGGGGAAGAGATGGAATGTCCTTGAATATATCTGTTCATGTAGTTTTGATTTCTGAATCACATTAATATTTTAAATAGTCAAAAATAAAATTACATCAATAAGGATGAAAACATAAATTTTGGAGGATAGCCACAGAAACAGAGATGTTGACAATTAATTTCATCTGCTCTTTTACAATTTCCAGTCTTCCTTGGAGTTAGGTTGGGGCCATAGGACTAGTTCTAGATCAAAGGCTCTAAGTAGGAGCCTCTGAGCTGAAATGTCGAACACTGACCTGATTCCTCTTTGTACTCTCTTCCCTGCTTTGGCAGTCATGGAGCTCACATCCTCTGAGTGTGGACCTGTGAGTCTCCACATGGCATACAATTGCCCTGAAATTACCCAACTTTCGCCAGAGCTTTTGAGAGTGAGAAATAAACATTTTTGATTTGGAGATTGGTTTGTTGCCTCAGTCCTCAGCAGAGCCTAGCCTATTCTGACTATGCCAGGGATGATATAAAATTGAGGCGAATTGTTGAGAGCGAAGAGGTGTAGTGGCTGTATCAGGGAATTGGAGAAAGTGATAAAAGGTTTTCTATAGTCCTGAGAAGAATAAACATGGGAAAACTTATGGAATATTAGAGTTAGAAGAAAACTAGAGACACAACTTTATCCCTTTCAGTATAAGGCAAAGAAACTCAGACCAATGGGACTAATGATTAGGTCAAGAGCACATAACAAGTTGTTGCAGGACAGGTTGTTACTGGTGGAGGGTGTTCAGGTTCTCGTCGTCTTGAACAAAGAAATGGACAAAACACACAAACAAAGCAAGGAAAGAGTGAAGCAACAAAGGCAGAGATTTAATGAAAATAGAAGTACACTCCACAGGGTGGCAGCAGACTGGTTACAGAATTTTCTGGAGTTTAAATAACCTCTAGGGGTTTCCCATTGGTTACTTGGTATATACCCTATGTAAATGAAGTAGTGGCTCATGATCAGTCTGATTGGTTGCAGAAAGTGACCAATCAGAGGCTGAAGTGAAGTTATAAAGTTATAACTCTACGCAAATGAAGACCTGGCCCACAGCCAGCTTGATTGGTTGTGGAAGGGGACCAATCAGAGGTACTTTCAGTTTTTCATCTGCCATGCAGAAAAGGAGAGGGTTGCCAAGGGAGTAGGCTCTGGTTCTTTTGTTACTTGGGCATGGAAAGTTGGGGTTTTCCTTTTGATTTAGTTCTAGGAAGTCAGTGTGAATCGGCCTTAGGTTTCCTGCCTCCAGACTCTATCCTCCTGCCTTGAGGTGAGCTCCCAAATTAGTGCTTTCCCAAGGAAAGAATTCAAGGGTGAGCCAGTGGTGTTAGACAGCAATCTTTTATTCATTGGTTCTGCTCCTTGAAGCAGGGTAACTCATAAGCAGTGCACCCAGAGCCTGAAATGCAGGGGCTCTTGGCAACTGCATTTATACTCACATACCTCATCTTCAAAGGGAGGCCATTGTCACATCATCATGGGTCAACCAATCAGGTGGACACCTCCTTTCAATGACTTTCCTGTCCCATAGGAGTTCTCAGGCAGCTTCAATGGAAGGAGGGAGCCAAGAAGGGGCCCTGGTATACATTCAAAGATGATAATTACAACATGGATTGTGTATATTCTTGCTCGGAAAGGTGTAGGGCTTCCCTTCCTACCAATAACCAGTTCGGTAAGCAGCTTGGTGGTAGCCATATGGAATAATTTCTCATGTCTCTTCTCCACCTCTGGGACCCTGCTGCACTTCAGAGAGCTATTACAAATAACTTTGAGTAACAGTTGTGGGGGGTGGGTGGGAGGAGCTGGGATTCTAGGTTTTCTGAGGTAACCAACTCGCTAATTTGTTCCAGGACATTGACGTTGTGGAAAGCGAGGCTGTGTCTGTACTACAGCATTGGTTGAAAAAAGTAAGTAAGATTTCTTTAGGACTCAGGGTATCCAAAATCCTAGAGAGCTGGTCTCAGTGGATGTGGGGATCTGGATTTCCTTCTTCACGGAACTGGAACTCAAGTTCATTGCCAGACACCCTTCCTAGATTTGAGTCTAATTTCTTCACATATCCTGGAGGACACTGTGGCTTGTGTCCTGGTAGGAAACGTGTTAGCACCACCACTCATGCCGTCCTGCTTCTCAATCATCCTGGCTTAAGGGTTTCAGCTGCATCCTCCCCAGCTCAAGGGTGTCTCAGGAATACCTTGGGATAGGGCCATGTACTTAGGGAGTTCCAAGGACTTCACAGGAAAGAAGCTTATTGCAGGAACAGCAAGGTGAGGAGTGTATGTGTGTGAATATGTGGTGTGTGAGTGTGATGGAGAATGAATAAAAGGGAAAGAAGAGGAGAAGAAGACCCAGGGTTGGAGGCAGAGTGACGTTTTCAGAGGGAATTCCTCACCTTTCAGACAGAAGAAGAGGCTTCTCAGGGCCTAAAGGAAAAGCTGTCCCTCAACTACCCTTCCCAGAGCATAAGGGAGAAGATGTCCACGGACTCCCCTCCCACCCATGGCCAGGACGTCCATGTGACCAGAGATGTGGTAACTGAGAGTCTGAGACGTTGCATGGGAGTGGGGGTGAGGGAGAGGGGAGAGGCAGGAGGTGCACCGTAAATGATTCTGGGCAAGGGTGAGGCACTCGTCTGGGCTCTGTGCCAGCCCAGTTGGGGGCCACACTGGGCAGGAATCACATGGACCCGCTGGATTTCCCAGGTGAAGCACCACCTCTCTAAGTCTGATATGTCGGCAAACCAGAGCCAAGAGGTCCTAGAGGAGAGAACACGAATCCAGTTCATAAGATGGAGGTAAGGCGTCCCATTTGCCCTGGGCGAAGGAGGGAGAGGGAGAGATGCGCAAGCCCCTCTCTCACGATCCCACAGATGCTCTTCTCTAGAGGTGTCGTCTTTGGCTGACAAATTTCTCAGCCTTGCTTTGGGGTCTTAAGGGAATATTCTTGCTATCTTGAAAGCCCAGCTCATTTCTACATTTTTAAATGACTTGAGGGGTTGGAAAACTGGGCTTGCACTCCATTTCTTAAATGCTTCTGAATACATTTCAGACTTCTGTTATTTTTGCACTTGAGTTGCTCAGAAGTGGCTGCACTTTAAAGAGCTGAAAGAAAATAAGCTCTTCAAATGCAGAAGCCAAAGTTCTCATCTGCAACCGAGGTGTGTGGACGCTTCCCAGCGCCCGAGGCTAGAATTCTGCACTCGGTCATGGTGGCTTCGCCAGCCTCCCGGGTGTCTGCCAGTTCACAGTCATCCCCACTGCCTCTCTTGGCTCTGCAGATGCTGAGCCACGAGGCCCGGGGAGCTGGCCTGAAGCCATCACTCTTCAGACAAAGGCTTTCCTATTTCCTTTCCTGCACCTGTTTTCACTGGGACTCTGAAGCACATCAGCCCCCGGTTCCCAGGAGAGGGACTGAGGGCTTGGACTGGTCCTCTGGGAAACTGAAGGAGACCTCTCCCCTTCCTCCTCTCTCTCCTTTCCCTGCCGCATCAGGGGTGTTGATCTGTTGTATCAAGGAGGCTCCACTTCTCGAGAAATGGTTCCATGTGCTTACCCCTTCTAGTGGCATCTGCCTTTTCAGAAGACTCAAGTGCACAGTAATTACACAACCAAAAGGAATAACATGGTGGGATCTGAGAGCTCCCTGGGAAAGAGGTTTTTTGGATGGGAAGCCTTCTGAGGCCCCTAAAATCATAAATGTTGTTGATTATAATCCAGGCTTTTCTGTGCCCGATGTGGTTGTGCTATGGAATTGCGGACATCGTGCTCCTTGGTTTGGATAACACACACATCATCTTCCAATATTTTAAAAATCTTGGCTGTATAATAAAACTAGATTTAAGCTTTTGAGACAGTCTACAGGAATCAGTCCATTATCTACATACAATTTTTCCACTCTGGATTTCCTACAAAGATTTTAAACCAAAAGCCTCTGCCTATCTTCCCCCACAAGCCACTGGTTTTGGTGTCCCCCTCTTATTTCAGTAAGTATGTAGTCAGGAAATATATATCCCTTTATGAAACAAGCAAAGAGGCTCCCCAGGAGACCCCACAACTTCCTCACTGCAGGCTTTCCTAGAAGCATCTCTGAACCACAGTGGGTGTGGGGTGATGCAGGTCATCAAGAGCTGACGATAGGAGAGGAATTCAGAAGACTGAATTAAGAAGGGTGAATTCCATGGCTCATGAGACCACTGCCTGCTGCCTTTAGTAAGGGCGCTCAACTCTGTGTCCCTGGCTCTCCCTGGGACAGTCTGCTACCTGTCCAGCATTACTGGGGGCTCAAGGGTCCCTGGTTAGTAAAAAAAAAAGCTTTGTGCTCATGAGTCAAGAAGTGGGGAGAGCCCAGCTCAAAAGTTCATGGTGTTGGGGCAAGAGCCATTGTTTGCAGGATCCCAACTCTAGCAGTTCTCTATGCCTGTTAAAAAAGAAACTCAGATCCCATATGCCAATGTATGAATGGCCTTTTGCAGCCACACTCGTATCTTCCAAGTGCCAAGTGAGATGACAGAGGACATCATGCGAGATCGAATAGAGCAGGTGAGACGAAGGTAAGCCGTTTCGGACTAGTTGATTTGTGTTCCCGACTGGGGGCAGGTAGTGTGGGGGTGACTGCTGGGTTTCTCGCCCACACCCAGCAATGCTCTCTCTGGTACAACAACATCAAGAGCAGGGGCACACCGTTCCCAGGGCTGCGTCTTATCTTCTGTGCTCCACATGACAGGGCTTTGCCAGCCTCCCATGGTGTCTGCCAGTGCACAGAAGGGCGCCAGGCTAAGGGCCTGTTCAGATGACTGTGCTCCCAGGCCCAGTGCGGCCACGGCCTAGGCATGGCCTGCCCTCCCACCCCAACCCCTGTGCCGTCATCTGGGTAGCCTGTGCTATCAGGCAGCCTCCCTCCACCTGGCCCTTCTCCTCTGTCCCCTGCAGCATATCCCATCTTGCAGATGTCTCAGCTCAGGACTTCAGTATGAGACCATCCTGCTCAGACTGCTAAGAGCTACAGGTGAGAGAGCTGATGGATGAGGAACTGGGCAGAGAAGATGGTTATCCTGGGCAGTGGGAAGGGGCACTGCAGCAGGGAACTTGGTAAAGAGGCTTAGCCTTTCCCTACTGGGGAAGGGCCTGCACTCAGGGCCAGCAGGGTGAGAGGCGGGCCGGCTGTCTTGGGCTCCCGCAACGCCTCTCTTAAGTCTGTGGAAGCACTTGAAGTCCAGTTTCAGATTGGCTTCCTGACTTTGTGGGGTCAGAGAGCACTGCCTCTGCATCATTCATGGGCCTGGGCTTTCGTGTTTAGGAGGTTGTGGTGGAGCCTGCCATTTTGCATTTCTCAGAGTTTCTGGGCATTGTCACTGCTGGTCTGCTGACCTCACCTTGAGTCACAGATCGTAGTGTCGGGGTCAGGCCGTATAGGTTTTAGACCTGCCACCAACTTGTGAGGTGACTTTGGGTCCCACGGTTTCTTTCCTTGTGCTTGGCCCAGTGGTCACACAGGGGCTGTTTGTGAGGCCCTGGGAGGTGGAAGGCCAGTGGCAGGATAAACAACCACAGGAGCTCTCCAGGATGCAGCCCCTGAGCCTGTGGTGAACAGCTGTGCTGGCCATCCTGGGGCTAAGGGAGAGACTTAGGCACAGCGTCCTCAGCATGCTTACAGGAAGGCTGCTGGAGAGCAGTACCGGCATTTATTGAGCACTTACTGTATGCCAGCTTCTGCACAAGGTAGTTTGTCAGGGTTTCTCATTTGATCCAAAAAACAATCTTAAGAGAGGGCATCGTTTGTGCCCATTATACAGAAGGCAGAACTTAAGTCAAGCCGGGGAGCAGATGCTGGGTTCCAATTCAGCTCCACCATGGGCAAGTTACATAATGCCACTGTGCCTCAGTGTCTTTATTGCAACAGAGTATCTACTTCAGAGGGTTGTCTTGGGGGTGATGGTGTCTAGCACAAGGTAAATGCCACATCAATTGTTTGCTCATATTACTAGAGGTGAAGAACAGGAAGTGCTGGGAGGGTACACAGTTCGCAGGGGCTTCTGAGCTGGAAGAAACAGACTCAGGCTTCAATTCCAGCTGCCTGATGAACCACTGTCTATTCTTCCATGGGTTTCTGCTCTCTAGATGGAGCTGGGAACGCAGAGAACAGTGGGGTTACAGGGAGTCATCAGCAGCCCCACCCCTTGGCCAACCACATCTCCCTGCTGTGTCCCCTGGGCATTTCTCTACCTCCTAGGTGGAAGTCCTTCAGGGTCCAGCAGCGACTTGTATCAGAAGAACATCCTTCTCTGCTTGACCTGAAGAAGGGCCAGACCTGGGCAGAAAGACTCCAGCAGGTGAGCTCTTCATGCGACAGTGTCAGCACTGGAGTCTTCTTGCTGAACTGCGAATAAAGAGACGTGCTATTTAACAACTCACCCTGTTGCTGGTTGGGGTGCCGTGCCATTCATTTGTTCATTCATCAGACACTGAGTACCTCACAGGCCTGGCTCTGGGGACACTGACTTACAGCCTGAGGGAGACAGACAGCAGCCATTCCAACAATGGGACAATGGTGATATGGGTGCTACTGGAACATAAGGAGTGCTCTGTGGCTGGGGCTGGGGGAACTTTTTGAGGGAAGTGTGCTGGTTTGTTTCAGACGTTTATGTTATCTGCACTTATTCCTTCTCTAACTCTCTTCCTTTTTAATGTAGGTTTGGTTTCTGACCTATATCCTTTCCCTCCTCTTTGAAGAACTTCTTTTAATGTTTCTTGCAAGATAGCTATACTAGTGAAAATTTCCCTCAATTTTGGATGGTTGGAGAAAGTCTTTATTTGTCCTTCTTTTGAAGGGCAATTTTGCAAGATACAGAATTCTAGGCTGGCAATCTTTTTTTTCTTTCAACACTTAAATATTTTACTCCACTCTCATCTTGCTTGTATGGTATCTGAGGAGAAGCTGGATATAATTCCTATCCTTGTTTCTCTATAGATAAGGTATTTTCCCTTTCAAGAAATTTTGTCTTTGATTTTCTGCAGTTTGAATGTGATATGACTAGGTATAGTTATTATTTATTTATTTTTTGCGTTTATCTTGCTTGGTGTTCTCTGAGATTCCAGGATCTGTTGTTTGGTGTCTGTCATTAATTTTGGAAGATTCTCAACTATTATTCAAACTCTTTTTTATTCTCCTTCTGGTCTTCCCATTACACATATGTTACACCTTTTGAGATTGTCCCACAGTTTTTGGAAAATGTTTCACTTTTTTCCACTTTTTTCTTTTTCTCTTTGCCTTTCAGTTTGGGTAAATTCTACTGACATTTCTTGAAGCTCCAATTCTTTCCTCAATCTTGTCCAGTCTACTGATGAGTCCTTCAAAGACATTCTTTATTCCTATATAGTGTTTCTGATTACTGGCATTTTCTTTAGACTTTTTTTCTTAGAGTTTCCATCTCTCTGTTTACATTACCCATCTGTTCTTGCTTGTTGTCCACTTTCCCCATTAGAGCCGTTAGCATATTTATCATAGCTATTTTAAATTCCCAGTCTAATAATTCCAATATATCTGACTGGTTTCTATACTTGCTTTGTCCCATAAAGCTATGTATATATATTTTTAGCAAGCTTTGTAATTATTTTGGGGAAAGCAAGACATGATTTATCAGGAAAAGGAGCTGTGGTAAATAGGCCATTAGTGTGAGGCTGTATGTTTACCTGGCTAGGAGGCTATGTCTATGGTTTTGTAGTGTGTCAGAGGCTAAGGTTTCCTCTGGCATCCTTGTCTTCATCTTTCTTGTTGTCTTTGGCTTTCCCTAGAGGCTCCTTCTTAAATAGAGTCTGAGGCTTACAGTTATTTCTGCTGTAATCCCCGGTTATTATATAACCAGGGATTATATAACTATACAATAATTTAACACAATATTCCCATATTATTGTGGTGATAAGTGTGTGGGAGGGGAAGTGTTCTATATTTGCAAGATTAGTTCTCAGTGTTTAGTGAGCCTTTGCCTCTGGGCTGTGACCTTTATGCGTGATTCTCAGCTTCCCCCACTCACTGATCTTAGGAAAGACAGGAAGGCTTGAGGGGAGGATCTGGAGTTGGGCATTTCCCTTCTCCCAGGCTGGCCTGGCCCTGGCAAAATAGTTTCCCTTGAGGGTGGGCTCTTGTTAAGGAGAACAGAATGCTCTGGACCTATTTAAAAATGGCTACTTTCCCCTTTCCCTTTGGGAAACATGAGGGGATTTTCTTCAGTTTTCATTGTGAGGAGCTAGTAGAGCTCCTGAAAGCAAAACTCACAAAAGTGTGGGGATCCCCCCAGTGACTGGGCCCCGGACTTTTTAATAGTCAACCTTGTCCACACTTAGCCTCCAGCAATTTGTCAGTTACAGTTTAGGTAGTTTAGGTTTTCCTGCCCAGCACTGGCTCCTGTGGAGTTTTGTGCGCCTGGGCTTCTGTCCAGTAAGTTGTGATTCTCTGTATCCACCTTTCTGCCTCTCCAGTCTTCAGGTCAGTGGTTTGCCTTCCGAGCTCAATTCTCAGAGGGATCGAAGAAGAGTTGCTGGTTTTCAGTTTATTCAGTTTTTCTTATTGTTAGGATGAGAGTGATGACTTCCAAGCCCTTTACATATCAGACTAGAACCTGGAAGTCTTATTGAAGTATTTATTGAGTGTCCATGAGAATGACCACTGATGTTCACTGAGCACTTTCTATATGCCTGATCCTATCCAAGGATTTGGAATGTATCCAAGCACTGAGCCAAGCAGGCTTTGGCATAGATGGTATCATTATTGTTAGAGAGGAGATAACACAAGGCCTAGGTGAAGTACCTTGACCAGAGTCACTTTGGTGACTGGGGAGTGCTAGAATCCCAGCGTGGCTTTCCTGATCACTTCGTTATACTGTATGTGGGCCCCAGGCCAGCCCTGGGAATACAGCAGTAAATTACACCCACCCGGTCCCTGCCCTGGTAGAACTTTCATTTTGACAGGGGAGATGAATTTTACACAAACTCATCAGTTGTGAGTCACAATTTTCATAACTACTTGAAAGGTGAAGTCCTGCATATAATGGGAACTTGCCTTACTTCAGAGAAGAGAACCTAGATTTCTTTTTTATTTTAAAATCATCATCCCCCTTTTACGGATGAGGGACAGGCAGTTCAGAGAGGCTAAATAGCTTTCCTGATGTCATCTAGCCATGAAATGGCAAGCCAGAGTTTGAATCCAAATGGTCTCATGCCAGAGCCAGTGTCCTTAACCCCTGCCCTCTCTGGCAGAGCTGGGTGAAGGATCACTTCGGTTTGTTGTTGGTGGTGAGCTTTACTCACCAGACACTGCACAAGGAAGGGAGAGAGGATAAAGTTCCTCCCCTGCCGCACTTTTCCTAGGGGCCAGGACACCTGGACTTTCTCTCCCCACCACCTTTCCTGCCAGCCTCCCTTTGCCTGAATGCCCCAGTAGGGTATGCTGAGGGAGTAGAGGATGAGTAGGAGTAACCAGGCAGAGGGGCAGGAGAGCAGCCAGCCCTGGGCAGCGGCAAGTGAGAGGGCTCTGAGAAGGGAGAGAAGTCTGGCTTCATGGACACACCAAAAGGCTATTCTAGCTAGATGGGAGACAGGGAGCGAGAGGGGGCACGGGGGAGGCTGTCAAGAGGCCAGGTGGGCCATGTGGTATGTGGAGAACTTGTTAAGGATCCCGCCTTATCCTAGCAGAGACAGGAAACAGGATGTGCGGGAATGTTAAAGCAGAAAGTGATTTTATATGTGGAGACAGGCTGCGGCAAAGGATGGCAGCAGAGAGCCCAGGAAGGGTCCACTGGGCAGTTGCAGGTTTGTGTGAGATGGCAGTGGATGGCAGTGGTGACCTGGCGATACATGGCTCCTGGAGTGGGGGAGAAGAAAGGTCCTGGGAGTACAGTCAGGGGAGGGTGCTGCCATTAGCTCAGGTAGGTGGGCCTAAGTTGAGGAGATCAGTTCAACCTGGGTCCTGAGTTTGGGTCCCCATCGAATGTCCCAGTGGTGATGGACACAAAGGGCCTGGGTCCAGGGGAAGCTTGGAGAACACTGAAGGCAGAGAAGTGGCACAAGCCCAGGCTGCTGGAAAGGGGGTACTGCCTGCTTGGGAATGGCTACAGCCTGGATGTCAGTGGAGGAGAAGAGTGGAGAGGAGGTAAGCTGGCCTTCCTCAGAGCCCTCAGGGGGCTGTGCCCTTCCAAATGCTCACTCAGGCTTCTTGGGAAGGCAGGGAGCAGTGCTTGGCTCGCCAGAGTCCATGGCGCTGCTGCAGAGAACACCTTTCTCTGAACCTGGTGGCCTTGGGAGGCAAGCAAAGGGAGGAAGCCCCCTCTCTCTCTATTGCAGCCGAGAGGCTGTTTCGCTAGAAACCACCAGATGGCGCCCTTTCCACGCAAAAAACACATTTCCTGAAGGTGACCTGGCCTTCCCTTTGAGTCAGCTCCTGCAGGCTGGGCCAGTAGAGATTTCAGCCGTTTGGGAAACCTCTGAAGATGGAGCGCCTCTGAGTGTCTTCGTGTCGTCATGAATACAGTTCACATCCACATGCCTGAACCGTATAGCAGAGATTCATTCCAAGAACATTTGTGGAGCTTTATGCCCAGCACTGGGCCGGTGCTGTGAGTGTGAGGATACCCGGGTGAATATTCTGTTACGTTCTCAAGGAGTTCAAATAATTGGAAGGGCTGACTGCAAACAAATAATGAAATATTGTTGTGAAAATAAGCCAAAAGGGTATAAATGGTAGAGCACACAGAAGGGAGTGATTTTCTCTGCTTCAGAGAAAAAGTGTCAACTGATTTCCAGAGGCAGTGACGCTTGAGCAGAGTTTTGGAGGCTTTTGCCAGGCTCTGATAACCAAGGAGGGGTCCTCCAGGCAAAGGGAAAGTCCATGTTGCAGGGAATGGGGAAGGTTAGGGAACTGGGCCCGGCTGTCTGAATGTCTGGAATGCCGGTATGGTGGGTGGAGGTGTGGTGGGGGACAAGGCAGGAGAAGAGGCTGGGAAGTGGGTCAGGTGCTGAGAGGTGACAGGTGGGTGCAAAATAACCCCATGAGACTGGCAGAGGACCCGGGGGAGGAAGGATGGAAGGAGTACCACACTGGTCAGGTCTGGCTTCCCAGGGGAGAGAAGATGGGCCCAGGAAAAGAGGGGGAATGCACAGCTTGCAGAAGATGCTGGAGGCCAAGAGCCAGGCAGGAATGGCTGAGTCACCCACAAGATCCCACTATCTCTCTCTCACCACATCTGGAGTTTGGGGAGAGAGGGACCCATATTAGTATTATAGCCACAGCTCCTTCAAACCTAGGGTGGAAATGAAATCATTAAGTGGCTCAAATGGAGTTTTGTTCTGTGCATGATTAACCCCAGGAGGGGAGTTTGGGAACAAATATGCCTCCTCTACTTGTATTACAGGTGGACTGAGCTACGGTAAATTAAAAGAAAATCACTGGCAAATTTGGGACCAGTCAGCTGTGACCAAGCCATTTGTGTAGTTAAATGGAGCTGAAAGAGCTCATCAAGGTTTTGTGGGTCATAGATCCTTTGAGGGGAGGGGTGAGGGCTGGGGGTGGCAGGTGGGTGGGGAGCCAGTCCAGGAGGCCACGGGTGGAGGTCTATCAAGGGACTACTTGGTGGTGTTGGCAATGTGCGGTGCTGGCCTGACTTTGTCTTGCAGATCACTTCCTAATAGGACCTTGTTAATTCTGGACAGAGACAGGGGGCTCTCATGTGAGACAGACTGGTCCAGGCAGAGTCAAGCTCTGGAACAGCAGGAGACAGAGAGGGTGTGCCCACGTCCACCAGGGCAGGCGGCCTGCTGCGTGGGTCACTGCAGGGGGCGATGCAAAGTGCTGCTCCATGAACCACACCCAATGTTGTGAAGCCACTGTCCTGGGGTGTCCACTGCGAGGCGGGATGGGGCTCTGTCCCATCCTTAGAGGGGGGGTTACACACCCAGCCAAACCCGGACATGGAAACCGGGCGGGTGGTCTCCGATGCGGGAGAGGCTGTCTGGCGGGGGCCAGCAGGGTAGGGGCAGGCGGAGGGCGGGGATGGGCCGCGGGAGGAGTGGAGAGGGCAGGGACGCCCCGGGCTCCAGCGGGGCCTGAGATCCCGGATCAGGGCGCCGCGGCCGCGGAGTGGGGTGGCCCACGGGAGCCCAGGCCCTCTCGGGGCTCAGCGGCCAGCGCGGGGGAGGCGCCCACGCCGCCAGCGGCCTGTGACCATTTCACCCCCCGGCCCGAGGGACCTGCGGCCCGGCGCCCGGAGGCTTCTGCGGCTTCTCCCCTCGCGGGCCGGCCTGGGGAGGACGCGGCACCAGCCCTCCCCGAGGGACCGGGAACCTCGACGGGGCGGCCACCCCGCCTCCGCCGAGCAGCCAGACACAGTGTTCGACATGTTTCCAATTACTTGGCAGGCTCCGCAGCGATGCTCGAAATTCATTTTCCATCCTGAGGGGGGAAAAACCAAGGCAAGAGGAGGCAGCAGCTGCTCTCGGCGAGTTGGGAAACTTTGCCGCAGCCAGCCGGAACCCGAGCTGGGCACGGGGCGGCACGGGGGGCTCGGGGTCCCCACCCTCCCCCTCCCCGCCCCTCCCCCTCCCCGCCCCTCCCCCTCCCCGGCCCCCTCCCCCTCCCGGCCCCTCCCCCGCCTCGCCCGCGGCCCCTCCCCTAACTGCGGCCCGGGATCCCCCCGCCGCCCCTCCCCCAGTCCCGAGCTCCTCTCCCAGCTCCTCCCTCCCGCCCTTCTCTCCACCCCCAGCCTCGCATTCCCCGCAGCTCCGCGCCCGCCTCCCAGCCCTGCGCCCGTCCCCGCTCGCTCCCGGAGCCGCTGCCCTCTCCCGCCCACCTCCTTCTAGCTTGTTCTGAGGGCCTCGGGACCACGACAAGGTCTGCAGCCCGAAGGCCCCCAGCCGTGGGTTTGCTCAGGGTGGGGAGGACAGGGCAGGACTTCGCGGGGCGGGCGGTGAGTGGAGAAAGTCCACACCCTGCTGCCCTCCCAGCCCCCCGGGCACGGCTGCTCCCCGAGATCCTTGCCCTCGGACCGTCTGTCTGCGGACCGTCGCCGCTGTAAGCGCCTCCTCCTTCACTGCCGTTTCCCGGTGCCCCAGACAGTGCGTGACGTCGGTGCTCAGTAAATATCTGTGGAAGGAATCAATGACTGGGTGGGCTTTCGCCGCCGCTCTTAGCGCTCCCATCCGTTGTCTGCCTGCTCCGCCCTTCAGGGCCCTGGTTCTCTGCGTCGTCATAGGCACCCGTTTGTGGGCAAGCCTGGGGGTCCCGAAAATGAAGGCTGAGCGGGTCTTTCACGGGAAACCTGGTACGTGAGCAGGATTCCAGGGAAAAGGGCAGGTCCAGCAGTCTCTGCCTTGTAAGGAGGAGGCGGGAAGGCTGAGTGTGCAGCTGCTTGTGGCGTGTCTCAGCAAGGAGGATGTGCTTACCAGCAGGGTGTGCACATGTGGGCTTCTGGGAGGCAGTGTCACATAACTGCTAAGACGGCTTCACCTTCGGATTGCCAGGCCTGGGACCCTGGCTTTACCATGTAGCGGCTGTGAGATTTTGAGCAAATGGCTTAACCTCTCGGTGATTCTGTGTCCGGGGGTCCTGGTGAAGATCAAGTGAGATAGCATCCTGGTAGAGCGGCATCACGTGCCCGCCACTTGGTAGACCCTCAGTGCCAGGTAGCTATGAGGATTCCTGTACCCGGCAAGTAGCACCAGCCATAATAGCACAGCCCTTTCCAGCACCAGTGACTGCTGGCTGTTAGTCTGCACGTTTATAAAACACTCTCCTAAGCCTTTTGGAATGTGAGTCGGTGATCTAGTCCGTCCAGAAGGAAACAGTCACTGCCCTCTAGGAGCTTATACTGGAAGGGAAAAGATGATGAGGGCCTCTAAAGATGCTGGGGAACCACAGACAAACAGGAAAAATAAAAATATTAGGTGTGCATTTGGGAGCCAGTGTAGGAGGTGGTGTGCTGTCAGAGATTCATGTTTGGTCAACGAGGGATCTGCACATTTTCAAAGGAGAATCAGAGTCTTAGCTCTATGGGCTTCAAAGAGGGGCTCCCCTGAGGACCTGCTGGACCCAGGACTCCTGGCACTCTGAGGAGGGGGCTTCTCTGCGCCTTTGTGCCCACTGAGGGAAGGCTCACTGGGGCCTAGACTGGGAGGAGGGTGCTGTGGCATCCTGTGGCCAGCAGGTGATGCTGTTGATCTAGTGGTGCAGGCTGCCGAGTTCTGGATGGTGCCCTCCCACCCCCTACTTCTGCCCTAGCTGCTGATTGCTCATTTTCCACCAAGTGCCCTGTGCACAAGCTACCAGAACACCCCCATTAGCTCCTGCAGCTAGCCCTGTGCTTGTTCTTCCAGTGGGGACAAGTTCCTCTGCCTACCGTGGGCAGAGCTGAGTACAGGATTTAGGAGTGAGCAGTGGACAGTAGACCTTCTATTCCATTATGGGGGAAGAGGTGCGATTGGGCTCTGGGTGCAGCAGGGACTGGTATTGATCTCTGGGGAAGTGGGTTCACCTTGCCACACCACAGAGCCACAGTTTGCGCCTGCACACCCCGCGGGGCTTCTTCAGTCAGTTAGGATGTCTTGCAGGAGGGATGGAACAGGGGACCCTAAGGGCAGGGGTGGACAAAAGAAGGAACAGCCCCATGAATCAGTATCCCAGAGCTGTGGAACCCCCTTTCGGGCCCCAGGTCCTGCATCTGCTTCCTCAAAGGCTGCAGCAAAGTGGAGCTTCTCCAACCTTCCTGGGTGTCGGACTCCCTTCCAGGAGGTACTTATTAAAGATGTGGACGACTGGATACCACCTTGATTCATTTGTCTTGTAGGTTTGGGATGGAACCCAGGAACCTGCATTTTTATCAGTTCCATCCCAGTGATTCTGAGACAGTTGTCCTCAGGCCAGGGTCGAGATGCACAAGGATAAAGCATGCCATTTTTCTCAGTGGAAGAGAACTTGGCAACTCCACAACCAGCACCAGGAGAACATTCTGCTTACTTCAGCTGCCCTTCACCTGTTCTTTGGAACATCTTTTGCTAATTATACTTGTGACCACCCCCAGGTGGTCCTGCTTTGGTCCAGGAGAGTTAACACAAAGGAGAGAACCAAAGAGACACAGCTATAGACAATTTGGCTGAGCAGGTAGCGGGTAATCTGACCCAACTTGAGCCCATTAAGCACCCCCTGCCCCTGGTCCTTGATCCCTTGGCTTTAATCTAACCTTCTTTCTGAAGGGGTTGGTCCTGCATTCTACAGGGAAGAGACAGCATGGGTGTATGGTCTTTCTGTGAGCCTCATAGGACCATGTCACCACTCATATTGCAGAAACGTGCACACAGGGTGTGTGTGCCCTGTGCACAAGCTACCAGAACACCCCCATTAGCTTCGCACGTGTGCACACACTTTACTCCCCTGGGCCTCAGGGCCAAATGATGCCTTGTGAAATGAAAGAAAAGGGTGCTTTTCTTTGAGTTTGCACCATCTGTCCCCCTTTCTGAGGGCTTATGGCCAACAGACTAGGGAGTCGTGTGGGCTATGGGAGGAGAAAGCAATGGGGGCCGGAGGACCATGTTCATGCCACCGTGCCTTTGCTGAGCTGTGTGGCGATGCTTACATCACTTAGCTTCTCTAGACATGGTGTTTTTCCATCTGCGAATTAATAATGTCCTTCTCTCAGTGTTGGTTTTAGGTGAGGCACTGCATGCAAATGCGCAGCACTATCTCTGGGCAGAGCTGGTGGTCATCCATGTTATCTATGCCTCCATCCCCTGCTGCACCCCTTTTCTCCAAAGAGAAGAGGCGAGTTATTCGGTGTGTCCAGCTTACCCGTCTAGAAAATGGGGAAGTTAGAGCCCCTCACCACCCAGAGTTGGTTCGAGCCAAAATTGTTGGGAGGAACTGGGGTTGGCAAGGGTGTTATGGTTTGGTATTTTCACTGCCTCCTGCCTGGGGGTCTGGCCAAGACTGTGGTGTTAGACTGTTCTTTGTCCAGTCCTCTGAGGCCTGCCCGTTCTCCCATCCTTAGGTTGGGTTTGTGTCACGGATCCCAGGTGGGCTGACCTTGGGAACCACCCAATGCCTGGCATATAGGAGACACTCAATACATTGTGTTGTCATTAAACCTTGGATTGGCTGTGTGGCCTTGGATGAGCCTATTCATGTTTCTAACCTCACGGGTGAAATGGGAATGGTAATAGCACCTGCGTGGCAGGGACAGAGCAACTGCACACAGAGCTTCTAACAGTGTTCTGCACGTTTGTTAAGTGCCTCAATAAATGCTGCTGTGATCAGTACAACACCGGAGGGATCGTAGCTCCTTCTTCCCTCCTACTCTTGGGGGAATGTTTTAAAATAGAAAAACTGTGTTTCCATCGAGACATCCACCACCCAGAGCTTTGAAGGAGCAGGGAGAAGACTCAGAATGAATGTTGCCAATGAACAAACTTAAATTCCTGATGGGCAGAAATGTATCGTTTCCTTTCCGCAACAGGAGAGGGAAAGCAACAGTGCAGGTGGAAGCTGCCTCCCTGCCAAGCCTCTGAATCTGAGACCCCTCCCACTTCCAACTCCAGGAGCCTCAAGTGTTTGCATGGGTAGTTGGGTTTGGAATACGAACATACTCCTGTCCTCAGTAAGCCACCAATGTGCAGGGATTGGATGCACAGAATTCTCTTCAGGCCATACTCCCTGGAGTTATTTTAGATGACAAGGTGACATCTCCGAGTTCACCTAATCCATCCCAGGCAGATGAGGCCCATGCTTCTGCAAAAGTCTATGGGTCCTGCCCCGTGGCCTCCTTCCTCCTAGGCTTCAAGTCTTCAGCTCTTCAGGCGGGAATGCCAGTCCACATGCCTTTGCGCACTCAGCTCAAATGCTACATCCTCTGTGAAATGTGTCCTCTTTTATCCTGGGCCCCAGCTCCCCAGCAAGGTTAAGTTCATTCCCACGTCTCACTGTCTATATATTTAGCCTAATTTCTTTTTATGTTGTATTTAAAAATAGTTCCCCCTTCTTCCCTGCCTCCCCAGCCTCCTCTGCCAGCCATTTATGGGCCTGTCAGACTCACTGCATTTTAAGTACTTTGGGGCAAGATTTGGGTCTTGTCCATCTTCATGGTCTCAATAAAGTTTGAACTGATTCAATATAGCCTGAACCACGCCACTAAAAAGCCAATCGATTTGCATGTTATGCTTTCAGACCCAGGTTAATGTGACACCCTACCTGCATTCCCAATCCTTCCATCCTTCCAGGGACCACCCCTTCCACCTCCTCTCCCCCCTCTCTGTCTCTCGCATGTCTCTCTCTGTCTCTCTTGATGCCATCTCTCCATCTCTTTCTGTCTCCACCTGCCTGCTCTCCGCAGATCTCACCCTCAGCATCACAGTCCCCAGCAGTGGGCTGGCTCCAGTTGCAAACAGTGCGTGTCCTTCCCTGGATGGAATTCTGTCATGGCTGTGAGAAGGGCCCTCTGAATGAACCCTGGCCACAGAAAGCATCTCTTGAAAGATCACTGTGGTGATGGTTCCTATAGTGATTAATAGCCTCAGGATGGAGCCTTTGGGGTTGTGGTGTATGCTTAGTACCCAACACAAAGGCCTTTCCAGGGGGCATGAAAACCAAGAGGAAGACCAGCAAGAGTAGCTTTGCAAGATCTCCTCCCCCATGTGGTGCTTTCTCTGTCTCTCTCTCTCTCTCTCATGTCTCTGTCTCTTTTGATGCCATCTTTCCATCTCTTTCTCTGTCTCTGTCTCTCGCTCTGCCATCCACAGGTCTCACCCTCAGCATCATGATCCCCATCAATGGACCTGCTCCATTGCTAAGAATAAGCCCTTCATGATCTGGGTACAAAAAGAGCAGGAACAGGCAAATCTGCCACTCACACAGCTGTGCTTGGCAAAGAGGGAGAAGAATTCCTTCAGACAAAAGCCCGCCCACCAGCTGCCCCTGGGGGACCTGGTGCACTTAGGTCATTTGGCCACGGTCCCTTGAGTTTGGCAGGTCTGGCTTCCTCTGATTCTCCCACCTCAAGTTGCCCCAAAGTATTCCAGGACACAAGTGTCTGTAGGGGAAATGGCTTCCTCGGTCATTGCAGGATGTATTTGACCGTGGGAGTCTTCTCTACATCATGGTCACCCTGAGTTGTGTTTATTCAGAATTTAGATTTTCATATGGTAGAAAACATTGAACTTGAGGTCCCAGCTCTGTTACTTACTAAATGTGTAATCAAGTCAAGGATGTGTGACTTAATCTCTCTAAAACTCATTGAAAAAAATTATATAATGAACTATTGAATAAGCCAAGGAACATATATGCACTCTTTTTTTAATTTTTTATTTATTTTTTGAGACGGAGTCTCGCTCTGTCGCCCGGGCTGGAGTGCAGTGGCTGGATCTCAGCTCACTGCAAGCTCCGCCTCCCGGGTTCACGCCATTCTCCTGCCTCAGCCTCCCGAGTAGCTGGGACTACAGGCGCCAGCCACCTCGCCTGGCTAGTTTTTTGTGTTTTTTAGTAGAGACGGAGTTTCACCGTGTTAGCCAGGATGGTCTCGATCTCCTGACCTTGTGATCCACCCGTCTCGGCCTCCCAAAGTGCTGGGATTACAGGCTTGAGCCACTGCGCCCAACATATGCACTCTTATAAGCTCTGAAGGTATAGTAATGGGTAGGAGAACGTCCTTGATCTCAGGTTCTAGTGGAGGGAGGGGCACCACATTTAGAGAGAGCTGATCTAATAGATAGAAGGCCGTGGTGCTCTGTGCTTTGTAGAACAGTAAAGCAGAGAATGGAGAGGATGGCTGGCAGTTGCTTTTTTATAGAACGTGGTCACTGATGGCCTTAATGAGGAGGTGACATCTGAGGACAGGCCCCAATGAGATGAGGAAGTGAGCTGTAGATATCTAGGGAAGGGGGTTCCAGGCAGAGGGAACAGTACGTGCTAAGTCTTGAGGCACAGGTGGGCCTGGCCTGTCAAAGAATCAGCTGTTGTGGCTGCAACAGAGGGAGCAAGGGAATAGAGGGGACGGGATGCTGCAGTACGACTTGGGTGATATTAAGCCCCGAAGACAAGGCAACACAGCTGTGTGGAGAGTGAGGGCTGATTGCCCAGGAGGATCCATGGAGGAGTCTGGCCAGGAGATGCTGGTTGTGGGCTCCGATTAGGATTCCAGGTTGCCCTTTTCCCAAGATGGAAATTTAAAGCAGTGTCTAGGACATGATCATCTTTGCATCTGAAAAGATCTCTTGTCAGTCTCTGTAATCCAGATTTCTCATCTGTAAAATGAAACGGTGCCTCCAGACCTCATCAGATATTGTCAAGGTCAAATGACATGTTTGATAAGGGCCGTTTGAAGTTAGGGTGCACAATAGCAATGCAAGCTGCTATCACAATGATTAGGCCTCTCTTGAGTGTTGAATGGATTTCCATTTCTTCAGGCAAGCATCAGACAGCATTCTTAGAACTTGAAGAACACTCTCCTCATAGATTACCTCACTTGATCCTCACAGCCCATCCAGAGTGGTTGAAATTATTATGATTCCTATTCAACAGACCGGGAAATGGAGGCTCAGAGACTAGCGGGATGAATATACACAGTCAGCAAGTGCTGGCCTTCAACAGAAACCTTCTGATATAATTCACTTCCAAAGAAGAGGATGGCACTGTCTGTGGAGGTAGGATATGTGGAGGTCGGGGTATAGATTCAAAGCTGAATCAGATCTAAGCAGAAATGGATTTGTCGAGAGCCACTACTGTTATGGTCACACACACAGTCCTGGAAATAATGCAGCATTATAGACTGCACAGATTAATACACAATAAAAATTGCTGAAAATACTCTAGGCAGATGCTAGCTATAACACAGAAAACTAGGAAAATCAGGCAAAATCATATCATACCAGCTGATGGCAATTAAGTACAGATGACAAAAGAATGACATTAACACAGCTAAGATTTGAGAGCCTCACTGCAACTGTGATGGGGCCCTGAGAAGGACTGGGGTGCATGGTGGGGAGGAATTCAGTGGTGGTGCTTCCACCCACCAGGAAAAGACCCCCATTTCCAACCCCTTCGTGAACAGCTCTTGAGAAGACAGAAGATCTATGACAAAGTGCCGACTGGTTCCAAGGGATTTCACCCTGAAACTGTGCTCCAACACCTTCAAGGAGTTCCGAGGGTTCTTTGAAAACTGCACGTCCCCAAGGCTCCTGCTTTGGGTCTGGAGTGTCAGAGGGCTGGGGAATTCTGCCAGTGTCTAGCACTTTGCAAACTTCCAGAAAGAGCTGGTCGCATATCAGGCTCAAATAGAGAAGTCTTGCATGGAGGCTGAGGACTGCCTTCAAGTGACCTCTGTGGAAATGTCTTTCGAAAGACATTTCAGCCTCCATGCAAGACTCTCCTCTATTTGAGCTGGATATGTGACCAGCTCTTTCTGGAAGTTTGCAAAGAAAGGAGTTCTGCAGCCTTTATGATTTCTTCCTCCTCCAAACATTCTCTGCTGAAATGGAGACTCATTTATCCCTCTTGTTAATTCTTCATTTCCTGTCCTGGCTTCAGTAGTTCTCGGAAAACTCATTGATGCTGAGTTCGCATGTTTGTGGGAAACAGAGGTGAGACCAGAGTCAGGGTGAAGAGGAGGAGAAAGAGGAATAGGGAAGGGGACCGGCCACCATCCACCCAGCTTCCTGGACCAGCAGTCCCAAGTCCACCGCAGTGGGGGTGGCGTCCCTGGTGCGCTTTTATCGGCATTCTCATGCAATATTCTCCGGCCTGCTTTGTCTTTGCGTTGCATTTTATCAATACCACCAGCGGATCCTGCTGTCCCTTTCTGTGGGTTTATTAATATTGCCCTCTGATCTATGGGTAGCTGCCACACTTTGTATTCCAGCCCCATCCTGGCTTCTCCAAACTCAGACACCATATTTAATTAGATTTTCTCCCTGGCTCAGGCAAACAGAAATTGAACTCCCAGTATATCTCTATTGCTCCAGAGCTCACGCCTGACAGAAGGAGACAGCTCTCTTTCCCTCTCTGGCTTTCTCTGCCTCATTCCTTCCATCTCCACCTCTGACATTAATATTCCAAGACAAGCCCACTTCTAAGTTCAATCTTTGCCCCCAAACACTGAAATACATCCCCGTGTTACTCAGTGCCACTAAATAAGTCATGTGTGGGAGGATTCCGATGCTAAAACTTTTTTGCTCTTCCTCCAGACTTTGGGCTGGACCTGCCTGTGGGCGAGTGGTGTGGAGAGTAGGGGAGGTGGCAGTGCGGTGCAGGGTGTCTCCAACTAGAGGCCAAGGGTGAGGGGCCCGAGAATACGGAGACACTTTAGCTGTCTCCGTAATTAAATGCCCTTTCAAGATGACAATGCCATCCTTGGAGTACTTTGTCGGAGGAGTTTTAAGAAAAAAACACCTTTCGGTGTTACAGCTCTTCCATCTTTTTGGTGTTTGGGAGGAATTGGTCTTCGTTAAAGTTATGAAAATCAACCTCTAATTTCACTTTCTGTCAACTAAATGTGAGAGGAGAGCCCAGGGTTAAGAGGAGACCTGGAGGATGCAGGAAGGAGGGTTGGCTCCTGTGCCCGGGGAAGTCCTGCCGGCAGGAGGGCAGGAGGCCCTTACCCCTCACCAGCACTGGGGCCTGGCCACAGAGCTGTGGGCAAAGGGGTCTTCAGGAAACTTTATTTGTTTTAAAGCTACTTTGTATCCCTTCTAGAAATTCACTTAATATATTTGAGACTCAGATTCCTCACTGGTTAAATGGGGATAATGACAGCTGCTCTGAGGCCCGTTCCACATAGGTGACCCTTGACAAAATCTGTGTGCATGACTGTGTCCCATAAACCGTGACCCTCCTCGTTAGGATCGGGCGTTCCTGTTCTCCACTAAATCTTCATTTGTAATTACTATTGGGCAATATAAAAGAGAGGACAATAAATAATTATTTGACTTTAAAATGATTTTTTTATGTTCTTTATCCAGGAAATTTGCAATTATAATTAGCTTACCTAGTCTGAGCACTTAAACAGACTGATACCAGTGGAGATTTAGGGTGACAAAAATTTTAAATAAAATAGGAAGGAAGGAGGGAAAGAAAGAAGGAAGAAGGAAGGAGGGAAGGAAGAACACAAATAGGCAAACAGCAGAAAGGGTGGTTAACCCAGATTCCCTGGGTAATGTTTGAAATGGCTTCATACCAAGAAATAAAAATATGCACATTTACTTTAAAGCATAGTGAATATTTGAGATATTTACATGTGAAGAGTGCTGAGCCCTCCTTAGAAGGCAGATGGGTCTGCATGCTTCTTCCACCACTTTCAGGGCAGCAAGGAATGGCCTCCCCCAGACCCTGGGGCCATCCTTGTGCCCAGCCATAGGCACCGCCTTCCAGAGCAGCTCCTGGTGGTTGTTGGGGAGGGGGCGCCTTTCTGTCCTGGTGGTCAAGGACAGTGCAGTGAGGGCACGTGAGGGGGCAGAGAGAAAACTCAGCACCAGGCTCTTCCACTGAGCAGATGGAGGGCATGTGGACGTGGCAATGGGTTGGCATGAAGGGCTTTGGAGTTGGCCAGATATGCGTTGCCCTCCTGGCTGTGCTGCCTAGCAGCGTGACCTTGGGCAGGTTGTACATCACTCTGAGCCTCAGCTTTGTCATGTGCATCAAAGGGAAGACGCTGCTTGCTGTGAGGGGCCATAGGATGCAGTGGAGCCGTGCAGTTGGTGGAGGGAGGATGTCTGCCCACCCTGGGGCCTCTGCTCCGTGAGTGCCTTTTATCTTTCCTCTCTCTCTGAGAAGTGCCCAGTGACCCTCGTTGGCAGGGCTGGGAGGACAGGTTGCGTGGATGCTTAGATCCGATTTTCAGGGAGCCAGGTTTGCATTCTGACTCTGTGACATGACCCCCTGGGGACCCTGGGGTAAGTGGGAACAAGAGAGGGTGAAGCTTTTGATTGCACAAGGCAGACACGAAGGTCCTCAGAGATGCCCTTGGCACAGGGGCTTCCTTCTCGTGAGCACACCATCACTCTCTCACTTCCTCAGATAAAAAACTCACCTGTAGTCCACAGATGCCTCGCAATCAAGGGCAGGCAATTCTGGTCATTGGGAGGCATTGTCTGGAGGCCTGTCCACTCAGCCCTGGGCCCACACCACTGCTGCACCCCTGAGGAGGGGCAAGTTTGAAAGCCACACTTCTGGATTGGACCTCCCTTCTTCAGGGGAGTCCCCTGACCTGTTCTGGCCATAGGCTGGTTAATGGCAGGGCTGATTCTAGAACTGAATGCTGATCCAGGGCTTATCTTGTGACACCATGATGCCCCTTGACAGAGGAGCTCTTGCTATCCCCAACTTTGATTCAGTCACTGCATATCCAGTTGTCCCTCGGTATCTGAGGAGGATTGGCTCCAGGATCCCCCTTGGATACCAAAATCCACAGATGCTCAAGTCTCTGATATAAAATGTGGTAGTATTTGCAGATTACCTATGTACATCCTCCTATATACTTTAAATCATCTCTAGATTACTTATAATACTCAGTGCAATGCAAATACTATGGAAATAGTTATACTGTATTTTAGGATTTGTATTATTTTTACTGTTATATTGTTATTTTTTAAAAACGTTTTTGATTCACAGTTAATTGAATCTGCAGATGTGAAACCTACAGATTCGGAGGGCCGCCTCTATTAGGTAAAGTAACACTGTCTGCTCTGAAATTTTGGTGACTTAGTAGGGTGGACGTTTCTTTCTTGCCCGTGTAACAGTTTGATGTGGCATTTCTGATCGGCAGGTGCGGTTCCATCCCATGATGACTCAGGTGCTTATGATTGTTCATTGCGTGGTCGCGTGAGCTCCTAGGGGCTTACTGCCTCTTTCTCTAGATGGTGGGAGGAGAAAGAGATCTGAGGGACTGCAGACATCTCTTAGAAGGCTTGACCTGGAAGAGGCACCCATCATTGTGACTCAGGCTCCATTGGCGAGCGCTATCCTGTGAGGTTTCACTACAAGGAAGGACAGTCTTGCTGTGTGCCCAGAAAGGAGCAAAACAGAAAGCTGGGTGCTGGGGCACAGCTAGGAAACTCTACTGCTGGCCACCCTCCAGGTGGCCAAATATCTGTGTTGCTCTCTGTCCTATGCAGAACACGCTCACACACCCTGGCCTCAAAGCGGCCGTCTTTCCCCTCAAGTCTCATGTAGCTTCTCAAGGTCTGACGAGCTGCGAGCTAGCAAGGCAATTTATCTGCCCTCAAGATACAACTGGGATGCAAGGACGAGAAAGCTGGCCAGTGTCCATGGGTGACACGCCACATCCATGGATGCGATGGAGTTTTGCTGGCGGGCAATGTGAGGAGCTCTACCCTGGCAGTGGGGATGCTGCATGGTGAGACCTGCCTCTGCTTGCTGTGAGAGATGTCCTTGTCCATTGTCCTTCAGAGTCCCTGCCTACCCTCTAGGAGGCACTTCCTTGCCCACCCACTCCGTGGTCACATCTGACACCACGGAGGCATCTGGGCATGTGTCTCCTTCTCATTAGTGGGCACTTTTTGCTCACAGGCTCTTAGAGACCAGCAAACAGTTTCATTGGTATTCAATTCCCTCAAAAACTTGGTAGCTTTCTCAACTATTTGCTTCCAGTTAGTTCCAAATACTAGTATCAGCAGCTAAAGTTCTTTCCAAGATCTCATCCTCAAGTGTACTTAAATTCTTTCCTGCCCCAAGCCGTCCTCCCTCACAGTTTAATGAGACATCAGAAACACTAGGCTTGGAAGGTTTTGAGTTTGCTAGGCTGCCATGACAAAGTACCACAGATTGGCTAGCTTAAACAAAAGAAATGAACTGTGTCTCAGTCCTGGGGACTAGAAGCCTAAGATCAAGGTGCCAGCAGGGGTGCTCCTGCCCAGGGCCGAGGGCCGGGAGGGAGACGCTGCTCCATGCCTCTCTCCTAGCTTCTGCTGGTTTGCTGGCAATCTTTGGTGTTCCTTGGCTTCTCTGTGTCACCTCAGCCTCTTCTTTCATCTTCGTGCCACGTTCTCCTTGTGTGTCTGCCTCTTTGTCCAAATCTCTCCTTGGTGTAAGGACTCCGGTCATACTGGATAGGGGCCCATTCCACTCCAGTGTGATCGCATCTGTACAATTGCATCCGTGAGGACCCTATTTCCGAATAAGGTCACATTCCGAGATACTGGGGATCAGAACTTCAGCGTACGATGACTTAGGGGACACTGTTCACCCCATCGTGGAAGAGAAGGAAGGGTCTTTAATTCGATCTTTGTTACAGGGCTGGGACCCTCTGCTTAACTGAGAGTTATCAATGGGCCTTTGTTCCCAAAGCCCCTTTTATCTCTCTTCCAGCTCCTCAGTGCCCACATTTCTGAACTCTCTTCAAATATTCTTCCTAGAAGGAAAACCCATCCCCATTAGAAGGAAAGGAAAGGGGCATATGGTAAACACCTACTATGTGCCAGCCTCTGTCACATATCTTGTATCTCTTTTCTCATTTGGGGATTCTGTGAAATGAGGATGGATCATCCAGGCCTGGGAGGAGAGAACTTTTCTGGGAACAACCTCTACACCCTGTGCCCACTCCCTAACCTTTCAAGCCTTTGTTCTGATGTCATCTTCTAGGCGAGGCTTCCCTGAACACTCCATTTAAAATTAGACTGCTCTGCATTTCTCGTCTCCCCTTTCCCTAGCCCCCACAGCATTCATCCTCACCACCTTCCAACAGAGTGTGCGATTTCCTAAGTTTTGAGTTCATCGTCTGTCTCTCAGCACTGCTGGGCTTCACAAAGACAGCAGAGAGTTTGCCTGCTCTGTTTGCTGAAGTGTTCAGAGCTGTGCCATGCAGGAAACTCAGGGCGCATTCAGTAGAGCGCTGTTGGGAGAATGGATTGGAGGTGTCTGGATCTTCCCTGCAAGACTGAGGCTAAAGGCAAGCAGCGGGACTGTAGGAGCTGCAGTGAAGCAGATGGACTTGGCGCCCCCAGGGCTGGTTGGAGTCCCCCCCCGATGCTCTACCAACTGGGTAGCCTGGGAAAAGGCAGTTTATCTTTCTGTTCTTTAGTTTCCTCCTTGGAAAATGGGGCAGTAACAGTATATCTCTCCCAGGGCTGTTGTGAGGATTAACAAGCAGCGCGCATGAAGGAACACTTGGCAGGGGCTGGGCTGGAAGTGTTCAGTAAACGTGGTTTCTACTTGTTAAAGCCGTTGTTAATAACACCAATTTTCACAAAAGAAAACCTCTCTGCTTTTTCCTGTGTCTTTTCACTGTTGATATATTTTGAACTTGACCCCTTATCTCAGAGGTCATGAAATGGTACCTCTGTAGGTAAGAAAGCATAGGATGGCTCTTGCTGTAAAACACTTCATTTTATTCCACTTCTTTCCTACCAGTTTCCTTGGACCGTCACAGAGGGGTGCGTGTGCGGCCGAGAGGACGCTGGACTCCAGGCAGCAGGTTCTGTTGACCCCACCTGGCTGGATCACCTCAACCTGTGAGTCTTATGGCCTCGGCCTGTTTATTCATGAAATAACAGGATTTCTTTCTCAGTAGAATATTTGAAGAGAGTTCCAAAATTTGGGGCATTGAAGGGTTGGAATAGAGATGAAGCCGGAAGGGACTTGGAGGAACAAAGGCCCGTTGATAATTTTCAGTTAAACTGAGGGACCCCAGTGATGTGTAAGGCACCTTCAGTTCTCACTTCCCCTGATACTGCCGCCTATGTGTCAGTCTGGAATATTCCTTCACAGTCGCAGTTGCCGCAGTCTCTAGATTGCCTGTGCTGCTAAGCTTGCCACACCCACTCAGCTTCTGATGCCATTTAGGCTGGAAGTGCCTTTGGCCTTGCGAAAGTCTTTTCCTGAGCCATCTCTGACCCGCAGGATTAGCTTTGGTTCTCCAGCTTCACTGTGCAGTTCTCCTCCCGCAGGGACCTGGTGCCCAGCAGGCCTGCTCCTCCCCCATCCAGCAAGGCTGGAGCAGACAGGTGCAGCAAGACGAGGGGTGAGGGAGTGGGAGCGCTGAGAGAGTGAAGTCACTAGCTAGTCCTACTGTCTCTGCATCTCTTTTCCAACAGGACCTCCTTCAGGGCCAGCAGAAATGGGACTAGATGGTTGCATTTTGAGTGTGTGTTTTATTAATGAAGGGCGAGACAGCAGAGGAGACCGTAATGATATCATAGTATGTGTGATCTAATTATGCTAATCGATTTTTATGGCTCATCAGAGGCAATCCTGATGGTCTTGTGTCAGGAACTCCCCAGAGATCTGGATGGAGCGGCTGCTCCAAGACTTGGAGGGCTGTTGGGAGAACATCCCAAGACTGGACAGAGTTGGGAAGCTTCTGTGGTTCTGTCCCATCCAGTGGGTGGTGGAGGGTGGGAGGGGTGTTGCCCTGGGAACTGGGGAAAAACCTGCAAAGAGAATGGATCTGGGAGGGACCAGGAGTGGAGAGGTGGGGGCTGCCAGAGCTTGTGACTCCAGAAGGAGCAGCGGAGTCTCCCGGGTGGGTAGGCTGCTGAGTGAGTTGTGTGTGTGGCTCCTGGCCTGCTCTGGTGACAGAAACTGCAGCCTAACTGCATATCAGAGTCCTGTGAAACAGGGGCCTTGCCCTTGCACAGATTCATCCACCTGCTGCCTCCTGCTGCCCTCTGCTCTCTTCCCACCCATAGACGTTCAAGCACACTTTTCACCCCACAGAGTCCCCTGCTTTAGCCTGAGTATTACCCAGTTCCTGAGCTGTCTCTGACCCGCAGGATTAGCTTTGCTTCTCCAGCTTCACTGTGCAGTTTTTCCCTGTGTCTTCAGTTCTTATCTCGCTTTCCTTCTGCCTAGTTCCCCTTCCTTCCCCCAGAACTGTGCCTATTTTCATGGCTGGTCTAGACTCCATTTGCAGGTGGGCAGGTAACATATTGGTTATTGAAGGCATCCTGGGAACCCCAAGACACAAATAATCCTCCTTTCACCTCGTGCCTGCCTAAAATTCCACACGTCGTTTATTTATTTGTTTTGGCTTAAACTGCAAGTTCTTGTACAGAGCCCATCTTTCCGGGGCATGGTAGGGAGGGTGTGTGTGTGCTGTGCTGTCACCCATCTGCTGGGGGAATCATTTCCAACCCTTTCTTGAGGGGAGTTCTTGAGAGTGGTGGGGAGAATGGTGGCCACATTGTCATATTTTGACCAGCACTGCCCAGAGCCATGTCTCCCATGGTCACGTGCAGGACACACCAGTGTATCCCCTCTGTCTTTGTGCAGCTGGGTCTGCCGACTCTGGGTTTAGGGCCTCTGGGCAGAGCACCAGCAGTCCCTGGCTGGCCTCTGGTCTTTCTGCTCTGCCAGAGGCCAAGCTTAGCAGGGAAGGGCTCTGAGGCAAACATGTGCTAACTGGGCAGCCCAGAGTGCCAACTTAGGGCTGGTGGCCTGAGTCTCAGAGGTTTGGGTGCAGGGGAGTAAGGACAACAGGGGCAGAGCTGTGGGTGTGGAGAAGGCAACCAGAGTCTGGCAGAAGCTAGTTTGTGAACATGAAGTGTATTCCTACTGGCGTCCTGGGCACTCTGCATTGTTGAAGTGTGGGACTCAGAATTCATTGGCAAGAGCAGCTGCTGGCTGTATTAGTTTTCTGTTGCTACCATAACAGATGATCACAAACTTAGGGCTTAAAAGGCAAATGTATCATCAGACAGTTCTGTAGGTTGGAAGTCCAGATGAGCTACGGTCAAGGTGTCAGCAGGGCTGTGCTCCACTCCAGACTCACTTTCTGCATTCACTTGCCCTTTCTACCTTCTGGAGTTCCTTGACTCATGACCCCCTTCTTCTGTCTTCAAAGCTGGCAACCTTGCATCTCTCAGGCCACATCTTCCTTTCTGACCACAGCCGGGGAGGGTTTCTCTTCTTTTAAGGACTCATGTCATTAGATAGAGCCCATCCGGACAGACCAGGAGAACTCAAAGTGCTTAACCTTACTTACAGCTGCAAAGTCCCTTTTGCCATGCTAGGTGACCTATGCACAGAGTCTGGGGGTTGGCATGTGGCCATCTCTGCTGGTACACTATTCCACGTACCATAGGTGACCTAAGCACAGAGTCTGGGGGTTGGCACATGGCCATCTCTGCTGGTACACTGTTCCGCGTACCACCGTACCGTCGTAGTACCTAGACAAGCCTGAGCAAGACCCTAGGAATGAGCTGCTGGGAAGCTGCTGAGAAGACCTGGCTCTCACAGAGCAGGGACTCTGGGAAGGGGGCACTTAGGGAAGAGACATAGTGTGACATTACTGTGGCTGGACTTTCAGCCTTGCTTTGGGCAGTGTGGAAGTGTGATGGCTAGATGCTCACAAACTCATTTCTTCTTCCCAGGAGCACAGCTGACGTAAGCCTTCCTTGTAGTTGTATGGGGCCACAGGACTGAGTTGTGGCCAGTGAAATGTGGGTTGAGGTAAGGCATGCTACTTCCAGGCACTGACGGTACGATCCTCCACACTGGCAGGATGCACAAGACCCAGGGGAGGCTGCTGAGCGCTGGTGATGGAGAATCAGCCAGACAGAAGATGTCTGTGTGGGAGCTGTGGCCTTCCCACATGTGTGGGACCACAACATGAATAACAAGACTCTATAGCATTAAGGTGTTGAATGACGGGATTCTTAGCTACCGAAGTTAGTCTCCCCTGAATAATACAGACATTGATACCAGAAGTGGGTGCTTCCATAATAAAAATGCCTGAAACGTGGGATATTGGCTTAATATTCAGGCTGTGGGTGGTGAGGAGACACATCCAGAAGGCTGGAAGGCTGGCAAGTCCTGTGTTGCTGTGGCAAAGTGTTTGGTAGAACTTCACAGCAATGATCTGGAAGGGAGACCATGTGCCTGAGATTTTAGCACTGGGGAAGTGTTTAGAAAATAGAACCTTAACAGTGTGTGTATATTTATGTGTGGTGGGCTTCTATTGTCTGCCTTTGGCAAAGTGTCACAAGAAGAAGGAAGTTAGGAAAGAATGAGCTGATTTAAAAGAAATGTAAAAAAGGGAGTAAGAAGAATGCAACAGTGTGGTGCATCAAACATGTTCCAACCATTATTGCTGTGTAACAAATTACCCTAAAACTTAGTGCATAAGCCATTTCTTATGCTCCTGGCATCTGTGTTTCAGGAATTCCAGCAGGACACAGCAGGGACATCTTGTCTCTGCTGCACAATGTTTGGGGCTCTGCTGGAAGACTTGAAGCTGGGGACTGGAATTATCAGAAGGCTGGTTCACGCGTGTGTCTTGCGGCTGATTCTGGCTGTTGCCTGGAGACTTAGTGCCTGTCCACATATACTTCTTCCTTTGGTCTCCCCATGTGGGTTCATTTGAACTTCCTCACAGCATGGCGGCTGGGTTGCCAGGCAGAAGTTGTCTCACTTTACCACCTGGCCTTAGCAGTCAGGCGGTGTCACCTCTGCCTCATGGCAGTTGTTGTTAGCAAGTCACTAAGGCCAGCCCATATGCAGAGCAAGGGGAGTCAGGCTCCACCTCGTCATGGGCTGAGCGTCAAGGCTCTGGGAGAACACGTGACATTGGCAAGATTGCTATGGCCACGGCCAGTTTTGGGAAAATCCAGTCTACCGCAGAGGGGTTGGAAAAGCTGCCTGCTTCCTTAACAGTAAGGAATGGGATAGAGAAACATTGCGACAGAGACCCATTAATGAGTTTCAGTTGAAGAAAGTGATTTAGTCCTGTGGCAGAAAGTCAGACTGGGATGTAGCTGTCCCATTCAAGCCTACTGTCCACATAGTCTCAAGACAGTCGCTGAGAACAAGAGAGGCGGGAGGGTAAGGGAGGCAACAACGAAATCAAGCACATTTTATAATGTCTAGGAAAGAACCTTGAGAGTCTTTGCTTTGCAAATGGAGCTGTCTGGAAGCAAATGGATCAGACATGATTAAGTTTTTGAGTTCAAAAGATCCAGTAGAGGACTGTAAGACCCTACAAGATAGGGGAGCCAGGGACGGAAGGAGCCCTGGTCTCTGAAGGACCCTCCTGATCCCCACACCCATCCCCAGTCATCCCTACTGGTCCACAGTAGACTGGGATGCAAGCAAGAAATAAGCCTTTGGGGTTTCTGTAAGTAGCAGTTAGTCTACCCTGACTAATACAGGCTGTTTTCCTGGCATATCCTTTGAAGGAACAGTAAATAACATTTGTAAGTGAGTCCACTTCTCTAATGACCTGCGCACGAATTCCCTGCCTCTCCCACTCCCGCCAGCCATGGCTGATTACTTCAGTGGTGCACAGATGACATAAACCAAGCCAGTCGGATTATGGACCTTGGGCATTTGGAATTGGGAGTTTAGTAGGCTGGTGTTTTGCATTGAGGATGAGAGAAGCCCAGTGGAGCTGGTGGGCTGTGTGGCCGCTGCCTGCTGCTACACACAGAAGCAGGGGCCTGGGCTGCAGAGAGAGCACTGCTGAGCAGACACAGTGAGAGGACGCTGTGCCCTGGGGTGTCAGGGAGGTGTCCTGGTGCTAGCCTGTGTCCCAGCTGTCGTTTCTTGGGTTCTATGAGGTCCCTGATTCACATGATGAATTCCCTCTGGCCAAATCTAGTTTTAGTGCATTTCATTCATCATAAATAAGTGTTAATTGAGACACAAGCCACAAAGAAGAGTGATCATGATATTTTGGGTGGAAAGAGAAGGTTACAAATGGATTGTACATTATGATTTTGAACTTGTGACAATAACTATTGTATAGATATATAAGAAACGTAGAGTAGACACCAACGTATAAACAAGGGTTATCTCAGGAGGTGGAGGAAAGTATAGGTAATTAATATTTAATTTTTCCTTTTTGCTGAGAATATATATTGCTTATATTGCTATAATAATCAGAAAAAAATCAGGTTTCTTTTATATTGTAGATTTGGGGGTACATGTGCAGGTATGTTACAAGGGTATATTGTGTGATGCTGATGTTTGGGGTACAACAGAACTGTTTGCACAGGTACTGAGCATAGTACCCAATAGGGAGTTTTTCAACTATTGCCTCTCTCCCGTCCCCTCCTCTAGTAGTTCCTAGTGTCTACTGTTTCCATCTTTCTGTCTATGAGTCCCCAGTGTCCAACTGCCACTTACAAGTGAGAACTTGTGCTATTTGGTTTTCTGTTTCTGCATTAACTCACTTAAGACAATGGCCTCCAGCTGCATCCATATTGCTGCAAAGGACATGATTTCATTCTTTGTTATGGCTGCGTAATATTCCATGGTGTATGTGTACCACATTTTCTTTATCCAATCCACCACTGATGGGTGCTTACATGGATTCTGTGTCTTTGCTGTTGTGAACAGTGTTGTGATGAACATAGGAGTCCATGTGTCTTTTTGGTAGAATGCTGATTGTTTTGTGGGGCGGGGAGTATATAACCAGCAATGTGATTGCTGGGTCAGAGGGTAATTCTAGGTTTAGTTCTCTGAGAAATCTCCAAACCACTTTCCCCGGGGGCGGGACTAATTTGCGTTCCCACTAATAGCGTAGGAACGTTTCCTTTTCTCCACAGCTTTGTCAGCATCTGTTGTTTTTGACTTTTTAACAATAGCTATTCTGACTGGTGTGAGATGGTGTCTCACTGTGGTTTTCATTGCATTTCTCTGATGATCAGTGATGCTGAGCATTTTTTCATATGTTTGCTGCTTGTGTGTCTTTTTTTGAGAAGTGTCTGTTCATGTCCTTTGTCTACTTTTTAATGTTTTTTGCGCATTGAAAACCAGGTTTTTTTGTTTTGTTTTGTTTTGTTTTTTTTGACGGAGTCTTGCTCTGTTGCCAGGCTGGAGTGCAGTGACACGATCTAGGCTCACTGCAACCTCAGGCTCCCAGGTTCAAGCGATTCTTCTGCCTCAGCCTCCTGAGTAGCTGGGACTACAGGCCTGTGCTACCACACCTGGCGAATTTTTGTATTTTTAGTAGAGACAGGGTTTCATTATATTGGCCAGGCTGGTCTCAAACTCCTGACCTTGTGATCTGCCAGCTTCGGCCTCCCAAATGAAAATCAGTTTTTAAACATATGACCTACCTGAAAAGGAAACTGAGGAACACAAAACAAATTAAAAAACAGTTGGCAGATTTCTGGTTGGCAGATTTCTGGTTGGCAGGCCTTCACTTGGGCGTGCCTCCCCTTATAGAGGGGGCTTTGGGTTTCCTATTCTGCACCAGCTGTGAGCCTCATTTAGTGGCCCTCTGTCCCTGTATTCTGCCACAGTTCAGCTGGGCTGCAGACCCTGGCTGTTAGGAAGGTAAAGACATTTGCCTTCTTAGGACTGGACCTCACTCCATCTGTGGCAACTTGGTCTCTTGGCTACTCACTGTGGTCACCAAAGGTCATTTTGGAAAATCTGGGAGACTTCCCGGGCTTTTGTCTTCTCCAGCTCTCCCCCTTCCCTGGCCTCTTCCCATTTCCCTTCTTTTTTTACACTGCCAGCTCTGAACCCTGGACGTGCTGCTCTCTGGCCTGACTGGCTCTGCTGAAGGAGAGCTGGCTGGCCCTTAGGGCTGGCTTTTCCCTTTGTGCCTTTTGAATTCTTAGCTTTTGTTTCAGCCTTGTCCTGTCTGGCTTGGATGCACCTTCTTCCCAGGAGCCAGCTGGCTTGGATTTGTCTGATCTCCCAAAGCAGAGATGATTGGCCCAGTTTGGCCCAGTGAACGTCCCCTCTCCTTCCTGTCTTCCTCTTAGAGGCGTGACACTTCAGAGTGCTCAAAATCTCACTGCAAAAGCAGCATAGTTCAAACTCACTGCAAAAGGAAGACCCAGGCCATGAGCCTCTCCTGGCCAGCTCCCCGAACTCCCCGCCAGGCTCCTCTCCTGAAAGGACATGGGTAGTCTCCCGGCTTCAAAGGATTTAGGATGTCTGCCAAAATGGAATTGTCATAGCTCTGTGCAAAATGCTGCTAGTTGAAAACTCCTATTTTGAAAATGCTGATGAAATTTTCATTTTATTGTTTGTTTTAATTATCATCCTCTTACTGCCTTGCAGCAATGTTCTCTCCCCCCTGCAGGAATGTTAGTGCAAACACAGCTGCATCCTTGGGCTCCTGGAGAAGGGGCCTAGAAGGAGTGAAACAGACTGCAGGCAGGAAATGAGTATGACCCCAGCTGTCTGCACGGGCCCTGGGTTTGGGAGTGTCTCCATTGTGAGAATGCACCAGCAACAGGAGTAGGTCCCCCTGTGGGACACTGTCACTGACCAGTACTCTTGGGGCCTCCCTGTCCATTCTCAGAGATGACTGTCCTTGATGGGGAAGTAGAGATGTGCTTTCAGTCTTCTTTTTGGGAGACGGAAGATTTATTTAGGAAATCCGAAGTTGCTGCTAAGAAGGAATCCATAGTTGATAGTCACCGAAGCACACTTCGGAAATGACTCGGTTGCTTTAAATGATATCTGTGTTTACACCTGAGGCATCGTGAATTATTCATGAGGATGTTGCGTCACTTGCCAGTCAGGATAAGCAAATATGGCTTTCCGGTTCTTGTAGCTGAGTAGGTCCTAGTGACGCACTGCCTCACCCGCGCAGGGCAGTCTTTTCAGATCTTCTGCCTGTCACAGGGACTTTGTGGAGAACACAGCAGCTCTCCCAAAACACAAATGTCATTGATAATAGCAATTATGAGCCTAAAAACCTATAAACCAAAAGAAGTTCTTTTGGTTCCCACTCCTACCCCTATTCCCACCCCAGAGAACCAAGGCGCGAAGAAGTTAAGTGTTAGGTTTAACGTCACAAAATAGGAGAGTCTGGAGTAAAACTCAGGACTGGCTTCAAGGCTCATGTTCCATTTCTCTCACAAAGGCCTGAGTCAACCAAAAAGCACAACAGAACTCAACACAACAAAACACTTGGTTGCTGCTTGAAGGCTACAGATAGCTTTCTAACCCTGCACTGTGGACGGCGTTTCATCATCCAGTTTTTCAGTTCGCCTTGGATTCACTCTTTTTAGATGCCCAGACTGTGACAATGTGAGGTGAGAGTCCTCACTTAAGGGTGTACAAATCCTCCGAATATGTTCATACTTATTTTGATGTAATGGGATTTGGTGGGAGCTTTGCTAGGGAAATCCTGGGTTAGCGTGTACTGACGGCAGTCAGGGAGTTTATGTGACAGCTGGAAAAGATATTGCTTAACCATCAGTATCAAGAAGGATTAGGACAACACCTTGGATTTTGTCGTGAGTGGCTGCCCTGTGGAATTAGGGTTCAACGTTCACCCTTACATTCATTAGGTCAGTCTCCTGTCCTTCTGACTCTCCTACTGCCAGTGCCCCGCCCATTCTGCTACTGCTGGGGAAGACACAATTACACATATACTGTTATATTTTCAGAGCACATAGGACTGTGTACTGAAGGCTTTCTTCTGCCTCTCTTTATGGATCCTTTGAAATTTCATGTCTCATCAGAGGATCGAATTCAGTGAATGCTTTACAATTAGGTTTTTATGGATAAGAGATGGGAGAAGTACCAGTATCTCCGTATCCAGTTGCAAATATCATTTATTAATCTGAGAAGGCAGAGGGATTTAGGGCTCTCTGAGTCAAACACTGAAAAGCTGAACATTTTCAGTCTTTAAAAGCTCAGGAACTGGGCCCACAGGCCAGCAGGATCACTTCCTTGCCGTGTAAATTCATGTTTTAGCTGAAGGTCCCTCTCAGTGCAGGAAGAGGCCTTTGTCAAAAGCAGGCTCAGTATGGCAGCTGTCCCAGGCCTGGCCCCATTTCCTTCCCCCCCAACTCCTCCTTTCTCGTGGTGGCTTTCTCGCTCTGTTTCTTGGTATGGGGCTGGGGTCTCTCGGGACTTATCAGGTGCACCCATTCACTGGGCTTCACTGTATGAGATGGGGCTCAGCTGGAGGCAGCAAGTGTGGGGGGAAGAAAGGGCTGATTGAATTTGCTTTGGGACTGGCTCCAAGTCCTGCAAGGCTTGCAAATGTTTAGGGGGTGATTTCCATATCACTCTAAAGTTGCTTGTCTTTCTCCCAAAGGGAAAGGCTGCTGCCAAAAGTGGAGGACTTAAAGCTGGAGGCCGCCCCAAAGACGGGGAAATGAAGAAAACACCGTTTCTGGAGCTCCCTGACATGTGTGTGTGTGTGCGCGCGAGTGCACGTGTGCTGGTCTTTGGCTCCTTGTTAATTCCCTATAACAGATCACAGTGCCGAGGAGGAGCCAGGGCGTCTCTAGGCACTCGACCAGCAGCAGGGGCACAGTGTGATGCCTGGAAGGGAATTCTTGGAAGAAAATGGAATGCTGTAAAGTGGGAATCTTGGGTACTGTGGGATGACAGGTGGGGCGGGGTGGCCACGAGTTTGGAGTGACTGTCCATGAAACGAAGCAGTTGAGGAAATTCAGCAGGAGGAGGCTGGATGGGTCTATTTACAGTTGGCTCTGCTGAAATCCCTTTAGGAAGTCACTTGCTGGCTTTGTCCCACACAGTTTCTAGGCTGTGGGTGGAGATCATGATCCTTTTGGAGCTCTCTGGTTCGTAATTCTGTGGAGGAGGAAGATACCAAAATGAATACGCTGCTGTCCCTGCCTGTGAAGAGCTTGCGGCTGAGCGAGGGAGACAGGTGCAAGGCTTGGGGAAACTGTGATATCTGCCATGTCTGACTTGATGGGAGGAAGAACACATGACTTCTGAGGTCCTTTCTAATTCTGAGGTTCTGGGTCTTTACAAAGCCACGTCATTTATTTCTTTGATGATGTAGAAGTTACATGTTAAGTATCTTTAATAAGCCAGGCCCTGGGGCTATACTGAGAAAAAAGACTGACATTCCTCTACAGATATGGAACTGAGAATTTTAACAGGTTTTGAGGAGGTGGTTACAAGAGCATTTGGTATAAGGAAGGATCAATATACATGACACCACACTCAGACGGAGCCTCCTTGGGGCTGCTCCAGGATGGTTTCTTAGAGCAAGTGACGTTTAATTCGTACCTGATGACGACTGGCTGGGGGAAATGGGACAAGAAGGTCTTTCCTCAGTGACATCTTCAAGGAGCAGAGAGCAGGGTGGCCAGAGAGGGAAAAGCTGGGGAGAAAGTGAAGACAGATTTAGACAGGAAGGGAAACAGAAGCCGATTACATCTGGCTTTGCCCTGGATTATCTGTATCGTCAGAAAGGGGAAGTGATGAAAGCTTTGAGGAGGAAACCATGACTCCATCAGGTCAAAAGTCACTCTTCAGAGAGGTCTTTTCTGACTGCTTCCATTGAAATTGTGTTTCCCTGATTAAGCAATCTCGAAGTACATGGAGCTTTTCCTTCAGAACACTTTATCCGACTTACAATAAAAATCTTTTTCATGTTTTTTTTCTTTTAATGGCCATCTCTCCCTAACGCTAATGTAAGCATCTCTGCAGCTTTCCTGGCCAGTCTCTGGCCTGTGCTCCTCCCACCGGCTGACCCCTTGTGGAGATGCAGTGATGATGGCTGAACACGAATTGGGTTGGTGGTGTTGAAGGATTCCTCTACCTGAGTTGGGAATAGCTCTTTCAGAAGACCAGGTGAGAGGGAAACGCAGGTTGAAACAGGTGGGAGGCAGCAGTGACAAATGGAAACATGCGGCAGAAATGGAGAAGCCCATAGTGGGTGGAAGCCACAGGATGTTGCTGTAGGTGGACGAGAGGAAAGGGAGGGGATGATGCCCAGGGATCTGGCTAGTGGATGAATAATGCTGCCATTTATTGAGAGAAGAGCTCTGGAAGAGGAGCCTCTAAGTGATTGGGGGGTGGAGAAGGTGAGTTCTGATCGGGGCCAGCTGCCCCCATGGCCAGCCTCAGGGTCACATTTGGCTTCTTTCATCTTGCACGCCAGCAGTGTCCTCACAAGCTCTATAGCTGTCCTCCCCGCCCCCATCCTCTGTACGAGGCTACTTTTCCATCTGGCTTTCATATGTTCGTTGAGTTTGTTGTCCATGACAAGAATCCGATGTGAGCAATTATCTTTTTTTCAACTCTTCAGATGGTCACTCAAGAAGTAGTGTGGGAAAGACCACAGGAGACTGATTCAGCCTCACGTACATTCCTTATTTCCGTGCAGGCTCCTGTTCTAATTCCTGCCCACTTAAATGAGGTTGATGGACGGGGTGGGGAGGTATGTATTTTATCTAAACCTTTCTTGAAATCCTGTCCTGCCCACAAACCCCTAAAAGGGCTCCTTTTTTATTATATTTTCTCTCAGTCAAAGCGAATTGAATGAGAAGTAGGCATCTGACCCAACTCTCAGTCAAAGCGAATTGAATGAGAAGTAGGCATCTGACCCAACTCTCAGTCAAAGCGAATTGAATGAGAAGTAGGCATCTGACCCAACTCTCAGTCAAAGCGAATTGAATGAGAAGTAGGCATCTGACTCAAGGCCAACAAACCCCACGGACTTAGCAGGGTATCATCAGATACTCTCAGAAATTTGAGTGGAGACACGGAGATGTGGTCAGAGTAAGTTCTTGAGTTGAAGAGCCAAATAGACCAGGGGCTAGGGTGCTTTGAGGGCCCATGAAAATATAAGACCCATGGTGGAGAGATGGAGAGATGAAATAAGGTAATCAATTTATAGAAAGTAGATATTTGAGACCAACTGGAGGACGGGAGACAGGAGACCACCTTCCAGTTCTTATGGGGTCCAGCTATACTCCCTTTCCTGGGAGTGGAAGGACCTTATTCTTTTTCTCCTCACGTGTCAACTGCGACCTTTAGAGAATGAGAATTTTGCCACTGCTCCCTGTAGCAGCAAGCTCAGGACAAAGCTTCTACTTTTTGTCTTTACTTATTTATATTTTTTTAATTTTAAAAGAATTATGGAATGTTGCAGATGTACAGACAAATAAAGAGAATAATAGAGCGAACGTCTGTATTCTCATCAACTAGATTTACCAAATCTTAACATTTTCCCTTTGCCTATATTTCACTGAAGTTCCATATACTTCTCCTCAATCACATTCTTTTCTTTCTCTTTCTTAGGGGTACCACTGCTCAAATCTGTTTCTTATTAAATATAACTTTCCGTGTTCAACATGCCCATTGATGTTATAAAGTATTATTTTTCTTGTCATCCAACTTTATATAATTGGTTTTATTCTGTAAAAATGCCACAACATTTGTTTTCACTCAACATTATATATTTTAGATTTGTCCATGTTATTAACTGTAGGTTTAACCTTTTCTTTCTTTCTTTCTTTCTTTCTTTCTTTCTTTCTTTCAGGTGGAGTCTCACTCTGTTGCTCAGGCTGGAACGCAGTGGTGCAATCTTGGCTCACTGCAACCTCCACCTCCGGGTTCAAGCGATTTTCCTGCCTCAGCCTCCCGAGTGGCTGGGATTATAGGCACATACCACCACGCCCAGCTAATTTTTTTGTACTTTTATTAGAGATGGGGTTTTACCATGTTGGCCAGGCTGGTCTCGAACTCCTGACCTCATGTGATCCTCCCACCTCGGCCTCCCAAAGTGCTGGGATTACAGACATGAGCCACCATGCCCGGCCAGTTTAACTTTTTCATTTCCACTGCTGTGGCTTATTCTGTTTCATGAATATGTCACAATTTATCCATTCTTCTGTGGATGGTCTTTTGGATTGTTTTCTGATTTTTTCAATTACGGAAAGTGTTGCAGTAAATCTTCTCATGCATGCCTCCCAAGACACACATGGGGCTTCCCTAGGGAATGCACTTACAACTGCAGGTGCTAGATCTTAAGGCTGTGCACATCTTCAACACAGCTAGATTTGGCCAAATTCCTTTCCAAAGTGGTTGTTCTAATTTTGCCTAGCTGCACATTCCATTTGCTCCATATTCTCACCAACATTTGGTATCACCAGGCTTTTTAATCTTTGCCAAAGATGGATGTGAAATAGTGGATCACTGTTGCACGTTGCATTTCTATGATTAATAGTGGAGTTGGCCATGTTCTCAGACATTTCCCATTTTTGCTTTTTTTCTTATGAATTGCCTCTTGATTCCAGTTGCCAATTTTTCCATGGGGTTCTTTTTTTCCTTTTGCTTCTTGAGTTGGGATTTTAATATATTCCGGATATAAATACTTTGTTAATTGTATGTCTTGCATATGCCTTTTTCTCGTATGTGGTTCTTCTCAATTTGTGTGCAATAACTTTTGATGTTCATAGGATTTCCATTGTAATGTGAAGACTTCTTTATGGCTTGTGTTTTTTGTGTCTGATGCAGTCCTTCCTTCCTTACCCTGAGGTCATCTAGTGTCTTGAATTTTTCTCTGAAGGTTTTTAAAGATTTGCTTTTGTATTTAGTTTTAAAATCCATATGGAATATGGGGTGAGGAATATAATTTGTTTTTATCCCATACTTTACTGAGTGCGTTTTATAATCACTCTGTCATATACCAATTTTCATTATATTTTAGGTTCTGTCAGCGCTCCGTTTTGTTTTACCTGTTTCTGCAGCAACACCACACTATCTTAACTATTGCTTCATGATGTCTTAATATTTGATTTAATAATTACTTTCACTTTGTACTTCTTCAAAAGTTTTAGTCAATTTTTGATTTTCTCTCTCTATTGCAGAATTAACTCATAATTCTTGAAGATCCATGCTTGCTTTTGATTGTATTATAAATTATATTTATAGATGAATCAATTTACAAAAACTTAATAGATTGAGAATTGAGTTTCATAATATTATCTTCCCACCTGTGAAAATGACATACCTCTTTCATCTGTGTTTTCTTTAATATATTTCAATAAAATTTTATTATTTTAAGCAGAAATGTAATATGTATCTTTTGTTATTATTATTCCTCTACACCATTAACATTTTTGTACTCTTTCATTATCTTTAAGAATTATTAAATATTTAAAAAATATCCTTGCTGGTATATACAAACACAATTGATTTTTATAAATTCATTATATCTATGACAAACTTGTTGAACTTTCTTTTGGTTCTGATTCTTTTCTATTCATTAATTTTTTCTCAGGTTTTATTCTTTTTAAAAGTTTTCTTTGGGTGTTACCTTCTTTTTAATCTTCTTGATACTTAGGTATTTTTTTCAATCTTCATTTTCTGGTAAATGCATTTTAAAGCTATACATTTACCTCTGAATACAACTTTAGCTTTGTCTTATAAGATTTAATACATTATGTTTTTATTGTTCAATTCTAAATATTTTATTAGCAGTGACTTACTATATTCAAAAGATTATTAAAGAATGCACTGAAACTTCTAACATATGTATGTTTTGACTGTCTTGGTTTATCTCTTTATTGCTAGTTTTCATTTAATTACAATTTGTTAAAAATCTGTTTTATAAGATATTTATACTTTAAAATTTTCAGAAATGTTCTCTGTGCTAGTTCAAGTTCTATTTTTATGAAAGTTTCCTGTAAGTTCTTTGTTGGCACAGCACTCTATATTTGTGTCTATTTGCTCAAACTTGCTTACTTTGTTGTTTGAATCTTCTGTAATGTCTTTTCATAAAACAGTCTTATTTAGGCATAGTTGATATGCAAAAACCTCCTGCACATGTTTAATCTACACAATTTGATGACTTTGAACTTATTATGCATACATGCAAGATAGCATCACTGAATCAAGGTTGTAATATATCAATTACTTCCCCCAGTTTCCTTGTGTTCCTTTGGGTGCGTGTGTGGGGGTTGAAGGAGTCAAGAGCAGTTAACATTGTGGACTGGGTGTTAGGTGTCAGTTTCACCAGATGAAGAGATCCCTAGAGACCTGTTAAAGCCCTCCTTTGGGTGCGTCTTGTTTTAAAAGCTAAAAACAGCTTAAAAACCAGCTAAATAAAAAAGCTAAAAAGCTAAAAACAGATCTACTTTCTAAACAAATTTTTAAGTGCTCAATACTGTATTGTTAATTATAAGTGCTATGCTGTACAGAAGATTTCTAGAACTTACTTTGCATATTTAGTATTCCTTTTGCATAACCAAAACTTTATAACTATTGAGTAACACCTTTTCATTTCCACCTCCCTCCAGCCCCTGGCGACACCATTCTGTTCTCTGCTTCTATGTTTGACTATTTTAGATATCTCATATAAATAAAATCGTGCAGTTTTGTCCTTCTATGACTGGCTTAGTTTATGTAGCATAATTTTCTCTAGGTTCATCCATGTTGTCACAAATTGTAGGATTTCCTTCTTTTTTAAGACTGAATAATATTCCTTTGTATGTTTATACTTAATATCTTTATAAATTTAATTTACTTTATTTACTCATTTGGGAAACAAACATCTTAAAATCTTCAAGTATAATTGTAAAGTTGTCATTTCCTATGTGCAAATTTGTTGGTTTAAAAATATTTTGAGGCTAAATTATTATTTGCATAAAACAGCAGAATTGTTACAACGTCTTGGTGAATTGTTTTGCTGATCACTATTCTGTGGCCCATTGTGGTAGACTGCATCATTGTTAAAATATTTATTCCCTGTGCTAAGGGAAGGTCGTATTTCCCTTCTCCTTGACATAAGTGTTAGTTGTGTGACTTGGTTTGGGGAGTGACATCTGAGTAGAAGTGAGCAGCATCACTTTCAAACAGAAGACTTAAGAACCAGAAGTTGCTTCATAATATCTTTTTCTTTCTTCTTCCATGAGACAGTTTTTGTTTTAGATAGAGACGAATCCATCAGCTTGGGTCCAAGGGTCAACGTACGGTAAAGCAGAGCTTCCCCACTCTGAGACAGGTGTGTTGCATGAGTAAGAAGCAAGTCACTGAGATCCTCTGGGTTGTTTGTTATTGCAGCCTAACCTAACCAATCATGACTAATACTTCCAATTCATTCCTACTAATGCCTTTGCCTTAAGGTCAGTTTTGTTTATCAGTATTATAGCAGCTCCAATTTTCTTTGAAGTAGTATTTGCCTGGTATATCCTTTTCAATCTTGTTCCTTTCAGTTTCCCTTCAATGTCTGTGTCTCCCGTAAACCACATTTAGCTATATTTTGTTAGTGTTTTTTATTCCATTATGGGATGCCCTTTCCATTTAAATTTATTGTTTTTACCAATGTATTTCATCTGTCTTATTTTGTGATTTCTGTTTATTATTCTTTTACTTTTGCCTTTTTCCTCCCATCATCTACAAATGGGTGTAGTGGGACAAATAGCCTTCAAAAAGATATGTCGTCTTCCTAATCTTCTGAATCTGTGAACCTTGCTTTATTTGGCAAAAGAACGTGAGTGAGGATCTTGAGAGGAGAAGCTTGCTGTGTATGATCCAGGTGGACCTCATGTGCAATGACGCGTATCCTTACAAGAGGGGCACACACAAGAAGGGGTGGCTCTGTGACTGTGGAGCGGAGACCGGAAGGAGGTGGGCTCAAGTCAAAGAATGCTGACAGCCACTGAAGCCGCGAGAGACGAAGAACAGGTTCTCCCTTCGAGCCTCCAGAGAAAGTGTAACCCTGCCAATACCTTGATGTTGAGCTTCTGGCCTCCAGAGATGTGAGAGAATTGGCTTCTGTTGTTTTAAGCTACACAGTTTGTGGTTATTTGTCAGAGCAGCCCCAGGAAACGAACACAACTAGCAATAATAGTGTTCTTATCCCACAGGGTTATCGTGAGGATTAAATGAGATAATGCAAGAAAGGGGTTATCAGGGCCTGGCCTCCATTAAGTGCTCAGTAGTTGTTAGCTGTTATTCTATTTATTATTTTCTGTTAGCTATTCTTCTTCTTCTTCTTATTATTATAGTTATTAGCTGTTATTCTATTTACCATTATGAGTAGAAATAGGTTTTAGGTCCAGTTCTGTAGAAGAGCCTGAGACGGAGATTTTTATGCAAGGTATTTATTGAGGAGGTAAAACCTATAAGAGAATGAAGGAAGCAAGATAGGGAATATAGTAGGAAGGAATGATATTTGGCTTCCCCAGGACCAAATCTGTGTTAGCCAGGGTTCTCCAGAGACAGATCCAATAGGATATGTGTGTATGTGTGGGCAGATAGATAGATGAGAGACAGAAAAAGACAGAGAGAGAGAGGTAGAGAGAGAAATTGGGAGAGAAAGAGAGAGAGAGAAATAGAGAGAAAGGAAAGTGCATTTATTCGGGGAATTGGCTCACATGATTATGGTGGCTGAGGAGTTCCATGACAGGTCATCATCTGCAGGCTGGAGACTCTAGGTTGGCTCAGTCCAAGTCTGAAGGCCTCAGAGCCAGGGCAGCTGATGGCACAACTCAGTTCGAGGCCGAAAGCACTAGGACCCTGGGGGCCACTGGTGCCATGAGTTCTGGAGTCCAGAAACCAGTGCACTGGAGTTCTGATGTCCAAGGCAGCAGAAGAAAAGTCTGCTCCAGCTCTCAGAGAGTGAGAGAGCAGTTCACCTTCTGTGGTTGTTCTCTCTGGGCCCCCAGCTGACTGGATAGTACCTGCCAGCATTGAGGGCAGAGGATCCCCCCAGTCCACCTAGACTCACACTCCAGTCTCCTCTGGAAACACCTCAAGATGCACCCAAAGGAGGGCTTTGTCAGGTCTCTGGGGATTCCTTCATCAGGTCCAAGTGACACCTAACATCCAGCCCACATGTCCACCCCTTGACAACCTGGCACCCATACACACCTCCTCAAACCTTTCTTAATTCCCGAGTAAGACGATAGCAAGGCAATAGTGCCACCTAACATGGTGAAACTGTTCTTCATACAACTGAAAATGCACCACTCTTTTCCCCAGAATTCAACTTTCAGGATTTCAACATTTGGGATTTTAATCTTTTCGGATTGTGATTTTCGGGATTTTAGATTTGGGGATGTTGCTCCTTCAGGATTTCAACATTTGAGACTATGGCATTTTGGATTGTGTCTTTTGGGATTATGATCGTCATCACAAGATAGGGCAAGGGGAGAGCCTGACGCTTAGCTGTGAGGCCAAAGCTGGGGTCCAGCCTTGGCATGACCCAGTGGGGGTCTCTGAGCGCAGCCAGCTTTGACCCACCTTCAGGCAACAGAGTCAAGCTTTTCCACTCTTGTATCGTTTAGTCATTGTGTGGGGCAGTAGGGGATGGGGTGACAGACTGTGAGGTAACATGGCCCCTTGTCTTTCCAGTGAGGCGGGTTATGGTCAGCACCGGCTGGCAGTCTTGCTGGTGAATGAATGGCACTAGACCTTGGAGTCCACCTTGCAGGCAGCCAGTTCTGGCTTAGTAAGTTCATGGAGCTCATTAAGTCCCATCAGTAGCTCCTCCTTTCTATGTGCAGGGAGCCTGTCCCCTGCAAGGCCTCAAGTCCACAACTATTTCATTGCCCTCCTTCTGTGCTGCTCTTCTTGAATTCCCTGTTTCTGTTAGTGGGCACTACTCTTCCCCCAGTGGTCCAGGCTGGAAGAATCAGAGTCACCTTAGCTTCCTTCTCTGACCTCCCCTGCCTGATCTAGTCCACTGTGTGCAAACCTCCTCACCTGTCACCCCTTCTTCTTGCTGCCAGACATGGCCTAGCCTCTCGTTTCTGCTCTCCCATCCTGTTGGCAATAGTCCTAGCAGGTCCCCCTGCTCACTTCTCCTCTTTTCAGTTTTCCCCTTCTCTCACCCCTCTTTCAATCTATCAGCAAAACCTTTCGGCTCCCTTTCAAGATATCCCCAAACTGGCCAGCACCCCTGGCCTCTGGGGACTTTGCCTCTCAGAGGCTGGACGGCAGCAGTGGGCCTGCTCGTGCTCCCCTAGGATTCTTCATCTTAGCCTGACTGATCAGTCATTTCAGCACTCTGCCTTACTTGGAAATCTCCAGGAACCTCTTAGTGCATTTACAATGAAATCCAAACTATTTTCCCTAGCCCTCGAATTCCTAAGAGATCTGGCCCTGCCAACTTCTCTGACATCACTCTCTCTCTGGTTCTCTCTCTCACACCACTCTATCGCACTGGAGCCTTGCCTTTGCTCACCTGTCACTCCATGTCTGGATCCCTTCCTATGCCCTTGCCTGGAAGGCTCCCCCAGGTCTCTGCATGGCTTGCCTCCTCCTAGTGTACAGGTCTTCACTCTAATATGTCTTGCTCAGAGAAGCCTTCTCTGACCCTTAAACTTAAAACCATTCTCCCCTAATTTCTATCACTCTATCTTGCTTGATAGATTTTCCTTTATGACACATCACTCTCTGAAATTATCTTGTTTATTAATTTTTTTGTTTATTGTTGTCTCTTCCCTTAGAGTAAAAATATCATGAGGTCAGAGATTTCAGCCTGTATCCCCAGCAGCTTGAACTGTGCTTGGGTTACATACTGGGCTTTTAGTGGATAAAGAAGGAGTAAATGGATAGTGTTGCCGAACTGACCTCCCGAGAGTGAAGATTTGAGAGCGTCTGATCCAAAAAAAGGCTTTTCATTGTCCTTCCAAATCCTTCAAAATCTGGCCCAAACTTTCTTTATATTCTTATCTTGCTTACACTCCTTCCTATCACTTGTAATCTATCTAAAGTGGGCTTTATTTTGTTTTCCACTTTCTCGCTGCTCTTTCTCACCTTGGGATTCTGTTCACATCAGTTTCTCTAACCAGCAAGCCATTCCCCTCAGATCCTCAGTTCCTCTTAAAATAATGCACAGCCCATCATCTCCTGTTCTGTAAGGGGGCCACCTTTGCACATTCCCTTGCCTGGAGAAGCCCTTTTTTTACTCTGAATTTCCACAAGACTTACACTCTTTTAGGCTGTAACTTGCAGCATTGTACCTAGTAATGGTAGAGTCATTCACTGTATCCTCAGTATCTAGCACCTGCCTCATTGTAGGCACACAATACGTATTTGTTAAATGGATGAATATTATAGTTTTGTTATCTTTTTACGCTGTAAATGTCATGGAAGAGTCTATTTTACTTATCTGTGTAACCTCCCACAGCATGTAGCATGCTTGTTGAATGAGTGAATGAATGAAAGCTATTATTCCCAACTCCAGGTGTAGTTCAACTCAAATAATGAATAAATATCCCAATTGTCTGGGCCATCTTTTGACATTCCTCCTCCCTTTGGGCACATTGTTTTGTTTACATCCCTATGATTGCTGTGTTCAGAATAGCCATACTAACAACTGATGATTGTGGTACGCGGAATTCTAAGATCATCTGCCAAGATTCCCAGCCATTGGCATAACCATGTTTTCACCATTATTTAAAAATTAATCTAGGTATTTCTGTGCAAGGGATTTGCAGATATGTTTAAGGTATTGAATTAATTAACTTTAAGACAGGAAGATTATGCCAGTGGGCTGGACCTAACCACTTGAGCCCTATAAAAGGAGAGGATTTTCTTTGCTCACAAAAAAAAAAGAAGTCAGAGACTTGAAGCATTAAGGAATTGGATGCACAAGTATTTCTCTGTTGCTAACTCTGAAGATGCAGGGGACCATGTGATAAGGGATGTGGGTGGCCTGTAGGCACTGAGGGTGACCCCCACGTGACAGCTAGCAAGGAAATGAGGACCACAGTCATACAACTGCAGAAAACTCAATTCTGCCACAGATGGGAACCATACCTGAGGCAACGCCTGAATTGCAGTCTGGTCAGACCCTGAGTGGAGAACCCAGCCTTGCCACGCCCAGACTTCTGACCTACTAAAACTTTGTGATAATAAATCTGTGTTGCTTTAAGTTGCTAAGTGTGGCAATTTTTATGACACAACCATAGGAAATTGATACAGTGATGAGGACAAAGGCATAGAGAAACAACCTTCAAGAAGGACCGGAGCAAAGAAAGGGCAACAGCTGTCCCCAAGTTTTGCATCTCTGTCTTATGACTCTGATTCTTCAGCTCCGAGCTCCACAACATCTGACAACTACAGGTCTTGATTCTGTCCCTGGTCACTCAGGCACCCTCTAAGAAAGAGGATTGGGACATGATTAATGAATGAACGTCTTCTTTTTGTCTGGCTTTTCCTTTTAGGCTTAGAATAGAGGCACATGCTCTTTTTCCACTGATCCCCCCTCTAATAAGCGTACCGACCTGAAACAATTGACCTTAAAAAATAAAAATAAGTAACCAGCCCCCAGAGCCCTTGCAGGCAGCATTAGCATTCTTCAGTCTCCCTGGGTTGTGTCCTGGGAGCCTCGGAGAAATGAATCTTATTATTAGTCTGATGCCAGTGACTGCTCCTGACAGCTCCCTCCTCCTTCCTGCAGCTGCCGAGCCCGCACAGGTGTCATGAAGCTGATGGCTCTTCTGGCGTGGGAGGGGGTGGGGGAAGGTGCATTGAGCCACCAGCTCCAAGCCCAGTGCAGTCTCCTAGGAAGCTTGACTCCCACTGGGGGCTTCCACATGTCAGAGGAGCCCCCAGATCTGTATCCCCTAGACTTTCTCAGGCAGATTTCCCTGGTAGAGTATACGATAGGTCACTCAGAGGTCTTCAGCACCCCAGCTTTTAGTCCTGAGATCTATCCTCCACACAGAGGCATGCATGGAGTGATGCGTTTATTTTTTTAAATTGTGAAGTGAACACATGTGTAAACATAATCATGAAACAAACGTTGTTAGCACCTCGGAAGGTCTCTCATTTTTCCCTTTCCAAACGCAATCTCTTCCTCCTCACAGAGGGAGAAAATCACTAGGCTGAAGTTCATGAAAATGACGTCCTTGCCTCTAAAAAAACCTCGTTTTCACACCTGTGTATGCATCTGTAAGTGGGGACAGTCTTACTTGGCCTGTTTACAAACTTTATGGAAATGGAATGTGTGCCCTCTTTTGTATCTTGCTTGTCAACATTATATTTTTGAGATCTATCGTGTTATATTTTAGCTATAGTTTGCTCATTTTCATTGCTAGTATTCCATTTTCTGAAGATACCACAATTTATTTATTCTTATCATGATAGTCATTTAATTTAGGTTGTTTTTAGCATTTGACTATTTCAGCTGCACTGCCATGTCCATTCCGGTACACGTGCACCTATTTACACAGGCAGTGGTTTATCCAGGCCACGTGCAAGAGCATGGCGGCGGGTGGGTGTGGTGTGTCTGTATCTCCAGCCTTATGGAGTATGTCACCCTGCTTTCCAAATTGAATTCAAATGCATCCCCCCAAACAGCAGATTTAATTTTCTGATTCTCTACCTTTTTGCCAGCCACAGGTATATTAGTTTTCTATTGCTGTATAGCAAATTGCCACAAGCTTTATGGCTTTAAACAACTTAGATGTATCACCTTACTGTTTGCCTGGGCCACAGTCTGGGCACAATTTAATGGGGTCCTTTCTTCAGGGTCTCCCCAGGCTGCACTCAAGGTATCAGCCTGGGCTGGGGTCTCATCTGAGTCTCAGGATTCTGTTTCCCCTGGCTGTTGGCAGAATTCAATTCCTTGCAGCTGTAAGACGCATGGACACTGCATCAGCAAGGCCAAGAGGAGAATGCCTCTCTGACGTTTTGCCACCTGCTAAAAGCCCCTTTGATTAGGTCAGGCCTACTCGGCATAAACTCTTTTTTGATTAAAAGTTGATGGATTGTTAATCTAATCACAGGACTGCTATCCTGTTCACAGGTTCTGCCCATGGTCAAGGGGAGGGGATTACACAGGACCTGTACATCACAGGGTGGGAATCCTGGAGACCTTAGAATTTTGCCAGCCACACTTGGTATTCTCAGATTGTTTAACTGTCAGCTACTGGATCATGTAAATTTTTGAATATTTGAATGTAAGCAATTTTTCACGTTTATTGATGACTTGCATTTCTCGAGGTGTTTATTTCATATGCTTTGCAGATATTTCTCTAACCTGATTGAGCAATATTCTTCAGTAATAAAATGGTATCATAGATAGCACTTATTGGGTGCTTATCCTTTGTCAGCCATTTACATGTATTACCTCGTTTAATATACTTAAAACGCTCTGAGTAGGTTCTATTGATTTCTCCATTTCATAGATGAGGAAATTGAAGTTCCAAGGAGTTAGGCAACCTAACAAGGGCGTGTGGTAGGGATGTCACCGGTTTGATCTTTGAACCAGCTCAGTCTGACTTCAGAGCCCGTCCTCTTAAACTCTAAAGGAACCTAGCATGCTGATTCAAGGGATAAGGGGATTTGCTCCCTGCCATGATAGTCGGGCAAATGGTCTCTTATTTCTTTTATGACACAAATATTGCTCATATGAGTGAAAGACTGATCCTTTATGTTTTCTATACTGCTGTTACATGGATCTTCTCCAGGCTTCAAGTGCACATGTCTGACCCTACCCAAATCCTACGGGGCAAACTGGTACTCTGGCGTCTAAATCCCCTCTAAGTCTGTCCTCAAATTCCTTCCCCAGCCTCATTTCCCCAAACTCTCTTCCCTGGCCCTTAGAAATCACCAGAGTATACACAGCCCTGTGCTGTACTCAAGCTTTGCCCCTAATTGGGAGCTCTAGGCCCCTGCTGTCCTCCCCATCCCCTGCCATTCTACTCATCTCTCAAGGCCCACTTCAATTTATATCTTGTGAATCAGTCACCTCTTAACCTCTCCCTCCTACAGAGATCTTTCCCTCCATCTTATGAGTTCTCATAGCTTTTATAATTTTTACCCTTTGACACCTGGTCAGATCGGTCTTGATAATACTATTTAATTTTTTATGTGTCTCAATAAAATCACGTGTTCATTGCTGATTAGTTATCTCCTGAATGGTTTTCAGTCCTTATTTTACTTGAACTTTCCATAGCATCTTATCCTGGGAAATGAGGACTCATTCTGGAAATTTACTTCTCTACTGGTTTCTAGGACATCTTTTTCTCTTCGTTTTCTTCCTACTTTGGATAGCCCTCTTTGTCCGTGTCCTAAATGGCTGTTCTTTGGGATTCTGTCTGTGGCCATTTTCCTGGCTACTTCTCTGTATCATAGCCCTGCTGCACTGCCATCCCATTAGACTCCATCTCCCACTGGACTCCCTGAGGTCAAGCACAGTGTCGGTCTTTATTGCATCCCCGGGGCCCAACCCAGACACCTGCAGAGCAGGTACCTTGCTTTATGCGGTTCGTGAGTTCCCACAGTCTCTCTGACACTGCAGTGCATGTGGCAGGTGGTGCTCATGGACGGCTGAGGTGGGACTCATGGTGAACGGATGCGGACAGAGGTACGATTCCTTCACGTGGACATCCCCTTGGGAATTCCTCCTTTTTCCATTTTTTGACTTGGGATGTGTCTGTATGGGGAATGCTAGTTGTCTTCAAATACTTAAACTTTTAGACAACTCTTTTGCCTTTAGTTCAGTTCATACCTTTTGAATTCCCTCAGATTTATTCTGGTTTATTGCTTGCAAGATAGCTAGTGCTCTGTCTCTGACCTAGCTCCCAAAACCAGATGTGGAAGCGTAAATCAAATAACTGATATTTGGACACTGAGTTTCTGCCCTCAAAATGTTTCTACATCTCCTCATTTGGTCTTCATTAGAATACTGAATGTATGAATTCATTTGTCAAAAAGGTTTCTTGATCTAGGCACTGTCCAGGGTGCTGCAGGAGCCATGGAGAACCACTACCACATCCCTGACTTTAATGGTTTTGGCAATGCACCTGCTGCCCTTTATTCCCACTTGAAGCTGAGGACAGGAAGGCCCTGACAAATTATAAGTTTCCCATGGTTACTCTGTTGGTAAGTGAAGGATCAGGAACTTGAATCCAGACCTTCTTACCCCAAGTCCATATTATGTTGTATCCATTTTCATGGCTAAAAGACCTGCCAAACCCTGAAGGTCGGTGGAAATGGGTTTTTCTTGCCATGAGTGGTTTGCAAGTTTTGTCATTTCCTGAAAGAGAAACAGAGGAGTAACAAGAATAATGTTTGAAGCAACACTTAGCTTCTTCTCTCAGGTTCTTTCACGTTGAATGGCCCAGGTTCCAGGGAGATTTATTTTATTTTTCCAATAATGATCCCAGAGCTCTTCCAGGCCTGAGGGACTTGAAAACCCTGACCAGAACCCCCGGAACCCCAGTCTCTGACCATAGGCTGAGGGTAGAGCGGTGTAAGCAGTTTGTCTCCCATACCCGGCACAGCTTGCGCACTTACTGCCTTTCTCTGAGTCCTGGGGGCCTCATTGCCTGGATCTCCACCCCAGACCCTGCTAACTTCCCTTAGAAGAAAGCAAAGGTTAACTGAGATCACACAGCCAGGTGGATGCCTGGATTCATTTTCCCTGGGGCTAATTATGGAGCTACATTAGATAAAAGTCAACATATGTTGTAAAAGGCACTGTGTATCATTGCTTGACAGTTTCTAACAATGTGCTCATGTAACAGCTGTCAAAGGCAGTGCTAGAAAATGAGTAATATGTTGATTTATGTATATCAGATCTATCCTCACGCTCTGTGATGGAGCGGACCAGGCGGGCTCAGCTCTGTGGGTGGAGACTCCAGGAGGGGTGGCCAAGCAAGGAAGGAAATTCCCTTAGCTTCAGAAGGGCCTGGAAGGGACGGCTGAAGCCTGAAGCAGCTGCCGCTTGCTGAGGTCCTTTGCAGTAAAATTGTCTAGGGAATACTTGTTCCCTTTTTACAATAGAGAGAAAAGTAAAATTCATCTCCTCAGGAACGGGGGCTGCTAAGGTAACCTCCTGTGCTGTCCTTGGCCTCTGGATGGGGCATAGGGTCACACCACGGAGGAACAGCCTGCCCCATTTTACATGGTTTTTTTGAAAGGGGGTTTCTCTTAAAGTAACTGCTTTGAATTTTCTTTATAGTTAGGGCATTTAAAACAATTAATTAATTTAAAATATGTTTAATTGACAAATAAAGATTATATATATGTACAACATAATGATTTGATATATGAATACATGGTGTCCTGATTACCATAACCAAGTTAATTAACATATCCATCACCACCCTTGCTGATTTCCAGCAGCTGTTTATCTCGTGACTGAAGGTTTGTACCCTTTGACCAAAATCTTCCCATTTCCCCTACGCCCACAGCCACTGATAGCCACCGTTCTACTCTCTGTTTCTATGAGTTTGACTTTTTAAGATTCTATGTGTGGCTGGGCGTGGTGGCTCATGCCTGCAATCCTAGCACTTTGGGAAGCCGAGGCGGGTGGATCGCCTGACGTCAGGAGTTCAAAACCAGCCTGGCCAACATGGTGAAACTCCGTCTCTACTAAAAATACAAAAAAATTAGCAGGGCGTGATGGTAGGCGCCTGTAATCCCAGCTACTCAGGAGGCTGAGGCAGGAGAATCGCTTAAACTCGGGAGGCAGAGGTTGCAGTGAGTGGAGATTGTGCCATTGCACTCCAGCCTCGGTGACAGAGCGAGACTCTGTCTCAAAAAACAGAACAAAACAAAAGAAAAAAACACAAGATTCTACGTGTAAATGAGATAATATACGCTTTCTTTCTCTGGTTTATTTCACTTAGCATGATGTCATCTAGATTCAACCCCATTATTGAAACCGACAGGATTTCCTTCTTTTTATGACCAAATGGTATTCAATTGTGCATAGACACCACATTTTCTTTATCCATCCATATGGCGATGGACACTTAGGTTGTTCCCATATTATCTTGGTTGTTGTGAATGGTGCTGGAATGAACATGGGAGGGCAGGTATCTCTTCAACGCACTGATTTCATTTCCTTTGGATATAGACCCAGCGATGGTATTGCTGGATTGCATGGTAGTTCTACTTTTAACTTTTTGAGGACCCTCCGTGCAGTGCTCCATGATGGCTATACCCACCTCTACTTTTAACTTTCTGAGGGCCCTCCGTGCAGTGCTCCGTAATGGCTATACCCACCTCTACTTTTAACTTTCTGAGGGCCCTCCGTGCAGTGCTCCATGATGGCTATACCCACCTCTACTTTTAACTTTCTGAGGACCCTCCGTGCGGTGCTCCATAATGGCTATACCCACCTCTACTTTTAACTTTCTGAGGGCCCTCCGTGCAGTGCTCCGTAATGGCTATACCCACCTCTACTTTTAACTTTCTGAGGGCCCTCCGTGCAGTGCTCCATGATGGCTATACCCATCTCTACTTTTAACTTTTTGAGGACCCTCCGTGCAGCGCTCCATGATGGCTATACCCATCTCTACTTTTAACTTTCTGAGGGCCCTCCGTGCAGCGCTCCATGATGGCTATACCCATCTCTACTTTTAACTTTCTGAGGACCCTCCGTGCAGTGCTCCATGATGGCTATACCCACCTCTACTTTTAACTTTCTGAGGACCCTCCGTGCAGTGCTCCGTAATGGCTATACCCATCTCTACTTTTAACTTTCTGAGGGCCCTCCGTGCAGCGCTCCATAATGGCTATACCATCTCTACTTTTAACTTTCTGAGGACCCTCCGTGCAGTGCTCCATGATGGCTATACCACCTCTACTTTTAACTTTCTGAGGACCCTCCGTGCAGTGCTCCGTAATGGCTATACCCATCTCTACTTTTAACTTTCTGAGGGCCCTCCGTGCAGCGCTCCATAATGGCTATACCCATCTCTACTTTTAACTTTCTGAGGGCCCTCCGTGCAGTGCTCCATGATGGCTATACCCACCAACAGTGCGCCACGGCTTTTTCTTTTCTTGACCTACTTGCCGCTGCTGACCTTTCTTCTTTTTGATAAGAGCTGTTCTCACAGGTATAAGGTGATATTTCATTGTGGGTTTTTATTTTTTTTTTGGACAGCATCTCACTTTGTCCCCCAGGCTAGAGTACAGTGGTGTGGTCTCAGCTCACTGCAACCTCACCTCCCCAGTTTCAGCAGTTTTCATGTCTCAGCCTCGTGAGTAGCTGGGATTACAGGCACACACCACCACACCCAGCTAATTTTTATATTTTTAGTAGAGATGAAGAGTTTTCACCATCTCTCATCACCTTTGGCCAGGCTCGTGTCTATCTCCTGGCCTCCATCTGCCTTGTGTTGGGATTACGAGCATGAACCACCACACCCAACCCCATGATGGCTTTTTAATGACCAAACTCATTTTTTAAAATTAGTTTTGTATTTTTTCCCCAAATTATGTTAAAAGAGGAAGTTAAACAAGTTTACTCTTGCATTTAAAAATCTCTCTGTTTTCTGTGTGTTTCTCTTGGGGCCATGCAAAGGGACTGCTGGTCTCAGAGGATCTGATTATTACGTAGAAAGTCGCTTTGGTGTTGCTGTTGGAACCCCCACTGCATTCCAAATGGATCATGGGCTCTTCTCTTTGTCCTCATTTTTTTTGCCTTTCCTATACCACAAGCTCAGTTATAGCTTCCCCCTCTTTAAATGGTAAGAAGTGACTTAGTAAGAGCATTAGGCTTGAAGCACAAAGCCAGCCCCTGAATACTAATGGAAAATTCAAACTCTTAAATAATTGCCACTAAACTTGTAGTTCAGTGGAGTCTTTCACTAAAAACCACAACAAATAGTTCTGCTTAGTTGTTGATGTTTACTGGGACAAAAACAGAAACTCCCCTGATACTTCCATAGCCTCCAGCACAGTGCCTCTGCAGGTGAGACCGGGGAGGGATCGCAGAGTGCACCTGGCTTTGTCTAAGATGGGACTTGTGGTTGGTGAAGTGGCCTGGAGGGCTCTTAGTGGTAGGCCAGAGGGGCAAGCAAGCCTCCTTTCCCCTCCTGAGGCTTGTCTGTTCCCTGTCTGGTTGTGGCACCGATTGCGTTGATGAGGATGTGCTCTGATTCCTCTGTTTACACATTCTGCTGCCACCGTGCTGGCCACATGCACCATGGAGGATGTCAGATGTCCCTCAGTGCCATCCCATACCCAGGCCCTGGATGGTGCACCATGAGGCATGTCTGTATCAGGCAAATGCTCCTCTGACTCTATATCTGCTGACCTCCCAGGAGGCTTCCAGGTCATAACTAGGTATAACTAGACTCCCACCACTGAATCAATTTCTAGCAATCTAGGTAATGGAGAAAGCCACTTGCAGGTTCCCACTCTCCTCACTAAGACGCTGTGGGGACAGCTGATTGTGTAGCCAGTCAATGAAAGCTTTGTGGGCACTGCACATTCATTAGCGAATCTTCAGAAAGAAGATTCACAACACACCAAGGGTAGTTAACGTAGCCGATTCAAAATTTTAATCTGCAAAAGCAGGTGTGCTCTGTCCAGAATAAGTGAGGAAGCGAACAGCAGTGAGCTAGCTGCTGCAGGGGCCACCTGAGTTTTCAGCCAGTGACCCGTATCTTTTCTTGGAGGGTGCATCCTTTGGGACGGCTGCATCTCTATTAACCCGACTACCAACAATGAGTAGAGAACTTGATTTATAGGTGGTGTGAAGACCATCTTAGCTGAAGAAATTTCAAGAGCAGTTGTGAAGAATTTATTGGAGCAGTCTTGTAAAAATGTATCCTTCTTTATTAGTGATCAGAAAAACATTTTAGATAAAAAGGTTCTATTACTTTAAGACAGAAAGGTAGTGTGGAGTAGTGAGAAGAACACGGAATTCAGACTCAAAGAGTTAAGGGTATTGGTTTATTAGCTGTGTGATCCTGAGCAAGTTAATCAGCATCTCTGAGGCTGATTTTTTTTTCATCTGTAAAATGGAATAATCATAGCAGCCTTATGAAATTGTGGTAAAAATCAGATAATAAATATAAAAGTACTCTTTAAACTTAGTATACATTTATATTTGCTGTATTTCCTCACTTGTAAGACATATTCCCCCCCATGTTTTAACATTTCTAAAATCAATATGTTTTTTATAATTGATATGTATATTCAATGTGGTTGTTCTTTCCTTTCCCCCTGGAAAGTTACTAAATTGATGGCATGTCTTGCAATCAATGGCTTCTTAGAGACATAAAAATATGGTAGCTCAATAAAATGAAAATAGTTTTATCTGGCTCTGGAGGTCAGATTTATTATTTTTCATTCGGGTGTTTAGAGTCATCTATTCATGTGGCATAGCTCCCATTTATTAAGTGCATTTCACTGTTTGCAACAAAATAGTACCTAATGCACATGCTTTTTTACAGAATTCCCATTTCCTCTTAATTATATTTGGTTTTGTAGTTGGAACAACACTGGTTTGTCAACATTACTGATTGGTGAGTTAAGGGATGGCGATGATGGGGAACTGTATGTTTAGCAGAGGTGCCTCAGGGATACGATCTCGCCATCATTACTGGTGGAGGTCAGGGACAGACTCTTACCTGCTGGGTGCACCATCAACCCCAGTCCAGCACTTGCTTGACAAACTCTTAGAGACTCCAAAGAAAAAGCCCTATAAAGTGGAAAGTTTTATTGTTATTAAAAGATAAGATTACTTAGACACCAAAATGCAGTTTTCTTTCTTCTAGATTGAGTTTTATTAACTTGAATGAAGACTCTTCTTTATACCTGATTGTGCCATTTTATTTTCAAATACACACACACTGTATTGACAATCTTATTCCCTCATTGAATTTTCTGCAGGTTTTTGTTGTCTTTTATGAGGCTATTCCAGTGAGGGAAAAAGTTAAATGGAATTTATCGCAATATATTTACCTGGCTAGGTTGTAACTATTTCTAAAATAAATAAAACTTTTAAGACAATAGAACTGAAAAAGTGCAGCTACCCATTGAAGGCTTCTCACCTCCCCTTGGGAGGAATAAAAATGCATCCCACTCACCGCATAGCTTTTTCTAGGGCCCCTTTCATTTTTCCCAAATAACCATTGTCTAAATAGAGTGGCTTGTGTGAGGCTGTACACCCTGTGCGTGGTCCTATAAATATCCACTAGTAAAATGTATGTAAGGCACTGATCCATAGGTCTTCTTTATTCAAAGATACTGTTTCACTGGTAAAAGTTCAGTTTTGATGTACTGGGTAGAGTCAATGCAGGCTGATATCATGAACCTGAAGTCCACCTCCTCCCATCCTTTCTGAATCTGAAAAAAATATGAACAACTTTGGCCCAAACTGAAGCTGGGAAGATACGAAAATGAAGAATAAATGCTGTTAGATGCCAGGTTCAGAATTCATCTGCTCCTGTTGAAGGCCTCGTGGTGTTTGCAATGCAAATCTCAGAGTCATGCCTTAATCATTACCGCAGGGAGACAATTAGGGTTAAAATATAGATTTCCAGATAACAAGAGCAAATAATAAAGAAATAAATACACAACACAAAAAGAGCTAATGTGCTTCATTTATAGCAATACTTTCCTCAAGGAGGCTTGAAGGGATTTCTAGCTGGAGGGTGGGCTTCCTGGATGTGAAAGAGACTCCAGGTTTTACGAAGGGAAGATGAGGATGGGCTCCCAGGACCTCGAGTTCAAGTTGAGTGCCCCTAAAATCAAGGCAATGGAGTAGTTTTACATTTTATATTTTATACTCTGGAGGTTAAAAACACAGGCTCTCAAATCAGACAGGCCCATGTTGAACTCTCAGCTCAGCCAATTAAAGCTCTATGACCTTGGGCAAATCACGAACCTTCTTTAAGAACTGAGGCTTGAAGTGTCCCGGTCCAAAGGGCTATCGTTCTCGTTGGTGTGTTACAAGGACTAAATGAGATGATATGTATAAAACACTTAATGAAACGATCAATCTTACCTGTCATTATTATGAAAATTACTGGCCGAACCAGTCACGAGTTTATTTTCTTCTGAGAGACAACTTAGTGGAAGCCAGGCTTGCTGGCCGTTCTTCCTGTAGCCCTCCTTGCTGCTCAGAACGTTGTGTGATAGCTTGCTGCAATCATGACTGTGTGTTTGGTGGGAGAAGGTGGACGGCTACGTCTGGGAGAGCGTGGGAAGCTCCTCTCCGCCCCTGCTGTGGCGATAACAGACTCCTTAGGGGGTCCTCCATCAGTCAGTCCCTCAGAGAGAGCATTTGCCAAGGGCTGCAGTGCACAGCGTCATCGCTGGACTGGAATAATTCAGGAGCACGAACTCTGGCCCTGGCAGGCCCCAGCCCACCCTGCGTGGTGCTTTTGCCACCTTCCTGCCTCCCTGGGCTTCAGCTTTGCTCCTGGGTTGCAGGAGCTGTGCCGGGCCAGTGGCTCTCAACTCTGGCTGTGCGTTACAGTCTCCACCTCAGCCCAACTCAGTCGGAATCTCTAGGGTGGGGTCTGGGGCTTCTCAAAAGCCTCCCAGGTAATTGTTTTCAATGTGCAGCTAGAACCGAGAGTCTCCAGACTAGCTCAGTGGTTCCCCAGCTGCCCTTGTCCACAGCCGGGACAGCTGATGCTAAGGGCTCTGAGGCCTCACTTTAAACAGGGCTGCTGCTCTGAAGAGGATACTGGTTTTCTGCTCAAGATTTTATGACAAGAAAGAATTCTGCTGCTACAAAACAAATTGAAAGCTTTGAAAATTGTTGGACTCAATTGTGTCTGCTGCTATTTGGCATTAGTCTCATGATCTGAAACCTGATTTATTCTGGAAATTGCTATTTCTTTTCATTTCTCATCATGGAGTCTAATAAATCCCCTTATATTTTAAGGGTTATCTTGAACATACCCCCGTAATAATAATAATGTAATGAAGTTTTGTTTTAATCGTTATTAAAAGCATCAATATAATATGTTAACATTTAAAAATAAAAAGTCATATCCTGCTCTATGAATACGTCAGTAATTTACATAGACTGAATAAAAATTTGGAATTTATGACAGATGTCCTGTTATTTTCAGATGCCAACTGGAAATAAGGTTGTATTTACATATAAGCTATCTATCCATATTTAAGTGAATGTAAGTTACTTATCTTGTACTTTCAGCATCTGTGCATCTATTCATGTGTATATTCATTCACTTTTTTGCTTCAAGAATTACTCCCTATTGGAGGTTGGCTACAAGACTTTGTGCTATGGGAGGTGTGTGTGTGTGTGTGTGATAAATTTGGATATATGCTTATAAATACAGGAAAATATACACACTTGTATCAAGCATATGGCTATAGTTATCAAAGATGCCCATTTATTTCTAGATGCTATGGATTCGGTTTCCTGTTCACTGAATAAAAATAGTTTTCACAACTATTTTGGAAAAAAGTTTACAATGAATTTTACTCCTTCACTTGTGTAGTTCAAGATACCTGAAATATATTCGGTTAGAAAAAAAATAAAATCAGATGCGAGTACAGATATATGAGGGACATACCTGAAATAGTTAATATAATTCGAATGAACAATCACAAAATATGAAATAAAGACCCAATGTTAATAAATGCAGATGCTAACTAATCCAGACAAACGTGTGTATAATGGGAAAGGAGAGGAAGCAGTTGGGTTTCAGAGAAGCCCAGCTGTGTTTTTGGGAGAATTCAGATACATCACTACTTTTTGAACCTGGGGATGTTTTTTAACGGATGCTGGGACCCACATCTCAGTCCCTACACTGGACCATCGGGGCGTGGAATCTCAGCGTTGGCGATGAATACTCTGCCCGGGTGATTGTAAGATGCAGTCACAGTGGAAAACGACTGAACCTTCAGTGGTGACTGGAGTTGGGGCACATTCCACACGGGAGTTAGGCCTAGATGTACATTACTTTTGCAAGAAGCTGGCAAATTCTACAAGGAGTTTTGGTGTCATGGGAGGTTAGTTAGGTTATAATGGGCTCTAATTGGCTCTCCCCACCGCTGAAACATCGTCTGCCTAGAGCCGAGTGACACTCCAAAAGGGGAGAGATGTGCTCTGACCTTTGAAAACATCAAAGACTTCACTTCCAGCGCAGCTCTTATAGCCCAGTGCCCCGCAGCTCAGCAGGGCTAGGGCTGAGCCCAGCAAAACTGATAGGAAACAGCTTTTGCAGAGTAAGATTTTTATCTTTCCCCCTGGAACAGCAGTGCAGGCAGACTCTCAGAAAAAGGACTGGGGTGGGGAAGGAGGCAGAACCCCAACTTCCTAGTCAGCACCTGCTCGTTACCTGGTTTCACTACTACCCAGTATCTTTTGGGCTGCTAATTCCCCTTCTGATGGTGAAACAAAACTCTATATATGGGTATGTTAGCGTGAATGAGTAACCCTTAAAACGTGAAGGGGTTTAATACTTATTACATTAGGTAATCAGTCTTCAGCAGGTAACATACTTATAGGGCACCCAGGGCCTGATTTTACTCATGTCTCCAGTTTTATCTTTTACAGCTCCATACACCAAACCCATGGAACCGTTTCTCTTCCCTTAAATAAGCCTGTGTTCACCGTTCTGTCTCTGTCTCTGTCTCTCTCTCTCTCTCTATTATTATTACTATATTTTTTGGTCTCTATTCTCTGTGCAGTCAGCTCAGTGTGGACAGGGACTCTCATTAACTAATTAATCTCATAGCTCTCAGTAATGCAGTGCGTTACTCACAGTAGCAGGTGTTCAAATATTTGTTGAATGAGTGGGAAAAGCATAATATGGCAAAGCCGTGAGCTATTGCCTTCATTTCCCAGTGGTCTGCCGTCCGAGTCAGAAGAGAAGATTGGAAGCCCACAAAGTGCTTATGTTCCAGGCGGTGACAGTCTGCTGTGGGATCAAACGCAAGAGTAATGACGCATAGAGCCCAGGGCAGCACGGGTGCGGAGGAAGTTTCTCCTTCCTTTCCAGGGGTACATGTGGTAGGGAGCCAGCCTGGCCGAGGTGGACGGAGCGGCACAGCCCACTGTGAGACCCTGTGGGTGGGGAATGGGTCAGGGCTTGCCTAGGGCCCCTGGGGCTCCTGAGTGGCCAGAGGTGAGTAGACCCAGAAGGCCAGTGGTCTATGTTTGAAGGAAAGTGCCAAGGATGAAAAAGGAAAACTATATATTTACATTAAATCAAGGTTATTGGAAGGAGCTAGGAGTGGACTAAAATAGGAAAGGTACGGTAAAGAGGCAGACACAAACAAGATCTGCTCCTGCCAGAAGCAGCCTGGGACACTGGGTGTCGCTGTCGTGACATCCTTCGTGGGTGGGAGCACAGCATTCAAGGTTGGGTGGACTTCGTTCAGTCCCACCTCTGCCACCTATGAATTGTGGGTTCTTGGGTGAGACACTTTGCCTCTCTAAGCCTCTGAAAAATGGGGGTGTGATGCTTGCTGCAAGCACAGCTAAAACTGAGCAGCAAGGATCCCTGAAGTCAGAGGAGGCAGAAGCTTTGAGCTAGGGCAGGCTCTTTGGCAGGTGGTCAGGAGACCTTGTCCGCTGCCTGGCCACCTCTTGGACCTTCCCCCTCCATGTGTGGCCTCCCCTCATGTTTGCAAGGAGGTCAGCAGCATCAGCTGGTGGCAATGTGCTCCTTTTCTTTTTTTTTTTTACGACCAACAGGACAAGGGGAGCAGCCTCTGTTCTCAGAATCCCTGAGCTGTGCTCCTCTGGAGTGTCACCCCCAGACTGGAGGAGATGGCTGTGTCGGTTTCCCATTGCTGCTCTAACAAAGTGCGCAGACTCTGCAACTCAGAACCAGAGACTTCCATTGCCCCACAGCTCCAGAGACTGGAAGTGTGGGATCAAGGTGCTGGCTGGCCCCCCTTCCCTCAGGCAACGCTAGGGAAGGATCTCTCCTGGCTTCCGGTGGTTCCTTGGGGTGTGTGGCTTACCTGCCCCTTGCCCTCCCCCCACACCCCAACCCCCGTCTTCACAAGACCCTCTCCCTGTGAAGCTCTGTGTCCAAATTTCCCCTTTTTATTTGGCAACCAGTTATATGGGATTACGGCATATCCTCATTACCTCATTTTAACTTGATTAACCTCTGCAAAGACCCTGTCTCCAATGAAGGTCACATTCTGTGGTATTGGGGGTTAGGGCTTCAACATATCTTTTTGGAGGAAGACACAATTCAACCCATAACCACAGTCCATCCCTGAACTCAACGCTGCAGATGGAGAAACCTGGTTGGTTGGCTTAGGTCATCTGAGGGGGATGCATGTCGGGGAGTGGTTCGCAGGGCCCACACTCTCCTCACAGGTAATGGGAGAGTAACAGGAGCCCAGCACCTGGCATAGAGAGGGCTCTTGGAGTCTGGACTAGAGTCTACATATTAGCCATGTAACTTGGAGGAATGTACTTATCCTCCCTAAACTTCAGCTGCAAAATGGAGATGATGCTACATGCCTGGAAGGATGGCTGTACCAACCCAGCAGGACGTCACACCTGGAGTAAGTGCTCAATAAATGTGATTGTCACTGGTTGCTGCTGTTATGATTACTACTATAATACCTTGCTCTGACCATGGTTGAAGGATCTAAGTAGAGTCATTAGAAGAGACAAGGGTGCCACCAGAAGACCTGGAGATGTGAGAGCCCTTGGCTTTGGAGACTTTGAAACTGAGGCTGTTAGAATATTCAGGGGAAGATTTCTGGTAGTCAGCGAAGATACAGGCCTGAAGCTCTGGAGAACACTGGGGACCGATGGCTTTGTCACAAGGCGATTGCAGAACTATGCGTGTAAACCGGCTGACTTGGGACAGACTGAGAATAAGGTGAGAAGGAGGATGTGGACCACACTCTGGAGTGCACCTGCACTTAGGCAGGGGGTGGCTGGAAAGGAACTCTATGGGGATCCAGAACCCCCGACAGCAATGTCTTATTTGAGGACACAAGATGTGAAAGGAAATGCTACAATTGAATGGCATGAGCTCCAGAGGAGGACGGGGTCACTGAGCAAAGTCCCAGGTCTAGTTTACATGTCCTCTGCCATGGCTTAATGGCTTTTGGAACAGAGAGAAGACTGACTATGGAGAAAGGGAGCCAGGTGGTAGCGTTGTGGGAAGCAAGGCTCAAGTTGAGAGTTGAGCATTGGGTAGGAGCCTGGTGTTCTGGGAAATGAAAAGGGCAGAGGTGGAAGTGCGAAGGTCATCTTCTGCACTACAGTGGGTGACTGCAAGCTGGAGCCCAGCGTGGAGTAAGGCCATCTTCTGCACTACAGTGGGTGATTGCAAGCTGGAGCCCAGCGTGGAGTTCAGTCAGGGCAGGATTCAGAAAAGAATGCCAGGTCAGGAACCCTTTATTGGATATCAAAGTCCTGGAGAGTAGAGGGAGCTCCTGCAGCCTTCAGCAGGTGTTAGGGTATCATGTCAAAGTTCTGCCCCAGCAGGCACCATTCAGCTAGAAGGTAACCCAGGCTTTGGGGGCTGAGGAAGCTGTGGTGGTTCTGGCCCACATGGATGCACTGATAGGCACAGAAAGCTAAAACTGTAGATGCACATTTGGGGCTGGGGGTGGAAATGATGACTCCTTAGGAGAAATATGCTATATAAATTCTAGGCATTTTTTCTGTAGTCTGGCCCAAGTTCAAGGCTCTGCAAATGTTATAAACCAAAAAGAATTTTTTTCCAATCTTGTCAAAATACTTTGAATGGATAAAATGAATGCATACTCTAATTATTTAGTGGTTTCTTCTTAATTTGTGGGTCTAAGCATCATGCTTTTGTGATGCAGTCTTTGTTTATGGTTGGTTGACACATCCATTGTCTGCTCTACCATATAATCCCCAGGAAAAACAGGGATTGGGTCTATGTGAGTATACTTTTTATTGCTAGTAAAGTTCATGACTAAAGATAATTCTGCATGTTTCTTTTGGGGAGTACAAACTATTGAAAAGACATTCTTTCGTTAATGGAAACTCTTTCCAGTATGCGAGGCCATGACCAGGTACTAACATATTCATCTTCTGCAAGTGAAGACTACAAGTGAGGGCAGTTGAGAAGTTGGCAGAAAACCCTTGGTTCCTGGTCTCCTGGCTGCACACACATGTCTTCTTTTAAGGCAGTCACTCCTAAATTTTGCTGCACATTGGAATCACCTAGACATTAAAAAAATCTCCAGACATTCTGATTTCATTGGTGGTATAGTGGGCAACCTAAGCATCCTAGTTTTTACAAGCTTCCCAGATGATTCTGATGTGCACCAAAGTTTGGAAACCACTGTCATCCGGGCTACTCTCAGACAATTCAAATGAGTAACATCATCATTGCATCTGTTAAAACACGAATAATAGAACACAGTATAAATCTCTATGATTCTGGCTAATGAATCAGTGTCATAAGTGATTTACTGTGTTCTATACAAACTACAGATACTGTATGACAGTACTATAGATACTGTATGACACTGTAAAGTACTGTATGGAACAGAATAAATTGGTATTATCAATAGAATATAGAAAAGACTGAATAGCCTAGACTTAAGTATATACATATTCAATGATATGCAGTAAAGGAAGACTCACGGATTGGTGAGGAAGGGATCTATTATTTAGTTAGAAATATTGCCTAGTTACTTTAAAATAATCATTGTAAATTGTTTAGATGTTAGGGGATTTGATAAATAACCTCCTCTACACTGCCCATGTTTAAAATGAGTTGAGAGATTAAGTCAGAAAGACAGAGGTCAATATATTACACTGATTACTTGCAGAGACTGGGTAGAGAATGTGGGTCTAGATGTGTTAGAAAACCAACTCGCTAACGCTTTGCACCTGGGCTAGAGAGACTTGCCCAGATGGAGTCCCTGGCAGCACTAAACACTTCAGGTCTTCCCATGGGGCCACCTCTCAAAGCTAAGGGCAGAGGGGCAGACTAGATGGGACTCCCGGTGGAAGTGCAGAGACAAAGAGGAAAGAGGAAGAGCCTAGCATTCTCTCTCATGCACAGTCAGGTAAGTTGCTTGTCTCGTGTAAAAAACAAACAAACAAGGAAGACAGCCCTCTACATGGAAGCTTGGAGGAATGGGGAGAGGGGGCTTGTGCCCCCAGAGAGATCCTCTCTTTATACATGCACTAATTTCACATAGATTACTGAGTTAAATGTAAGAGAATAAATCTTGTAAAAAACTAGAAGATATTTAGATGGCTGTTTTTCTGCCTTCCGAATGAGGATGGTTATTCTTAGCACTGGAATGTTAAAAAGAATCACAGAGGACTGGATCAATAACTTTGACTACATACAATTTTGGGGCTATGAGATTATTAAAGATTTTAAAAAATGAAGTTAATACAGGTTGGTGGGAGTACAAATTGAAGCAACCTCTCTGGATGTAAATTTTGCAATTTATTTTAAGAGCTTTAACGTGTTCCTATCTTTTGACTCAATAATTCCACTTTTAGAAACCTGAGAATGTAATCAATGGTAGGGTCAGAGACATACATCCGAAGATGTTCATTCCAAGTTATTCATCGTGAAAAAATGGAAACACTTAAATACCCAACAATTCAAGGACTGTTAAGTAAGTGAGGGTGCCTCCCTGCTACAGGAGTGTTAGGTTTCCATTTTAAATGGAGCTTTTGAACACTTTTCAATGGGAAAATGTTTGCAAAAATTTAAAAAGTGCAGGGTATAAAAATAAATATATTATATAATCCTAGTCGTGCAAAAAAATAAATTTTATTTTAGAAAATGTTGGAAGGAAATGCATCAAAATGTAAGTACTGATGAAGATGGTAGGTATTTTTGCTTAATTTTTGAAAAATAAAATTTCTGGTTTCTACATTATTTTTAGACAGACGTATTTTCTTTTAAAGTGGATATTCTCTGTTGAGATCTGAAATTCCTGGGGGCTTGCGCATTGAGCCTGCCAGTTTGGTAGAAGGAAAAGAGAATGACGATGACCTGGAAACAAGGACGAGGGCGGGGCAGAGCGTCCCTACCCCAAGCTGAAACATCTAAGGGTGAAGACCACAGGCTGCTGGGAGTGGAGTGGGGTTCATGCCATCACCTCCTGTGAGCAGATGTGTGGTGACAGAGATTTTGAAGGAATAGTTGGTACTTGCTCTTTTATTAATTTCTTAAAATAGGCAGTCAGCCGGCTAGATAGACGCTCCCTGAATCCTCCCAGGACTGACAGCAGCGAGGCCGTGGTCCATGAAGTTTCTGGGGCGACAGCGCTCTGGGGAGAGGTGTATGCGGGAGGCCAGAGCCAGGGAACACCTTGGCTTTGTGCAGTCACAGGGCTGCTGGAATAAATCCAGGCACCTAATACTCCCCAGCTTGCGCTGCAGCGCGTGCATCTGCTCTCCGCGGTCCTGCCCAGGCGCGCGGCAGCTGCGCCCCAGCCCTGAGCCCAGCAGCGCCCGCTCTCTGCGCAGGGCACCCCCGCGGCTTTAAGTGGGGCATCCAAAATAGCCCCAGTCTGTCGATCTCTCCACGGAAAGCCCGGTGCATTCGTAGGGAAGTCTGCTTTGTAACATTCCTGACTGTGATTTCGTCAAGGCTTGGAGAGTTTGGGCCTTGCACAGATTCAAACAGAACTTCCATTTCCTCCTGAGGAGGAGGAGGGACCAGACATGCGGCGAACGGCTGGCTGAGCCCAGCACAGACCCATGCTGAGGAGCCCAGGTTTCCAACAGTCATTCCATCAAAGTTAGGCTTTCCCCCAGCTCTTTTCCTTCTACCCCTCTTTCAAAATGCCCCCTTTCCCTTAAGCCCAAATGCTTGAGAAAAGAAACACACCAGAAAACAAAGGCGTTTTTTCTCGTATTGATACTTGATCTTGATGATTTGCTAGTTGAAATATAGGAATATTGGGAAAAATTTTTTTAATCCTTTTTGAAAACGTGCCATTTGTAAGAGTTTGGAATTATTTATTTAAAAATAAACCTCCAAAAACAACAGCTGAGGACAAGGGTGCTGTCATCTCCTCTCTTTGCATTAGGATCTCTGTATTTTCAGTGTGGCATGGAGCCCAGTTGTTATGGACGGCAACACTGACAGATTAGGGTGAGAAATGACGGATGGATTACTACCTTTTCCGTATTTCTGTGGAACGGCATTGCCCCCTTTTCTGTAATGTATGCTACTGAGTCCAGTCTAGTTTTAGTGTCTAAATTATTCCACAGTGCATGACATAATTGACGCAGGATTAGGAAGTCAGAACAACGTCCAGTGACAAGAGACATGGACAGCAAGGGTGAGGTGGAGATTTTTACAATGTGCAGTGACGCTTCAGAAATATGTGATTACATAGTCAGCGGTACCCAGATGTTCCGCCCACTGTGCCTTTAGCTGGGGTTTTTTCCTTCATACTTGGCACAACGGTGGCTCTGTTGGCTTCATAGTTCTGCCTTGGAGGCGGGACCCTCTCTAGGCTGTGGGAGTTTTCTGTAGAATTGGGACTAGGGTGGATTTGTGGCTAGAAAGGGGCAATGTTTCATGTCTCAATGTCTCATTTGCTTTTCCCCACTGACTCCAGCAGGCAGGCGGACCTAAATCCACTAGAGAACAGTAGGGAGGAGTGCAGGGAGAAGCAGCCAGTCTGTTCTGGTGTCTGTCTCTCTGATCCTTGGAACAGGGAGACGGCGTCACCTCTGAGCCCAAGTGTTCTTGCATGTGGAAAGCGTCCTTTTAAAGAATTAGTTTTCAGCATTCTGTCAATTATGGCCTCCAAATCTGGCTGAGTAATTAAATGCCAGCTGACAGTAAATATCAAACTGCTTGGGAGCCGTAGCGAGATACAGACAAGTGGATTCGGTGTGATTGCTTTGGTAATTTGCTTTTTAATCTTTAATACCAATTAAAGACAGGGGAGCTAAAGCCCGTGCATTGCCCAGATGAGGCAGCTCATCAGCTGATGCCTTAAGCTGTCCAGCGTGGATTTCTTGGCTCTGGTGACTGCACAGGTCTTAGGAGGCAGGGAAGTTTGCCTGGCAGTGACTAGTGGACTCTATGCCATCAGCAGGCAGAGAAGTCCCCTGCCCTCAATGGAGGGCCGCATGTCCTCAAAGGCATGCCCAATAACCTCCCCTGTAGTTTCTCCTCAGTTGTCTCCAGCACCATTGTAGGTCTGGTTTAAGGCCCAATTTTTGTTTTTACCTTTTTCCTTTGTCAGGGAGGGGCAGAGAAGGAAGAGAAGCGATACTTACCGAGCACCTATCATGTGCAGTTATATAGGAGAGACTGCTCTTTGATGACTCCTACCAAAACGCCATTACCAGCATGAGTGCAAGCCCACGGCCCCAAGATCACAGTGGTTCTCATCCAAAAATGACCCCTCACCAGGGGACATCTGACAATATATAGAGACATTTTGGTGGTGCTGCTACTTGCATCGAGTGGGGAGAGGCCAGGGCTGCCACAGGGACCCTACAAGGTACAGCACAGCCCCCACACAACAGATAATTATCTGGCTCCAAATGTCCATGGTGCTGAGGTTGAGGCACTTGCTCTAGAGCAAAAACAGAAACTTAAATGGAAAGCTGTGAGAAAATTCCTGGGGTTATAGAGGATTTTTGAGCTCGTGGGTGGGGAAAGTAGACTTGGGGCAGGCCAAGTCAGGCACAGTGATGGAAGATGAGAACCTGTGGGGTTGGTTTTGCTTTCCCTCCATCATTACTTTAGGAAATGCAAAGCCTGTTCTCATACCTATGGCAACTCAAGTTCTGGTTCAGGTGTTCCCCAGGGAAAAATTGTTGCAGGACAAAAGTCCTGTGCTGGTTAGGAACTGACAAAAGTAAGTGGGAACTCACATACATACCTCTTCTCATCTAACCCCCTCTCTACCCCCACTTCTCTACTCCCACCTGAATTATCTAAGTGTCTTGTTTTACTGCACTTTCTGGATAGATGAAAAATAAAGTCTTGAACTAGGTAGTTGCTTTGTGGAGTAGAGGGTGATTGGCTGCCATTCTCTGGTACCTGAAGTTCTCCCAACTAGGGTCTGTTCATCTGAGCGAATTAGGCTAATATTGACTCAGGTCCTGGCTTTCATTGTCTGACAGAGTAGCTGACAGTACTAGGGAAAAGGGGTTCACTAGCAAATGTAATGAGACATTTGAGTGGTACAGCTATTTCAAAAGAAAAGTGGGATAGTGCATTACAGATTCCATCAGAAGCAGAAATATTAGAATGTCTAGACCAAGAGTTTAAAACAAGCCCAATAAACACACTAAATGAAAAAAAAAAAAAGAAGAAACCATAAAACAAGAACAAGAAAACATAAAATGAAAAAAGTAAACATTTGTATGTGAAATGTATAATAGTTGAATAAAGATGGGTTATTTAACAAAATGGATATAGCTGAGGAATTAATTCATAATCTGAAACACCAGCTTTTAGACATTTCTGAGGAACATGATAGAAAAAACAAACAAACAAAAAGCTAAAAGAGATGGAAAAGAGAAGCAGAAGAGTGAAAATCCTTCAGTTGGAGTCTACAAAAACCAGCAATGTGGAGGAGATCAAAGGATATAAGAAATAAAAGTAGAAAACAGAAACTCTTGAGAGAAATAATACATACATATTTTCTGGAATGAAAAGAAGGAAACAAAGACCTCAGATCCAAAGGGGACATATAGTGCCAAAGTGGAGAGATGAGGGAAAACCTCAAACCTTATTAATTGCAAAAGAGGAAATAAAAATTTTATAGTGAAGAACCTGGAAGATGCCATCTTACCTAAGTGTTACATCAACATCGATTATCCCTGATAGGAGGCACTGAGTAGGGCGCAGCACCTCTCAATCTAAACATTAGACATCATCAGACAAAACCAAGTTGAAAACTTTCTACGAAACACCTGACTAGTGTTCTTCAAAAGTGTCAAGATCATGCAAGACAATGGAAGACTGAAGCACTGTGGCAGGCGCAAGGAGCTCGTGAAGACAAGACATCTAGGTACAACGTGGGACCTCGAGTTGGAGCCAAAATACAAAATAGACATGAGGGGAAAATTAGTGATATGTGAATAATGTTTATAATTTAGTTAATAATGTCATACCATTGTTAATTTATTAGTTTTGTCAATTTACTTTATTTATGTAAGGTGCAAACACGAGGGAAAATGGGGGAAGGGAACAGGAAACTTTATCTTTTCAACTCTTCTGTTGCAAAGATTCTTTCAAAATAAAAAGTAAAAAGCAAACAAACAAACAAAAGCAAACACCAATTATCTCTAGCGCTGAAAAATTTGGTACCAAACTAATGATCGTATGGGAGTCCCAATAGCTCCACATCCTTGCCAACACATGATATAGATGTCTTCATAATTTTGGACATTCTAATATATGTGCAGTGGCATATCACTGTGGTCTTCATTAGCACTTGCTTAATGACTGGTGACTTTGGGCACTTGTCATATGCTTATTTGTCATTGACTTGATGAAGTATCTGTTCAGACCTTTTGCCTATTGTTTAAATTTGAAGTTTTTTTTCTTGTGTGTTGAAAGTATTTAATATATTCTGGAAACAAATCAGTTATGTGCTTTACAAATATCACTTTGCACATTTTGTGTTAACATCCAAACTTCTAAAGGAAATCTAGGATAAGGTCTTTGTAAACTTGGGTGAGGCAAAAGATTTTCAGAAGCAACACTGAAAGCGCAACCTATCAAATAAAACATTAATAAGTTGAACTTCATTGAAATTAAACTTTTCTAATATCTTTGCTTGGTCTTCGTATTAGGATAATGCTGGCTTCATCAAATAGGTTTGAAAATGTTTTCCTTTTCTGTTTTCCGGTAGAGGTTGTGTAGAAATTTGTATAATTTCCTCCTTAAATATTTCATAGAATTTGCCAGTAAACCATAGCAGCCTGGAGTTTTCTGTTTTGGAGGATTTTAACCACAATTTTAGTTTCCTTCATAGGTATATGGCTATTCAGGGTAGCTGTATCTTCTTGAGTGAGTTTTGGTGGTCTGTGTCTTTCAAAGAATTGATTGATTTCATCCAAGATTTCAAATGTATTAACATGAAGTTGTTACTAATATTTCTTCATTATCATTTTAATAACTACAGCAGCAGTAGTGGTATCTCCTTTTTACTTCCCTGAACCACTGATTTTTGTCTTTTTCTCTTTTTCTTCATTGGGCAGTCTGACTAGAAGTGTATCACTTTTACTGCTTTTTTCCCCCTCAAATCCGGTTTGGAATTGTATTGATTTTTCTCTATTTTTTTTCCACTTTCCACCTTATTGATTTCTGCTCTTAACTGTACGATTTCCTTCTTTCTTTTTGCTTTAGGTCTAATTTGCTCTTCTTCAGGGGGAACCTTAGATTGCTAATGTGCGATCTTCATTCTTTTCCAATGCAAGCATTTAATGTTATGTGTTTCCATCTAAGCACTGCCTTAGCTGCATCCTGCAAAACAGGATATTCTGTGCTTTAATTTTCATTCAGCTTAAAATATTTCTAAAACGTTCCTCGAGACTTTCTCTCTTTTAGTAGTGTATTGTTTAATGTCCGTATATTTAGATATTTTCCAAATATCTGTTACTGATTTCTAGTTTCATTCCTTTATAGCTTGAGCCTATACTTACTACAATTTCTATTCTTTTAATGCTGTTAAAGTTATTTTATGTCCAAGAATGTAGTGAATTTTGGTGAATGTCCCATGTAAATTTAAGAAGAATGTGCATTCTGTGTCAATTAGGTCAAATGTGGCCTAGAGTGTTGTTCAGGACTTTTATATCCTTAGTGGTTTTCTGTCTACTTGTTCTGTTAATTACTTGGAGAAGGCTGTTGAGGAGTTCAACTATAATTGTGAGGTTGGTTATTTCTGTTTCAGTCATATAAGCTTTCATTCATATATTTTGAAGTTCTGTTACTTATTGCATACACAGGTAAGATTCTTATTTTTGAGAATGAAACCCTTCATCATTATGTCATGCCCTGTTTATCCCTGATAATATTCCTTATTTGTAAATCTACTTTGTTTGATTAAAATAGCCCTCTAGTTTTCTTTTGGTTAGTGTCTGCATAGTGTGCAGTGAAGAGTTATCACAGTAGACCTAGGTTGCCATTCTTAGAAAGGCCTATGGCAAGGTTGACTCTTGGCTGGGATCTGGGAATTTGGATTTCAGTGTATCCCCACCATTCCCTCACTGATAAGGGTAGCTCAGTGTGCAAACAATGTGGTTTGTGCTGAACATCTGATTTCCTTCTGGGAGTCTGGATTTTGCTATGTGTTAGGCAGAGAGTGCCAACATGACTCGCCCCCAGTAAAAGCTTTGAGTGCTGTGCCTCTCTTGGGCTTCCCTGGGTAGAAACACTGCACACGTATTGCTGCATTTTCTTTGTTATGGGAGGGACAAAGCATAAGGAAGCCTGCATATGGATTCCTCTAGACGTGTTTTCTGTCTTTTTCTTTTTCTTTTTCTTTTTGAAAGAGAAAGTCTTGCTCTGTTACCCAGGCTGGAGTGCAGTGGTGCGATCTTGGCTCACTGCAACCTCTGCCTCCCGGGTTAAAGCAATTATCTGCCACAGCCTCCTGAGTAGCTGGGATTACAGGTGCCTGCCACCATGCCTGGCTAATTTTTGTATTTCTTTTAGTAGAGACAGGGTTTCACCATATTGGCCAGGCTGGTCTTGAACTCCTGACCTCATGATCCACCCAACTCAGCCTCCCAAAGTGCTGGAATTACAAGCGTGAGCCACTGTGCCCAACCGTCCTCTGTCTTTGTCTTTGTAACATGGCTGTGTGTCATTACTACCCACTGTAATGAACTTTAGCTGTGAGTACAACTATATACTGAGTCCTGTGAGTCCATCTAGCAAATCTCAAGACATAGTGGTGGTCTGAGGACCCCCAAATATTTCATTTATCATTTTCATCCTTTATTGTTGTTGCTTGAACATTGTTTTGTTTTAATTACACTTTTTATTTTGAGATAACTTACATTCAGTTGTAAGAAATAATACAGAGAGGTCCCATGTACTCTCTTTCACATTACTCCTAATAGTGACATTGTGTTAGTCTGTTCTCACATTGCTGTAAAGAACTACTTGAGACTGGTTAATATATAAAGAAAAGAGATTTAGTTGAGTCATGGCTCTACAGACTGTACGGGAAGCACAGCTGAGGAGGCCACAGGAAACTTACAATCACGGCGAAGGTGAAGGGGAAGTAGGGACGTCCTGTGTGGCCGGAGTAGGAGGAAGAGAGTGAAGCAGGAGGTGCTACACACTTTTAAACAACCAGATCTTGTGAGAACACTCACTTACTGTCGGGAGAACAGCAAGGGAGAAATCAGCCCCCATGATCCAATCACCTCCCACCACACCCCTCCTCCAACATTGGGGATTGCAATTTGACATGAGATTTGGGCAGGGATACAGATCCAAACCCTATCAGGTATTTTGCAAACCATAGCACAATATCACATCCAGGATACTGATGCTGACACAGCCAAGACACAGAACAATTCTATCACCACAACAATCCCTCATGTTACTCTTTTGTAGCCACACCCACTTTCCTCCTGTACTCACCGTTTCCATTTCTATAATTTTTATCATTTCAAAATGTTGTAGAAATGGAACCATACAGCATCTGACGTTTTGAGATTGACGTTTTTTCACTCTGCATAGTGCCCTTTAGAGCCATACAAGTTATTGTGTGTATTGATAGCATTTTCTTCATTTTCTTTTGTATTGCTGAGTAGTATTCCATCATATTGGTTGTACCACAGTTTGTTTAACCGTTCACCCAGAAGGACATCTGTTTCCAGATTTGGACTATTACAAAAAAAATTTCATATGCAAGTCCTTTTGTGAACGCAGTTTATTTATCTGAGATAAATGCCCAGGAGAGTAAATGCTGTTTCAAATGATAGTTGCACGCTTATTTTTCAAGGAACTGCCAAACTTTTCCAGAATGGCTGTTCTATTTTACATTCTCGCTAGCAATGAATATATGAATATTCTAGTTTCTCTGACTCCTCACTAGCATTTGGTTTTGTCCCAGTTTTTTTTATTTTTGCCATTCTCATAGGTGTGTGATAATAAATCATTATGGTTTAAATTTGGATTTCCTGGATGGTTAATAATGCTGAATAGCTTTTGTGTGCTTATTTGCTATATCCTCTTCAGTGAATATAGCATGTCTACTGAATGAAATGTCTTTTCGTTTTTTTGTGTCCATGATCTAATTTTATTGTTTCTTCACCATTGAATTTTAAGAGTTTTTAAAATATATTCTAGATACTAGTCTCCTGTCAACTATGTGGTTTGCAGACATTTTCTCCCAGTCTATAGTTTGTCTTTTAACCAGTTAACAGGATATTTTAGAAAGCAAATTTTTAATTTTGAGTAAGTCCAACTTAGCAATTTTTCCTTTTATATACAATGGTTTTGGTGTTAAATTCGAGAACAATTTGCCTAGTTCTAGATTCCAAAAATTTTCTTCTTTCTTTCTTAAGATTTTATAGTTGTACATTTTATATTTAAGTCCATGATTATTTCAGTTAATTTTTGTAAAAGTGTGAGTCTTTGGTTGAGGTTCATCTTTTTATTGTCTGTGGGTGCTGTTGAGAAGGCTTTCTGCCATTGAATTGCTTTTGTGCTTTTGCCAAAAAACAGTTGAACATATTTGTGTGGGACAGTTTCTTGATCTGTTCCATTGATCTATGTGTCACATCAAAGTGATTAGCACCAATACCACATAGTGGAGTACTGTGGCTATATTATAAGTCATAAATTAGAACAACCACTTTATTAGTCTTTTAAAAATGGTTTTAGCAATTCTCGTTCTTTTGCTTTTCAATTTAAATTTTAGGATAGTCTTGTTTACATCACAAAACATCTTGATAAAATTTTGATAGGTATTGTGTTAAATCTGTATATCATTTTGGGAAGAATTGACATAGTTGAGTATGCTGAGCCTTAAAATCAATGAACATGGTATAACTCTCTATTTTTTAAAGATCTTCTCTGGTATCTTTCATTGGTACTGTATAGTTTTCAGGGTGCAAATTTGCATATATTTTGTTGCATTTATAACTAAGTCTTTATCTTTTTTAAAAGTAATTGTAATGATAATGCATTTTTAACTTCTGTGTCTCTGTTCATTGTTAATGTGTAGAATTACAGTGATTTCTGTATATTATCTTATATCCTAAGATCTTGATGAACTCAAATGTTAGTTACAGGAACTTTTGTTTTAGATTATTTGTGGTTTCTTACATAGACAGTCATATCATCTGCAAGTAGGGAAAATATATTTTTTCTCTTATGATCTCTATGCCTTTTATTTCCTTTCCATGACTTACTGCACTAGCTAAAACTTCTAGCACACTTTTAAATAAGAGTGGGGAAAATAGGCATCCTTGCCTTGTTTCTGATATGAGGGGAAAAACCTTCAGTCTTTCACTATTACATACAATGCAATCTGTAGCTATTTTGTAGATACTCTTCAAAGAGTTGAGGGAACGTCCCTTTCTTTCTATTTTTTTCTGAGCAATTTTATTATAAATGGTCGTTGAATTTTGAAAATCTTATTCGTCTTTTTTGGAAGACTTTCTTTTTGAGCAGTTTTAGTTTTATGGCAAAATTGAGAGGAAGTTACTGATATTTCCCATATGTCCTCTACTCCCATATATGCACAGCCTCCCCGACTATCGACATTCCCAATCAGAGTGATACATTGTTACAACTGATGCACCTGTATTGACATATCACTATGAACCAAAGTCCACGATTTACATTAGGGTTTGCTCTTCGTATTGTAAATTCTATGAGTTTAGACAAATGCATGATGACATATATTCATCATTATAGAATCATACAGAATGTTTTCATTGCCCTAAAAGTCATCTTGGTTTCACTCATTCACTCTCTTTCCTGCATCAAACCCTGGAAACCTCTGATCTTTTTATTGTCTCCATAGTTTTGCCTTTTCTAGAATGTCATATAGTCAGAATCACACAACATGTAGCCTTTTTAGATTGGTTTCTAATATGCATTCTAGTTTTCTCCATGCCTTTTCATGGCTTGATAGTTCATTTCTTTTTAGTGCTAAATAATATTCTGTTGTCTGGATGTAACACAGTTTATTCATCCATTTACTTACTGCTTCACATTTATTCACATCTTGGTTGCTTCAGAGTTTTGAATTTTGACAAACACTTTTCTGCATCAATTGCTATGATTGTATAATTTTCCCTCTTTAGCCTGTTAATATGGTGGATTGCATTTATTGATTTTGAGATATGGAACAAAACATGGATTTTGAAATTTTGAATATTGAATCCCTGGAATAAACCCCACTTGGACATGGTATATAGTTCTTTTTATATAGCGCTAAATCCTATTTGCTAATATTTTGTTAAGAATATTTTTGTATCCATATTCATGAGGAATATCAGTCTGCAGTTTTATTTTTTGTACCATCTTTGCCAGATTTTGGTATCAGAGTAATACTAGCTTCATAAAATGAATTGGGATGTGTTCTCTCATCTTCTATTTTCTGGAAGAGATAGTGTAGAATTGGTGTTAATTCTTGTTTAAACATTTGGTAGAACGTCCAAACCATCTGGTCCTAGAGATTTCTTTTTCGGGAACCTATAAATTATAAATTCAATTTCACTAATAGTTATGGGGATATTCAAATTATCTGTGTCATATTAGGTGAATTGGGGTGGTTTGTGTTTTTGGAGGAATTGGTCCATTTTATCGAAGTTGTGAAATTTATATATGTAGCATTATTGATAATATTCTCTTATTATTTTTTTGATGTCTGCAGGGCCAGCGTTGATGTAACCTATTTCATTCCCAATATGGTAACTTGTGTCTTCTCTGTCAATTTTATTGATTTTCAAAGAATCGGCTCTTCATTTCATCGATTTTCTTCATTGGTTTTCTGTTTTCAATTTCATTGGTTCCTGCTCTTATCTTTATTATTTTCTTTCTTCCAGTTGCTTTGGGTATTTTTGCTGTTTTCCATGTGAGATGGTAATTTAGATTATTGATTTGAGACTTTTCCTCTTCTCTGACAAATGCATTTAGTGCTATAAATTTCACTCTTCACTCTGCTTTAACTATGCCCCACATTTTTTGATATGTTGTATTTTCATTTTCATTTGGTTAAATGTGTTTTTTAAATTTCCCTTGAGACATTATCTTTGGGCTATGGATTATTTGTAAGTGTGTTTTTTAGTTTCCAAATGCCTGAAGATATTCTTGTTCTCTTTCTATTACTGATTTTTAGTTTTATTTCACTGTAACTGGAGAACACAATTTGTATGATATTTGAAAAGAATACATATTCTACTGTTGTGTGGAGTGTTCTATTAGGTTCTGTTGGTTATTGGTGTTGTCAAGTTCTTCTATATTGTTACTTATCTTCTCACTAGTTGTTCTATCAGTTGTTGAGAAAGGAGTGTTGAAATCTCCAACTATAATTGTGAATTTATTTTTTTACTTCTATCAGTTTTCCTTTACATATTTTGCAGCTCTGTTGTTTGGTGCATACAGATTTAAGATTTTTTTTTTTTAGTAAATTCATTCTTTTTTTTTTTTTTTGAGACAGAGTCTTGCTCTGTTGCCCAGGCTGGAGTGCAGTGGCGTGATCTCGGCTCACTGCAAGCTCCGCCTCCTGGGTTCACACCATTCTCCTGCCTCAGCCTCCCAAGTAGCTGGGACTACAGGTGCCCACCACCTCGCCAGGCTAATTTTTTTTATTTTTAGTAGAGATGGGGTTTCACCATGTTAGCCAGGACAGTCTCGATCCCCTGACCTCGTGATCCACCCACCTTGGCCTCCCAAAGTGCTGAGATTACAGGCATGAGTCACTGTGCCCAGCCAGTAAATTCATTCTTATATCAATATATAATGTCTCTTTCTGTCTCTTGTAATTTTCTTTGCTTAAGTCTACACTATCAAATATTAATCTAGCTCTCCTGATATCTTTTGATTAACATTTTTACTATATAACTTTTTCCATCCTTTTTCTCTCAACTTGCCTATGTTGCTCCATTTAAGTGAGTTTCCTTTAAACTGCAAATAGTTGGATCATTAAAAAAAAATTCACTCTGCCAATTTCTTTTCAATTGGTGTATTTAGACCATTTAGATTTAATGCAATTATTGGCATGTTAGGGCTTAAGAATATTTTATTTTTTTGTTTTCTGTTTGTTTTCCCATTTTTCATTTATTTGTTTTCTTTTCTCAGCTTTTTTTGTGTTACTTAAGCATTTTTTGGAATTTTATTTTGAGTTATCTGTACTGTTTCTGAGTGTGTTTCAATGTACATTCTTTTTAGCGGGTTTTCTATGATTTACATTTTATTTTTTAAACATTATTTATTTGTATTTCTTATTAGTATATTATTGATGTACATATTTTTGAGGGTACACATAATATTTTGATACCTGTATACAGTGTGGAATGATCAATTCAGAGTAAAAATTCACATTTTATGTACATGTAATTTACCACAATCTACTAGGGTTGCCATTTCATCATTCAAATTAAGTATAGAAACTTTACCTCCTTTTATGTCCCTCTTCCTTCCTCATTTATAGTACAGTTGTCTCAATATTTCTTCTATGTATATTTAGAATGACATCAGTTGTGATATAGAATTAAATACGTAGAGTAATAGAAATATGATGGGTGTTGGGAGGATATCAAAGAATGTAAGTTCTATTTGGTTAGAGGAAAATAATATTTTTAGAAAAGTAAGAATAGATGGATAAATTCAGAAAAATGTAGAATAAGCCAAAAAAGTAAATTATGTGGTGGAAATAGGTTCAAATATATAAATATAACAATAAGTATGAATAGACTAAACTCATCATTTATAAAACAAATATTGATAGATTGGACTAGGGAACATCCACATACAGGTATAGTTGCAGATTTTTTTCACCAATTTGAATATTTCTAGTGGAAAGTTCTCCTATTAACCAAACTTTATAGAACATACATACCTCCTAGTATAACATTTTTCCTTCAATATTTTATGGGGAAATTTTATATTTATACCCATCAAATTCAACTCAATTCTTTGTAAAATGATTTTAATAAAAATAACAAGTTATTTTCTTAATGCAATTGGTGGAATCATGTGTAGGGATTTTGAAAATCTTGACAAGTGGTAGCAAGAAGAACATTCATTTTGGATGTTGCTGAAAGGCATCTCAGAGTTAGACTTAGCTGAGTAATTCTCTGCCATTGTACACTTCAATTGACATGTTTCTCCAGTGTCTTTCATATTTAACTTAGTGTCGCAAGATAAGTCCCCAGGAAAGTTGAGAAAATGTTGAAGGAAATTGTGGAACAGGAAGCAAAATGAAGAAGAAAAATGATCAAACGGAGGGGGATATTACTGTGAATGAGGAAACGTTTTGTTAATAGCCATGTTGAGTTTTGATCATTGAGAAGCGATGTTTTAAATATTCTTTAACCTAACAAGTTTGTTATAGGCATATAGGAATTTTATTGTGTATATTTATATTTTAGGAAATAGATCAGCTATTTTTGGTTGATGTGTAGTATATTTTTGTAAAAACAAAATAATGCAGATTGCACTTCTGATACTTGTTTTTGTGTAGGATACCTGATAGGAACAAATTGTTGAACCTAAATAGAAGTTGCCGATATATAAGGTAACATGCAAAGGTTGAAAACGAGAGGATTTAAGACTTTAAGGCATTTCTAAGGATGAAGAGGATCATTACCTGGTTAAAAAAAAATGTTTAGTTTATTAAAAGGATGTGTATACATTTAATAAAAGTTCTTCAAAATCTATGACGTAAAAATTGATAGAGTTACAGCAAGAAATTGATAAATCCACTTTCATAGTGGGAGATTTCTACATACCATTGTTCACAATAGATGGGTCAAATGGGTCAAAAGCAGCAAGTAGACAGGAGATTTCAGCAACGCAGTTAATGAGTTCTGAGTGGGACGCTTTGTTACTTTTGGTTATCTCACTGCCAAAGGGTAATTCCTCACATTCTCAAATTTTCTGATGTATGAAGATTTTAACACCTCCTTATTTGATGAGGAAGCTCCTCCTTGCCTTGTGTCTTAATCTTTTTTTCCCGTGGTTTCCGTGTGTGTGTGTGTGTGTGTGTGTGTGTGTGTGTGTTTGAGACGGAGTCTTTCTCTGTCGCCCAGGCTGGAGTGCGGTGGCCGGATCTCGGCTCACTGCAAGCTCCGCCTCCCAGGTTCACGCCATTCTAACTGGGAGACATCCCCCACTAGGGGCAGTCTGACACCCCACACCTCACAGGGTGGAGTACACCCCTGAGAGGAAGCTTCCAAAGTAAGAATCAGACAGGTACACTTGCTGTTCAGCAATATTCTATCTTCTGCAACCTCAGCTGCTGATACCCAGGCAAACAGGGTCTGGAGTGGACCTCAAGCAATCTCCAACAGACCCACAGCTGAGGGTCCTGACTATTAGAAGGAAAACTATCAAACAGGAAGAACACCTATACCAAAACCCCACAGTACGTCACCATCATCAAAGACCAGAGGCAGATAAAACCACAAAGATGGGGAAGAAGCAGGGCAGAAAAGCTGGAAATTCAAAAAATAAGAGCGCATCTCCCCCTGCAAAGGAGCGCAGCTCATCACCAGCAATGGATCAAAGCTGGTCAGAGAATGACTTTGACGAGATGAGAGAAGAAGTCTTCAGTCCATCAAACTTCTCAGAGCTAAAGGAGGAATTACGTACCCAGCACAAAGAAACTAAAAATCTTGAAAAAAGAGTGGAAGAATTGATAGCTAGAATAATTAATGCAGAGAAGGTCATAAATGAAATGACAGAGATGAAAACCATGACACGAGAAATATGTGACAAATGCACAAGCTTCAGTAACCGACTCGATCAACTGGAAGAAAGAGTATCAGCGATTGAGGATCAAATGAATGAAATGAAGCGAGAAGAGAAACCAAAAGAAAAAAAGAAGAAAAACAAATGAACAAAGCCTGCAAGAAGTATGGGATTATGTAAAAAGACCAAATCTACATCTGATTGGGGTGCCTGAAAGTGAGGGGGAAATGGAACCAAGTTGGAAAACACTCTTCAGGATATCATCCAGGAGAACTTCCCCAACCTAGTAGGGCAGGCCAACATTCAAATTCAGGAAATACAGAGAACACCACAAAGATACTCCTCGAGAAGAGCAACTCCAAGACACATAATTGCCAGATTCACCAAAGTTGAAATGAAGGAAAAAATCTTAAGGGCAGCCAGAGAGAAAGGTCAGGTTACCCACAAAGGAAGCCCATCAGACTAACAGCAGACCTCTCGGCAGAAACTCTACAAGCCAGAAGAGAGTGGGGGCCAATATTCAACGTTCTTAAAGAAAAGAATTTTAAACCCAGAATTTCATATCCAGCCAAACTAAGTTTCATAAGTGAAGGAGAAATAAAATCCTTTACAGATAAGCAAATGCTTAGAGATTTTGTCACCACCAGGCCTGCCTTACAAGAGACCCTGAAGGAAGCACTAAACATGGAAAGGAACAACCGGTACCAGCCATTGCAAAAACATGCCAAAATGTAAAGACCATCGAGGCTAGGAAGAAACTGCATCAACTAACGAGCAAAATAACCAGTTAATATCATAATGGCAGTTAATATCATAATGGCAGGATCAAGTTCACACATAACAATATTAACCTTAAATGTTAATGGACTAAATGCTCCAATTAAAAGACACAGACTGGCAAACTGGATAAAGAGTCAAGACCCATCAGTCTGCTGTATTCAGGAGACCCATCTCACATGCAGAGACATACGTAGGCTCAAAATAAAGGGATGGAGGAAGATCTACCAAGCAAATGGAGAACAAAAAAAAGCAGGGGTTGCAATCCTAGTCTCTGATAAAACAGACTTTAAACCATCAAAGATCAAAAGAGACAAAGAAGGCCATTACATAATGGTAAAGGGATCAATTCAACAGGAAGAGCTAACTATCCTAAATATATATGCACCCAATACAGGAGCACCCAAATTCATAAAGCAAGTCCTTAGAGATTTACAAAGAGACTTAGACTCCCATACAATAATAATGGGAGACTTCAACACTCCACTGTCAACATTAGACAGATCAACGAGACAGAAAGTTAACAAGGATATCCAGGAATTGAACTCATCTCTGCACCAAGCGGACCTAATAGACATCTATAGAACTCTCCACCCCAAATCAACAGAATATACATTCTTCTCAGCACCACATCGCACTTATTCCAAAATTGACCACATAATTGGAAGTAAAGCACTCCTTAGCAAATGTAAAAGAACAGAAATTATAACAAACTGTCTCTCAGACCACAGTGCAATCAAACTAGAACTCAGGACTAAGAAACTCAATCAAAACCGCTCAACTATGTGGAAACTGAACAACCTGCTCCTGAATGACTACTGGTACATAATGAAATGAAGGCAGAAATAAAGATGTTCTTTGAAACCAATGAGAACAAAGATACAACATACCAGAATCTCTGGGACACATTTAAAGCAGTGTGTAGAGGGAAATTTATAGCACTAAATGCCCACAAGAGAAAGCTGGAAAGATCTAAAATTGACACTCTAACATCACAATTAAAAGAACTAGAGAGGCAAGAGCAAACACATTCAAAAGCTAGCAGAAGGCAAGAAATAACTAAGATCAGAGCAGAACTGAAGGAGATTGAGACACAAAAAACCCTCCAAAAAATCAATGAATCCAGGAGCTGGTTTTTTGAAAAGATCAACAAAATTGACAGACTGCTAGCAAGACTAATAAAGAAGAAAAGAGAGAGGAATCAAATAGACGCAATAAAAAATGATAAAGGGGATATCACCACAGACCCCACAGAAATACAAACTACCATCAGAGAATACTATAAACACCTCTACGCAAATCAACTAGAAAATCTAGAAGAAATGGATAATTTCCTGGACACTTACACTCTTCCAAGACTAAACCAGCAAGAAGTTGAATCCCTGAATAGACCAATAGCAGGCTCTGAAATTGAGGCAATAATTAATAGCCTACCAACCAAAAAAGTCCAGGACCAGATGGATTCACAGCTGAATTCTACCAGAGGTACAAGAGGAGCTGGTACCATTCCTTCTGAAACTATTCCAATCAATTGAAAAAGAGGGAATCCTCCCTAACTCATTTTATGAGGCCAACATCATCCTGATACCAAAACTTGGCAGAGACACAACAAAAAAAGAAAATTTTAGACCAATATCCCTGATGAACATCGATGCAAAAATCCTCAATAAAATACTGGCAAACCGGATTCAGCAGCACATCAAAAAGCTTATCCACCATGATCAAGTGGGCTTCATCCCTGGGATGCAAGGCTGGTTCAACATTTGCAAATCAATAAACGTAATCCAGCATATAAACAGAACCAAAGACAAGAACCACATGATTATCTCAATAGATGCAGAAAAGGCTTTTGACAAAATTCAACAGCCCTTCATGCTAAAAACGCTCAATAATTTGGTATTGATGGAACGTACCTCAAAATAATAAGAGCTATTTATGACAAACCCACAGCCAATATCATACTGAATGGGCAAAAACTGGAAGAATTCCCTTTGAAAACTGGCACAAGACAGGGACGCCCTCTCTCACCACTCCTATTCAACATAGTCTTGGAAGTTCTGGCTAAGGCAATCAGGCAAGAGAAAGAAATCAAGGGTATCCAGTTAGGAAAAGAAGAAGTCAAATTGTCCCTGTTTGCAGATGACATGATTGTATATTTAGAAAACCCCATTGTCTCAGCCCCAAATCTCCTTAAGCTGATAAGCAACTTCAGCAAAGTCTCAGGATACAAAATCAATGTGCAAAAATCACAAGCATTCTTATACACCAGTAACAGACAAACAGAGAGCCAAATCATGAATGAACTTCCATTCACAATTGCTTCAAAGAGAATAAAATACCTAGGAATCTAACTTACAAGGGATGTAAAGGACCTCTTCAAGGAGAACTACAAACCACTGCTCAGTGAAATAAAAGAGGACACTAACAAATGGAAGAACATACCATGCTCATGGATAGGAAGAATCAATATTGTGAAAATGGCCATATTGCCCAAGGTTATTTATAGATTCAATGCCATCCCCATCAAGCTACCAATGAGTTTCTTCACAGAACTGGAAAAAACGGCTTTAAAGTTCATATGGAACCAAAAAAGAGCCCGCATTGCCAAGACAATCCTAAGTCAAAAGAACAAAGCTGGAGGCGTCACGCTACCTGACTTCAAACTATACTACAAGGCTACAGTAACCAAAACAGCATGGTACTGGTACGAAAACAGAGATATAGACCAATGGAACAGAACAGAGTCCTCAGAAATAATACCACACATCTACAGCCATCTGATCTTTGACAAACCTGAGAGAAACAAGAAATGGGGAAAGGATTCCCTATTTAATAAATGGTGCTGGGAAAATTGGCTAGCCATAAGTAGAAAGCTGAAACTGGATCCTTTCCTTACTCCTTATATGAAAATTAATTCAAGATGGATTAGAGACTTAAATGTTAGACCTAAGATCATAAAAACCCTAGAAGAAAACCTAGGTAGTACCATTCAGGACATAGGCATGGGCAAGGACTTCATGTCTAAAACACCAAAAGCAACGGCAGCAAAAGCCAAAATTGACAAATGGGACCTAATTAAACTAAAGAGCTTCTACACAGCAAAAGAAACTACCATCAGAGTGAACAGGCAACCTACAGAATGGGAGAAAATTTTTGCAATCTACTCATCTGACAAAGGGCTAATATCCAGAATCTACAAAGAACTCAAACAAATTTACAAGAAAAAAACAAACAACCCCATCAAAAAGTGGGCAAAGGATATGAACAGACATTTCTCAAAAGAAGACATTCATACAGCCAACAGACCCATGAAAAAATGCTCATCATCACTGGCCATCAGAGAAATGCAAATCAAACCACAATGAGATACCATCTCACACCAGTTAGAATGGCAATCATTAAAAAGTCAGGAAACAACAGGTGATGGAGAGGATGTGGAGAAATAGGAACACTTTTACACTGTTGGTGGGATTGTAAACTAGTTCAACCATTATGGAAAACAGTATGGCGATTCCTCAAGGATCTAGAACTAGATGTACCATATGACCCAGCCATCCCACTACTGGGTATATACCCAAAGGATTATAAATCATGCTGCTATAAAGACACATGCACACGTATGTTTATTGCGGCACTATTCACAATAGCAAAGACTTGGAATCAACCCAAATATCCATCAGTGACAGACTGGATTAAGAAAATGTGGCACATATACACCATGGAATATTATGCAGCCATTAAGAAGGATGAGTTTGCATCCTTTGTAGGGACATGGATGCAGCTGGAAACCATCATTCTCAGCAAACTATCACAAGAACAGAAAACCAAACACCGCATGTTCTCACTCATAGGTGGGAACTGAACAATGAGATCACTTGGACTCGGGAAGGGGAACATCACACACCGGGGCCTATCATGGGGGAGGGGGGAGGGATTGCATTGGGAGTTATACCTGATATAAATGACGAATTGATGGGTGCTGACGAGTTGATGGGTGCAGCACACCAACATGGCACAAGTATACATATGTAACAAACCTGCACGTTATGCACATGTACCCTAGAACTTAAAGTATAATAATAAAAAAACAATTACAATCTGCTTGTTAATTTCTGAAAAAAAAAATGCTGCTGGCATCACGGGTGGCTTCTTACACAGCAGTGGATAACTGAGCAAGCATGTTCACTCACAGCCTTTTTTATCACATGCCAATGTCTCGGTCTTCCTCCCGTGAGTTGCTTCAAAGCCACCCGTCTCTTATCTCATAGAGTAGGCTTCTGTTTTGCTTTTCCCTTTTTTTTTTTTTTGGACTCATGTGAAGTACTTCACCTTTTAATCTATTACATTTTGTATGATTAGGTTTTGTTGGAAATTTTAGCTAGTCAGTCACCAGTGCCAATATCCATGTTTCTCTTGCACCTCTCACCTGTAGGTCATTTACAATGTAAATAACCACACTTTTGCGTACCTTTATGCGAGAACCGAATAAAAATTGTTGGGCAGATCGGGAGACAGCCCTGGACCCTGCTGGGAACCATAGAATCCAGTTGTCTCCAGGTGCTACTCTGTGGCTAGCCTCTCTAAAACAAGATTTGGAAATCGGGGAAAACTACTGAGAAACTTCAAGAAGAGTGAAGGCAAAGCTGAGGTCTTCTGAGGGACTTTTTTTTGTCTTTGCAAGTGCATAAGATTACTATTCCTTTTGAAGAAGAAAGAATGCAGGGATAAGATCCCTTCAGCTTCGCCTCACAAAAGATGACTTACGGCAAGATTTCCAGGCAAAAGAACACGTCTTTTTGGAAACATGCAGGACAGCCGAGTCACAGAATGTACTTCCTCCGTGAAAGCCGGGAGGGAAAGATCAAGATCACAATAGAAGAAAGGCTTCACTCCACAGTGCTAGAAAAGCTGCCTGTGGAGGCTCAGGCAGTCTTTTTGCAGTTGAAATTATATTAAGGAAAAAAGAGATTCGAGGGAGAAAAATGGAACCACTAATAAATGAGAGGATGACTTAATGCTGACTCTCCACTGCCTGGGACTCCCAGCACACTTGGCAAATGAGTTCCCAGCAAGAAAACAAAGCTATGTGGACAATCAGGAAATAATGAAGACCTGGCGGGACTAGCAGCCGACAAAAAGGAGCAAAAATGAGGTGGTGTTTGGGAAAGTGAGACATGGAGAATCTGAATGGATGGAGAGCTGGCTTGTTACCTTTCTCTCTGCTTCATTCCCCTCTCTGTCTGATAGGCCATTCAGTGATGAGGGATTCTGGGACATTATTTCTCCTTGGGAGGGAGGCTTGTTGAATCCAACTCTCAGGGCTCACTAGCAGGTGTGGAGGAAGGCACCTGATGAGGAAGGTCTCAGGGGACAGGCGGGGACCCAGGCTTCTCCCTCATGCTGTGATCTTCGGGCAAGACGCTTGGGCAGCCGCGTCTGCTGGAACACAGGCACTCTGGATACCTGACCCATTTCCTGTTCCTCTTACCTGTGGTAACAGCATGTACCGACGCCTCTTTTGAGAGCTGACCCTTCCCCATTCCTTGGGCTTCTAGTGGGGCTGCCCATTGGAGAACGCTGTTTTGCAGAGTATAGGGGTAAACCTGTATGTAACCCAAGCCAGGCCAGCCTAAGATAGTCTGTCTCAGACTACAGGGAAGATGAGGCAACAAAGAAGGGTCAGAGTTGAGCTGCCCAGGGCCACATCCAAGAAATGCCATGATTCATCCTGGCCTTTCTGAGGCTTAGATGTCGATGGCTTTCAGTAAGGCTTGCCAGTGTTCGTTCTATAAATACATTTCTTCCTCTTAAGCTTGTTTCGTTGTTTGGTTTTTATTTATTTATTTTTTTGAGATGGAGTCTCGCTCTGTCGCCCAGGCTGGAGTGCGGTGGCTCGATCTCGGCTCACTGCAAGCTTCGCCTCCCGGGTTCATGTCATTCTCCTGCCTCAGCCTCCCGAGTAGCTGGGACTACAGGCGCCGCCACCACGCCCGGCTAATTTGTTTGTCTTTTTTAGTAGAGACGGGGTTTCACTGTGTTAGCCAGGATGGTCTCGATCTCCTGACCTCGTGATCCGCCTGTCTCGGCCTCCCAAAGTGCTGGGATTATAGGCGTGAGCCACTGCGCCCGGCCTGGTTGGTTGTTTTTAACTAAAGAACTGTATCCAATATCAGGGGAGAGGACATCCCAGTGAGGTAGAGAGAAGCTTCAGGCGGAAACACAGAACCACTCTGTTGTGTAGTGCTGAGCAGGGTCAGCACTTGCTGCCAGTGAGCGGGGTGCACACCAGTTCTCCAAGCCCCTGTTGAGGAATGTGGCCCCGGCAAGACCCGAGTGCAGGCTGTGCCCTCTGACCCCTACTTTCTTGTTTGCAGGACAGACTCTCCGTCTGTCTTCCAGGGATATTTCTAGAGCAAAGAAGTGCTTTGATGATTTTGGAAGAATTACTGAAAATTAATTCAAGATAGTATGAAAATCTGGGCCTAGCCCCTTTAGCCAGCCCTGGGGATCTCATAATATCTGATAGTGACTCATAGGAGAATGGCACTTCTTTGCATTTCTGATTCTGTCACACTCTTCCATATTGATTTCCCAATCTGGTCCAGAAAGGAAGGAAAACACACAAAGACCAAAATGCTTTGCAACTAATTAATTATTTTGCCAATTTGAGAGAGAAGTGGGGAAAAAAATCCTTTAAAATCAAATAACAATAATTTTTAAAGGAAGCCAACCAACACATTTCCATAAAGCAAATATGTTGGGCCTAGTTGGAGGCAGCAGGCTCGTGAGAGTGCTGAGACTTCTTCAAATTTGCATAGATAGATTTTTAACAGAGGGTGAGGGAAACAAGTCAACACAAATAATTATAACATTTTAATTGCATTTCTTCAGGGCTCTAACAGTTTTTAAAAAATAAACATATAAGAGAAAGTCAGTGTTACTAAGTGGCAAAGATTCTGGTAGAACCAATTGGTTTTCTTGAACTACATGAGAAAAGAAGGTGCAGGTGTGGTTTACTTACCTCTGAATTGCAGAAATGCTAAGAATATGGGTCTGGTATCAGAGTCCTGTGTACAGAGAAAGTCACAGTTCCTCTTTGGTTCTGGAACATTTTGTCACTAACTCACTTGCCTAGTTGCTCACTCACTAGCATACTGCAGGCCACTTAGTAGCGAGTTTAATAAATATTCTTTAATGGGAATCATTTGCTAATATGTTGGCAGAATCATCTTACACATTTCATGGCTCAAAAAATACCAGAGATGGAAGGGGCCCAGAGAATTCGGTGATACCTACAGATGCACAGCAATAAGGCTATAAAATATCTATATTCTCCCTGGGAGATCCTGCCTCACCTCTTGTACTACAAACTGGCTTGGAGTTACCATAGTTGTACAGTTGCCTTCAGGATCCTTCAGCTGTGCCTGGCCATTGAGTTTTTCTCCAGAAGTCACGCTGAATAAAGAAATTCCTCCTCTTTTTACTCCTCTAGAGCTAACTAGAGCCACCCCTAGATTCAGAGGGATCTTTTCTTGTATTCTAGGTCAAACTATGGACCCTTGGATTCTAAGACCATATTTCTGGAAGGGACTTTCAAAAGTTGTTTTACTTTTTGTGTTTCATTCTCAGCGAGGTGAGTTTGGTCCCCATGTGCAGGCCCAGCTAACTCCAAGAGCCAAATCTAATCCTGATCTAGGCTGGAGAGACGCTCAGGCCTTCTGAAAGGGTGGTTGTGGTTTGACATGGAGCCATCTGGCTGTTTGTCTGGACTTTGTGTGTTACCTCCACTTCTAGGAGCAAGGTCTTTTTCTAGCTCTTGTAGTTTCTCTCTGGCCTTTCTCTCTTTCCCAGATGGGTGTCTCAACTTTGCACCTAGGCAAGATATCAGTCGTTATGAGTCTGTTTCCTCCTTTGCAATGTGAGGATATTGCTGCTACTTCATTGCGCTTTTGTGACTGCTGTCATTTAAAGTTAGTTGCCACAATAAAGAGCCTGGCATTGTCCAGAGGGCAGTACTGAATGCACTGTGGAAATGACTTTTATCATTCCCTTGGCCCTTCTTAGGAGTGTGGCTTTACACCTGCCTGCCACTCTCCTCCCTGGAGCTGAGCTGGAACTCTGTTCCGGTTTCCAGTCTGGGTGTAGGGCCTCGATCTTACTGGATAAAGCTCCTTGATGCCTGTGATATTGCCTCTCTGGGCTCTCCAGTATTGCCAGCTCTGATTTCCTGATCATTGTGTCATTCAGCTTTCAGGCCTCCCTTAGGCTGAATGCAGTGGCTCACGCCTGTAATCCCCGCACTTTAGGAGGCCGAGGCGGGAGGATTTCTTGAGCCCAGAAGTTTGAGGCTAGGGCAACATACCAAAAACGAACAAACAACAAACAAAAAAGCCCACCACCACCACCAGCAATGACAAAACCACCAAAAAACTCTACAAAAAAAAAAAAAAAGTAGAAAATTAATAAAGTGAAAAGTAGGAAAAAAAAGGACTTCTAATTAATGGTGAAGGGAAAAAAAAAAAGGAAAAAATAAAAGAAAACAAAAAAGCCTCCCTGCCTCTGGTCTTGAATTCTTCCCTGTGACTGCTCCCCTGAATTTGGACTGATCTTGGCCTTTCCCTGGACACCTCTCTGGGGCCAGCTCCCTCCCCAAAGGCACGCGTGAGGGCCTCCCACTGCCCAGCTAGGACTGTGCTGCTTTGACTTCTCAAGATTCTCAAGGAAAGATAAAGGAAAAGCTCACAGACCCAAACTGCTTTAGTGCTATTCACTGTTATCCATGTCTACCCTATTCCCTGTCCGGCCTGCACGCCTGAAGCCTCTCAGGCCTCAGAAGGGAGAAACATCTGTTTGCAAACCCCAACTCAGAACTGCCACCCACTAAACAAAAACAAATTCTGTGAAAATTGGGTGTGGTAAGAAAAGAAAGATGTGGAGTCCGCCAAAGGTCATTGAAGCCTGCTGTCTGATTTCCTGGTAGTGTGAGCATGAAAATTCATGAGGCAGAGGCAGCAGGGAGGAGAGGGAGAAGAGGTAGGGATTAAGAGAAAGAATGAGAGAAGAAAAGAACAGTGTTCAATTTTTTTCCAATTTATTCTTTTATTCTTAAATACAGGGAAAGTTGCTGAACCTTACCTTCCTCCCTTTACAAATGCAATTCTGGTATTTATATATAGCGTTTACACCACAGCATTTTCCGTTTGTTCATCTGTTCTATATGTAGTTTGTGTTCCGGTTGTTTTCATATGTATATATTTTATCTTCCCAACTAGATGCCGAGTACCGTCCTTTGTGTCAAATGAAGTGTTCAACAAACGCTTGGCAATTCAGTGTCTGGGTTCACAACTCGCCTCCCGCTTACCACCTTTATCCTCTCTGACCCTCAGCGACTCCCTGTGTTCATCCTACTGCCCAAGTCCTGTTTCCCCAACCTTCTTCTCTTGCTCCATCATCACCTGAAGTCCTCAACTCCTATTGTTTTTTTAACATGTTTCATATCTGTTACATTCTTTTTTTATTTTTATTTTTTATTTTTTTATTTTTTTTTTTGTTGAGACGGAGTCTCGCTCTGTCGCCCAGGCTGGAGTGCAGTGGCCGGATCTCAGCTCACTGCAAGCTCCGCCTCCCGGGTTTACGCCATTCTCCTGCCTCAGCCTCCCGAGTAGCTGGGACTACAGGCGCCCGCCACCTCGCCCGGCTAGTTTTTTGTATTTTTAGTAGAGACGGGGTTTCACCGTGTTAGCCAGGATGGTCTCGATCTCCTGACCTCGTGATCCGCCCGTCTCGGCCTCCCAAAGTGCTGGGATTACAGGCTTGAGCCACCGCGCCCGGCCCATATCTGTTACATTCTTATTGTTTCTGCCTCTGCCACCTTAGCTCCGGCTTTCACTTCATACCTGGAGTATTGCAATGGTCTCCTTGCTGTTCTCTATTCTGCTACTTTCCTACCACTGCCTGTTTAGTCTTCTTGAAGGTAAGTTTACTGCCTTATGGGCTCCTCTACCTAAAAGTGGTCCCTTGTTGCTCACCAGGTGAGTTCAGTCTGTCGCTGGGGTGGCTTTGCAGGAGGGTCTTCCCTGATGTCTGCGGCATGGCATCTCCCGCTTGCTGGGTCTGTTCCCCGTCTTCTCTAGCTATGTGGGGCTCCCTCTCCCCAGACCACACAGTGCTGTTCCCAGCCAGCCTGGGCTTGTGCTGCTGCCTTCCCTTCCCTGGCCTTTGTTGCTGTGGATTCCACCTCTCCACACTCAGGGCTCAGCGAATGTCCTCTCATCAAGAAGCCTAGTGCTGTGGTCTGTGTGTGTGTCCTCCTAAAATTCCTATGCTGAAATCTAATCACCTGAAATTTCTATGTTGAAATCTAATCACCAGTGTTAGGAGGTGGGGCCACTGGGAGGTGATGAGGTCATGGGGGGCAGAGCCCTCATGAATGGATTTAGTACCCTAACTAAAGGAATCCCAGAGAGCTGCATAGCCCCTTCTACCATGCGAGGATGTGTCAAAAAGGCACTGTCAGTGAACCAGGAATCTAGCCCTCATCAGGCGCTAAATCTGCTGGCAACTTGATTTTGAACTTCCCACCTCCAGAACTGTGATATAAATGTCTGTGGTTTGTGAACTACCCAGTTTATCATATTTTGTTAGAGCAGCTCACATGAACGAAGGATGCCTAGTCAGTCATTCCAGGCCACAGAACCCTCTGATCTCTGGGATATATATTGTTCACATTGGGATTTGATCATATATTTTCACATATAGGTGTTTGATTGTTTCAGGTGTATTCTTATCATCCCAATGTAATGCTACAGCTTTTGTGAGCAGGGATCTAGCTGCACTGTCCAGCACCTTTGCTGGGAGATATGTGAGGTGCTGGGCACAGGGGCGAGTGAGCACACAGCTTGAGACACAGCTCATCTAGTGTCTAGATTTTGACCTCAACAAGACCTAAAGTCAAGCTCTCCTCTGCTACTTAGCAGCAAGTTATGTACCTTTCAGACTCAGTTTCTTCAGCAGTAAAATGGAGATATTTACATAACATGATTCTTAAAAAGATTAAATAGATCATATGTATTATGTTCTGAGCATGGTGCTTGACACACAGACGGTTAATAAATCATTTGCCTTTTGATAAACCATTTGTTCATTTCCCTTCTGATGACAACAACTCTTTTCATAGGTGGCTTCTACTATCAAATATTACCTACTTACCGTCTCTTTATTTATCATCTGATAAAGAGAGGAACACAGAAAATCACGGGTTCCCATCTTTCACTTCAACTTAGAACAGGGAGCACAGTCCTCCAGAGTTGGTCCACATGGAGCATGAGATCTGCCCATCAGCCATTTGTGGCATCGTAGAGGCCCCATTCAGGTTGCAGTGCGGTCACTTGGAAGAGTGTCTGGCCTCCTCAATTACTTTCTTGTCTGCTTGCTCACATAGCGAGTGCTGTACACACAGTAGGGCCATCATTGACACCTTCAGGTTGATTGGAGGCTTGCCACTGTGGTGGATTGAAGCCACCCAGGGAGCTGTGTGTGATGGGCTGGTGCAGACGTCGCCCAGCGGGAGAGGCCTGGGGGCTGCCCGTGCCTGTACAGCCAGAGCTGCTGCGCCATCTGTTTTTGCCTCTCCCTGCTGCTGCTTCCTCCTGCCTTCACCCCATTCTGCCTGCCTCGCTGCTCTAGCTCCATCCCCGAGGCCTCCTTCAGCCCAGGGCCCATTCCCAGGTCCCTGCATGACATGGATAGGGAGGGAAGGGGCCGATGAGAGAGTGTGGACACGTGTGTGTGGAAGGAGGATAAGGAGTGTGTGGAGCAGGGAGAGTAAGTGAGAAATGGGAGGGAGAAAGGAAGCGAGGCAGTAAGGGTGAGAAAGGCAGGAGGGGAAAGAGGGAGACAGAGATGGAGTAAGGCGGGCTGGGTGAGAAGGATGGGGGTGGAGAAAGTCTGTGTATGTGAGAGAGAAAGGGAGAGAGAAAAGAGAGAGGGAGAGAGAGCGGGAGAGTGAGAGAGGGAGAGAAAGGGAAAAGGGAGGAGGAGGGGGGAGACAGGGAGAACTTTGACTATACAAGCCAGAATTGCATCCAGCACTTGGAATTACAGGGCCAAGGCTGAGACTGAACCTGGGGTGTGGCAGGAGCTGCACTGAAGAGGAGTCAGAAATTCCCAGAGCAGCAGAGGCAGCGGAAGCATCTGGGATGCAGTTATCTCTAGAAGCAGAAGGCATTTCTCGGAGTGCACAGGGCGTCTTACTCTCCGGGTCCGCACTGGGCACTTTGTTCTTTCTTCTGGAACAGGAGATGGACAGATACCATCTGCATGCTGCTCCTGCCATCTTGGAATGGGGGTGGAGGGATGTGCTGATGGAGTCTCCTCGGAGCAGTATTACTTTTAGGACAAAGGGCCCAGTCTCTAAAGAACTGCCGCCCCCACCTTTTCCTGCAGAGCCTGTTCCTACAGCTGCTGTCTCTGTAACTCTGGCCAGCGCGGGGTGTGGGGGGTGGTCCTAAGAGGTGGAACCTTGGTCGGAGGTTTTCTTCCTGCCGCTCCCCCCTTCTGAAGGCTCTGTCCCTCTAAGACGGAGGAACCCATTGGATGGTTGAGTGGCACTTCTCTCGCCTCCTCATGAGGCTCCTTGGGAGGCAGGTGCCTGCTGCTGCAGATTTCTAAAGCTGGACTGAGGCTGGGATCAGGGGAGCTGATGTCACTGAGAACTGCTTATCGTCCTCAGAGCTTTGAGGTTACCGTCTCTCAACAGAGTTCTGTTTCCAGGAAACTCACTGTTAACCTGAGGTGGGTTCTGACTGAGAAAGACTCTGTGCTTCTATTAGGTTGGTGCAAAAGTAATTGCCGTTACTTTCAATGGCAAAACCTGCAATTACTTTGGCCCCAAACCAATACATCGATGAGCTGAGGATGCACCTGGTGTGGTCTTCTGTGGAGAAGGGAGACGTGTGAGGTCACGTTTGTGTCTCTGGTAAATGCTGAGGCGAAGAAACTGAAGACTAACAGGAAGGAACTAGTCCCAAGTGTGAGAGGATGGCATGAGCACTGAGGACCAGGCTTCCAGATCTGGGACTAAAAGCTACATTTAGCCACTGGGGTGTTCGATGGCCTGGCCAGTCCTCTTCTCCTGAACCTTCTGTAGTTTTTTGCCCCATACCCCTTACTGTCAGTGCTAGAGACATTTGAATAATGAATTCTGTTTAAGACTGAAAACCTCGAAGTTCCATCTGTAACAAGACTCGAAATAATTACAGATGATGATTGCCTGGTACACTCAGCCAGAAAAAACAGAACAGCTTTTGGCCGCCAGCAATTACAAGCAGCACCGGCTTCAGCACAGACAGAACTTTTAAATGAATACATGAATACATTGCTGAAGATCAGAAGGCAAGAAAGACTGTCAGAGCTGGGGTGGGGGTGGGGGAAATGAGTTGGCAAAAACGGAGTGACTTCACCACCATGGGGAGGAGAGAAAAGGACGGGGAAGGGACAGGGAGAGGGAGAGAAGGAGAGATCTCCCCCAACTCTTCGCCCGTTCAAATTTTAAACTCTAAAATAGCAAAAAGAATTGACCCGGAGTAGCATCCCAGGAGTACCATATTTTAAGGCTTTCTCCAGTTTGAACCCTTATCATGGGAGACAGTGAGATGAAGTGGCTTGTCATGGATATGGTTTGAAGTTATGGCACTTGGTGCTTTTCTTCTTGTGTGATGTGCGGGAAATAATATAAGTTTTTGAATCAGAGACACCTGGAGCTAAATGTTAGTTTTGCTACAGTTATTATCTTATTTGGCCAATTAGCTACTCTGAACCTCCATTTTCTCACCTGTGAATCCCACCTTCAGATGTTCTCGTGAGGAATAACTAGGATAACGTCTGTAAAGCATCTTACACTGCTGTCTGGAATAGAGAACGCCAGTGTGGGTCTCCAGCCACGGAGTCTCCTCCTGTCTCTGAAGGGTCCTCTACCCCTTTCCCACTGGCTTTATCTCACATCTTCCATACTTTACTTCTTGCACTGGCTGAACCTATCCAATCTCACCCATTGATTTAGAAGAACCGGGGTATTCAAGACTCAAAAAATCCTGGCTATTCATTTTGTTAGAGACTTTGAAAATTAAAGTGCAAAAATTATGAACCAAAATGGAGAGGCTAGGGCAATTGTATTCTGGACTCCTCATTTTGTGCAGGTTGACTGTGATTTTCCTGCCTGATTCACACGTCTGCTCTTGATGGCTAATTTCAACCCAGATTAGGAGTGGAAGCCTGAAACTCTTGGGACCTTAACAGCTAGTAGATGAGCCATCGAAGTCTTGGTAATCAGACCATTGGAGTGAGGATTTTCAACCCATTCGAAGACTGTTATTTCAGGGCACTTCAGCTTCTCACCAGCTTCTGACTCAAGCTTCCCACTCCCATCTGGGAGTTCAGGCAGGTTTGAAAGGGTACCTCCTGTCCTTGTGAGGCTGAAGCCATCTGGGTGGGAGTTCACAGACCAGATTTGAACACGAGAGAAGTTTGCAGATAGGCATTTAGAAGGAGCTAGCCTCTGTTCAAATCTTTTCTCTGATGGGCTCTAAGGGATTATCTCGGCTATACTTGGTCTGCAGAATTAGCACCAAGTGGACACTGCCGAAGTCCGTAGTCTGTACCATCCAGAGTAGTGGCCAGAGCCGTGGCTGGGCCCACTCAAGCTATGGCTGGGGAGCCCCAAGAGCACTGTGCCAGAATGTGGGTGCAGACACTTGAGGAAACCCCAGGCTGCAAATGCTGAGGTCTTGCAGATGTCTCTCTGGAGACTTTGCCTTTAAGGTCCTGGATGGGAAGGGAAGCCCCAGAGGCCTCTGAAATGGCTTTGAGGTGTTTCTTGATAACAACTTTTGCTTCTTTCTGTCTGTAGTCATCTCTTTTTGCAAACGGTCACTTGGCCATACCCTTGGTTTGCGCTCCTAAAGATGCCGTTCACTCTTTACATGCCAGGGTGTAAATTTTCCAAATCTTTCCTCTCTGCTTCTCTTTTAATTATAAATGTTATCTTTGAACCCTTTGTTTCCTCTTGAATATTACTATATATAGTTAAAAGTAGCCACAAAGCTCCTTCAATATTTTGCTTAGGTATTTATTCTGCCAGATATCTTAGTTCATTACTGTTCAATTCTTACTCCCAGGCTGGGTGCTCATGCCTGTAATCCCAGTACTTTGGGAGGCCGAGATAGGAGGATCATTTGAGCCCAGGAGTTCAAGACCAGCCTGAACAACATGGCAAAACCCCATCTCTTCGAAAAATACGAAGAGTTGGCTGGGCATGGTGGCATGCACCGGTAGTCCCAGCTACCTGGGAGGCTGAGGTGGGAGGATCACCTAAGCCCAGGAGGTCAAGGCTGCAGTGAGCTGTGATTGTGCCACTGTACTCCAGCCTGGTCAACACAGTGAAAAATATCTGCCTTCCATAAAGCTATGGGGCATGAACACAATTCAGCCAAGTTCTTTGCTAATTTATGACAATGATGACCTTTCCTCCAGTTTCCAATACCTTGTTTTTCATTTCCATCTGAAACCTCATCAGAATGACTTTTACTGTCTATATTTTTACCAACATTCTGATCACAACCACATAAGTAATCTTTAAGAAAATTTAGATTTTTCCTACAGCTTTTCTATTCCTCTGAGCCATCACCAGAATCACCCTTAATGCTCTGTTTATGAAAATACATGCTTTTTCTGGCATTCACTTCGAAACTTTTCTAGCTTCTATTCATTACGCAATTCCAAAGCTGTTTCTACATTTTCAGGTATTTGTTCTTGCAACACCCCACTTCCAGTACCAATTTGCTGTTGTCATGCATTTTGTGCTACTATAATAGAATACCAAAGACTGGGTGATTTATAAAAGATATAATTCATTTTCTCACCATTCTGGAGGCTGGGAAGTTTAAGATATAGGTGCCAGTATCTGGTAAGGACTTTTTTTGCTGTGTCATAACGTGGCAGAAGGTATCACACAGGTGAGAGAGAGAAAGAAGGGGATGGAACTCATACTTTTATAATGAATCTACTCCTTCAATAACAGCATTAATTTATTTATGAGGGGAGAGCCCTCATGACTTAATCACCTCTTAAAAGTTTCACCTCTCAATGTGGTTGCATTGGGGATTAAGTTTCTAACACATACATTTTTAGGGCCAGAGGCAGAATGCTATGGTTTGAATGTGTCCACTAAAGTTTATGTGTTGGAAAATTGATCCTCAGTGAAACACTATTGGGAGACTTTCAGGGTGATTAGGTTGGAGTGGGTTCATAACAAAAATGTGAATTCATCTCCCACCACCCCGCTCTCCCACTCTCTCTCTCACATGATGCCTTCCACCATATTATGATGCAGCAAGAAGGCCCTCACAGATATCGGTGCTTTGATCCTGGACTTCCTAGCCTCCAGAACTGTTTTTTAGAAACAGCTTTTTACAAAACTACTTTTTTATCAATTACCCAGTCTGTAGTATTCTGTTATAGTGGCAGAAAATGCACTAAGAAAAGGGGGTTGGTGGGCAGAATGACTCCAGTCCTATGAGTGCTCACATTCTTTCTTGGAATTACTTAGTATTGAGAGCTTGTTTTGTGGGTAGTGATGCATCCTCTTGATCACTCAGGCTCCTGTTAAGACCCCACCTCCTCTCTAAAGCTTTTGTAAAGCTCCTCAGTCAAGGCCAATCTTGAATTCTGTGAAATTCTGTGTAAGAGTAAAGATATGACCTGAGTGCCAAGCGCCCTGTTTATGCCTCTAGCTAACTGCCTTTAGCTGATTAAACCCTTTTAAGATCAAGTTTGTGTATAAATACATAAATAAATACTAATTATAATACCTTGTGATGCTAAACAATTTGCTTAATTTCTCTGAGCCTCTGATTTGTTTTGCTTTGGTTTTAGAGATAGGGTTTCGCTCTGTTGTCCAGGTTGGAGTGCAGTTGTGTGACTGTAGCTCACTACAGTCTTGACCTCCCAGGCTCAAGGGATCCTCCCACCTCAGCCTTCCAAGTAGCTGGGACTACAGGTGCATGCTGGCTAATTGAAATAAATTTTTTTTTTGGTAGAGATGGATGTCTTTCCATCTTGCCCAGGCTTGTCTTGAACTCCTGGGCTCAAGTGATCCTCATGTCTCTGCCTCCCAAAGTGTTAGGATTATAAACGTGAGCCACCGTGTCTGGCTTGAATTTTTGTATTAAAAAACTTATGCTGTTTAAAAAGTCAGCCTGATGTCATCAGTATTTATTCCCTTAATATCTACTACCTTGTGTTATTCATCTGTGTCTACCAACATATCCATTCTTTAGATAAACTTGAGGTTCTTTGAAGGTTGAAACTGTGTTATAGATCTTCCACATTTATTGATTGTTAAATAATCATTATTGAGCTTGTTTTGTGGCTACAAAAATGAATGATACATTATTGCTACACTTTAGGAACTTGGGTAGGGGGCAGAGAGAGAGACAGAGATGAGAGAGAGAGAAAGAGACTGCCTCTGAGAGACTGAGACTACTGAATACAAAAAATTGGCTTCTATTTTTTCATGTTCCTATGACAGTATCTTCCATATGGTATGTGAATTTCTCAGTAAATACTTATGAATTGACTGATAAATAAGCCTAATTCCCTCATGGCAGCAAGTAATGTTATGAATTTTAAGTGGAATTAGTAACAAGTAGGGGATTTTTGGCTAAACTCAGTGGTGTGAACACATGGTTTTATCTCGGCTCCTCCCCCAAGGCCCACTGAAATGACAGTAAAGGATAAAATAGAAAGAAATATCAATAAATACACAAAAATATTAAGAAAAGAGGGAACAGCATTTGAGAAATGACCATAAATATTAGGAGATAGGAAACAGATGAAAGACAGGTAACTGCATTAAAATAGGCAAGCTAAAACCTAAGCTTATGTGTGTGCCTGTCTGTGCATGTGTGTGAGTGTGTGCATATGTGTGAACGTGTGTGTGTGTGTGAGTGATGAAGCAAGCAAAAAGCAAACTGAAACATCCTGGCCTTGCATTTGGCTGTACTAAGTACCCCTGTGGCTGAAAAGAGAAGGTTTGATTGCTAGAAAGCACTAGACCCCGATTGCTTCCCCAAGCCTGTGTAGCTGTGTGACTGCTCTGCCCCTACCAAGCAGAAACTGGAAGATTTGCACAGAGGAGGAGAGGACAGACATTGTTCTGAAAATAGAGAAGGCCCAAGGGAAAGTTTGTATATGAAAGAGTGACACTTCCAACCGTCTTTTCCTATCCTGCTCTCTAAACCTGGCAAGCAATCCTTCCATGTCGGAGGTTGGGTCACTTATTTGAAAAAACAGACTGACATTAAAAAAAATATTTTTAGATACTGAGCATAGCCCAACCAAAATTAAGTCCACAGTTTTTCCAATCTGTGGTGAAGCCCACCATTGGTAAGCTTAGCAGGCAGCATGGGCTAGGCTATGCTACAGTAACAAACAAGCCATTAGTGGTCCTGACTCGCACCAAAGAACATTTATTTCTCATTTGAGCTACGTGCCATCATTGGTTTGCCGGACTTCTGCTCCAAGTACTCCTCATCCAGAGGCTTGAGTGAATGGAGCAGTCATTAGGCATATAGGCCAGCATCATGGCAGAAGGAAATAGTGTGTGGTGGATTGCACAGTAATTGCCTAAGCAACTTTTGAATTTACTTATTTATCAATTTTGTTGAAATTGACAAATAAAAATTGCATTTATTTACGGTGTCTGACATGATGTTTTGAAATATGTACACATGTGGAATGGCTGAAGGGAGCTAATTAATACGTCCATTCCCTCATAAACTTATTTCTTTGTGGTGAGGACACAAAATCTACTCTTGTGGCTTCCAAGTATACAATACGTTGTGATGATCCATAGTTACCAACAGTACAGTGGGCCTCTTGAATTTATTCCTCCTGTCTAACTAACGTTTGTACCCTTTGACCAACACCTCTCCACTTCCCCCGCTCCCCCATCCCTGGGAACCACCATCCTACTCTCTGCTGCTGTGAGTTCAACTTTTTTCGATTCCACATATGAGTGAGATCGTGCAGTATTTGTTTTTCTGTGCCTGGCTTATTTTGCTTGACGTAATGTCCTCCAAGTTTATCCATGTTGTCACAAATGACAGGATCTCTCTTTTTTAAGGCTAAATAATACTCCATTGTGTTTATATGCCACATGTCTTTATCCATTCATATGCAATGGACACTTAGGTTGTTCCCATATTATCTTGGCAATTGTGAACATTGCTGCAATGAACATGGGAGGGCAGATATCTCTTTGACACATTGATTTCATTTCCTTTGGATATATACCCAGAAGTGGGATTGCTGGATCATATGGTAGTTCTATTTTCAATTTTCTAAGGAACCTCCGTCCTGTTTTCCATAATGACTGTACTAATTTACATCCCCACCAACAGTGTTTGCACTGATTCTTACAGTTCCCCATGGAAGTGACACATATCATTCCCACACACTTTTCATTGGCCAAAGCAAGTCATATGGCCGTGACTCACTTTAAAGGTGGTAAGGGAGTGAAAATTCACCGTGTGCCTGGAAGGAGAAAAACTGAGATATTTGTGAACTTGGACAACAGTCTTCCCATCTGGTCACCAAATATTCTGTTTACCCTCCTTTCCACATGCAAAGTATGGTTATCTCTTCCTGAGATGGATTACTCTACTGTCTCATCTAGTTGGCATCAAACTCAACCTCTGGAGTTACATGATACCAATTTTAGGCCTATCTGTGGCTGCTAGCATTCTGGTGACCTAAGAACACACACACCACACCCCCACACCCACACACGCCCCCACACCCACACCCACACACCCACATACACCCACCCACCCACACACCCACACACCCACACACACCCACACACACCCCCACACACCCCCACACACACACACACATACACACCCACACACCCCCACATACAAACCCACACCCACATACACCCCCACAGCCTCACCTACACACACCCACATACACACCCACACACCCACACACACCCCCCCACATACACACACACACACACACAGAAAAACAAAAAGTCAACTAACAAAATAAATAAGTTTTTTCCTCCTTCCACACCCCTAATACATAATCATGGAACAAGGAGAGAACAACTCGGAAAGCCTCTTGTTCAGAAAGGCTCGGGAAGGGAGTCCTGCAGCAGCGAGTGGTGGATTTCACAGGGCAGCCACACTTAGGGCCCCCTGGTCCCAGAGAGGAAAATGTCCTTTAGCTGAACCTTGACACCTTTTCCTGAATGTTTTCTTGTCTGTTGTTTCTGTGGTCCCTTGATCTGCCTTTTTCAATGTTCTCTTGTTCCTATTATCCTCCTTTCCTCATCTGAGGTGATGCTGGGAAACATGCCTTCCTTTGGAACTGAGCACACTGCCCAGCCCACCTCCTGTCCGTAGATAATGGGAGCTCAGTGGTCATTTTACGTTTTAAAGAATCACAGCCCAGGTGGATAGTTTTTTCAACATGAACCTCTCAAAAATGTGATTAACTTATTATCTATTTGATTATACTCAGTCCCATGTGTTAATAGCTACATGCAGTTCTTCCATAGAAAACTTCTTAAATTTGATATATATATATGTGTGTATACACACACACACACACACACGTACATTCACACACACACTTACTTTCTGCTTCTGAGCCTCCTCTTAATTTAATTACGGGGACCTTGGAGAAACCTGATCAGGCTTTGGTGGGACAGCCACCCCTCCTACCTCTTCCCCGAGACACTTTTTCATTTGAAGGAATTTTCTGGATGACATGTCTTTTTTTTTTTTTTTTGATGGACATCTTAGTCTATTTAGAAATTTTAGTATTGGGTGTGATGGCCGTGCTTTTGTGATTGTTAAAGATCAATTTATAATCATCCTGTAATGTTTTTCTCTTAGGGCTTTCTCAGTTTTTTCTATTACTATGTAGCTTTGAGTGGTAGATGCTTTTTCCAACCATGAAAATAACCAAATTATTGATCTCCGTTCTTTTACATCCCTGCTTGGGTGCCTGCAAATTCTTTTCTAAGCTCATCATCATCTTTTGCTTTTGGCTTTTTGTCAGATGCAACTATCATGAACAAAAGCACACTTCTCATACTCTGGTTTTCTAGACCTACAAGTTTATTTGGGTTTTGCATTAGTTAGGGTTCTCCAGAGGAACAGGACCCATAGATTAATTTTTATTTATTAATTTAATTTATTTATTTACTTTTAGGAGTTGGTTCACACAATTATGGAGGCTGAGAAGCCCAGACACTGGAGAGGTGAAGTTATAGATCCAGTCCAAATTCAGGCCTGAGAAGCAGGAGAGCTGTAAGTTCCAGTCCATGTTTAAGTCTGAAGGCAGGAGAAGACTAACGTCAAAGCCAGCCAGGCGGAGAAAAAGAATTCTTTCTTGGTCAGCACATGATTCTATTTCAGACTGGATGAAGCCGCCCATAGTGGGGAGGGCCATCTGCTTTGCTCAGTCTAGAGATTCAAATGTTTGCTCCTCCAGAGACACCTTTCCAGACACACCTAAAGTAACGTTTAGCCAAAAATCTGGGTGCCCCATGGCCTAGTCACGTTGACATATAAGATTAACCATAACATATATTTGTTTCCAAAGATAAGAGGTTGTATATTTGTCCCCTCCTAATCTCATATTAAAATGTGATTCCCAAAGTTAGAGATGCAGCCTGGTGGGAGGGGTTTGGGTCATGAGGTCAGATCCCTCATGAATGGCTTCATGCTGTCCCTGTGGTAATGAGTGAGTTCTTGCTCTGCTTATGTGAGAGCTCATTGTTTAAAAGAGTGTGATACCCCACCTCTCTCACTCTGCTTCTCCCTCACTCTGCTTCCTGTACAGGCTGCAGAACTGTGAGCCAAATAAACCTCTTTTCTTTATAAATTATCCAGCCTCAGTTATTCATTCATAGCTATACAAAACACAAGGTGTCTTCAGTGAAAGTTTAACCAAATGTTCCCCATTGCTTAACATGAATCGCCATTGTGCTAGCCCCTGGTAGGTTTTCTTGTTGTCCACTGCCAAACCATGGAGCCAGTGCCATCTATTTCAGGTGTTTGATGTGGCACTTCTGTGTATTAGTTTCTGTATCATTCAGTAAGGCATACATTGTGCTATAGTGACAAACAATTCTAAAATCTCAGTGGCTTATGCTAACAGGTTTATTTCTCACTCAAATCAACTGTCCCTTTCTTCTCTAAGTCATCTTTGCATCAAGACAAAAACTGATATAGTTCCAATCTGGAGGGTCTGCTGCTGCCACTGCAGAGCAATAGAGAATCTACATCCCTTCTGCTCACATGACACTGGTCAGAAGGAGTCACATGGCTGCAACTAACTTCAGTTGCCATTAATCCTATCATGTGCCTGGAAGGAGGAGAACCAAAATATGTGTGCACAGCCCGGATGATCCCCGTGCAATCTAGCTCAGGCACACAAAGCTTCTCATCAGCTTTTTAGTGGCTTTCTCCTAAATGTGAATGGAGATCCAAGCATCATCAGTGCTATGGTTCAAATATGTCCACCAAAAGGCATGTGTGTGGAAATCCCCAATGCAACAGTGTTGGGAGATGGGGTCTAATGAGAGTAATTAGATCATGAGAGCTCTGCTCTCATAAATGTATTAGTGCTATTATCATGGGAGTGGGTGTTATTGCAGGAGTGGGTTCCTTATAAAAGGATGAGTTTGACTCTCTTTTGTCTGTCTCATGCACTCTCTTCCTTTTCTGCCTTTTGTCATGGGATGATATAGCAAGAAGTCCCTTGCCAGATGCCACCCCGACAATCTCACATTTCCTAGCTTGCAGAACCAGAAGCCAAAATAAAGTTCTGTTTATCATAAACTATCTAGTCTATAGTATTCTGTTATAGCAGCACAGAACAGACAAGACAGCCTGATACTTTATGAAAGCCCTAATATGAAAACCAGAGACTGATGCAAACCCAAGTTTAAAAAAGGAATGAGAGAATACATACAATGCAGGAGACAGAAGAAAACTTACAAAATAATCCTCTGATTGGTCTCAGAATAAAATATTGCATTCCTGAAAGAAGAATAGAATGCTATGAAAAGGAACAAGCAAAAAACAAGGAACAGCTCTTAACCATTGACCATATGATAAAAAATTTTAAAATTTACTGGAGAATTTGAAGAAGAAGTTGATAAAGCAGAACAAAACATCCAGTTGGTTAGATATAGAAGGAAAAAGATGTGAATCAATCAAGAAAGCTCATCCTTCAATTAATAAGAGTTACATGGAAGAAGATAAGTCAAACAAAGAGAAGATACCTTTCAAAGAAATACTTTTGGAAATACTGCAGAACTGAAGGCAGTTGTATTCCATGTTGCAGGGACCAAACAAGTCCCGAGTACAATGAAATCAAAGAGATCCACCCCAAGGCCCATCCCTGTCAACGTTCAGGATGCTGGTAAGGAGAAGTGCCTAAAAACTTCTCTGCAATTGTGGCAGACACGGTGACAAAGTGCTGGGGCTCAGAATGGTATTCCAGCAGCAATTTGGAAGCTAGAACAATATCAGAAGCTGAAGACCTGGAGTCCAGGAAACTATAGGATAGAGGTGAAAGAGATTTCCAGGAAGAAAGTGGACAAGGATTTCAGCTGTGCAGCAGGCCTGGAAAGCCAGCAGCCCTACTTGGACCACATGAATGGGGACTTCCAGGGCAGAGAGTGGCTGCTTCTGGAAAGTGAGAAGTATCAGAAGGAGCAGTGAGTAGGGCAGAGAGCTGCCTATTGACATCACTGGCCTTTGTGTCTTTTTAAACAATGTGTGTATTTTATTTAGTTAAAGAAAACTCCCAATTTAAAAGTGTTTCTATGTGGCAGTGAATTATAATTTAAAAAACTCATGAGATTGATTTCTGATTCTGATTACTAACTGTGTGACCTTGATCAAGTCATTCCACCCTTTCTGTAAATAATTTCTTGTTTCTTCATTTGCAAAATAAGGCAGTAGACTTAGAAGCCTTCATAGGGTCTTTCTGACCCTTACCTTCTAGAATTCTAAAGGACAACAGTGCACAGTCACCTTAAACAGAATGGTCTCGGATTCTTGGATCACCCGGAGTCGCCCTCCTCTCTGAGGCTGATGTGCTTTTGTGTGCACCTGATTCCAGTTCCTTTCAAAGAACAGATGAGGACCAAGGGTGAGCACCTGAACGCCAGGGCCCAGTCCTGATGCACGTTGCATGGGAAGGTGGCTGGTGCATGTGGTTTATTTAGATGCTTTTATTTCTGTGTCATGGGGACGCCTCGGAGGCTCCCTGCTGCGTAATGGGGTTGGCTAGAAGCTGATCTGGCAGCTCGTTAACACTCAATTAAAGCTCTTCTCTACAGTATGGCATTAACTTTTTAAAAATTTATACATGCAATTGAAGGAATTAAAGTGCAACTGTGGTTTTCAAAGCGGCTTATGTGAGGGAGGCTGTGAAATTGTTCTCATCTGCCCAGTCTTCAGTTTTCAAATTTATATGTGCAATTGAGTTGGAAATCAAAGTGCAGTTTTAAGGTGGGTGTGAGTGTCTTACATGGTACAACATTAACCATTTTAAATGTATAAATGTACTGAAAATGAGATGACTTTGGAATTAAAGACTATGTGAAGGAAAAAATACATGCTCTTTCTTGGGGACGTGCTGCTTTTTCCCTTTCTATAATCTAAATTCTTGATGAGTGTGTAGTCACCCACGTCTTACCTTCTGTAGAACAGTGAGCTGGGGTCTTCCATGGCAGGAGGGCAGAGAGATCCTCATCGCACCTGACCCCACCCTTCATTGCCTATCTTTCCCAGGTTGAAATCTAGGGTGTCTACATCCCACAGGATTATGGAGGGTGTGCGCACTGTGCACCCGTCATTTGAAGACTCGTATGATCTGAGAATGATTTTCCTTAGTGACATTATGGTAGAGACCCAGATGGCATTTCATGTTCTGGGAGTCATGCATGAACTGGCTTTCTGGAATTAAGGGTACAAATGTTTGTGGGACACCTCTTCTGACATTTCTAGAAAATTCTTTATTTATTGCTTAAAACCCTCTGGTTTAGAACGGTTCTTTCGGCTCACTGTCTCTTCTAGCCGTCTGACTGGGACATGTCCAGTGCATCTGGAGAAGCTCATGGCTCTGGAAAATCCCAGGGTGGAGATGCAGCCTGTTTGTTCCAGGAGGTGGTGAGACTGGGTGTGCACAGCTCCCGACGTCTCCATCTGCCCTTCCACCGAGTCTCCTTCATGGCAGGGGCTTGTCTACATCCTCCCATCATGCCCCTTGTCCCTCCTTGTCTTCACCCTGGCCCACCATCCTGGAGCAGGGCTCAGAGCAGCAGGAGGGTGACCAGTGGCTTTAGTGGGTAGCACTCTACTGAATCTTGAGTCCTGGGCACTCTTGCTTCCTGAGGCCAGGCGTCAGCTGCCCTGCCTTGGGTCTTACCCTCTTCACTGTGCTGAGCAAGGGGCAGGGAGATGGTGTGACCTAAACCCCTGTATCCTTCCTCCTTATCATTTTCAGAAGTCTTTGACTCAAGACCCCTTTCTCCTTTTTCTCCCCCAATACATTTGCATGCTCATTGAGGCGAAAAATTGCATGATTTCCAGATTGCTCTGAACCCTGTTTCAGACCTGGGCCCACGTAGCAGGGCCATAACTTCACAATTAAGCTGCAACTCACCATTCTTGTTTAATGCCACTGCCTGCCGCTCCCACATGAGGACTTTCAGGGTCCACAGACCTTGCTGCTCTGTCACCCCTGGGGTGCCTGTTTGTCCCATCCAGAGCTGTCTATACAGCTTATACACCCTGCAGAAGGCAGGTCCACTGTGTAACTGCACAGTGAATCACAGTAAATGAATGACCAAAAGAATACGTGAGTGAATCAATTTATTGAAAAAAAATTCTGTTTAAAAAGTTAGGCCTTAATCTTTGGCAAGAAAATCAGACTTGCTATTTAAAAAAGACAAAACAAACATGACGAAATTATTGACAGCTTTGTTTGCGCCGTGCTTCGTGTCAGCAACGATTTGCTCGGCCTTCCAAAAATACATAAAGGAGAACAGGCTTCACAGTGAGGAATTTAGAGTGAAGAGAAAAGACAGATGAGAAAGCAGTAATGCCCTCCATTTCCCTGAAAAAGAAGAAAAGCAATTACAACTGATGGCTAAGAGAAATACACAGCGAGACACTCACTAAAACATCTAAGCAGGGCCCACCTTGGGGCCCCCAGGCTCACATTGTTTGGGTGCATAATGTTTGCCTGGGCGACTGAGAGATATGGAGCCAAGTTTACAGCCGACCTCTAGCAATTGGGTGGGGCCATTTTATGTGGATTTTTCGTCCTCACTGGGCTTTTTTTTTTTTGGAGACGGAGTCTCGCTCTGCCACCCAGGCTGGAGTGCAGTGGCCGGATCTCAGCTCACTGCAAGCTCCGCCTCCCGGGTTCACGCCATTCTCCTGCCTCCGCCTCCCGAGTAGCTGGGACTACAGGCGCCCGCCACCTCGCCCGGCTAGTTTTTTTTTTTGTATTTTTAAGTAGAGACAGGGTTTCACCGTATTAGCCAGGATGGTCTCGATCTCCTGACCTCGTGATCCGCCCGTCTCAGCCTCCCAAAGTGCTGGGATTACAGGCTTGAGCCACCGCGCCCGGCCCCACTGGGCTTTATTATTTTCTCATCTATCTTTTCTCTTCATCTCCAGTTCTTCAACTACTTCAAAGTTCCGGCAAATCTTTTGTGACTGGAGGCACAAAGTAAATCAGTCAATGAGTTAGAAATTATTATGGGATTTACTCAGAGGATGAGAGGAACCACTGACTGTAAATCTTCCTAAATTGACCGACCGAAGCAAAAGCCAGAATTAATTGTCTGATTTAGTGGACATCATTTGTGAATATCCTTACCTATTTTCAGCTCACCCAGTGAGGACTGGCTGCACACCTGTTTAGTGCATGACCCTGGTTTAGGGATGTTCTTCTGGAGACACCAAGAGTGACAAGCTAGACAGGGTCAATGTCCCTCCTGCACCTCACCCTTCAGGTGGAGGAGGTGAGGAAATGTCTTTCTAGAGGCTGGGGGTGATGGAGATAGAGCTGTTGCCTAGAAACTCGTGGGCATTGAGTTTACTCTCTCTACCCCAACGGGGAAGTGGTCTTGCCAAAAATGGGCCAAGCCTTAAGGACTGGGAGAACTCAATTTTGTAAACAGTTCCTTGAACTGCAGTGCATTGTTTACACAAATCCCTCTTGGAGGGTGAGAGAAGCTCTGAGTATGAGAGAGTGGGAGAGCAGCAAGCACTGGGCTTCCCCGTGCTGGCGTGACCTTGTGTGGCATTCATCCCTGAACGCTGCGGGCCGGGCATCGGCTGCTCTCTGCGTGGCTCTTCCTCCTGAGAGAAGACGCACGTGGAGCTCTCCCAAACTCTGTTGTGCATGTGGGTTCTTTCCCTGCTGATCCATTGGCCACCAGAAGCACTTTATGAGAAAAAGGACAATAAACATTCAAGTAAGTAAAGGAGATGACTTAGAGAGTGAGTGTGGTGTAAAGGAAGAAGGGCCAGGGTGCTGTGGCGGAGGGGAGCGGGAGGTGGTCAGAGAAATGTTCGTGGAAATCAGTGCTGTAGGCAGAGGAAATGGCCAAGCCTCATGCATGGGCCTCCCGGGTGCTTGAGGGACAGAGTGGGCCAAGGTGAGTGTGGAGAAGCAAGGTTGGTGATGTGCTGGGCAGGGTTTCTGGAGCCAGATCATGAAGAGCCCTGGAGGCTGTGGGAAGGAGTTGCTTCAAGTGCAACGGGAAGCCGTGGAGAGTTTTAAGTGGGAGAATGATGTGATCTCATTTCTGTTTTAGGAAGTTCTCTGGCTTCTTTATTGAGAATGGATTAGAAGGGGAGGTGGGTGCAGGGTCAGAGCAGAAGCGGAGAGATCAGTTCAAAGTCCTCTCTGCAGCCAGGGAGAGCTTGCCGTGGTGTTGATGGTGGTTGGGATGTCTGGCCACATCGTGGCCAGCAGCGTGTGGTTTCTCCACCATCTCCCTTTCGGATCGCTCTCACTGGGCCTGCACACCTTGTGTTATGCTGTGTCCCTTAGAGCCCATGCCATTTCCTTTAACAGGTAGGTCAGTGGATTTTTGTCCTGTAATATTGTTTCCTAAGCCAATCATCTTAATTAGATTGTGAGGATGTCCAGGGCAGATGATTATGCTGACTTCTGGAAATGCTTGCTTAAGTTAAAAAAAGGGAGAAAGCTGTGGATTGTGTGTGTGTTTGTGAATGCAGATCTCAAACTGCCTTACAAGGGTTCCGTCTACTTCCTTCCTACAGTTGGAAGGTTACCTATATATCACGAGCATTGTGAAAACACTCAGATACTCTTCAGTCTTACTGGGCTTCAATTTCTAGATCTGTGACACGACCGTATTAAATCTAAAATGCCTCTTCCAGCTTCAATATAAACAAAGACCTCTGCTTCTAGACATGGCCGTGAACAGTGTCTAATAGCCTTTGATAAAATTTCCCTTGACCCATAGAATTAGATTATGCATGCTATGGTCTAAATGTATTTATATACCCCAGAATTCATACGTTGAAATCCTCACTGCCAGTGTGATATTAGGAGGTGGAGCCTTTGGGAGGTAATTAGGGCATGAGGGTGGAGCTGAATAAATGGCATTAGGGCCCATATGCAGTGGCTCACACCTGTAATCCCAGCACTTTGGAAGGCCAAGGCAGGTGGATCACCTGAGGTCAGGAGTTCGAGAGCAGCCTGTCCAACATGGCAAAACCCTGTCTCTACTAAAAATACAAAAATTAGCTGGGCACAGTTGGTGGCAGGCTCCTGTAATCCCAGCTACTAGGGAGGCTGAGGTAGGAGAATCATTTGAATCTGGGAGGCGGAGGTTGCAGTGAGCCAAGGTCTGCCATTGCACTCCAGCCTGGGTAATGAGCTAAACTCTGTCTCAAAAAACAAAAAAGAAAAAGAAAAAGAAAAAGAGGCCCAAGAGAGACTCCTTGTCCCTTCCACCATGTGAGGAACAGCGAGAATGCATTCTCTAAGAACCAGGAAATGGTCCCTTACCAGACGCCAAAGCTGCCAGCACCTTGATCTAGGACTTCCCAGCCTCCAGAACTGGGAGAAATCAGTGGCTGCTGTTTAGAAGTCCCCAGCCTACAGTATTTTGGTACAGCCGCCCGAGTGGACTACAGGAATGCCAGTGCCTGCTGCCCAAGATCAAGATTAAACCATGTGGGTTCCTGTATGGTTGTATGATTTATCTTATGTATTCATTTGACCGGCATTTTCCTCCCCCATTTTTCCCCACATCAGTGTAGAGATAGGCTTCAACCTAGACCACATAATCAGCAACAGCAAGAGTGTGTGACGGCGCAGGAAATAACCGCTGCTGAGTGAACGCCCAATCTCTGATGAACCTGGGAGTCCAAATCCGTGACAGATTCATTGCCTTGGCCCTTCTAGGCTGAAGTAAACTGAGGGCAGTTGTCCTTGTACCATGTCTAGCTGCAGGCGCCTAACACCTGTTTATCGTTGTCACTGACCTTGTACCATGTCTAGCTGCAGGCGCTTAACACCTGTTTATCGTTATCACTGACCTTGTACCATGTCTAGCTTACCTGCAGGTGCTTAACACCTGTTTATCGTTATCACTGACCTTGTACCATGTCTAGCTTTACCTGCAGGCGCTTAACACCTGTTTATCGTTATCACTGACCTTGTACCATGTCTAGCTGCAGGCGGCTAACACCTGTTTATCGTTATCACTGACCTTGTACCATGTCTAGCTGCAGGCGCTTAACACCTGTTTATCGTTATCACTGACCTTGTACCATGTCTAGCTAACCTGCAGGCGCTTAACACCTGTTTATCGTTATCACTGACCTTGTACCATGTCTAGCTTACCTGCAGGCGCTTAACACCTGTTTATCGTTATCACTGACCTTGTACCATGTCTAGCTGCAGGCGCTTAACACCTGTTTATCGTTATCACTGACCTTGTACCATGTCTAGCTTTACCTGCAGGCGCTTAACACCTGTTTATCGTTATCACTGACCTTGTACCATATCTAGCTGCAGGCGCCTAACACCTGTTTATCGTTATCACTGACCTTGTACCATGTCTAGCTTACCTGCAGGCGCTTAACACCTGTTTATCGTTATCACTGACCTTGTACCATGTCTAGCTTACCTGCAGGCGCTTAACACCTGTTTATCGTTATCACTGACCTTGTACCATGTCTAACTTACCTGCAGGCGCTTAACACCTGTTTATCGTTATCACTGACCTTGTACCATGTCTAACTTACCTGCAGGCGCTTAACACCTGTTTATTGTTATCACTGACTTGTACCATGTCTAGCTTACCTGCAGGCGCTTAACACCTGTTTATCGTTATCACTGACCTTGTACCATGTCTAGCTAACCTGCAGGCGCTTAACACCTGTTTATCGTTATCACCGAGACTGACAAATAGTAGAACCCCTCCTGCCACCCAACATGTGGAAAGGTAATTGCTGCTTGGCCAGTATCAATTCAAACCATACCACTGCAGCGGAGACAAGAACTCTGCCTTATCTGGAAGCCTCACAGCCGCTGGAAGCTGCAGGCCAATGTAATTTGCTGGTGCTTTTTAACTCAGCAGCAGTTTTTCAGCAAACACATCAAACCCTTAATGGGGTTTTTGAAAGTAAATCTCCCATTTGAAGTGAGAAGAAAAAGAAATAAACAGTTATTATTCCATTTCTCTTCTTTACCTTTTAATTTTGGGGAGGGGGAGCTAAGTGCAATGGGGGTAGGAAAAATGACTTCTCAAAGCAAATAGGAGTCCCACTGGAGAATCAGCCTCATGCAGCCCCTAGTCTGCCTGGGAGCTGTGTGGATGAAATATTAAGTACTGGGGTAGCAGCAATGTGGTTGCTGCAGACATAATCAGATGAGTAGTTAAAAGTCTGGCATTCTTTAGGGAAACAAATGATTGATCAACCCAGCAAAAATAAATAACCTGGCCTTTTAAATCTATGTAGCAACTTTAAATATTTAATAAATCCTTACGCATCTGGAGGATGTGTCCTCACCCTGCTCCTTGTTGCCTGTGATTTTTGGATAAATTTATCGAAAGTGCCTTTTTAGGGACTTCTGATCCAGGCCACAGATTCAGGAAGCACCACTTAAAATTCTCGTCCCATCCCTTTCTTGGCAAAATGCTCATCAGAGGCTGCAGCGACATGCAGCCATCGGGAGGATGTGCTGTTTTGGAGGACAGTGTTGGGGTGGGGACCATCTGGGACACTGGCGTACGTCACAGATGTCAATCACAATGTGCACCTCCAGCTGAGAAGCAGCGCATTGAACACAAAACATGACGCAGCTCAGTAAAGGAGCTGGATCTGTGCTGAAGTCTGTTGTGGCTGGGAAGGTTTCCGGCCTGGGGAGGATCCTGGCTGGGCAGGGCCGCGACCCTGAGCAGACTCTGGGGTTCCCAGCACGCTGGTCGGGAGGTGGGGGCCCAGTTAGAGGGTGCTACTCCAGCTTTCGTATTAGAGGGCACCAGCTGGGCGGGAGGTGACTGCTTCTTGGGAGACAAGCAGTTGCGTCTGTGGTAAGGGACTGCTCAAGATGTGTGGAGTAGGTGACCGGATTTGCATAGGCATTAGTTTTTATACCCAGTTTGCTCAGAGATAGGAATGCAGGTAGAAGTTGCAAAGAGGATGCACTTCTAGGGCTGCCATCACCAGACACCTCTCTCTAGGCTCCTGGTCACTGCAAATTAGTAACAATGGCCAGGTAAAACCCAGTGACTGGGTGGCTGGCTGGGGGACACATGGCATCGAATGGGCATAACCCCGTTTACTTGGGGTGTGTTAAGACTTTCAGTCTTCTTCAGAGACAATACTAAGATTCACTGAGTTCAGAAGTACTAAAGGACACTCGTAGAGATCTCCAGGAAGATGTTGGGTTTGGATTCAGTGAAGGGACAAGATGCAAAAGTCACAGAGCCTTTTATGCTCTACTGTCTAAGTCACGTAGAAAATGTTGCCTGATAATAAGTTATGTCATTTATCAGAGTCAACACATATTTGTCAAGTGTTTATTACATATCAGGCTGTGTGCTGAGGATGTGTGGATGGGGCGTGAAAGACATGGTCTTGGCCTCAGAAAACAGTAGCCTCTATCAGAGCTCAGATTTCATTGACATGGTGATGCCTGTGGATCTTATTAGATAGTTTAGACACTATCTAAAGGGTAAAGGGGTAAAGAGTAGGACATTTATTCAGGGAGAATCTCTGTGGTAATCTCCAGAACATCAGGGCAAGTAGGGGAAATAGGTAAAGACAACATTATTAGGAATTTGAAGCCAGTAATTAAACTTAGGGACCAGCAGAAGAAGCAGGCTTTGGTGGTAGAGTCCAGATTATTGCCTTTGTTTGAGTGTGTGTGTGACCAGGCTCAGTGAACAAACGAGCTTGTACTAAAGAGAGCAGATGGAGAGGTGGATCCTTCTCCTCAGGTCTTGCTCAACCCTCACATGCAACAGATGGCACCTGGCAGCCGAGTGAGGCCAAGGTGGGGCACACAATGGGCCTACCCCAGTCACCTGTGTGACCTGGGTTTCCCAGCACCTAGGAGACGAGGGGAATGGGGACTGTGTGTGTGGAGACATGGCTTTCTGGGGACGCTCTTCACATTAGATAAAAGAGAGGATACAGTGAGGGTCACAGAGTTAGGGGAGGCTCTGATGGCTTTCCTGGAGTGACAGCTGGCAGGCAGCTGTAGAGAGACTGTGTGTGTGTGTGTTAACAGCCACAGTGACTGGGTGTTTATTGAATTGCTGTGGATTTTCTAAAAGCAAAGCAAGCATACTAAATTGCTGCAAATTACCGAGGGCTTTCCTAATGTTCGATAAAAATACTGTGAACGTTTAAGGACACAGGCTCGGCAAACAGTTCTGAATGTGGTTGCAGGGCAGCTCTTGCATCGAGAACAAATGCTCTGGCTCGTCAGTACAAATCAATGGAGTTAGTGGAATGGGGATCGCACCAGAAGCTGGACGTTACAAATTCAGGTTGGCATCGCCTTCCTTTTTTAGTATTTGCTTTCATCCATTTTACACGTGTGTTTCCTCTCCTCTGCCCGCCTTGCCAGTGAAGAGATGATTATTTTGGTGCATGGCCTCAGTGAGATGTAGTGCACCTCGAACTGGCTGTGGCGGCTTATCTTCTGGTTCAGAGATGAAAACAAGTGCAGGAGAATGAGCTAAGTTTTTAATCATCTTCCTTAATGATCCCCAGGGTTTCTTATGTTTCTCAGTGTTCTGAAGACCATCCATCAGCTGTCAAGGAACAGGAATACCTGCAAGGAAGGCCAGACCAGGGGTCTAGAATAGCCCCCATCTCCCATTCGCCAGTTAAGTCCCTTCATGTCCCATGCCTGGTTTCTTCAGGTTCAACCTAATTTCTTTCTGTCCCTGGGGCTTTGCAGTTTTGCTCATTTTCCTCCCTGAGTTAGGTCTTGTTCTGTGGACAGAAGGAAAACATAATATTTTGTCCTAAGGAAAAAAGCAGTACCAGTGGATTTGAAGGCTTTTGACTTCCAGCTTTGCACTGAGAAGCAGGGGACAGTCAGGAATCTGAATGAAATTACACCTCAGTTTAAAAATCAAAGGAATAACTATTTAGGAGCCAAATGCACTTTGGGTGAAATCAGTTCAAAGCATCAGAAAAATCATTAGAAGTATCTGAAGAGGACAGCAGGTGCTTCGGTTTGCATTTCTTAACCTGCGTCATTTGATGTTTTGCTTCCACAGGGAAGTGTGAGGAATTTCACTGCCTTCCAGCAATTAAATTGCATTCAGGGGTTCTACGGTAGCCTTGGTGGTTTGCAACAAAATTTCGAGGATTAGATGCTCCATCTCCTGTCTGATAAGTTGTTGTGATTACCACTATCACCTATGAGTCTCAGTGTGGAATTCTTTTGATCATAATATTATCTCATTGAAAATCAAAAAACTAGAATAGTTTCTAAATGCAGCAAGGTATGCTTTAGTGGTATATGTCAGCATGGGAGCCAGACATATTGAGGTTTCAATATATACTAGAAAATTAGGAGAGATGGTCCGATATTTTTGGATGGACAAACAGACAGGTTTTTCCAGGAACACCTAAGTCTTTGAGCTTTGTGCAAAGAAGACTGTACAATTATCTTCCCTTGATGTTTTTCCCCAAAGGATTTGACATGTGATGTGAGAGATTGAATCTGGTAGTTTAGGAAATGGGAGGAACCTAGGAGCTCAGGAAACCCAATCCAACCCAAGCACCAGGGTGGATGCTTCCTGAGCCGTGGAACGAAACGGACAAAAAACAACAGAATACAGCTGGGTCAGAGACGGAAAGGACAAGGGTACAAAAGGACAGGGGCTGTCGCAGAGAAAGAGGGAACCAGAGCTCCTGCAGTGTCTTGCTTGGCCACAGCGTAGCAGCCCAGCCATGATGGGACAGGCATGAGGGGTGAGAAAAATAGGAGACGACCACAGCAGTGGGATAGGAGCAGCAGATGTTTTCCCTCGAGAACAATTATTGAGCAGTAATCACACGCAGAGGCGGGCTCCTGTTGCGAGCAGATGGACTTTATTAGCAGCCTTATAAATTGATGCTCTGAAACTCATCCGATGATCTTTGAGGCCTTAGCCAGGATTCAGTCACCCTCTCCTGTCCTCAGGGAAAAGGTCCTGATCAGCCATCCCGGACAAGCACACTCTGAGGGTGGCCCTCTTGAAGCGTGGCTTCTGTGGGTCAGGAAGGGCTTCTGGGGATGAAATAATTTCCCTAGGAGGGATTCCATTCAACGGATAGGAATCTATGTTACTAAATGGCTATGTTCACAACGTAGGTCACAGAACCAAACATTTGTATACCTGCCTCCATCACTCTGGGTGCCACTTTCCTCATCTATAAAGTGAGAGAGTTGGATTTCCTGACCTCTTAGGTTCCTTCCATTTCCTAAATTACCAGATTCAATCTCTCACATCACATATCAAATCCCTTGGAGAAAAACATCAAGGGAAGATGATTATACAGTCTTCTTTGCACAAAGCTCAAAGACATATATAAAAAACCTGTCTGTTCATCCACCCACCCATCCATGCATCCATCCATTCACTCATCTGCTCATCCATCCATCCGTCCATCCATCCACCCATTCACCCAATTATCCATCCATCCATCTATTTAATATCCTTCCATTTATCCATCCATTCATCCATCCATTGGTACTTACAATGATTCATTTTTTGGTTCAAAATTCAAAACTTATTAAATACCTAAACCCATAATATTTTAATCTCTGTTGATACTGTATCTATCCTTAGTATTTGGCAGATCATAAATATTTAAATATTTACTAAATGAATGAATGAAAGGCAGCTACACTACCTGTTTTACAAAGCAACAGGTTGGAAAGTGGTTCTGCTTCACTGCAGTCCATTTCATAATTTCTTGGCAGTTGCACATATTTCAGCGCTGAATAAATATTTGTTAAAGGAAGGAAGGAATCTGTGCAGCTGCAGTTGTGTATGTTTATAGGTTTTGGCCATCTGCTTATGTCTCATCTCTGTAGGCAGTGTGGTATGGTGGGTAGGGTCTGATGGGTCTGGAGTTAAGAGGCCTGGAGTCTCCTTCACGCTGTTTCAAGCAAGCTCTGCACCTTGAATAAATCATGTAGCCCTTCTGGGCCTCTCCTTTCTCAACTGCAAAGTAATACATTTGCTTTGCTTACTTGCAGGTTTAAAGTGCATAGTTAGAGTGTGAGGATTAAAAACTGAAGAGACCCAGTATACACTTAATAAATAAGTGATAGTTACTGTTTAAATGCAGGGACTTGTCTTCTTCATCACAACATTAAAGAAGGGCTGGTATATCCTTTCAATATTGAGTAAGTGCATTATAGTAATAAAACAATTGGGAGTTGGTTATATAGCAAACACTTACGTAGGGACTGCTATGTGCCAAGCACTGTTATATATGCTTTACAAGTATTTTAATAATAGCTGCAACTAATTCAATCAACTCATCAAATTAACTAATTTAATCTTCATAAAAATTGAGTGAGGTAGGTACTAGCATCAGCCCCACTTTACAGAGCAGAAAACTGGGTCCTGGTTAGTGAGATCAGCTCCCCGAGGTCACCCCGCTAGTCAGGGGCAGAGTCAGCAAATGCAGGCAGATGTCTCAGCGTTGTGATCCTGACTCCCCTGCTCTGCCACTGTGTGCTTGACAACCATGCTATAGAATACAATAGTTAAAGTGGAATAGAGACCATTCTTCCCGCCATGAGGTTCTCACGGTCTAATTGGGCACATGAAATATTTAGAGAAGGAGAGAGCAGGCAATAAAGCCTCCACATGAGGTATAGATCATAGGGGAACATATAACAGGTCCCTTACTTTTTATACAACACCTTATGCCTTTCTGTGTGTTTCTGCATTCGTCATCTCCTCTGCTTTCCATAATCGCTGTCATTATTTATTGAAGGCTTACTATGTGCCAGGCACTGGGCTACGTGCTTTTGCTTATGTTATCTCAACCAAGCCTCACAGAAAACAATATGAAACAGAAAACCTATTATATGAGCATCATTTCAGTTTTAGTGTCAAAAATTCAATTCAACTTGTTCATGGAAACAATAAATGGGGGAGTCAGAATTGCCTTCAAACACAGCTGGTTCTAGGGACTCATAATGCCACCGGGTACACGCTCTCTCTCTCTCTCACTCTCTCTCCTCCTCTGTTCATCTCCCCTCCTCACTTGGCCTTACTTTCCTCCCTGCTGGCTTAACTCTGAGACAAGTTCTTTCCTTAGGGCGACCCCAAGAGCTCCAAGCTAATGTCATCCTTACTGCAAATGATTAGCGTTTCCAATAAATGTCCTGGAAATGAGTTCTGTGCATATGGCCTGCCTGTGAACTGATCACTGTGGCCAGAGGGATGGAATATGTTGATTTGTGGGAACTGTGTCACAAGGCCAGCCCTGTAACTCCAGGAAGGAATCGGCCTATCAGACCCAGAGGAAAGTGAGGAGGATGTTTCTAGGATAAGGGAGCATGGAGTCCTTGGAGACACAACCGCAGCAAAGTCCACAGCAGTGAATTTCTCCACTTCATGGACGAGAAACAGGTTCTGAGAGTCTGAGGGCTTTGTCTTGGACCATGTACCTGGAGACCAGCAGAGCAGGGTTTGTATCGGGTGTGTCTTGTTCTTCTCATCAGTGTTACAGACAGGAAGAGAGAGGCACCGACTGCGTAAATGCCTTGTTTGATTATTCTAGATAAAAGTGGACATTGCCACTGACAAAGACGTCCTGAAACAGACATCTCCACTCTTTTAGGGATGCCAAACTAGGTAAAAAATTCGGGATGGCTCTGCATTGCATCCTCTATCAAAACCTGCACCTTGGGCTTCGAAGCGCAGCTTCTGCTTGAACACCCACATGGTCTTTGAATTTGGAACAATTAGAGAAATACAAGTGGTTCCTGTCGGGTGGCTTCTTTTACAAGTTGGTTTTTAAAACATGGTGCTGGGTGGTGGCTGCAGGCCAGGGAAGTGGGGACTTTGGCTGTGAGTTCCAGGCAGCAAGCTGGGTGGTGGGTGGACCAGCCTGGACTCCACAACAGAGTGGAGAACCGCGCGGGGCTTTGCATTTGGTCCTTGGGAAAAAGCTGGCGCGGTGAGAGACCAGTTTCCAAGAACGGGCTCGGCGAGAAATTTGTATGCGGTATTGCGTAGGGGAAAAGCACCGTGGAAGGAGTGGGTGCGAGCTCCTGTGGGCTCTGTGGCTGTCATATCAGCTCTGAGGCCTAAGGTATCTCGTTTAACCCCTCTGTGGCCATTTCCCCATCGTGGGACAGGACCTGTAGGGCGGGCTTTCTTAGGAAGGGGGCAGATGTCCTTAGACTGAGACCAGCGCACGGTTTTGGAAAAGGCCCCTCACTGAAGACAGGGTTCTGCAGGTCAGGCGGAGAGTGGTCTGTCTGCCAGTTCTGGTCAGTAGTCCTGACAAATAATGCTGGAAGAACTGGCTTCTTTGCAGGCCACTAGGCCTGAGTACGTATACAACCAAACCTGGTGGAGGCCCTAGTGACCCAGGCAAAGCCAGGCTGTGCTGCCTCTAGTCCTGCCTGCTCCATGCCTGCAGGTCCCACGCCTGGGGCTCTGGAGGGCAGGGAATACAAGCCTGTCTGGAGCTCATCCTCAACCCTCTTGTCTTTTACCAAAAGACCTGAATTGGAACCAGCGGGGACAGACAGGAGATCCTCACATAGCTGACCCAGGCTCAAATCCCTGTCCCCCTCTTACATGTTCGAAGCCTCAGTTTTGTGACCCATTCTTATAAAGAATACATCACATAACATTTGCAAGTGCTTAGCTCACTTGCCGTTGGACCCAGGGGTGGATAATGCGAGTCTCTAGGGCTCGGGACATCTGTTTTCCTTCTCTCCCCCAACAGATGCAGGTGACTGCCTGGCTGGCCCTGAGAGCTGCTTGCAGCCTGCCAGGTAACAAGGGGTAAGGGCTCAGTGTAGGGCAGACCCTTCACTCCATGCTGGGGATCTCAGGAGAAGGGAGTCGGTTACTGTGCCACCTTCTTCCACTTCCACCCCCTGTACCCTCCTGCTCCACAGGCTTCCCAGTCCCTCCTCCAAATCTTCTCCTTACCAGGTCCAATGGGAGACGGTTTCTGACTCACTTGTGCTGGGCTTGAGAAAGCCTGGTGGGAATCCTCCTCCCAGGCTGGCCCTAGGGAGGGCTTTCTGCAGGGGATGCTCCTGGCTGCAGGAAACAGACCATCCATGCCTTCCCTCCATCATCGCCTGCAATGGCTCTAGGCCCCAGGCATCAATGTGGGAAGGAGGTAATGCCACACATTTTCTTTTGTTATATTTCTCGAGTAAGAAGGTTGTACCCTTTCCCGCCCCAAGCTTCCCACTTGTACATTGTCACTGCAAAGTGGGGGAAATGACGTTCTTCTGCAGCACACCGTTGTCACCCCCACGTCACCCCATGAGCAGGAGTGTCACGTCGGCAGTGTTGCTCCTCGGTGGATGCACCCTGGCCAGAACAAGGACCCTGGACCCGATGAACTGAGCCTACCCCAGCTCCTGCTGCAACCCCAGACCAGGCAGAGCCTCGGCTCCTTCACCTGAAGAAGGGGAATGACTCCAGGTGGAAGGGGGATTAGGCTGTATGAAGTACCTTATAGGAGGATGCCTCATCAGATACAGAGTATTGTACAAATGGTAGGGATTTTTACCATGTATACGATAAAATATGTTTCACGTAAAATTTACCTTTTTTAGGAGACAGGGTCTTGCTCTGTTGCCCACGCTGAAGGGCGGTATTGCTATCCTAGCTCACTGCAGCCTCAAACTCCTGGGCTTAAGCCATACACCCACCTCAGTCTCCTGAGTAGTTAGAACTACAGATGTGTGCCACCATACCCAGCTAATTAAAAAAAAAATTAGAGATGGTGTCTTTCTATGTTGCCCAGACTGGTCTCAAACTCCTGGCCCCAAGCAATCCTCCTGCCTCAGCCACCCAAAGTACTGGGATTACAGGTGTGAGCCACCACACCCAGCCAAGATTTACCATTTTGACCATATTAAAGTGTATAATTCATTGGTATTAAGTACATTCACAATGTTGTGCAACCATCACAATCCTGTTCCAGAACTTTCCCATCACCCCAAATGGAAACCAGTACTTTGTTAAGCAGCCACTCCTTATCCCTGCTCCCCAAGACCCTGGCAGCTGCTCGTCTGCTTCTTGTCTGTGAACTCACCTACTCTGGATATTCCATATAAGTAGGATCTTACAGACTGCGGCCTTTTGTGTCTGGCTTTTTCACTTCGCATCACGTTTTCAAAGCTTATCCATGTTTCCACATGTGTCGATTTCATTCTCTTAAAAGGCTTATTACTCAGCCATTTTTATTAGAGGCTTCTTATTCCATTTTGTGGCGATGCAACATTTTGCTTATAGAAATGGTAGTTTTAGTTTAGAATCTCACCCTGGGATGAGAAATCATCCTGGAAATGATGGGAACAGGGTGCCTAGTGTGGAGACAGGAGGTGGGCAGAGGGTCGTTGTGAGACCAGCCTTCAAATGCCAGACGGTTTGGTTAGGTCGGGTTTCCGTTTCAATGTTGCTTCTCCCAAAAGCCTTTTCTGACCTGCACCCCTGTTATAAATAAAGTTTTGGTGCCACAAGATAAATAGCACTCAAATATAAAATTTTCTTCTTAATTCTCAGCAAGGCAAGTTACTTCTATAGAAGGGTGCGCCCTGACAGATGGAGCAATGGTGAGCGCACACCTGGACGAGGCAGGGGAAGGGGTTCTTACCCCTGACGCACGTGGCCCTGCTGCTGTGTCGTTCCCCTGTTGGCCAGGGTTCGACCGCACAGGCTAAGCTAATTCCGATTGGCTAAAGAGAGTGGCAGGAAAAATGTTTGGTGGGAAAAATGGTTACGACAGACTAGGTAATCAGAATGAGTCAGGATGGAGCAGGTAATTGGAATGAGTCAGGATGGAGTAGGTAATCGGAATGAGTCAGGGTGGAGCAGGTAATAGGAATGAGTCAGGATGGAGTAGGTAATCGGAATGAGTCAGGGTGGAGCAGGTAATAGGAATGAGTCAGGATGGAGTAGGTAATTGGAATGAGTCAGGGTGGAGCAGGTAATAGGAATGAGTCAGGATGGAGTAGGTAATCGGAATGAGTCAGGGTGGAGCAGGTAATAGGAATGAGTCAGGATGGAGCAGGTAATAGGAATGAGTCAGGATGGAGCAGGTAATCGGAATGAGTCAGGGTGGAGCAGATAATCGGAATGAGTTAGGGTGGAGCAGGTAATAGGAATGAGTCAGGATGGAGCAGGTAATAGGAATGAGTCAGGATGGAGCAGGTAATCGGAATGAGTCAGGGTGGAGCAGATAATCGGAATGAGTTAGGGTGGAGCAGGTGATTGGAATGAGTCAGGATGGAGCAGGTAATCAGAATGAGTCAGGGTGGAGCAGGTAATAGGAATGAGTCAGGATGGAGTAGGTAATCGGAATGAGTCAGGGTGGAGCAGGTAATAGGAATGAGTCAGGATGGAGCAGGTAATAGGAATGAGTCAGGATGGAGCAGGTAATCAGAATGAGTCAGGGTGGAGCAGGTAATAGGAATGAGTCAGGATGGAGTAGGTAATCGGAATGAGTCAGGGTGGAGCAGGTAATAGGAATGAGTCAGGATGGAGCAGGTAATAGGAATGAGTCAGGATGGAGCAGGTAATTGGAATGAGTCAGGGTGGAGCAGGTAATAGGAATGAGTCAGGATGGAGTAGGTAATCGGAATGAGTCAGGGTGGAGCAGGTAATAGGAATGAGTCAGGATGGAGCAGGTAATAGGAATGAGTCAGGATGGAGCAGGTAATCGGAATGAGTCAGGATGGAGCAGATAATTGGAATGAGTCAGGATGGAGCAGGTAATCGGAATGAGTCAGGATGGAGCAGGTAATTGGAATGAGTTAGGGTGGAGCAGGTAATCAGAATGAATCTGGGTGGAGCAGGTAATCAGAATGAGTCAGGGTGGAGTAGGTAATCAGGATGAATCTGGGTGGAGCAGGCAATAGGAATGAGTCAGGATGGAGCAGGTAATTGGAATGAGTCAGGATGGAGCAGGTAATCGGAATGAATCTGGGTGGAGCAGGTGATTGGAATGAGTCAGGATGGAGCAGGTAATTGGAATGAGTTAGGGTGGAGCAGGTAATCAGAATGAATCTGGGTGGAGCAGGTAATCGGAATGAGTCAGGGTGGAGTAGGTAATCAGGATGAATCTGGGTGGAGCAGGCAATAGGAATGAGTCAGGATGGAGCAGGTAATTGGAATGAGTTAGGGTGGAGCAGGTGATTGGAATGAGTCAGGATGGAGCAGGTAATAGGAATGAGTCAGGATGGAGCAGGTAATTGGAATGAATCAGGATGGAGCAGGTAATTGGAATGAATATGGGTGGAGCAGGTAATTGGAATGAGTCAGGATGGAGCAGATAATTGGAATGAGTTAGGGTGGAGCAGGTAATCAGAATGAATCTGGGTGGAGCAGGCAATAGGAATGAGTCAGGATGGAGCAGGTAATTGGAATGAGTCAGGATGGAGCAGGTAATTGGAATGAGTTAGGGTGGAGCAGGTAATCAGAATGAATCTGGGTGGAGCAGGCAATAGGAATGAGTCAGGATGGAGCAGGTAATTGGAATGAGTCAGGATGGAGCAGGTAATCGGAATGAATCTGGGTGGAGCAGGTAATCAGAATGAGTCAGGGTGGAGTAGGTAATCAGGATGAATCTGGGTGGAGCAGGCAATAGGAATGAGTCAGGATGGAGCAGGTAATTGGAATGAGTCAGGATGGAGCAGGTAATTGGAATGAGTTAGGGTGGAGCAGGTAATCAGAATGAATCTGGGTGGAGCAGGTAATCGGAATGAGTCAGGGTGGAGTAGGTAATCAGGATGAATCTGGGTGAGCAGGTAATTGGAATGAGTCAGGATGGAGCAGGTAATTGGAATGAGTTAGGTGGAGCAGGTAATTGGAATGAGTCAGGATGGAGCAGTAATAGGAATGAGTCAGGATGGAGCAGGTAATTGGAATGAATCAGGGTGGAGCAGGTAATGGAATGAGTCAGGGTGGAGCAGGTAATTGGAATGAGTCAGGATGGAGCAGATAATTGGAATGAGTCAGATGGAGCAGGTAATTGGAATGAGTTAGGGTGGAGCAGGTAATCAGAATGAATCTGGGTGGAGCAGGCAATAGGAATGAGTCAGGATGGAGCAGGTAATTGGAATGAGTCAGGATGGAGCAGGTATTGGAATGAGTTAGGGTGGAGCAGGTAATCAGAATGAATCTGGTGGAGCAGGCAATAGGAATGAGTCAGGATGGAGCAGGTAATTGGAATGAGTCAGGATGGAGCAGGTAATGGAATGAGTCAGGGTGGAGCAGGTGATTGGAATGAGTCAGGATGGAGCAGGTAATTGGAATGAGTTAGGGTGGAGCAGGTAATCAGAATGAATCTGGGTGGAGCAGGTAATCGGAATGAGTCAGGGTGGAGTAGGTAATCAGGATGAATCTGGGTGGAGCAGGCAATAGGAATGAGTCAGGATGGAGCAGGTAATAGGAATGAGTCAGGATGGAGCAGGTAATAGGAATGAGTCAGGATGGAGCAGGTAATTGGAATGAATCAGGGTGGAGCAGGTAATTGAAATGAGTCAGGATGGAGCAGGTAATTGGAATGAGTTAGGGTGGAGCAGGTAATCAGAATGAATGTTGGTGGAGCAGGTAATCGGAATGAGTTAGGGTGGAGCAGGTAATCAGGCTGAATCTGGGTGGAGCAGGTAATCGGAATGAGTCGGGATGGAGCAGGTAATCGGAATGAGTCAGGGTGGAGTAGGTAATCGGAATGAATCTGGGTGGAGCAGGTTATCAGAATGAGTCAGAGTGGGGCAGATAATCGGAATGAGTCAGGGTGGAGCAGGTAATCCGAATGAATCTGGGTGGAGCAGGTAATTGGAATGAATCTGGGTGGAGCAGGTAATTGGAATGAGTCAGGGTGGAGCAGGTAATCAGAATGAATCAGGGTGGAGCAGGTAATCAGAATGAGTCAGGGTAGGGCAGATAATCAGAATGAATCTGGGTGGAGCAGGTAATTGGAATGAGTCAGGATGGAGCAGGTAATAGGAATGAGTCAGGATGGAGCAGGTAATAGGAATGAGTCAGGATGGAGCAGGTAATGGAATGAGTCAGGATGGAGCAGGTAATTGGAATGAATCTGGGTGGAGCAGGTAATTGAAATGAGTCAGGATGGAGCAGGTAATTGGAATGAATCTGGTGGAGCAGGTAATTGGAATGAGTCAGATGGAGCAGGTAATTGGAATGAGTCAGATGGAGCAGGTAATTGGAATGAGTTAGGGTGGAGCAGGTAATCAGAATGAATCTGGGTGGAGCAGGTAATCAGAATGAGTCAGGGTGGAGTAGGTAATCAGGATGAATCTGGTGGAGCAGGCAATAGGAATGAGTCAGGATGGAGCAGGTAATAGGAATGAGTCAGGATGGAGCAGGTAATAGGAATGAGTCAGGATGGAGCAGGTAATTGGAATGAATCAGGGTGGAGCAGGTAATTGAAATGAGTCAGGATGGAGCAGGTAATTGGAATGAGTTAGGGTGGAGCAGGTAATCAGAATGAATGTTGGTGGAGCAGGTAATCGGAATGAGTTAGGGTGGAGCAGGTAATCAGGCTGAATCTGGGTGGAGCAGGTAATCGGAATGAGTCGGGATGGAGCAGGTAATCGGAATGAGTCAGGTGGAGTAGGTAATCGGAATGAATCTGGGTGGAGCAGGTTATCAGAATGAGTCAGAGTGGGGCAGATAATCGGAATGAGTCAGGGTGGAGCAGGTAATCCGAATGAATCTGGGTGGAGCAGGTAATTGGAATGAATCTGGTGGAGCAGGTAATTGGAATGAGTCAGGGTGGAGCAGGTAATCAGAATGAATCAGGGTGGAGCAGGTAATCAGAATGAGTCAGGGTAGGGCAGATAATCAGAATGAATCTGGGTGGAGCAGGTAATTGGAATGAGTCAGGATGGAGCAGGTAATAGGAATGAGTCAGGATGGAGCAGGTAATAGGAATGAGTCAGGATGGAGCAGGTAATTGGAATGAGTCAGGATGGAGCAGGTAATTGGAATGAATCTGGGTGGAGCAGGTAATTGGAATGAGTCATGATGGAGCAGGTAATTGGAATGAATCTGGTGGAGCAGGTAATTGGAATGAGTCAGGATGGAGCAGTAATTGGAATGAGTCAGGATGGAGCAGGTAATTGGAATGAGTTAGGGTGGAGCAGGTAATCAGAATGAATCTGGGTGGAGCAGGTAATCAGAATGAGTCAGGGTGGAGTAGGTAATCAGGATGAATCTGGGTGGAGCAGGTAATAGGAATGAGTCAGGATGGAGCAGGTAATTGGAATGAATCAGGGTGGAGCAGGTAATTGAAATGAGTCAGGATGGAGCAGGTAATTGGAATGAGTTAGGGTGGAGCAGGTAATCAGAATGAATGTTGGTGGAGCAGGTAATCGGAATGAGTTAGGGTGGAGCAGGTAATCAGGCTGAATCTGGGTGGAGCAGGTAATCGGAATGAGTCGGGATGGAGCAGGTAATCGGAATGAGTCAGGGTGGAGTAGGTAATCGGAATGAATCTGGGTGGAGCAGTTATCAGAATGAGTCAGAGTGGGGCAGATAATCGGAATGAGTCAGGGTGGAGCAGGTAATCCGAATGAATCTGGGTGGAGCAGGTAATTGGAATGAATCTGGGTGGAGCAGGTAATTGGAATGAGTCAGGGTGGAGCAGGTAATCAGAATGAATCAGGGTGGAGCAGGTAATCAGAATGAGTCAGGGTAGGGCAGATAATCAGAATGAATCTGGGTGGAGCAGGTAATTGGAATGAGTCAGGATGGAGCAGGTAATAGGAATGAGTCAGGATGGAGCAGGTAATAGGAATGAGTCAGGATGGAGCAGGTAATTGGAATGAGTCAGGATGGAGCAGGTAATTGGAATGAATCTGGGTGGAGCAGGTAATTGGAATGAGTCATGATGGAGCAGGTAATTGGAATGAATCTGGGTGGAGCAGGTAATTGGAATGAGTCAGGATGGAGCAGATAATTGGAATGAGTCAGGATGGAGCAGGTAATTGGAATGAGTTAGGGTGGAGCAGGTAATCAGAATGAATCTGGGTGGAGCAGGTAATCAGAATGAGTCAGGGTGGAGTAGGTAATCAGGATGAATCTGGGTGGAGCAGGTAATAGGAATGAGTCAGGATGGAGCAGGTAATTGGAATGAGTCAGGATGGAGCAGGTAATTGGAATGAGTCAGGATGGAGCAGGTAATTGGAATGAATATGGGTGGAGCAGGTAATTGGAATGAGTCAGGATGGAGCAGGTAATTGGAATGAGTTAGGGTGGAGCAGGTAATCAGAATGAATCTGGGTGGAGCAGGTAATCGGAATGAGTCAGGATGGAGCAGGTAATTGGAATGAGTCAGGTGGAGCAGGTAATCGAAAAAGGTTGCTTTATGAGGAAGTTGTTTAAAAGTAGAAGGCAAAGAATTGAACATACTGACATACCGATTCTTTGAAAAGAAATTTAGAACTCATATCTAACACCCCAATAACCCTTCCCTTAAATCTTGATGAGTATCTCTTCTGAGTGTTCCCTCAGGTCCCTGAACTTCTCTTATTGTAGCCCTGGGCTGTCTGTGTCTGTGGGCATGAGTAACTCTACCATCTGCAAGGACAGTGACCACTCTGTCTCACTCACCACAGCATCTCTGCCATTGCAGACCAATGCCTGGCACATAGCAGGCCATCTGCACCTACTTGCTGAATAAGTGAATGAATGAATGAGTGAGTGGTGAACAGTGGAGACAGCTGAAGCTTGAGCTCAGCTTTCTAGCACATTACAACCTTAGAGCAGACTGCTGTGGGGAAGCAAGGGCTCCTGTGTTACAGGAGGCACAGGAGGAATTCAGGTGGTCCCTCAGTCCAATATGCTTGGGGAAGATTGGAGTGAGTTAGAGAAATGGACCTGGCGGCCTTTGGAACCCCGTCTGGCTCAAACCTTCTTTGATTTGAGGACTCCGAGAACTATCCCTTGCCCTCTGCCTGGACCATTCCTCACGCCGGCCGAAACGCTGCCGTGGCCCAGGTGTGACCCAGATGCTGACGCAGGATTCTTCAGTCTCACAGGTGCTGCTCTTTATAGCTTTTAATCTAGTAATGCAGTGCCAGTGTGGCCTTTTCATTAATCACCCTTTCACCACAGCCGCTTGGAGAGGGAGGCTGGGGGAGCAACAGAGAAGAGGACTGAGAGTCTGATGTCTTAAGCAGCATGTCAGAGTCAGAAGCGGTAAGAGCAGCGAGCAGCGCAGACCAGCTGGGGCTTGGGTGGACACCGGGAATGACACAGTCATGCATGCATGGTGGTGGAGGGATATTTTTGTGGAAAGCAGTGCAAGTTCAAAACATACGATTTCAACTACTTTACCAACACCTTCCATACTCCCTATCTCGCTCCTCTCAAAGGCAGTAAAACCCCACTCAGCTCTCTTTGCTGGAGTAGTGCTCTACATCCAGAGTTCAGAGTGCTTCTGCACCTAAACCCTACCTTCGCCATTCCCTTGCTGTGGGTGAGGGAAGCTATCAGAGCACCCCTTTTACAAGACGAGAAACTGAGGCACTGGGCAGTTATATGGCTTGCCCGTGACTGGCTCTGTTCTGATAAGTCAAAGGGTGAAGAGAGAAAGCTTAAGAACCTGTGCTGATGTTGGACGTGCGGTTGGAGATGGGGACAGGATGGGGGACTAGAGTTGGTAAAAGAGTCTTAGAGTCTCATCATTTTTTTGATTTCCTGCTCAGTGCTTAGAGCCCATTTGCTTTTGTTTTCCAGGAATATTTTTACTTAGTTTCCTTCTAGAAAGTTATTTGTGGTTCCCCCATGAGTAAAACCTCACAGGGCAGTTCTGTCTGCAACCCGTTCATGCTGGAAACCACAATGTGTTCAGTGAGCAATTTTCTTTCCTCTTTCCACTCTGAGTTTTTTCTTCTTGCAATGTGTGCAAAGGCCCTTTCATCTGGACCAGCCCCCACTTGCAACAGCCCCCCAGCATGCATTCCCTCTCCCTCAGTCCCTTTCTTTCCTCCTCCCTTTGGACAACAGACAGTAAGAAATGTAGCAAAGGGTGGAAACACGCAGCGATACCAGCTCATGAAAAGGAGCACATGGAACAATTAAAGGAGCACATGGAATAATTAAAGGAGCACATGGAATAATTAAAGGAGCACATGGAATAATTAAAGGAGCACATGGAATAATTAATTAAAGGAGCACATGGAATAATTAAAGGAGCACATGGAATAATTAAAGGAGCACATGGAATAATTAAAGGAGCACATGGAATAATTAATTAAAGGAGCACATGGAATAATTAAAGGAGCACATGGAATAATTAAAGGAGCACATGGTAATAAATTAAATGCCACCCAGCAAGGATAGGGAGCCTGAGTGTGGAGAGATGCAGGGAGTAAAATGCAGATTAAAGCAGAGCACTAGAGCAAGGGGTGGGAGAGAGTGAGCCTGCAGCCAGGCTTCTGGGGATAAAGGCTGAGCGTACTGGGGAAGTCACTTTGCCCTCCTGATGGGTCCTCTGTACCGAGCTGGCCATTCTCTGAGGGCTGCCGCAGCGCTTTCTCTTCTGGCCGGAGCCCTCACTCACGGAGGTGGAGAGGATTTGATTAATTAGGGGAGATCTCATTCACACAGACAGGCAGCTGCTGGCAAGGGCCAAGCTCTTTAAGGGTGAGGACGCCCGGTGTCCAGGGCTGGCCCTGCCTCCCCGCCCTCCACGTCTTCCACGCCCTCCCCTGCCCACAGACCCCATGCTCAGGTGCCTACAAATGCGGTCATTCATGCAGCTTCTTTTCCCCAGTCCTGGTGCAAAACTCCATTTCTTTCTTTCCTGGGGTAATTGTATAAGCCCTGGAAATGAGACTTTTTGGATGAAATGGTGCTCTATTTGTTGGAAAACAGGGTGTGATGATTGAGGTCGGATTAAGTGGGCAGAGGGTGGGATCTTTTCTGCCCGGGGGCCTTTGACAAGTATTTCTTATAAGCTGTCAAGTGTGAGAGAAGGGTGAGAGATCAGGCTGGGGGTGGGGAAGGGTGGTTCCTCTCACTCAGCCTCCTCCGGTGTCTCCTCTGACCTCACTGGGCACAGAAGCACCCTCAGCTGTCCAGCCCCTTCATGCCCCTTCTTAACAGCTCTGCTCCATGGACAGGCTGGGGACTTCAGGGCTTCCCCCTTTTCAGGACAAATGCATCATCTGGGGTGCTTAGCAGGGGGCTCCCCACATTGCTCAGCTTATTAAAAGAAAGCTTTGCCTTCAAGTGGCACAGGTAATGAAGCATTGCGGGGTGCCTGCCGGCTCTAATAAGACAGAATGAACTGAGGGGAGAATTAACCTGGTAGGGTTAGCTCACTCTGCAGCAAGATGCTTGGAATCGCCTCTTAGACCCCGTGCCGGGAATCTTAAACACACTCCTTTCTCAGAAGGGGCACTGGCTGGGGAGGAGGGCACCGGGCTGAGCTAGACAAGACAGGCAGGGCTGCAGGCAGGGGCTGAGCTCTCTGCCAGGGAGTGGCCAGTTTTCTTCCCAGGCCGTGGCTGAGCGTGCTGGGCTGCACTATAACTCCACAGATCTGTCTGTTCAACCCACACAGATGGTCCAGGCTGCGCCAGGGTTGATGGGGAGGGGAGAAGGCAGCGAACCCTTTCATGGCTGTGCTCTACTTGGTGATACAAAGGTGGCATGGGTCTGGGACGATGCCCATGTTTGAAATTGCACACTTTGGGCTTGCCAATTCAGGTCACAGGAAGAGATGGAAAGAACAGAAAGAACACAAAGCCACAAAACAAAAGGCATTAGCATTCAAGATTCAGCTGCGAGCCTACTCCTTGCCAGGCCTGTGCTGGGTGCTGTGGTGGAGCCATGAATAAGGCATGTCCACTGCCTTGAGATGCTCCTACGCTGCAGGAGAGATGAGTGTGCCACCAATGGCAGCGCTAGTTAGGTGGCCAGCGATGGACACCTGTGCAGGAGGAACCAATGAATTCTGCCTGGCTAAGGGGTAGGAAAGGGCTCGGGGTCTTTGCAACAGAAGCAGCCTTTCTACTTTCTTTATCCAGCATAGGCCTCTCTACCAAACCATCGGGGGTCTCAGAGGCCTGGTGGTTCTCTAGCTTTGGGACTCCTTCAGGTGTGTGTTAAAATACACATGACCTGCCTGGCCCTGAGACCGACTGAGGGAAAATGTTTGGGGTGCTGAGCATCTGTGTTCGGACAAGCATACCAGGTGATTACGGCAATCAGCAAAACTCAAGGCAGACAGAAGGAAACCAATCTCTCTTTTTATAGAGGAGGGAAGTTAGGCTGAAAGATGGGGCAGGCAGTGGCTGATTCAAGACAAGTGGCTGGAAAGTGCGGTGCTGGGACCTGAGGTCAGCGTTGCTCATTGCCAAATTCAGTGCTGTCTCCACTACAGAGGTCACACATCCTGTCTCACGCAGCAGGAAAGGCACTAGGAAACAAGCTGTGGGGCCACACAGCACATAGCATTCTATATTAGGGCAAAGTCTTGTGGGGCTCAGGAAGCACATACAGAAAGAGGGGATTGGAGTGGCCAGCAAGTTTCCATTGCTTCCTGCTTGCTCTGTCTACCTATGTCCTTGCTAACCCCACCTGCTCCAGACGGCAGCTCACCTTATTCCCGGAAGGTCACGTTTTCCTACTGGGCAGCTAGCAAAATGCCAAACGGACTGATGGGTTTCTCAGACTCTAAATACAGATGGCAGCATTTACAAGGGCGCAAAGTCTTACCACAGAAAGTTGCCAAAGTCTTGTTTCTGGAGACAATGCTACACGATGTCTGTGGAGCTGAGGGAGTGTGACTCTGGGGCACAACCGCTTTCCTGAAACAGCACCCGATGCCCTTTCAGTCCTGGGGTGATACCCTTTATAAAATCTTTTCCTTGTCAAGAAAGAGCCAGTGTTGCTTGCAGGCATGTGGCCTTGGCTTACCAGCCGTCCTGTATTCAATGTGAGAAAGGAAATGTGTTTCCACAAAGCACACACCCGCTACATCCAAGCTAAGAAGCCTTCGCTGGTCTTCCAAGGCAAGTGCTTCCAATCTCAGGCTGGCTGCATCCCACCAGCTGCCTTCCTGCCTCCTGGGTGTGTGGAGGGTACCAGTATCCTGTGTGTCAGACCCCTCCACACCACCTTTTCCTCTGACTCCTACAGGGCTCTGGAAGGAGCAAAGGGAGGTATTGCAGATCATATGTTTTATTTGACAGATGAGGGAAAGAGCCTAAAAAGATTAAGTGATTTTTGTACTCACATTCACTCAGTGGTCAATTTAAGACTCACACCCAGGTATCCAGTTCTACAGTCTCCTCTCTTTCCCTTCCTAAACTCCAATTAGGACAATTGGTCCAGGTTCCCTCATGCCTCTGAGACTTTTTGAATATTTCCCCTCTGGACTGCCTTACTTTTATTCAACCTTCCAGATCCTTCCAAACGGAGCTCAGAACTCCTCTAAGAAGTCTTTCCCAATTGCTCTTAGCCTCAATCCTCTCTGAACCTGAATGACACTACTTAGTGCTTAATTATGGTCTATCATATTGTTTGCTAATTGTTTGATATGTGCCATTTTTTTCTCAGCCCAGCTAGTTTGTAAATTCTACGTGGATAGTCGCTTCATGATTCTTTGGTGGTGCCCAGTCCAAGGATGCTAAGCACAGGGTTTAAAACTTTTTTGCTGAAAATCTGCATGGAGAATGCTAATGGCATTTCTCCTCCTAAGGGAATGAACAACAGCGACCCCATTTAGCATATCCCACTGTGTTTGGTTTCTCCCTATGTTATTAGCGTAGAGACAGAAGCTCTCTGGCTAGGAAAAAGCATCCAGCAGTTCAGGGCAGCTGGAAGCCAAGTGAGGGTTATTTTGGGATGAGTTATTTCTTGCTTCTTAAGCCCTTTCAAATCATATTGTCTGGGACGGTGCTTCCTGCTGGAGAAGGCTTTCCTTTCTTCCACAAACTAGAGGCAGATAAATTGCTACAGAAGAATACCAGGGATGGGCTGAGAAGGGCGGGAAGTAAGACCCCTTAGTTTTGACGGCCAGATGTTTTTGGAGCTCCTGCTTCATTCTCCTCCTGCCTCTGTACAGCTGCTCCCAGGGCACAGGGACAGCTGAAGGCTTCGGAGACTGCAGCCCTTTTAAACTGGCTTTCATCCATCCGCCCCCTGTGCGGAGGCCTACTATTTACTTATTCGCAGCTAAGTTCCTGCCTTTGATGTCAGAATTTCAGTGGGGTCCTAGAAAAGAAACATATACATACATAAATGAGGTAATTGCAGGGTGATAATTGCTCTAGGGAACAGAACTCCTGGTGGGAAGAGTGGAGGGGAGGGTGTAGGTGGGAGCTGCTATAGACTGGGTGGTCAGGGAAGCTGCTTGGAGATGAAAATGAAATGGAGGGAAAAGCCATCCAGGTAGAGAGCTGGGAAAGTGCAGGCTGGCCCCTGTGGCAGGTGCTGGAGGAACATGCCTAGGAATGGACGGAGGCCAAAGGGAGGAGAGCCCAGTGAGCCAGGGAGCCTGGAGGAGCGTCTGAGGAGGGCACTGGAAGCAATTGCAACCTTTGGAGAGTGGTTTGCACTGAAGGAGTGCTGGCAGCAGACGGTGAAGAGCAGGGAGGATGAGGGATGGATTCAAAAGCTGTTCAAAAGCTGGAGTCAGGGTGCATGTTGAAGGCAGAGTAGCCAGGTCCATGGTGGAGCGAGTCTGGGGGCTGTGGGGAAGAGGAATCTCATGTTTCTAGCTTTGATTGAGGAATACTGGGCAATAAAATCGGGTGTGTGTGTGTGTGTAATTCAAGAGTTCTAGTCTGGATGTATTGATACCAGACATATAACAATGGCTATAAATTACTTATTCAGCCACAACTTATTGTGTACCTAGTATGTGCCAGGCACTGCTCTAGGCACTGGGAATACAGCAGAAGACAAAACAGACCTCCTCTTTTTCACGGAGCACACATTCTAGAAGACACAGGCAACAGACGAGATGAATGTAGAGAGTGCTAGGAGGAGAGCGGTGCCTTGGAGAAAGATGAGACAGGGAAGGGAAATATGAAGAGAGTTGAAGTTTTGTCTAGGATGTCCAGAGAAGTCATCACTCGATGATGACATGTAGGCAAAGGCTTAAGAGGGCTGAGCGATGTTGGAGGAAATCCCTGCAGACAGGAGAAACATCAAGTGCCTGGGCTTGAAGACAAGAGGATACCTGCAGTGGCCCAGGGGCAGGGAGGTGTCCAGTGTGACTGAGGCGGAAGGAATGAGGCTGAGAGCAGGGAGGTCACAGCAGGGAGGGCGTGGTAGGTCAGAGAAGGCCTCATACTGCTGCTTGGTTGAGCTGGAAACTCAGTGGAGTATTTCAAGCAGAGAGCTGAAATGATCTTCTCTGATAGACATGCTAAGAACAGACTGTAGAGACAAGGGCAGGGCAGGAAGCAGGACGAGCGGTTTTGGATGGATCCTGGGAGCTTGGACTATCGCATTGGTGGTAGTGGAGCTGAGAAGGGGTTGGGTCTCCATGTGTGTTAAAGGGATGATGACTGCATTTGCTAATGGACTGGGTGTGGGGATGTGGAAAAGAGAAATGTCAAGGGTAACACTACTGTTTTTAGCTTCGCAATTGAAAGGATGAAGTTGCATTAAAGATATTGGGAAGAAAGTGGGAAGGACAGGGTAGGGGTACAGTGAGAGCACGGCTTTGAGCAGATTAGGTTTTGGGCATGCCTTCACCATTCTTCGGGAATGTTTGGCAACAGGGTGATAGGAGTTGAGTTTGGAGCAAAGGCCTGGGCTAGAGATACAAATCTGGGAGTCATTAGCATAAGAGTGATGTTAAAAACCAGAGACTGGATGACCGGACACAGACAGTCAGAATACAGAGAGAAGAGGTCTAAAATCTGAGCCTGGGCCCTCTAGTGCTTGAAGGCCAGGTGAGATGGAACCACAGGAAGAAACTGAGAAGGGCTGGTAAAAACCAGGTGGCTGTGTGAGCCTATAAGTCATGCTAAGAAAGTCTTTAAGCAGGAAAACATGATCAATGCTCAAAAATATTGTGGAACACTAAGAAAACGAGAACCAAAAATTGACATTGACTTTAGCCATGTGTTTGACATCTGTGACCTTTATTAGGGCCATGTTGGTGAAGATGTGGGTGGGAAAGCCAAAGCAGATTTCAAGAGTGTACGGGAAGAGATGCGTCTAAGACAATAGGTGTAGACATGGTGTCAAGGAACTTTGCTCTAAGGAAAGAAAGAAATGGGAGATTGCTATAGGAGAAAGTGAGTGACAGTTTTCTTGATAGAAAAAAACCACAGTATGTGTGTGTGTTGATGGGAAAGATCCAGCAGAGTGAGAAAAATTGATGTTGCAAGAGAAAGGCAGGAAAATTGCTAGAGCATTGTCCTTGAGAAGATGAGGACGAATGGGTCTAGCGGACAGGTGGAAGAGCAGGCCTCGGACGGGAGCACCATCACTCACAGCAAGGGAGGAGAAGGAGGCGATCTATGTACCAGTTGATGGAAGGCAGGTAGAGGTGGTGGGAGTCTGTGGATATTCTTCTCATGTTGTTTCAGTTTCCTCAATCATAGAAAGATGGTTATCAGCCGAGAGTGAGGATTCATGGGCAGGTGTTCCACATGAAGGATGAGATAGCATGTCCTCGCCATCTAGCAGAGCAGCCCAGTGAGTGTGCAAGAGCACTTATGTGTGAATGCTGGATAGCACCACGGGACCCCTGAGTTGATTGCTTATAAATTAAAAAATAACCAGCATGGGTGTGTTCTTTTTGTAAACATGTTCACTTGTGCATGTGCAAGCTGGTTAGACTAAAGCAGATTGTGATTTAGCTGCGTGCAGGAAAGTCCGTGGCAGCAGAGGGTGAGGACAGGTATGCTGAGGTTAAGGGTGAGGGGTGTGACCTAATGATTGGCAGGGAATGCAAGCCGGGGAAGTTGGAGACTCAAAGGGCAGGGGTAGATTGTGGAATCTGCACTGAAGGTGGGGAGGGGAGAGAGGCAGGGAGCATGGTACTGGGGTTGGCTCCTTGAGGAGATGGACTTGAAATATAGAAGGTGTTGTTCAGAATCTGGGATGTTTGAGTCATGCTTACAGGGAGACAGCAGTTCTTGGCAACGACAGGATTGAGGTATGACCCTGAGAGTGACTGGATAAATTCGGAAGAGGGAGAAGTCCCTTGGAAGAATGGAAGCCAGGGCATGGCATTTGAAACATGATGATTTGTAGATTAAACCACCAAAGAAGGAAAAAATGTGCCAGGAAAAATAGTGTCAGGAGAAAGAGAATCAGGAGCTGAACTCTTCAAGGTAAAAGGGGCCCTGGATAACTTGTGCCAAGGGTGGGAAGTGTGTGGTTTAGTCACTGACCGAAGATACTAAGCACAGTACTCTCATGGAGGGGTGGGGAAGAGGGAGCAGCCATGAGGAGCAAGGACATGGGTCCCAGGTGGGCCTGGGGGCTGAGGGGGCCTTTGAGGGAGGACGGCCCAGGAAACCAGTTTCCAGGAGAGAGCCCGGTTTCAGTCAGAGGCACAAGGTGGGGGGGTGTGCATAGAAGAGGGTGGCAATATGGAGATCTTGCAAGAAGTGAAGACATGGGGGTCTTGCTGATGATCGGTCTTGAGTTCTAGAGGTAAGTGGCAGGGTGCTAGGAGATGGGGCGGAAGGAAGGTAAGATCAGAGGGTGAGGCAGAGAGCCTGTGGGTGTCAGAGTCTGGGTCTGGGGATGAAGCTGCTGGAGGTGGCTGGATATAAACAGGGAGATGGATAAAAACAGCAAACATCCTGTGAGTGTATTCTATGTGCTAGTCATTTATGCATTAACTCACTTAATCGTCACAACTTTGTGAGGTAGGCACTATGATTACCTCTGTTTATGGATGCAGAAACAGAAGCACGGAGGTGAAAAACTCACCAAGATCACACAGCTTTTTTGTACAGAGTGAGGATTTGAACCCAGGCAGAGAGATTCTCGAATCTTTGCCACGACTCCATTCTGCTTTCATGCTTGCTAATATGTGCACTGCCCCGATTAGTTATGTGGCCTCGAGAAAACTGGTGACCTTTCTGAGTTTCACTTTTGACATATGCAAAATATAGGTGATAATATCAAAATTAGTGATTCTGTGCCTGTTGCTCAGAGAGAGGGACACAGAACATGAGTAGGGGAGGTGAGACACAGGCACATATTCCTTGAAGATGGAGAAGAGCTGTTACTTTCCTAGAGGCCCAGCATACTGTGGAATCACAGAAAGAAGAGCAAAACACAGAGCTCAAATTTCTTTTTCTGTATAACAGGATCAAGGTTTAGCCCTGTGGAGAATGTCAATCTCCCCAAATATATCTTTCGTTTTCCTTCCCCTCCCCTTCCTTTCCCCTTCTGCTCCCCTTCCCTCCTCTTCCCTTCCCCTTCCTTTCCCCTTTCCTTCCCTTCCCTTTCCTTTCCCTTTCCCTTCCCCCTTCCATCCCCCTTCCCCTCTCCTTTTCTTTCCCTTCCCTTTCCCCTTTCCTTCCCTTCCCTTCCCCCTTCCATTCCCCTTCTCTCCCCTTCCCTCCCCTTCCTCCCCTTCCCTTTCCTTTTCCTTCCCTTCCCCCTTGCCTTCCCTTCCCTCTCCTTTTCTTTCCCTTCCCTTTCCCCTTTCCTTCCCTTTCCCTTCCTCTCCCCTTCCTCTCCCCTTCCACTCCCCTTCCACTCCCCTTCCCTTCCCCTTTCTCCCTCCCTTCCCTTTTCCTTCCTCCCTCCCTTCCCTTCCCCTTCTCCCCTCCCCTCCCCTCTCCTTTTCTTTCCCTTCCCTTCCCTTTCCTTCCATTCCCTTCCCTTCTCTTCCTGTTCCCCCATTCCTCTTCCCTTCCCTTCCATTCATTTCCCTTCTTTTCCTTTTCCCTTCCCCTTCCTTTTTCCTTCCCCTCCCTTTCCCTTCCCCTCCCCATCCCTTCCCTTCCCCTCCTCTTCCCCTCCACTTTCCCTTCCCTCATCTTCCCTTCCCCTTCCCTTCCCTTCCCCTTCCCTTCCCCTCCCCTTCCCTTCCCCTCCCCTTCCCTTCCCTTCCCCTTCCCTTCTCTTCCCCTTCCCTTCCTCTTCCTTTTTCCTTCCCTTTCCCTACCTCTTCCCTTCCCCTCTACTTCCCCCTTTTTTCCCTTCCCTTCTCTTTCCCTTTTCCTTCACTTCCCCTTTATTTTCCCTTCCTCTTCCCTTTTCTTCCCTTTCCCTTCCCTTTTTTCTCCTTTCCGTCCCCTTCCCCTTCCTCTCCCTTTCCCTTCCTCTCCCTCCCCTCCCCTCCCCTCCTCTGTCCTCCCTTCCCTTCCCTTCCCTTCCCTTCCCTTTCCCTTTCCCTTTCCCTTTCCCTTTCTCTTTCCCTTCCCACTCTTCCGCCCAGGGGTGGAATCTGCAGCCTTGACCTCCCAGGGTCAAGTGATCCTGCCATCTCAGCCTCCCAAGTAGTTGGGACTACAGGCATGTACCACCATGACCAGTTAATGTTTTAATTATTTTCATAGAGGTGGGATCTTGCTATATTGCCCAGGATGGTCTCAAACTCCTGGGCTTGAGTGATCCTCCTGCGCTGGCCTCCCAAAGTGTTAGGATTACAGGCATGAGTCGTCACAGCTGTTTTCCCAGGTCCCCCTGTAAGGCAGTTTTCTAAAGAGTAGAAATGGAGAGAGCAGATTGTGGAGGGATAGAGTGGAAGTTGCCTTTTCAGAGATGCTGCACCCTGGAGACCGAGAGGACACGACTTTGTAAACTGTAACTGGAGGTGTTCTTGCTGAAGAAATGCAGTGTGGTAGAGTGACATTGACATGGGAAGAAATGAGTGTCAGTTATGGGCTGGTTTTACCTTCTTCTGAAGATTAATTCTAGAGATTGATAATGTAGGAAGACAGCAGTTCCATTTAGAGAAGGAGACAGACAGGCAGGCAGGCAGGCTCTTCCAAGGTGCTTGTTCTGGTACTGAGTGCCAAGGTTGTGGTGGGCTCAGATGGACCAAGTCACCTGCCAGCACTGGCAGTTGGAGAGGTGAGGTCCATCTGTCAGAGCACGTACCCTTGCCATGTGGATACACATCTCTTTATGCAAGCAGTGAGGGTCAGGGATGCATGCTTTGTAGAACAGTGATTACACGGCAAACCTGCCATCCGGACAAATAGGGTTAAAATGGACCCTGCCCAAAATGGCAGAATCAAAATGAGTAGGTGGCCTCAGGGATCCCTAAGGTGCTTTGATGTTCTTTCTGAGATTCTCTTTCTAACCCCGAGGTAAATAAGGGCTCAGGGAGTAAACTCTTCTTTAAGTAATGATGCCTGAAGACTGATCACTGACCTGATGGCAAAGCAATCAGGGCATGGAAAGCAACTAGACCCCAGAGGAGGAAATTCAAGATGTAAACATGTTGGGCTTCCTGACTGCCCATGCACACACCTCCACCCCCATTCCAAGAGAGTTCTCTGAGCCAATACCCCCTTGGATAGAGAAGGCGGTGACACTTCACTATTCAGTGTATGTGGAACAAGTGAAAGATAAGACAATGATTGTGGCGGGGGGATTTGCGGTAGGTCTGTTCACTTGTTTCTCCCCAGCAGCTTGTAAGGGCACTATGAGAACCCAGGCTCAGCAGGCAAAGTTGTTCTCCACCCACCCCAAGAGGTGGCTGCGGGGGCAACAGACAGGCAGGAGGGGGAAGCAGGGACAGGAGGGTTCAGACAGAGTTTGCCTTGACATGGCACTCCCCCAGAGCCAAGACCTGGGGGATGTTTCAGAGGTCCTGGTTTCCTATTGGACTGACAGACACATTTGCTGAGCTGAAGACATTTAAAGCTCCTGTCTCTTTTCTCCTCAGAGCTCCAGCGGGTTTTCTCTCACTCTGCATACAACACGCATACTAATTGGAATCTCTCCCTGAGAAGAAGCCTTCTTCCTGACAGATCCTTTAAGAATAGCTGTAGGTTTTGAAAAAACCCAAGATGGCATTGCCTGTAATTATAAAGTAATTGGTGTAATTGAGAGCTCAGGGTCTCATGCAAATCATCCTCCCATTTCTAACTTTACATCAAGACTATTTTTATTTTTAAATGAAAAAAGAAATCATGTGCATGTGGGCATGGTACTTGTGCATCTCCGCCTGGGCCCCTATGTGTGCAAAATACTAGATCGGAAGTGGTGGGATTGGCCTTGCATGCAAGAGAAAACCATTTCTCATTCTTGTGTGTCTTATAGAAAATCCCCAGACTTCTCTCAGCCTTGGTTTTCTTCATCTGTGGAACAGGGAGTAACCTCATATTGTTGTGAGAATTAAAATAATACAGATGCACGAGCATTGTGAACTAGACAGTGCATGCACAAACATGAAGACTTCCCCTTGGGAACTTTTCTGCTCTTTAGGAGTTGGAGTGTGGTACAGTGGGAAGAGCCACACTCTGAAGCAAGAGACAAAGTTGCTCTTGCACTTAGAAACTGGATCCGTGACTCTAGTTGTTCTTTGGTGAGATCAGGTGGGGGTCTGATGGGGACACACACTGAAAAGTATCGCGTGCTGTTGAACTGCCTGTTTAGCCAGTGATCTGACCGGGTCTGTATTTTCTCTTCACCAAGATCCTTTGTGAGGAGTTGTGGTGGCTGCTATGATTTTACCTGATGCAGCTGAGGGTTAAATCTGCCAATACGAGACTCCCCACAACCCTGATCAGGACAGAGGTCGGTTTCTTACGGCTGCTCTAACAAATAACCACAGACTTGATGGCGAAAAACAGTAGAAGTTTATTCTCTCACAGCTCTGGAGGCCAGAAATTCAAAACCATTCAGGTAACACTCCCCTGCCTCTTCCAGCTTCCTTGGCCACATCGCTCTGATCCCTGCCTCTCTCTTCACATGGCCTCCTCCCTGCGTCTGCTATTTCCCTCCCTCCCTCTCTCTCCTTCCCTCTCCCTCCATATTTCCCATAAAGACACTTGTGATGGTATTTAGGCCCACCTCCCCCGTCCACATAACCCAGGGTCTTTCTCTCATCTCAAGATTCCTAAGTACTTCTCATCTGCAAAAAAACCATTTTCCAAAACCCATGACATTTACAAGTTCCAGGGAATAGGATTTGGTCTATTTAGGGGACCATTATTCAGTTGACTACGAGAGGGAAGTCTCCCCGGCTGCCCAGGTGAGAGTCACAGCTCCACTGCTTTGTAACTTTGTGCCCTTGGGAGAGCAACTTCCTCTCTTTGTGTCTCAGTTTCCTCATCTGTAAAATGAGGAAAATAATAATGCTGACCTAATGGGGTAGTTGTGAGGGTTAAATAATTTAGTATCTGTAAAGAACTTAGAAAAGCTCTCAGCTCATAGTGAGTTCTCCCAAAATGTTCGCTGTTACTCTGTCCAGTTCTCCCTCAATACCTGGCCACAGGTTTGTCATGGTTTCATCTAAGCTCTTCTAGAACTTAATTATATTCGCCCTGCACAAACTTTTGGTGTAAATTACTTTTCATTTGCTCAAAAATTGCTGTTTCATGTTTCAAGAGGTATCACTGAAAAGATGTCCCGTATTCCTGGAGACTCACATTGTTAAGATGAGAATACCACCTAGAGCCTCCTACAGATCCAATGCAACCCCATCAGCATCGCAATGAGGTTGCTTTTAGAAATAGATAAATATATCCTAAAATTCATATGGGCTCTTAAAGGCCTGTGGATAGTCAAAACAATCTTGAAAACAAAGTCATAGTTGGAGGATTCACATTTCCTGAGTTAGCAAGTCACCATAATTTTGTTTGTACAGTTTGTTTTGATGAAATAATCAACACTGTGGCACTGGCATACAGACATGGAACAATGTAACTGAACCGTGGGCCAAGAAATAACCGCACGTCTATGGTCATTTTTTTTTTTTGTTAAGTGTGACAAGAACATTTAAGGGGAAAAGAATAGTGTTTTCAGCAAATGGTGTTGGGAAAACCAGGTATCCACATGCAAAAGAATGAACTTGGACTCTTACCTTATACCATTTATAAAAATTAACTCATGACAGATTAAAGATCTAACTGTAAGAACTGAAACTATAAAACTTCCAGAAGAAAACAGGGAAAAGCTTCATGGCATTGGATCCAGCAATTCTTGGATATGACAGCAAAAGCACAGGCAACAAAAGAAAAAAGAGGTAAACTGGGTTTCACAAAAATTAAGAAAGACTCTTTTGTGTTTCCAAGGACACCATTAAGAGAGTGAAAAGGCAACCCGCAGAGTGGCAGAAAATATTTGCCAATCATAAATCTGATAAAGGATTAACATCCAGAATATATAAAAAATTTCTGTAACTCAAAAGTGGAAAAGCATCCATGTTACAAAATGGGCGAACAACTTGCACAGACTTTATCCTGAGAAGATACACAGATGGCCAATAAGCACATGAAAAGATGCTCAGCCTCACTAGTCATTGGGGAACTGCCCTTTAAAGCCAAAATGAGATCCCACTTCACTCCCATTAAGATAGCTACCATTAACCACCACAAAAACAAAAGAAAAACAATGGAAAAACAAATACTGGCCAGGATGTGGGGAAACTGGAATCCTTCTATGTTGCTGGTGGAGATGGCAAATGGTTCAGCCCCTGTGGGTAGCAGTATGGCAGTTCTTCAAAAAATTAAACATGAATATGAAATTATTTAATAGGTGAGGAGTTTCAGTTTAGGGGTGTTGAATTATCCTGGAGATGGGTGGTGGTAATGGTTGCATAACAATATAAATGTACTTAATGCCATTGAATTATACACTTAAAAATGGTTAAAATAATAAAATTTGTGTTATGTGTTTTTACCACAATTAAAAAACAACTAGTGCTTAAGTCTCCTTTTTTCCCCTATGGATCTGTGAGACCATACAGTGGACCTGAGGGGACATCCTGGTGCAGCACACACCACAGATCAAATAGGAGCTCCCCAGCCTGCATCCCGGTCTTTCCGGTGAGGAAATGAGGCCTTGCAAGGTCTTGGTTGGGAAGAGATGATGACCCAGCTGTTGTTTTTCTTTAAATAAAGGTTGTTTTTATTAAATTATTATGTAATCATTTTTTTAAAATTAATTGATTGAATTGGCAAGAACTGATTGTGTACATTTATGGGGTCAGGAGGAGATTGTAGGGCTGAGGACAGGGCTGTGCCCTGGAAGAGGGTATAAAGATGAGGCAGTAAATGATGTGCCTGTGATGCAAAAGTGCTGGGGGAGACCCTGTGGAGCTAAGGGCTCTGAAACACCGTCTGCATTCTGCCACCCTGAGCGCTCACAAGGCAGTCAAGATATCATTGATGTCTCTTATACCTTCTGGGCATGGTACAAGGGGGAAGATGAATTTCTTCAAGGAGCGTACAGGCTTGTCTGGGAGATGAGGCATAAATATCTAAATGAAGGAAACAATAGCTCAAGACAACAAAAGCTAAGCTGGCATGAAGAACCGCCAAGTCAGTTGAAGAGACGCTCGTTGCTCAGGATGCTCAGAGCAGCCTTGCTCACTCGAGGTGGGTGGCTGTAGAAGACAGGATTGCCTGGTGCTCACTGGGGTCTGCGGTGTGGAGAGGCCTGGAGCTGGGCTCCTACTCAAGTGTTGCCCATTGTTGTTGACCTGGGGCCAGGTTTTCCTAACCTCCTAGGCCTCTGTGTTCTAACCTGTAAAATGAGGTACTGTTATTTCTTCCACATGAGTTGTTGTGAGGGTTAAGTATAAGTGTGTAGAGTCCTTAGCACAATACCAGGCACATTTAGTACACACTCACTGTTAGTGCAGGGGAGGTGGTGTGGTAGAATTGGGTCTTGAAGGAGATGAGGGAAAGGGGATGGATGAATGGCAATGAGGCGTAGGTAGCTGGGTGTGTTTGAGGGCAGAAGTAATGAGAGTGGCTGGAGGAAAGGCTTTTTTCTCTCTGTTTTCCTTTTCTCCAGAGAGAAGACTAGACTTCTGGTGTGCCAGCCACCAGGCTGATGAGGAAATGTGAGCCTGGCTCTGAAGTGGGAGGAAGGCCTGGACTGTGGGAAGAGGCTCACTGCCTTTTCTGGGGTCCCGTTCCCTTTTGGTCAATACTGTGGGTCACCCAGGACTAGAATCCTGAACGTTTAGTCTTGACACCAAGGTACAAACTGGCTACAGGAATCAGCATCCCACATTCGTGTATAATATACCATTCTTGAAAAGTACTTTTCAATCATTTATTAGTTCATAAGAAATTTAATGAGAAGTGGGAAACATAATTTCTGCCTCATAGGATGAGATGAGATTGTTTGCAGAATATTTATGATCTTCAAATGGTGCAATACATGCAATAATGTTACCTTGCAATAATGAACTTTTATTATTCAGTAGCTATCAGAGGTTACTCTATGAGAAAATGGTAAATGACTAAAACTTAATTTTAAAGGGAGGAAAATGAACCAATATTATCTCGTATGCCTTGTTTAGTTACTTTTGCATACATTTTCCTGAAATTGTTAGTGTCTTATGTTATGATTATCTGAACTTATCTTATTTTTCTAATTCAGATCTATTTAGGTAATTAATTGATCTATGTAGTAAATGTCATAGACGAATACGAGTCTTCAGTTTTCTCAATGAAAACAGATTGAGCTGCTGGCTGAGTCTGTTTTCTGTTACTTAAAACAGAATACCTGAAACTGGGTAATTTAGAAAGAAATGGAACCTATTTCTTTAGTTCTGGAAGCTGAGTAGTCCTAGGTTGAGGGGCCACACCTGGCGAGAGCCTTCTTGCTATGGGGGACCTCTGCAGAGTCTTGAGGTGGCTCAGGGCGTCACATGGGGAGGGGGCTAAGCTAGCTCAGGACTCCTCCTCTTCTTATGAAGCCACCAGTTCCACTCCTGTGATAATCCATTAATCCATGGATAGATTAATTCATTCATGAGGGCAGAACCCTTATGACTCAATCACCCCTTAAAGGCCCCACCACTCAATACTCCTACATCAGGGATTCAATTTCAACATGAGGTTTGAAGGGAAAAAATACTTGAATCATAGCACCTGCTCAATGAGACTGGGAATTTGATTACCATTCTTCAGTGGTTTTTGTTTTGTTTTTTTCCTCCTAAGATTCCTTCCAAGATACAATTCTATGATGATCTGCTTCTGGTCCATGAAGGGCCAAAGACCTTCCTAACCCTCATGGCTCGATCAGGCACAGAAACCATGGTGCGGAGGTGCCTCCAAGGGAACCAGAGGGAGCGCATCTCCAGCCCCTGCTCCAGGCCCTTTTCTGCTGCTTTCCCTCTCTCTTTCATTCTTTGTTTCTCCAGCCTCCTTTCTAACACTTGTTTGCTCTCTTCCCTCCTGCTATGTCTCTAGCCCTTCAGAGATACTGTGTCATGCAGTGCATGCTGGCTTAGCCACACGCAGGGCGATAGAGGAGCTGGCCACAGGCCTGGCATCTGCATGGGTTCCTGGGCCTTCTCCCTCTCTTTCCTTTGCTCCCAGATTCTCTGCTGCAGGCTGGGTTGCACCAGCTATAGTCAAAGAAGCTCTCTAATGCCTCATTCATTGGTTACTCAACAGATATTTGAGTACCTACTATGTGTCAGCTGTATACCTACTATGTATAGGGACATGGCATTGAATGAAACAAGCTCCCGTGCTTACAGAGCTTAGCTTCTCATGAGGACACAGACAACAAACAAGTAAATGACTGGTGAATATATGGACTCTTCAATGCTTATGAGTACTTTAAGAAAAACTAAAGCAACGAGAGTGATAGCATGGCCGGAAAAGGCCTTTGTAGCGACTTTACGTTTGAGCAGAGACCCGAACGCCATGAGGAAGATGGGCACACAGATCTCCACGTGACAAGCATTGTAGACAGAGGGAGCAGGAGCTTCGAAGGCCTGAGGCCGGAGGCTGTTGGTGTGTTTGAGGAGCAGAGAATGTTCCAGATGGTCTGGAGAGGAGGGAGGAGAAGGAAATGCCAGATGATGTAGAAGCTTTTTGACTGACTGATGGTCTCTACCTTTTTGGCAGAGTTGAGGTGAAAGTTCATCTTTCTTTTAAGGGAGACCCTTCAACTCATTTCTTTCCATCAGCATTTCAATATTTTTCTTGGAGTACAAGGAGTGTAGAGTAGATACCTGTTGCATTTGCCACCTGATGTGCATTGCCTGTTCTTTGGCAACTGTATTCTGCTCCCCCTCCGTAGAGCTTACCTCTTCCCCCAACTGAGCCTGGGCATTCAGAGGGGCTAAGGATGCCACCAACGCCTTCTACAATCACCACATCACATTCCCTTGGCAGTTAGACTGGAGGGGGAGCCACAGGGCCTGATCCAAGCCATGAGATACCGTGAGACTTTTGCCAGGCATACTGGAAAGGAGGTTTGCTTTTTCTCACCAATTCAATGTCATGAGAATGCGGGATGTGGAATAGGTGCAACCGTCTTGAATCCACACAGGGGAGCCTGTCTGAGAATGGAGCCCCCTCTACAGGAACTGCAGCTGAGATAGCGAGATACGGAGTCCTGGGGATATAATCTGAAGCCTTGAATCCTTGAATCAAGCCTTACTTGGAACCAGGAATGTATGTACTTTGAATTTTCTGTAAGCCAATAAATTCGATGATTGCTTAAGCCAGCTTGAGTTGGGTGAAAAACAGTTGGTTTGTGTGTGTGTGTGTGTGTCACTTGCAATAAGAGGAGCTCTACCTGACACTGACACAGATGATACAAGAGGGCGTAGGGTGGGGATGAAGATCAGAACCCTGGATTCAAAACCTGCTTTTGACCTTGGGCAAGGTCTTAGACATATCAAGGCATACATTTCCTCATCTGTAAAGTACAATACTAGTATCTTATTGTTGGGAAAATTTATTGAATATATACAACTTCGGAAGTACTCATCATAAGTGCTATGTAAATGTCTGCTGCTGTTGTAACTATTTTTTTTTCCTTTTTGCAAAATAAGGTTTCTGAAGCTAGACTGTATTGAGTGACTTACCCTAGGCACACAGGAAGTCAAAGTTAGAGTGGAAATTAGGCACCAGAATGCTCCAGGGGTGGCCTTTGGCAGTGACTCACCTACCCCAGAAGGCAATTTGAGTGCCTACCACATTCCAAGCACTCTATTGTGCTGCTGGGATGCAGACAAAGATGGCAGATTCCGTGAGAACCAGGGCTTATATATATCTCAATGTTGTGTTTCCCCTCAGTTCAATGACAGGGCTCTTTGCCCAGGAGGTGCTGGGGTGATTACTCAGTGGTATTGACTTACCTTCCCCAACACAGCTCAGCATTGCAGGGAGGGAAGACATTTTCTGAAGAGGGTTTATTTGGAGAATCAGTTACCCACATAGTGAATGTAAGCCCCACTCCCAGGGCCAGGGTGCTCTCTCTTGGCCTGGTAGCACCTCTGCCCTGCAGGGTGGCAGAGCCAGCAGACGGAGGCTCGGAGCTGCCTTCCTTCTTCCTGGATTCCCCAGGCATCTGTTTCAGCAACTTGCTCTTAGTCTCATGATAAATTCATTACCAGAAAATGAAGCCGGAGTTTCCTAGTGACATAAAATATTGATGAGCGAAATAAGGACTAAGATAAATTATCAAATGTTACTTTCAGGCCCGGCTGCGTTCTGTTCTGCCTGGTCTGCGTACATTTGTTCTTCTCTCACCCCTTTTGATTTGTGTGGCTGGGGGATTGTCCTTTTAATAGGAAGCATATTGGAACACCAGTGAAGTGCTCCAACCTCAACGTCATACCGGAGTGGGAAAAATAGACATGTCTCCTGGTTACTGTCAAAACTATGAAACCCAATCCTGCCACTTCACAACCTTCTGGCAGGTTCTTGGCACCCTCAGGATAGCATGAAAAACACATTGCTCCCCTGCTCAGAAACTGCTAATGGCTTCGAATTGCTGTAGAATAAAATATAAACGCCTTACGATGTCATTCAAGGCCCTCTATGGTTCCGTCCTAGCTTGACTTTTCTGTCTAATTCCCCTCTGTGTTCCCAGGACCAACACACTTCAGTCCACCTAGACTTTCAGATTCTCCGAAAACAGCATCAGTGTCCGAGCAGCTGTGCTAAGTTTCTTGCCTTGAAGTGCCCCTCCTCGACTTCTGTGATGATTGAAATCTTGCCATTCCCTCAAGGGCCAGCCCCGTTCGCAAAATCCTCTCTGATATTCTCTTACTCAGAATTAATTCACCAAAGGTAAATGTTGGTGAAAGCATTGCAAATTCAGTACTTTTCCTCATTGCTAGTGATGGTGGGAATGGTATGTTTACAAAGGAATGTAGCTATAGTTTTCAAAGTGCTTAAATAAGTGCACATCTCTTGAGTCAGCAATTCCACATTTGAGGATTTGTTGTAACGAAACAATCAAAGTTGTAAAAATTAATTTGAGTATGAGGCCGTTTATCCTAGTGTTCTTTAAAATAGTGAAATATTGGAAAGAATCGAAAAGCCCACAAGTAGGAAATTGTTAAATAAATTGTGATACATCTGTATGATAGAATGACATTTATCTACCCAAAAATTATGGTGCACAGAAATAGTTGATGGTTTAGAAAAATGTCCACGATGTTTTTGTAAGTGAAAGAAATAGGGTATAAAACTGTGTGAAGTATGGGGGGCATGGGGGAGCTGTTTGAGCTGAGAGAAAGCTTTGGAAGCATATGCACCAAAATGTTGGGTTGTGGGACTATGGGCAATTTTTGGACCATTTTCTCTTACAAGCCCACTCAACAGAGTCCTCCTAATGTGCATAACTTGCTTCTCATCTCCTTCACTTGGAACTAGCCCCAACCCCTGCTTTTACTCCCATGGTAGAAAAGCGCTTCAGATAATCATCCTCCATACACTTTAACTCTGCAGCTCTGCCTTCATGCTCTGATCCCCAGTTAAACTCATTCATTTACTCTCATCTTTTGACCTCCTTTTTACTCTCTCATGGTAGTGGTGGCTCTCCTCCTAAGCTCTCCAAGTCCCAGGCATAAGCCATGGCTCTGCCTGTGTGGTGCACGGCCTCAGTAAAGGTCTGATCAATACCGAGTTCTCCAGAGTTACTTTCCAGAGTTTTATGACTAACCACATGAGATCATCTCTACTATTTTTAATACCTGTAAGGATGTGGTGGGGAATGGTTTCCAGCAGGGGTTTTCAGCCATCTTCTCTGACATGTATATATCCCAGACATTCTTGGAGGTTGTATTAGGGTTCTCTGGATATATATATAGTGTGTGTGTGTGTGTGTGTGTATAAGTGTGTGTGTTTATTAGAAGGACTTGGCTCATGAAGGCTGCAGTCAACAAGACTTGGAGACAAGCAGGCTCAAAACCCAAGAAGAGCTGAGATTCCAGTTTGAGCCTGAAGGCAGGAAAAGGCCAGTATCCCAGATGAATGCAGTTGCATGGAGAGTCTCCTCTTGTTTGGGGGCGGGTTAACCTTTTCTGTTCAGACCTTCAACAGGTTGGATGAGGCCCACCCACAGTGGGGAGGGCCATCTGCTTTACTCAGTCTACAGATTTAAATGTTCATCTCATCCAGAAACAGCCCACACAGACACACCCAGGAAAATGTTTGACCAAATATCTGCGTACTTTGTGGCTCAGCTGAGTCAACATGATGCGAATCCTCCCAGAGATTTCAAGGCCAGTTGCTGAAAGACAGCCAGTTGGCCATAGGTCATATGCACTGACCAATGTCATCTTTTTCTCTCACTGCTCCCCCCCGCCCCCGGTGTGTCCAGAGCTCTGGGTAAGAGCAGATGCTTTACCCGGGAGTCACAGGATGTCAGAGGCGTTGCAACAGGCACAGGCCCACAGAAACTGAGAACCTTGTTCAAGGCTGCATGTCTTGTAAGCAGCAGAGCTGGGACCTGGACATCATACTGCCCTGGTGTTTGTCCTTACAGTGGGGAGGACAGGATGGAGGAAAACTAGTCCTCCTGAGTCCTGGAGAGGAGCACACCTCATCACACCCCTTGACTGCAGACTGTCATGTTCTCAGACTTCCCGGCTCCATCCTCATCACACCCCTTGACTGCAGACTGTCATGTTCTCAGACTTCCCGGCTCCATTGTACTGCCTGACACACGGGCACAGCTCTCCATCCAAGGGGAGCTCCGATGCTGTGTTGAGTTGTGTGGAACAAAATCAGTTAGCAAATCCCCGTGAAAACTTTCTGAAAATGGGAAGTATAGACCCTACACTCTGGCAATGACTGCTTCCTGTCCCTTGTGAGGCCTGAGTCCTGTAAAGCCACTGGCTTCTGGGCAGAGATGGGGACCCACGGGCTCCTCTGGGCGAGGGTGGGGACCCACGGGCCAGTCCTTGCAGGGAAGGACTCAGGACACTGAGAGCCCTCTTTGAGCTTTCAGTCTGGGCTCTTCTGGTCATTGCTGCAGGGTCACTTCCTGGCTCACTGATCCTTTCATTTCCATGACTCACTCTCTCCTTCTGGGCTCTGTGTCCAGCTCCCGCCGCGGTTCCATGTTCAGTAACTGAAGGGTCGGGCCTGGTTCATCCTGTGATACTGCAGATCTCCTTGTTGGGTCCTCACCTCTAAACAGAGAACAGAGAAGACTGAGAAGATTGAATGTGGGGCCAGGAGCACAACCAAATCTCAGTGCCCCAAAGTCCACTTGTACTAAAAATATCTGGATAACTAGAGATCATGGTTTTTGGTTTCAGTTACAGAGATTTTGTGCACAGGGCTTTTGCGGTTTCCTTGCTGTTGTTCTTGAACAACATCTGTAAAGCTGCTAAATGCCCTGTTTAGCATTTCTGAGGACACAGGTTTTACCTGCGAGTCTTACATGAAGAGCATATTCCTTGTGCCTTGTGCTCCCCAGGGCTCTGCCCTCCCCATAATTCCTTCAGTTGGAAGCAGAGGCACCTCCACAGCTTAAGAGCCCAGGCCTATCAGAGCAGAGTGCCCTTGCACAGGCCCCACACCCCCTCACATACTTACCACACACATACTCCAGGTGCAAGGGGTGATCCTGGGGTCACCAGATGGGTATACAGAAAAGGTAGGATGGAGTAGATCAGAACATTTTGGAGCTTTTCAGGATGCAAAAATGGAATCAAATCCTAACTCTATCCCTTGCTGGCTGAAGGCCCAGCATAGCACCTGGAACACAGGTGTTCAGGAATTGTAGGTTTCCAGTAGTGGTAGAAAGATTCTTGAGGCTCTTGGAGAGCTGGGGGCAACAGCAGTTAGGTGTCTTCCATTAGCAGTGAGCTCGGGGAGGAGAGCAGTGGGGACAGGGAAGAGTGAGGGCAAGGGGTGGGTGAGTCAAGGTGAGAATCAGGTCCTTGGGTTTCATGTTCCAACTGAATGTCCACCACTGTCCTGCTAGGGGTCTAGTCAAGCCAAGGCTGCAGCCCTTTCTCCAGCCCTCCCGGAGATCAAGGGCCTGTGCCATCCCAGACAAGGAGACCCCTGCTCTGCCCCAAAGGGAGGCAAGGCTGGGTGTGAGGTTCCTGTGCGCCAGGCTTCTGTGGCCAGGTTCCTGGCACTTCCCTTTGGTGATAACACCTGGAGTCTTTACAACTAAGGGGGCTAATCCCATTTTGAGTTATCCAGAGAATCTTTGCAGGGTTGGAACTAGAGAATTGATTATAAAACTTCTTAATGTTGCCTTTCAAAGGCCCCAACTACTTTCAACGGAGGGTAGTTCTTTGTGAAAGGCATTTGAACCACAGTCTTGAAAGGCCTGGGAGAACAGAACAGACAGTAAGAAATAGATGGTGGCTGAGCTTCTCCAGTCTGCCTCTTCCCCAGGATGTAGTTAGAGAAATGTTCTTGAGAAAACTGGAGGCTAAGCCTCTGCTCCTGCGGCATCAGCCTGGCCCTTCCTCCCCAATGCCCCCCATCACCCACTCACTCCCCGTAGTCCCTGTCCACACCCCACTTGACTATTAGCCAGCCCTGACTCTCCACCAAACCTAAAACTGAGTCAGGGAAGGGTGGTTCTCTTTAGGGAGAGGGCAATGAAAGAAAAATTATCATGACCCGTCAGGTGAGGGTTTGGAAGGAGGAGGCAATATCAATCGTTTCCTGAGGTTGGCGGCAACGTGAACCTGGGAAAGCAGAAACAGCCGGCTGGGCCACAAGCTGTGCTCCTACTCCTCCTCGACGTTTGCTAGGCACAGGGTGTGCCAAGCCCTGGGCTAGAGCCTCCTGTGGAGCAGCTCAGACTTCACGACCGTCCTGGGAGTGGTGCTGTCACGATCCCACCTGATACAGGAGGGAAGTGAAGCTCCCATGAAGGTAATTAACTCTCCCGTGCACATACAACTGTGCCCAAAGACGTGTTGTGTCACCCCCATTTTGTAGAAGGAAGACATTCTGCAGAGACGAGCAGTGGCCAGGTGCCCTTGTACACTCTTTTAGCTGTTGTTGACAAAGGACCAGCAAATATTTCTGTACAGGACCAGAGAGTAAACATTTCAGGCCATACAGAGCCTGTTGCAAGCATCCACATACTCAGCTCTGTCGAGAACATCCCTAAACAATAGACAAATGAGTGAATGGGCAGGATTGAGCTCCAGAGGGGCAGAGTTTGGCCTTGGGCTGTAGTTTGCCCTGGCTCCGGGAGAGAGTACGTGGGCTCCAGGGCAGAGACCTGAATTATACCCCCAACTGCTCCTTGAGTGATCCTGCACTTCAGGTTTCCTCCCGCAAAATGGGGATAATGCAACACCTGTCTCAGCCTGGTTGTGACAGGATTGAATAAGAGAATGCATGTGAAAGATTCACCCAGTATCTGGCACAAAATTATTTCTCAATAAATGTAGCTTTTTTTCTTCCTCCCTTAGTCCTTCAAGGGCAGTCCCAAAGGAGGGAATCGCTGGTTGTTGAACCCTAGGGCAAGACTAAGAATCACTAGCACTTGGCATCTGTGATGCATAAAGTGCCTTAACAGTACTGTCACATTTGGGTTTTGAGAAAACCTTCTAAGATACACCTGCCAGATCAGAAGGCTGCTCCTGCTCCATCAGCCTGGGAGGAGAGCAGTGGCGGCAGGGAAGAGCGGGGCAAGTGGTGGGCGAGTCAAGGTGAGAATCAGGTCCTCGGGCCTCAGGTTCCAACAGCACATCCATCACTGTCCTGCTAAGGGTCTAGTCAAGTCAAGGCTGCAGCCCTTTCTCCAACTCTCCCAGAAATCAAGGGCCTGTGCCATCGCACAGACAAGGGGCTCTGCCAGATGGGAGAGGCAGGTTTTTTATTTCACAGGTGAGAGGCTGGAGACTTTGGGATGGTAAGAGATCTGCCAGAGTCCACCTAGGTGGGTTTTTAATCCCAAATCCCACATACTTCATAAACTCATCCCAGTTTTGTGACTTTCCATGTGGCCCTGTGCAAGTCTCCGTGTCTCAGTGTCTCATACAAAATGGGGAGAATGACTGCATTTCCTCCCCACTGTGATGGAAGGTCGGTGAATCTCCAGCAGAGAAACCCTGTGAGAAGGCTGATTTACTGCTCTTTTTAGGATCCTCAAAACTGTTGTTTGGGAATTTCTTCTGCCTCACTTCCCCTTGTGAAGTTCGGTGGCTCAAGTGTGCTATTCCTGACCCTTAAAATAGGCCAGGAATGATGCGGGTGGCTGTGGCGGAGTGCGTGGATGGTGTCAGAGCCTGGAGGGGCAGACACGAATGGGTGCTTGTCCTGGGTGGTCTTCACAAGCAGACACAGCTCTTGTGGGCTGTAACACGCTGCGTTCCATGTGCAGGGAACCGAGGCTGGGCCTGGCGGCTGTGCCCTTGGCCTGCAGGCAGAGGTCCTTCCCGGAGCAGGCATTCTGACCTGTGTGCAGATCTCTTCTTTATGAGGACGGCAGCACAGGGCAATAGGAGAGAGGAAGAAACAGTTGGAAAATGGTCTCAATCTTTTCCTGCTAAGCTGGGTTGGGGGTCAGGGCGGAGGGCAGGAGACGGGAAATGATTTAATTTAACAAATTGTTGGATTCTTAGCTGTCCAGCAGCACAACTATTTCCTGCCATCCATGATCAGGGAGGCCTTGGTTTCAGGTTCTATTTCACGGCCATTGGTGAGTCTTCACAGTCAAGTCTCTGAAACCTCCAGAGCCTTGGTTTCCACAAATTCAAATGGAAATCATGATGTCAGGGATGTTTCAAAATCGGCAAGTTGATGAATGAAGAAATATTCATAAACTGTAGGCTGTGGATTGGACAGAGGTTTCTGTCGTTCCGGTCTTTGATGTGCCCGTATATATGTAAAGCGACACCCAGAGAGCAGCTGCTCCCCCAAAAGAGGTGTGGCTAAACGTGTGATGGTGGCACTGGTTCTTCCTGTGTTGTGCACACAACTCGGGTTTTCCACTTTAAGATAGCTGTTGCTACTCACAGCATCTTTCCGTTTTTGGAAGCTTCCTATCTCATCCCCTTCAGCCCTGAGCACCGAGAGCCACTACAGTTCTGATGGGCTGTGTGAGGCTGGCCGGACAACAGCAGTTTTCCTCCGCTGCTGCCGTCAGAGTGTGTGTGTGTGTGTGTGTGTGTGTGTGGTATGTGTATTTATGACAATTTCATTGAGGTATGACTCACATAGCATAACATTCACCCTTTTAAAGTGTAAAGTATATTCATAACATATTGTACAATCATCACCACTATCTAATTCCAGAACATTTTATCACCCTTAAAAGAAACCCCATACTCCTCACAATCACAGCCTATTCCTTCTTCTCTCAGCCTCTGGGAATCACTAATCTATTTTCTCTTACATGGATTTGCCTCTTCCATACATTTCACGTGCATGGAGTCATACAGTATGTGGCCTTTGTGTCTGTCTTCTACTTAGCATAACGTACTCAGGGTTCATCCATGTTGTAGCTTGGATCAGTTCTTCACTGCCTTTTATGGCCAAATAAAATGTCGTAGCATGGATCAGTGCTTCACTGCCTTTTATGCCGTCACATGTATGGATATGACACATTTTTTTCTGTTCTCTCATCAGTTGAGCATTTGGGTTGTTCCCGAATTTGCTCTTCTGAATAACGCTGCTGTAGACATTTTGTACAGGTTTTAGTGGGTATGTTTTAAATTCTCTTGGGTATCTACTTAGGAGGGGAATTGCTGGGTCATATGGTAACTGCATGCTTGTCTTTTTGAGGAATTGCCAAATTGCTTTCCAAAGTGGCTACACCATTTTATATTACCATTCACAATGTACAAGTTTTCCAATGTCTTCACATCCTCACCAACTCTTCTTATTATCTGACTTTTTGATTCTAACCACCTGAATTGGTGTAAACTTTTTATTTAGATTTTTCTAGTGACTAATGATGTTAAGCATATTTTAATGCATTATTAGCATTTGCATATCTTCTTTGGGGACTGTCTTTTCAAATCTTTTGCTCATCTTAAAATTAGATTGTCTTTTTATTGTTGAAATATGACAGTTCTTTATACATCTTGTGTATAAGATCCTTATCAAATATCTGACTTGCAAATATCTCTCATTTTGTGAGTTTTTAAAAACTTTCTTGATGGAACCATTTGAAGTCCTCAAATTTTAAAATTTTGGTTAAGTCCGATTCATTTTTTCTTTACTTGCTTGTGCTTTTGGTGTCATAGCTAAGCAACCATTATCTATTCCAAGGTAATTATGCTTTCTTTGAAATTTTTTGTACTTTCTCTCTTAGATGTGGGTCTTTGATCCACTTTGAAATTAAAAACTTTTTTTTTTTGCATATGGTTTAAGGCAGGGACCCAGCTTTACCTGTGGATATTTAGTTGTCCTTGTACCACTTGCTGAAAAAAAAGTTTTTTTCCCCAGTGAATTGTCTTGGCATCTTTGTCAAAAGTCATCTGACCATAGTGTAGGAATTTATTTCTGGGTAGATTTCAATTCCGTTGATATATATCTATTCTTATGCCGTAGCCGAATGTCTTCATTACCATAGTTTTATACCACATTTTCTGAACAAGAAGTATGAGTCCTCAACTTGTTTGTTGTCTTTAAAGGTAGTTTTGGCTATTTTGAGTTCTTTACATTTTCATATGAATTTTAGGATCATTTTATCAGTTTATTTAAAAAAGGCAGCTGGGATTTTGATAGGAATTGCACTGAATCTGTAAATCAATTTGAAGAGTATTGTCACCTTAACAATATTAAATCGTCCTGTCCATAAACATAGAATGTGTTCCTATTTATGTGTTTTTCCTTTCTTTTAATTTTTTTTGTCATTTTCAGTGTACAAAATCTTGCACTTACTTTGTTAAATTTATTCCTCAGTATTTTATTCTTCCCAATGTTTTTGTGAATTTAATTGTTTTCTTAATTTCACTTTTGGATTGTTTATTGCTAGTGTATAGAAATAGAATTGTTTTTTGTATGCTAATCTCATATCCTGAAATGTTATTGAACATGTGTGTTAGCTGTAATGGTTTTCTAGTAGATTCTCTAGGATTTTTTGTGTGTGTTTGAGATCACATTATTTGTGAATAAAGATAATTTTACTTTATTCTTTCTAATGTGGCTGTCTTTTATTTTTTTTTTTCTTGCGTAACTGCCCTGGCTGGAACCTCCAGTACAATTTTGAAAAGGAGTAGGGACATAGGACATCTTTGTCTTGTTACTAATCTTAAGTACTCAGTGTTTCATCAGTTATGATGTTAGCTGTGGGTTTTTCATACATAACCCTATTGGACTGAAGAAAACCCCTTCTATTTCTAGTTTGTTGAGTGTTTCATCATTAAAAGCTGTTAAATTTTGCCAAATGGATTTTCTGTGTCTGTGGTTTTTGTCCTTGATTCTATTACTATTTTCATGTATTAGATCAAGTTCGTACTCCTGCAATACATTTCACTTGGCAGTGATACATACTCCTTTTCATATGGTACTGGGTTCAGTTTGATAGCATTCTGCTGGGACATCTAGGATATCTTTTTCTGGTTTTTGTATCAGGGTCATAGTGGCCTTAGCGAATGAGTTGAGAAGTGCTTTCTCCTCTTCTATATTTTGGAAGTGTTTATGAAGGATTGATGTTGACCAATGAAGCATTTTTTTGTGTGAAGCATTTTGATTACTAATTCAATTTCTTTACTAGTTATATAGATATATTCATGTTTTCTGTTTCTTCTTGAACCAGTATTGATAGTTTGTGTGTTTCTAGGAATTTGTCCACTTCATCTAGGTAATCTAATTTGTTGATATACAATTATTCATAAAATCCTCCTTCTGATTCTTTTTATTCCTGTAAAGTTGGTAATGATGTGCTCTGTTTTATTCCTGATTTTAGTAATTTGAATTTTTCCTTTTTTCTCAATTTCACTAAAAGTTTGTCAATGTTTTAAATCTTTTTACAGAATTAACTTTTAAAAAAAATTTTCTGACTTTTTCCATTTTTTATTTCATGTATTTCCACTCTAGTCTTTATTGTGTCCTTTCCTCTGCTTTCTTTGAATTTCATTTGCTCCTCTTTTTCTGGTTTCTTAAGGGAGATTTAGTTCTTGGTTTGAGATATTTCTTCTTTTTAAATATATGCATTTATAGCTATAATTTTCTCTCTAAGCATTTCTTTTACCACATCCCATACCTTTTGCTATGTCGTGTCTTCATTTTCTTTTTTTTTTTTTTTTTGAGATGGAGTCTCGCTCTGTCGCCCAGGCTGGAGGGCAGTGGCCGGATCTCAGCTCACTGCAAGCTCCGCCTCCCGGGTTTATGCCATTCTCTTGCCTCAGCCTCCCGAGTAGCTGGGACTACAGGCGCCGCCACCTCGCCCGGCTACTTTTTTGTATTTTTTAGTAGAGATGGGGTTTCACCGTATTAGCCAGGAGGGTCTCGATCTCCTGACCTTGTGATCCGCCTGTCTCGGCCTCCCAAAGTGCTGGGATTACAGGCTTGAGCCACCGCGCTCGGCCGTGTCTTCATTTTCATTTGTCTCAAACTATTTTCTAATTTCCTTTGTGATTCCCTTCTTTGGCTTATTAGTCATTTAGGATTATGTTAATGTTTTAAATTTTAACATGTTTGTGAATATCTAAAATTTCTTTCTTATTTTGATTTCTGATTTCATTGCAGTGTGGTCAGAGAACATACTTTGCATAACTTCAATACTTTTAAATTTATTGAGGCTTGTTTTATGGTCTAGAATACAATCTATCCTGGAGAATGTTCCATATTCTGCTGCTGTTGGGTGGAGTATTCTATAGATATCTATTAGTCTAGTTGGTTTACAGTGTTGTGTGAGTCTCCTGTTTCCTCACTGATCTTAGCTGTTCTATACAGTATTGAAAGTGAGTTATTCAAGGCTTCAACTTTTATTGTAGAATTGTCTGTTTCTCCCTTCAATTCTGTTTTTTTTTTTTTTGGCTTCATGCATTCTGGGTCTCTGTTGTTATGTGCACCACCATATTGTTTTATGTTGCACTTCAAAGCATCGCTTCTTGGGCCTGATAAATTTCTGTCTATCATACTACAGTTATTTCCTTAACCTTCTTTTTCCAGACTTAGTAAGGTCAGGTTATATCTGAGCACCCATTTAAAGCTTTGTAACTCATATTCCAGTACTTGCTTACAATTGATTCAGTCTTTTCATTAAGTGGGACTTACAGATGATGCTGGATAAGAGGTAACAGAATTTTGGAAATTGGAAGTCCTTTAGATATTATTTAGTCCATTCTCCTCTTTTTTTTTTTTTTTTGGATGAAGGAAGTGGGACCTAGAGAAGTGAATAAATTTCTGTGAGGTCACACAGCAAATTAATGGCAGGGACAAGGCTGGAACTCAAGTTTTTTTGACTCTGTTCACTATTTTCTTTTTACTGAACCACCCTAGGTCTGTATATTAACTGTGTTTTTCAGTGGTTTATTTGTGCATGTCTACAGACTTGTGCTGACTGGAGAGTCATCTGGGGATCTTATTTTAAAGTGTATATGTCTATGCATATGCATATGTATATGTGCGTATTTCCTGTCTGTGTCTGTCAGGGATTCTCATTCAGCATGTCTGAGACGGGACGGGAAATCTGCATTTTGGGAAACCTTCCTCGGGGGCTGCTGATGCACAGCCTGCTGTAGACACACTGGGTGCTTTCACAGATTCACAGCCTTTCGCTTGGCCCTGCACCATGACGATGTACACAATCTCAGTCACATTTTCCTGAAGAAAAATTTAAGCTCTTTTTTGAAAACTTTAAAGTCAGTTTGTCATTAAACACTTTTATTTATACCTAATTATCACAGTTCCCTAGATTCTTCTCTCCCCCTTTCAGGCAGCAACTGAAACACTGAAGGCCACAAGCGTTTTCCAGTCTACTGAGGCAGAAGCCAGAAGAGGGGACTGGTTGGCAATAGCAGCAGGTGGAACAGAGAGATTTTCAGTCTCCTCAGAGCCTTGCTGTGTGTGTTACGTTTCCTTTATGTGTGCAAAGCAGGAGACTCAAGTTTTGTGGAATTACAGAAATTGGGGAAGACCATCTCCATCCTTTTGTAAGCAGGCCCTGTTGTCCAGGGCTCTTACACTTTGTATTTTGTAAGCAGGCCCTGCTGTCCAGGGCTCTTACACTTTGTATTTTGTAAGCAGGCCCTGCTGTCCAGGGCTCTTACACTTTGTGTTTTGTAAGCAGGCCCTACTGTCCAGGGCTCTTACACTTTGTGTTTTGTAAGCAGCCCTGCTGTCCAGGGCTCTTACACTTTGTATCTATGGGCACCTAGAGGACTGAGGATGGGCTTCAGAGAACTTATTCATGCTCTAAAATGTTAGTCCCAATTTTGTATGCACACACTTGCATTATTGTAAGGAGAGGCCCCGTAGGTTTCATCAGGTTCTCTAAAGTCCTACGGCCCTCAGTAAAGAATGACTGCTGCTAGAGCTGGCGTTTGCTACAGGATCATTTCAGGTGCCACGTTGCTCCTCCAAGGTGTAGAGTGGTGCCTTCGGTTTAGTCACTCAGGATCGGGGAGAGCCTCTCCCGAGGTGTGGATAACTGAGGAAGAGCAGAAGTAGAACTGACCTGCGGTCATGCTGTCCTTCAGCAGATGATTCCCTCTGTGTTAAAATAGACACAGAGTAGATGAGTTGAACAGGAAGAAATGAGAAAGGATTGTGAACATTTATAGCATTTATAAATTATAAATAGCTATTTAAAGTATTTGACATCTTCAGTGTGGGGAGCAAATGTGAAAGGCAAGTTGTTATGCCAAGCTTGATGTAATCCCCAAAATAAGCTCCTAACCCAGAAAGATGACCTTAGCAGGGAATTCGCAAAGCTTTTCTATGAAGAGACAGACAGTTTGTGAGACTTTGCAGGTCATCAAGTATCACTGCTGGCATGAGAATAGCCACAGACAATACGTAAATGAGTTGATATGGCTGTGTTCCAGTAAAACTATATTTATGGGCACTAAAACTGGAATTTTGTATACTTTTCTGATGTAATAAAATATTTTTCTTCTTTTAGTTTCTTTAAAACCATCTACAAATGTAAAATTCATTTTTAGTCTGGAGTATGTAGAGAAACAGGCTGCAAGCTAGATTTTACATGTGAGTTGTAGTTGGTTAGCCCTTGAACTTGGGCAATTTAGAAGCTTTGCATTTTAGAATCCAAGTTAAATGAACATCGTTCTCCAGTTTTCTACTTTGGCTTTGGCTAAAGAACTCAGAAGTAAGTTAGGCAGCAATTGTAATAATTGAATTTTAATGTCAGAAGATCCTCATAACTTGATTAAATCTTGTGCTGTATTCTATCTTTCCTTAATTATGCTGATCCATTTTATGGTATTTTTCAGCTCACAAAGGGCTTACATTTAATGATTTCATTTAATCTAGTTAAAATCATTTTCAGATTTATTTTATTCATATGAGTAGAACCTGAAAATATTCTTATTGTTAAAAGTATCAAACAGAGAAAAGTGAAAGTTCTCATTATCCCTCTACCCAAGTCAACTGTTTTCACCAAAGAAAATTTTAAGTTTGATGTAGATTCTTTCAAAATCCTGTTTTTTCAAAACTTATTTTTTAAAATAAATTTATTGTATATATGTAAGGTATATAATATGATGCTAGGAAATAGATAGATAGATAGTGAAAAGGTTACTACAGTGAAGCAAGTTTGATGTATCCATCATCTTAAATACATAGGTACCCGGTTTTTTGTGTGTGCGTGGCAAAAGCAGCTAAAATCTATGGATTCAGCATAAATCCCACATACAGTACAATTTTATTATCCATAGTCTTCATGTTGTACCTTAGCTCTTTAGACTTGTTGACTTTACATCTTAGGTATTTATATAACATTTGCACATCTAGTTTTGTGCATCTTTTTTTCTTTTTAAGTTTTTGTTTAGTCTGTGGTAAATAATGTTGTATGTATTCTAAACTTGCTTTTTGTTACTTTACAATAAATACCTCATAGAGATCATCCCATGCCAATGCATATAAAACACAGGACCTATTTCTTTTTAGTTCATACAGAGCAGTCCATAGTTTGTGGTATAATAGCTTGTTTATTTTTTCCTTTATAACAATGACTTTAGCTGTTTTTAATTTTTCCTTTTTACAAACAATGCTGCAGAACACATTAACCCACACATGGGGAATGCCAGGGCAGAGGGTTAGGCACAGGTTAGATTTGAATAGATCCCCTCTACTCGCCCTTGCAGGCAGTGTGGCCAGTTGATGCTTCCACCAGTAGCATGTGCGCATCCTCTTTACCCTGTACCTTTGCATTTTTTTTTTTTTTTTGCCACTCAGATGACCACAAAATGGCATCTTCTTGATTTAATCAGCATCTTTTCATGTGTTTATTCGATGTATACGCTTCCCCTTCTGCACATTTTCTACTGGCAGAATTTGTTCTTCTTTTCTGTTAGTTCAGTCTTCTTTTGTTTATTTGCACTCTTGGTGCTTTTTACATACAGAGTGGGTAGCAGTTGTTTGTCCATTAGCTATTCTGCAAATTATTCTATATGTCACAGTATCTTCTCACTGTGCAGCTAATTTGTTAATTTTGCTTTTAATTGTGCAGGCTTTTTTTTTTTCTTTCTTTGGTAGGTGTATTGATCATCTCTCCTCTTTGGTCATTCTTGTTGGTATCTAGCATAAGAAACTAGACCTTTGACCACATATATATTAAGGATTTCTGATCAATGAAGGAAACTATAAACAACTTTAACAGATGGATGACAGATTGATAGAGGATATTTGCAAGATAAAAGAGAAATTGACAAGAGATTAATGTATAATTCACACAAAGAATTCTTACAAGTCAGCCAGAAAAAAATATTGGGAAACCTAATAGAAAAATGAGCAATGGATATAAATAGCAATTCACAGGAGGAGGAACCCAAACAGCTCGCAATCTGAATAAAGAGACACTCGATCCTACTGCTCGCTAGATAAACAATAATAAAAACAGCAATGAGATATGATGTTATGCCTATTAGATGAGCAAGAATTTAAAAGTTATATAATCCTAATTGTTGTTGAGGATGTAAGAAAATGGGAAAACACATGCAGCGCCAGCAGGACTAGAGCGTGCTGCGGCCATCCTGGTAATTGTGCAGGACTTAGAGGTCCCACTTGGTGTGTACCCTAGAGAAACGCACGCATGAATATATAAAAAGGCATGTTCTACACTACTCATGGCAGCCTTTTTTGTGGCAGCAGAGTTAAAGGCAACCTGCATGTTCATTTCTGGATGAATAAATAGGCCAAATGTGATGGGTGGTAGGGAGCTAACAACACAGAGCTGAGAACAGAATGTAAAAATCAGAACAATATCTATAGCTCAGTTCCACTGGTATACATTTATAGCATGCATGTAAAAAATGTAATGTAAATTCATTAAAGTGGGCGCCTGTGGGAGTGGGGGAAGTGGAATGGTGATCAGGAAAGAAGAAGGGACAGCACATAGCCAGAAAAAATCTTGTGCAGATTGTGAGGATAATCATCCATCAACCACGGCGTTTGATTAACTGAATTCTCTGTGTCTTGGTTCCAAAGGAGAGAAAGCAACAACTTTTATTTCATGATTACAAACATCTTATCCCATAATCATTTCTGACATTCATATGATTTGTTTTCTAGGCTTAGCTTTTGTATTGATTGGAATTTATTTTTCTGTACGTTATCAATTAGTTCATAATTTACATTTCTTCTACTTCATAGTTAATGGTTTTAAAGCTGTTAAAGAATTCATACCTTTCTCCCTAACTTGAAACATAACCTTTATCACATACTAAATTCCCACATGAATGTGTGTTCTGTTCATTTATTTGAATATTTTTGTGGCATTTTCATGCTATTTTAATTATTATAGCTTTATAAAATGTTTGTATGTTCTGTCAGGTGAATCTCCACTTGCACTTCTTCTTTTTCAATATTTTGTCAGCGATTCTTTCAACTTTATCTTCTAGAGTAATTTCATAATCAGCCAATAAATTTTATTAAAAATCCTAATAGAAATATCTGTGGGGGTTGAATTTACTGAGTTTGTAGGTTAACTGAGGGAGACTATTTACCTCTCTACTTAGCGAGGTCTCTGTTTTCTTCAGTAAAGCCATATGGTTTGGCTCGTGTAGTCCTGACACATTTCATATTAGGTTTATTCATGAGTGTTTCATAAAATTTTTCCTATTACTGTGACTGCTTCTATTACAACTTTCTAATTTAATATTGCTGGACATTGCAATGCTTTTGATTTTCATCTGATATCTGGTCATTATAATGAACTGTTGTCAATTAATTCTAATAGTTTTAAAATGTATTCTTTTGGGTTTTTCAGGTAGACAATTATATATTTAACAAATAATGACAGTTTCGCTTCTCTGCAGTATTTTTATTTTATTTTTTTCTTGTTGTACTGTGTAGGACCCAATTGCAATGCTGCTCAGTGATGCTGAAAGGGAGCTTCTTTACTTTAATCAGTCTTCTGCTGTATCGCCATTTCATATTTGATTGGCTTTCATTTTCTGGTAAATATTTCTTACCGAATTAGGAGATAGGATTTTTTCTTTTATTCCTCATCTTCTAGTAGATTTTTCTAAAAACTCAAAATGGGTATCAGATTTCGTCAGGTATTTTCTCTGCATCTATTGTAGTGATAGCAATCATGTGGGTTTTCTCATTTAATGGTTTGATTTTCTCAAACTCAGTGAGCTAGATATTAATATACCCATTTTACAGAGATGGAAACTAAACAGCATATAGGTTAAGAAAATTGCTCAAAGTTGGACAAGCAGTGTGCGGCAGCATGCCATGAACTCCTGGATTTTCTGCAGTTGGCGCTGTGTTTGCAGGGCTGGGGTAACTGTGGCCGGCTGTAGACTGGGAAACAAAGGTGAGGATTTGCATATTGTCGATTTCACCTCTGAGGGTGTATCCTGGGAAAATCAAGTGTGTGAACACTGTGAACAGTGATGTTTATCACATCACAAGGGAAAAATAGTGAAAAAATTAGAAAGTTGAATGAGAGATGAGATGTCATCCATAACACAGTTATTAAAGGAAACATTAATTTCTTATTAAACTATTAATGATAAGAGAAGTGCTCCTGATAACATAATGTGTGAATAAAAGCAATAAGTCTATGACATTCCTGGAAATCCCTGGGAAGAATGCTGGTAAGAGGAATGAAAGGAAGACGCATATTGGAGTCCCGGTAACAGGAAGGCCCTCCTTGGCAGGATTTTGGAAACAAGCCAGTCTCGTGTGCTCAGGCCTCTTCAGAGGGAAATTTGCTTAATACTTAGCTAGTGAAGGTCATTGGGGGCTGCAGCATAGGTACCTTGCATCCCTGACATGAAGCTCTGGTGTGTTCTATGTCGACGCCTGGTCAGTGGTTGCACCATGTCAGTGAAAAGTCTGCGGCATCAGTCTCTCTCTGGAATCCTCTGCCAACTCCCCACACCCTCCCGACAGCCAGCAGCTGTCACTGCCAGCTCTGTCTCAAGAGCCTGCCACCCTTCATCTTAATGACCCTCTAGACAAGGCAAATGAGGCAGCTCTGCGGGTCCCTTCTCTTCACCTGGAAATGAATTAGTGGTCCATTAGCTTAATGAGGAGCTCTTCCTGCCTCCCCTACCAGAGGGACTGTGCTTTCAGGAATGTGGAGATGTTTCAGACGCAGGTCACACCCGTGGCCAATCAGAAACTGTGGTCCAGGGTGCTTTCTGCCCACTTTCTAACTACGTGGGTGATGTCTGTCTGCTGCTTTATTTTTCTCCCTTTGCAAGCAACTTGTCGTTTGATCTGAATTTAAACAACCCCGCCTTGCCTGGAGGAGGATAGGTGGGGGGTGGTACAAGTGGCAAATGCTTCTCACAGCTGATATGACAGCCTGGAAGAACTCTCTTTCCAGCTTAACTCTTGTTTCTGCCTCTGATTCTTTTTTTGAGAGGCATGGATCAACTCTAACAAACAAGGCGTGGCTGGGAGACTCTCAGGCTCTTTCAGAGTCCTTCTGTATATTAACTATAAATTCTTACCGTATGTCAGGTGCTTTGCTAGGTACTTTTCAAGAGTTAGGACATTAAATCCACATAATAATACAATTTGTTGGAAGCTATTACTATCCACAGTTTAGAGATGAGAAAACTGAGTCTTAAATAGGTCAAGAAACGTGGCCAAGATTTCACAGTCTGTCCACAGCTGAGCATGGTAACAGTAAAGCTGGCATTTGCTGAGTGCTTTGTATCTGCTTCGCATGTCACCTATACTAGCTCATTTATCCTAATAACCACCCTGTGAAATAGGCATTGTCATCGCCATTTTAGAGATAAGAAAACTGATGCTGAGATGTTAAGTAAACTGCCCAAGGCTACTTAGTGAGGAAGTGGCAGAAGTGAGGTTTGCACTCACATAGGTCTGATGCCAGGGCTAGCAACCACGACACTCGGTTTCAGCAAATATTCATTTAGTGCCAATTAGCAGGCCCTGGGTTGGGTTCTTGGAATCTCAGGTGGAATAGGCCATTAAAGAACGCGTAGTCCAGGGAGAAGGAAACATGAAACAGACAATTTCAACGTAAGAGAGAAAGCCCAAGGAGTAGACCTTGAAATGTAAAAGGATTCCCATATGTATTAGTCAGGGTTCTCTCAGAGGGACAGAACTAATAGAATATATGTATATATATCTATGTGTGTGTGTATATATATATATATATGAAGATATATATATCTATGTATGTATGTATGTATATATCTATATATGTGTGTGTATATATCTATATCTATATATCTATATGTACATAAGATATGTACATATCTATATATAAAGGGGAGTTTATTAAGTATTAACCTACATGATCACAAGGTCCCACAATAGGCTGTCTGGAAGCTGAGGAGCAAGAAGAGCCAGTTCAAGTCCCAAAACTGAAGAACTTGAAGTCTGATGTTTGAGGGCAGGAAGCATCCAGCATGGGAGAAAGATGTAGGCTGGGAGGTGAGGCCTGTCTCTCTGCTTCACATTTTTCTGCCTGCTTTATATTCATGGGTGGCCGATTAGATGGTGCCCACATGATTAAGGGTGGGTCTACCTTCCCCAGACCACTGACTCAAATGTTAATCCCCTTTGGCAACACCCCGGATCAATATTGCATCCTTCAATCCAATCAAGTTGACACTCAGTATTAACAATAGCACCATAAGAGAGGATATTTGATGTAAATATCAAAAGACGAGGTGAGATTAGTAGAACACATGGTTGCTGGTGATGAGGCAGAGGCAGGCCTGACAGCTCAAGGCTGTGTAGGGTGGGCAGGGGGTAGGTGAGAGAGGCTTGAGCCTCAGTTTATCTGGTAAGCGTAGGGATTTTTGGTTGGCCAAGTGGTCCAGGTAGGCAGCCATGCCTATCACTGAAGACGTATGCCATGTTTAAGAGTTCCAAATTTATCTTGGAAACGACTAACCACAAATGAGCTGCAGAGTGATAGGGTCAGAATGGAGGGAAGAGACTTGAGGAGTCCAGTTAGGAGACTTCTGCAACCACCTAGGCTAGACAAGACAAAAGCCTGAAGGATTCTGTGCTGGCTACAGTTTTCCCCAGTTTTTGATCCAGGGAGCTAAGCCTCCTTGGGTCCCATGGATGGTACTGTTGATGGGCCAGAATGCTCCCCCTCCACGGCTGGGTTCTGGGAGTCAGGACTGGGTGTCTCCGATGGACAGTTTGTTCTCTCCGCCTGCAGCTTGGATGGCGTTGGAGAGGCAAAGCTGCATTAGCCTCCTCTAGGTCTTTGTTTGTTGACAAAGTTTGAATTTGCAATTTCATGGTTTGGTTACAATGAGGTTAGTTTATAAAATTCATGAGCTGTTAGGGGAGACTCAGAAACCCCTGCAGATCAGTGCACACAGTGGCAGCCACTAGCAGTGTCGGGAAGCACAGCTGCTCGGGTTCTCTTCTGAGCTGCTCTAAAGCCATTGATTGGAGACTAATTTCTCCTGGGACAGATCGGGATTGGGAGCCCTAAACCAAAAGAATGTTTAATTCTAGATTTCTTAATTGTGCTGGGAAGGGAGTTCTTGGGAACGGTAGAGCAATCAAAGGAGCAAAGTGGTGGGGTGGGGTGGGGTCGGTGTGAGAGTCACAGAAAAAGGAAGCAATTCACTTCTGGTGGCCTTGAAAGGTTTACCTGGCTAGCGCTCTGTGACTGCCTCCTTTGGGGTAAGCAAAGTTAGAAATACACGAAGTCGTTTCTTATGAAAAGATTTTGATTCTAACCATACCTCTAGAAAGCTGGGAGACTCTGGAAAGGTCATTTGCATTGCTGAAGCCATTTCTTGGTCTGGTATTGGAGACCAATAGCAGGATGATTTCAAAGGTATTCCTAAAGAAAGTTTGAAACAGCAGGAGTCGAGAGTGTGGACTGTGCGGAAGATGAAGAGGGCATAGTGGGGATTTCTGGCAAAGAAGTGTCTTCTTCATTCTTAGAGCTGGGACAGAACTAGACAGCTTAGTTATTGGCGTGAGGACTGCTATTAAAAATAGATTCTTATTTCTCATAAGTCATATGTACATAGAATACAATTTAAAAGGACCAAAGGATAATGTAGAGAGCAAGACAGTGCTCCATCCTTTCCCTGTCTACCAGCATCCTGTTCCTCCTCATGGGAGCAGGAGGTGTTATTAGTTCCACTGGTTCCCTTACAGAGCTAGTCCATGCATTTGCTGTGGATATTTGTGTGAGTGTGTCATTTTTAAACATTAAACAGGGTATTATAAGTGTTATTTCTAACCTTGCTTTTCACTGGTGCCGTTTTGAAATACCATCCACCGCAGAGCCAGTTCTTTGATTCAGTTTGTTTTCAGACTATTTGCAAACTTCTCTTGCACCTCAGAATATTTATGAGCTCTGAGCTTGAAATGGCATTAGCAAATTCTGACCCTTCAGCTTCAATTTTTCTGGACTGCTGTTTTCCCTCCTAGCAACCAAAATTGATTGTTTGATTTTATGGCTGAGAATTTTTCACTTGTTGATGAACTGAGGAAGAAAACAAAGAAGAAAGAAGAAATAGGTGAACTATGTAAATAGTTACCAATTAATTTGACAGGCAAATAGTCAAGGTGGGTGAGGGAAAAGGGTATGATCCAGGAAGTATTAACTCAGCACACTCACTGGCAAGAGCCACATGACAAGAGCGGTTATGAATACCATGAGATTTGAAAGGAACAATTGTGTATTAATCTCATTAAGTGTATCGAGGTGGGGGCTTCAAAATTCACAGGCAATTGTCCTGTTTCCAGATTGCCTCCTCTGACTAGAGAGTCACAAATCCCTGGGAATGAACAGTTTGATAGAGCGATGACTGCCAGTCTTTAATCCTAGAACTCCTGTGAGGTTTGCTGTGGGAATAAGAAGGCCAATTTAGCCTCATCCATATGTGCCGTGCACTCAGGAATAATGTATTTTGACATGTGTATTTCCTCTAGGATCTCTTTTCACTGCAAAACACCCCAATTTTAGAGAAGTAATTACAAGAATTACATAGGCTCTGGAATATTAATTAATGTTCCTTGTAAGTGGAAAGAGTGCTTCTCATGCTATTTCTCTCTTGGTATCGGACGTGTTTCTGTAATTTGGTGGTGGTTTCGTATCTGTACTAATATACTTTTTCTCTCCACCCTGATGACTCTGTTTCCTGAGATGGTATGGCCACCCACATTGTTTGTATTTTATGCGAGATTTTGGGTTTTCAAACATCATCTTCTCACAAGTCAAGTTGCAAATTCTCATTTATTTCCTAGGTGTTTGCAATCACTGATATTAATTTTCATTAGCTCATTGGGCTGCCGGCTACATCTGTTCGGTAACTCCATAGGAATTGCCTGCCATGAACCGAGAGCTATCTGGGAGATGTGGCTAGCCATAATTTCCTCCCAGGATCCTAGAAAGCTACATGGCTAAACATGTAATATGAAAGGTCTTTACAAGTCATTGAATCATTTTTCCAGATTAGATTTCCAAATGTCAAAAGAAACAGCAGCTCATTAAAACCGCAGCTGTAAAATCCACCAACAGCACATGTAGGAAAGTGATTACAGAGCAAGCTTGATTAATTAGGTGTGAAAATTTAGGACCAGCGTGGTAATAAATGATGGAACTCACCAGCAGCCTGCTTCCCTTCCACTGTGTTTTGCTGAATGGCCAATTTTCCACTTGTCTATTGTACAGAGATCACATTTCAGAGCCGGTAACGTTTACATCTAAATCACAGAGCTAACAGAATACCATGCTTGAGGTCAGACAGAGTTCTGACTTTGGCTTCATTATCCTCTTTCTTTGTAGCCTTTGATACATCACTAAATCATTCTCAGTCTAATTTACTCCATTTATAGATGGTGAATTTCAGTTCCTACTTAGATACCTTGTCTTTGAATAGAAGCAATTTCATTAAAAACATGAACAAAATGAACTTTACATAATCCTGTGTGTGGCTTTGGGGTCTTTGGTATAAGAGATCCTGTGATATGTAAATATTATGTTCATTGTCCAACACAGTTTGGAAATCTGATGTTCTGGCTTATCGAATTAATCTCTTGAATGGAGTTAAATAACATTTGTAAAAGTGCCTAGCCTGGGGCATGGCACATTGAACGTAGTCAATGAACACTTGATGAATCACCACCATCTGAATGGAAAGAGAAGATTACCAATTGCAGAGAATGACAATAGAAAACAATGTACTTATCAGGACAGAAATACTATGGTGAGTAGAATATAATCCCTTTTTGATGATTCAGAAGATAGTATTGTGCCTTGCTTTAGGGTCATAAATATTAATCAATAGTTACAAATATAGTGTTGATCATATTCCATTTCTCCTAGGCCCCAAACCTTCAGTGACTTCCAATTGACTGTAAAAGCCCAATTTTCATGACCTGCTCTTCCAGGGCATTCATTATGCGACCTCCATGTTGTTTCTCACTATTTATCTTTGTGCATCTGAACAGCCCAATTATACTGCTCCGTGCTTATGTCCCAGAATTCCCCACTTCCAAGCCTTTGCTACTCATTAAATAATTTTTGGAGCACTCACTCTATCCCAGGCACTGTGCTAGCTCTGGGGGATAGAAATTTAAATGTATATAGTTCTTGACCTCCAGTAGCTCTTTGTCTAGTAAGGAGAGACATATAAACACACATTTGTAGTCCAGTGTAATAAACTCAATGATAAATGCTCTACCTTGCTATCTAGCTGCAGAAGTTCATGGCTCCCTTAGCTGCAGTGTCTTTTTCCTTTACTTCCCATCAGCCATGTACTCTGACTGCAGCTAGAATCATGTGCTTGCCCAGAACATCCCCCTTTCCAAAATTTCCCTCTAAGCAAGCCCTCGCCTGACTAATTCCTCTGTGCTGTGGCATCCCTCCATTTCTCACAAGTCTCATTGCAACTGTCAGTCTTTTGCTTCCACTATTTTTTTCTCCTTTTCCACTCTCTTCTCTACCAAGCCTGAACTCTGTGGAATATTCCTGAAAATTTCGATGGCTCTCTGGACAGTACCCTAAACTCTCTGTTATTCTACCATAAAATCCTGGATCAATCCTTCTGTCTACCTTCTGCGCTCTATAATTATTCTTTGTGTAGTGTTGAGGACTTCTGGCCAGGCAAACATCACTACCAAGACCATGTTCCTTCAGTTCATTTGGTCACTGGTGCTACCCAGAAATCCTTTACATGTTCCTCATTAGCTGCCAAATTACTGTTTCAGAATTTCTCCTTTCTTCTGTAATGGACATATAAAGCACCTTGTATTCAAGAGTCTGAATCTTATTTCCAAGATATGTGTTGCTGGTAAAATGCTTTAAAGTGTGTGTGTGTCTGTGTTTGTGTGACTGAGAGAGAAAGACAGAGACAGAGAGACAGGCAGAGAGAGGATCAGACCTGCAGCTCAGCTAGATTCTTTCTGGAAGATGTTTAGAGGTGGGTTTCAGGGGTCAAGACTGGAGTGGAGGCTGGGCACGGTGGCTCATGCTGTAATCCCAGCACTTTGGGGGGCCGAGGCGGGCGGATCATGAGGTCAAGAGATCGTGACCGTCCTGGCCACATGGTGAAACCCCGTCTCTGCTGAAAATGCAAAAATTAGTCGGGCATGGTGGTGTGCACCTGTAATCCCAGCTACTTGGGAGGCTCAGGCAGGAGAATTGCTTGAACCCGGGAGGCGGAGGTTGCAGTGAGCCAAGATCATGCCACTGTGGCGACAGAGTGAAACTCCGTCTTTAAAAAAAAAAAAAGACTAGAGTGGAGAGCCTGTTAATGTAGGCTAATAAGGGACTGAGCTAGGGTCTTGGTAGGCGTGAGAGGAAGGAGGAGATAGATTTGAGAAATATGTAGTGAGTAAAATCAGCAAACTCCAGCTGAGGCAGAAAATACAGGAGAAGGTGACTTCTTAGGGAAAAAGCTAATGATTTCCATTTTCAACATGTTGAGTTGTAGTTGCCTGTGGGATATTGAAGCAGAGCTTTGATATATGTGCCTGAAGCTGAGGGGATGAGGCCAGGGCTAGAAATATAGATTTAGGAGTCATCGGCATATAGATGATAATTAAAATCATGTGAATGACTGTGGTTATCCAGGGAGCATGTGGAGTGAGAAAACCAGCGGGTGGAGGACAGAACCCTGTGAAACGACAGCCTTGACAGAGCAGATGGAGGAAGATGAGCCCACGATGGGGCCAGAGGAGAAGCCATCCAAGGCACAAGGAGAGCCAGGGAACATGGTGTCATGGAAGCCTCAAGAAGGAAGGAATGATTAATTATATCACATGTAGCACCGAAACCCAATCAGATCAGGATCTTAAAACGCCCATTACATTTGACATTTAGGAGCTTCTGAGTGACGTTTTCTGAGAATATATTCAATTGGAAGTGGAAGCAGAAGCCAAATTACTGAGGACTGGGAGGGGAAGAAGGGGATTCCGTTAGTATAGATCTCACCTGAAAGTGACAGATGAGGAGGGGAAGAGGTAGACTGGATGGTCACTACCTAGATAGGTATTAGGTAGAACAGATGGTTGTGGAATAGCTGATGCTCTGTGCTTTTGTTGCAAGGTCCTTCATCACTGCTGCACATTTTTACACGTCATTCAAGGAATTATTAAATTAATAGTTCTTCCATGAAATCTCTGAAGATCTTCCGATGGGGAAGTATTATCTCCCTTCTGTGAACTCTCATAACTCCAAATGTATGGTTCTGTGAAGACATTCACTTCTGTTTTTCTTTAAACCTCATATTATGTTTATTTATTTATCTACTCAATTTTTAGATCATTAAGTACCTCAAATATATTTGTTCAATATTTGCTCAATATTTATTTTCCAGTGTTCTATATGCCTATATTTTAGAACATAAAGTAGCCAAAGAATGCTGTCAGGCCAGCAGGAATTCAATAATTATTGCAGGAATATATCAACCTGGACATCAATCACAACTACATAGAAATGTTTTGGAACTTTGGTTAGCATAGACTTTTGTTAATAGAATCAATTAACAGAAGGTGACCTGTAGGTAATATTTTTACCCTAATTGTTGACAAAATTCTTTAGCTTGGGCTTCTGCTATACATGGTTCTGGGAAAAATTTGAAGTTGAATTTCCCACAGAGGTAGCAATTCTCACCTCTCTGTGGTATGGAGATTTTAAATTGTTGGGAAGAAGAGTCAGCTGGAAGGGCTTGAATGTGATACTCTCATATCTTTGGTAACAAACAATACCTTAAACAAAAACTGCTCTTACAGGGTTGGCTCAAGAGAGTCCTTCAAAGAAGTCTGAGCACACTTTTCTCTTTTTGTGTCATTTTAGAGGGTAATGGTTGTCAAGTCCCAGTTGTTCCAATATTTAATTTATATGAATAAGTACAGACATTTGGATATTCTCATAGGATTTCTTTAGAAATCCACATGGATGTCTTTGTTTTTGTTCCCTGGGAAGTCACTGCTGGGAAAGGATGTGGAAAGACAGGGTTATCTATCCCTGTGTCTTCCAGGAAATCCCAGCACTGGGATAACAGTTAAATGGTTTTCTTCTAAAAATGAGAGAATTTTAGAGAAAGACTGGGTACTTACTGATTGAAGTGCATTTCCTTTCAAAAGCAGTCTCATATGGGGCCTGTTTTTACCCAAAGCAGGAGGAAACCATGATTTCGGTTGTTTTTATGTGTGAGCAGAGGAAGCTGTTTTGTTTCGGTTGTTTGTATGTGTGAGCAGAGGAAGCTGTTTTGGACAGAGCTCTATGGACAGTCATCCATTTCAGCCCCCACTGATGGTGCAATGTCCCCTCACCTGTGAGTATCTGCAAGGGAAGGATTGAAGTAGCAGAGAAGGGCCTCTTGCCTGGGTGAATGCTCTGCTGCTGCTGACTTGAAATTCTTAATAATTTTTGAACAAGGGAGTCTGCATTTTCATTTTGTATTTGGCCCTGAAAATTATGTAGGCTGTCCTAAGTGTCAGCACTGGGCCATGCTGATGGTGGATCCTCAGCTCCACTTGCGTACATGACTAAAAGACTCCTCAGGGTCCCGTTGCTGGTGACAGCACCTCATCTCCAGGGGTGCTGGGGAAGAGTGAGAATGGTGAAACGCTCACTTGTTAGTCTTCTTGAAACAGCTCAGTATGTTCGCCAGCCAGCAGCATCATCTTCATATAAGATAACCTGAACATTCTACGTACTTAATGAGACCACTGGAGTGTCTGTTCCAATTACCTTTTTGGGGAAAAAGAATGGAACACGCTGGCATGAATGAATAGCAGCTGAGTGTTCATTTAAAAGGTCAGGTCTATTCAGTCTCTCCTCTTGGTGCGCTGGTCTCACTGCCCCACTCTTGGCACTTTAATCAGATGCTTGTTTCGCAGTCCAATGTGGCACACTCAGGGTTCGATGGGGCCAGTACATTGTGCATTTATTTGGATTAACGTGTCTTATATTAAGTTTTCTTTTCCAAGAGGTTTATGCAGAGCAACAGATAATGAAGTTTCTGCTGCAGTGCCATCAAGAGGCTGGCAGAAAAGCATTTGCTGGACAGAACACGCTTTAAGATTGTGACTCAAACAAGTGAGCCCAAGCCTGCTTGGGGAGTGATTTTCTTAAAACAGTAGTGACAAAATCTCATAGAGATGCAAAGACGATGCCTGGAAGCCTGGAGCCATCCTTCATTTTGGATGACCGCTCAAGATTGCAAATATTTGTGGAGAAGTTACAAGCTGCCCATAGCGGCGTGGAACTTACAGTGGAAGCATCATTTGAGTGTTAGACAAGGATGGCAGGGCAGAGCTTCGTGATTAAGTTAATATGTATTGATATTTCTCCTGTTGTTTTGACTTCCTAGGCTGTTTAAATTCACTCTTGACACAACAAAATACAAAAGAGGCTGCAATGACATTGATTTTTTGGAAATCTTGCCTCTGAAAGATAGTGTGTTTTTTGTTCTGTGTACGTGTGTGTGCTTGCACGTCAGCATTGACAGGAAGGCAGAAATGTTACAACTGTGGCACAAATAATTATGTGAAATTGTTAAGCATAAATTATCAAGGGAAATGCATTTTGATTGTGAGCATAAATCAATTTTATGTGTTATGAAATTGCCATCATTTGAGTTTGCTGAGGTGACTTATTTCTGGCAGCTGTAAGCACATGATAGTTTGAAAATAGACACTCTGGTGTCTCAGGTCTTCATCAAAACCTGGACTCCTTGACTCGTAAGGAGAAAGACCACAAGTGTGAAGGGGTTTGTGTGTGTAAAGAAATGCCCATTTCACACTCTTTGACCTGAGGCAAGCGAGATTTGACTAGGCCTACATTCCTTCAAGAAGGCTTTAGCCAGGCAGATTTAGCCCCTTTGTTTAGCATGGCCTGCAATACCTGTGCTTCCAATTCAGAAACAAATTTAACTGCAAACTTCCAGCATATTCTTGCACCATGAAACATGCTTCATCATCATTGAAAAAGATTTGTTTAGTTTTAGCAGACAGACAATACTCTATTATCTAGCCATCTCGCTATTATCTAAATGGAAAGAACCAATAATAACTATAAACAGAATGTCTACAAACCTAAATGTTAGTCTCTGCATTTTATACTTGGAGTTTCTGAGGTTGGGGGCACGGTGCATCTATAGATGCATAGATTAGATGCATCTATATTCAAGTGTGAATGCATATATTATATTCACATTTGAATATAGATGCATCTAATCTAGGGATTTTCAATATTCAAAACAAAGTAATAATGCTTCTCTTAGGAAACCCAAGTCAGAGAATCCAGCAAGTTGTCTTTCTTCCCCAGATTGTAAGCCCTGCTCAGCCCTTCCCTCTCTGTAGGCAGACAGCACTGGCCAGGCGGAAAGCCGCAGCAGCCTGCGGAGGGCTGGAGGACTGCGTTTCCTCTCTCACTCTCTGTTTCTGTGATTTAACACTTTTTGGGAGCAGAGAGAAGTCACCTGACTATTTTGGTTTGGAGGGACTGCTGGTCAGACTGTAGGGAGCAAAAAGCAGCAGAGACCAAGATGGTGATCATGGAGGAGTATGACCTATCAACTGTGCCAAAAAGACTTCAAAACAACACAGGCTGAGCAGCACTGACCCCAGCGTGCTCTTAGAAGTTCTGGCTCTTTCCTCTTGAAGATGGCGCATGCCCTGGACCTGGAGGCAGGACTGTGGGGCCGAGAGCACAGCCTCTGGGGCAGACTGCTGGGGTCTGAGTCCTGGCTCTAATTCCATAGCTGTGTGACTTTCGGCAAAGTATTTAACCTCTTTCTGCCTTGGTTTCCCCACCTGTGAAATGGGGAAGATAACAGTACCCGTCTCAGAGGTCTGTTAAATGAAATAAGATAATATATAGAAAACGGCTAGAAGAGGATTTGGCACATTGAAAAAACAGTATGTGTCTTAGTTGTTTATCTATATATAGATAATTCAGAATGCAGCAATCACCCTTCGTATCTGCCTTCAGGAAACAGCTATAATGGTAACTTCACATCTAAATCTATATCTACTCTTTGATTTGGAAAAAAAAGTTTCAGTATTTCTTCCACAAATGACTTTTAACTGTTTTTATTTTCCCAACTCCAGAGTGGGGTAAATATTTCAGCCAAATTTCTGAAAACTTTATAGGATTCTCAAAAATGAACGAGGATGTTGAGCTATCTCAAAAGTAGGTAGCACCCTGTGAGTCTTGCGGAAAAAAACAATACTGGAAGTTAAAATGACCCCAAATTATTCTAAATTGAAGCAAGTATTTAAAATGCTTTTTTAAAACGGATAAATACAAACAAGAAACCAAAGATGAAATGATTGGAAGGTCTGAAGTTGTCATTGACAGATAATGTGATGATGTACACACAAACCACAAAGAATTAAACCATTGTAACTAAAAGCAGAGGCCAGTGAAGTTTTCAGATACAATATTAACTATAAAAGAGCAAAGGCATTTCTGCATACTAGCAGTAACCAGCCAGAAGACTTTTAAAATCCAGGATACCCCCTATAACAACCAAAACCAAAAGCAACATATGTAGCAAAGAATACATTGAATATTTAAGAAAAAATATAAAAATCTGTTATGGATATTCAGAAATAAAACAAATACATGTTGAATCCTTTCATACTCTGAATAGGATAATTTATCACAATAAAGATGTCAATATTCCCAGATTAATCTATACATTCAATGCAAATCAAATGTCCAATTAAAGTACTAGCTGAATTTTTTTTAGACAGAGTCTTACTCTGTCACCCAGGCTGGAGTGTGGTTGCGCTGTCTTGGCTCACTGCAACCTCCGCCTTCTGGGCTCAAGTGATCCTCCCACCTCAGCCTCCCAAGTATCTGGGACCAAAGGTGTATACCACCACACCCGGCTAATTTTTTGTATTCTTTTTGGTAGAGAAGGGTTTTGCCATGTTGCCCAGGCTGGTCTCAAACTCCTGAGCTCAAGTGGTCTGCCTTCCTGGGCCTTGCAAAGTCCTGGGATTACCAGTATGAGCCACTGTGCCTGGCCCAGCTGGATTTTTTTTTTTTTTAAATAATTCAATGAATGTATTCTAAATGTATATGAGAGGACAAAGGTCCATGCATAGCTAAGTCAACTTTATGAAAGGAGAGATGTGCCATAAAGTTATAGTAGTTAAAACATGTGGACTCTAAGAACAAATAGGCCAATGGAGCAAAAGACCGTCCTCAGAGATAGAACCAAATTGATTTGATGAATTTTGTAGGTGGTAGTAGAAACAATCAGGAAGAGGCTGTCTTTTTAACAGCTGTGATGGAGAACCTGGCTTACTACATGGAGAAAAATAAAACTGGAAAAATAAAACTGGTGGTTCTCACTGGAACCACCTATGAAGGTGGACTCCATGTTAGTTGCAGACCTAAATCTGAAAGGTTAAAAGTTAATAGAAAGTAATGTTAGGGAATCTTTGTGACCCAGGATGGGGGAAGACTTTTTTAAAACACTAAAAGTACAAAAAGTACATAAAGGCAAAATTGGATTACAGTAAGATTAGGTGCTCTGTTCAACAAAAGATGTCATGGATAAAATCAACACTAAGAGATTGAGAGATGATATGTAGGATGATAAGCTGATGAGATTAATACCTAAAAAATCTTGAGACTCAGCAAGAGAAAGACAAGAGCTCTAAAAGAAAAATGAGATATGAATAGCAAATTTGTATAAGATGAACCCAAATTAAACCAAACAAGCAATACAAAGAGATGCTAATTTTTTTGAAATTAAAGAAAATGGAAATTCCCATATAACTGACAATAATTAGGAAGCTGGGTGGTATGTGGATGAGGGTGAGGGGATACAGGAACCCTCACGGGAGGAGTAGAGACTGAGATTGTCATCGTGAAGAGTAATCGGAAAGTACTTGCTTAAATTAAGTATACATATACCTTACTGTCAAGCAGTTCCCTCCTAGGTGCAATCCCAGAAACTTCTTCCAGGCCAGCTCCGAGGATGGCATTGTTCATGGTAGAGGAGAGATACCTATCAAGGCAGGAATGGATAAATAAAGCATGATGGACTCACACTGTGAATTACAATGACACATTTAGAAGCAACAGAACAGATCTACCCAGCACAGCATGGCTAGATCTTAAACCCACAGTATTCAATGTAGAAAGAAGCTGAATGAGGTCTATAGCACAATACAGTATTGGTAGAGTGAAATACATGTAAACAAATCAAATAACATGTTTTACAAGATCATATGTAAATGAATGTGTGTGTATGTGTTTGTGCACGCTCACCTCTCTTTCTTTCTAACATGTTTACATGGTTGCTTATGGGAGAAAAGGACATAGGAGTGAAGAATGGCACAAAAATGGGGCTGTGTATGAACTTAATGGTGTAAGTGTGCCCATAAATAAGGCTTATAATTAACTCAACTCTCTGCACATGAGGTCAACGCTAAAGGGCTGGGAAGAAACATTTAAAGAGTTTAGGAACCAGCCTCTACCATGTCCCTACCAAAACCCTGTTAAAGACCATCCAGCAAGTCTGCCTTACATACAACTCAAAAGTCTCTGTGTTACAGATGATTCCTCTGCTGCTGCTGCAAGCAGAAACTCTGATTTCTCCTGTACTGAGGTTGATGTAACTTTATTTTTGGCATACAGCCACTTTTCCACAAGTGGAATATCAAGGCATTCGTCTCCACTACAGCAATTTGGGAATTTCATTTAGCTTCATTATGATAAAAGTTCACTCAACCTGAGTGCATGATAAGCAACTTCTATTGCATTTTCCATATTCGTGTATCTAAGGAGAAGGCAAGTTGCTCTCCAAATTTATGCAGATGCTAGAATTCTAAGATGAAAAATAGTGGGAAAAACAGTTCACAAGTCTCAGATGCTAAATAACAACAGCGAGGGTTCAAAAACTGTTTCCAGATTTCCAGAAAATCTTTAACTTCATCAAGAGATAAATCAAATTGCAGGTGCTATTGACAGCTATTAAAGCTGGAGGATGGCACATCTTGATTGGGAAAAGCAAATTAAAAGAGGCAGCCAATTAACCCTTTATGCATGTATCATTTAATCTATTTTCACAGACTTTTTAGTTTTTTATTATGCTTTCTAGAAACTTAATTATTAGAGGTCACCATTTTTTAAAGTCAAATTTATCTATTAAAAACCCTAAATTTGGCTGGGCACAGTGGCTCACACCTGTAATACCAGCACTTTGGGAGGCCAAGGTGGGCAGATCACGAGGTCAGGAAATCGAGACCATCCTGGCCAACATGGTGAAACCCCGTTTCTATTAAAAATACAAAAATTAGCTTGGTGTAATGGTGTCTGTCTGTAATCCCAGCTACTTGGGAGGCTGAGGAAGGAGAAGTGCTTGAATCTGGGAGACGGAGGTTGCAGTGAACCGAGATCGTGTCACTGCACTCCAGCCTGGCAACATAGTGAGACTCTGTCTCAAAAAGCAAAAAACAACAAAAAAACAAAAAAAGCCCCCTAAATTTACAAAGAAAGGAAAGATAAAAACATAAATGGAGTACATCACTCTCCTTTCTGAGATGCATTAGAAATTTTTGGAAACTAGAATATTCTATGTGCATTCAGAAATGCCATGTATTTATTGTACCCTCTAGATGGCTACCAGTGAGTATTAAATAAAATACTCATTGAAATAAAAGGTTGATTAAGCTCAAAATGGTAATGGACGTCCATGTTAGACAGGGTATTTCTCAAAAGCGTTTCCTATGCAGGTAATTTTTATGCATTACTTTTATAGTTTTCATTCATTCATTGATTCACTCATTCATTCATTCATTCATTCATTCTTGAGTCTTTCATTCATTAAGTATTGTATGCCTATTCCATGCCAGGGACTGTTCAGCCTTTGGTGGCACCCTCACTGGCCTGCTTGTCCACTGCAGGGGCCATGCCTATTTGTAGTCCCAGAACCAGCAGAGTCCACAGAAATAGGATGCTCTTAACTTTTAAGGGGACATTAGGTCCCATCCTCCAATTCCATTGAGACGTTGCCCACATTCTTTTTCAAGACTTTTTAGGGAGGTCCTTTTTCTGACTTCCTGTATCTCTGTACCCGGTTCTTGACTCAGTATTTAATACCAAGTGTTTAATAATATCAGTGCAGTTGTATTTCTTACTCTTTGTGAGACAATGTAGTTTCTATCATTCTTCAGTACCTGAGCAGGGGTTGGGGGGGGCGGGGTGGGGGGGAAGAGCAGTGACTGTTACTCTGTATCAGGCACTGTTCTCAACATTTTACATGCTTTTAGTCAACTTGGCCTTACCGTGACCCTCTGAGGAGCTAGAAAAACACCCAGCTCATATCACTCAGATGCTAAACAACAAGTAAGTCAAAAACTGCTTCCAGACTTTCAGAAAATCTTTAACTTCATCAAAGGGATAAATCAATTTGCAAGTGCTATTGTCAGCTACTATCATAATAATTAATATTAGCCCCATTTTACAGATAAGAAAGCTGAAATCTAGGAAGTTTAAAAGATGTGCTCAAGGCTGCATAGCCAGAAAGTAAAGGAGACGTGAATTTCACGAGACATGGTTGAGTGTACTCGCCTTTTCCAAATGAATCTCCATTCCTTTAGAGATGACCTGAAGGATAGAGGATACTGTGTCCAATCTTCTTCCCTCCCTCCTGCTGCTCTGAGGTGATGTCACCAACGCCCCAGTGCAGATCCCCTGTTCCAGCAAACAGGTCCAAAATAGTGTTCTGAAATCAGGGGTCCTACATTTTGGTGGGAGAGAGCCCCAGGGAAGGAAAGAGGGATAAGTTTGGGATGCAGAATGGTCAGATGATAGAGTTGAAGGTTCTACATGAGGGAGGGTAGATGCTCAGCAGAGGCCACGGGGAAAATATTAGTGCTAATTGGACAAACTGGGCTGGTGAACCTGCAAGTCACCCTGGCAGGACAGGAGAGCCTCGCACCCTTTGCTTCTACTCATCTGTTTTGATGGAAGGCCTTGCTCTCCAGTTTCCTGCCATTCCTACTCCATTGAAGGGGGTTTTGTGGAGGGCTAACACTTCATTTCAGAAACTTGGGATAGATTGACTCTGACTTAAACTCTAAGGTGTACCTTGCAGAACTGGGCATAACTTATTTTATTTGACAGCGAAGAGTAGCAACGGAGAGTTCATTCTTATTTTTTTCTTTTCCCTCTTCTTAAGCAAGAGGTTTCTTGTATGTAGACTAGCTCTCATAACTAACATTTTGATGAAATTAGAAGCATACATATTAATGCCACTTGTTTTTCCAAATTTCCCAGAGAATGGTCTTGAAGTACAGTGTTGTAGGTTCTGTCAAACTCACACGTCGGCTAGGAGCTGCTTGAGAGCTGAATTTATTGTCTGAATAGCTCCTTGTGCCCCGTCCTCACCCGTGTGGACCCGGCAGTGTTGCCCAGAGTCTGCTGAACCCTTGGTGGTGCCACCCTGTCAGGAATCCTGCCTGTGCCTTTGGCTCACGGCTGCTGATTGAAGTCTGTGGCATATGTCCCCTATATATAGATATGCACATATCTATACATGGCTGTGGAGCTACAGATAGGCACACTGACACCCCCACACGTGAATCTGTGCAAATTTTTTTCTTGACTTTTTCCTTCAACCCAGTGATTTCCTAACGATCTGTTACCCATCTAAGACAGATTGCTTTTCATGGTTCAGCAGTCCCAGCACAGACATTCATTTTAATCAATAGAGCAGTCAAAAGAAATAATAGATTTACTTGTTTTTTTCTTTTTTTACATTTAATTGGAAATTTTCAAGTGATTACCAACTTGTGTAGATCTCAGAGTTTAGGAAGCACTGTTAGCTAAGCACATGGGCCTGGCATAAGTGCACACACGTCACCAGGCAGGATGTGGGTCTGCAGAGAGGCTGGGCTGGGGTGGAATGATGCAAACTGTTCCTGTGGAACAGCCTAGTTCCCCTCATTTCTCTCTTATATCATCAGCACTAAACTCCAAATTCCCAGGCATTTCTCTAGGACTCAGGGCCTATCTTTCATCCTCACCCTCATTGCCAATACCTTACCCAGGCTGGCACCATCATTCCCTTGTGCTGCTGTACATCTGGGCTCCTTGCCTTCAGTTCTTCTTCCAACTGTTCTTTGAATTAGCTTTCTAAAGAAAAATATAACCATGCCACTTCCTTACTCAAAAACTGTATGTAACTCTCCACTGCCATGTGGCTTTGAGCTTGTTACTTAAACTCTGGATGTCAGTTTTTAAATCTGCAAAATGGGAATAAGAAGTCCAGATCCTTAGCAAAGCAGGCAGAGTTCTCAGCCTCTACTGAGTCAACTAGTCTCTGAACACCCTACGCCTTTTCCTGTAACTCTGTCTCTATGGCAAACTTGTACCCTTCCTTCAAGACTCAGGTCAAATGCCTCCTCTCCTGCAAAGCCATCACTCTTTGGAAAATTGTGTCCCAGTTCCAGGTTCCCCCTGCCTGTTTGCTGGGCACTGTTTGATGACAACACTGGCCGTTGGTGGCCTCTGGGCTGTAGGCTCCATGATGGCAGTCGTGTGCCTCGTCTCTCTCTCCGCCACAGCACCCAGCACAGTGTCTAGTGCAGAGTCCAGCAAACAGCATGGATGAGCGAGCAAAGTGTGTGACCTAGAAGGAGTCTGGATCAGGTAGCTATGTCTCAGCACTGCTCTTCTTTATGTTAAAGTCTTGCTTGGCTAAGAAACTTAGATGGAAGTTATCCTATTGGTTGATGTCGGTTGGATTCCAAAGCCCTCCTAGATTCCTGCAGACAAATTATTAAGAGAGAAAACCACTTTGGGGGCCAATCTGGAATGGTTTGGAAACCTTTCTGTATTCTCCTTTGATGCCTTAAAATGTGTAAATCATTTTATGGACTGTCCTGTATTTTGCTAGTAGGACTATGATTTTATGAGGTGCATGTTATCACTCTCCTTTCACTGGGGGAGAAACGGAGGCCTTAGAGCCGTGGCTCCTCAACTGTGTTTGCATGCAACATTACTTGGAGCAGCCTTAAAAAAACTCCTGCTATCCAGACCAATTATATCAGAATGCTGGGGCTGGGCCCAGGCGTCAGTTTTGTCAAAGCTCCTCACGCGGCTCCGATTTGCAGCCAAGTTGCGAACACCACCCTAGAGAATTTAGATTCCATACCCATGGTGACTGCAAGGCAGTAGAATCAATGCTAGAACCCCAGTCTTCGGTGCTAGGCCTCCTTCTAGGACTCACACTGTCTCTTTGTTATGACCGTGCACTTACTACAGATAATCAAGCTCCATCCCAGAGCGTCTGCTCCCTGTGCTGTGGCAGGGGAGGGTCTTCTGGTCTCTTTTTCCTCAACTGTAAACTAGAGACACTGAAAATTCTCTTACAAAGCTTCTGTTTGAATCCAATGACATGAGGCCCTATAGATGGGAACAACTTTTAAATTAGAGGGTTGTGTAATATTATAAAATGAAGAAATAGTAATCCCATCATGAAGATAGATTGCTTTGAGCAGATTGGCTTCTTATGGGAGACTTGGTGTGATCCTGAGGCTGCTGGAGATTTGAGGTGGACGGATGCAGCATTCTCCTCCACATAACTGTCTGGGAATGGGAATTTTCAGGACCAAGTATGTAGAGCTGTCCTTTAAGTCTCACCTGCGACAGGGTATCTTCTTAGTATGTTGTTCCAGTCAGCTTTCTGCTGCCAAGGATATAGTAATTTGCCTACCCCTGAAGAGAGACCAAACGCAGACAGAGTATTCTGCAGGCAAAATCATACTTAGAGTGTCTCAGGTTATCAGAGTAAGTGGTAGTTGTCTGATTAGAAAGTGGAAAGATATTATTCAGACATGGATGTATCTGTAATCAGCAATGATGAAAAAGGAGGTATACAGGAAGTGAATGGTAATTAGAGAGGACTTGGGGGACATTTTTGCCTAGGTGTATCGAGTCTCTCTTCTGCCTAGAGAATGACCCATTGCTTAGAATTTCCAGGGACCTGGGGACCCATTAGCATTGCAATTGTCATATAGCTTGGAAAGGTGGCTGCAGGCATTCTATTTTTGGAAGGATTCAAACAGCGTCATTCTTGAAAAGATCTTGTAAGTTTGGTATCGGATCAAGAAAAATACCGAATAAAAACCTGGTCTTCACCAGTAGTTGCCAAGGATAATTAGGCTAAAGCCTCCTCCTTGCCTGTGTTCAGGAGAGTTGTTCTGAGAAGTCCGAGACTGAAGGGATTTTGAGATGAAGAATTGCACTTCCAAGGGAAGGAAGACAAGTAATTTGATCTGGTTGTGGGACTATCAGACCGAAAACATGGAGACCTGATTCAATTTCACATCTGCCAGCTGACTGACTTGCAAGGTCATCTTTTTGTTTTTAGGCTTATTTAGCTCTTAGCTACTAAACAGACATATATTGAGAATCATATATTGAGAGTCAGAAGAAATGTCATCTGACTCTTGTGAACCCTGAAACTTAACATTTAACACATAAGTATATTTGATGGCTTATAAAAGAGCCCAGTTTTCTACCCTGACCGGTGGCCCTAGTGTCTCAACAAAATAAGCATCTGAAAGTTCACGGTGTTCTGGGAACATGGCCCCAGTGTGAACAGTGGGTACACCCGTGCACAGAAAGCCACCATCGATACTTCAGTGATTGAGAGACCTCTTTTTTTGTGATGACATAGAGCCTGATCTCAGGAACGGAGGCTGTGCAAAGACCCTCTCCCTAATTAGGATCGCTGCTTCTTCACTGGCAGCAAAGCACAGACAACCTTGTTTCATATGCAAATTGCAGGAAACGTTCTCCCTGCCCCTGTAGCTTCCCTTGATTTAGGAAGTCATTCATAGCCCCACTATTGTCTGCGTCGGGGGGCTGGGGAGGAAGGAACATTCACAGGCCCTCCTCACCCCTTTAAATGGATGTTTAATAAGCTTGGAAATGCAATTGTCTCCAAGAAAGCCAACACGGGAGAATTAGAGCCTGTGTGCTTAGATGAATATGAAACTTCAACATAGTCCAAGAAGACCCCCGCAATCCCTGCTAAATAAGATTTGATTTCTCTTTAAGCTGTTTTTAATAGCTGGAATTACAGAACATTGTGTTTACCAGCTAATAGGTTTGTGAGCAGGCGGCTGGCTTTGTCTTCAGGGTGACACCATGTACACCTGTATTCACAAAGCCACCCCTCCCATTGGTGGAAGCTGAGCTTATTGCTTCCGGAGTATCTTCCCTGTCTGCTTCTCTCTCTCTTCCTATTTTATCATCATGTCTCTGTCCCTGTCTCTGTGTCTTTCTCAATATGTTTATTTTGTCTTTTAGGGGCAGGGGGAGCAAAGCAGTTTTATCCAAATTCTGCTTTTAGTCTGTTATGTTTTAGAACCAGGAAATGGGGAAAAAGAAAGAGTCCTAGACAACTTAGCTCTGATAATTCATTAAGAGAAATGAAGGCCCCAGGCAGGCCAAATGTTAATTGCCCCCAGGAGACCAGGCCTTCCACTGTGCATTTTGTTCTGGGATGTGGCCCAGATCACAAAACACACAAACTTACAATCTAAGCCTCAGACCATGCGGAAGAGTCAGTCTGCTCTTTAAAGCTGTGTCTTCCACCCAAAAATATGAACAACAATTAGTTATAGTGATCAATATTAATAAAAAATAGTATTAGTGTTATCTTTGAGCACTAACAATGTGTCCAATCCTGAATTTTATATGCATTTAGTCCTCTTGACTGCTTTTTTATATGGATGGAATCATTCCCATTTTACACATCAGGGACCTGAATGACTTCCTCACACTGAGGCTGAGGCAGAACTTGCAAAGGGCTGAGCAGGACTTGAACACAGGACCATCTGACTTCAAATGTGATGCTCATAGACTGCTGACAATAGGCACCTGCATGGCATGGGCTGCCTCGAGAACTCTTCTGAACACTGTGTCTGCATTTACACATCCAATCTTCACAACAACCCTATGTGGAAGGCACTTTCATTTGTTCCCATTTTCCAGAGAAAGAAACAGAGGCACAAGAGGTTATGAACCTTGCCCAAGCCACATAGCCCTGGCAGGATGTGAGGTATGGGGCTGTGAACCCAGGCATGCCGCTCCAGGGTCTGAGCCCTGAGACCTCGATGCGATACTACCTCCCCGCTAAGCTCCTAAGCTCGGAGAGAGCTTCTGCAGCTCCTGAACCCACTCAACAAATGCATGTTAAACACCTATGAGATTCCACACTGTGTCCGGGTCAGGAGACAGCTAGAAACACCACTCCTACCTTGGGTTGAGTGGGTGGGTAGGGAAGTGCAAAGGGGCTGCCCACTCCCCTTTCCTAAATGCCTTTCTGCACTGATTTTGAAATTTCTGTCTTTAAACGAAGGCTGCTAAGGCTGAGATGTCCTTTTGTTACGTGCAGTTATTTGGGCCGACTTCTGCACCACACAGGATGGGTTGTCCCTGGTCTAGTGCCCTTCTGAGGATGGTCTTGGTCCCTGTGCTAGACAGCACTGTCCACAAGTGAGTGGAGAGAGGCTGAGTGAGGAAAGAAACCCATAAACCCAATAATGTACCCACCTTCATCCATCTGTACACCCCCCACCCATCATCCATCCATCCATCCACCCACCTATCTATCTATCCACCCACCCATCCACCTATCCAACCATCATCCATCCATCCATCCATTCATCCATCCCCCCACCCACCCATCCATCCATCCCCTTATCCACCCGTCGTTCATCCATCTATACACCCGCCCATCATCCATCCATCCACCCCCCACCCATCCCCCCACTTATCCACCCGTCGTTCATCCATCTTCCCCTCTACCCACCCATCATCCATCCATCTATCCTCCTATCCACCCACTTATCCACCCATCATTCATCCATCTACCCATCCACTCACCCATCATCCATCCATCCACCCACCCACTTACCCACCCATCCACCCTTCCACCCATCCTCCCATCCATCCACCCTTCCATCCATCCATCCACCCACCTATCTATCTATCCACCCACCCATCCACCTATCCAACCATCATCCATCCATCCATCATCCATCCATCCATCCATCCATCCAAAGTGAACGGGCTTCTTGGCTCCTGAGTGAGAGGGGCCATGTTAGAGGCAGGTACTCAATACAGTCCAGTGGGGAATCAACAGAATAAGTGGTTTTCCTAGAAGGAGACAGAGTTAGAAAAACCTTCACAAAAGGCTTTGTGATCTTTTGGCATCTTCTCGAAAGGGGAGATGTCAAGAGGGGTTCATGAATATTTAGAATTCTCTGGAAACATCTCTGAGACCTGGAGCGGTGGTATCTTTTCTCTTTTGATCCTGCCTGTGCTCGCATCACTCATCACACCCCACCCATCAAGGCAGCCTCACATCTCCCTTTACTCACCTTGTCAGGTTCCCCTTCCTCATTCACAGTGTGTCGTGGGAACGTGAGAAATAACAGATGCAGCAAACAGTATGGAAGCATATTAATAAATCATTTTAAAGTATTAAAATTGATACTGGGCTTTTCTGCAATATTTTATCATTTATAATTTATTAAGCATGTTATTTGTCACCTGGTTAAGCAAGAACAACCAGTATTTCACTGGGGGACCCGATTTCTCAACGTGGGATGGAAGAGGTGGAGTCCTTCCCACGGAGAGTGATAGGATGCCAGCCTGAATGTCAGCTGGCAGCTTGACCTCGTGGTTTCTTAGTTTGTTTATGGAATATGATGACAGCCCAAAGCCCTCTGAATACCTAGGACAGGCAGAGGCATGAAAGGTATGAAGAGTGCACATACTTTCTCTCCTTCATGTGTCTCCCTTCTCCTGGGGCAAGATGGGGGGGTGGGTGATTCCCACTGATGCTGTCCAGTCTCTCCTGCACTTACTGTCACTCACTGAGTAGCCATGGAGTCCTCCAATGTGCCAGGCATGGTTGGTAGCAATAAGCACACATCACTAAACAAAACAAACCATGGTCCCGGCCCTTGTGGGGCTTATCTGCTAGTGGGAGGAGATAGATAATAAAAAATAAGCACACCGATTCTGCAAATGTGATAGTAGATTAGCAGGTGATAAGTGCTGTGTCTTAGCTAGAGCTGCTATACAAATGACCATAGCCTGGGAGGCTTAAACAACAGACCTCTATTTCTCACAGTCTGGGAGCTAGGAAGTGCAAGATCAAGGCTTGGCAGAGCTGGTGTCTGGTGAGGGCTGCTTCCTGCTTTGCAGATGGCTGTCTTCTCCCTGAGTCCTCATGTGGGAGAGAGGGAAGGGTTCAAGGGAGGGAGAGAGACAGAGAGAGGGGTAAACTCTCTCTTGTCTCTTCCTATAAGGGCACTAATTTCATTCATGAGGGCTCCACCCTCATGACCTGATCACCTCCCAACGGCCCCACCTTTTAATACTCTCACTTTAGGAGTTAGGGCTTCAACACAAGAATACTAAAAAGACAAAATGTTCAGTCCATACCACGCTACATAGTACCAAGGATAAAAAAGAAAGCAGCAGAGAGTGTGGGGTGGGCTAACTGGTAGCCCTTTTGTAAGCAGCAATGCTATTTGCTACACACCTTGTTTCTGCGTTTTCCTCGCTGAATGGCATTTGGATCTCAAAGAATCGGAGCCATGTATATTTTCCCACGTTTACAGATCCATGAGGTGTCCCTCAGAAAGGAAAAAATCATCGAGGGATGACTTGTCCTGGCCTGTGACACCCCCTCTTCCACTGCCCACCTGCTGCCTGTGCCGCCAAGAAGGACTGTGCTGGCTCCTGGGACCTTCCCTCCCATCTTTCCAGGAGGAAGAGCCAGCTATAGGTTGGAGAGGCCAGGTGGAGCACACCTGGCCGTGGGGCTGCAGCGCTGTCCCCTCTTTCCAGAGGATGTCCGGGAAAGCCAGTGGACCGGAAGTTGGTGACGTCTGGCAGTTGCTGACCACATCTAGCAAGCCAAGGAATAAATCTGCTCGGTAGCACGGATGGCAAATGGCTGCATCTGGACAGCTGTGTGGCCCAGCCGCTTCCTCTTCAAATTGGTGCCGTCCACTCCTCAATGCCTGGCTTGGGGTTATCTCTGGACAAACATGTCAAACCAGGAGCTTCATTCCTGGAAGCTGCGGTGAACTTCTGGAGTGAATGAATGTGTGGATGTCGGCCTCCCAGAGCTCCTGTTTAGCTGATTCTATGGGCACGGGTCTCTGATCTGAAGCATCTCACCGACTGCATCTATGAGTCAGGCTGTGCTTCTAGTTTCTGGTCATGGACACCTCGGAGATGGAAAACTAGGCAGAATCTGGACATCCCACCTTCGTAAGCCAGCAGAGCCACTTAAGGCAGAGCTCTGGGGGTACGGGATGGTTAGGAATAAGTGAATGAAGGAAGGAAGGAGTTTATAGTTAGCATGCAGAAACGTACACAGTCTTGGTGTTTATTATATTTATCACAGTCTTAGGAGGAAGCTCTGGCTTCTCTGGTAGAAGTGTGTCAGTCGCACACATGGCATCTACCACGTGTCTCGAAGTCGGGGAGGAATTGAGCCCATTCACTTAGGAGGTGAAATGGGATGGCAAGGGCTAGATGTTTTAGAGACAGCTCAGTCTTTACCAAAGGTGCCTTGTCCTAAGAATCTTTTAGGGAACTTGATACAAGTGTTCATTCTTGGGCTGTGCACCCCCAAACTAATCAACCAGCCCTCCAGGGGAGGAGCCTGGGAATTTGCCTCTTGAACCAGCACTCCAGTGATTCTTACAAGAGGGAGCATGTGGCTCTCAACAGGGTGCACATTAGAATTAATCAAGGAGCCCTTGATAATTGCTGGTACCCTGGCCTCATCTTGGAGAGTCAGTTGTATTTCATCTGGTTGGGGGCTGCGTGTTGCAAGTTCCAAAAGCTCCAAGGTGTTCTTATGTGCAGGTAGGGGAGGCTCCTGTGCGCGCTAGACAGTTGAGGCGTCTGCCTAGAAGAGTGCAGGAGGAATCTCTTCCTTGCTCGCTCACTGTTTGCCTCTGGGTGGGTGACTTCTGCTCGTGGAGCCTCACTGCATGAAGAGGAGGTAGTGTCCCCGCGTGGTCCAGTTGAGGGTCCTCTGGAAGAGTTGATGAGCCCCTGGGTGTGAGCACCCTCTTCCACGGACCCCAGCTTTGTGGAATAAGCCACCAGCCCTGCAGCACCCTTTGGGACTGTTTCTGCTCCTCTCCAGCCATTCTTTCTTCTGAGGTCTGTGTCTGTCTGGATGACAGATGCAAAGGGCACAAGAGTCTGGGACAGGCAGGGACCCAGGCAGGTTCTGACTGCTGCTGCGTGTCAGGTAATGAGGAGGGAGGGCTCTGGGCAGGCAACCGCTTCCATGCAGCCTTGTCCACCTCCACATTCTCCTGACTTATTACATTGTAATAAATTGAACCATTCCACTTCATTATTTCATATATGAGGAGATTTATAGATTGTCCTGGTGGCTGAAGAGGCAGTGATTAAGGAAGCAGCGTGCTAATGAATAAGGCTGGGCACAAAGCCGTTTTAATTAATGCACAGCCCAGGGGCTGTAAACCGCTTGCTGATAACAAACCTGCCCCTCGAAGAGTTGAACTGACAACTTCCTACAGAATAAAGGCTGATGGTGACAAGGGGGGAGTCATTCAAGTGACAACTAAGGCTGCTAACCTCAGTCTCCCTACTCCTGGGCTCACTATGGCAGAGCCACCCAACACATATTTACTTATTTTTTCCTGCAAAATAGTTTCTACTCCCTGGTTCCCTGACACCCCACTGTCCTCCACCTCCCCCATGGAGCATCCCAGGGGCTGCGGACATTAGGATCATACTCGAACTTCCTGAAGGTTTTGTTTGGTCAGATTCATGGAGGAGAGGATGCCTGTTGTTCTTCACAAAGGCCCTGTGATGTCATTCTTTTCACCCAAACTTCTTCCAGAGCTCTGGAGATTTAGTCAAGTCCAGTGTGCTTGAAAAGATTTTTTTTTCTCTTTCCTTTTTCACTTTTGGTGGAACAATCCCTGTTGGCAGCTTGGCTTTGGAGGGTTTCATCTTACCAGCAACTTGGCTGCCGTGGGCCTGGCTTCCCAGTGTGAAGGTGCAGGGTTCTCTGAGCGAGCCCAAGCATTCTGCATCCTTGTCACACTGCTCTACACCCTGGGGTTTTCAGTAAAGGCTCTTCCCTGACAAATTAAGTCCAAAGGGTGACGGGAAACACAGTAACCTTTCTCTGTTCTTTCCGTGGTTTCCTGCCAGGATTTGCTGTTTGGAGACACGGGAATGCTGCACTAAGATGACTTTTCAGTGAGTTGATAACTGATGCTTTCGGCCACGACACAGAGCATTATTAGTAGTGCAACTGACTAACATGAAAAATAGTGATTCTCATAACAAAAGGAATGTAGCCACAATAAGAGAAAAATCCTAGCCAACAGAATAATTTGAAGGAAAACGCTATTGATAATGAAATGGGGTTTATTGAATTAACTGTTCCATTTAGCAGACACATGAGCAGAACCCAGGATGGAAGAATGTAATCACCAGCGTGACTCCAGTGATGGAACTGAACTAGATGTGGAGACTGGGGAGCAGCAGAGTCAACTCAGTTATCATCTCGGCGGCCGGGCTGCCGTCCAGCTCACAGAAGCCATCTGATCTGGAAAAGATTTCCAACGCCTGCTGGAGTAAGTTTGGCAATACGTTGTTACTGCATCTGGCCTCCTACCTACAAAAACTACCCCGATGGAAAGGTGATACTGTGTGATGAGTTACCCCGTCCTCCTGCGACTGCTCTCTGTCATGTTTTCAGAGCAGCCCTCCCAGTCAGGAGAAGCAATCGCATTCCATCTGGGGACGTCTGAGAGGAGATGCAGAAGCCAGTAGCTGATTTTCCTCCCCTGCCCCTTCCCTTGAATAAACACACTTGGTGCATACTGGCCCTGACTCTTGGCTGTCCCCTGTGGTGCACGGCTGGGTCCTGGTGGCCTCTCTGTGGCTGCAAGTCCCCCCCGGGTCTACAGTGTCTCTGGGCCCCCCTCTACTCTTGCTCGCTGAGCTGTGTCTTTCCTGCTAGCGCTGTCTCCATTCTCCTCTCACACACAGTCCTTCTCCCCCACACAAGGCAGCTGCAATATTTGCCTAAAAACTGGAAGCTTTAAGAAATTCCAGGAGGCTGAGGCAGGAGAATCGCTTGAAGCCAGGAGGTGGAGGCTGCAGTGAGCCAAGATTGCGCCACTGCACTCCAGCCTGGGTGGCAGAGTGAGACTCAGTCTCAAAAAAAAAAAAAAAAAAAAAAAAAATTCCAGAGAAGTGGGTGGGTCGGGGAATTAATGTCTTAATATAATATATTAAGAACAGATTAATCCAGAAATAACAGCAATAGTACGTTTTCTCCTAACCTTTCATGAACGATTCCCATATTATTTAAGTTACCTGCTTTTTTATGTTACCTCCATTTGAGACTTGGAAAAATTGAGGCACCTAGGAGGTTTGTGACTGAGCCAGGATTAGTGGTACAGTAGAGGCAAAACAAAAAACGGTGAGACTCGAAGTAGGAGCTCGCCCTTGAGAGACCTGCTGCCTTGGTGAGCTATGCGCTACTTACCTCTGATTTTTAATGAGCAGTTCTGAGTGATCACTGGGCATTTTATGACTAAGATAGGGAGGAGCCTGAGACTGAGAGCTTGGGCAGGAGGATGACCGGCAGAATTTTGTAATTTTCATGTAATTATACTACGTCCCACTTTCTGCAATATCCCCAGACTGCCGGGTTGCCTGTCAGATATATTTTAGAAATGAAATTGAGGAGGAGAGTGCATTTGGGAAATAATAGAACTCAGTTCTAAGTAACATATTAAGCTTAATTTTTAATGGTGGAGAATCTTACGGACACACCATCTGTAAATGTTGAAGATTAAGTAACACAAAACACAGGAATTTTGGCTGGCAGAGCACACAGCATGGTGGCCCAGCACGCCACTAAAATCCAGGGAAAAAGGCTTATTAACTCACGCTTACCTGCAAAACCTACTCTGGCCCAAGTATAACGAAAGGCCTGGCTGGGAAGGAGGACGCCAAAAGAAACGAATCCAGCAGGAGGACTCAATAGGGACGGCTGTTTTCTGCTTTGCCTGAGCAGCGCTGGCTCTTGAGAACTGCTGGAAACTAGGAAGAAAGAGGGTGGGTTTATTTCCTGGGACTACAGCTGTCTGTGACACCTCCGTGGAGGAAGCAAACCTTCGTAATTGAGGTTTTTAAAGGACGTATAGATATTGTTTCTTTGCCCTTAAATTCACTCACACGGATCAGAATGTCAGTAATTTTGGCCATCTCCAGCTGCCATCTCCAGCTGCCTTCTGCTTCCTTGTATTCTTTCTAAGAGTGAACTTACTTATCCTTCCTTTTCCCTTCTTGCCCCTTAGATTATTATGAAAGGCACTGTCACTTCTAGAGGAGGCTCTCGTGTTTAATATGCTTTCCAGCACTTTCTTCTAGTTCCTGTACCATTGAGCTGACCAGAAAAATTGAATCAATACATCTGCTTAAAAAGATATGAAATTCAGTATGTTGAAAGGTCTGTCAAAGGTCAATCAAAAAGGTGTGGCAACCGAGGAATACTATGCAGCCATAACAAAGAATGAAATAATGTCCTTTGCAGCAGCATGGATGCAGCTGGAGGCCATTACCCTAAATGAATTAATGCAGGAGCAGAAAACCAAATATCACACCTTCTGACTTATGTGGGGGAGCTAAACATTGGGCATGGACATAAAGATAAGAACAGTAGACACTGGAGGCTACTAGAGGGGGCAAGGAAGGACAGAAGAAAGGGCTAAACATCTACCTATCAGGTACTGTGTTCACTACCTGGGTGACGATTCAACTGAAGCCCAAACCTCAGTCATGCAATATATCCATGTAAAAACCTGCACATGCACTGTGGGAGGCCGAGGCAGGCAGAAAGCCAGGAGTTTGAGACCAGCCTGGCCAATAGGGCGAAACCCCATCTCTACCAAAAATACAAAAATTAGCTGGGTGTGATGGCGGGCCCCTGGAATCCCAGCTACTCAGGAGGCTGAGGCACGAGAATCACTTGAACCCGGGAGGCAGAGGTTGCAGCGAGCCGAGATCATGCCACTGCACTCCAGTCTGGGCGAGAGTGAGACTCTATCTCAAAACCAAACAAAAAAAACAAAAACAAAAACAGAAACAAAAAATACCCCTGCACATGTGCCCCTAGAATCTAAAATTTTAAAAAAGGGGTGGCAAACTCAAAGGCCTGAGGGTACTGGCTTTTCACATAAGTGAGTGAGATCATGGACATCCAGCGATGCCAAGTGGCTCACACTAAGACCAGGTGTGACACATCCAGCTGTAGTTACCTTTTACAGCACCTTTCCAGGTAAAGCCGAATGACTCCAAAACACCCAGGGCTGTCAGTTGTTCCACATGCGGTTGATTTGTGGTGCTGGTGGCTATGTGTGTCCAGACAAATGCACCTCCAAGCTGCAGAGACAACCTGGCTTCGTGGCCAAGGAGGCACAGTGGTAACACATTTCCCTGGTGACCCTCAGGTCAGATGGATGTCTTTTAATCGTTTCCTCAACAAGCTATCTCCTATCACTAGCCAATCCTAAAATCTCTTCTTCCTCTGTTTTTTCTTTCCTACTTCTTCTATTTTTTTCCATAGGCTGTTTCCATACAGGCAGAGGCCAGTGTCATCTCCAGCACCTGGGAGACATAAGAGAAAGAGCCAGTGGCCTTCCTCTGAGACAATCTCAAATGAATATGCTTGACCCAGACAAGGGAAGGATCACACAGACTCTGTCGAGGTATGTGGCAGTTGATAAATCATTTCCAATAAGCTATTATTCTCTTACTTAAAGCATTCTTGTTTCACTGAAAACAGCTGTTATTTTCTTAGTTGGTTTCAGAAAACATCCTACTATTCCCATCATTGCAATTAGTTCTGATACATTTAGTGTCTTAGTCACCTTTCAACTCCATGGACTCCGTTTCCTAAGTGCCATGAGACATGTTCCTGGGGAAACACTCCACCCAGGCAGTGATTGAGAGCAGGAGGAGGGAAGCAGGGCCCAGTGGCTCCATAGTCAGGTCAGAGGCCTCAGCTGACCCCACAGGGGATTCTGGAAGCTGGCTTCATCCTTCAGAGCTGTCCCTGATCAGTGCAACAGGCCAGGCCTTTATTCCACCTTGCTGATCCCTTGGCAAGGCTGCCTCTTTGGCCCGGGGCCTTCCTGGGGAGGGACACAGCAGTGAGGCGGCTGCAGTGCTCCTGGGGGTGGGCTCCCCTGTCTGGGCCTGGGGTCTGGTCTGTGCACCAGGAAGTTTGTGTAAGGGGAAGATTCCCACCTCATTGCTCTCTGGTCGAGATATTTTGTCTGTGAAGTCGCACAGGAGATAAGATTAACTTTTGGCTTTAAGAGTATGTAACACTATCTTTTCTATGGCTAAACAATATTCCATTGGGTATGCGCGCGCACGTGTGTGTGTGTGTGTGTGTGTGTTGAGGGGGCACTTTGGTTGATTCTGTATCTTTGCTATTGTGAATAGTGCTACAGTAAACAGGCTAGTGCAGGTATCTCTTTGATATATTGATTTCTTTTCCTTTGGATAGATAACCAATAGTGGGATTGCTTGATCAAATGGTAGTTCTATTTTTAGTTTTTTTTATTTTTTATTTTTTATTTTATCATGATGTCATTTGCAGCAACACAGATGGAACTGAAAGTCATTATAAGTAAAATAAGCCAGGCACAAAAAGACAAATATTCCATGTTCTCATATGTAGGATCTAAAAATTATGAACACATAGAGGTAGTGTAAAATAGATCACAGATACTGGGACAGGTGAGTGGGGGTGAGGGGAAAGGATGAAAAGAGGTAGGTTAAAGGGTACCTATAGTAAGATAGAAGGAATAAATTCATGGTTTGATAGCTTAGGATGACTATACTTTACAAAAATGTATTTAAGTGATGGATACCTTAAATATCCAGACTCGATTACCACATTGTATTCATGTAACACGACATCTCATGTACCTCTATAAATATGTACAAATAGAAAACACATTTGTAAAAAAAAAAAAAAAAAGTGTGTAATACTGAAACTCCAGCCTGGCTATGATGTATGGATGAAACATCAAGTTCTCTTTCTTTACACCCTCCCTTTTCACCCCTTCTACTTGCTTTCTGTACAATTCTGTGACAATGTGCATGGTTCTCTCGCCACAAAACCTCTGTTGGCTCCCTGACAACATTTTATAGCTGCCTGTAAGTGACATCTAAAGCCTGTTGCAGGGAAACAGAATGACATGCCGCTATATTTTGGGGATACACAGAGCATTATCTGAAAGACTACTCCAGAGGAAGAAGTTTACAACATGTGCTTGCCTGTGCTGAGGTTGTTAGCAGGTGCGGGCTCCTTCGCCCCCATGTCTCACTTAGGAAGGTTCACCTGGAAGACGTCCCAGACTGGATTCTTAATCTGTGCTTCACATTTGCCGCCTGGTTCACCGGCGTCTCTCCTCAGCGGTCTCTCGCAGGTATGGCTGTGGTGGGTCGGCATCCAAGGGCGGGGCAGAGATAAGCCACAGCGCTTCCAGGATCCCACGTAAAAAGAAAACAAAATACAAAAGATGGTGCTGCGACCTGCGGTGTTGATATTTGCGGGGTGATGGATGAACGTGGCGAGCCAGGCAGTGTAGCCTGATCAGGGTGAAATGGCTGAGCAGAGGAGCAGCCAGTGAATCAATCATGGGACCCGCTCCACCCGCAGCTGGGTTCATCAGCTTCACAGCCTGTCTCTAGAGGCTTATAAATTACCCCTGATGGAGGGCTGGCATGTTGGGCCAGGTTGTGGTGACTTCTCCAGCAGAGAGCAATAGGCTGCGGTGAACAGAAGCAACAGAACTTTGATGAACTCCAGTGAGACAGTTGGTGACGCACTCCTGCTTGCTTTGATAAACCTATATATTTTGTGCCCAAGCTTAAATCCTCCAGCAAAAAAACAAAGACTTGGAGTTAATTTAACATACCTATGTAGTGTACCACAGCACTGGAGAGCATAGCCTCCTTCAGTCCTGGCCTCCCTTGCTAGTTGTATGACCTGGATGGTTTACCTAATTAACGTCTTTGTCCCTTGGACTCCTTACTTTTGAAAATGGCAGTAATAATGCATGGGGCTGCTTCCTTATGCAACTCTTAGTTTTTCATAGAATTGAATTAGTTAATATTTATAAATCAGCATTAATAATTTTAGCAGTTGTTATTATGGGCTTCGATCGTATTGGCTGGTCAACCTCAACGCCACTCAATTTTGGAAGACTAGCTCATCTCTTCCTTTGCTGATAAGCAACATCCTGTATGTCACCCTAAATGACATGTAGCCACATCTACTCTTACTTCCTCTCTTTTAATAGACAAAACGAAGTGTGTCTTCTGTTCAAAGTCAGCCTTTCTGTCTGCGACTCTTCACCTCCCCTTCCCAGTCTTTCTGTGTTGACTCCATGTCCTACATTGCCAATTACTGTTCTCTCTCTTCATGGTGTTTTGTTTCCTTTCTTTCTTCTTTTTCTTTTTGGGACAGAGTTGCACTCTTGTTGCCCAGGCTGGAGTGCAATGGCACCATCTCGGCTCACCACAGCCTCTGCCTCCCGTGTTCAAGGGATTCTCCTGCCTCAGCCTCCCGAGTAGCTGGGATTACAGGTGCGCGCCACCAAGCCTGGCTAATTTTGTATTTTTAGTAGAAATCGGGTTCCTCCATGTTGGTCAGGCTGGTCTCGAATTCCCGACCTCAGTTGATCCGCCCACCTTGGCCTCCCGAAGTGCTGGGATTACAGGCGTGAGCCACCACGCCCAACCTGTTTTGTTTTCTTCCTAATAGTCTCCCGTCCTTATCCTCTCTAGATATCTAATTCTCTCCAGTTCAAAAACAACAAACAAATTAAGCAAACCTCTGTTGATTCTGAATCCTAATCTAGTTACTTTTGTATTTTTCTCTCTCATACTCATCTAAACATTTCAAAAGAATGTTCTAAACTTTATGTCTCTACTTCCTCACCTTTTAGTCATTTTTCTGTTTTACCAATAGCATCTTAATTATTCTATTAAAATGTTAAAAGGATCCTGATCTGTTGAAATTACTCTAGCAAAGTCACCAAGATTTTTTTATTGCCAAATCCAATGAACAATTTTAGTCTTTATTTTTTTAGTCACTGCTGCTGATAATTCCTTTCTTGATCCTCTATTCTCTTGACTTACATTATGCCAAATTATTCTGATTCCTTAAAGATTGCTTTGGGTTCTGTGTTTTTAGTGTAGTTCCTTCTAAGTAGTCTCTAGTATGATTTTAATTACATCGTTGCATGTAAGAATTCCTTAGAAGAATATTTTTAAATTTCCAAACAGTAGGTATTTGTTTACTTATTTTGCTGTCCTTTTTTTTGTTGTTGGTATCTAGTTTTATTACATTCAAGTCAGAAAATGACCTGTGTATTTTGGAACATGTTGAAGTTTTCCTTTTAGTTAAACTATGATCATGTTTTTATCAATGTTTGATGGGCATTTCAAAAAATACATATCCTCTTCTTTGTATGTATACGCATATATGCAGATACATATGAGATTTGTTAATCGTGTTATTCAAATACTGTCTACCATTACTTTTTTGTCTATTTGGTTTTTCAGTTCATGAGAGTTTCACTAAAATCTCCTACACCATTTACTTCAAATATCTTTCTCTGTTCCTATGTTCGTTCAATGCATAAATGTTCATTACTGTGATATCTTCTCGGAGAATTGTACCTTTTATTTCTATAAACTATCCCTGTTGTACGTTTCCCTCCTTCACTTGAATGTTCCCTCTTTTGCCTCCTTCAAGAGCCATTCTGCAGGGTTCCGGTCTGGCCCCTGCACTCTCGTGTTACCCATATTCCCTGAGGAGGCCCCGTTCTTGGCTGTCAAATGCCTTATACACACGCACGCACACACACACACAGACACACACACACACACACACACAGACACACACACACACACACACACAGAGACACACACACACACACACAGACACACACACACACACAGACACACACACACAGACACACACACACACACAGACACACAGACACACACACAGACACACAGACACACACACACACACACAGACACACACACACACAGACACACAGACACAGACACACACACACACAGACACACACACACACACACACAGACAGACACACACACACAGACACACACACACACACACAGACACACACACACAGACACACACACACACACAGACACACACACACACACACACACACACACACACATACTGATATTCAAATTTAAAACCTGAGTGCAGACATTCACCCGTTTCAGACCCACTGTGCCTGGCTTTCTGATGAGCCTCTTCACCTGGATACTGAGGTCTCAGAGCCCTGAACTCAGTATGTCCAAAACTGCGCTCACCCTTTCCCCTGTAAACTTCTCTGGAGCTATCTTCTGGCTCCTTTCATAGCTTCACCATTTACCCAACCATCAGATAAAAACCTTAAGAGTTGAAAAACTTAGGTCTATTGACTTTTTGGGGCACAAGGAAAAATAATCTGGAGGAAATTGTGATTCATACATTAGGGAGAAATTCCCTTCTTAGTTTTCACAGTAGCTTAAATGAAAGAGTGATGACCACCCTACCTCAGATGGCCACGTAGCCCTCTCTTCCAGATGAAATCAACCTGAGCATTTGAGAATGGGGGTCCTGGCTGAGGCCGCAGTGGTGGAAATCAAAGACCCCAGGATTGCCATCACGAGTTCTGAATCCAGGTTAACTACTAGGTGCTCTTGGGCTACTGGATTCCGAGATAATCAATTTTTTAAATCTTGGAATTATTATGAAAATTAAATACATTTATAAGGATGGAGGGTTTTTTTTTCCTTGAGTGTACCAGAAAAATGATTTTCCTTAGTTCCTTATCTGATTTCAATGATTTAGAAAGTTAATGAACACATGTACAGACTGACCTATTTAGTACTCAAACACCATCAAGACCATCTTTCTCTGATGTAGCCCTATATCAAAACACAATGGCTGTGGGCCCTTAAAATAATGTCTCCTTTATTTAAAGATATGTCTACCCTCATTTTTCTCTGCCTTTGATAAATCACCTACATTCATTTAACCTTTTTCCTGAGTTTTCACTCTCCACCCCTTTAATCATTTTCACTGCTCTGTCTTGGACCCCCTCCAATTTCTCTGTACCTTTTGGAAAATTAGAATCCCCAAACTGCATATAACACTCTAATAAGGGCCAAGTCAATGCCAAATATAGCTCATGACACTCTTTCTTGTCACTTGAGTGACAGACAACACTGTTAAGACTTCTCAGTAGCTTAACGGTGTTAAAAGACACACATCTACATTGCAGACCCCAAGATCAAGCTTCAAGGATGTGATCGGCATGCACTCGTGGAAGAAACTTAATGCTGTTATTGATCCTCTCTGGAGAATGAGAAGATGTGCCCAGAATTTTTAGAGGATACAGCCTAATGTGTCTCATGCACGGACCCAAGGGAGCCATATTCATTCGGGGTTTGGGAGAAAAGTGCAGTGTTTGGACTTCCAGATTTTTGATAATAATAGAGACAATTCTCCTACCATTAGACCCCTACCATTTCAGGGTCATCTTGATATAGTTACACAGACTCTAGTTATTTAGCTTGCATGATTACTCTAAGTTTCCTTCTTCCACAGAAAGAAAGCATTTAACTTTCTTAGTTTAAGAGCAGAGGGTTCCACAGGGACTAGTGAGAAATAGAATCTGGAACAGGAGGCAAATTAGTGCTGATAAGTGGCCTGATGGGTGTCCTGGAAAGTCTGAAATATTGGAGGCTCATTACATGGAAAGCAATGTGATTCAGTGAGCTATGGAACCAGTGACGTAAAGAAGGAAATTACATTGGGAGTGGCGGGCAGGGGGAGAGAAGAATTTGGTTCAGAAGATTTTACCAGGGTTAGAAGTTTAGGGACATTTAAGTGAAGAGAGAAAGTGATGGTTTTCAGAAAGAAGGGGGATTGGGCAGTCCAGCATAGAGGTGCATTATTCTAGTGTGTGATTCCTCCAGCCTCCTGCTGTGGAAAGCGGCTAAGCAGGTGGAAGATCTTGCAGCCAGACACCTGAGCAAGGGGCAGAACAGGCACATAGGTGTTCAGTTGGCATCTTGGAGGCCAAGAAGGTTGACAGCAGGGTCACTCTCTGCTAGAACCCAGAAGCGGAAGTGGGAGACGGCAAACCATGCTGCCGACTACTGTCTTTCTCAACTGGCTCATGGCAGGAACCAGAGCCGTTCCTCTTCTTGTCTCCTTGCCTGGATGAGGCTGAGCTCACGCTGAACCAGTTAAACTTTTCCCACAGTTGGGAATGATGGAGAGTGGATTGTTTTGGCTAGAACTAGATGAGGACAGGTGGTGCCACCTGCTACAAGTGATTTCCTTCCAGTTGGCTCTAGAGCCACCATTCTTGGTCTTTTGCAGTTTGGTGGGGCTGGTAGGGAGGGGAGGGAAGGAGAAGGTGGTGGGTAAGGGAGAGAATCTGGATTTGCAGTGAGTCATAGTGGGCTTTCACAGGTTGGCAACCCCTTTCAGATACAGCAGCAGATGCATTGGCATTGAGAGATGATTGTATAAGGACATGTTTGAATTACTGATGTTCCAGGATCCCTGTGGTGGCCCTTCCTACTGCAGATGCTTGAGACCTTTCCACACTTCATCAAGGTGACAAAAAGTGCTTGTCATTTTAGAAGGCTGCAGTTCTTTGGAGCCAAGAGTCGTGATAAGAAGCCATCAGAGAGCCCTGTTCTCCTTTATCTATTTCCCCTTGTGGAAAGCCCTCTGCCCACCAGTCCAGACACAAAAGCTGTCCAGGAGCTGCCTTTGGGCCTTCATGTAGTTCAACCACAGCAAGCCATTTGGACAATTTTTCTCTGGAGCAGCAAGTGGGGTGTCTAAAACTCACCTAATTAATCATTGAAGGTGGCACTCTAATCTCTTGCAAGCCTGGTTGTGTCTGAAAGCCCATACCTCCACGCGGTGGTCTAGTGTTTGAATACAGACGTGCCCAGTGTTGAAAGGGTTCTCTTATGGGGCTGCTATGGCTGAGGGCAGCCTGCTGTAGACCAGCTCTCTGAGCTTTCTCTGTTTCTCAGCTGGTGAAGGAGATGCCTTGTTTATAAATATCGGGGAGGAAAAGCAGATGCAGGTGGCAGGGCCACCATTGGAGGCAGAGAGGAGGTGTGGTGGGCAAACCTACCACGCATAGTTGGTGATTGTTCAGATGGAGATCAGAGACTCCTTCAGCTTCCAGGGGCTGTTTCTGACTCTGTAAGGCTGCTGGGGGCCACTCTGGCTGAGATTCTGGGGGCCTCTTGTCTTCCATTACTCTTGTCTGCTGTATGCACCTAAACCCATTTACAGTTCCAGAGGGCAGGGGCAGTGAGACACACCACGCCCCTTCCTGAGGGATGGCCTCACAATTATCGAGGTCTACCTCGGCCAGACACTAAGCCTTGGCATACGTTATGTTTGATCCTCACTCTGTCCCTCTGGGATGGGCATTATTTCCATAGTAGCTTGAGCAGGGGCACAGCAGGTGGGAGTAACTGGGAGATAATAATGTCCCTGGGGTAGGGATGATGACTGTATGGGTTAGAAGGGCAGGGAAGAGCGGGAATGCTGCCAGGAGGGGCAAATTAAACAGAAGCAGCCAGTGTGTGGAGTGTGGTCTCCAGGCTTTCGAGGGAGAGGCCTGTGGCTGAAGCGGGAATCCAGGCAGATTTTCTTTTTCTGGCTAATTGGACGCTTGTTCACAGTGTCTTCCCACTCACGGAACCAGGTAACAAAGAAGTCTGTGGCGTTCACAGGAGGGAAACAAAGCAAAACGAAGCCCCGACCAGTGCAGTGCTATTAATTCAAATTAATGACCCTCACCTACAAATAAAGCTGATGCCTGGCAGATCACTGGCTCTTGGAGAGCTGCAATGAGAACAAACAGGAGCTTTGCCGTCTGGCCAGGCAATCGATGCCTCCTGCCTGTCGCTGGCCGCCCCGCACCCACCTCTTACAGGTGTTACCTGTCTCCTGCGAATTCTCCCGTGCCACTCCCCACTTCCCTGGGGGGGTCTGCCAGTCCAGGGTTGGCCTGGAGGGTGGGCTTCTTTCATAAGAAAGGCTGACTGAAAGGGCCCAGATGCAAAGTTACACTGCTCTGTGGAACTGGGAGGACACCCACAGAGAGACATGTCTGAAATGGGTGGAGGCCTCTGGGCATGGCTGGCCGGGGCGGGTGCCTGATTGTCATTTAGGGACATTTCTGCCTTGATCTGTTGCTCTTATTTATCGCTGCCAAAATAAAGATGTGTTTGATGGTAAAGATTTCTTTTATTCAGCCTCTCAGGCACTCCAGCGTGGTAGTTAGAGATGAATACAACGTTGCCCTTAAGCTACAACCTGATCTTCTCAAAAACCCTTTGAAGAAGGTAAGCGTAGTTTTACTTTAAGACTGGGGACTCAGGGAAGTTAAGAAATTCTCTGACAGTCACTCAGCAAGTACATGTTAAAGACAGGGTACAAATCCAAGTCCTCTCATTCCAAAGATTTATTTTAATTTTAATACCTATCTGATGTTTCCCCCTTTGTTTGCTTCAGCATAAAGGCAGAACGTTAAAATAACTGATTTTCAGAAGGATCACAGAGAGTTAGAATTGGAATTATCCTTGAAAATCCTCCAGTCTCCCTCCCAGACTTCGCAGAGTGAAGCTGGGGCCAGGGCAGTAAAGGGGAGAGGATGTCCTGCCCTGCACGTTGCAGTGAGGTGGGGGTGTCATAGGCCGTTCTCTTTCACCCAGGAGAGATTCTCAACAGGGGAAAAAGCCAGGGCCTGTGTGTTTCCATGCACGTAGCCGCACGCGTGAACACAGGCACACGGACCCCAAAGGCAGCCTGTGTTGTTTATGCCGCCGTGTATGTCCTGCCCCTCTGTCGTTCTGGTAAGAGCTGTATTTGATCCTGAACTAGCTTGCCTGCAAGCTGGGATCTTTGTCTCCTGCTCTGAGGGGTCGGGGGAAGTCTTTCTTTAGAGTAAATGGAAATCCAGAGGGTCCCTGCCCCACTCTGACCCAATCCCTGAGGATTACTTTTTCAGAGAAATTCAAACCCTGATTTTCTAGATTGCATCCTTGATGATGAGAGGCATTGCCATTTAACTCACATGTTTTCTTTTCTGTGAAGAGGGAATCTCGTTCTTCGTAAGCGCTTCCATATATCTGACTGCAAACACAAAGCCCCTGAAAAGTTAGTGGATCTTGGATTTGTCCCATGTTTGCTAATTGCCAGAGACCTTTCTGTTTAAACAAGTGCTTCTTTCATTGCAGTCTTTGCACAAACACAGCTTTGGAGGGAGTTTATATTTTTAGGGGAAAGTAAAGCTCTGCGTTGTGCTGTAGTAGCAACTGTGGATGATGTGAAGTTCTGGTTGCCAGTCACAGTGTTTCCTGCTTTAGGAGCTGTACCCAAATGCTTCTCCTTGCTATTTCACTTCATTCTTTCATTCATTCATTCAAAAAATTTATACTAAATACCTTCTGTGCACCTGGCACTGTGCTAATTGCCGAGAATATAGAGGAGAAATAATTTCTAAACAATTTCCCCAAGAACTTCACAGCCTATTGAGGAACAAAGGCCATCACACAGACGTTATACAGAAAACAATCATTTGAAAAGTACAAAGTAAAGACAAGGGACTTCTAACCTCTTCAACGGGTGCGGAGAAGGGAGTTATAGCAAAGCTTCCTGAAAGAGGAAGTTAAGTTATAACTTAAAATGAGGAACAGAAATTAGCAATGTGGAGAAATGAGAGATGGTCAGTGCAATTTAAGTTGAGAGAGTAGTGTTTTAAAAAGGTTCATGGCCGGGCTCAGCATGGAGATCGTCTAAACATTTGGACCTGGACATCAGGTGAGCTATTCCAGGGAGAGCACATTTGCTGGGGCGATCCTGGAGCACATAGATTTTAATGGATGGGCAGGATGAAGAAGAGCTCATGGAGCACACTGGATTCCAGCCACTAGAGACCAGGGGAAACCAGGGCAGAGAAGTCAAAGGAGGGTAAAATTTCAAAGATAGAGTTGCTAATAGTGTCAAATGCTGCACAACAATTACAAAAGATAGAAGATGAAAACTATCCATTGAATTAAAAAATGGTAGAGACTATAGTTGCCTTTAGGAAGGGAGGAAATGGAGTCACTTCTCTCAGAAAGCCAGGCTGTGAAGCAAAGGACAGAAACGAATCAGTAGATAGACAGGCATGTGAGACTGAGAAGCTGATCACCTCCACACCACATAGTTTAGGTGCTGCATTTGTGGTGGCCAGTCTTAGGGAAGAGGATGGTAGTAAAAACTCTAAATCATGAACGAACCAAACAGCAGGATGATTGGTTTGGGAAGGGAAGGAAGTTACTCCAAGGAGATCAAGAGAAAATAGCAAAGCTGGAACTACTCATTGAAAATAGTTTCCTGATTCATATATCAGGAAGAGTTTCTGATTGTTTCTTATAGTGTTGTGATTAAGAACGTGGGCTCTAGAATCAAATTGCTTTGGTTCAAATTTTAGGTCTGCCGTTTACGAACTGTGTGAGCTTAGGAGCATTGCTTGACTTCTCCGTTTGCTTGTTAAGTGAAAATGGTGATAGAACCTCCCTTGTAGGATCACTACCACAATGACAAAGGTATTTTAAACACTGCATATTTTCTGAAACACAGTAATCATTCAATAAATATTAGCTACATTCTCCTTATAATAGTTTGCATCTACATAGTGCTTTTAATCATATGTAATGTTTGCAGCTTCTGCACACGTTTATTAACACTACAGAACAAGAAAGACTACTAACTGTGAAAATAGCGTGGTATTACATCTACATGGTTCTTCCACAATTTAAACCAACTTATGGGAAGACTGAGACCCAGAGATTTAAGTAACTTTTCTGACGTTATACAGCTAGTAGGCAGAGACATAACTTATCCCTATATTTTCTGATTTTATGTTTGGTGTTCTCCCTCTTACTGATTATTACAGAATTTCAGATTTCAGGAGGACTTTTGGTTAGTGATTGGAACAAGAGGGACTTGTTATATTATCCTCACCAAAATGTTATTTTTATTAGTATTTTCCTCAGTCAACATTTTGGTTAATATATCTTTTCATACTTTTACTTTCAACGTATCAGCACTTTTGAAAAATGTATGTTGTATATTTTGCATTTTCTTGTATGGTACCTGGCCCATAGCAAGCACTTCTCTTTCTCCTTTGTTGAACTTCCTTCCCCTTCTTCTTTGCTCTTTTTCCCCTTCTTCTCTTCCTGTCTTATTTTCTTGGTCTCATTTCCTTAAGATAATGATCCTCAAACATAGTATTCTTTAGAATCTCTTGAGGAACTCGTTAAAAAGAAGAGTCCCGGGTTTTACCTGAGAGATTGTGATTAATTAGGTCTAGGGTCAGAACAAGAAGGGGCGTGTATTATAAAAATCTCCATTCCACTTTGGGAGGCTGAAGCAGATAGATCATGACGTCAGGAGTTTGAGATCAGCCTGGCCAAGATGGTGAAATCCTGTCTCTACTAAAAATACAAAAATTAGCCAGGCAGGGTGGCAGGCGCTGTAATCTCAGATACTCAGGAGGTTGAGGCAGGAGAATCACTTGAACCTGGGAGGTGGAGGTTGCAGTAAGCTGAGATTGTGCCATTGCACTCTAGCCTGGTGACAGAGTGAGATTCCGTCTAAAAAATTTTTTTAAAAACTCCATTCATTCTGTTACTGGTGGACCTTCTCTTGAAAATAGGTTTTCCTCAGTGTTTAGGTTAAATCCATGGAAAGAATTGCAGTTGCTGAATGAATATATTTTCATTTTGGGGAAAAGGACATAAAGCCACAGTGTTGGCAGGTTCTGGCCCTTCATGGGATTTGGAATTTGGAGAGAGATTTGCTAGTTTTACTATCACATGTGGAAAGCAGCTGATTGACTTCTGCTGGGAGAGCTGGAAATACACGTGGCTCTGAGGGAGGCAAATGGGGTGCACTCTCGTTTCAAATAGGCTGCTGAAATAGCTCTGGTTAGGGATGAGTTTAATGAGTCCTGCCAATCTATTTATCCTTCCATTCAATAAGTATCTATTGAGACAAGTATGATGAGAGGAAATAAGAATATAATGATAAGCAAAACCTAAGCCTATTTCCAAGGGAATCACAGTTCAGTGGAAGCAGGTAGGGGCTGGGGGAGGAAGTATGGTGAAGTGGAAGAGACAGGAATAAAAGGTTGCAGACGGGTGAGGCTACAATTGCCCTGAAAGTTCCTTGGGAGGCTTCAAAGAGAAGTTGAAATTGACGCTGGCTCTTGGTGACAAAGTAGAATTTCCCCCAAAGTGGAAGAATTTATTGCAGCTGATGAAAGAGCTTGGTGGACAGTTATATTAGTATAAAATAGCATGATTGTCGCTCATCACGGGGTTCAGTGAATAATTTTCAGAACCCAAAACTAATACTCCTTAAATCACCTTTCTGGTCTCTCTTTCAAGGTTCTGCAGCATCGGTGGTGAATTATCTGTTTCTCCGGCCAGCATCGGTTGCTCCTCCTCAGGCCGCAGTGGCCTCTGGTTCCCTCCTTCCTAAGTGGTCGGTGGTTTGCTTGTCTCGCTACATTTCCATGCCCTCTCCAGCTCCTTGCGATCAGCGCTTCTTCCTCACTGTCTCCTTCAATCGGCCTCTCTACTTACTGTATTTGACTGCACCCACCTTTCTGTTAGTCTCTCTTCATCCTCTTCCAGCTGTGCAAAAACAGCCAAGTCATCTCAGATACTGACTTATTATTTTCTCAGAGAGTTAACTTCTTTCAAAGGAGTGTTGGTCTCTGAAGACGATGAAGGGGAGGTTGCCGATTGCAGGGACCTCATGGGAGATCATGACTGATGGTGAAATTTCAGCGTGATGATAATGAGGACAATGATACTATCAAAACCTGAGATTTAAGGAATCCCTTGCAAAGGTATATGGGAGTGTGTTGAGGGGCATCTCTTCTGCTGTAGCATGCTGAGCAGCAGGTTTGCAAATAGTACTGCAGTTGCTTATCTGGAAGGTCTCTCAGCTTCAAGAAGATTGGGGCTTAGAATGCCGGATAAATCTCCTGCCAAGTCAGCAAATGATAAAATCTGTCAGACCGTGTGACTCACCAATACTTCAGATCTCTGTCCATCGCTGCTTGACTGCACTTACGTGTGGTTTCCATTTCCTTCCATTTTCACAAGTCTCATATGTTTTGTTCTAACCTTCCCAATGGATATGTGAGATGGAAAACAGCCAGTCTATATTTGGGGACCACAGTAAATCAGACAGAAAAAGATGGTGGAGTCTGGCAAAGTCCCCTTTCTAGAAGAGCTCCCAAATGTTACTGAGCTGTCTAATTTCCCTTTCAGAAAGGAGAAGAGAGGCTTCAGGCAGTCGCAGGAAGCTGGGGTCCCACGGATGGATGGGTGCAATGAAAGAAGGGAGAGAACAGGAGTGTCTATTTAGTTTGTGCCCCTGATTTTAAGCAGAACATCAGTCAAATCACACCAGGAAGGTCCAGGTTCTTTTTTTATTTAAATGCTGGAAAAAGACATAGTTTCTGTAAAAATTATGAAAAAATTATTTTATAACCTTATAACTTTTGTAGTAAGAAATCCACAATCAAAATTAACAAATATTTACTGAGTCTTAATTGTCATTCATTGATTACTTCTTATGTCCCAGGAGCTGTTCGCAGAGCTTGACATACAAGATCCTATTAGAGCCAAACAGCGATTACATTAAGTGTTACTAGATTTATTGTACAGATAAGAAACTGAGGCATAGAAAAATCACTTCTTCAAGGTCACATGGGTGGTCAGTGGCAAAGCCCTGGTTTCTTTGACTTGCAATTGTGTGCTCCTGGATGCTGCTCTCTACTGTGTACAGCACAAGACACGAAGATGTGCTTAGAAGTATCACGGTCTCTATTTTCCATGCACACATCTTGTTATAGATTCCAAATTCTTCACACTTCATTTAAACCTGCTGACTCTCTTTTACTCTTAGAAAAGAGAAAAAGAATAAAAAAATGGTTAATCTTAATCATAAATATAAACAGTTACTAAGTCACTTTTTAAAACTTATTTTGGGCCGGGCGCGGTGGCTCAAGCCTGTAATCCCAGCACTTTGGGAGGCCGAGACAGGCGGATCACGAGGTCAGGAGATCAAGACCATCCTGGCTAACACGGTGAAACCCCGTCTCTACTAAAAAATACAAAAAAAAAAAAAAACTAGCCAGGCGAGGTGGCGGGCGCCTGTAGTCCCAGCTACTCGGGAGGCTGAGGCAGGAGAATGGCGTGAACCCGGGAGGCGGAGCTTGCAGTGAGCTGAGATCCTGCCACTACACTCCAGCCTGGGCGACAGATGTCACGAGACTCCGTCTCAAAAAAAAAAAGAAAACTTATTTTGATGGTTAAAGGAATCCTATAACCCATCTTTCACTGCATTATCAATTATTATTGTTGTTCTCTGTGTTTCAAAGCTCTTACTGGCATTTCTTATGTGGTATATTTCTAAGTGAATATATTACTTTTTATAGAGAATCAGCGTTATGTCCTATGAGAGAAAAGAGTCCACCATTGTTATAGACCAATCTGTTCTCATAGTGGCCTCCTTTCTCTCCCCTCCCACCAAAACCCTTAACCCTAGCTCTGAGAGCAAGTAGCTAACTGTGATCTCTAAAATATTATTAATGAGAACTCAGACTTGTGAGTTCGTGGGCACTTGGAAGCTGTGGCCTTCAACATCTACGCTTTTCCCTACAGTTCTACCCCTTGCCGTCTTGCCATTGCACACAGTTCATCAGAGCTGCTGCATGTGTGCCCTGCTGTCTTTTAGCCAGGCCGAGGTGTATGAATAAACTAGGCTTATCCTAGATGTCTCTTTTGAATTTGAATCTTAAGCTAAGTGAAAAAGAGACTTAAATGGCTTGTGTTTTTCGATTTGACCATCCTATTTCTGTCACATAACCATGCCTACATTCTTGGATATGTAGAGCTGTCTTGGTTTTTGCGTATTTCCAACCTGAGTACTTGACTTTCTACGCCAGAATTCCTGTTTGCTTGAATTGGCTAGAAGTGGGTTCTCTTGCTTGCAACCAAATAACCTCAACTAACTCTCTTCCTGCTTACCCCGCTCTGTTCATTCATTTAATCAGTCAATACTGAGAATCTACTGTGTTCCAGGTACTTGGTAGAGCCTGATACTATAGCTGTAACCCTGGCAAATAATATCACTGCTTTCAAAAGACTTCCCATGGTGGGAAAATCAGAGAAATAGGCAGTTCCAGTTTGTTACAATAAGGATCCTATTGCACTTTATGGAAAGTGCATCCACCTAAGACTTCCAGAAAGGTCAATCAGAGAAAGCTTCCTGGAAGAAGTAAAATGTATACTCAAAGTGAAAGGACAAGTAAGAGTTTGCCGGGTGAAGTGGTGGGGAAAGAATGTTCTCAGATAAGGGAAAGCAGAGGATCTATGGAGAGCTGGAGGGAAGAGACAGCAGATGCATTTGGAGAACTAAGAGCAATTTGACCTGGCTAGAGCATAGAACACCATGGGAACGGGGATGAATTAGATGGAAGATATAGAGCAGATAAAAACAGATTATGAAGGACTTTATAGGTCCTCCTAAGGAATTTCTACCTAAATAGAGTCAATGGGAAGCCACTGAAGAATTTTAAACATTGAAGTGAACTACGGTTTTGTGTTTTTGAATGGCATTCCTGACTACAGGATAGAAAATGTCTTGGAGGAGGGCAGATTGGCCACCGGCAAGCCTGTGGCAGAAACCTAGGCCAGAAACCTAGGCAATGACTGAAGCCAGAGTTGCAACAACAGGGATGGAGAGCAGAAGACTACAGAGGGAGTAAAATCTGGATTGCAGATGGCATCATGGTCTTTTGGACAAGGGATTGAGGCCGAGTGAGGGCAGAGCAGAGGATGAGGAACAAGTATGTACTGTGAGCAAGCAGGAGGAAGGTTGGGCTATGCATGAGACCGGAAGCACAGGGACATGACCAGATTTGGGGTGAAATAATGAATCCCTTCTCTCAAAGTTGGCCTGCCTGTGCCCTCTCATCTGAAAGTATTAGAGAGTATCAGCAAGATAAGCCAAGTGCGTATGTGTGAATTTGTGGGTAGTGGGAATTAATCTCTTTGTTCTGCTTGAAGAACAACAGAGAATGAATGAAATGTGTGAAAAGGTGAGCGTTCTGCTTTGTCTGATGATCTACACAAAATGTGAAATGATGAGGGTCCTGGGTGAAGCTTTGCTGTTTGGAGTTGGTGTCTTTTGGGAGAGAAATTGTTCTTGGCCACAACAGAGCTGGTTGTACATTCCATTAGCAGCAAGAGCCCATGGGTGTACACCTCCGGGCTGTCTGTCTCACTGAGAGCTGGGTGTGTGGGAGTGTTTGCACCAGGGCTCTTTCAGCCCAGGCTGGTGGATAATGAATGAGTTTGTTTTTGAGCTGGTGAGTTGGAGCTGACACAATGCCAGCAGGTGCCTTTGTCTCAATCCCCTCCATCCGTCTTTATCGGATTTGCCAGACTCTCCCTCACTCTCTTTTCTTTCTTCCCTTTACATTGAAGGCAGCTGGGAATGGATCTGCCGGAGGACTCTCCCAGGACAATAATGATGGTGGGAACGTCCTCTGTGTGTTCCTTCCTTTTCTGATAATTGTTGTCCACCCCCAACCTGTCTTCCACCGTCATCTGTTATGTCTTGAGTAGACCAAGGAGAATTGCATTCTGAAGAAATAGTTACCAGACGTTTCCCAGGATGATTTTTTCCCAGTAATGAACTTAATTGATCTTTCACTTTTTCTCTCTTTGTTTTTGTCTGTTTCTTCACGGGGAATGAAGGGGTATGTTAGGGGCTTTAGCTCTAGTCTCATGTGGACTCATTGTCTCATAGCAAGTTTCTTGTTCCCTTCTCTGTCTGAAAACCTCCATTTCCAGACCCGACCTTGATGCCATCTTCTGGGACACCTCGACCCCTCCCACTTTGCTCCTCCTGGTCTTCTCCAGCGACAGCAACCAGCATATTCAGTTGCCCAAGCCAGAAACCTGACTTTGACTCCCTCCTATTCTTCGTCTCCCACATTGCATTGATGATCAGATTCTGTCACCATAATCTCTTAATATCCCTTATTACTTTTGCAGCTATACCCCCATAGCATCTGTTTTTTCAGGCCACTCTCATTTTTGGTCAACATTTTAATTGTAGAATTAGGATCTTAAAGATTCAGACAGATTTTTGTAGAGTTCATGTACATTATTATTATTATTTTTTCATCTGAGCGATTCTAACAACATCCTAATGGAACTCTCTGCCTTCAAATGTGTCCTTTTTGCACTTCCCTAGTTCATGTTTAGAGGATAGAAAGAAAAGCCTGACCATTTTATTCCCTTGTTTAAAAATTTTCAGTGGGTTTCCACTGTTCCTAAGATTGGACAAACTACTGAGCATCTTATGGCTAAAGTCAGGCTTACAGTTGGAGCTCCCTTTTCCTTGAAAGTCTCTTACTATCATTGCCCTTAAAGGTTTGTGCTCCAAATTAAATATGTTAACATTTAACCTTGTACTTCCTTCTTCCTAGGATGGCTGTGCTCTTCCTCCTTTCTCCTTTACTGTCACCTGGATACATTCTACTCACTGTTCATTTCAACTTGCATGTCATATCTCCCGGAAATCTTTTCCTGACCTCCTCCTAGCCCGGGCCACACGTCCTCCCATGTGCTCCAAAAACTCCCCATATCACTCATGTCACCCTTCATTACAATGTGTTGGAAATACCTCTTTGCATATTGCACTAGACAGTACGCTTTTTTTTTTAAGGGCAGGATTGCATCTTATTCATGATTAGTTTATTCTTAGTGCTTGTTCTGGTATATCAGGTGCTTAATTATTAGAAGGCCACAGGAAGTATTGTTTATTATTTCCTCTGGATTCTCTGCTAGGCACCTTGTTTATATATTTATAAAGGCATGAACAACGTCGCTTTGTAATTTTCGGTTATGTGTTCATGTCCCCCACTAGGTGGTGTGTTCCTCACTGGCTGGGACTGTATTGTACTCCTCTCTGTATCCTGTATGGGACTTAATACAGTTTCTAGACCATAGTAGGCACCCACTACATGTTGGTTCTTGCTAGACATTGAAGGTGCCGTGATGAACAAATCCTTATGCTCTCAATATTGATATAGTTTAAGTTCCTGTCATTAATCAGCTATGTGATCTGAAAAAACAGCATTCTCACCTATACAATGAACAATTCCTCCATGCCTTTTTTTTTTTAAAGCTTAAGGCTCTTTCTTCCAGAACCAGCATTCTAGAATTCTGACACTCGATCCAGTGTGCATGCTGCTTATGAGATGGGAATAGCATAAAAGATGTTGGAAGGTGTTGTTCTTTTTAAAAGTCTTCTCTGTGTTGCAGCTCATGCTCAATTTGTAGAGCTGAGACTGGTTTGTGGGTGTGGGGCCCAAGATTAGGTTCTGTTGTTTGCAGGAAGCCCCTCTTAAGTCCCTAGGTCCTCAGGCAAGCCCCATTATCTCTATATCCAGGCAGCCCCAGGCAGCCCCAGGCAGCAGATCTGGAAATCCTTGGGAGATTACCATGGAATGCAAACACTCAGAGCCACCCTGTGCTAAAAGCCAGAGGTGAGGTGGAATGGGAGGGTGTTCCTGCTGTGGCGAAAGCCTGGTAGCAGTTCTGGTAAGTTTTAGGAAGAAGCTGAGACTCTTGATTCTTTTTCTTGTCCTAGTGTGGATGCTAAGTTTGGGAAGACAAAACAGACGATATATGCATAGTCTTTCTCAATCCTGCCCAGCCAGGATGATGTGGAGAAGATCATCTGGGTGCCTCTTGGCAGAAGGTAATCACTTCCCAAGATCCTGGTGAACATCTCCGAGAAGAAGGGGACTTTGCCTCCCGAACAGACACCCAGCAGCTGCCCCCTTCCATCTTCTCTGAACACTGAGGGCACACAAGGGTGTGATTAAGCTACACCCTGCCTCTCCCCTTCTCAAGAGGTGAACAGGGCATTCATGCAGCCTGAGCTCCCACTGTGTCCCCTATTCCTGGGAGCACCTCAAGGCTGAGTATCAACTGCTCACAGTTACCTCCTCGGCTCCCCAAAGCCCATCTCCTCACAGGAGCCTGGCTGGGAGGCCAAATTTTGCAAATCCGTTTGGGGAAATAAAAGCCTTTTAACCTAATTTCTTCCTCAGAATTGTTTATGTCCCTGATCAAAAAAGTACTCTTTTACCCTTGCAGTGTCTTCTAAATGATGTCAGATGTTACAGATGTCACCCGGCGGCAGGATTCTTGCGTTTCAGGCTGCTTAATGCTTTGGAAATGATGTAAGGCCAAGCTCTGAGTGAAGTGCAGTGGTGGGGAAAGCTTATTTCCAGGGTCCAGCATCCCCAACCCATCTGCATTAGGGAGACCTGTGAATTATGGCAGCTGAGCAGGCCTCAGAATGATGGTTCCCACAATTGCTGAAGACAGACCTAGGAAGCTCCATTTACCAAAGTGCCCTCCAGTGGCGTCTTTCCTAGCAGGCACTAAATGTGTAAAATGGGGAAGTCCTGGAAGATTTTCTCTCTTTTCTGACTTGCTTAGGGAGGGGTGTCTGTTCTGAGGTGCCTAATCCCTAATGATTTGGGTCAGATTTAGTGCCATCGCTATCTTATTACCTGAGGGTTCCCCAGCCTGGCCTGACTGCTGGAGAGTGAAGAACAATGGTACCCCAAAGATTAGCATGTTCTTATCTACAAAGTGGGGACAATGGGAGCTCTTTTTCACCAGTCACTTTGTGAATCCTCAGATGTGATACGGAAGGCAGTTGGCTACCTCAGAGTTTTCACATCGTTCTGTTTATTTCCATCACAGCATTTATCACCCTCTGAAATTATCTTGTTTATTTTTTGTTTGTTGTTTCTTGTTTGCTTTCTTGCCCTAACACCTATGGAAATGTAAGACCCACAGTCAGGGAGTTCTGTGTTTCCAGATTCTAACTATGTTGGATTAGACTGTAGCAGGCCAGTGATCTCTCTGAGAACAACTAGACATTTCAAGTAAAAAACGTCGATTTGAAGACTGAGGCATTGAGGACTGGAGGTCCAAAATACCCTCAAAGGGGAATCCTCAGGGGTGTAATGTGATATTCCACAGATCTTTTCTGGGAGATTAGGTAGTATTTTCTGATTCTGGGCTTAAAACAAGGGTCTGAGAATTCAGACAGAGTTTCAGGTCAGAGGACCACTGCTAAGATGCCCAGAAATGAGCAGAACTTTTGGCAATCTTCTGGGAGCTAGAGAGACAAAAGTAACAGATTTGAGGGGCTAGGATCCTGGTCAGAAGGGTAGGCTGGAGAACTGAGCCAAAATTTGGGCAGTGTTTGCTCAAGACATCTGCCCAAGTCTGAGATTGCAGAGACAGGAAGCTAAGAACCTTAGCATAAAATCTTTGAAAAACAGTGCACAGACTATAGTAGTCTTATAATAATAAGAAAGCCAGAATCAGAGTTAAGAACCCACCAATGTGAATGGTACCTGGTGAAAACCCCAGGCTCTCTGGTAGGAGTTGAAGGGGAAGCCAGCAGTAGACAAAGCCTTACCAAAGCTGTGCTCTTTCCTCAACGTGGTGTTTTTAAGGTCCCAGTTCCACATTCTCTGCCCAGCAGGAGAAGGGGCCACCTCTCTCTGGAGGAATATAATATCATTTGGAGCTGCTATATGTTATGATTTTGGGTGTGATGCAGTCAGTAAAAAAATTGCCAAACCTGACAAGCAATGAGACTGAAAACCAAGAGGTGGAAAAACAGACTATAGCTAATTCTAATACCCAAATCACCTCTAGGTCTTTATCAGCAAAAAACTGAAAAACAGCTATAATTAAAATAGGCTGGGTGTGGTGGCTCACACCTGTAATCTTAGCATTTTGGGAGGCAGAGGCGGGTGGATGACTTGAGGTTAGGAGTTCGTAGTTACTCAGGAGGCTGAAGTGGGAGAATCACTTGAACCCAGGAGGTGGAGGTTGCAGTGAGCCAATATTGCACCACTGTACTCCAGCCTAGGTGACAAAGTGAAACCCTGTTTCAAAACAACAACAAATATTCAAGAAGATAGAGGAAAGAGGGACAAAACTGGAATTTCAATAGGGATTTGGAATTTATGCTTTTAAAATCAAATGGTGTGGTGTACTCACATCTACACATAATAAAATTTTATAGAAAACACTCACACAATCTGAATAATTTCTTTACTTTACAAATAGTAGTATTGTACCAACAAGGCAACATTATTGCTTGTTTTGATAATGTACTCTGATAATGTAAGACATTATCATCACATATATAAGAACTCTGCTATTTTCGCAACTTATTGTGAATCTCACACTACTTCAAAATAAGAAGTAGTTGTTACTTCAACATAAGAAGCTTTAATATAAAATGACTGAAAAGCCAAATGTAAATTCTGGAACTAAAAAATACAATAGCTGAAATTAACAACTCAATACATAAGTTTAACATTAGATTTCAGATAGCAGAAGAGAAGAATACAGGTCAATTGAAAATATATACAGACTGAGGCACAAAGAGAAAAAAATAAAAATACATAAAATAAATTAGAAAAAATATTGAATAGAGTAAAAAAAAAAAGACCTAAAATAATGTAAATGTAGCTCCAGAAGTAGAAGAGAACTGGAATTGGTTAGAACAAAAAATTGAATGCTTGGTAATTTTTCCAAACTGATAAAAGGCAGCAAACCACAAACTCAAGAATCTCTATTAGGATAAATGTAAAGTAAGATAAATATAAAGAAACCCAGGCACATCATAGTAAAATTACAGAAAATCAAAAACTAAATAAAAAGTCTACATTACTTTTAAGAAAACAGTAAGAAAAGTTATTCAACAGACTTTTTAAAAAAAACAATGGAAGGCAGAAGGCAATAGAATGGCATTTTTAATATGTTGAAATAACAACTCCCTAAATAATCCTTTATATCAGGCAAATTTATTCTTAAAAAACTAAGAGCATTGCAGACATACAAAATTTTAAAAACTTGTAACTACTAAATGTACACTAAAATAATTAATAAATATTTCTTCAGACAGAAGAGAAATAAACCCAGATATAAGCAGGCAAATACAAGAATAAGGAACAATAGAAAGGATTAATATGTAGACAGATATAAATGAATATTACCTGTACAAGACAGTAATAATAATTTCTTGTTTTGTGGGTTTAAAATAATGTAGAATTAAAATACATGTTAATTAAAAACAAAGAATTTGGGAACAGAGATACTAGATTTAAAATATTATAGTGTTCTAGCATTGAAAGGCAGCATAAAGCTAATAATGTTTTTTAGGATGTAATTCCTTTAAAATGAACTTGTATTAAATAATTTCTAGGATACCTTCCAAAAGAAGTATAACTAATAAGCTAATAGGGGAGGAAAGGGATATTTAAAAAATGATTAATCAGAAAAAAAAGTCAAGAAAAGAGAGGAATAAAACAAACATAAAACAGACCAGTCAAATAGAAATAAACAGTAACCTGGTAAACAGAAGTTCACAACTTTTGGTAATTACATTTAATGTAAATGGACTAAATGGTTCAAGGAAAATACTAAGATTGTCAGACCGGATATGTTCTACTTATAAGAAACATGCCTCAAATATAACATTACAGAAAGTCTGAAAATAAAAGAATGTAAAAAGATGAAACATATAAACAGAAAATTAAAATAGTTATTGGTTCATATTATACACTCAATAAATAATTGTTGATTAAATTTACATTATTCTTATTCAAATCCTGATGCCAGCAAATAATTCCAAATATTTTGTGCGGTCTTGTAAAAAGGCATATTTGACTTAAGAATTAATATTTACTGACTATGTTGGTGGTTGGGGATGAACGACTGTAAGACAAAAATTTTAACATGAATAATTAGTAAAGTGTATAATAAAGAGGAGTCTTTTGATATTCAAAGTCTTGTATTGTCTGCATATTCAGCTATTAAAACTGTTCATGTATTTATTTGCTATTATTTCTGGTCTATCTGGTATTTCTGCTTGATCACGAGCTCTGAAAGGCAGGGATTTGGTTCAATTCAAATCCCAAGGACCTTCTACTGCCAGTCTGGGACCAATGCCCAGGGGTTGTAATGAGGACGGTGGCTGCATGGAGAGTAAGAACGAAAAGGAGACTCTCTAAAGGAGTGAGTGGGTGGAGAAGGTGACCTGGAAGAGTAAACATTTCTTGGTTTCTCCAAATATATAAAACTCAACTAAAACGACTCCACATTTAGTGCCACAGAAAAAGGTTATAATAGTTTTAAAATATACATTCAAATTTGCAGACTTGGTGAATGGATTAAGTTTTGTAATTAATTTCTAAAAAGGCAGAAAATTATGTGATTCTCACTGAATCATCATTACATAATTTCATCATTACACAGTCATGTATTCAGTGAAATTCATCCGGTAACTTATCCAGAGTAATTTTTTCTTGTAATTTATTCCTCTTTGCAGGAGTTCCTTCTTGTTCCTGCTCCTTATTCCTGACCCAGCTCCATTTTTATTTATTAAAAATAACCATAGGAATCATGAGAGGTGTTTTGGTGGAGGTCAAGGATTATGAACTGAAAATTTTAGATATTAGAAGTGAAATTATAAGTCACATGGTGTTTGGCTTCTCACCCTCTCATTTTCTCCCATCCTTCCCTATTCTTCTTTTCTTTTGACCTTTCTATTTTTTTCAATATTAACACAACTTAGCTACTGTCTTCTCTACTAAGAACGATCTGAATCTTTGAAGGTAAATGCTGTGTAGACCAATTGAGGTTGATTGTTGGGTAATTACCCATAATGGTTACAATAGAGATGAATAATAGGTCATTTCTGGGTTGAGCCAGGATGTAATTCATTGTGCAGTTATTCCTCAGACTAATTATCTGTAATTGGCCCAGACACGACCTTTTCTTTAAAATAGCGTAAACAAACAAAATAATTAGAACTGCTGTGTAAGCTATTCTAGATCACATGTTGAAAAAATTTTCTCAGTGGTTTTGAAAATTTTGTGGTCAGTTTCATGATTTGAGGAAAAGTATAGATAAGTGTATTTCAAACTTTAATGGATATATCATACAAACTACCCTTGGATCATACTAAAATGAAGATTCTGGCTAGGTGTAGTGGCTGATGCTTGTAATCCCAGTGCTTTTGGAGGCCAAGGCGGGAGGACTGCTTGAGGCCAGGAGTTCAAGACTGGCCTGGGCAACATAGGCAGCCCCTATCTCTACAAAATAAAAATTGAAAAATTAGCTGGACATGGAGGCATGTGCCTATAGCTCTAGCTATTGGGGAGACTGAGACAGAAGAATCCTTGGGCCCAGGAGTCAAGACTGCAGTGAGCCATGATTGGGCCACTGCACTCTAGCCTGTGCAACAAAACAAGACCGTGTCTCAAAAAATAAAATAAACAAACAACAACAATAACAAAAAGACAAAAAATGAAGAATCTGTGGGTTTGGGTGAGGATTGAGATTCAGCTTTCTAGTAAGTTTCCAGGTGATGCTGATGCTGGTCTTTGACTGCAATCTAAATAGAAAGGCTTTAGACCAGTGATTCTCAATACTGGTTGCATGTTAGAATCAAATGGCCAATGTTACCAAAATATTTAAACCCACCCAACATGAATTAAATCAGAACCTCAGAGTAGGGGACTTGGAATCTTTGAAAAATCTTTCCAGGGTGCATACAGAGGTTAGAAAAGCAAATACAGATCACCTACCCAGAAAAGTGCATACACATGATATTTTGGCATGCAATTCCTGGGGGTCAAGGACCTCCAGGATCCAATTCATAAAAAATTTAAAACTTATGCTTCAAGAGAAAGATCTCTTAAGAGAATGGCATGGGCATCTCTTCCAATACGTTCCTTTTATAGGCTAAATTTTGTCGTTCCCAAAATTAAAACGTGGAAGTCCTAACGCTCAATATGACAGTATTTGGAGATAGAGCAGTTGAAGAGGTAATTAAGGTTAAGTGTGTTCATAAGTGTGGGGGCCTAATCCAATATGTCTGGTGTCAGGGATGGCTGTGTGCAGAGGAAGGGCCACGTGAGGACACAGGGAGAAGGCAGCCATCTGCAAGTCAAAGAGAGAGGCCTCAGGAGAAACCAATCCTACTGTCACCTGGATCTTGGAATTCCAGCCTCTAGAACTGTGAAAAAATAAGGCACCCAATCAGTGATATTTTGTTATGGCAATCCTAGCAAGCAAATACAATTTCCATGGGAAGTTCCTCTTTGCTTTCTCAGACTGGTGTTTGTATTCACATTTTTATTCATAACCTATTATTTACTTCGGCATTCTGTGAAGAACCTGGCTATAAAAATTCAAAGATGTCAGATGTTAATGCTGGGTCTAAGTCATGCGCACACAATGACATCTGGAGAGGGATCCAAGCTTTCTCTTATTCTAACACCTTCCTGATGTTGGTCAAAGTAGAGCCAACTCTATAGTATTATTTGCCTAGCCACCACTGAGTGGATGAGAATGGGAAGTTAAAAATGTGACCCAACAAAAGCTATTTTTTCACATTCCTCAGCTAGTCTCAGGATTCAGTCAGTGTAATAGAGTGCCTTCTAAACCCTGTGCTGATGCACAGTGAGGCATTCTAGGAAACTCACAGGGGAGCACCGTGAGTTATTTTAAATTTTTGAGGAAAACATGTGGACATCTATCAGACATTGCAAAAATGACTAGTTCAAGAAAATGCGGTATCAACAACATGGTAAATTCATTTTGATGATTTCATATCTTTGCAAGGATCAGTTTTTGGTGGTTTACGTGATAATAAAACAAGTATTGTACAAAACTCATTGTGAAACAGGAAATGCATATCATGATATCCATGCTGATTCCAAAGTATGAGAAGTTGTATAGCACCCAACAGGTGTATGGGTGCTGTTAGTAAGTAATTGTAACTATTTAAGAATAAAATAAATTTCTTTCAATTCGTGCATTTTTTCCAGGTTATTAGAAAGTAAAAACTTTTGTTTTATTTTGTATTGTTTGTTTTGCCCTAGGGATCTTGTGAAAAGATCCTGAGGCACTCAGGATGCTGTGAACTGATAAAGCATGGGACACTCTGGTGTGATTGTTTGTCAAGGCCTCCTAGAGCGTGATCATTCTGGGGGAAGTCAGCCACCATGTGAGAAGTATAATGACCTTGAGACTGCCATGATCTGAGGAAGCCCAATATAGCCATGTAGAAAAGCTACATGAAAGAGAGATACCCAACCAACCTCTAGCTATTCCAGGCATCTATGCCGAGTACAGGAGTGAGAGACTTTTGGCTAGCTCTGGCTTCAGGTGCCACTGGACTGCAGCCATATGAGAGGTCTACCACATGACAACTGCCCAGATGAAGCCATCAGCTCCCAGAACTGTGAGGAGGAATAATGTACTGCTGTTTTAAGCCAGTAAGTTTTGAAATTATTTTGCAAGAAGAAATCAATAACTAGAACAGAATTTTGGTGCCTCAAAGTGAGGGGCTGCTGTACTATAAACTTAAAGCATGTGGCATTTGTTTTTGGACTAAGCAATAAATGGAAGTTGAAACATCCACAAGGATTCTTCTAGTGAAATTTGGAAGGGTCTCAAGAGACTGCTGGTGAGGGCTTGAAAGACAGAGATGAAAATGCTGCTGGATGTTAGAGAAAAGGGAGCACTTGTGATATGCGGGGGAAATTCTGATGGCACTGTTGCCTGTGATAATGTGGAAAAGAGAAAGAATATCAAATGAACTTGTAGGTCTGGCCAGAAAGATTTTCAGGCAGAAGGTAAAAGGTGCCAACTGGCTTTTTTTTCTAGCTGCCTGTTATAAAATATAAGTAGAGATGAACTTATGAAGGAACCATTTAGTTTTCAAGCAGAATTTAGAGGAAATGTAAATGAACCCTGGTTTAATGGCTTTAAAAATAAAATTATTCCTCATCCCTGGCTCTTGCAGCAATTGATTCTCAAACAAGAAATGCTCTCGGGGTAAAGATAAAATCCAGGCAGCTATGAGTAAAGAATAGCTTCCGAGTAAAAGTCTTAAAGTTATAAGACCTTTTGTTTGGATCTCATGAATAGTTAAGGACGTGCCTAATAGGACTTCCAAAATATTAAATCTATGCCTCTTAGACTTTCTTTACTAGAAAAGAATCTTAAGAGCATATTTTGTGACTCTTTAAACTAGACAAAAAGTATCTTTAAAGCACTATTTCATGGTATTTGGACAGAGGTCAATGAATAAAAGGAAAAGGGGACTATCTCTGTAAGAAAAATAAAGACTATAGCTTTTGTCTCAGTGAATAGATTATAACTTGATATATAGGAAGCTCACAAAATTTTTAAAGGAATTACATCAGCGTGGACTAACAGGAAAAGAGAAAGTATAGAAAGGGACCTGTAGACCTTCAATCTTCCATGAGCAGGAAGAAACCAAAGAGACTGCTCAGTTTAAAACAAGAGCCATTTCTTACAGAAAAGAAAAGAACATTGAGAGGATGGAAACAAGGGTTCAGAGGAAAGAATGAGGAATTACTTTCTGGAAGCAGAATGGAGCCCTAACCAAGGAACTAGAAATATTTGCCCAACATAATTTCAGGACTGCTATGAAACCATGACTGCTAGGTACCATTTATTTCTCCCTCTTGGAAACTGTAAGATATATTGTGGTTATCTCATGAATGTCTCACTGTTGTATGTTTGGGGTGGACAAGTGGGCAAATGACTGTCTTTATTTCATAGGTCTTCAGATCACATGAAACTGTCTTCAAGAAGCCACACCTAAGGATCTACTAAAGGAGGCTCATTTGTGTCTAGATCTAACTTAGAAAGCAAGCTTCTGGATGTTGAACTGTTACTGTCATGGGATGAAACTTTATTGGCCAGAGGAGAGGGTGAATGTGTTTTACATGAGGGAGGCTCATACGTCGTTGGAGTCAAGGGTGGACTTGATAGTTTGCATCTAAGACAGCCCCCATCTTTTCCTTTCTTTCCTATATGTGTTACTCCCATTGAAATGGAGTCTGTTTCTACTCTTCCCTTAAGTTTGTACTGGCTTTCCTAACTTGCTTAACCAGTACAGTGTAGTGGAAGTGGATCTTGTGATGCAAGCCCTGGAATGTCACATGGTCAGATCATAAGAAGACTTGCAGCTTCTGTGAAAGGCTATCAGAAGACTCGGAATACATAGAATAATTCAGTTACCAAGTAAGTCTGTTTACCCTAAGGCTGCCTTACTGTAAAGAAGCAAAACTGAGCCACATGGAGAGGCTGCATGAAAACAGAGAGATAGGCTCAACCAACTCCTAGCATTTCAAGCCACCCCAGCCCTTGCAATAGACATATGAGTGAAGACATGTTCAGCTGACTCTAGTCTCAGCCACACTGCAACTGCAATGTTATACAGGACCCCAGGTGAGAACTACTAGGCTGAGCCCACCAAACTACAGAAGTTGTTTTAGGGGAGAGGCTTTGTTGTGTTAAGGAAGTAAGTTTGGATGTGTTTTGGTATATAGCAGAAGATAACTAGAACAACTGGTAGCATCTTATTTTTCATATGGACATATTTGTAAGTGTTTCACCTTTATAAAATCTATGACAGTTGAATCCATGTTGCATTGCTTAGATGTCTAGTCATAAAGCTAGGATCAATGGATATTTGATTTGCCTATCTTGAAGAGGAAGATAGAACAGTGGAAAGATACCAGGTTTCCAATTCTAGTTTTTTCATTAAATATAATAACTGTGTCTTTGTGCAAATCAGTTAAATGCGTTGGATCTCAATTACCTCATTTGTAAAATGTGGCTGTTTTTCCCTTCCTACCCCCACAAAATTATGGTAAAGGTTGAAGTAGACACTGAATATGAAAATCCCTAAGAAACTATGTAGCACAGCATTAATCAAATGTAGGGAGCTTCTGGAATGAGCCTATTTGCAGAAAATAAATTTGGTCTTGATGGAATATTTACATTGAATCAGAAAGAAAAGTGTTCAGTCAATGGAAATCACAGTACAAGTTCTGAAAACTCTGTCCCAGAGATAAAGGTACAAACTTGGCATCCTGGTACAGCTAGCAAACCAAAAGGCACCGTGGTAAGAGGCTGAAACATATAATGGAAGATAGTATGAGTTATCCAGTTTTGTGTAACAAATCACCCCCAACTTAATGACTTAAAACAGTGTGCCTTGATCTGCTGCAGTTTCTGTGAGTCAGGAATCCAGGAGTGACTTAGCTGGGTGGTTCTGCCTTCGAGTCTCTCCAGGAGGGTGCAGTCAGGCTGTAGGTGGGGACTATGCCATCACCTGAATGCTTGATTGAGAGTAGAGATGCATTTCCAAGATGAATTCCTCACAACTTCAGCTGTTGATTGGAGGCCTTAGATTCTTGTCACATGGACCCCACTGTAGTGCTGCTTCATGAGTGCCCTCACACCACGTGGGCAGAATTCCCCCAGCTTGGGGGTTCTGGAGAGAGCACAGTAGAAGCCTCACAGCTGTTTTGACCCAGCGTCAGAAGTCACTTGCTGTCATTTTTGCAATATCCTGTTGGTTTGCACGGCTCAGCCCTATTCCTTGTGGGAGGGGAGAGGACTACACAAGGCTGTGAATGCCAGGTGGGGGTCATTTTGGTGGCAGGCCACCACACATCATAATGTGTACAAAATACGGGAAAAAGAAGACTGTGAGGAGGTGAGAAAGAGGGAAAGGAGATGTGGCAGCACTGTGATGTGATGAAGGGAAAGGAAAAACCAGCACATAGGGAAGAAGTCAGCAGGTGAAGTGGAATCAAGAGAGAAGGTGAAACAGGTGGATTTGCCATTTCCCCTGTATCTTTTTTCTTTTATCATTTCTTTTAGCTTCTTGTTCTTGGCACCCGCACTAAGTAGAAAGACATAAATGTGGGAACTAGCCTCACCTGCTGTGAACCAGCTCTCTCTCCAGCATCCTGAGACCGCCATGGTGGCTCTAGGAGCATAGGGCAGGAGTGGCAGGGGACTTGGTCACGGCTGGCAAGGGGTGGGACTCAGATTTAAAAGTGGGCCCATGACCATTCCACTCTATTAACATCTTGCACTGCAGGACAGAGAGAAGTAATATTCTAACATTTGGTTCTTCCATCCCTCAGAGATGACTTGATTACTCTCCGGGGATGGAATCCTCTTGCTGAGGTCAGAACCTTGCTGGTCATTCCTGCCACCTGTGATCGCCTTCTTGTATATTTCTACCTCATTGACTCCCCATCTTCTTTCATAGCTCAGCCTCATAGGTCTTCATTTATCTCTCTCTCTGTTGTTATTTGTCTCTGTTAACAGGGTCATTTATCCCCATAAAGCATCCTGAAAGACAAGGATTGAAGGATACTGCTGCTAGGTCGGGGGTGCTAAAGACCCTCTGTGGGAAACTGTGGATGCAGAGACACCTCTTCATCTGGTCTAAGTAAAAGCTGCATGACATGATAGGAGAGGTGAATTTTAACAGCCTTTTCCATGGGGAAAAGTGCTCAGATGGGAAGTAATTCAGTGGAGCAGGCAGGCAATACACATTTCTAGAATTTTAGTGCTAAGTAGAGAATGGTAGACTCATGAACGGCCTTGCTCTGACTTGAACCCTATCACATTGTTATCCCTATTTGCAGAAAGCAGGGGAAAGAGTAGGTCAGGGGAATGTCTGGCTGGTCAGTGACACCCAGGGCCTTATAAATCGTGGCTCTGAGCACAGGGACTGTCCTTGTCAAGACTGTTGCTTTTCAAGCACCAGAAGATCCTGATTCAGTATAGACACATGGACACAGGGTAACTTGTAACTTATTTCTGGTCAGTTTGCCTTGGTTTCTTGACTTCCTTCATCCTGAACCTCTCTGCACTTGGCATTCTTTACCCACCTCCTACCTCCTGCTGGAGGAAGATAGGGTGAGGCTTGCCTTACAGAGAGGTTGGTTGAGTTCATGTTTGACATGGCATGGAAGAAATAAAGGAGCTGCCGATGTGAGTTGCTGTACAGGCTTTAATGGGGTGTCAGCATTTCATGGGCTTCTTTATGGCAGCATTAAATGAGTTGACATGCCGTAAACTGTCCCACAGGGTATCTTAGGGGTGGGGAACAGTGAACAGGTAAAGAAAACCTATCCTGGACACAATCTAGCTATCATTTTCTCAAATTGCTAGCCCTCTAGATATTCAGGTCAGGTTGCTTCTTCACTCTACACCCCAGGGTTGAAGTGGGCTACAAAAGCAATTAAAGTCTGTAAATGGTAGGCAGCAGAACTTCTGGGTGGCTGCAACTCCTACTGAAGTGGAACAGATGTAAGAATACCCTGTGAGAAACCCCACAGGGTTCCCAAAGGCTCTTCGTTCTGGGAGAGTCTTCAGAATCATGCAGATCCCCTCCGTGTTATTTACTCTGTGATAAGGGGTTCTGCCTGGAGATAGGTGACAGATTGGTCAATTTTGGTAGTATCATGGCTGATGACTCACCTCCTTGGGAAGACCCTTTTTTCTGTGCCTTTATTCTGTCTTTCTGCATCCTCCCTTTCCCTGGGCTTTGTGCATCATTAGAGTGCAGTGGCTGTGAAAGAATCAGACATCCCAGGTCCTGACCCACTTGTCTGGCATTTTGACAGAAATGGGAATTATACCCTTTGCCACTTGAGGGCTGTTGAGCTTTTTTTTTTTTTAAGTGTGTCCTAACAGCAGGCTGGCTTTCATAGAGTTTTAATTGGATGTAAGAAGCTGGATAGGAAAGACCCTTGGGGAAAGGGTTAATTTCTGATGCTACACCCTGGACAGAGAGCACTCATCAGACAGACTCTGCAATTCCCAGTCCCTCAAGCCTTTGGGTTGCACAGCTCTTCACACTGAGGAGTTTCTCAGCACAGCCTGGCATTGCTGGCTGAGGAGTGACCTAGGAGGCAGCAGGTGCAGGAATCCCTTGCCCCAGCCCCAGCTGGGTACCTCATCTAGGCCTGAGGGTGTGAGCAAAGGGGAGATTAAGGGCGGTTTTGGAGGCCTGTCTCCTGTCCTTCTACCTCAGAGCAATCATCTAAGTTTGGGCCCTGCAATGAGCGTAAAGCCATTTGCGAAGCGCTGCAGCCGCTGGACTGAAGATCAGTTGCCTGCGGGGAGTGTCTGTCTCTGTCGAGGAGTAGCTAACCCAGAGGGAAGTAGCCCAGTGCCTGAATCATCCACTCAGCATGAGGGGCTAAAGGAAAGGCTGCTGGATTGTATCTGAGCAGCTACAGGATCCGTGTTGTCAAAAGAAGGGCCTCTTGCTGATGAGATTTTATTTTTCTGTATCCCAAGAAGGAGGTCCATCTGCTATGTTGTATTTTAAAAGCCTAGGATGTCCCTTCATGTGTTAGGGGTTGCAACAGTCAGATATCCTGATGAAAGAGAAAGGGAGGGAAGGACTGCACAAAAGAGCTGGTCCTTGAATCCAGAAAGTGCTCAAGTCCAGGCTGGCATGTGTCAAAGGTGGGCACTCAAGGACGATGTCTCTGCCCCCCCGACTCCGGTGGGTCCCTGGTCAAGGAGCAGCAGGCTGGTAGTGGGTGAGTTAATTTTCTCTTTGTCACAGAGGCCACTGGAATTTGCACTTGTGTCTGCTCTGTCTGACTGGAGGATGGCCCTCATTTTATTCCTTGAAGTATTCAGCCTTGTGTAAGGGCCAACTTTGATATCCAACATCACAAGTTTCTCTTGCATGCGGCAGATGAAATGGAGATTTTTCCCCCTTTCTTCAAGGCACAGTGAGGGGGCAGGATTTGTTCTTCATAGATCTTTCCAACTTCCTCGGTTATGATTTTATAAAAACCCATCAAGGTTTATGTGAGCAAATGCACATATGTGGATACAAACACCTTCTCCTGAGTGGCAGAATGGTGTAGTGGCTGACTGTGTGGACTCTGGTTTGAATACGGGTTCTGACATTTGCTAGCTCTTTGTGATCTTTAGCTCTCCATGCCTCAGTTTGCTTATCTGTGAAATGGGGTTACTAACAATATAAAACTCACAGTTTTGTTGTGAAGATTAATTGACTTAATGTGTGTAATGCTTTTAGGACAGTGCATGGTACCCATAGGTGCTATAGAGTAGCTATTATTATCTTACGACTCTGTCTTCCACATACAAATCAGCTTTCATATAGGAACTATTGGTATCTCAAAACCCAGGACAGGTGCTCTGAATTTTCCAGCCCTTGGGATTTTGTGCTGTTGAGCCGTTTCTACCTTGGGTCAGGGTTTCTTGGTTTGTGGGGGAGTGTAAAACCCTCTCTTGAAGACAGATCTATAGCTAGTCTCCTCTTCAGCTATCCCCCAGACTCACTCCCTGGCACTGGGAGAGGAAGCAGTTGACATAGAACTGAGATACCCTATGTGAACTGCCTTTCCCCATAATGTGGGGGAGGAAGAAGGTAAGGTGGGCAGGGAAACGAAAGACTAATAAGACCACTTGCCTATTATAAAATTTGGCCTTATATACAGATTTATTAAAGATGGGATAAATCATATTAAGTTATATATACAGGTACAAAAACTCCTGTATCCGTAGACGTTGTTGCATATAACATCAATGTGATATTTGTAGATAATGAATACCTATACATCAGCATAAATTTAAATTTTATTTCATTGTGGCCACTTGCCTCTTCTTAGTACTGTATTCAACATGCTTGTTATTTTTGCATTTGAAAGACATTATGAAATTGATAATGACTATAAAACATCCAAAAGTGGGACATACATAACTTAGAGTTGATATATTTATTCCTGAGGAAGTTTGTAAGTTGCAGTTTCCTTCAGTATAGTGAATAGCCCGTGTGAATATGTAAGTGAGGCTTGGTTTTGAATACCGTGGCTCGTGTTCGCTGACCAGTGGAATCGGAAGCAGCGTGAGGCGGTTGAGCAACCCAGGTGTTAGTATCACAGGCAAGGTCTTCACACGTGGTTGTGCCTGTACAAGGATGCTTGTCTGAAGGGGTGAGGACAAGCTGAAATCCACCCTGGTTTCCGCTTGGCAAACCATGTGATCCAGCCCAGCACCGTAGCAGCTGCAGGAAGTGTCTTCCTCCCAGAAGGGGCTCCTATGTGTGATTGCCATGTTTTCCTAATTCCTCCTAAGTGCTACAAAGTGGCCCGTGGCGAGGACAAGTTCAAGTCCTGGCAAATGACTCATTAACATTGTGAACCTGGGAAAGTGAATCTTCTGAAAGATACATCCTTATCTGTGGCTGATGTTTCAGGGATATTGTGGAAAATGAGAAAGGATATAAGACAAATAAGATGGGCTGCTTATTCCCAAATTTGTGGGTGCTTGGAGCACAGTCATGAACAAGACAAAGCCCAGCTCCTGGCCTCCAGTACCGCCCATTTGATTGTCCCATGGTTATCTCAGGCTTACCATGTTCAAAACTGGGATTGGCCTCTTCCCCTCCACCCCCTGCTCCTCTTCTTGTACTCCCTGTCTCTCTGACTGGCATCACACCTACCAGACCACTCAATTCAGAAGCCAGATGAGTCTTACTCACCCTTACATTAATCATCAAGAGCATTCACTTCTTTCTCCTTAATGTTTCTTCTGTACAATCGTCACTGTGTTGGTGCAGTCTCTCATCTCTTCTTGCAGAAATGATGATGATAAAGGGGATGATAATGGTGACATTGATTTATTTATGCAGCAAGTATGTACAGAGCACCCATTATGTGCCAACCAATGTTTTCAGTCAAAAGATAGTCAATACTCAACATCATCGGTCATTAGGAAAATGCAAATCAAACACAGTGAGATAAGACTACGTGCTTCTTACTTTGCTGTGCTGGCAACGAGGCGGGGCAACTGGAACTCTGGTACATTTGGGGTGGAAATCACTTGGCAATGAGTGTGGCAGTTTTTATAAAGTCAAACATACATTGACCATGCAACCCAGCAATCCCACTCTTAGGTATTTGCGTGAGTTAAAGAAAGCTATGTATATATAAAAACTGTATGTGAATGTTTATAGCAGCTTTATTCATAATCTCCAAGACTATGGAAACAACCCCAAGGTCCTTCAGCCAGGGAATGAATCAATAACCTGTGTTGCACCCACCCAGAAGAATGCTACTCAGCAATAAAAAGGGAGAGACGAATGACACCTACAACTACGTGGCTGGACGTCCGACGCATTATGCTAAGTGAGAAAAGCCAGACTCAAAAAGCCAGTGACTCTATGATTCCACTTGTAGGACATTCTGGAAAAGACAAACTATAGAGACAGGAGGCAGATAAGTGGTTCCCACAGGCTGGGGTGAGGAGAGGATTAACCTAGGTCTGTTTGATTGTAGCACTGCCTTCTCCTTGGAGCCTCATTGGGATGTTCTGCTCTCCCTGCTGGAATCCCGTCTCCTTGTAATCTTTCTTTTCTTTTCTTTTCTTTTTCTTTCTTTCTTTCTTCTTTCTTTCTTCTTTCTTTCTTCTTTCCTTCCTTCCTTCCTTCCTTCCTCCCTCCCTCCCTCCTCCCTCCCTCCCTTCCTCCCTCCCTCCCTCCCTCCTCCCTCCCTCCCTCCCTCCCTTCTTTCCTTCCTTTCTTTTCTTTCTGTTCTTTCTTTTTGAGACAAGGTATCCCTCTGTCACCCAGGGTGGTTTGCAGTGGCACAATTACAGCTCATGGCAGACTCAACTTCCCTGGGCTCAGCTGATCCTTCTGCCTCAGCCTCTGGAGTAGCTGGGACCACAGGTGTGCACCTCCATGCCCAGCTAATTTTTGTATTTTTGTGTAGAGATGAGGGTCTCACTATGTTGCCTAGGCTGGTCTTGAGCTCCTGGGCTCAAGCAATCCACCTGCCTCAGCCTCCCAAAGTGCTGGGATTACAGGCATCACATGACTTTTCGAAAGACAAGTCTGAGCTTAGTGTTCTGACGCAGAAGAATCTCTAAATGCTGGCTATCACTTTAAATATGCAGTGCCACAGTAGACACTATTCAATGCCTCGGCTTTGGGGGCACAAAGCCCTTCCCAAACTGGTCCCGTTGGCATCCCTGACTTCCTTTCCCACTAGTCTTCCACATACACTCTTTTCATTAGCTCTTCCTAAATACTTTAAGTTGAAGCTATTTAGCACCTCTGAGGCATCCACATGGTCTCCCCTCTGCTTGCCTCTCTCTTCCTGTATGTCTTAGTCCAAGTAACTCCTACTCTTCCTTCAAAAGCCAGCCAGGGCCTCACCTATTATGGAAAGTCATCTGGTCTCAGCTGTACAGGCTTCCTTCTCCAAAGGCACTCATCACAGTGATGCCTTGGCTCTCTTGCCTAGATGATGAATTGCTTGTCTCAGTATTCCTATCCCTGACACAGTACTGGGCACAGGGAATCCCAGCTTCCCTAAGTGTGTTTTGAACAGAATTGCTTGCTAATTATACACTGCAATTACTACCTACCTTAGAGTTAAGCCTTTACCACTTCAGCATGGAAACGCATAAAAGTGATACATTCATTGTGCTTTATTTTGATTTATCCTGGCCTTTTCTTATATCATAGTGGCCAAGGCTTGATGAACAAGAACTTCGGGGGAGAGCGACTGCAGGATTGAGCTCACGTACTTTTCCTAGGGGGCTTTCTCAGGGATCATCTAGTTTTGGTCCCGATGGCATTAATATTAAGTGAGAAAGATGAAGGCTAGTGGCAAAGATAAACATAAAGTCCTTGCTTTTTGGGAAATGCAGCTGTTCAGAGGCATATACCTCACCTGTTGTGAAGTATGTGGCATGAACCTAAATGAGTAAACGGTGGGGTGGTGTACTGGGAAAGTAATTAACGGAGGTGGTCAGTCATCTGTGTCTTGACATGGGCCAGTTGGCACCTGTGAGGCCTGTTCTGTGGTTAATAAGGATGAGGTCTGTGGCGCTGGGATAGCCGACTTCAGCAGCGGTAATAGCTATTAGGTGGACTTTGGCTCTGCAAGTGTTTAGGAGGCCTGGAGGGACTCACCAATGATTCTGTGCTGTTCTGTGCAATTCCCTTAACTGCCCTTGGCTGACCTAGTTATTAAGAAATCTTCATTCCCCAGTCTTGTTAGCTAAACAATCACTCTTGCTTCACATGTAAACATATATACGTACTTTCATCTTTGTCTCTTGTGGTCCTAAGTTTTATTTAACAAGAATGGATCTTCAAACTTGGAGGGCATTTTTATATTCTCAGAGTCAACATTTATTACTAATATTGCAAGATACAATCTCTGAGAGCCTGCATCTCTGGCATGGGGGAGCTGGGGAAGAGGCCTCAGAAAAGCAGTAGGGCAGAGGGCTTGATTCTAAGTGAGCCTGTATGCAAGAGGCTTCTGTACACCACCACCCGGCCTGGGGGATCCTGCAGAAGCTGCGTTCTCCTGTCAGCCACGAAGCGCCTGAGATGAGCTCCCCTGACTGCCATGTTGAAAATGTCAGGCCCAGATGGTCTGGTGGTTACATTTTCTCAAAACAGTTGGGAACCTCTGCCAACTTCTCTAAGGAATGAAAAAGATAATTTTTAAAATGCTGATTAACAGAGCAAAATGTACTTCAGCTGGTAACAGATTTTTTTCCTCCTCCCTCCATCCACTTGCTGCAAAACAACCTGTGGTGATTCAAAACATGAGAAAGAAGCTAATGGCTTTACTGAGGGACAGTACCTTGAAGGAAGGTGAAGAAGTGGCAGGCAAAGAGGAAGAAAAAGCACTGAGAGTGGTAGAGTATCAGAGTCTTCTCCTGTTGATTTCCCCAAACACTAGAAGGCTCTGAGGGCTTATCCTTTTGTTAGCCAGCCTGGTGCGGTGGCTCAAGCCTGTAATCCCAGCACTTTGGGAGGCTGAGACGGGCGGATCACGAGGTCAGGAGATCGAGACCATCCTGGCTAACACGGTGAAACCCCGTCTCTACTAAAAAATACAAAAACTAGCCGGGCGAGGTGGCGGCGCCTGTAGTCCCAGCTACTCGGGAGGCTGAGGCAGGAGAATGGCGTGAACCCGGGAGGCGGAGCTTGCAGTGAGCTAAGATCCGGCCACTGCACTCCAGCCTGGGCGACAGAGCGAGACTCCGTCTCAAAAAAAAAAAAAAAAAAAACCCCAACAAGTGGCTCAGAACCCAACAAATCTGCCGGGACCTTGGTTCTGCATGAAGGGCGTGGCAAGGAGGGCTGGGAAACTGGAAGCACCTTGGTTCTGTTTGTTCTTAGTGCCAGCCCCCTCTTAGTTCCCTGGCAAGTCTGAGGAGGTCTGAACCAACTTTGCAGCCCATCTTGATATACGGCGACTAGCTCATCCTTGTTTGCTCTAGGAGATCGAGAACTTGAATACTAAGCGGGTAACTGACTGCAGGCTATTGTCTTTGATCGTACCTGAACACTTGTGTTTCTGATGGGGCCTAGTGTCTGGATTCCAGCCCCTGTTCTGAGATTTGAAGAACTTCACCATACTATATATATCTATATGTCTCTATATATCTCTATATGTCTGTATTACAGTCCCAGAAAGGGGAGCTTAAAAGCCTTCAGTTCCGAACCCACTGTCAAATGTTAATTTTAAGTAGGCATATCAAACATGGAGCAAAAGCAAGAGAATGGATATGGGAGTAGAGCAAAAACTCAGAATGGACCACCTAAACTCCTGCTGGACCTTTCTGTGCGTGGAAAAGAAATGGCCAAGCTTGGATGTTTGATCATTCAAGATAATGAATGACAAGTGAAAATTAGTGGTGCCCCCTCCCCTCCCCTGCAAAACCTTCCAATCTTGTATCTTAGGGCCAGAAGTGCCCATCATTAATGAGAAGCAGGAGCTGTGGGGCTCCGCAAATCCCTGGTCTTCACTCCACCTTTCAGGGTGTTGCCAAACTTCTGCCTGGTTGAGTGATCATGGACACATGTTCCAGTCTCAGTGGTCCTGGAGGGTCTGCAGCCCAGGCATTCTCATTTTGACGGGAGTCTTGTCTTCCTGCCCTGGTGCTGCTGATGTAAGAGTGCCATCATTTTGTGGCATTCTCTGCTGGCATTCTTCTTGTGCCAACCCTGAGGGGCCAGAGGTCTTCCCCTGTGTGTATTCCCCTGTATTTCCCCAGCCCCTGCTCCCTTGGAGGGGAGGAACCTATTTTGTCGTTTGGGTGTTTTCTGTCTCTGAGCTTGTTCTTTGGTTGTCCCTTCCCTCTAGGCTGCATTTTGTTCCCTCTTGTTGTGCTCAGGTGGCCTTCCTGCAGTGCGCTTGGTCGACATAGGGTCACTGTTTGCCTTCTGGTATGTGTTCTGCAAAAGCTGTTGGCAGAATGTATGTGATGACCTTAGGAACGTGGTTACATTTAAACAGCTAGACTAGGCTTTCCGCTATTCTCACTCTGACCTGTGGGTATAGGGGATAGCTGAAGTTGCATTAGCTCTTTCAGAGCCCTGAATTGGTGAGTAATGATGGAAGTGAACTCAATGGAACATTCAAGACCCTGATTTACCTCAATCCCAGGCCTTCTTACTAATCTCTTACCTTTACACTCAGATTCTTGGTTCACACTACACTAATTAGCATGTATTTACATGTTGCTTCCTTAAACCTTCCTTCAGCATTATGGCTGTAACTAACATATGTATTTGCAAGAAAGCATATTTATAGGCACATTCTTTCAGTCCTTAAAACCGCAGACTCTCTAACAGTACTTTTTTATCTTCCTTCTGAAGATATGTCTAGCACATTTTATACAAAGACACATGAATTAAAAGCTGGTATGATCTTTGCCTTTAAGACGGAATTGCCTTCAAACACCCAGCAATTCCAACTCCTAGGTAGAGACTCAGGAAAAATGAAGACATATGTCCAAACAAAAACTTGTACAAAACGTTCATAGCAATGTTATTCATAGTAACCCCAAAGTGGAAAAAAGTCTAAGTATCCATCAACTGATGAATAGATAAATATTGTGTAGCTATTCAATGGAATATTATTTGTCCATAAAAACAAATAATATACTGATACAAGCAGCAGAAAGATGAACTTTGAAAACATTAGGCTAAGTGAAAGACACCAGACACAAAAGATTGCATAATGTATTATTCTATTTGTACAAAACATCCATAACATGCAAATATATAGGAGCAGAGAGTGTATTAGTGCCTGCCTGGAGCTGAGGAAGGGAGGGGATGGAGATAAATAGAAAATGACTTCTAATGAGAGTGAATTTTCTTTTTGGGGTGACTAATATATCCCAAAATTGTTTGTGGTGATGATTAAACCACTCTGTGAACACCCTGAAGATGACTGAATTATGTACTTTAAATGGGTGAATTTTATGGCATGTGGATTATATCTTAATTTAGAGAAAAAAATAGAAACGTTCAAACAGAAGTCAATACAAACTTTTTCTACCTAAAATTCAAGATAAATTCTGCAGGGTTATTTCTTGCCACACAAGAATTTATGTTTCTCTAGAGGACACAGTCCAGCAAGTTGGCCAAAGCAATGCTATTCCTACCCGAGTAGCCTTTTAGAGCCAAACACAGGTGTCGGATTTAATCAGAAACAAGTTGGAAGCCCTAGAGTTGGAGCAAACCTATCTCGTGACATTTACCACTTCTTATATAACAAGTAGAGAGATTTTTATCTCCAGGTTTCACTGTGCAAAAATAGCATTAATGCTGCAATATTCTATTCTCTGGATAGCCTGAACTCTATTTCTTTGATGAGCTGGGAAAAGAGAAGGAGATGGCACATTGGGGAGATGTGGAGGAGGAGGAGTTGCTCTTGCCAGAAACCTGAGAATTATCTGACACCTCCCTCTCTCTTGCCCTCAGAGTCTGATCAGTTGCCAAGTTCTGTGATCTGCCACCTAAATGTCTCTACTCCTCTCCAGCTCTGATGCCGCCGCTTGAATCTAAGTTGCCGTCTTCCTCCTTCATCATCTGGAGCATCTTCATCATCCTTTTTCTTACTGAATAACAATGATAACATTCTGAACTGATGCTCCTGTAGCCCCTTTCTCCAAATCTGTATTCCTAACTTCAAAGAGGGCATTTAAAAATGCAAATCTGAAATCCTCAAAAACATATCCCTGCCAGGTGCAGTGGCTCACACCTGTAATCCCAGCACTTTGGGTGGCCAAGACAGGCGGATCACCTGAGATCAGGAGTTCGAGACCAGCCTGGCCAACATGGTGAAACTCGGTCTCTACCAAAAATACAAAAATTAGCCGGGCGTGGGAGTGGTCACCTGTAATCCCAGCTACTCAGGAGGCTGAGACAGGAGAGTCACTTGAAGCCAGGAGGCAGGGGTTGCAGTGAGCTGAGATCACACTACTGCACTCCAGCCTGGTGACAGAGTGAGACTCTATCACAAACAAACAAACAAACAAACATATCCCCTCTTTACAAGTTCGTCTAGGTAAACTGCAGAATCTTCTCCGAGTTTAGATCCTGCCCACCTTTGCAGCTCCCCCTTCTCCAGGCGCTCTGATCTCTTTCAGATTCTCTTAGGACCCCTCAGAGCCGTTTCTGCAGACCCCTCTCCCAGCCTCTCCTTCTTCTGATGCATTTTCTTTTGCCATTCAGATTTCAATTTAAATGTCATTTTTCTTAGCAAACCCTCTGCTCTTTCCTGCCCAGTGTTTCCTTGTGTTGTGTGTGCTCCCACTCCCAGGATTTCCCCTTCATAACTCTGGAGCACTCATCACAGCTGTAATTTTAGTCATCATGGAATTGTTTGTTTAATGTCCATCTCCTTAACTGACGGCAAGCTTCCAGAGAAGGGGATTGTGTCTGACTTACTCCCCAGTGGACCCCAGCACTTGGCCCAGGCCAGGCTGAACAGTTTATACTCGATCACTATTAGAAACCGAAGGGAAGACGGAAGGCATGGAGGAAGGGAGGCACCCAAGGAGGGAGGAGGAACGGAAAAGCCTAACAGGGAAGCCAGGTGAGCTGCGCAGCTACTGCTGAGAGTGGGGGCTGCCTCCTCACTAAAGCTTGAGGAGCCAGTGTCCCATAGCGCACAGTGAGGTTGGCTAGGGCAGAGAGAGAGGAGCTAACATGCGTGGAGGTTCTCGGGAGCGCTGGGGAGGAGGACTCCCGAAGACGCTGCTCATGCCCAGTATACTATGGCAGTGCCAAGACACACAAAGAGGGAACGCTGTGAGAGGGAAGGCAGGGGAGCGGGGAAAGGGGCTTCCGATGGCCCGACACTGGTAAGGAGTCTTCTGAACCTAATGAGATTGGGAGGATCTCATTTTCATCTCCAGGAGGAGGCTGCCATTGACTACTGTTCTCTTCGTGGAAAGTACCATTTGTCTGTCCCTCAGACATCTGCTCTGAGACCATCATTTTTGATGGGGGCAGGTCTTCTCAGGATCATGGGTTTGTTTTAGAACCACCTAGGCTGTGGCAGGGGCATCAGAGTTTTCACCCTAAAAGGGTTATTTTCTAGACTGCCCTGCCTTGGTGTCTGCCTTGCCTTACACATCTTCTGGAATAGAAACCATGGGTCTGCCCAGGGGCTGTAAGTGTTGCAAGGCTGGAGTCAGACAGACACAGATTCAAATTCTAGTGCTGCCACTCACTAACTGTGTGACCTTGGGCAAGTTTTATTACCCTCCAGGACTTGCGATCTTCATTTGCAAATGGGGCACAATAATAGTACTTACCCCATAAGGCTATTGCAAGAATGCAAAAGAAATATTTTATGTGAAGCTTCTAGTACTTGCATGGAAAATTCAATAATGTTAGATACTTTATTAGAAATTTGTTCTAGTGGCCCCCTACCCTTCATGCAAAGGCTTGTTTTATTAATAATGTGTGAACAGTCATTCTTACAGCTCTACTTTAAGCCAATTTTCTCCTGTTGAGCTTTAGGTGAGTGTGGGGAACAGATGGCCATCATCCTTCCGATGGTGCCTTTGGGGACAGATGTAAACGAGGTCAAAAACTTGGAGTTTGTCATTGTATAGTTCAGTTGGCCTCTCCTTTAAGCCTCAGGTGCCCTAACTAACTCTAGCTGGTTTATTGCAGATGCAGAAGGTTGCCATGAAAAAAGTCTAACGTGGATCAAGAATCTCAGTATTGCTACTTACTAGCACTGGAAATTTGGACAAGCCACTTGATTTTTCGAAACCTTTTCTCATTTGTGAAATCGGTATCCTAGTACCAACCCTTTCCTCTCTGGGTTGCTGTAAGGGTTAGACAAAATAGTATGTATATGAAGGCTTAGAATAGAGCCTGGATCCCTGCGGTCATGTTAAGCAGTGTCATGATTAATTTATTTGTCAACTTTACTGGGCTAAGAGATGCCCAGATAGCTGGTGAAACACTGTTTCTGGGTATGTCTGTGAGGGTGTCTCTGGAAGAGATTAGCATTTGAATCAGTAGACTGAGTAAAAAAGATTTTCTTTTACCAATGATGCCCAAGGTGGTCAGGCATTATTCAATCCATCGAGGGCCTTAATAAAACCAAAAAGAGGAGGAAGAGTGATCTTTCTTTCTTCTGGAGCTAGGACATTCATCTCCTCTTGTTCTTGAACATCCGAACTCTTGGCTCTGGGGCTTTCTGTGTCTTGGACTTATACCTGCCTACCATCCTCCTCCACAATGGCCCCCTCTCTCAGGCCTTCAGACTTGAACTGAATTATCCCATCAGCTTTGCTTGTTCTCCAGCTTTCAGATAGCATATTATGGGACTTCTCGAATTCCATAATTCTGTGAGTCAATTTCCATAATAAATGTCCCCTTTATCATCTATCTATCTATCTATCTATCTGTCTGTCTATCTATCTATCTATCTATCATCTATCTTCTATCTAATCTAACCATCAATTCATCTATCCTTCATCCTATCAGCTCTGTTTCTCTGGAAAGCCTGACTAATGCAAGCAGTTTCTTAAATTTGGATCTGCTTGCGATAGGTCAATAGAAATTCATCACCAAATTAGGAAAACGCATTTCAAGCCAGGTATCTTACTGACTTGACGTTCAGCACTGCTGCTCTGCGTGTGGACAAGGCGCATCTTTTTCCTTTATGTGACTGCCTCTAATCCTGCTGCAACACATTCTAGCTCCTTTTGTATTTTTTTTAGAGGTCCTCTTTCCTTACCTAGAGATAATAATTGGAACTTGTTTCAGGTCTCTACTGTCTTTCTCAGATAGTTTCCCAATTCTTAGCTCCCTATTCTCTCTGTGTTACTACATTAGTGACCTTTCTAAATTGCAGAGCTGACTATGCCGTTCCCCAATTTAAAATTCCTCACTGGCTCCCTTTCACTTTTAAGATAAGGACTGCTCCAGCTCCATTTTTTGCCACTCTCTCTCAGACTCTACAGCAACTCAGAACTACCTGGACTTTTTAGAACTCACCAGGCTCTTCCACACTTTCATCTCTTTCTTTTGTGTTATTTCCTCTTGGCACAACTTCCACCATGATTCCACACTTAATTGTCTTTCAAAACTCAGTTCCAAGTAAAAAGAAAGTCTTTAGACTAGGAAAAAATATTTACAAATCATATATCTAATAAATGACTTGTATTCATATTTTATAAAGGACTCTCAAAACCAATAATAATAAAGAAAACTATGGGAAAATGGCCACAAGATTTGAACAGATGCTTCATCAGTGAAGATATATAAATGGCAAATAAACACATGAAAAGTTGTTCAACATTGTTAGTCAAAAGAAAAATACAAATTCATACCACAATGAGATATCACTACATATTTATTAGAATGGCCTAAATGAGAAAGATTGACCATACCAAGTGTTGGTAAGGATGGAGAACAACTGGAACTCTCATACGTTGCTGCTGGGAATATAAAATGGTGCAGCCTTTTTGAAAAATAGCTTGGCAGTTTCTTAAAAAAATTAAACTTATGCCTACCATGTGATCCAGCCATTTCTACTCATAGGCAGTTACTCAAGAGAAATAAAAGCATATATTTATACAAAGACTTTTGCATAAATATTCATGTAACTTTGTTTGTAGTAGCCCAGACTGGAAACAGCACCACATGTCCATCTTCCAGTGAGTGAATAAACTCATGCAGATTCATACAATGGAAGATGTCTAGTGATAAACAGAAATGAACTACAGAATGACTCACACTACAACATGGGTATGAATTTCAAAATAATTTTGCTGATGAATGGAGGCAGATAAAAAAGAATATGTACTATATTATTCCACTTATATAAAATTCTAGGAGATGTAAAGTAATGTTTAGTGACAGAAAGCAGGCCATAGTTTGCCTGAGGGGGAGGGGAAAAGAAGGGGGTGAAGAAGATGTTACAAAAAGCACGAGAAAGCTTGGGGCTAATGAATATGTTCATTACTCCAATTGTGGCAATGGTTTCACGGGTACACACAAATGTCAAAACGTATCAAAGTGTGCGTCTTAAGTATGTTGTGTTTATTTTATGTCCAGTATGCCTCAATAAAGTTGTTAACTCTTTCAGTGTAAAATAAACAGGAACAAAGAGAAAAACTTCGCTTTCGTATTACCCTCTTTGAAGAGTCCTTCTCTAGTTACCTTTCCCCCAATACAGAGTTATGTTCTCAGGGCTCTGTGTAAACATAGCCACGGTATTTACTAAATTGGACTGGAGTTTCTAAGGCACTGTCTCCCTCACTAGATTGTAAGTGATTTAAGGACAGGGACTGTGGTGTTTACATCTGTACGATATGATCTGCGTCCTCCCTCAGTGCCTGAGAGTTGAATCTAAATAGTCATTTGTCTTCCTTGAAACCGTAAGCTAAGATGATGATTTTGTTAAAGAAAATCTGAAAGCCATATCCCTTAAGCAAAAACCTACTTCTTTAATGAAATTGTTTCAAATGGAAGAAGATTATATATGCTTGGGAAATTTCAAAAAAAATAGCTGTAAACTTAAAGGAGACTTGGTTTCTGGAGGACAACAAATTCATGTGGGAAAAAAGAAAAGCTTTTGCTGATAGGTGTGGCTCAGGGTAGGATGTTTAGGACTGGAAGCATTCAGGATTCTTTACTCGTGGAATCAGCAAACTCTGGCCAAGTAGCACCTTTAAAATGATCCATGGAGGGATTTTTCATTTTGGAAAACAGGTTTATTAGTGGAATTATTACAAGCATTAATACCTGTAATGTTATTTGCTTGCTAATGATGCTGTAATGGGTTGCACTGGGATAATAGAACTGCTCCGAGTGCATAACTTACCAAAGCTGCCTACCTCCCCCATGACTTATGGTCTGTAGCCCTCATTAGTTCCATGGTTACATTGGCTGCTGTTTAGAGCCATGGTGAGAATCTTGTGCAGGTTTGGAAGAGCCCCAAGTTTAATGCCATAAATGGCTGTAGAGTGAACCAGTCATTGCTTTTTACAGAAACCCAATATACCTGCTTTTCAGACAGTGGTGAAGTGACAGAGTACTCAGGCAAGGGGAGGTAAGCTTGACACCTGCCCATGTTGGAACAGCTCCACGGTGGCTCCACGGTGTCCGAACAGACTGCCAGCTCCACACAGGATAGGGTTGTCTCCAAAGAAGTCTTCTCACTCGCATGGGCCATTCTTTCCACTTGACATTGGGAACATGAACGGATCTTCCAAATTATATCTAAAAGTTGTATCATGTAATACCTGAGTGCCCCCAGCGTAGCTGCATCGCCACACCCACACACAAAACACTTTATTCTGGCAGGAGACTCAGTGTCATCCTGTGCACACTCCAGAATGAGGATGCACGCACTCTGCTGTGTATCCTGAAAGAAGGCCACTCACAACAGCATCCCGCCTCGCCCAGCTCATGGAATAGCTGATTTGTGGAACGACTGTACAAGGCATCATGAGATGATCCTGAGGAAAGACAACACAGTGCATGGTTTTTCCTAAAGAAGCGATTCTGATGTTGTTACCCTGTATGTGGTCAGGGTCCAGGGTTGTTTTGTGGGAAGCCAATGGAATAGGATGATGGGGTAGAAGGCCACCTTGGATTTGGTGGCTTGGGGCCAGTGTCTCTGTCTTCTTCCTCTACATATACCCATCCAGGTTAAGCTGCTGTTTTAGGTAACATGTTTTTTCTAACAGTCCTAACAAAGCTGCCAAATAGTCAAGTGTGCAACTTTTCAGTCTCTTGTGTGGAAAGCAGCTCTCTTGAGATTGTGAGGGGAAGAGCAGGAATAAGGCTGGTGGTGCAGAGGGTGACCTACAGGAAGGCATGGAAATACTAGCTGACTACAAGCATGGAAAGCGTCTTCAGTTTCCAGTACAAAATTTTGGAAGAGGCAAGGGCAGTGTTAACAGACTGCCCTGAATTCTAACTGAGACATAGCCATTCACTGGCTGTGTGTCCACGGGCCAGTTACTAGCCTTAATTTCCTTATTCATAGAATGGAGATAATACCTACCCCCAAACTTTGTCAATATTTAATCAGATAACATATTAAAACACTGGACGGGAAATGGTACACAGTAGATGCCAGACAGGTGTGAGCTGTCCTCCCCTCTGTCTATCCTTTTTCTGCCCAGCTGCTCTGAAAATGAGTTTTGGGCTTCCTTATATTCCTACATGGTAGCAGCGGAAATTCAGAGTTGCTGATCTGATCTGCCCTCTTTCTACTTTGCACAGCAGCTTGTACATATTTGAGTATGGGGGTCAGATGTGACCAGATGACCACACCCCTGTTCTTGCAGCTTCATCAGAGGGACATCCTCTCTTCCCTGGATGATGCTGGACACCAGAGGGTAAAGAGAGCAGAGGCACCAGCAAGAAAGTCCATTTTAATCACACTTTAAGTAAAGTGCTAAAAGTGGAGATGTGGACGTTTGAATATCTTCCCCTCTCCCATACCAGCCTTTGGTTCAGTGTGAGCTAGTGCACGTGGGGGACACCCCCGATCTTACCTCCTCTCCTTTATACATGAAATTTCTATCTCAGGGTGGACAGGCCCCTCATCATATTGGGGAGAAAATTGAAGGGGGAGTTGGAAGACCTGGTTTGAAAGTTTTAACAATACCATTTTTTAAAACAAATTCTCACTGAATATCAGGTTCGGGTCCAGATGCAAGGAAAGCAGAGGGGAATAATGCATGGTTCCTGGTCAAAGAGAGGTTGGATTCATGAAGGATACTGGTAAGTACGTCCATGATGATTGTGTGGTGCGATATGATGGAGGAGGGATCCCAGTTAGCCAGAGGTTGGGGGTGTCAGAGAAGTAGAGGAGGTGGCCCTTCAGCTTAGTCTGAAGGACAAATTGGATTTAGTCCAGTGGGCAGGTTGCTTAGGTAAAACTGAATATCTGTGAACTTGGAAAAGTCATTTACTCACTTTGAGTCACAATTCCTTTAAGTGACAAGGTAGGGGGCTGCCTTAGCCTCTGTAGATTTTCTTGGGTCTAATATTTTATGATTCCATATTTGGTCTGGAAAGTAACTTGCCCCTTTCTCCAACTTGAGCATCACCCTGGGTAGAATTGTGATTCATCCTAGTTCTACACCCCAACTCTCAGGGCAGAGGGTTGACTCTCAGTGACTCAGGGGAACTTGAGTCCCCCACCATGTGCATCAGAAGGCTGGATCTCATGACCTCCAAGACCCACCTCTTTGTACAGGGAACTTTGTCATTAAGGGCTGTCCATATATTTCCTAGCTGGACTGCAGGAGAGCATCAAGGCAAAAAGGAGGGTTCTAAAGAGCTTTTGAGAAGATAAGAAGTTAGGCATGTGGGACTGGGAGAATATTGAAGAGATTATCTGAATAGATTTGGCCCAGTAGACCTTCTCCCAGAAATCTCAGCTCCAGGGCTTTCAGATAAAGTATCTAACAGCCTTTTAGCAACAGCTTTTTCTCTAGAAACAAACCCCCATGTTTTACATCTCCTTGCAGGCACCCAGCTGCTAATAAACCTGGCAGGAACAATTGTGTCCCAGTGCAGATAGGCTGTCAGCCTCCTATCTTCCAAGGGTGTCAACTTTGAGGATTGCTCCTTTGCCTGAGAAATTTGGGATTGGAAGATGGGGGACTTTGTTTCCCTCTCTCTTCTGTTGGTTCCAAGATCCTGGAACCTGTCACCAAAGTGATACAATAATGGAGGTCAGTGATCTAGGGCCTGAGCAAGTGAGCAAGGGAGGCCAGGAGGCTAGGAGAAACCACCTCAGAAGCTGTCCCACATAGTGGTGAGGAGCTGGGGTAGGAGTCAGAAAGACCAGAATTTTGTATTCCAGACTCTGCCACCTGCTATGTGTTCCTTGGGCATATTACTTACTTGCTGAACTTTAATTTCTTCTTATGTATAAAGTGGAGATTATAGTAGCACCTATCACTGGGCTCTTTGAAGGATGAAATGAGTTTAATGATAAGTGCATAGTATAGTGCCTGACAAAGAGTACTGATGAGCTACAAACATTACATAATCATTACTGTCATCATCTTCACCACCACCAACATCATCACCACCACCATCGTAATTATCACCACCGTCATAATCATCGCGATCACCATCATCACCACCCTCATTATCATTACTACCATCCTTGTCACCATCATCATCATCAACACTATCACCATCATTACCATTGCTATTACCACCAACATCATCACCATTGTTATCATCACAACCATCGTTGTCATCATTACCATCATCCTCATCCTCATCATCACCATCTTCACCACCATCATTATTATTACCATTATTCTTATCACCATCATCATCATCATCATTATCAACTTCACCATCATTTTCATTACCATCACCACTATCATCATCATCATCACAACCATCATCATTATTATCATAATCACTAGCATCATCCTCCTCCTCATCACCATCATCACCACCATCGACACTTCACCATCATTATCATTACCATCACCACCATCATCATCATCACAACATCATCATCACCATGATCATCATCACCATCTTCATCACCATCATCATCATTATCATTGTCATTACCATCACCATCATCATCATCCTTGTCACCATCTTTGTCACCTCATTATCATTGCCATCACCAACATCATCACCATGGTCATCATCACAAGCATCCATCATCATCACCATCACTATTGTTATCATTATCATTATCCTCTTCATTATCATCGTCATCATCATCATCACTATTACCATCATTACCATCCTTGTCACCATCCTCATGACCGTTATGATTGTTGTTGTTGTGGTCATTACCATCGTTGTCTTTGAGAGCCTAGGAAGAGCAGGACTGTGGGTTGAGGATGTAATAAAGGAAGGACAGGCCTGCAACATCACTCCTCTCAAGATATCCCTACTTGGAGCAGGTAAAATGGGCAAATGCCTGAGAAATACTTTTGCTGCTAGAACTTAGCAGCAGCACTGTGTCCAACTTCAGCATTTGGGTTCATTTCTGGAGTGGTAACAAGAAACATGGCAGCCGTGGAGTTTCTTCAAAATTGTTGAATGTCAACATCTGATGTCTTCATTCAGAATAGGAACCACCCCAGTACCCATTAGTATTTGTATAACTTATAGAATTCACTGGCTTCCTCTTGACCTCACTTCTTTTCAGAGTTGGGGCCCAGCTATGGAAAGTCTTTTTTCCTCAAGGTTTTTCTCTTTATTCTCCTCCATTCCATTATTTTTCTCTGATTACTTTCTCTGAAATTCTCGCTCCCTTAAATGGCACTTTATATGACAGGTAGAGATTTGGATATTCCTGGTCACTGTCTCTGGAATTCCAAGTCTTAGCCAAAGAGATGCTTGGGCCCCAGTGGAATGCCCTTGAGTGATCAAGCATGCTGCAGTCACCCACAGACAGCTGGCATCACAATAGGCCTGTCTTAGAAGGATATTATTGGCTTCCAAGGTCTGTTACTAATAACTGACAATTTTCTATCCTAGGGAGGAAAGAGGTGTCTGTGTATCAAAAAACCCTGGAAGTTCTGCTTATAAATGGCTTATTTCTCAACCAAAATAAGGAGAAAGTAACTTTTCAGGCAGGTTAGGGTATCTGGAAAGAGTGTATTCATTTTCTTATTTTTTTCTCCACAGTTCAGACTTGCTCAGTCACATCCAGTCATATGGAACACCCTGTCTCACCTCCCTACTTTTTCTGTTATTTTACCTTTATGTGCTTGTGGCAGAAACTGTTGACACTCATCCATATTCATGGGATACTCTTGATTTTTCAGCCTCTCTTTTGATTTCATTTAGTTCTTGCCAATGGGATATAGAAGGAAGGGAGTACACTAATTTCAACCCTAACCCCACAAACAATGCACATGGTCCTGCAATTAATTTTTCTCTCTCTCTACCATTGGCTAGGTAAATGCACAGTATTCTGAGGAGGCCCTAGGAAATAACTCAGCCACAAAGTAGAAGGGTGGGCCTTGCAATTACTGTGTAGAAGACCACTGAAGGCCACTAGATCAGGATTGAACCATTGAGATCTGGGGGTTCTTTGTTATAGCAGCTAGCATTACTTTCACCGACATATACTCTATCATTTTCCTTCAAGAAAATTAGCTGAATTGCCACTAAAATAATATTAATAGAGACATTTCCTTCTCTTTAGTGTGAAAGCTTCAGGAGGGAGAAACATCTTTATTCTTCACCTCTTTATTCCCAAGACAGTATAATCATTGTCATGTGGTCTGTGTTCTACAAATATTGGTTAAATAAATGAACGAATCCACTGGCCTCACTTTTCTTGCCTGAGAGTACTGACTCTTTCTGTAAAGTATTCATGAGCTGTGGTTGTTCGGTTGAACACTCTAGGGTTATCCTTTATTTTCCCTTGCCACTAACCCCAAGCCAGGCCAGATACTTTGGGGCTAAACAGTCCTTATGAAATCCTGTTCATCAGGGCCGCCACCCTTCTCTTCCACAATCTCACTGTAGATGCAAGGGTTTTGAAGCTGAGGGGGACTTCAGCCTCCACGTGCAAGGCTGTCACTGTTGGGACTCTCTCTCTGCTGACCATGGGCTTCTTGCAGAGCTGCCAACTAAAACTCTACATCCAGAACAGAGAAAATGTGGAGAATGGCTAGGAAAGGTAAGACAGTGGCCAACACAGTCAGCTAACTCCCACCTCATAGTGTCCCATGAACTTAGTTATTGACCCTAAACAAAAAAAAATTGAGATCTGAGATGATCCCACTGGATGTAAGTTCTGATGAAACAATGTCTGTATCTCCAGCTGGAAGTTGCTTCTTTGAATTCAAACTCCTGTATCTTTTTTGAACAAGAACAGCAATCCTTCACCTGGAATGAATGCTTAAATCCCTGGGGAGAGCTATGTAAAAATTCAAATTCCTAAACTGCATCAGGGTTGATTTAATCAGGATTTCTGGGGATGGTGCCTGGGAATCTGTGTTTTTGAGGGCTCCAAAGATTCGAATCACATTCCTGGTTATTAAAGCTACTTTAATTAAATGCTTGCTAAATGCTAGCCTCTTGTATGGGTACCTTTCTTCTCTTGACCTTTTAAATACTTACAACCACCTTGTGATTGTGGTGCTCTTACTCATCTAGTTTTACTGATGAGGGAACAGACTGCAGCAGATATTTTACCCAGGACTTGAATGCTCTCTGGCCCAAGAGGTGTCACTCTTCACTACCTCTTCTAATGTAATGAAAAAAGCATGGGATTTGAAACCAGAATACCCAAATTCCTCTTCTGCTTAGGATGAGGCTCATTTTTTTCTCCTGAGATGACAGTGGATGTGAACAGTGCTTGTGGATTGTAGGTGCTATGCCAATGCCAGGTGTGCCCCTTGATGGAATGGATTGTGCACCCTGCCACGCACCCAGGTAGCACAGCTGAAATGTACTCAGGTGTGCCTCCAATCCAATAGATCCTTCCATCCTAACATCTTCTACCCACCTTTGCATCTCTGTCTCCACTGCCATGCAGGCTGTAGTAGACCATCATCCTTTTCTCTCCTGAATTATCAGAATGGCCTTTCTGAATCTGTCTTCTTCCTGGTCATCCGTCCTCTGCCCAAATATCAGAGTGTTTTTGTTTCTTTGTTTTAACAATGCAAATTTGGTTATGGTGTTGCCTTTAAAGTAATTCCTCCCAGTCGCCAGATAAGATGCATGCCCTTTAGTGAGGCCCACATAATCTGCACCCACCATCTGGCCTTGAGGTCAATCTTGCATCTTACTGCCTCCCTCCTGCAATTCCTCGATTACTTGCAGTGTGCACAGCATGCTACGTTGTTCATGGCATCCCAGTGCCTCAGACTGCGCCCTAATCCTCAGGCCCACGGCGTCCCTGCTGAGCTGCTCAGGGAATGCCTGCTCACCTTTCCAGACTTTGCTCAGTGTCGGTATTCTCACTGATAAAGCCTTTTCTTGGCATTTCTCCACAAACCATATGTGAGAAACACCTCTCCCCTTGCCTCCACTCTGCCCTAAACATTTGTCATAGGCATTTAACACCTCCTTGCCCCATTTTGTTTACATGTTTATTTCCTTTGGCTAGATTGTAAGGAATCTTGCATCTATATGTTCCATATGATCAGGAACATATTTTAACTCTTTTTCATTGTGAGTGCTTAGCACACAACTTGGCACTTAGTAAGTACTCAATGAATGTTGGCAGAATTATTGAATTCCAAATGTGTGCCAACGAATGTAAAAATTAACCTAATCTAGCCAAATGCAAAAGATGACTGTACAGACTCCAGGGAAAGAGGGAAGAAAGGCTCTTGTCCTTGTATAAACCTGTCGTGTGGGTACCTGTGGTGGGCGTGGAAGAACTCTTGCCACAGGTAAGAATGGTGGGGGATTGCCAATCCCAACTGCTGTGTCTGGAAGCCCAGTTACCACTCTCGTGCCTAGGCTGTGATGTCCACAGCTGCTTCTAGCCCAGAAGTAAGCACAGCAGGAAAACTGCGCAGGTCTGGCTCTGGAGGAGGCAGTGATTTTTAGACGTGTGACTGGCCAAGGACTCACCGTTTGCCATGTCAAAAGTGTCCTAAGGTTCCCATACAGTCTATGATCTTTCTTCTTCCCTTCCTTTTCTCCCCTTTCTCCTTCAGGGCGATTGGACCTACATCCAGGTCTGACAAGCTTCCCGGTCTCCTTCATTTTCTTCCTTATTTTCCTTCACAGTCATTCACCCATAAATGTTTTCTGTGCCTAATCCCATCGTTGCAGCACCCACATTAACACAGGTGCTATTAAGAGGGGGCTGGAACAAACCGCCAAGCATATGAATTTCAATTATACACTCTGTGCCTGGGAAATGGTCTTCAGGTGGATCTGTGGACCCCATGGGCCAATGTGATCCAGACCTTAGCCACGACTCCAGTTGTTACATGGCCCCCATACATTCCCACTCCAAAGGCATATTTCTCTTTCTCCAGTGTACACAGTCATAACCAAAGGGTCACAGATTTTTTGGGAAAGGACTTGGGAAATCGTTACAGTCTATACTTGCCATCGCATTGCAGAGTCCTGCCTCCTAGCAGCCCAGACTGCTCTCTGTCAGTGGGTTTCCAATCTGGAATGGACCCAGATGTGGAAACTGGGCCAGGAGGTGTGGCTATTTTGGTGTTCCTACCCTCAGCCTCCTGCTCCTCCATTCCTGCCCTGCAGCTTTTGTTTTAACTGTTAAGCAGCATGCTGTTGGTGGCCCATTTATTTTGCCCCTAGGCACTCTGCAATCTATGCACCATCTCCATGGCTCCCTGCCAGTCAAGGCCCCTGGGTTGGCCCTCTGACCTTTCCAGCCTGCAGCCACTGTTGCCTGGTCCCCATCATCCTTGGAATTAACCAACACAGGTCGTGACCCTCCTACCTCAGGCCTTGACCTGCAGAGGTGAGCCATCGCGGAACCTCTTGGCGATGCCAATCCAGTGTATTCCTAGTGGCCTTAGCGGACGGTGTGTCCTAGGTCCCTCCTATGGAATGCAAATCTCTGTGGCTCTGCTGGCCTCACATCCACTCCAGCATGACTCCTCCAGTGACTTCTTTACTCCTTCTTCTACCTACCTGCAATCACAACTCAGGCATTTCCATTTTACCGAGAGTAGGCCATGGCTTTCCTAGGCTTCAAAGTGCCACCCAGCTGTGAGTCAGCCACATTGCCAGGTCTTTGCCAGGCCTTTAAGTCACTTGTGCTAAGAAAGTGTCCCAAGGCAATGGGTCCTTGCTTATCCACCTTAAGCATCAGCCTCTCTGGCAGGTACCTGGGACCAGAAGTCTCTCCTTGGCCTGGCTGGAGCTTCTTAGCCCCTCATTGCAATTGGTGGCTGTGCTTCATTCCCTCCCTCCATTCCTCCTTCTCAGGCCTGAGGGCTCCCTGTCACCCACCGCTGTCTCCTCTGGGGACCCAGTTTTCCTCATGGGTGTTTCCTCCGATCAGTCTCTTTCTAACCAAATTCTATCTGGACATCTGTGTTTTTGGAGGACCCAGATCAAGTAGGACTAAGACATATGTTACCTCATTCAACTTGCTCAATAGTTTTCTAGTCTTCGTTAGTTTTAACCCTACGCTAAAGGAGTGAAAGGAAAATTGAAGCTCAGGGACATTCAGATATTTGCTCAAAGTTTCAGACACAGGAGGTGAAAGTTGGAATCTGGTTCTTGACATCTAATCAGGGAGGTTTTACCACAGTGGGGTTTGTTAGAGGGTTCTTGGAGAAGGACATTTGGAAGATATCCTTGGGGAAGGCAAGGTTTCATCTTAACTGACGGGGAGGGAGAACAGAGATAGGAGTAAGCAAGTTTTATGTCTCTGCATACGTGTTTGGTTCCCGTACATATGTGAGAGTTTTTGTGTATAAATGTGCTTGCATTCATACCTGTGTCAGGATTATCTAATTCATGCAGACCCAGAATGTGTGCAGGCCACATGCTAAGAAGGAAAATTTAGCTTTGATAGCTGTCTCCAAAATTTTGCAATTTACAAAATCAGAAAGAAAGCCATTTCAAGTTTAATACACATTGCAATTTTTTATGGTTAAGCATATGTTTATGTTCAATCTTAGACCAAGGTGCTACGTAATCTATTCAGTACTTAAGGCTTTTATGTAAGTCTCAATCCTGTCCTGATACAGAGGTGAGCGAAGAATGGGAGCGGCTTTGTGCTTTCCCTTGGGAACCCAGGGTCTTCCATGAAAGCATGAAACCCAACGGAGGGGGGCAGTGGGTCTGCAAAGCGCTCAGGAGCTGCCTTGTCCTTGAGCAGGGCGCTAATTCCTCTTTCCTTCCCAGCCCACCTCCCTCCCTCCTGCTGGCTGAGGGCTGCCTCCCTGGAGGATTCCAGTTGGGAACCCAGATCACTGAGCAGTGAACACGAACATAATGAGTCCCCTTGTCTGTGACAGTTCCCGTCACATCTGAGAGAGACCTGCGATCTCCGGGAGGGAAGGACGGCCCCTGCCTCTGCTCTGCTCCCGCCTCTGCTGGGCTCTGCCCGCCTGCACCGCGGCCTCCTCCTGCTGCGGGCCTGGTGCCTGGGCGGTGCTGGCGGTGCGCGTGGAGCCGAGGAAGCTGGCAGCCCGCAGAGCACGTGAGGGCCGGGAGCCAGGGTGGGCGAGGGGAGAGGTGTCTTCACTCCCTATGCAAGTCACTTAATGAGAAAGAGTGCATCTGCTGCGCAGCCCCCACCCTGGGGACGGCTGCCAGCGCTCCGGGTGGGTGGCTCTAGTAAGCCTGGCCTAAACACAGGCTCATTCTCTGGTCCTTCCCGAGCACAGCAGGGGCACTGGGAGGCCTGCCAGCGTGGGGGTGGCCGCTCTGGGGCCTCCTCAGGTGTGCGCTTGCCCTGGGGGGCCTGGGGTGGCCGGGATTCAGCCCTGCGCTCTGAAGGGACGGCCCTCCCGGCCTTTCCACGTTTCCAGAGGGTACCCGGGCCTCCTCCACCGCCTGTTCCCCTGATTCCATCAACAGCACAGGTTTGGGGATCTGAACCAACCCCGCCCCACCCCGACCCCACCTAGACGTTTCACCCTCCAAGGCTGTTCTGCCTCTACTTCCCTGAATCGTGGACTGATCCCTGGTACTCTTACTACCCCCACTCCCGACGTTTTTCCATTCTTGCAACCTTCAATGAGGCTTCTCTCTTGCAGGATAATGGACTCTGCCTCATGAGCCTGGGCCCATTCTTCTCCTGCTCCACTAGAGCAATCCCTCAGGGTACATGGCCCAGCTGAAACCCCTCCTTCGAGTACGGTCTCTTCCCTGGGTTATGTGGTCGCCAGGGCCTCGGTTCTTGCTGCCAACTTCCCATTTCCTGGCCAGGGCCCCACTACCTCCTCCCCCTGAGCAGGCTGTTTTCAAGGCCCAGTTCTCTGCACTCTTTTCATTGCTTTTCTTCTTTTTCTTATGAAGTATTTTAGATAACACCCAGAACATCTGTTCAGACAGCATTTTACATTTTCAAATTTTAAAAATATAAAAAGTACAAAGAATAATGTAACTTACATGCATATTTTTGCCATCCAAAATCAACAACTGTTAGCATTTTGTCTCCTTTGTATCTAGTATTCTTTTTGCTTTTGGAAGAAATAAAAGACTCCAGAGAAAATGAAAGTTGCCTTCAACCAACATCCCTCTTTCTGTTCCCTTCTGGTTCTCCCTAGAAGCAAGCATTGCGGTTCATGTTTATGGTTTTAAGTACATAACATCATAAATGATACATAGGCATCATACTGTCTCTAGTGTTTGTTGCTGGCCACCTGCTATATTTAGAGAGATCTGGTTTATTTTTTTAAGTGCTGTACAGTATTCTGTCATTAAATGTATTGAATTATTTTTACAATATATTCCACTATGTATAGACATGATATGTTCTTTCCAATGTTTTTCTCTTAACAATAACAAAAAATATGCTTCAGTCAACAACTTTGGACATGTTTTCCGGTGCACATATGCAAGAGTTTCTGAAAGGCATATACTCAGAGGTAGAATTGTTGGGTCTTAAATAAGGCATATTTTCAATTTTATAAAATATGCCATTTTTTTCTCCAAAGTGGATGTACCAATTTGCATTCCTACTTGCAGTTTATAAGAGGATCATTTCACCCGAATTCTTGTCAACACTTGATATTCTCATACTTCAAAATTTTGACAATATGTGGGTGAAAAATTATATTTCATTGTTACTTTAATTTGTATTGCTCTATCGTTAATAATAGCTTACAATTACTTAGTACTCATTCTGTGCCAGCCACTGTTCTAAGCAGTTTACATATGTTAACTTATTTAATCTTCACCACAGTGCTTTCAGGAAGCTTCTGTTGCTGTCATTCTCATTTTACAGGTCATGAAAGAGGTTTGATAACTTGGTAAAGATTTCTCAGCCCCTCAGGAGTGGCACAGGGATTCAGAATTGGCCCCGTCTCTGCACAGTGTCACATCATCCCGGGTCCCCAGTTCTGGAGAGGTCAAGTATTCTTTCATGTGTTCTTGAGCCAGTTATATTTTCTTTTCTATGAAGTTTTCTATTTATTATATCCTTGGATAATTTTGATTAGGTAATTTGTCTTTTTTTTTTGTATTCTTTTAAAAATTATTTACATAGTTTGGACATCAATACTTTGTCTTTTATAGATGATGCAATAATTTTCCCTGGATATCGCTTGTCTTTTAACTGTATTTGTGGTGTGCGTTTGTGTTTTTATTTTTGCCACACTCTTCTTTTAAATTTCTTCTTTTCTTGAACCAGTTCTGCCCCCATTTTCACCGTGTCCTTGGCCTGATGACTTTTTCCAGTTGATGTCTACGTTTCAACTCCTTTTACAAATGTGAGATCTGCTTCACTGGTTGCTTCAAAGACATCTCCACCTTTGTATAATGCTGTGACCTTAAACTTCAGATGTCTTCTGTGACCCTGTCTTCCTTCTCAAGTAAGTTCTCCCTTCAGTCTTCTCTACTTTTTTTTTTTTTGACAGAGTCTTGCACTGAGGTCCAGGCTGAAGTGCAATGCTGCCATCTCCACTCACTGAAAGCTCTACCTCCCAGGTTCAAGCGATTCTCATGCCTCAGTCTCCCGAGTAGCTGGGATTACAGGCACCCGCCACCACACCTGGCTTATTTTTTGTATTTTTAGTAGAGATGGGGTTTCACCATGTTGGCCAGGCTGGTCTCAAGCTCCTAACCTCGTGATCCACCCACCTCGGCCTCCTAAAGTGCTGGGACTACAGGCGTGAGCTACTGCCCCCAGCCCAGTCTTCTCTATGTTTATAAATGGCACTGCGTTTGTAATTCATGCAGCCTGTAGTTCTGGGTTACTTTTGCTTTTCTCTTTCCTTTATTTCATGTATTGAATCAGGAAACACCATCGAACGAGGTCTTTCAATATACAGTCTCTGTGCTAACTGCCATCATTCCAAACCAAGCACCTGATTACTCAGACCTGCATCATTGCAGCAGATTCCAAATTGCCTTTCTAAAAAGTCAAAACCCCTCAGTGATTCCTCATTTCCGACTGGTACATCTTTTATAGCTCCCCACTGTGACCTTGACTTGATTCTATCACTAACTTCTCTTTAATTGGTCTTTCAAAACAACACCTCCGTCCAGTCAGTGGAAGCAGCGCCTCCTGGACACGGGAAACTGCTCCTTCCTGGTTCTAGGATTCAGCTGGCTGGTGCCTCCTAGGTGGGCTCCTTCTCCCTCTCCTCCGCCTGCCAAGTGCCGCTGTCCATGGTGTCCCGCTGTCCATGGTGTCCCGCTGTCCCGCCGTTTCCTCTCTGAGGTCTTTTTCTCCATCTCCAGTGTCTTCCAGCGCATGCTGTCTGGACCACTCAGATGGTCCGCCTTCGAAACGTTGACTTTGTGTTGTCAGGCTGCTGAGCCCCAAGAAACCAAGAGCTGCTCTTTCCCGTTGCCTCGACAGGCCCACTTTCATTTTCAGCAGTGCCTGTCTCCCCTAGACGCGAACTTAGCACTGGCGTGTCCAGGCTGGCAAGGGGAAAGAGCAGGAGGAGCCGCGAAACACGGATGAGGTAGTGGAGCCGTGGTGAAATGCAGAATGAAATATGCATGTTGGTGCCTATTTAAATACTTAACAAAAACAAAAAGCACTGGTAGGCCTGTAGTCAGACTTGCTGAATGAGATTGCTATCAGGAGCTACAACATAACGGTGTTTCAATTTCTCTGTGGAAAAAAAAAAAGGAATCGCTTCCCCTTTCCTGACTTGGACATAAATCTCAAAGACGGTTTTTAGGGAGGAAGCTTTCTCAGCCTTGTCTCCCACCTGGGAACCAGCTCAGGTGCTCTGCTAAATTCATCAAGAATCACAGGCAGCTCCGAATCTCTGAAGCACTGTCTCCTTGAGGCTGCCTGCCGCGCACAGCGACCCAAGTCCCTGTCTCTCATCTTCCTTCTTGAATTCCCCTTCTCTGCCCAGCATCCTGGGGCCAGCCTCCTGCATGCCTCTTGGACACAAATAAACCTTGAAGTTTCTTTCTAACACCTTCAGACTTGCCAGTGCCATCTACTCCTCGAGGCCAGCACAGGCATGGTGTCTCAGACTCTGAGTGTCCAGGATGTGAGTTCAGGCCAAGAGAGTCACTCATTAATTCATTTTTGCGTTTTCCCAAAACATGTCCATATTTACATGCCCCTTCAAACCCAGACTCAGGGATGACTAGGAATCTAAACGACAAAGAAGATGCAAGATAAACTCGTCTGTGGCTGGGTCTCCAGTTCTTTTCCCTTGCTGTGGAACTCCTCCACTTACACACCCTCCAGTGACCCAGGGAGCAGGGACAAGAAGGCATGGGTCTGGTTCCTTCTAAGGGCCTTTTGCTTTCATCCCACCTTTTTCATAGATGGTCGTCAAGTCTCTTTGAGCCCCAAAGCAGCCAAGCCAACAATTCTAGTGGGGAGGAGAGAAGGGTTCAGTGACTGGAGAAGTAGCTGGTGGAGAATCCAAAATGAGGCATTCTCCTCACTCCTTACTGTCTCTCCACCCTATTTTCACCATTTTCTTGTGGAAGAAACAGACACTGTAATCCACAAATTTTATAGTACAATAACTTTTTAAGCATTGTTTTGTGCATATTTTGACACAGGGCTTTGTATTTCAGTCATCCTGAGAGAGGCAACTTTATTCACAGAGAGTACAATTTAGAGATCGTATGATCAAATAAGCAAGATGTGAATATGCAGAAAGACACATGGAATGGAGTGGGGGTGGGGTGGGGCAGGAGCCAAGACCAGAAAATCAGCAGAGATCACAGGGCAGCCCTGGATATTCACACACACACAGGTGTACTGCTTAGGGGGAATCCTTTCTTTTTGGTTAGGACCTAACCCTGAATCTAAGGTGAACTGGAACCTGGCTTGGCTGCAAAGACTAGATTATAACAGTTGGATGAAACATAGATCTTCTGCTAAATCACGCTACTTCCTGGGAGAGGTCTTGCTAGCTCCCGTCTCTCCAGCATAGTGCTTTCCATAGAGTAGATGCTGAATAAATATGTAATGTTTGGATGAAAGAATAAACAAGTAGAAACATGGGGAACTTTGGTTGCTGACCTATGAACAACAGATGAAGGGGTGATTCTAATTCTGGGTACCTAGATTGCTCAACTGGAATATTATCAAATCCCCAAAGGGTTAGTCCAAAGTAGTGTAACCTTTTTTTGAGGACAAATAAACTGGATGTGATGAATTAAACTCAGATTTAATAATCTTAAGTTAGAAGCTTTTCTCCCACCTTCTTATCCCTCTGAGAAATAAAAAAAAAGTACAAAAAGTGATCACAACAGAGTCTGCTACCTGATTCTCTCTTCCCAGCTAGGACTGTATTTCCCCATTTCCTTTTCAGTTAAGGCCAGCCAGGTAACTGAGTTCTGGCCAAAAGAGTAGGAGTGGAAGTGATTTCTGCCACTTTCAGACCAGCTCCATTGAAAAAAGAATTTGATGCTCAGTCCTCCATATTTGTTCCCCATCTGGCTTGGTGTGGATGAGAGTGGAGGCTGTGGAGGTCACGGATTGGGAAGAGGAGGAGCCACAGCAAACAGGAAACAGTCTCTGACTCACCATGTGAAAAAGAGTCTCAAGTGGACCAGGGACATGCGTTTACGACTTTGTGTGAGTGAGAATTAAATTCTACTGGGATTTGGGATTTGTCATAGCAGCTAGTACTATCAGAAATAATCCAGGGATAAATTGTGCTTTGTTATAGACAAGAAGCTGCTTCCTACTATTATACAGGGTAAAGAAAATCAAATTGTTCTCTGAGTGCTTAGGTCTAATGGCTTAATTATTGAAACTTTTAAAGTTGATTGCTCTGAAGGCTTTTGTTTTTGTTTTTTTCCTCCTACTAATGTCTGAGGAAAGTGCTAAGAGTTGAAGGAGGAAAATGTAAAGGATGCAGAAGACATTGACCATATTCTTATGGCCTTCTCAACTGATTTTGTTACTTCTGACATTAGTTGACGACCTGATTCTAATAACTTGGATACCTGACCTTGACTTGAGAACTGGATTCAGAACTCTTGTGTACTTAATCTGCTCATGTTAAACCATTTACTTTCTTCTAGTTTTCAGATATATTGTTTTCAATCATACCCTAGTAACCTGTCTAAGTTAGCACTTGGTTAGGTTGATTTTGGTGTTCCTGACTCTGAACTCAATATTGATTCAAATTAGGTCAGCCATAGTGATTAACCTGGTGAGGTCAAATCTCCTTTCATGGTGAAACTTGGATTTCAGTTGGTTCCCTAAGCAATGATGAGAAACAACTTGTATGGACTAAAGAGAAATCAAAATCAGCAAAAATATACTTTGTGTACTATCTACTGCTCCCAAAGTTTGATCAATCATAAGTTGTACAGGATGAAAGCCCCCAGTTAGATGTTAGGAATGGCAATCCTAACAGCTTATCCTTTGCTAATGGGTTCCAGGTGTCTCCTCCATGCCTCATTACTAGGATATGCTTCACTGTTCCAAAGCCATAGTTCCCAGAGGGAATCCCTGCATTCAGAAAAATCAGCTGCGTTTTGACATCTGGATGGGATTGAAATGTTTACACTTGAGTAATGTAGCTGGAAGATGTGTACATAGTCACTTAAAAGTTTATCGATAGATAAGAAGCAGCATAGAGGAAGATAGGTGAAGCTATTAAGCACCTACTTGAAGCACCTACTGTGGGAAAGGCACATGTGTTTGGGAGGATACATGGAAAGGGTTAGCAAAAAAAAAAAAAAAAAAAAGAAAGAGAGAAAGAAGAAAGAAAGAAAGAGAAAGAAAGAAAGAAAGAAGAAAGAAAGAAAGACAGACAGACAAGACAAGACAGACGCTGTCCCTACCCTGAAGGACTCCAATGTCTAATGTGAAAAAAAGATACACAGATACTTGTAAGACAGTACATTCAGCAATACAGCCATGAATAGGCATCAAAGGGCACTACTAGGGAGAAGAGGCAGGGAAGACTTCCTAGAGGAGGTGACACAAGAGCTTGGTAGGATGAATAGGGATTTGCCAGTCAAAGGTTGATGATTGGTTGGCGGTGGGTAGGTGTCATTCAGCTTTCAGACATATGACTCAGCTTTAGGAAACACATGAAAGGCACAGCAGGGGTCTTCAAATAGTTCATGGAAAGTGCAGAGTATCAAAAAGACTGTGCACATATTTCAGAAATGTTTCTGGTACTAATATAAACTTGTACTAACTTGTTATAAAATGACTAAACAGGATCTAGTTTGAGGCACTAAGAAAGGTAAGACATCGGTTTGAAAAGGTTCCCTATCAGAGCAACATGAATTCTGCTAAAATTGAAGCAAGGAGAAGCATCCAATTTATGGTCAAGCTTGGGTGGAAGAATAGTAAAATTATTGATGCTTTATAAAAACTTTATGGGAATAATGCCCTAAAAATCCAGCAGCTTACAAATTGATAACTCATTTTAAGAAGGGATGAGATAATGTTGAAGATGAAAGTCCACAATGGCAGATCATCCACATCAATTTTTGAGGAAAAAACTCATCTTGTTTATGCCCTTATTGAAGAGAACTGACGACTCACAGCAGAAACAATTGCCAACACCATAGGCATCTCAATTGGTTCAGCTTATACAATTCTGACTGAAAAATTAAAGTTGAGCAAACTTTCCACCTGGTGGGTGCCAAGCACATTGTATTCAGGTCAGCTGCAGACAAGAGCAGAGGTATCAATGAGAATTTTAAACAAATGGGATGAAAATCCTGAAGCATTTATTTGAAGAATTGTAACAGGAGATGAAATATAGCTCTCCCAGTATACTCCTGAAGACCATGCACAATCAAAGCAATGGCTACCAAGAGGTGGAAGTGCTCCAGTCACAGCAGAAGCAGATTAGTCGAAAGCAAAAGTCTTGGAAAAAGTTTCTTTGGGATGCTCATGCCATTTTGCTTGTTGAATTTCTGGAGGGTCAAACAATGGTAACATCTGTTTATTATGAGAGTGTTTTGAGAAAGCCAAAGCTTTAGCAGAAAAGGTCCTGGGAAAGCTTCACAAGAAAGTTCTTCTTCACTACAACAATGCTCCTGCTCATTCCTGCCGTCAAGCAAGGACAATTTTGCAGGAGTTTAGTGGTAAGTTATTAGGCATCCACCTTACAGTCATGATTTGGCTCCCTACGACTTCTTGTAGTTTCTTAATATTAAAATAATCTTTAAAAGGCTTCCATTTTTCTTCAGTTAATAATGTAAAAAAGACTGCATTGACATGATTAAATTCCCAGGACACTCAGTTCTTTAGGAATGGACTAATTGGCTGGCATCGTCACTTACAGAAATGTCTTGAACTCGAGGGAGATTATGTTGAGAAATAAAGTTTGCACTTCAATTTTTAATCTTTTAATTTGATTTTTTCCATGAACTTTTTGAAGTTTACTCATACCTGCATATATATTTCATATGCCACATATTAATAACAATAATATGTTCAGGATTTTTGTGGAGGTATAGGTTATCTCATTGTTTGAAATTATATTTTCATAAGGTGATTTATTAAATTACTAAAGTGATTTTATTATGCTTTTCTATGATTTTCCATATTTATAGTCTCAAATAGGGGAGAAAATACAATCTTTTTTCAATTTTTGTAGCTTAATTTGCATTCAGAAAATATGTTTACCATAACTATCAGTTGGTGAATATTTTTATGTACCAGACACTTCACCATTAATCATCAACATAATTCAATCAATTACATATTGCTATTGCTATTTTATGTATTAGGACTTTGAGGCTCTGAAAGGTTAAGTGACTTATAAGTGGCCAAACCACTTAGAGACCAAGGAAAAGAATGAAGAGTCCCAAAATAGATCTGTACATGTATGGTAAATTGATTTTAATAAAGTCATCATCATTTGAAGGGGAAAGGAAGTCTTCAAAACAAATGGTTTGTTTCAATTAGGGATGCCTGCAGGAGAAATAATCAGTTCAAATCACATGATATATAAACATGGTAACTGGACCTCCTGATGGTTATTAGCAGTGTATGAGTTCTCATCTATGGAATGCTTTTAAGAGGATATACCTAGTTTGTCTATTATTGCTTATGGCAAACAAACCTGGAGTCTACTTGTTTTTTTTTCGCTAGATAATGTTCGTGTCATCTAGGTAATTACTAGACAATACTGGAATGTAAAATAGAGATGACTCATGAGCAAACGAACTCTCTTTGTGTAAGTGGGAGCATGCGTCAGCTGGCAATCTTCTGCGTCAGCTCTGAGAGGGCATGTGTCCTGATGTGGAGAGAGGACATGAGGTTGTTGCTGGCCATTTCCCTGTGTCTCCACGCTTTGCATGTCTTGCTATTACCTACATTCTTAAAACTTGTAGTAAGGTTTGATATTGCATGATAGCTGATACTTGTCTATCTGATTATACGATGTGCCTCCTAGTGTTACTTCAAACCTATTTACATTGAATGTAATAATTCATATGATTGGGTTTAAATTTACCATTTTCCTAGTTGTGCTTTCTGTTTTTCTTCCCGTCTTCTTTTAGATTACTGAACTATTGTATATTATTCCAATTTATTTCCTCAACTAGCTCATAGAAATAATTCTTTGCATTTTTTTTTTACTGTTTGTTCTGGGGATAATAATATGCATTTTAACTTCTAAATACCAAAGGAACTAAAATTCATGCTCACATAAAAACATGGAAGCAGATGGCCATAGCAGCTTTGTTTGTAATAACCTCAAGTTGGAAACAACCAAGATGTGCCTCAGTGGATGATGTGTTAAACAATCTGTGGTACGTCCATACCACAGAATACTATACAACAACAAAAACGCACAAACTACTGATGCATGCAACTGCTTGTGTGAATTCCAGAGGATTATTCTGATTTTAAAAATCCCCAAAGGTTACCTATTGTATAACTACATTTATGTAATTTTTTATGACAAAATTTTAAAAGTGGAAAACAGAGTAAGGGTTGCTAAAGATTAGAGAATGGGGAGGGAGCTGGGTGTGGCTTTAAAAGGGTAGCAGGAGGGATCCTTGTGGCTGTAGAACGGCTCTGCATCTTGCCTGCAGTGGTGGAACACGAACTTACACATGTGATAGAATTATATAGAACTAAATGCGCACACACACAATTAACTACACGTAAAACTGGGGACATCTGAGTCAGATCTATGGATTAGATCAATGTCAGTATCCCGGTTATATTATGGTACTATAGGTTTGTAATATGTTACTGTTGGGGCAAATGGGTAAAGAGTGCGTAGGATCTCTCTGACTTATTTCTTACAAGTCCTTGGTATTCTAGAATTATCTGACAACTAAAATTTCAATTAAAAATTTAATCAGAGTCAATATTGTGACACCACTTCATATATTTCTCATTACTGTATTATTTCACAAATGTAATGGCTATATAGTGGTGTGATTCCATTTTACCCACCCACCAACTTTGTGCTATTATGTTAACATTTTAAAATTCTGCATGTTATAAACCTCCTCCACATTATATTTGCTTTAGGTAGAGGTAGTCTTTGCTTTGCACAGTTTTGATATGCACAAATTCCAGTTATTGCATTTATTAATACTGGTCCTCCAACAGTACGATTTATATTTTAGTTAGCACAGTGTATTAACTGTGACTAATTTTACAAGATACAAACTTTGCTGTGAGCTCTTCAGTCCACAAATCACAACCTAAGTGACAGATGCACATCACGATCAGTAAGCAATCATGTCACTTCCTTCAAAGTCTGTCTGTGAATATGTCACTCTGCATCTGGTATTTAGTTTATGCACACACAGCAAAACATGTGGGTGTGTCACCTCTTTGTCTTCCAGGGACAAACCCACGGAACATTTCACAGAAATGGATACTCAATTGAAGGAATTGGCCACCAAAGATAAAAGTGCAGGAAAGAAATGAAAAGTGTTAATGACAGAACGTCAGTGGAGTTACAGGAGAAATACCTGACTATGGGGATGCTGAGACTGCCCGCACTCACAAGGCTCTAGATGTTCAGCCAGAGCAGCTTAGTGAAGGCAAACTTACCAGCATAAATGAAGAAAGTGACTGGGAGGAAAATGGAGGATGGCGTCTCAGAAGTAATGCCACTAAATAATAAAAAACACAACTGCATTAAAAGAACTCTCCGACATACTTCATGACATGGAACACAGAAAGGCAGAAATGTTAAAAACGGATTCAAACTTCAGGAGTATAAAAATATTCCAAGACATAGAAAAGCTGCTCACTCGGTATCATAAGTTATGTAAAGAGCAGAAGGCAAGGACTTCTCAAACTCCTCTTGATCATCTGTTTTTACAAAGAAAACCCTTCATTCTCAATATTTCTAGCTTTAAATTACAGTATAACAAATATATATTAATTTTTACTAATTCTTTACTTTCTTATACATTTATATAACCCATAGTAAGAGAGTTAGTATTTTAATGAAAATTTTTAAAGGTCATGGAGCTATCATAATTTTCCCATTGATTATTAAAATCACTTTTTAACACATAACTTCAATGTGTTCAGTCATTTTTATGATCCCGTACTATCACACAAAGTGAGGACTACCTGTAGTGAGAAGGGTTTTTTGAAAGAAAAATGAGAAGGAAAAAAGCCATAGCGTTTTATATTTACTTATTCATCCTTTCTGTTGCACTCCTTGCCTCCCTATAGAACTGAGTGTCATTCCTCAGCACTGCTTATCTCATATGTCTGCTGGGTGAAACACTTTTTCGGCTTTAGTTTACCTAAATATGTCTGTATTTCACTCTCTGTATTTAAGGATATTTTCACTGAATGCAGAGTTCTAGGTTGAAAGTTGATTTTCTTTCAGCACTTTAAAGATGTTCTATTGTTTTCTGGCTTCTACTGTTTCTGATAAGTCAGACATAAATCTGACAACGCTCATTGCTGTTTCCCTATGTGTAATATGTCCCCTGCTCCCCACTGCTCTCAGCTGTTTGAGATTTTCTCTTTGGGGTTTAGCAGTTTTCCTGTAATGTGCCTACTATGGTTCTCCTTGTATTTGTCCTACTTAGGTTTGTTATTATTTTACATCAAATTTGGCAAGTATTCAGCTATTGCATTTTAAAAATATTTTCTGCCCCATTTCATTATCTTCTCTGCAGACCTATGATCTGTGTGTTAGACTGTTTAAATGTGGCCCATGGATCCCGGGGGCTCTGTTTCATTCTGCTTCAACCATTTTCCCTTCTTCTTAAAATTCAGTGTGTGTATTGATAATTTCTCAAGTTTACTGACTTTTCTGTCACCTCCAATCTGCTGTTAAGTTTGTCTAATGAGTTTAAAATTTTTAACGATTGTATTGTTTCCTTCTAGAACTTTCCCGTGATTCTTTTTTTAAAATAACTTTTCTCTGCTGAAAGTCTCCTTACATTTTCTCTTTATGACCATATTCTTGAATTTTTAGAAATTCTTTGAGCATATTTATAAATTCTGCCTTAAAATTTTTGTCTGCTGAAGCCAACATCCAGATCATCTGAGGGTATGATTCCACTAACTAGTTTCTTTTCCTGACTATGGGTCATAGTTTCCCATTTTTTTTGTATATCCAGTAATTTTTTATAGTTTAGTGGACATTGTTGGTGGTACATTATAATAAAATGGTAGGTGATCATTATGGCGTATGAAAAAATGGGTTGAATAAAAAAGGAGACTCACTTCTGTAATCTTTCTCTGAAAAGTGATAATTTTTATTCTAGAGGTAGTTTAATTATTGACAAATGGCTTTGAATTTACATAGACTTGAATTTATGCTTTATTGGAATACTTTGTCAAAATCCCAAGATATTTCCAAAGGCATTCTAACTTAGTAATACTCAACTGCCAAAGTCTTTCTCCTCTGAGGACTTTGTCAGTGCTTGCTTTTAGACTTGGTCCTTCCTAAGGCTTAGTCTTAAGGCTTGGTCCTTCCTACTAGGGCATGACCTCTCTGATATCTTAGCTGGATTTCTGGGGAGTTAACACAATGTTAATGGAGTTTCTCCACTCAGGTGGGCCAAGACTTCCAATATTCCCAGAACTACTTTACCTTTGATAACTGCTTCTATTGTCAACCTACAGTTATTCACTCTCTGGTAAGCTTTATCTAGCATCACCCTGGACACATGCAACCTAGCCTTTGGCCACAGATGTGTGAGAAACCCCTACATAAACTCATGCCCTTCTTCTCCCAACACCCTAAATGTGCAGCTTCCTCCTCTCTGGTTCTTTGCCTTGCACACCCTGACCTCTTTGGTTCCTCCAAACTCTGAACCCTGAGTCTTTAGCTCAGTAGGGCTACTGTGATATCTCTGGACTCCAATTTATGGTGCTAAGGTCAGGAAATTATCTGCGGATAGAGACCTGAGGAAATCGTAGAGCTCACCTCATGTGTTTACCTTCTCTCAGCGGTTGCAGTCTGGGAGTGCCTGTGGTCCAATGCCTGAAAAAAAATTGCTCCACGTATTTCATTCCATTTCTATGGTTATTTAAGGTGATAGGGCTAGTCTACTACTAGTTAATATGTCTTATTTAGAAGTGGTAATCTCACATTCCATTTTGAATAGATGAATGCCTAACAATCAAAGGCTAAGTGCATAGAAGAGGAAAACGAATTTGGGAGAATCCTCAGCCTTGGGATATCGTCTACCTGAGAGGTCCTGAGCCATTGTCATTCATTTTCTACTTAGTCTGAGTTTTTCTCTATCCATATGACACCAAGACTGAGAGCACACTAGTATAATATTTAGAAGTATATGTGAAGTTTCTCCTGGTATTAAATTAACCCAGAAATAAGTCCTCGTTTTCATATGCTAAATGGCCGCTACACAGTTAGTTTCACGACAAAACAATGAAATGAAACCAAACAAAACAATGTATTTCTAGTTCTAAGGTGAACATTAATTACCCCTCCCATTTTAATGGTTCTGAAATGTAAATGTGTCTTTCAATGTAAGTTTAAATTTTATTTTGCCTCCAAAGAAATCTAACATAAAATTGATGATTTGTCTTAAAATTAATGAGATTTATCACCAAAAAAGATACTTGTAGGCATCTAGTCATTTGCACTCCACTCAGTTACTATTCCTCTTGGCCCCAAATTTCCAAATACTTATTGCCTCCCTTCTTCACAGAAGAAAAAAATGATAGGAAAAAAAAAATTTGTTTTTGCAGCAGCAGTGGATTTAAAGGAGCCATCAGCAGAAATACCCTGACTTCATAATGCCTGTGAGGTGTTGAAATGCATCTGTAGATAAAAATGTGGGATAATGTTTTCTAAATTTTATTACATATAGGATAAAACCTGAGATGACGATGATGATGGTAGATGATGGTGGAGTAAGGGGGGGTCTTACTCAAGAATGGAAGAGCTGACCTGAGAACCCTTGAGAACTGAAGGCTTATTTCAAAGTCTAGAACTTCATTCCCAAATTTATGATCCTATCAGCAGATATTTTCTGGCCAATACAGATTAGCTTAAATTAAGAGATAAGTTATTATGGAAGATTGATTACAGGCATATTGTCCACCCACCGTGGAACAACATCTTCCATCATATTGCCATTTCTTGTTTAAGGAAAGAAATGCATCTCCCATCTTGACATGTTTATCATTGTGTGTCTGAGCTAATTATCTCCATGGGCTCAGTTTAGCTCCTAAAACTGATAGATGATTATCATGTCCTCTGGAAATGATGCATGCCATACATGTGCAGCTATTTGTCAGAAGAAAAACAGTTTTTGAAGTTTTCATCTGTGTAGTTTACTGGAAATTGCATATTGAAAACTACATCAATACATGACAGCATGTGTTAAAATTATATACACAGTCATATGTAAAATGCAATATACGTATAATATATAATATATTATATGCAAAATTCATCATATGTAACCTATGAGTATGAGTATTGAGTTTGCTGTTTTATGTAGCTTAAAGTTACTGATGATCTCATTCTCGTGATCTCTTAGCTGAGATCTAAGATGTTCTATTTCTCATCTGTTTATCTCTAATTTTTCCCTGTGTCGGGTTCAAAATTTAATAACTCTTCTCTTCTTCCGTCTATGTCTTCTAATCTATACCCTTAAGGCAACTTAGCAGCTAACAGGAGAGATAAACAGCATTCTTTCTGTAATTGGCAAAGTTAGGGTACTCCATTTTCATTACAACTTTAAATCTGCCAAAACTACCATTCTGGCACAGAAGCTCAGGACAAAACACTAGCAGGGAGGATTGCATCTGTACCTCCAACGTTGTCATCTTCTCTTTCATGAGGGCTTCAACTAGCCATTTAGGGCTGGAGCTACCAACTGCAAAGTGATGGGTTGGAATCAGCATTCAGCCTTCCCACAAATGCTCCTGGGTCCTCGGGTCCTCTTGGGCATTATCTTTTTTCCTGTCTCCAAGAATTATCCCCATAGGTCAGTTCAGTTGATATATTGAACGAGTGATGATATTTCCCCGCTGGCAGGAAAACAGGCTGAGCGAATTTGGGACTAAATGCATGGCAAATAGCCCTTTTGAACATGTTTTGAGCCCTATTTATCTTAAAAATACTACCAGACCCAAGAAATGTAAGATTTTTGATGCCTTAAAAAATAGATCGTGATCATCATGGCATATTAAAAAAATGGGTTGAATAAAAAAGGAGGCTACACAGGAGGGCTGGGAACCCACCTGCAACCCTCAGTTCTAATATCCTGTTGCTTGGATTCCAAGTCCTGTGTGTTATTTTTTCAGTCTCAGAGTCCTTTATATCCCCATAGCTCCTAGTCAGTTAGATGCAATGTGTTCTCTTAATTCCCCCGGCAGACATTTTCTCACACATTTGGAGGTTAAAAGGAAGAGGGAAAAAAACTCTTCAAAACATAAACCCCAAACTAAAAAACATAAGTAGAAAATGTTGAAGCTGGGAGCCTGGTTACCGTGGCAACTTGGGTTTGCCAAGTTCCCCTCTCAGAAAGCCGGTCCTCTGCGTGAATTGGTTGCTGCTCGGATGGGCCGTGACCACCAGGTGTGTGACTCGAGCCAAGTGCATTGAAAGGAAAACTGGATTTGGCATGGCCCCATCTCCTGGGAGCATCATCTACACGAGAGCTATTGATTCCTTTGTTTGAATCCATCTTCAACCCACATCCTTTCTGTGGGGAAGGGAGAGAAGGCCAGAAGCTTCTTGGCTGTCGCAGCTGAGAAGAGGCTTAGGGAGAAGGTAGAGAATTATCTGGTCTCTACAAGGAGAAGACTCTATAGAACCTCAGCAAAGCAGTTTTCTGCTGTTGGTATTCTTCTCAAAACATTACTGGCATTTTTTCCCCCAAAGCACAGGGAACCATATTAGTTGCTAAGAATAAAAATACGGCAACATAGACCTCAATTTTAAGGTTCTTGTGGTCTTATTGAAAAAACATGGCATATTTCAGGTGGTAAGTGATAAGCACAGATGGTGCTTTCAGAGATGCTGGAGACCACTGAGGGCAGGTGGTTGGGCAGTCAGAGAAGACGGTGCAAGAGCCGAGCTGCAAGGAAAGCAAGTAGGAGACAGGTCACTTTCCAGACACAACGTGATGAATAAAAATGAGTGCTGCCGCGGCCTGACCAGATGCCAGAGAGCTCAGATGGGGTATAAATGGGATATGTCAGGGATGTAAACTGTGGTTTGATTCTGGAGTGCCTTTAAAGTAAGACTAAAGCATTAGTGGAGGGCCACTGAACGTGTCTTAGTGAAGAAGCAGACGTACGAAAATAATCTTTTAGGAAATTTGACCTGGATGGTCAACCATTTCAAAATAAGACACTGGAAGGAGAAAAACCAAACCAGAAGGCTCACGTCATGTGATATTAGTCTGACTTTATGTCCTCCTTTGAGGAGCCCGTCTCCTGGATGCTTCATGGAGAAGGTAGAACCACACTTGAGCCAAGGTTTCCTCAACTCTTTCACAGAATTCAAACTCAGTGAAGCAACTGGAGCCCTCCTGTTATGTGTTTGGTTTGCATGTCTCAAGGCTCAACATCTATTTGTCAAAAATGAATTTCCACACTTAGATAGACATTATTTATCTCAGGAAATGGACGCTTACCATTTTCCATAGCAGGAAGTGATGTCTTTGACTTCTTTCAGCCATTCCTCCTCACTAGCCGTGCCAAGCAGCCCGTCTGCCCCAAGGAGTGAAGAAGCCCTGTGCTCTGCACTGGGGAGAGATCCTGAAGGTGGGGGCAGGGGAACTTGCTTTCCATATTAAGACAAACCACGCGAGTTCTCCTGTCGCAAAGCTGTTGCAAAATAAACATAATTATCATAATTTTTTTGCTCTTACTGCTAGTAAGAATATTGCATTTCAATTCTATGATAAAAAAAATTCCAAGCACTTTTAAATAATGAAAATATGTAGACCTCTACCAGTTGTGGTAAAGACCAGTATGAATTAATGGAACATCAGAATTCTAAAATGCATTTTACAGAAAGAAATGCAGTGGGGAAAAAAGGTCCAATTGAAGCAGGAGCTGTTGGGGGTGGCTACCTGCTGGTGCGGAGTATCAGCCTTTCTCTTATTTGCAGAGAAGTGTTGATACCGGGCCCCCAAATAAATCATAATTTTCATCTCAATGGATGCAATTGGCAGGAGCGCTCAGGGCCCGTCCCAGCGCCTGAGTTGACTCAGGAGGGGGCACTGCTGGGCATGTCAAGGATGCCACCGGCACGTCTAGCTTTTCTTTCCTCTCACCACCCTTCCAGTCAGCCGACCACTGACATTCGGTGCAACGTGCATATGTGTCAGGTAGTATAATGGAAGAGAAACAGAGACTTGGAGGGGCAAAGTGTCATGACAGGAGAGGAGGAGTATTTTATTGCTTAGCAAGGAATCAGTGTTGGTATTTATCATTTTTCCCAAATGAAAACACATTAATTCAAACATACATGGCTGTGTCCCAACTAATAAGGATCCTTAGGAAAGAAAGGTACTAAAAGATAGTAATAGTTTTTATTGATCTCTATTTCAGTTAATCATCATAAGAACCCAAAGAGGTCACTATTATTATCCCAATATTATAGGTGAGGAAACTCATGGCCAAAGATGTTAAGTAACTTTCTGAGATAATGCAGGTAGTGGATATAAAACTAAAGCTTTAAATGTATATCCGACAGGATGCCATGTGGCTTTGCCAATTCACTGACCATTTCCCTAACAAAGAATTTGTAATTAACATGTAAAATGTGCCTCAACTAATACTTCTAAGGAGCCTGGTGAGGCTTGGATATATTATGTTCTCAAAATAATGGAAACCCAGCTGGGAGCAGTGGCTTATGCCTGTCTCCCAGCACTTTGGGAGGCCAAGGTGGGCAGATCACCTGAGGTTGGGAGTTTGAGACCAGCCTGGCCAAAATGATGAAACCCTGTCTCTACCAAAAATACAAAAATTAGCCAGGTGGGGTGGCGCACGTCTGTCATCCCAGCTACTCGGGAGGCTGAGGCATGAGAATCACTTGAACTCGGGAGGTGGAGGTTGCAGTGAGCTGAGATCGCACCATTGCACTCCAGCCGGGGCTACAGGGTGAGACTCTGCCTCAAAAAAAAAAAAAAAAAGAAAAAAAGAAAAAGAAAAAAGAAACTAAAACCCTTTCTCAGGGATCCCTTATACAGGGGAATGCGAATTCAAAAGCCCACAGAATTCAGGCAGGAAATATAAATGTGTGAGTTAGGCTGAGTGAAAGAAAGTGGGAAGCTGGAAGGTTTCAGGGGGACCTGGGGCATCCTGCCCTCGGAAAGATGGTAAGTTCGATACTTTTAAAAACACTCTATGGTCAGGTGAAACATTCCTGTAATTATTTGTTTATGATTAACCATACTATCTTTTCAAGTGGTGAATGTACAAAATTACCATTTTTTTTCCATCATACATGTTAAAAAGTTAAGCTTCAAATCAGGGGTTTGTACACATACGAACTAGTTAGGACCAAATAAGAGAAAACACATGATTATTATTTCTTCATTTACTCTCAGAGCAATGAAACTAAATATATGAGAAGAGTGTGAGACGGGGTGTAACGCTGGCTGACTTAGAGATGGCTACACAGCTAGTTAGTCATAAAGTCTGCTGCAAGGCTTAGAGTGGAAGGGGGTGGGATTGCTGAATTTTGAAATCCAACACAGCAACAGAGGTGTGGTGCATGTCTGACTGGAGAGAAGCTGGATACGCTTTGGCAGCAAAGGACATAGTGGGCAGACGTGTGAAGGCAGAAAATGTGTACAATTTTCTGAATAATAAAAAAAAAATGTCTTAAAGGGTTCTAGCATGAATATTTAGAAATATCAGGAAGTGCCAACATCTTCATGAGATCAAAAAGACATTAGTCTGGTGGGATTGTAATCTGGCACTGCTGCTGCAGAAAACAATCTGGTGGTTCCTTGAAAAGTTAAATATACTGTAAGACCTAGCAATTCCACACCTACATGTACACCCAAAAGAATTAAAAACGTGTGGAAACAAAAACTTGTATATGAACGTTCACGGCAGGGGCAAAGCCATGCAAATAGCAAACAGTTGGAGATCATCCAAATGTCCAACAACGGGTGGATGGATAAACACAGTGTGGTGTATTCATACAATGCATGGTATGGGGTGGATACTGTTTGGCCGCAAAAAGATACAATGTTCAGATACATCCTGAAACACAGATGAACCTTGAAAACATCAACTAAGGGAAAGAAGCCAATCACAACAGACCACATTATATGATTCCATTATGATTCCATATGAACTGTCTAGAACGATGCCTAATGTATTGAGATGGAAAGTAGATTAGTGGTTGCTTAGGGATGGGGAGATTGGGAAGTCGGGAGGTTACAGCTAAAAGGTATAAGGTTTCTCTTTGCAGTGATGAAAATGTTCTAAAGTTGACAGCAGTGGTTGCACATACCTGTGAACACACTATACACCCCTGAATTGTACCCTTTAATACAGTGTATCATACGGTAAGTGAATGATATCTCAATATGGTTTTTTTTTGTTTGTTTTTGTTTTGTTTTTTTACAAAAGAGACATTAGTGTTGCCTGGGCCTCCGTGCAGTCCGTTCCCATCCTTGGTAGTTTTGCATTTCTCGTTTCAGGCATGTGTGCCACCAGTTGATTATGATAATGGCCTGTGCTTGGGTGGCACCTTTCTTTCAAGAATGTCAAGCAGTTTGCAAACACTAATTAAGCCTGTACTGCCGGCAGATTGGTAAACATTGTTTTACTTCTCGCAAACGTTCAAGCAAAACCTCTCTGGGAAAACCTGCGTCGATGCAACTGATGTAACCCATTTCCTCTTGTTGGTTGGCTTCAGAGCAGTTTTAAGGATGCAGGAAGGGCATTCATACTTACTAAATGTTTACTATGTGTTTACCATTGTTGTAGGGCCTTCTATGAACACTTCACATCATTTAACTCACATCAACTCACAAAGTAAGAGTCGTTGTCCCTGTGTGTCGTTAGGGTAAACAGATCCAGGCAAGTTGAATGTACTGGTCAGGGTTCTCAGTTCCAAGCAATAGAAATCAGCTCTCACTAGTCTAAGTAATATAAGGGTTTATGGTAAGGATACCTGGCAGCACGCAGAATCAACAAGAAGGCTGAAGCACAAGGCATGGACAAAGGGGGATTAGGAAGCTGAGACCACAGCAGGTCCCACCACCGGCAGCACTATGGCCTGTGCCCACCACAGAGCTCTGCAGGGTTGCCAGCCTTTGGCACTTGGGACTGACTCCCTAGAGTCTTCATTGAACTGTTCCCTCCAAGACTGATCTCCACTGTCTCTACGTTTTGTTTCACTCTTTTAAGAACCAAAGTTCTGACCAGGTGCGGTGGCTCACGCCTGTAATCTCAGAACTTTGGGAGGCCGAGGTGGGGGGATCACCTGAGGTCAGGAGTTCGAGACCAGCCTGGCCAGCATGGTGAAATTCTGTCTGTACTAAAAATGCAAAAATTAGCTGGGGATGGTGGTGGGTGCCTGTAATCCCAGCTACTTGGGAGGCTGAGGTAAGAGAATTGCTTGAACCCAGGAGACAGAGGTTGCAGTGAGCCAAGATTGCGCCACTGCACTCCAGCCTAGGCAACAGAGCGAGACTCCATCTCAAAAAAAAAAAAAAAAAAAAAAAAGACATAGAAGACATAAACACAGACCTTCTGAGTCTGGTGTTCTTTCTATTGTGCCATCCTGGGCTCACACTTGACGTTAGTTCACTCCTGTGCACTTACGATGTGTCAGATACCTGTGCAAGGTACTGGCTGACAATATGGAGAAAAAAGCCACACTCTCTCAAACAACTTTAGGCTGTTGGGAGGGAAGGTGAGAGAAAGCACAATGAACTTCCCGTGTGGTTTCTAGAGGTGTTTTCACCAAGAAAGGGGATCTTCCAGGAGGGGTATCACGGGAGGCTTCCTGAAATGAGGTTTGTGGACGATTTAGGTCTTAGCTTTTGACTAAATCTCTTCTCTGTAGATTATGTGGTTTTCTCTTTCCTATGAAGTATGTGCTGAAAGCATAAATAACCATCCTAACCATGTGTCAGTTAAATCAGTTAAATGAGAGTAGATTTATTATTCTTACAGAAAAGGATTCTTATTATAGCAAGAATACTACACACGTCAGCAGAGACAGTTCCTGTTCATAGTGGCTTCATCAAATTGTCAGTGCCTCTCCTTGTGCTTATATTCATTCATTCAACAGATATTCATTGAACATCTACTATGTGCCAAACCCAGTTCTAGACACTGCAGTTGCACAGTAAATAAGACAAAGTGTTTACTTTTATCCCAGTGGGGAAGGCAGACAATAGACAAACAAATATACATGTGTTATATGTCTGGAACTCGTAAACACTGTGGAGGAAAGCAAAACAGGGTGAGTGGCTGAAGAGTAATAAGGTTGGGATGCCTGCTACTTTAGAGTGGTCAGGGAACAATTGCGCTGAGACCAGGAAGTATTTCTTAGTTCAGCTGAGTGAGGAGGCCAGAGTTTGGTGTTTGGATGCTGGGGTGATTGGGTGGGGGATGGGAAGTGCTAGGCATGACTGTTTCTTTGATTGGGTCAGTTCAATGGTTTATGAAAAAGTAGAAGGCTGTCTGAGAAAATGCATCTGTCCTCTTGTTCATTGATCACTCTAAGCCTGTGATGCAGTTGCTCTTCTTATGGTAGGCAAGCTCACCAGAAGGCCAGAGTTAGGTACTGACTTGGCTTTGGGTGCAGAAAAAGTTTGAGATGAGTTGACATCATTTGCCACATACGAGCCCAAAGGGCAATAGTCAAGAGGCGTAAGAATAAGAGGACTTGACTGATAAGTAGGTAAGAGGTAGACAAAGAGGTTAAGCACATTCTAGCTAAAGGGACAGCATGTGTGGAGACTCAGAGGCAACCATGACCATGGAATGCCCAAGTAGTCTGGTTTGGGCAGGAGTCTTAGAAAGCAAAGCAGGGGAGAATTGAGAGATACTTCTGAGGAGGTAGACAGGGGCAGACAACAGAAGGCTTTATGTGCCAAGTTAAGAATGTGAGCTTTTACCCTTGATGCCCGGCACATGCTAGGCATAAATATTTGGGTGGATCCATAGGAATGTCAGGCCCTGGGAAACAGGAAATAGTTTCAAGTGGAAGAGTGATGATTGAGGTTTTGAAAAGGTCCAATCTAGAGGCAGGATGGAAAGCAAAGATTGGAGTCAGGAATCCTAGTCAGCCTGCAGACTACAGAAATCCAGGTGAGAGGTGCTGAGGACTGAGTGGAAACCTTAAGGGAGATGGAGAGCACTTGTGTGTTTTTGCTTTCTCTCTGATGTTAGTATCACATGGGCCTGTGTACAGAGTATTAGGACGTGAGGATCACCAAACTTACACCATTTGTTGAAAACTCCAGTGGGAAAATATCTAAGAGACTGGAGGTAATTTTTTTTCTTGATGCAGAGTTTATGAAGCCCTAAAACATATCAGTACACTCAGTAACAGGATTTTTTTTTTAATAGATTATATTTAATTTGACAAGTTTTCCTCCCATGGCTGTATCTGAGGTGGGTAGGGTGTAAGACTCAAGGAATGCTTGGCTCTCAGTGGCTCTCTTATTGCTGTTGGAGTCTAATGGGGGTTTCATGGGAGCCCAGATACTTCCCAAAGATCTTCCTTTTCTTATGGCCTCTCTGGGATTCCTTCACCCCGAAAGCAGTAGCATCCAGTATCCCACCAAATTACTCACACATGGTTCTCTGTCTTCTTGGAGTCAGAAATATTTCGTCCCAAGCTCTGTTTCCCCTCACTGAAGACACAGTTGGATCATCGTGGACAGTGGTTTGCTGGTGTTTAACCATCCCGCTCAGGCTGGAGAAGCAACCGCCCCGGAGCTCCGTGTCTGCTTCTCACCAGAGGCCCAGGGCTCGGTGTTCTCGTGCCTTCCTCAGCTACCATTAGGGATGGGCGCAGCTCGCAGGTGGAGAGAGAGAGAGGCTTGTGTCATTTAGGAGTTGGTCCAGATGTGTATCCCATTGTATTTGGGACCTTACAGAATTGGAAGAATTCTGGACTAGGCTCTCTGACTGAGGATAAAAACTCTTTCAGATTCATTCTAGCTCAAAGCCAGTCTAAGTAACTTTGGCTTTGGTAACCTTTCTTTCCTTTCTTCCATATATTTGGTCTACAATGTGTCAAACACTGTTGTAGATACTGGTGTGCAAAGGAAAACTAAATTGGCTCCTGCTCTAAAATTGCTCACAGTCTGTTGGTGAAGAATGGTAAATAAACAGATAACTAAAATACAGTAAAATAAGAGCTGTGGTGGAGACTTACCTTTTCATCTTAGATTTTTTAAGGAAAACAAAAACAGAGAGGCTTGTAAATTTCACTTTAATTTCCTGTTAGAGGGTTTATGGATATACTTTAATGCTTCATCAATCCTACCTCAAGAAAAAAACAGTTACCTTAATTTTCTAGTCTATATTTCTTCATAAGAGTCAATTGCCTACTTTAAGAAGTCATAAACGCAGGTGCCTACAAAGGCCAGGCAGGTGACATGAGTGTGTGCAGGGCTGCGGAGGAGGTTGGAGAACAGGGAAACTGAGGAGCGTTTTCTTCCAAAGGGGGCAGCTGCTTCTCAGAGCAGGCAGATTGTTGCTGGGCAGACATACACATCCAATGATGCCAGCTCTCATGGTTTTTCAAGAGAAACTGGGTTTTATGTGAAATCTTTGAGTTTTAAATGTTAGCAACTAGCTCAAATAATTAAAAAAAAAAAGTTGCAGTGCCAATGATGCTCTTCTCTGGCTGGATTGTCCAGAGCAACAGCAGTTAGTGTTCTGAGAGAAAGGTTTGTGTGAACTCCTAAAGATGCACGTGAAGACTGTGGCAGAAACGTCCAGTTATCAAATAGCTCTCTCATCACTGAATAATGCCTTTGTTTTGAAGACAGAAAGGGAAACTCAAATAGTTGTCATTTGCTTTCTTCTCTTTGCTATTGCAAGGCACTTTGCAGTATTTGGGGGTGGGGGGGAAACTCAAATAAACAACACTGATTTTTCTTTGAAGATAGAAATCCCAGAGCATGCCCACTGGAGACTTGGACTAGGTCCGACCTTTTTTTTTCTGCATGTCCTGACACCCAAACCAAAATGAGCTATGAAGCTCTAAATTCTCCTTTGCAGAAGCAAGTGAAAGGCCTAAGGTTAAGAGACGTGGCTGTTCCTGGACAGAGATCCCCTCCTACAGCAGTTCTCTCCAACCTCCCTGTGCTTTGACTCTGAGGACCCTGCCACCTCCTGCCCCATTCTCTCTCCTCAGTAGCACTGCTGCAAGGAGCATGTGGGGTGGGGGGGATGCCTTCAGGGCCATGCCCCTTCTGTGCCCATTCCCTGACTCTGGACATTACTGAATATGCCTTTATCTGGCTGCTGCAGTCTGAGGGAGGGGACACCTGGATCTTGAAAATTTTAAAGTACAGTTGATGTTACTTTCCTTAGAAGATGAAAGGGCATGGCCCACTCTGAGTGGTGGAGCCCACTGGAGGATGGGGTGGGGTGCGGGGAGACGTGCTTCCGCCGGGCCCTGCAGCGCTGGCAGGCTGCCCTCTCCAGGCCATGGACGGTGCCAGCTGCCCTTTTGCTGCCCACCAGCCAAGGGCTATAAATACAGTCACATTTCCCACATACTGTATTTATGTTTCAGAAAATGTCTGCGTTGCATACGTAATGTAGGAGATATAATTATAATATTTCAAAACTGGCCAAATTTCGTGAAGTATAAAATAACAGATGGCACCACACAATATTGGTGCTTCATTTAAATCATAACTGGGGCCTGAAAATGTTCCCATTTCGTGCAGGGTGGTGATGAGAGTGTGTGCTGGGAGGAGGGGGGCGGGGTGGTTCCCCTTCTCTGTCCTCTCCAAGCTTTTCTTTCCAAGGAAGTGGAGTTATCGCGCTATTCACTCCCCGTAGCCTCGAGGCTGGCCTTGCTAATCTAACAATTGTTTCCTTCCCAGTGTTTCCCTTAGCTGGGGAAAAGGAAGTGTGACTTGGAAACTCAGGCTATGGCTTGGACATTGACAGCCCATCAGATATTAGGCCCCAGTTATGTGGGTGGCGTTGACCCCTCCCAAGTGCCTATTATTCATTAACCACCAAGAAGCTGTTGTTAAAATTTCAAACCTTCAGGTACATGTTCTTCACTTTATCTTCAGCAGCAGCCGTGACACCGGCTGCTCCCCTACAGGCATGGGCTGTGCAACATGGAGAATTGGCAGGTGGTGCCTGCTTTGTTTTGCCCCATTGCTTGTTCTCCACCTCCATCCAAAGCCAAAGCAGTCTGAGATGTACCAGTTCTCAAAAGGTCCTTGGAACACTGGAGTTCAAGTGTGAAATTAGGACACCCTCAAGCCTTGTCTAGAAGCAAGGTTATAATGAGACAGCCACACGATCTCTGCTGCTCAGATCGCCTCAGACCAAACCAAATGGCTCATTGCTCAGATCGATCTGGATTCATATACACACTTAGACACAATCCACATTCCCCAAGCGGTTGCATTTGTTTCTTTTTTCATCCTAATTGCCCTTCTTATCTCACTGAAGAAACCATAATGTTTAGCAATAAGTTTGCAGATCCCTAAATTGTTCATGAACAATACAGTCATAATGGGCCATGGATGCCGGTTCCTGGCTCTGCTGCCTGGTATGTGAAGTCCTTTGTAACTCAGCTTTTACTGTGTCGCAGGCGGCAGAATCAGCCCCACCTGGGCTGAAATAATCACTGGGTATCTGCATTTACCCTTTTGAAGGGAATTTATTTCCATTGCTCCTGCCTATCACGGATAATTGGGAATTTGAATGTGAGAAAATCGTTGATCTTTGAGCAGAACAACATTCAGTGGTTGAGGATAACAAATTTCAGCTTCACGGAAGAAAGAGCAGTGCAGAAAAACTTATCCTACAGGGCAGTAAGTTCCCCATCAATGGAGGCATCCAAGTTAAACCTGGGTGGCCACTGGGAAATGATGGCGTGCTAGAAGGCGTTCCAGAGCCTTGCTTCTCAGAGAGTGGTTCCCAGAACCAGCCGCATCAGTATCAACTGGAAGCTCCCTGGGAATGCAGATGCTCAGGACCTGCCTAAGATCCACAGAGCCAGGATCTGCGTTTTGGCCAGATCCCTTGGGGGTTTGTATGCATGTTAGATGTGTGGAGCACTGTCAGAAAGGAGTTCCTCATGTACTCGTGTTTCTGAGTGAGCTGTCCGAGGTGTATGTGGTTTATCACAAGCCTAGGACGGTCTGCGGCACTCAGCACCCTCTGAATTCTTACACAGAAAGACCACGGAGAAGGAAAGTCTGAGGAGCTGAGGAGGCTTTCCTGACTCCTTCCCTCCTTCATGCTTTTAAGACTGTGGAATTGGGAAGTGGCTGTTTTCTTGGCCTGCTGTCCACTCCACTCCAACTTGCCGAGGGTGCTGAAATTCACACTGTGGGTTATTCCTTTGAGCTTGAGCATAGAGAGGTCCCATGAAAACGATAGCATCTTAAGCAGATGCAGTAATGCCTTAAGCTGTTATTACCAATTAGGCTATTAATGTTAATTAGCGCATCAATTTGCTATCAGAGAGCAGGGCTTATCATCTTCATATCCCCACTACTTAGCATGTTGCCTGAGAAATATTATTAGATAATTTATTCTCCATGTATAGCTTTTTCCAAAAAAGGATTTGGGGTGGCATGACCTGGTCCAATAAATATATGTTAAACCAGAATGGTTCAGAATCTGTGGGAGTTAGTCAGGGTACAGGTGGGTAAAAGGATTCTTCGCAGGGAAATTTCTGAGGATGAGGCGCCCCAGGGAGCTGTGGACAGCCAGCGGTGGATCCAGAAAGAGAGAACTTATGGTGCCTCTTCCATGATGTGCACAGAGAAGATTTGTGACCCTCATGGAGAACACACTCTTTTCCCCTTGCCCTTGTGACAGTGGACACTCCAGAACTTGCATGATATGTGCCCAGGCTTACCGATTCAGATGTGCTATGAGGAAGTGGCTAAGAGCATGGGCCCCGGACCCAGGAGAATCCTGGCTGCGTCTACTCCTAGTGCAGTAGTGGCCTTGGGAAAGTTGCTCAGCATTTTTAATCCTGTATGTCTTTGCCTGTGAAATGAGGATGAGAGCAGGACCAGCCCCCAGGGCCATGAGGATGGAATGATGGAACATGCTGTGCGTTGCACAGTACCCAGCACATAGTAAATGGTCAGCAAGTATTAAACGTTGTTGCTGTTGCCATTGTTGTTATTGTTTTGCTAGGGCAAGCTATCTCAACTCGCTTTTGAATATAATCTTACATTTAGACTCAGAATTTCATAGATCATTTTATGACCTTTTAACAGCACCTAAAGATGAATCCTGATCCTGACTTCCTCTCTGGTTGACTTGTGTGCTCCTTGCTGCGGACATCACTGTCATCTCTTCTTTTGTAGATACAGATAGTTTCCTGGGCAACTTTCATTTGCATAGGGGTATGGGAGTTCCATATTGCTTTAGAAGAAAGAGACAAGGCTAGAGGTATTTCATTCAATCTTCGTTGCCATATGATTGTTAAATATGCTCTCCAAAGAAGTCTTCAACCATGAGGACAAAATACGAAAGATGGAACTAAGTGAAATAAGTTATTAGCAAGTTCCTTATCCATTCTGCAGGCAGAGCTCCTCCTACATTTAAACAAACCCATGTGAAGAAAAACTAGACTGAAAGACTAAGGATGACTCCTTTTTCTTAATTTTTTTTTTCTAGGAAGCTTAATTTGTTTATGAGGACTCACAAGAATGTCTAGGATATCCTTTCATCTTCCCATGTCCTCATGCTGAGCTGCTTCGGAGGAAAGGCTTATCTATCTCTCAACTTTCTCTAAAAAACAAGAACCTGGGGTATAAGGAATTAGGGTTTAGTGCCTCTGGCTGGGTGTGCTGAGGGCATTCACTAGTTTTCCCACGAATGTTCTTTCATTCCAGGATCCCATCCAGGATACCATATTGCATTTAGTCATCATGTCTCCTTAGTATCTTCTGAACCATGTCCAACACAGAAATCCAATTTTGTCAACATTTCACCACAAGCCGGGGAAGGATGCTGCCTGTTTCTCAGCTATTTTACAATCACTATTGAGTTCCTACTATGTGAGACAAGGACAAGTTTACCAGCTGGGGATGGCTACGGAGAGGTGCAGAAATAGTTACTATACCTTGTGATACCTACTGTAACAGGAAATATACTAGACACTATAATATCCCTGAAAATAAGTGGATGACTCTCAATGATTCTTGCCAGGAAGACACAACAGCCCAATTCATATATTCTGGTAGAGGGTTCATTGGGATGAGTCTCGTGGTCAAATGAATCAGTTGAATTGGGATGTCCATTTATGTAAGAGATTGTGTTTCAACACAGTTCAGAAAGAAAAAAAAATGCCCACAATCATCACTCCTCTGAATCAACGATTAACAGAGAGTGTTGGAGGGTTAGATTCATAGTGCCCTGCTTTTCCAGTCCAGCTGTGATATGGAGGCATGGGGTCTGCTTGAGACAGATCTGGGTTGGGGTCTGGAGTGGTAAGTTGCCCCCCCGATCTTTCTCTGTCTCTTCCTAGCCAGTATTCTTCGAAAGTTGTCTATGTGTTTGCCCTCTCTCCTTTCTTCACCTTCTACTCATCTTCCAACCCACAGGAGTTTGGCTTCTACTCCCTTCCTCCTACAAAGGAGTTTTTTCTGTGGCCATTAGGCCGACAATCATGTAACAGAAGAATGTTAACACTCGTCTTATCCAGTTTCTGCCTTGTCCATCGCTCCCTCCTCCTGAAGGCCCTCTCTTCTCCTGGATTTGGTAACACAGCCCTCTCTTAATCTGCTCTTACTTTTCTCTCTGCTCATTCTTGGCAAGTATTTTTTTAGTCAGGCCATTGAAAAGATAAGACTCAGTTCTAGGTTTCCTTATTCCTGTATATGTTTCCCAAGATCATCTCATTTTTTTTTTTTTTGACATCGTGGCTGGCATCAATTACTGTGGAGCTTAAAGAGTACAATTCATCATTTCTCTCTCCCCACCAGCTTCGGAAAGAACTGAGAAACCACCAAGTCAAACAGGCATCAAACTATCAATCTTATTACTAGTAAGGCTGAACTGGAGAATGCAGTCTTGATTCAAGTCCAAAATGGGCTTCTCATTTAACACCCTCCTTTCTCCCAGTTGATCTTATTCATTTGGCCACAGGCAAAATAATTTGTCAACTGTAGCCGTAGGCCTCCCTCTGCAGAGCCAGGGCCTGCCAGTGGCTTATCACCCAGAGGAGGAAGGAACAGAAAGGAAGACACACATGAACTCCAGACAGCCCTTTTAAGGGGAGAAAGGCAGCGAGAAAGAGGGAGAGAGGACCAGATGGAGGGAGCAGGGAGGGAGACACAAAATGAATAAATGCGCGTGAGCAGAGCCTGGTAATATATTAACCCTGCCTAGTGGAGAAACAAGGACTCAGACATGTCAGGCCTTTGTCATCTCTCTAATTAGAGAAATCAATCTTATTCCTGTGGAGGAAGAGCGGTGGGAAGTGAAGGACAGACAGCAGCTTCTTAATACTTTTACTGAGAAGGCAAAATTTCTATTACCTGAACCTGAAGAAACTTGGAGAGGGAGAGGTGACTCCTTCAATGATTACTTATGCCATGCTGCTCACAAAGTCATGGCCTGTGTTGAGCTATTACTGTGTGCCAGGCACTGTGCTCATGGCTTTGTGTCCATGGTCTCAGATATTCATGTCAACTCTGTGAGGTTGGTGGGTGGGAATTGTTAATGAAATTAAGCTTAGAGAGTTTCAAGCCATATTGACTGTCAGGAATGGATACGGGATTGGAGTCCAGGCAGTTTCACTCTAGAACAATGAGCTAATGTGTGATGCTGCTTCCCCAACAGAACCCATGACTGCGCTCTTCAACCAGGTCTGAGTTCAGTATGTCCTTTCTCATCCATGGACACTATGTCCATGTAGAAACAGAACCAGGAATCAAGAGGTCAGGTTTGAAAACTCTGCTTCCCCTGTTCCCATCACCACCAAATTCTGTGGCTTGTATTTCCTAAAACTCTACAATCCAGGAGTGGGTGTCCATGCCCATTGCCATCATCTAGTGCTTTAGACAAAAAGCTCTTGTTCATGCCTGGTCTGATGCAGTGCACTTCCGACTGTCCCTGACCCATCCATGTCTGCTCCTTTCTAATCCATTCTATGCATTGCATCCAGAATGCTCATCACCTCCTTCCCCAAACTTACAAATCATCACTAGTTCCCCCTCAGTTTTGGGATGGAGACAATGCTGCTCAGCAGAGCCTGTGGTCTCCCTAGGATTTGGCCTCCCTCTGCTCCTCCACCCTCACCTGCCCTGGCCACCTGGGCCTTCTTTCAGTTCCTTAAATGGGCCCTGGTCATTTCCCACATGCGCAGTGTCCTCTGCCTGGGACCTCCCTGCCCTAATCCCCTAACCTGAATTACGTTCATTCATCCCTGAGATCTCAGATGAAATCTCTCCTCCTGAGGGAAGGCTTCCCTGGTCTGTTAAACCAGGTTAAGGCTCCCACTTCTCCTCTCTTAATACAATGCACCTCCATTTCAGGTAATCGTCACAGTGATAATTCCTGTCTATGTGCATGATTATTTAATGAAAGTCTCTACTTCCCTCTGGATTTTAAATTCAGGGTCCAGAGGCCTCGTCTGGTGTTGCTGTCTTGTATCTCAAGTATCTAGTATAGAGTCTAGCCAGAACAGTTCTCAACAAATGTCATTGGCTCCTCTTGTAATGATGGCGATGCCTAACATCAACTGAATGCTTTTTGCATGCCAGACACTGTTTTCAGTGCTTCTTAACACAAGTTGTCATTCCTTTCTCACACTGGCATGAGGAGGTAGTTACCTTCTTTATCTCCATGGTATTGATGAGGAAACTGAAGACGAAGATAGGAGACACCGAGGCGTCCTGCCTGGAGGGACTGAGTGTCAGAGCCAGATCCCAAACCCAGGTCTGTTTGGATGCTTGCCATGAGGCTCTGCTACCTCTGCAGCATCCATTTCTGGACTGTTTATCTGAGAGCTGGAAAGAGAAGAAATCAAAATCTTAGTTATTTGTGAAATGGCCTAAGCCCCTCTTGCACATATTTTGGGTGTCTTCCTCACTTGACTGAGACAAAAGTTATTTGTGACTGTGTCAAATGTAAGTTTCCATATTTCTGATTTTTTAATGACTGGAAGAGGGCTGAGAAAAGCCAGACCAAGAACCAGAGCCAAGAATAAAGTGCCCTGGGGCATGCCGCAGGGAGTAGAGAGCACGGGTGTGCAGGGATGCAGGCAGGAGCCGGCGGACAAGGCAAATCAAGACATCAAGGAGGAAGGAGTCTAATGGCAGGGCCAGGAAGCTAGAAGAGCCCTCCCTGTGGCTGCATGCAAGCCTGCACTCCGGAAGGAGACTTTGCATCAGTAGGACAGACTACAGAAAGAGTTTGATGAAGAGTTTTCTCAAGTGACACCCTGAGAAGCGGTCGGCTGGAGGTCACTGTGGGGATGTAGAGACCTTTCCACCTGGCATGCGATCCAGGAAACTTCCATGTGGGAATCTTCGGGATCCGCTTGAGAATAAGATTTGCTAGAAATCAGTAAGTCAGGTTGTTGCTGGACCAGTAATGACAACAGCGGCCCTTTATTGAGCTCCTAAGCACTGTGCTAAGTGCTTTACAGACTTTCTCTCACTTACTCCTCATGGCAGCACTGTGGGATGAACATTCTTATCTTAATTCATCAGGTAAGGAAATAGGGGCTCAGAGAGGGAAGGGCAGCTGTCTAAGGTTACACAGCAGGATTCCGACTCAGGCCTATCTGATCTCAAAGTCTCTTCACTCTCTGAATTCTGCCTGTTGGAGTATGGCTTGTGGCCTACGCTGCAAAAGTGATTTTGTAGGGAGCCTTGATGTTCATTCATTCATTCACCCATCTCTACATTCATTCCACACATATGTACTGAGTACCTCCTGGAGACTGAGGCTGCAGTGCGGAACAGCGGTGTTGAGAAGGCCCTGGCCGCAGATGCAAGAAACAAAAGTGATGATCCTTGAGCCGACACAGGTTTCCTGTTTACTAGTGTCCCCAGTGGGTGGTGACATCACAGGTTGTGACACTTTTTTCCAGAAAAGTGGCACAAGGTAAGGAGCCTGCACAAGGGGAGGAGGCCGCACAAGGTGAGGAGGCTGCACAGATGGAGGAGGTTGCACAGGGGGAGAAGGCCACACTGAAGGAGGAGGCCACGCAGGGGCAGGAGGCCACACAGGGGGAGGAGGTCGCACTGGGGGCAGAGGCCACACTGGGGCAGGAGGTCACACATAGGGAGGAGGCCACACTGAAGGAGGAGGCCACACAGGAGGAGGCCACACTGGGAGAGGCGGCTGCACTGAAGGAGGAGGCTGCACAGGGGGAGGAGGCCACGTGAGGGAGGAGGCCACATAGGCGGAGGAGGTCACACAGGGGGAGGAGGTCACACAGGGGGAGGAGGTCACACAGGCAGAGGAGGTCACACGGGGAGAGGAGGCCACACAGGCGGAGGAGGTCACACAGGCGGAGGAGGCCACGTGAGGGAGGAGGTCACACAGGCAGAGGAGGTCACACGGGGAGAGGAGGCCACACAGGCGGAGGAGGCCACACAGGGGGAGGAGGTCACACAGGGGGAGGAGGCTGCACAGGGGGAGGAAGCTGCACAGGGGGAGGAGGCCAAGTGAGGGAGGAGGTCACACAGGCAGAGGAGGTCACACGGGGAGAGGAGGCCACACAGGCGGAGGAGGCCACACAGGCGGAGGAGGTCACACAGGGGGAGGAGGCCACGTGAGGGAGGAGGCCACACAGGCGGAGGAGGTCACACATGGGGAGGAGGCCACACTGAAGGAGGAGGCCACAGAGGGGGAGGAGGCCACAGAGGGGGAGGAGGCCACAATGGGGGAGAAGGTCGCACATGGGGAGGAGGCCACACTGAAGGAGGAGGCTGCACAGGGGGAGGAGGCCATACAAGGTGAGAAGCCTGCATGAGGTGAGGGGCCTGCATGAGTCAGGAGCCTGCTGTGGTCCGTTTTCACTCTGAGATCAGAGAATGGGAGATACTCTGTATATCATCACCAGCTGATGTGTCTGTCTGTGGTTCAGGGAAACCCTCAAGGGCTTTTCTTACAGATTAGCCCCTGTGCTCTGGGCTGTTCCCCGGCCTCTATGGGGAGGAGGGGCCTGCACTTACCAACATGGCTTCTTGCTTCTGAATGCCTTGTTCTCCCAAAGCCAAAATCCATACTCAGTCCTGCTCGCTTTCATTCTGTGGAACCAGTTGCTTCACTACCCCCCACTCCCTCCCTCTCTCATTTCTCTCCATCCTGGTGGGTAAAGGGCCTCTTCTTTATACCATCATGCAAATGTGTGAGTCTCTTCCACAAGGTGTGTACTTAAGAAGGGGGCGATGGAGCATCATGCAAAACGAGGTAAGGGGGTTTTGGTGGTGGTTTTTAAAACAGGTTTCTCTCCTGCTTGAATATGTCACTGAAGAATATTACTCTTTCAATTTGCATTTGTGTCTTGGTAGATGGTCTCTGTCACTATGCAGACCCTCCCTAGGGGCCTCCTCCCTCCCCCACCATTACTAATGCCCACTGGCCTGCTTTGGAGGAGGAACCAAAACCACACTTTGTGGCCCCTCGACTTGTAGGTGCCTGTGAAGGTCACACATAACTTTTTCACCTACTCCTGCTCTTCTTCCAGGTTTCCGAGAACATGCATATCCCTCTCTGGGGGACAGTATTATCTGCAACTGATTATAGAAATGTAATGAAGGCTTCATGAGCCGCACACTGAGATATCCAGATGGGTAAAATTGAGTCCTAGGAAAATGATCTCTTCGCTATTTCTCCTACTTGGGGAGGAAGTTGGATAATTTCTAAGCCTCTGGTGGTATTTTCTTGGGTGAGAATAAAAGCATTCTCAGATTCTCAGTGTTTTAACTTATAGTAATGAGAGAGAGAGAGAGAGACACAGAGAGAGAGAGAGGAGAGAGAGAGAGACACAGAGAGAGAGAGGAGAGAGAGAGAGACTACACTGTAGAGGCAGGGGAGGCCTGGGAGGGTACGTTGTACACATGAATGAAGTGGGCCCCAGGGGCTGCAGTAGCATGGAAGGGCTTGTTTGCCTAGAAGAGCAGCTAGAATTCCAGATGATTTTTGTTAGATGGAATAAAGAATCAGCTTGGTCAAGTAGTCTGATTTTTCAAGAAAACCTAAAAATCTGGATGAGGACTTATTGGCCACATTCTTTATTAAAAAATACTGCTGGACATAGAATACATGTCCTGGGGTCAAATCCGGCTCCCAGGCTGCCAGTTTGCCCTTCCTGGCATTTGCTGTTCCAAAGGATAGACACTGAAAGCTGTGAACGTGGGTTGTGAGCCTCCTTCCATGGGCGGCGGCTGGGGAGGTTCCTAAAGCCCTTAATGAAAGCGTCAGGGAAGAAATAGTTCCTCTTTGCTGTCAGAGATCAGAGTGCAGTAGCCCTGAGTTCTTGATGCTCCAACGTCACGGCCAAAATCTTGGCCTGGAAGAGGTAGTGACAAGGGTGCCCTTTGGCAGGGCTAGACCTCCTGCTGTTCACCATTTCTGGCTCTGTATTCCTCAGCTCCGAACCCTTGACACCTGCAGAACCTAGCAAAGGCTCCACGAGCTGAATTCCACCTTAAAATGCTGTCATGGGTCGAGGGTGGTGGCTCACTCCTGTAATCCCAATGCTTTCGAAGGCTGAGGCAGGAGCATGGCTTGAGCCCAGGAGTTTTGAGGCCGCTGTAAGATACAATTGCACCACTGCACTCCAGCCTAGGTGACAAAGTGAGGCCTTATCTCAAAAAAATAGAAAAAAATGCTTTTAGGTTGGTGCTGTGTAAATAAAGGCCCACGGTGCTGTGGAACCTATGTGTGCACTCTCTTCTGAGCACACTGGAGCATTTCAGGACCGCTGTCTTAGTGGGTCTCAGGGCTGAGCTGTATGGCAGGTGGTTCCTAAGAGATGCATGGTTCGCACAGTTGGTGAGTTTCTAAGTGAGTCTCAGGTGTTCAGTGTAGCTTCTTGGAGACATGGAGACACTGTCCAGAGGTGATTTTGTGTGTGTGTCACCAGCTGACCTTTTGTTTTAGTATTTTGCCACAATATTAATGAAGTTATTTTCTCTAGCCACACATTTTGGATAAAAATATATGCAGCTAAGTAGGCTCTGGAAATATTAATGTCAGGCAACAAGAGAGTTGCCTGGAAAGGAGGCCGAGGGTCACTGAAATTTGTTGATTTAATCATCCTCCTTGCTCCAGGGTTCCTAGGACCACGGGCCTATTCGAAATCTTTGTTGGTGGTGAAGTAATGAGAGACCCATGTAGTTTATGTTAAAGGTAACAAAAGCAACACAAGTTCATTCAAAACCCTGCTCCAAGCTCTACCAGAACAAAGTCCAGGTAACCTGCTCCTCAGGCTCCGATTTCTCATTTTGTATCAGCATCTGTGTTCCAGGCGTGATAAAGATTTGGGAGAGCATTGTTCATTCCAGGGAGTACCCAGCATGCCCCCCACTCAGCAAAAAAGCAAAAGAGCAAAAAGGCTTTCTTCACCACTTCCCCTCGTGAGAATTGCAGTTCAATAGTATAGACTTCTGAGCAGGGGCATCTTTAGGTTAACATCCTAACTCGCAGGTCTTTGGTTTAACTGAACTTTGGAGGCCTCAGAGGCTCTTACATCCTTCAAGGAAATATTGAAAACAGAAGCAAGTGTGTCAAACACAGGTACCTAGTGAAGCTTGAAGAATCTAATTTTGCAGGAGGGCATCTTCATCTAAGTGCTGCAGTTTTGTGTAGGGTAAGTCTGGGAGGGAAATCAGATTCATTTCAATCTTGAGCTCTCCACAATTTCCAGTCCAAATACATGTAGCTGGCAGTTTGTTTTTTTTCTCTGTCATTACTGCTGGGTCCAGTGTTTCCATTTTAAGAGGTGTGCATGTGGACTGAACCAAGACAGGGATTATTTAAAATACTGTGCTGGCTGATTTCATTTAAATGGCACCGCTATCTTTGGCTAATAGTCAGTGCATTCTTCGTGAAACACGCAGATGTGGCTGTGCCTAGAGAATGTCATATCCACTACCACAGTGATGATACGGCCACGTGCAGGGGCATTCCTACTTTCCAAAGGCTGTTTTGCTTGTCGTTTGGCTGGCTCCCTCCTTTCTCTGGGGACCATGGCACACTGCATCAGGGCCATCTCTGCCTTCTGCAGGGCTCAATCTTCTGTGCAGACTCAGCTTCTCTTTGTGCACAATGGATGCTCAGTAACGGTTACTGATTGAATGCTTAGTTAATATTACTTGAAAATAAGCTAAAGTGGTCCAAGATTAGATGCTGACTTAGTTTTTGCCATAGAAAGATGCATATTGAGTTGAAGTAATAAACTCTGATTCCTCGGCCACTTTTGCTACATAGAGAATTAGCTCCCGGCCCTCAAAGATGCCAGGGACAAGGAAGAGCTTGTCCTGCCTCTCTGTGCAGCTTTGGAATGAATTTTGGGTGTAAATCCTTAGAAAAAAAGTGTGCATTCCCTGTGCACTAAGTGTTGGTCTCTGGGAAGAGAAGAATGTGGAATTAAGTACCTCATGGCTAGAAAACGTTAGAACCTGGATTGTAACCGAGGCGTATGATTCCTAGTTGTATGCTTCTTTATTTTTACATTGGCAAAAACATCTAGCACAACCATTGAAGTCATTGTCACGTAGTCTCTGGGGCCAGCCTTTGCTAACAAAAAGCCTCCTGACTCTCCTGAGCCCCTATCCTGCAAAACTTATTTTGGGCTGTAGCCTCACACAAAGGGTCAGTGTCAGCAATCTGTAAGCACAGACATGCAGGAGGGAGGAAGCCTGAGCGGCTCCCTCGGTGCCAGCCGCCTCCTCCAAGAGAGCGTGGGCCCGGGCTGGGTGGAACCTAGGCAGCAGCTGGTGTGATGGAGAGGCCGGAGGGGTCCGGAGACAGAAAGAAATGCAGTTAAAATTCTCTACATTGCTTGAACATGTCCCCCTGGAAGCCATGAAGTTAGGGAATGTGTGACTGTGTGATTTTCTTTTTCTTCACCCCCCACCCCCTTTTCTCTTTTTCTTCCACCAAATGCAAATCAATAGATGTGTATTCACAGCCTAACAAGATGTCAAGGAGAGAAGAGTAGCCTTTTCATTCAGAGAAGAGTAGGGAGAGGCCCCTCCACACAGGAAGAAAAGGAGGACAGGAAATGGGCGGGGAAAGCAAAAGGGAGGAGAGAGAAAGGGAAAACCAAAGTCAGCCACAAGACAGAGGGTGGCGCTCCGGGCAGGAGTCCGGGAGTGCTGGCTCTGCCTGACACTTACTTGTGGGATGGGTGTCCTTTTCCTGCTCTTCACTTTGGAAAAGGGGTAATGACTTTTTCCCCCTTAGATAAGCTGTTGCAGTTCTTGCTTGAGAGATGTTCTGGGGGAAAACTTGCATACAAAGGTGAAAATCTGGTGCCATTTTCTTCAATACTTAGTTAAAGTGGGATCAGGCATATCTAAACAGAAGGCTTATGATGAGGCAAACTTGGTTATGGCACTGTCTTGAGCACATCTAGCCGGTGGTTAGGCTGTGTGTGAGCTAAGGCAATGCTTATGTGATTAGTGACAGCAACAGTATTTGAAAGGAGCATTCATTGTCGGGGCTGGCTGATAGGAAAGGCCTAAGTATCAGGTTATATGGATGCCAGTCCTGGCTTAATTCTTGATTTGCTAGAATTTGGGTCAGATCTTTTCATCTCAGTTCCTCCTTGTTTTTCTATCTGCGAAGTGGGGCTAATTTGTCCCTTCTGTGCTCCTTCCCACTGGGGTGAAGCAAATCAGTGACCTCATAAATGTACATGTTTGATGCACACAGCAGCAGCAGTCACTCATATTTCAGTGACCTCATAAATGTACATGTTTGATGCACACAGCAGCAGCAGTCACTCATATTTCAGTGACCTCATAAATGTACATGTTTGATGCACACAGCAGCAGCAGTCACTCATATTTCAGTGACCTCATAAATGTACATGTTTGATGCACACAGCAGCAGCAGTCACTCATATTTCAGTGACCTCATAAATGTACATGTTTGATGCACACAGCAGCAGCAGTCACTCATATTTCAGTGACCTCATAAATGTACATGTTTGATGCACACAGCAGCAGCAGTCACTCATATTTCAGTGACTTCTGTTTGTGCAGGACTTTGCTTTGTACTGGAAGCAGTGCTTGCTATTGCAAGTGTGTTCACAGTTCTGTTTGTCATCTTTCCTGCTTTATGGCTACTAAGTGCATGAACTAGTATGCAGTCAGTTATGGAGGGCTGATCTCCAGTGTCTTCACTAATCTCACAGAGATGATAACAAAGGGTTAAAAAGATACAAATCCCAAGGACAAACAAAAAATAGAAAAAAAAAATGGAGGTGTGATGTATTTTTTCTTCAGAAAAAAAATAATCTGTGACAACTGATTTAGTAAAGAAAGGATATTTAAGGGTCTGCAGAGTGACATGACAGACAGAAGTATGCAGACTTACACTGTTGAACCCAGGCCTGGGAATGAGAGGTATAGGGTATCTTGGAAGACAGAAATGGGGAGGGTTGAAAGTAACGAATTGGTTGAAAGTCTGTGTCATACACTTCTCATCCCCAGAATTCCCTGATCCTCCCACTATAGCATGAATGGAAAGTTTATTTTTGGAAGGAATCAAAGAAGAGAGGCTCCAGTCTCAACCACAGGAGAGAGTTGAGGCCCTCTATTAAAAAGAAAGAGGCTGAGAGTCTCCATCCTGAATGGTCAAACCCACTGAGCCTTCTTCTAGAATGAGAGATTTTACTTCCCTGGGAAGAGAATGAAGGGCTCCTCTGTGGGGAAATTTGTCTGACCCAAGGGGAGAAAAAAGGACCTACAACTGCTGACACTTTGCGGGAAGGGGCCCCAAGACTGGCTCCTTGCCTGATAACCTTTAAAGGGTCTGCCAGTCAATAAACTCCACTGATGAACAGAGAAATGCAAGTTAGTCTTTTGTTGCTTTTCTCTTGAATATATAAGGAAAACTAAAGATCACCAGACAGTTGAGGAAGCTTTTCCGCATAAAAGCCAAAGACAAATATGTTATCTGAGGAAATGGAGATTTTGCTGGCAGCAAAAGGGAATTTCAGAAGCCTTAATTAATATCTTCAGAGAGATGTTAGAAGATATTGTGAACTTGAAACAAAAATAGGGAACTATTTAAAAAAGAAAAAGATAACAAAGAAGACCATTTGAAATTAATAGTTTAATAGTATAATTTAAAAAATTAACTAGGAGAAATTAAAGTCAAGGGCATCTTGATGAAAAAGAGAGAGAAAATAGATGAAAACCAATCCAGATACTCTAACGTCCTTTTAATAGGACCTCCACAAATAAGAACAAATAGAGAAGAGAAGTATTTTGAAGCCACAATGTGAAAAAAAATTCAAAATTCCCAGAGTTAAAGGACAGAACTAAGAGAGTTTCATACTAAGAGAGTTTATTGAGTGCCTCTCACAATGAAAGGAAACAGATCCACATCAAGAAAGATTTTTTTTTTTTTTTTTTTGAGAGGGAATCTTACTCTGTTGCCCAGGCTGGCATGCAGTGGTGCAATCTCGGCTCACTGCAAGCTCCACCTCCCAGGTTCACGCCATTCTCCTACTGCAGCCTCCTAAGTAGCTGGGACTACAGGCGCCCACCACCACGCCCGGCTAATTTTTTTTTGTATTTTTAGTAGAGACAGGGTTTCACCGTGTTAGCTAGGATGGTCTCGATCTCCTGACCTCGTGATCCACCTGCCTCGGCCTCCCAAAGTGCTGGGATTACAGGCGTGAGCCGCCACACCTGGCTTAAGAAAGATCTTTATAAAATTTTGGAAAGCCACGAATAAAGAGAATACCCTAAGTATTTACTGAGACAAAATAAAGCTGTCTGACATACAAAGATACATAAATTGATATTCATCAGACTTTTCAATAAAAACGCTTAACCTTAGAAGAAAATAGAAAAATGACTTCAAAATTTGAATTGGATATTCATTTTCTTTTTTTTATTATTATTATTATACTTTAAGTTCTAGGGTACCTGTGCGTAACGTGCAGGTTTGTTACATATGTACACTTGTGCCATGTTGGTGTGCTGCACCCATCAACTCGTCAGCACCCATCAACTCATCATTTACAGCAGGTATAACTCCCAATGCAATCCCGCCCCCCTGGATATTCATTTTCAACCCAGCATTCTATTTGCAGCTGAACTAGCTATACTGTTGAGAGAGGTAAGAGTAAAGCCATTTTCCAATATGCAGGTAACCACCTAAGTATGTTTTCTCAGCAATCTATAGAAAGATGTGTTGCATTAATACAAGGAAGAACACTAAGAGGAAAGAAAACCTGTATCCAGAAACAAGGGAGAAGCCCAGGCTGTCGTATTCTCTCGGTAAAGGGAAGTCCCCAGATGACACCTGAAGCTCAGGGGAATGAATGACTCTGGGGAATACAAGACACTGATAGATGACTCAATTTATTCCACAATATTGAGAGGAATTTTAGAGTTCTGCAGAAAGTTTGGGGAGAGTCAATGATAGGTCTATAAAAAATTAAGCAAATTAAACAAAAAGGCAAATATCATCTCCAGGAAAAGCAAACAGTTGCATAAGAAAGACAATAATAAAAAATGTCAATACTGCATATTGATATAATTAAACATTGTGAAATTATTTATATTAAAAAAGTGGGCCGGGTACGGTGGCTCACATCTGTAATCCCAGCACTTTGGGAGGCCGAGGCAGGTGGATCACCTGAGGTCAGGAGTTCAAGACAAGCCTGGTGAACATGGTGAAACCCCGTCTCTACTAAAAAATACAAAAATTACCCAGGCATGGTGGCAGGTGCCTGTAATCCCAGCTACTCGAGAGGCTGAGGCAGGAGAATCTCTTGAACTCGGGAGGCAGAGGTTGCAGTGAGCCAAGATCGTGCCACTGCACTCAGCCTGGGCAATAAGAGTGAAACTCCATCTGAAAAAAAAAAAAAAGAAAAAAGGGAGGAGAGGTGTGAAGTTAGCAGTGAATGAGGTTAAATCCTCATCTCCTGTAGTAGGTAGTCAGTAAATCATTTTAAAAATTGTTAAATGAGCCGGGTGCGGTGGCTCAAGCCTGTAATCCCAGCACTTTGGGAGGCCGAGACGGGCGGATCACAAGGTCAGGAGATCGAGACCATCCTGGCTAACACGGTGAAACCCCGTCTCTACTAAAATACAAAAAAAAAACTAGCCGGGCGAGGTGGCGGCGCCTGTAGTCCCAGCTACTCGGGAGGCTGAGGCAGGAGAATGGTGTGAACCCGGGAGGCGGAGCTTGCAGTGAGCTGAGATCTGGCCACTGCACTCCAGCCTGGGCGACAGAGTGAGACTCCGTCTCAAAAAAAAAAAAAAAAAAATTGTTAAATGAGGAAGTGGAAGAATAAGCACCTTTTTTTTTTTTTTTTAGATGGAGTCTCACTCACTCTTTCACCAGGCTGGAGTGCAGTAGTGTGATCTCGGCTCACTGGAACCTCTGCCTCCTGCGTTCAAGTGATTTCCCTGCCTCAGCCTCCTGGGTAGCTGGGACTACAGGTGTGTGTCACCATGCCCAGTTAATTTTTGTATTTTTAGTAGAGACGAGGTTTCACCATGTTGGCCAAGATGGTCTCGATCTCTTAACCTTGTGACCTGCCTGTCTCGGCCTCCCAAAAAAATAAGCACATTTTTAAAAGAAAGGAAGCGAACCCCGGAAGAAATAGCTAAAAGAGATGGAAGTTGTTGCTTCTGCGGAGTGGGAAAGCTGTTTTCAATCTTAAGCAGTTAACACTAATAACTTGATAAACCATGTAATATATTACTTTAAGGTTTAAAAAAATGTTTTAAGTGTGACGCTGACATCATGTAGTAAATCTTGTAATGATTTCATGTAAGCGTATCAGAGACCTTTGAGGGAGGATGGAAAGCATGTGGCCTTTGGAGTCAGCCAGCTCTGAGTGAATCTCAGCTCTGCGGAGCCCTGGGGAAACCCTAGCTGACATTTCTGTAAAGTGTGTGTTGCAGTGTCTACTTCGTGGAAGGGATTGGTGTGAAGAGTAGCCGCGGTGCATGTTAGCCACCTTGCAGGGAAACTGGAATGTAGTGCATGTTTCATAAGTGATACTTATTGTTAAGGCTTTCTTGGGCTTGACCAAGATATTTCGTGAACATAATTACCATTTTGAAGAAGTATCAGAAATAGGTTAAGACCTGAGTCCCAAGGTACAACAGCCATTGTAAGCGAGTTCCTGGGACTTTAGAAGGGCTTACTCTTCCGGTCATAAGCCAGTCATTTAATAAATCATTGCTCCTTTGAATTAAATGACACCTTTGTGGTTTAAAGGAGTTAATGTGCCTTCCAGAGTCTTTAACCTGCTCTCAGGGAATCACTTACAGCTTGGGAGGCTCCAGTTCATTTTGGAATATTGAGAGCTTAAGTGGAAGAGTCAGATTTTAATCTGTAATGTTTTATCATCTTTCCCTTTTTATCTTTTGCAGGCAACCCCCACCCTAACAAGTGCTTCAGTATCTAAAAATCCATCCTTCCTGTTCCATTGTTGGGCTCCAAGTGCACCAATCCATCATCTTCACACTATTTACTGCAGAGTTTGTCTCAGCAAAAGATTGGGTGAATGTGAATTTCACTAAAGAGCCTTTAGTGTCCACACAATCTAGTGCCTGCTTGGGGGGTTTGCACTTGCTGCTTTTATCTGCCAGGAACAATCTCGGGCTTTTCCTCCTTCTGGGACGTTCCTACTGGGATCCCAGCTTAGAATTCCTGTCCTCAGGGCAGTCTGACACTCTCCCCATCCCCAGGTATATCTGTATCTCGAGCTTTCCTATCAACCTATCTATTTTCTACACACACTTGTCATAAACGCAATCAATTCCTGGTTCAGTGTTCTCCTCCCCCACTGCTCTCTGAATTTTGGAGGGGTGAGGACAGTCTTATCTTGCTTTACATTGTATCTCTTTGCATCACATGTAGTAGGTTTGTACCTGGCCCAGAGTAGGTATCTAAGAAATATTTATTGCATGAATGAATGGATACATAAAACGCCATAAGGTAATCTCTTCCTCAGCGCAGCTCTCTGTATAGCAAAGAAAAAATATGAGTCATAGGAAGTCCCTGTATCCTTGCCCAAGGTCATACAGCTGGTGTGAAGGAGCAGGACTGGCATCAGGCGGGGGCACACCTTGGACCCAGGGGGACCCCATCCCTGTTCCAAAATTCCCATTTCTCATCTGGCCCTAGGAAGCTGGCCGCTGCCTTTGAAGAAGTTGGCCCAACACTGCTGTTCCAGAGGAGAGAAGCCTCGTCAGCAGTGTAAGTGTGACAGTCGGTCTCCTTGCACAATTGCCCGGTTTTGGTTGGTTTGTTCCCCCACCTTATTTCTGTTTAAATACAGTTTTGATGATTTTGTTTGCTTTGGAAGAAGAAAATAAAGATTCACAGAAGGTATAAAATTGCATGTTATTTACCCCAGAGAAGAAAGCAGTCCCCCTAGTAAATACGCATTGAAGCATTTTTATTTGTATTTGTATTTTTTAAAGATGTTTAAATAGACCCAGTAGACCGTAATATCTCTTTACAGACTTGGTGCTATCTATTGATTAAATATGCGTTATACATTTCTTCCTCTACTTTTTTTAAATAAAAGAGACATATGTTTTGATCATATAATAGACCTACAAGAACAGATCAGTGAAAGCACATATTTCTGTGTTTCCTTAAGGCAGATCATATTAGGCATACCAATTTAAACAATCATTTCTTGCTATACATCCAAGTGTGTTAAATGTGAATTTCATTAGAAGACTCAGAGTATGCTCCTGTGTGTGCATGTGTGTGGACTAGGAGAAATGGTAGAATAAATGGGTGTTTTTAAAACAAAAATATAGTTGACAGGGAAAGGTGAAAGAATGTAAACTCTGGAGTAAGAAAGACCTCAATTTCCTTGCCACTTAATAGTCTTAAGAGGAGGGACTCGAGACTCTCTGTAACTTGTTCTATTTATTTATCTGTGAAATGGGCTGGCAATAAAGGTATGGAGAAAATTTATGAAGTTCCTAGCATTGTGATTGGCCCAATACAGTTTAACAACAGTTTGTTCCTGTCTGGCCACTAGCTATTGAGTGGTAGTGTGTGCCCCTCTTTCCTGGAGTGGGGTTGGGACTGCACAGAATGTACCTCCATGTCCCCCGGTGCTACTGCACAGGCAGCGCTGGGACTCGGTCCCCTCCTAGGCTGCCAGTGCTGCTCCTTCTCTCTCCTCCTTGTGGTTAAGAGTGCCAGTGGTGAAGGCAAGCCTTGAACTGGGGCTCCACGCCTGGGCAGCTCTGCAATGTTGGGGATGTTATTAAAACTCTTTGAGCTCCAGTCTCTCCCTCTAGGCTGTGTGGGTGATAGATACACAGGGGATTTGTAAGGTCAACACCTGAGTAATTGGCATGTACATATTCAATAAAATGATAGTGCCTAATACGATAATTTCTTCTAGGGAGTCGCTCACTTTGGAAACGGAAAAACCCAGGATTAAATTTTGGCTGTCACTAACTAGCTGTGTGACCTCGGATAAATTACCCAAACTCTCTAAGTCTCGGTTTCTTCATCTCTCAAAAAGGCATAATTACACCTTCATAGAGGACACGGATAGGAATTGAATGTGATAATTAAAAAAAAAAAAAAAATCTAGCCTGCAGAGGGCGAATACATGATGTCTGTTATCCGTAGAATGCCATCAGTCACCAAGTCCTCCTAACTCTTCTGCGTTCCACACACAACCCCCTTCTTTTCCTCTTCCACTGCTACCACCAGTTCCAGGATCTATCAAACTTGGGCCATGCCTACTAACAAGTATGCTTGCCACAATCCCTCCTGTACACTTCACCCAGATTAATTTCCATAAATTAACTCCCTCTCATTCACAGCACTCCCCTGCTCAAAAAGAAATGAACTTTTTTTCCCAGCCGGGGGGGAGTTTCTAAATCACTGGTCTAGGATTCAAGGTCTTTCTCTCTTGGTCTCCCATCTCCTCCCCTAACTCCCTCCTGCAGGGTTTCTGGCTGTGTCTGCTCTCTTCCCGTCTGTGAGACGTCCATCTCATTTCTGTGACCTATCTTGTCTCTCCCACCATTTCAAGTCAGTTGCGTTCTCCAGTGTCTATTACTTGGTAGGGTTTTGTGGAAATATTTTGGGGTGTTGTTTTTAATAATGTAATTCTCTGAGTAGTCCTAAGATGCCAAAGTGAAATCAGAAAAATGGAAGTTTACTGGGGAGAAAGAAGAGAGAGTTTACTCTCTCTTTATAAACAAGAACAAATCATATTCTTCATATTCCCAGCCTTGAAAAAATGACTATGTTAAGTAGGTACTTCATGAGTGTCAGCGGATGATACGATCATCATCTGTTTTCTGTTGTACTGCTGAAGTTTTCTGACTTGTTCATAAGGAGGGAGGTAATCAATTGTTTTACTTCTTTAAAAATAAACAGGATTAGGCCGGGCGCGGTGGCTCAAGCCTGTAATCCCAGCACTTTGGGAGGCCGAGACGGGCGGATCACGAGGTCAGGAGATCGAGACCATCCTGGCTAACACGGTGAAACCCCGTCTCTACTAAAAATACAAAAACTAGCCGGGCGAGGTGGCGGGCGCCTGTAGTCCCAGCTACTCGGGAGGCTGAGGCAGGAGAATGGTGTAAAACCCGGGAGGCGGAGCTTGCAGTGAGCTGAGATCCGGCCACTGCACTCCAGTCCGGGCGACAGAGCGAGACTCCGCCTCAAAAAAAAAAAAAAAAAAAAAAAATAAATAAATAAATAAATAAACAGGATTTATTTTCTAGAAGGAGAGGAGCTCAGTCGGGCCCAAAGAACTTGTTGGCAATTGGCGGCTTTATAAAAACATTGTGGGCCGGGCGCGGTGGCTCAAGCCTGTAATCCCAGCACTTTGGGAGGCCGAGACGGGCGGATCACGAGGTCAGGAGATCGAGACCATCCTGGCTAACACGGTGAAACCCCGTCTCTACTAAAAATACAAAAACTAGCCGGGCGAGGTGGCGGGCGCCTGTAGTCCCAGCTGCTCGGGAGGCTGAGGCAGGAGAATGGCGTGAACCCGGGAGGCGGAGCTTGCAGTGAGCTGAGATCCGGCCACTGCACTCCAGCCTGGGCGACAAAGCAAGACTCCGCCTCAAAAAAAAAAAAAAAAAAAATTGTGGATTTTGCAGTAGGACGGACGAGGTGTGGACACATGGAACTGGGAAGGAATCCAAGCCACTTGAGGTCTTTGGAGGGCACTTGGGACAGAAATAGTCTGCTCAGTCCCTTCTCTAATACCTAGTGCTATTTTGATCACAGACCCTCCAAGTTCAGCGTATAGTTCAGTGGCAGCATAACTCAGTCAGCAAGGTGTGCTGCTTACAAGCATGTGTTAGGGAGGGCAAGCAGGCCATTTTAGAGCAGGGGAAAGTTCTGGGGTTTCTCACACCCAGAGATACTGCCTCCCTGTATAAACTGTCTGTGTAAACTGCTGTTCCAGAGGAAGGGACAGACTGGACCCTGAAAAGGAGGAGCAAGAAAAAAAAAAAAAAAACCAGAAGGAATCCACAGGTATCCTTCCTTGGCCTTCTCCTCGTGAAGATTTCCGATGACTTCAGCAAGTTTCCGCCTCCTTGAGATCTAATCTGAATCTGTCCCTGCCTATGCTGTAATCATAGCAATTGTTTGGGCTTCGATAGCATCTTGCCTTGGTAGAGTTTTAGAATGCTCTGATTGTGGGGAACTGGCCAATTCTCCTTGCATCGTTGGTTTAAAACTATAACATGCCCATCTCCTTGCTGGGAAAACCAATTGCTTCCAAGTGCTGTTAATGGCCGAATGGAGGGGTGGGGTGCAGATTTAAATGTCTGAGCTCTTCCTGTAGGTAGCAGTTCCTGCTCCATCCCTGCCTGGAGACTAGGAAAAAGGAAAAATGATAAGGAACTGGCGTGGGCATTAGTCACATTTCTGCCAAGCAACCTTTCTTTCGTGGTGTGCCCTGAGCCCTGCTGGCAGTGCCAGGCCCTCTCCACTGCCCACCAAGGAGCTCGTGTGTGTTCACGTGTCCACGTGAGCCCCACACCAACATACTCACACAGAGAGCAACACGCAGGGCTGTGCTCCAGTGAGGGAGTGAGTGAGGGGCCGGCTTCGACTCCCTTTGGAGTCAAGCCTTCCAAGCAGGAAAGTCTCCTTGCGTCGCTCAGGAGAGTGGAGCCAATGCATGCCTTGGAGGAGGTCTGCTCTGAGCCCTGTACACATTGGTGCTGATGATTCTCACCAGTTGTGTGTATGTGCAAGAAAAAAAATCAGAGACGCTGGCTGCCTGCTCCCATCTCTCGCGCGCTCTCTCTCTCTTCTGCTCTCTCCCTCCCTTTGCAAACATTGGATTTAAACCTGCTCAGAATTCAGCACAGAGGAAGGCAGCCGTGGTAGCAGCAGCAGAAGCAGTAGCAAGCCCGGCAGCGGAGAGCACCGCAGCGTCGAGATGTACCATCCTGCCTACTGGGTCGTCTTCTCGGCGACAACTGCCCTGCTCTTCATCCCAGGTACCGTACAGGGGAAGGGTGTTTTCCCTCCCTGGGGCGATTGTACGACGTGCGAGCAGGAGAGGCAGCGGGGAGATGGAGAGGCAAGGAGGAAGGGGTGAGGACAGGGAGTGTGAGATGCCTGTGAGTGAAAGAGGTAGGCTTGCTGTGTGCACGCACACACACACACTCACTCACACACGCAAATGCTTTCAGCACGGGATTTGCTCTCTATTCCGGGGATCCAGTGAGCTGGGTTCGAGATCTGCACCATGCTGTGAGGCACTGCTGTTTCAGTGAAAGGCACCAAGTGGCATTAACCAGTTGTGGTCCTGGGGGTAGGAGAAGAGGGGTTTGAACTCCCAGCCATAAATCCTTCTTGCTGCCTATGTTGGGACCTGCAGGGGCACTCTCTCTTCTCTCTCAGTCGTGGTGGTGTCTCTCTGTTTCTGAATCAGTCCAGATCTCTGCACCTCCCTGTCTCTCTCTCTGTCTCTTTTCTCTCTCTCTTCACCTCTCCCCACTCTCCTCCTCCCTCCCTTCCTTCAGAACTGCTTTCCCCTACCCTCTCCCCCTGGAGCTCCTTCTCAGCCCCATCCCTCCTTCTCCGCTCACTCATCTGCTCCTGCATTTCTTGTCGTAACACAGACCCTCTACTGCCTGCCATCCTTTCTTTATCCTTCCACCAAATGGGCAGATTATGCCCTTGAAATTCGGAATCCTGTCAGTATCTCCCTGTTCCTTACATCAGGAATGTGCATTTCCCTTGGCAGAATTTGGAATGCCCCTGCTGAGGGAAGGTTGGAAATTTGGATTTGCCTAATTCTCCCCAGCTCCTTCCCCACCTTGTCTAATGATTTAAATGGGATCCCACCTCTCACAGCAGTTACTTGTTTGGGGAAAACAAGTCTGCAGTGACACAGGTAAGATGCTGCAATCCTACCAAAATGAGCTTAGCAGAAGCACTGCAAAATCCAAGGCATCTTAATAGATTTGATAATTGCACAGGAGTCCTTTGCAAGCAGACAACTGAATGCCTGCAGGCATCTTTCAAACAATGCTGAAGGGGGCTAGGATATGCTTGCCAAGGTTTTAGGCAGCAGCAAAAGTGTCGGTTTCCACACCAAACCCCCGCACAGTCAGGATCTCTTTTTTTCCCCCAAATTTGTGATACATGCATTGGGTTAAACATCAGCTTAAACCTAAATTTTCATACATATATACACAGACCTGAATGCTAAGATTTTAAAACCTTACCTATCTTTTTTTAGGTAAAACATACAATTTTATGTTTTTATATTCAGTATTACTTGGTAGGGTTTTGTGGAAATATTTTGGGGGTGTTGTTTTTAATAATGTAATTCCCTGAGTAGTCCTAAGATGCCAAAGTGAAATCAGAAAAATGGAAGTTTGCTGGGGAGAAAGAAGAGAGGATCAACTGAGACAAGTAATCCAGCCTGTAATGTTTTGTAACGCCTTGTGAAGATGGCACTTTTTAAAGCAGGCATGGGCTCTGCATAACCATGTTCCCAGCTGTTTGTTTTAGGCTGACCAAGAAGTTCAGAGAGGGGGTTGTGGTTGCTGTTCTTCCAAATTCCAGCAGCATCCTAGGGGGTTCAGCCTCAGCGGCTGTGCTCAGCAGGGAAGGCAGAGCCCAGGGAACACTCAGTACCTGCCTGAGCCTGGTAGAGGGAGCCAGGTGGGTGCACTGGGTCCGCCGCAGGAGAAGACAAACTTTCCTGCGTAGGCAAGTCCCCGGCTGGACGGCAGCTCCGGGGGACCTCCTCATACCCACTTCCCCTCCTCTCACTGTGCTGGAGCAAAGATCAGGACTCCCATCCCGAGGGAATTCTGGCTGTGTGGATGCGCGCCTCACGGCGGAAATCAGAACATTATGCTTTAGAAAGCAAGGCAGGGGGGTGAGCCCCAGTCTGCCGAAGCTGCATTGCAGTGCGCCCTGAAGGAGCCAGAAGCCAGGGTGAGACCTCCCTCTAGGGTCCTGTGGCACTGCATTGGTGGGGAGCAGGCAGACCTTGCTTGCAGGAGAAGTACACATAACTAAAGCCGGCTGAGGGAAAGGAGGATGAACCTGTGCCCCTGTCTGAATGTCCTGAGCATGGTGGATGACAATGACAAGCTATCCCCTGGTCTTCTGGGGGAGGGCAGGGCACGGCCATCGCTGCAACGTCCCCTGTCTCTGAAGAGTCTGTTACCTGCTTTGAGGGCTCCTCTTATGCTAATTGTGTCAGGAGCCCGGTAAGAACAAGAACAGGGAGGAGAAAAAGTTAGCCTTAGAAGGTGTCAGTGAAAGAACGCTTCCCGTCTTGAGGAGTTCCTGTGGGAAACCTGGCTGGATCTGGAAGTTCTGATGAGCTGCCATGGCTTACTTGTGACTTCTCCTGTCTCTTTTCTTTTACTTCCTGTTATAGCTTTAGACTTTTTTTCTTTGTTTCAAATGATGATGCTTTTTCTCCCACAGGGATTAATACCAGCTTGTTAGCCACTTATTTTCCCTGTGTCTAAAGACCGAAGGCTGATGTAATAATGGAATCTTGACCTGGTTAGGCCTTGATGCCATTTTATTCTGCAGCTTCTATTTCTTGGTAAAACACGTTTCCATCCCAGAATAATTTTAAGGTTAATGCTGTTGTCGCCTGGTACCTTCCACGGGGAGACTGATGTCACAAATAGCTTTTCTAGGCAGAATTTCTGGGATGGAAAAGACAGTCACACGTGGAGACAGTGATGAGCCCACACCCAAGACCGGGCAGAGGGCCAGTGGCCAAGTGACTTCTCATGCTAGAGGCACAGTCTGAGGCGCTGGACACCCCTGGTGGGGGTAAGTCTGTTGTTCCAGTAGGAGCAGAGAGAGTCTGGGCTGGTGGTCTTCTTGACCTTGGGACTGGGGGCTCTGTAGGAAGCAGGAAGCGAATACTGCTAAATACCTGCATCAGAATCACCTAGGAGGAGAGAGGCCGGTTAAAATGTGAGTCCCTGTCCTCATCTCAGCATTTGGAGCTAGCATCCCAGGTCCGTCTGATGACCTGCAAACCACTCTGTCTGTCACTTAAAACCTGTGCCCATGGCCTACAGTATTTGAGTATTTGAGTCAAAACCCGTCTTCTTCCTGCTTTTTCTCCTCCAACTTTGAGAAATGGCTCTGTGGCCATGGGGCAGGGTAGAGTAAGGGGGAGAAGATGTTGTCATCGCCCGCAGCCAAGGCTCAGTTCCTGAGGCGTGGTGCTGCCCAAGGCCTGCCAGGGTCCAGTGCCATGATGCAAGGATTGCTAAACTGGAAGGCTTCTTTGCTCAAATTCAGACCATGACTTCCTGTTTGTCCCCTTCTTCTTGGGCCATCATGTTTGTATCTTCCTCGTCTTGTGAGTTAAAGCAGGGACGTTAGTTGGGAGGGGTCCCCATTTACCCAACCTGGATTGAGCTGTGTCTTCATGCACTGATCTGTGAGCACTGGTTCTGGCTACAGCTTCATCTCTTACACCTTAAACAGGCTTTGTCTTCTTCCTTCTTCCTTCAGGGAAGGACTTCTTCCTTCAGGGAAGTCCCCAAATCTTGAGTTTCTGGGCTGGGATGTTTGGCTTTGGGGTAAGGCCTGGGGGTGGGCTGTACAGCCAAGTTTTGATGAATTCCTTTGCTGCTCCTTAGCCTCTCACCAGCCCAGAGCCAGGGAAACTGCTAAGAGTGCCTGATGTGCACAAGGGGTCTAGTGGGGGAATCCACACGCCAGACTCACTAAGAAAGAGATAGGAACAAGGACGGAGCAGCTGGTCATGAGCAAGTCCTCAACATCCTTTAGGCCATCATGGATTCATGCCATCTTGTGGCCCCCAATCCCTCAAAAATGATTGACATGTTAATAAGGTTAGATCGCGTCGTCTGCATTCAGCTCGGGCCCAGTGGCCATAGCAGGCACTGAGAAGGAGATAGCATCCGCTGCCTCATGAAGATGGCTTTTTCAGTAGCCTGGAGCTCAGCGGCACTACTCAACCTGAGATTAATCAGAGATCCTGATGGGCCTGAGGTTCTCCCATGTTCCCTGGGTCCTGTCTGCCTTTGTGCTTTCTCGAATTCTTAGCAACCTTGGCCACATCTCTGTAACCTAGAAAAATACAGAATGAGGTTCTTGAAACAGCTGGCACTTGCCTGCCTTTGCTGTCTAGCAGCTCTGGGCCTGGGTCTCCCATGCCAGCTACTGGGAACTGCCTCTGGTGGTTACAGCCTCATATCTGTGTCAGGGTTACCTGGGGCTGAGGGCACTGCTCTTTAGGCGGGACTCCCCCAAGCCTCTAAGTATGCTGAAAGCTGAGAGTGATCTCTTTGATTAGTTGCTTTCTGAGGCTTATTTGGTTGGTTCAAGGCATCCTCTAAGTCTCAGTTTACCAATCTGCAGAATGGGTTCTAGCCATGTATGAACCTTGTTTCCAATTGGACAGAGTAGCTGAACACCTGGGTTAGATGATAACAAATAAACATTTGTAAAATTTTATTATTAAAAAAACTCATCCTGGTCTTCTAGGAATAGGGCAAAGGGAGAAGGCAACTCACGTGTTGGAGAAGGAGAGAGGGCATTCCTCATTGTTTAAAATGGGAGAAGATAAGGTAGAATCATACTGACCACGTATGTATGTCTTTGTCACAGTGATGAAAATTAGTAAAAGACAATCTAGTCCTTCATTTATTGACCAAGACTTTATATAGGTTCTGATTAAACACAATGCATTAAGATATTCTCCTGCCTCAAAAACCATTAATCCAGTAAAATAGGAAGATATTAAGCTTTTTCTTCTTTTTGACCCCCAGTGAAATATACATTCTGACTTTGAGCTTTTAGGTCTCAGTTTTTCTGCTGTAGAAAACTAGGGCAACAGACATGGCACCTTTGGCCTCCCAAAACAGTGTTTTGTGGTATTTCTGGCGGGGTGCTAGATGCATGGACTTGTACATCAGCCTTGGACAGCTGGAACTCCAGGAGCCCCATCTAATAGCCTTTGGCCTATGGGCACTGACTTTCCTGTTGCTGGTCCGCTGGACAGGGACCCCCTCAGCCTGCAGCCCTGTTTGCAGATGGACTGCTGCCATCCGCCTGCAGCTGCCTGGGGCTGGAGACAGAAGAGATATGGAAGCAAACTGTGATTCCTGTCAGTGAGCTCAAGTGTCAGCCCCCAGATGGTCTGTGGCTGCTGACAGACCAGGCTGTCAGGAGCAGTGGACGTTAGCACCTCTGATACTGACTGGCACTTTCCAGACAGGGAGGGCCGGGCAGGTGGCTTCACCTTTGGGTGGCTCTGCTCTCCCATTCTTTCTGATCCCAGTCCTCAGTGCAGGGCTAGGTGCCGAGGACATTTGTACCTCTTGCCTTTTATGCTGTTGGTGGGATACCCAGACTTAGAATTTGTTACTGATCTGCAAAGTCTTCTTGCCTCTGCATTTTCCCTTAGGGGTGGGGATGGCTCTAACACAGTAGGGCATGGATGTAGTTCCACTTGCTGGATTTATACACCACTCACTTGATACCCCAAGATGGTGGTATTTGTATGGCTCAGGGAAGGATTAAAGGTAGCTCTGAGAAGGGAGCCAAAAGAAATCCAAAACCAGAGAGAAGCTTGAAGACGAATGTGCTCGCTACCGCCTTCCTCTAGGCATGTGAACATACATTCCCTCCTCTCTTCCTCACTACCCTCTTGCCAACCATAGATGCATGCCCCTTCCTGCACGCATATACACACAAGGCACGTGTGCATTTCCAAGCCAGAGTTTAGCTACTCCCAAAATCACATTCACAGCTCTTTAAGGAAAGCAAGTCCTCCCTCTTGCCTTCTATATCTGCCTTTTCAGGACTCCCAATTGTAGCCCCCGGCCTTGGTGCTCTCCCTGTGGGCACACATGGCAGGAGGCCCACAAGCTGCCTGTGCCAGACACGGCCGCACATGTGTGAGTGTTTCTTCCTAGCAATGCAGAGATTCCCTGCACATCCACCCACTCGCCTCTGAGCCCCAGAGCCAGTAAGTAGGTGCTAGAGGCAGGACTTGCGCTTGTCTCCCATCACCTCCTGTCCCCACCCCCACCCCAGACCTCTTGGTTCGGAGAGGCTGGGGACCATCCTGGAGTCACTAGACTAACTTAATTAAAAGTTTACAAAATGCTTTGAGAACCCCCTGGGCAATGTGTTGGGTAAGTGCAAAGGATTATCATTATGATGCAGGTACATTCTCGTTAATGAGCAGAGATGCTGTACTGAGACACCCCCGGAAAGGCCAAGATGAATCGATGCAGGAGGACACAGGCCATTGACTGGAATGGCTGCTTGCACTTAGCATGGGAAATGATAAGTGACAATCAGATTGCACACTGAAATCCAACGTGGAGAAAACCAGGCTATCTGGCACTTCAAGGGGCAGAGTCTCTCAAATGGCCTGAGCGGTCATTCTTGAACTTTTATTCCTGGGGAATTTACAAATGGTACTTTACCACACTTGGGAGTTACGAATGGTTTTAGAAACACAGTAGTCTCATGCCTATGGATCATCTGGAAAAATTTATCTTTGGTCTCATTTGTTCCGCACTAAGAGACTGTGAGGTAGGCAGGGTAGATGTGGCCCTGTTGTGATCTGATCTTCGCGTTGCCTAAAACCCTGTGTAGACTTCTTGATGACTTTAGAATAGACTTCGAAACACTTCAAATGACCCACAAGGCCGTGATCTGGCCCTGCATCCATCTAGCTTCATCTCCAGCTCTCTGTCTTTCTGGCTCTGGGCTTTAGTCACTCTGGACAATCTCAGTTCTGCAGACAAGGCATGTTCCCTCCTTCCTCAAAGGCTTCACCTGTCAGGTTACCTGAGCTTGGGAAAGTCTGATCCTCTTATCATTTTTTCTGACTACACATCCTTTCCATCCTGCAGAACTCGGCTTAAATACTGCTTTCCTGGGGAACATTCTTTATGCTTTAAAGTAGGCGAGGCCTCCCTGTTTATTGTGGAAGTCCTTGGAACCAGGTTTCTCTTTTCTAAAACTGTGAGTCCATATATTTCTAACTAATTCTTGATTTTATGTCTCTCTTTCCTCCCTGGACCATTGTTTATACAGGCAGATACCATACCTGTTTTGTTCTCCAACATATTCTCAGTGCCTAGCACGAGTGGGAGAGAGCAAGTGCTCAAACAGTATTTGTTGAACAAATGAATGAGAGAATGAATGAATGAATGAATGAATACATAAACACTGAGTGCTCACTTACTTTAGGCAATCATTCTGTTCCATCCCACTGAGTCCTCAAAGGCGTTGAGGCCCCCAGGTTGGCCTGCCCAGCAGCTTCTCCTCTGCAGTGTGAGGGCAAGAAGTTTGGGGATGTGCCTTGCTTCTGAGAGATGGGAATGTGCAGGGAATGCTTATAATGATTAGTCATTCCAGTGTTCTTGCTTGTCAATAAACACCAGCTCTGAGCTACCGACCAAACACTCATGCAGCAGCACAGAGCTGGAGCAGCACACTTTTGGATCTCACATCGCACACTGCGACAGACACGCCTGAGAGTGTGAGTCGTTCCGTAAACACAGATGTGGGCCCTCATGTGGGCTATTGGTTTAATACAAACTAAAATTACTCAGCACATTTAATCAGGGTGTCTGTTGAAATGTCCCCGATTATTTGAAATTTAGAGTCATGCCCACGGCGCTAACAAGTAAAAACTGTACCGATCAAAAGGAGAATTCTGCTGTTCATAGGAAGTACCGTGTTGGGTTAGAGATACAAAAATGCAGTGGCATAGCAGAGGGTCCTGAATGGTCAATCAATGCTTAAATGGGTCGACGTTCATATGGAAAAGGTAAACAGCAGCTTAGTAAACCACAGGATATAAAAAAGGGTGCCGTATCATTTCTTGCACCTACTCATTTATCACAGTCTGGCCTATTTCAGAGTTGCTATTATATGGCTATGAGATTCTGAATGGCAGAGATCTTGACTTATTCATCTCTGAGTAGTCTACAGTACCAAGCACATTCGTTTATTCAACATGTGATTTATTGAGTGATTACCATGTGACAATACTATGCTAGACATTGGGAACGTATGCCTGAACAAAAACTGTTATGGTTCCTGCTCTCACGAAGTTTACAGTCCAGAGGGAGAGACAGACATGCGTCAAACAAACACCCATATAACTGTGAAATCACGACTGAGATAAAACTATGGAAGGGGAGGTGTGTGGTGCTGTGATTGCCTGTCAGGAGAGCTTGATCTTGCCAAGGAGGCTGGTGAAGCCTTCGTTATGAAAGTGACAATTGAACAGAGATATGAAGGAGGATGAGTAGAAATTATCCAAACCCAAGAGCAAAGACCAAAGGAAGAGGCAGAATGAGTAGGATGGGCAGAAGTCCTGTAGCATGAAGAATCAGAGCACATTCTCCCACCTGGCTGGAGTGTAGAGGAAGAAAGCATGGGTCAAGATGAGGCTGGCAGGCTGGTAACGGGTCAGAAGATGAAGACAGCCCTTGACGGTCATGTGAATCATTTTGGTCTTTATCCTAGAAAGAATGGAACTCCATTGATGTGATTCATGATTTACATTTTTTTATTCTTGTTCTTGTTGCAGTTTGCAGAATGGATTGTGAAAGAACAAACTGGGAAGGGGTAGACTAGTTGGAAGACTGCTGTAGTAGTTCAGATGGGAGATGGCTGTGCCTTGGAACTTAGGAAATATTGGTTGGAATGGAGACACGAATGCATTTGAGAGCCTGTAAAAGAAAGTTGTAGGTGAGAGTCAGAATATGCAGAACTGAAATCTAAAAGTCTCCCCACTCTCAGCACTAACACCCCTGGGAGAATGCTGAAAAGAACATCTGTCCTCAGGTTCCTGCTTGTATGTGATCTCTTTCAGTTTAGGTGTGATCTTGTCCTGGAACAAGGAATAGGTTGTTTTTAGAAATCCCATACTTCTTGGCAGTCTAATAATCTCAATCTCTTAACGAGTGTCCTCTCTGGGTCTAATGTAGGGCGTAAAATTGAAAAACTTGATTTCTCTATCCTTCAAAAATATTACAAAAAGCCCTAGTTGTGTTTTACCTGCTGGATTCTGCTTGTGGTTGTTTCCTCCTGGAAGAAACCAGGCATTTTAGAGATGCTCTAAATGGACCCCAAAGTAGCTTGTGGCCACCAAGATGCAACTATTTCACAAATATTTTCATGATGCAAAGTATGTATGACCTTCCCATGGCCCACTGCCTGGACACCTCTGAGCAGAGAGTGGCACCTATGGCTGGCTCCATACAAACATTTTTTAAATTGCAGTAATTTATTTAAAAAGTGAGAGGTCCTTGGAATCAAAAGGGACCTTGGAAATTGTCTAGTTGAGTGCTTTCATTTTATAGATGAAGAACTCGAGCAAAGGGCGTTTGAGTGTCTTACCTGAGGTCACGTAGTCAGATAGTGACTGAGCCCCCTCTTGAATACAGCTCTTCTCATCACCTGTCGGGTGTCATATCAACATCATAGTGAAGGGCTGGACTGAACTTTGCCTCCCAATCTGGTACCTTGCTGGAAAACGGAACTATAACCTTGGCCATTACTCTTCCCTTGAAGCTCTCTTACCTTGGTGTACAAAGAGCACTGTGGAACAGGTAGCTCCAAGCTCCCTCTTACCCAAAGATTAGAGCCCAGGTCAAAAACAAACAGAAGCCCTGTCTCCTTCAGAGGCATTTGCATCCTTTGAATGACCTTTGTAAGGAACTGGAGACTTCCGAAATACCTTGCTCCTTGATATGCAGAAGAATATGTTCAGGGTAGTACAATACCAAATGCCAGATATGTGTCAACTTGACTTGTTTGGTCTACACACCATGACAGGTACCTGATTTTGTCATCACTTCACTATCAAAACATCTATTTTTAAATATCTGGTTGGGCTTGGCTCTGCACTAAGCCAAGAGAAAAGCTATACTGAGAATCCCACAGTTTCTATGTTAATGGTTCATGCTAAATGGTGGCGTAGAGTATACAAATCACATACATGTGCAGCATGACTATTTTGTGTGCTACTAAGGGAAGAGCCAAATGCACTAAGTCTTCTTACCTCCCCACTCCTAACATCACCGCACTGCCCTTAACACCACCGCACTGCCCCTAACACCACCGCACTGCCCCTAACACCACCGCACTGCCCCTAACACCACCGCACTGCCCCAAACACCACCGCACTGCCCCAAACACCACCGCACTGCCCCTAACACCACCGCACTGCCCCAAACACCACCGCACTGCCCCTAACACCACCGCACTGCCCCAAACACCACCGCACTGCCCCTAACACCACCGCACTGCCCCTAACACCACCGCACTGCCCCAAACACCACCGCACTGCCCCTAACACCACCGCACTGCCCCTAACACCACCGCACTGCCCCAAACACCACCGCACTGCCCCTAACACCACCGCACTGCCCCTAACACCACCGCACTGCCCCAAACACCACCGCACTGCCCCTAACACCACCGCACTGCCCCTAACACCACCGCACTGCCTTCACAGTTGACAACATAGGCATGGGTGCAATCAAAACAGTAGGTCCAAAAGAGCCGTAGACAAATGTAGAACAGGAAGCCAGAGTTCAGACTCAAAACCATGCCAGATATGGTCAGATGGTAGCAGGCTGAAGCAGGACAGTGGGGAGGCCACGCCCCATAGGAATTTCCATTCCTAGGAAGAGAGGCCGACAGAAGCTTTTGGTTTCTCCGAGTAAGCTAACCTGGTTCTCCTGAACAGCCCAGTGCCAAGGGATTTCCCGTACCCCTGAAAGAGAGGAGGATGTTGGAAGAGAGAATGTGGCAGATGGAAATAGCCCATCAGCTTACAGGCTCCAAGAGAAGCTGGAGTTTCCTTGGGAGTCCCCTGGCTTTATCCCATGGAGGAGAGAGTGCCCAGTCTTACTTGGCACTGGGATGGATGCCTCTTTGGGTGAAGCCCAGATGGGAAGGAATGATGAAAACCACTATCAGCATTTTGCATCTTTTTCTGGTGGGCTCCACCCTCCTTTTGTTTGGGGGGAATTCTTGGGAGTCAATGGATACTACCTTGTAACTGCCATCCGTTTAGCCCACAATGTCCACGAGGATTGGGCCGCTTCTTTGTTATGGCCCAGATGACTGTTTCTTTTCTTCTTTCGCTTAAATTATTTATTTTTAAAGCCATTAGCTATCCTGCCACCACCTCGTGGAAGGAAGCACGGACTTTCTGATCCAGGACACGGCGTCTGCCTTTGCCTCTCAGCTTATGAACCCAGTGATCTTGGGCAAGCAGTTTAATGTACTGACTACCTTTAATTCTCTCTGTAAAATCCAAAAGAACTGTTCTGCCTCATTCCCAAAGTGGACCCAAAGATCAGGAGAGGAGCCGGATGGACCCACCCCTTCTGAAGTGCTGTGAAGTTCCAGGTTGCCAGGTCTCCTTGCCTTGCTTCAGAAGGCGACTCTTGTCTGGGCATTTCTCCTCCATTTTCTGTGACTTCCTCTCTCTCTGGCTAGGACGGCTTGTGATGATAACTAGCAGTGGAGTGCATGCCAGAGAGTCTGTGACTCTTGTTTTGGAGCAGGAGGCCTCTCCAGGGAACTCCTGCATTCACTTCCCAGGCATGAGTCAATGTTTGGTTTGCCTCTTTTTTTCCCATGGAGAGCACTGGGAAGTGGCTTATGTTTCCCCAGCTGAGCCTTGCTGGGGAAGTGGCTGTGGACTCTGCCATTTGGGTTGTGATGAGAGACCTGAAATGGGTTCAGAAGGAGCTCCAACATGGAGCCTCAAGTCAAGCTAAAAATGCTCTCCGGCTCCATGAAGACCAGGCCTGGCTGATAATGCCTGCCTCTTACGGCTGCAGTCACTACTAAAAGTAGAACTTTAGGGAATGGTGTTTGGCTGGAGAATATCTTTTGTGGAAAGAGGGGTCCTCTTTGATACTACTGAACACGTATTAGAAAGGGGCCTGACTGATTTCTGTACACATGGGCTGATGAGTGCATCCCTACAGGTTAGATTCGTCTTTGCCTAGGCCCAGGGGGAAACCACAGAATCATCTCCGGTCCCCACAAAGCCTTGCACCCATGCTGGGCTAAGTCCAGAATGAGCACCACGGATTCAGCACCGTTGTTTTTCTGCTTGCGTGGGAGAATGGGACTGCCTTTCTGGACTCAGTCATGCGCCCATCTTGTACTCTGCCCTAATCCGGCAGGCTCAGCTTCTTGGGAGCCTCAGAAAAAGACCCAGCTCAAGCAGGGATGGTGAGCTGGCCTACAGTTCTGAAAAGGGCCCTTGAGACCAGGAACCTCCCATGCAAACTGCACTTGGGAGGAGTCCTTCTGTCTGTGTTACCAGGCGGTCTTCTGGGCAGCAAAAGCCCGCAAGGACTTCAGCATAAACTGGGTCTCGAGGACAGTGGAGCTCTTTGTACCTTACCCACACACTGAGTCTTCGTCTTGCCAGAGGTGGGGTGGAGAGCTGCTCTAGCCTTACTTTGGAACTAGAAAATTCATTCTTCATTATGTCTTCATATTCATAAAGGGCTCTGAGCCTCACTTTGTATGGGCAGACTCTCAGAGATGTAAGATGGCACCATCTAGCTTTGCTTGTGAGCTGCTCAGCACCCAGCCCCAGGTCTTTCTCACATGCAGTAGAAGCTATGTTGATGTGGTCAAATTTCATAGAAACAGTGGATGCTACTTTAGAAGGCAATTAGACACAGCTAAACTTGACTGGTTGAAGTCAGGTTTGTCTGGCAGGCACACGTGCCTGTAGATGAGAGGTGCGGGAGAAGCCACTGACACTTTTACTCAGTCAGTATTCCAGAAGCACCACTGCAGCATGTGTGCCTGGGAGGGCAAGAGGTTTGTTTGTTATCAAGGTCACATTTTATGCCGTGGCTGAAGAGCAGAAACACAAGAGAGAGAGTTCAGGAAGATAGGGGAGACGGGAGAAATCAAGGAAGATGCATTATAGCTTTTTTCCCCCTCGTAAAAAGCATCTTATAATCTTGGTTCCCGTTTATTTTCAACCGTTCATGATTATTTTTTAGCTACATTTTGGTGGTGATATCTGGGAACAGAGTGACTGTGACAGATTTTTCAGTAAAGTTTCCCCCGTCCTTCTGTTGTGTCCCTCCCAGATGCTGGCTGTAGGACTTGCTTCACCATCAACAGATCTCACACTTAGGTCTACGGCTGGACTTTATTTTTCCTCAAATATTTTCTCAAATAAATTAATACACAAAAATATCTTAATTACGCATTCAGGATTTCCTGAAGTCTCCTCTTTTGTATTGCATTGAACATTTGGGGGTAGATGGCAGAGTGAAGCCAGAAAACCAAGGTTAGAACTAGGTGGAAAGTTAGGCAGAAAGTGGGACTAGGAATGTCTAGAAACCAGAGACAAGGAAGGGCAAAGGTGAAGCCCAGGCCACCCAGCACCCCAGCACAAGGGCTGCTGGGACAGAGACGGAGGCAGAAGATGAGTCAGTCACCTGCTCACAGTGCACCAGGGAGAAGGAATCCTGAGCCCTCAGGATGTTCCTGTATAGGCCGAGGACCTTCCGTGTTGAAGAGGAGAAGAGAGGCTTTCAGGGACTGTTCCCGACAAGCACCTCTGTGGGCAAGCACCTCTGTGGGGTGCTCCTTGCCTGACATACTAGAGGGCAAGTTGCAGCAATCAGACATGGCAGAACCCTAGGGGGCGGGCACAGGGCATCTCAGCATGGACAGAAGCTGCTGCAGACCTTCTGACCTGCCACTGTCCACGCCCCAGCCCCACACACACCAGCACCTGCACACTGCCCAGCCATAGGCACACACACACCTGTGCATGCAAATTTATATGCACACACTCACACACACACTTGCATACACACCCACACCCACACACACTTATACACAAACATCCATGCACACACACTTATACACACAGATACCCATACCTGCCCACACTTACACACAAACCCATTCATGCACATCCCTATGCGCACACACACACACACCATGCCTGCACACCACCTACCCATATGAGCACACACACCTACCCCCACACAACACATACCCCCACACAACACTTATACACACTCCCGTACACATTACACACATACATACCTCGCCTATATCCACACACACCACCCACCCCACCCACCCACAACCATGCACACTCATCTACACACACCACATACACATATGCACACCACACTCCTCTTGTGAACCTCTTTTTGCTCATGAGGGGTCTTTTGGAGGCTGTCTCTCTGTAACATCAGAGGCAGAAGTGCCATGGGACTCTTCCTTGGAGCTGGCGGTGCTAGAGAAAGAGATATTTCCTGGGCATCAGACATGGAGAAAGTGAGGACCCCAGTCATCCTCCTTGTCCATTCTGTGCCTGATGCTCAGCAAGGTGCACAGCCTTTACTGTTCCCACTCTGCACGCAAGGTAGCCACGGGCACCGCCTGAACGAGTGGCTGTGGTTACTCAGTCACTCACTCTGGCTCACAAAACTCCTTTAGTCCTCCCCTCCCTACTTCAGAAACACCTTGTTCTTGCTCAGATGTGTCCCTCCATTCCGCTCTGTGGCCCGGCGCTGCTCACTGCTGCTTGGACCCTGGCCTCGATGACTTTGCCCAGGAGTCAGCCCGGCTCGAATGAGTTTTCTGTCCCCTAAGACGATGCCTCTCAGGTGGCTTCCCACAGCTCCTTGTCCTGATGCCTGGGTTTCTGTCTGTGCAGTCCAGACCCCGCCGCCCTAGCGGCGAGTTGCCCCCACTCCCTGACTCTCTGTTGCCCCTTATCACCCAGAGGAATTTCGCTTTCATTACACCAGCTGTACGTGATCACCTTCCACTATTAAAAAATGAAGACCCACTGTCTTAATTTGTGGGCTCCCAAATTCTTGTTTATGAGCTCCCATGGTTTTTACAAACACATTTTAAGCTTGCACATACAGTATATATCTATGCATATATAAATGATATGTATGTGACTACTACACAGGTATAGTAATATATAATCACTACACATATTTTTTCTCATATATAATGATAAAAAGGGTAAGAAAAATAGATAAAAATAGGAATTCTGATATTCCTTCCTTTCACATCCATATATCACTCGGAGGACCCTTGGGGACAAGCACCACTTTGGAGACCATTGCAGAGAGTCACGGCACGTGACTGGGAACGGAGTCCAGACAGAAATGTCAAATCATTCTTGGCAAGATGCTTCTAATGACTTGGCTCCGACTGGCTCCCTCTGGGACTTCGCATGGGGATGTGTCCTTGGCCACAGCGCACTCTGGATGTGGGTACAATGCGGTTGCTACGGAAGGACCCCATCTTGTGGCAGCTGTCATGTTCTTCAACAATGCTGTCTTTGTGGTAAAAATGAGTAACACATCAGTGAATGCAGACCTGCATCCAGAATATTCTGTTGTTTATTTAAAAAAAAAAAAAAAAAAAAGACCACTGAAGGGAAATAAATGCAAAACAGTCTTTGCAAGAAGAAAAGGCCAAAGACAGGGACCATCCATCCCCATGGCTCATAATTCTCCATCTCCAGGGTTCCCCGCCTTCTCCCTCTCTGTCCCGGCTCTGCACAGGGGACCATGCACCCTGAGGACACTGAGGCCTTCGCTTTCCTGGTTTAGGCTGGAAAGCACCCTTGTCCCTGAGGAGAAATTCAGCTGAGGTAGGGTTGGAATTTTCCAAAAGAGATATTATTAAAACATATTCATGGAGATACACGGAAAAGAGCAAAACTCGGAAAAACTGGAAGTGGATGCCTCTTCCTAGCATGGTTTTTATCCTGAAGTGATTGGAGTCCAGCCCCAGCCCCGGCGGTGGTGGCCTGAGTGTGTCTCCCAGGTCTTCGGCCGTGGGAAGTGTGAATGACCAGGAGTCTGGGCGGTGGCTCTCTGAAGCCCCTGACTGTGACGGCTCCCAGGCAGTGCTCTCTCAGCCATAACAGGACGCAGTGGAGAGATCAAGTCAGGTGGGAGATGCGTCTCCTCTGTTGGAGACGGACACGAAGAGCTGCGCTGTGCTGTCTGCCTCCCCGCCCTGGCTGCCGGCCTTGCTGTCCCTCCATGGGGGCCGCAGTCCCCAGCCTCTCCCAGCTCTGGTGGCTGCTGCCTGGCTTCTCTCCCAGTTGTTTCTGGTGATAAGCGCCCTGCTCATGTGGACCTGTCCTGACGTCTGGTCGATGGAGGACGAGGCTGGCGTCGTGTTGAGCAGGTGTGGGAACCAGCACCGGACTCCACTGATCAGTTTCTGGTCTGTTATTTGCTCAACTGCTCACTCTGTGAAGTTGAACTAGGACTCACTAATGGCACTGTGAGGACTGGGAAATCTTTAAGACCAGTAGAACTTTTTTTTTTTTTTTTGCCTCTTCTTGGCAGAATCCAGGAGCCCCGCCTTGACCCTTGAGGAAATTAAACATTTTTTAACGTGTTCCCCCAAATTTCTCACTTGAGTTTCTGGCTTCTCTGGACTGATCATAAAAGTGCTTCCTTTCCCTCTTGATGCACCCTAAGTCCATTACAAGGGATCTTATCTGTGTTTCTCATATTCCTGGTTGGTTATCTGGGGCGTAGTCACTGTTTGGCTCATAAAGCTGGTCTACCCTTCAGTAATGTTCCTGTTCTTGATTCTTATGGTTTTGTATTAGTTTCTCAAACTGATTTTTCTATTATCCCCATGGCATGGCTTTTGAACCCTGGCACTCCTGACGTTTCAGGCACAATCGTTCTTTGTGAATTTCCTGTGCACTGTACGATGTTTAGCAGCATCCCTGGCCTCCACTCATCGGATGCCAGTGGCACCTTTTGAGCTGTGACAGCCCAAGATGTCTCTAGACGTAGCCAAATGCCCCTTGGGGAACAAAATCACTCCTGGTTGAGAACCACTGCTCTGTGAGTTTCAATGGTCAGTGTGGTATCCTAGCAACCCCTCTAGCTGAAGAGAGCTGTCTTCCTCCCGGCTGGTGAAAGATGGCCTTCTCTTCTTGTGTCATAGAATGCACCTCTGACCTGCTCTGGTTCAAGTCTGTGAGGAGCTTCTGGTTCTCAGCTTATGTGTTTCCCTGGAAATTCAGTTTATCCAGAACCTGTAAATCAAGCCATCAAATTTTTCATCGTTTCCAGATGCTCTCTAATGAATACTTTTAAGGGATGGCTAATAATATGAACATATTTGATAATAACACTATGAGGTATAATAGTAGGGTTGTTCTAGAGTGGTATATCTGGAATAAATTAGATATGAGAAGGCTTGCATCATAGCTGCATTATTAAGTTAGCTGGACTGACTCTCTCAATGAGCGTGTGATTTTTACTAGGCAATGGTTCCAGCAACTTTCTTTAGGGTAGACTTTGATATTTTAGTCTACTCTCTTGAGGGTACACAGGAGTGAGAGTGACAGCTCAGACAAATTTCCTATAGACAAATACATAAAGCTAAACTAAAAGGCAGTATTTAAAATCAGTGAGTTATAAATAACAGTGCAGACCTACGTACAGTTATGGCAATAGAGTTTTGAGATCAATTTAGAGTACTGAGCCAATTTGAAAAGAAAGGAGTCTCCTACCATAAAAAAGTGAGAATTGTCATAAATATTTAATAAAGGACTCTTGACTTTAGTCTTTATGTTAGTTCTTAGTGAAAAGGAGGGGCCGTTGGCAGGACATTCAGAGTACCCTGTATCTCCCTGCAATAATTTCAGTAACAGGAGATGCCAAGCACTCCAGATGAGGAGGAAGGGAGCACACATGGGAATCTGACATGGAGCTGGCAAACAGGTAATAAGAGTGTTTGATTTTTCCCTCACTCTTCAGTGCCTTTTGGGAGAGACTTACGAGCTAAAGAATCAAGCCCACATTCCAGAGGTCAGTGTCTCCAAAGCTCCAAAACTATAGGGAGCAGCCAACTCACCTCCCTTGCACACAATCACTGCAGAAGGCATATGTGAAGATTATTTGACCAGTATCCTCTGTATCGGTTCCTCATTGCATCAAAGTCTCTTATGATCCCTGTTGCAAACACTGACAATGCTGTAGCTCCAAGGTCTTGCAGATGCCAGGTGATGTGAACCACTACCACAGTTCTGGGGTGTCTTTGTTTTCATTTCTTGACCAGCCTCGAAGTGTCTCTTTATCTTGCATAATTTGCTCTCCAATTCTCTGTGGCAGACTTCTCCACAGCCCTAGAGGGGCTTGGTGTGTAGGGACTGACCCTTTGGGAGACTGAATCACGATTTTTTTTTTTTTTTTTTTTTTGAGACGGAGTCTCGCTCTGTCGCCCAGGCTGGAGTGCAGTGGCCGGATCTCAGCTCACTGCAAGCTCCGCCTCCCGGGTTCACGCCATTCTCCTGCCTCAGCCTCCTGAGTAGTTGGGACTACAGGCGCTGCCGCCACCACTCCCGGCTAGTTTTTTGTATTTTTTAGTAGAGACGAGGTTTCACCGTGTTAGCCAGGATGGTCTCGATCTCCTGACCTTGTGATCTGCCCGTCTCGGCCTCCCAAAGTGCTGGGATTACAGGCGTGAGCCACCGCGCCTGGCCGGTTTTTTTCCTATATTCAACTGACCTAGCTGGCTCGATTTCTTTGCTGCTGTGTTCCTGACAACAACAATTTTAGATGCTAAACTCTTAATCTCTGTAATGCAGCTCATGAATTAAGATCTTTTCATGAACCATTATAAATGCCAAATTTAGTTTAGATAAAAGCTACTTCCTTGCAAAACTCCATAGGCAACCACTAATTCTACAAGGTCATTATGTGACAGGAATCAGTTATGCACTCGCTTTCTACCAGGCACTAGAGGCTCAGGATGGTGCGATGTCTAAGACAAGGCCACTCTCCTTGAGTGCTTCACTCAGGGAGACACAATCCTGTAAACACATGAACAAAACACAATGTACTGCTTCTGCAGTCTTTTGCATGAACAATCCTATGGAAGCGCAAAGAAGGAAGAAACTAGCTCTGCCAGGTTTCTTCAGGGAGGCTTCCCAGATGAGATGACATTTGAGTTGGGTTTTTAAAGGATGAGAATTGCATGAACCACATGCACTGATGTTTAGGGATTGGCTGGGAAACAGGAAATGGGGTAAAGCAGTGGAAGAAAGGAGTAATCCAAGCCAACTTCCAAATTACAGTGTTGAGAAAAATGGCAGTGCTCTGTGATCTAAGCAGCAATGCTCTTGTCGTGCTAAAGATTTGGTTTGTGTCATTTAAATGTCAGAAAAATAACGAATGGGGCTGGTGAAATCTGAACTTTTAATAACCCCACACATTTCTCAATGTCCATGTTGTAAATGGAGTCAAAGGTGTGAGAAACCATTTTTTTTTAATGTTTGGAACGTCTCACATTAACAGAGGCATGGTGCATCTCTCCTCATATTCTTCTGTTGTGTTTACTCCCAGAGAGAACTGCTACCTCTAGGTTTAGAAATTCCAGACAGCAGGCCCAAGGAGAAGAAATTCAGCTTTACACCTTGAAATATTTGTTTAATTGTGGAGTGTGTGCTCAGATTTCAGGATAAAGGTATATTTAGTTGCTCATTGACTTCTTGAAAATGGGTTTACATGGTGTGATATTATTATATAATAAGAAATATATATTGGTCTCTTCCCTGGTTCCTGAGACAAAGCTGCTAACATCCTTGTAGATAGGGGTCCTAGGAGAATCTTCTGTGCTAATATTTAGTCTTTGGCTCTGGTTTCTGACATGGAATTCCTAAGACCTGTATAATTTCCTGAGTGATAGGCTAGTCTGACGCAGAGATCCTAAATACCTCAGAATATCCTGGGGGATAAGAACACCTTTTTGCCCCAATAAGGCAACTCTTTGGTAGGCTCCTGGATGGACTCACGATGGGATCTGGTTGCCAGGGGAACCATCCATGTGATTGGAAGGCTGGGACTTCCAGTTGTTCCCCTGAGATTTGGGAAAAGGGGAGAGGGGCTGAAGGTTGAGCTAATCACCAGTGGCTAATAACGTAATCAGTCACGCCTATGTAATAAAGCTTCCCTTAAAAAGCCAAAGGACAGAATTCAGAGAGCTTCTGGATTGTTGAAGACATGGAGGTGCCTGGAGGATGATACCAAGAGAGGGCATGGGAGACTGCACCTCTTCCCCATACCTTACTCCATTCATTCCTTCCATCTGGCTGTTCATCTGTAGCCTTTGTAATATGTTTTATGACAAGTGGGTAAAATGTAAGCAAAGTGTTTCCCTGAGTTCTGTGAGCTGCTCTAGTAAATTAATCAAAGACTGGATGGTAGGTGTGGGAATCTAGAACGTTAATCAAACACAGGTAAGTAGGTTTGGGACAAATCCTGATTTGTCGCTAGTTGGTCAGAAGCACAGATCCTAACCTGGAGCTTTCTAATGGCCTCTGAAGCGGAGTAGCCTTATGGGACTGAGCCCTTAACCTGCAGGATCTGAGCCTCTTGGAACACCCAGCTGGTGTCCATCAGAGAACTGCTTAGTGTGTGAGGAACTCCCTAGTCCACAACATCTGGTGTCAAAAGTGTGTTGAGTGACTCTGTGAGAGTAGGAAAAACAGATTCTTTTGTTCCTATCTTTTCAGACATGGCCATTGCTCTTTAACTCATTCATTCAACAAATGAAGAGTAACTACCAGCGTGGGTCAAGCACTGTTCTAGGACTTTGGGATGCAACAGCAAATAAAACAGACTAAGAGTTCTGCCCTTAGGAAGCTTACTTACTAGTGGAGAAAATCTTATAATACACAACAAACATAGCATGTAGATAAATTTTATAGTATGTTAGAACAACTGAAGAAATATGGAAAAAACGAAAACAGAAAGTACATCAGGCTATGGAGACTGGGATTATGGGGAACAGAGTTGCAATTGTAAACAGGCTAGTCTGGCCAAGCCTCACAGAAGGAGGCCACACTTGGGCAGAGATGTGAAAGGGGTAAAGGAGTTTGGAAAGGGCATTCCAGGCAGAAGCACTGGCTGGTGCAAGACCTCAGGGCATGAGTGAATCTGCCTGGCTTATTCAAGCAACAGTCAAGAGGCAAGTGAGGCCTAAGCAGAGTAACCAAGTGGGAAGAGAGTAGTAGGAGATGTGGGAGAAGAGGTTTTTAAAGGATGAGGGACCTTATTCGGGCACCCAGTTAGCCACACAGTCCTCTGTAAGAAGTTCGGCTTTTATTTGGAGTCAGATGAGGAGCTCATTCAGATTTTTAGCAGAGGAGTAGCAAGACTTGCTTTGTTTCAAAGAACATTCTGGTTGCTAAAACTTAGAGGCAGAGACCAGTTAGGAAGATACTGCCATAATCCAAGCAGATGAAGGTAGCTTGGAACAGGGAGGCTGCAGAGGAAATGATAGTGGAAGATTATGGCTGTAGCTGAAGGCAGGGTCACCGGGGTGGCAGAATCAGGTGAGAGAGGATGGATTCAAGGAGGACTCCAAATTGTTTGATCTGTACAATTGGAAGGATAAAGTTGACACCAACTGCAATGGAGATCTATTGGTGGAACAGGGCTTTAGGGAGGGATCAGGAGTTTCCTTTGGATGTGTTGAACTTGAGGTGGCTATGGGGCATGTTGAATAGGCAGTTGGATTTGTAATGAGATTGGAGTGTGTGTGTGTCTGTGTGTGTGTGTGAGTGTGTGAGTGGCTGGCATATCAATGACATGTAAAGCCACAAGGCTGCATGAGATCACAGGAAGAGGAATGCAGAAAGGGAAGAGAAGAGAGTCGAACATGCAGCTCTGGGGAACTTCCACTTTAAAAGAGGGGAGGGAGACGATTCCACAGAAGCCTGACGAGTTCATCTGTGGTAACCTGTGGGTCAGCTGGTAAACGGGTCAAAGTAACAACCTTGCTTGGCTTGCAGGCTTTACGTTGACCACATGCCATCCCAAATCACTGCAGGACACAGTTAAGGGAACAAAGGCAGTGCTGTTAAAGTACAGACTCCATTTATAGCAGTCCCTTAAGTATTTAGTGCTGGGGCATGAAGAAAAGCCCAAGAGAGGGGGAAGCTAATTCTATGCCCACAAATGATTTGCATCATAAGGAACCTTAAGACCATTTAAGCCAAACAGCCTGAATCACAAACGAGAAGGCTTGTGGTGTGGAAGTACATGGATCTAATCAGGTTCACACAGCAACTTGTGGCAGAATCAGGTACAGAAATGAGCTCTAATTACTTCCAGGCAGTGTACTTTCCTCTATACCCTCTTCCATCTTGCAGGAAGTTTATAGCATACAAAAGAAATGATATTCTGAAAATCTGGTAGCATCTCTCCTCAGCCTGTGGTGGCAAGACTTGAACCACAGACACAATCAAGGAGTCTCCTGGTGGTCCAGGGACAGCCTAGGCACTGCTCCTTGGCTGCTCGAACTTCTGTGTCAGGAAGTGCACTCCCTACCCAGGGCCAGCTCGGAACAGGCTGGGTGACTGCAGAGACGCACACTGCAGTGTTAGGAGTGTCAGATGATAACCCTGTAGCAGAACTCTCCACTTAAGGACTTCCCCACATGGCCTCACTACTTTTCCTGTAGTCAGAGCACCACCAAGATTAGGGTAATGTGCCTGGTGAGGGGAGTGGATGTGGGCATGAGGTAGGACCCCCACAGCCTTTAGGAAGAGACACCCAAGAGGTGGTGCCTCACAAAGGAAGGGTAATCAATGAGTATTTGTGGAGTAAATGGAGCCTTACATAGAAAAGGTACTCAGTGAGTACTCATGGAGTAAATGAGTGATCCACCTAAGAGAAACAGCTACATAAGCAGGTTAGCTAGAGAGGAGGGAAGCCAATGCCTTCTAACAACCCATATGACTTTGGGCAGCTTGGTTAACCTCTCTGGAACTTAGTGTTTCTGCCCAGAAATGAGATTGGAGCTCCCGACTTAGAGTTGTGGGAGAAGGTTGATTGAGAGTCGTCATAGGAAGCGTGAGAGGATTTTCAAGACAATCTCAGAGTAAGTGTGGAACAGCATTGCCACCATCGCCAAGTTGCAGAAGGGCTGAGCTTACTAGCAAAGACATGAAATAAACCCAAATGCCTATCAATGATAGAGTGGATAAAGAAAATGTGATACATATGCCCCATGGAAAACTATGCAGCCATGAAACTGAATGAGAGAATGTCCTTTGCAGGGATATGGAAGAAACTGGAAACCATTATCCTCAGCAAACTAACACCAGAACAGAAAACTAAACACCACGTGTTCTCACTTACAAGTGGAAGCTGAACAATGAGAACATATGGACACAGGGAGGGGAACATCATAGAATGGGGCCTGTCAGTGGGGTGGGGTGGGGGTTGAGGGAGAACATCAAGATAAATAGCTAATGCATCCGGGCCTTGATACCTAGGTGATGGATTGATAGGTGCAGCAAACCACCATGACACATGTTTACCAATGTAACAAACCTGCACGTCCTGCATGTGTATCCCAGAACATAAAATTTAAAAAGATTGCTATGGAGACACATAGGCACTCAGTAAATGGTAGTCATTTAAAAATTTAAAAAAAGAAAATAAAAACAAACATTGTGTGTGTGTGTGTGTGTGTGTATAAAAAGAGCAAAAGTCAGGAGTGGCACACTGGGAAGCACAGCCCCTGCTGCTCTGTCCCATCCTCTTGACTGGAAGGTGCTGGGGTAAGCAGAGCAAGAGGTGAGGCACAGCAAGTGTTCCTTCTTGATTCTTGAAGTCGTTTTCCGCGCTTTCCTTGCTGTTTGGTGCGCACCCAGCTGCATCCGGTGTGGAGGGACAAGGCTGCTGACACAGGCAGATGTGATCTGTAGTGTAAAGTCACAGGGGAGAGGACGTTTGACAGATCCCCTCACAATTCCTTCCATTCTCCCCACTCCTCCACGTGGCTGGGAGGCTCAGGCCAGTTCCTTATGAGGCCAGAGGGAGCATCGCCTGCAGCAACGCAGATGATTCCTGTGGGCTAGACTTGCAGCGTGCAGGCAGGTCAGCCAGGGCCGTGGCTGCTGAGCTTGCAGGGGTTCCTCTCCAGGGGCATGAAGCCCTTACTAAAACTGCCTAACTTGCTCCATTTGGGAAACTGAGGGCAGAAACCACCCGGGATTGTTACATAGAAAGTGCAAATAAAGGCTCAGAGAAAGAAGATATTGATGTCCAGTGGCTCTTGTCCTTATTCCTTTTGCTCAAAGTGTGGGTCCTAGACCAGCAGTATGGAAATGAAGAATCCTGGGCTGCAGCCAGGCCTATAACCTCCCTCTGATTGGCACCCAAACCCAGCCCAAGCACATTTTCTTCCAAGTAGCCTTTCCTGGCCACCGTACACAATAAAAACTCTTCCTCTGCTACCTCCCAGAGCAGTGGCTCTCAACGTTGGCTGCACTTCAGAACAACCTGGGGGAGCTTACAAACAACCACAACACCCAGGCCCTGCTCCCCTGAATTCTGAAGTAATTGATCAGGGTAGGAAATCAGATATTAATATTTTTGAAAAGCTTCCGTGGTAATCCTAATATCTCGTGTTGGGAAAACCCATCATAGAGCATGCATTATGGGCTCTGAATCATTTGAGATTTTTTTTTTTTTGGAGACATTGTTTCACTCTGTCACCCAGGCTGGAGTGCAGTGGTGTGATCTCAGCTCACTGCAACCTCCACCTTCCAGGTTAAAGTGATTCTCCTGCCTCAGCTTCGCAAGTCGCTGGGATTACAGGGGCCCATCACCACGCCTGGCTAACTTTTGTATGTTTTTAGTAGAGACGGGGTTTCACCATGTTGGCCAGGCTGATCTTGAACTCCTGACCTCAAGTGGTCCGCCCGCCTTGGCCTCCCAAAGTGCTGGCATTACAAGCGTGAGCCACCGTGCCCAGCCTGAGATTTTAAGGATTTATTCTCTCAGTGGTCACTTCTACAACTGGCTTAACATTATTGTCACCATAATCAGAAAGTTAACTTGAGGACAGGAATTATCTCTAGTTCCCAGAGTCAGTGCTTATGACCCAGGTGAGTGAAGCCCTAGGAATCAGCTCCGCTGAACTCTGTTCTTGTAAGCATCCCTGGCTGTGTGGCCACCGGACTTCCTCAGCCCCAATTTCCTCTCTATGAAAGAAGACGGTGGTAGATGACCTCCTGAGGTGCTGCCTGCACTGATATTTTATCATTCTAATGAGCACTTCGAAAATGGGGATTGATCGCCGGCAGCCCACTGCCTTGGAGCCTGCACCCGTTTCAGCATGGTGTCCCATCCTCCTGCTCCGCAGAGGGAGGTGCTGAGCTGGAGTTCTCCCCTCTGAAGCTGCATCTTCTCAGTCTGGTGTCAGGCTTGCCTGGGGCCCTCTTCACGAAGCCTTAGCCCAGTCCATGGGGTCTCTTGGTCCTCAGGCCCTCAGCCTGGGCCAGCGGGCAGTGGATAATGGTCTTCCCTGTTTTGATCCTCATTTATGGAGCAAGGGGGAGATAGGCACACTTTAAAATCAGCAGTCACAGGATGAAAATGGGAAGTGGGGGAAAGATCCACATACAGGGATAAAAAACATATCAGAGCAGTCAGTTGCCTGTTGGGTTTGGAAGAAAGAACGTGGACAAGTGGGGGCACTATGGGAACCACAGATTCCAATGGAAAAATGTGGTCTAGTGCAGAGGCAGGCAGCCATCCCGAACTTGCACAGGGCCAGCTTTGGAGGCGTGTACCAAGTGCGTTCTCCTGCCTTCTGCCCCAGGACAGCATGTGGGCAGTGATGTTTGCTGATTAAACAGTAACCATTCTGTTTGGGGTACCAGGGTAACATTCTTCTGCTCATGTGGCTAGGACAATGCCATGCACTGTTTCCTGCAGCCACTACTTCCACTGATTTTATCAGGGATGACTAGAGCCACCTCATTTTTTCTTCTGCCTGCTAGTGTTCCCACACTGTTCTCCCAGGATCCTTGTCTCAGGCTCATTTGAAATAACAATAAAATAGTGTTGCTAATCCATTCACAGATTTCCTGAGAGATCTGTGATCTCTCCCACACGCATCTTCCACTGGGAGAGAGAAACAGTGAGGGTCAGCGTGCAGGAGTGAAGTGGAGAAGAGGAAGCAGACTGAGGGAGGAGGGGGACAGGTCCCTTTGGTGGTAGGAGGTGCCTGAGTAGGCACTGAGCTTCAGCCAGAGTCAGCCATCAGAACAAGCCTGGATTCTGTGTGCTCCCTGGGCTTTCTCCCCATGGAGAGTCTGCCCGGTAGCCAGGCTCACCTGTTAAAGAAAACCAGGAGCTGGCCCTGCAAGGTCCGCTTGTACCTGCCCAGGAGGCTTCCTGCCCCCTTCTCTCCAGTACCAGCTCCAAGACGGTATCCATCTCAAAAGGCCAGGTCTTAATCCCTTCCCAATAAGCACTGAAATATTAACAGATACTTGAAAAAGATGGTGTTACTTTCCTGTTTTCCTAGAGAGGGAATTCTGGGGTTTGGTGAGGTCGAGGGTCTTCCTCTAAGGTCATGTGGTGTGAGGCAGCGGGAGAGCCTGCGGTCGCCTCAGTGCTGACCTCTGCATGGCCTGAAAGCTGCTGCTCAGCCCCTGTGCCCGCTACATTCATCTCTCCTGTCTCCTTAGGGGGTGTCTCAACCTTTCTTAGTCTGTCACATGTAAGGTCCCTGTTGGCCATTTTTGCTTCTGTATTTTAATGGTTTGGACTAATTCCCACTATATTTTTGTATTTATTTTAACACAATCACTTATAATGAGGCTAATGACATTTTGTCTCCATGGTGGCGCATTTTAATTTGGTCTTGAAAATGTCAAAGCGATCAGGCAATTTGGTATCTCAGAAACACAAAACCTAGCAGGGACAATGGTTCCTCTCTTCGTCATTTCATCTCCCTTGTTATCTGCTAGCTCCTGGGGCCACCCTGTCCGATTTGGCCCCTTCTCAATGCTGGTGTGAGTGAAGATCAGCAGAAAAACATCGCTGCATTGAAGGCGGGGGCTCCCGTGGCTGGCTCTGTCCAGTAGGTGCGGCTGGCACAATCAATCAGATCTCAGCACTCACACAAGTCTGTTATGGAAGCGGGGAAGTCTTTTACTGATGGCGTTTCTGTAGCCACCTTTGTCCTTCCACCAGAGCTTCCTCTGCTCCTGCCTGCAGTCTTCGTTCTCTGGCTTTCTCATTCTTTCCTTGAAGATAGGGTCAGCAAATGTATTTTGTGAAGGGTCAGATAGAAACTATTTTAGACTTTGTGAACCTCATACAGTATCTCAAATTCTTCTTCTCAAAATTCTTAAAAATGCAAAAAATATTTCTTAGTTTGCAAACCATATGAGATGTCAGGCAACCTTGGATTTGGGGGTGCTGAGTGAAAGTGTTTTAGGGGTTTTGGATTGAGGAGCTTAATTTAGTTTCTTTTCAGGACAGGTCTGCCTTGCATCGCAGAGCCCCGTATAGTGACTTTCCTGAGGTTAGGTGGAAGGTCAGTTCTCGGATGGTTGAGGACGTAGCGAGTCTCTGCAGAGGGCTGATTTGGTTTCCTTTGAGAATGTGAGACCTGGGGCTGGCTGAGTCTTCCTTAGGAAGCCTGTCTTGGTCCATGCTTGTCTGAATCTGGAGCTCTCTTGTCCTCGTTTTGCCTTTCCTCCTCTTCCCGCCTTCCCTGCCCTACACTTCTGGCTGTCCGTCTCTTCCGCACTCTGCTTATTCCTTGGGAGGAAGAGGATGGATTCTGGCTGTCCGTCTCCTCCGCATGCTGCTTAGTCCTGGGGAGGAAGAGGATGGATGGACTCTGCAGATGGGGCCAGGTTTGTCTTTTTTCAGTGCTCAGGCTTGCTTCTCAGAGGCTCGTCTTTGAGATGGAAATCAGAGTGGCGAAAGGCAGGGATTCTTGGTGTGGTAAAATCTTTAGGTCAAACTGGGGAAGCTCCCAGCATGGCCCGGTAGGTCCCACGTCCCAGGAATTGTCTCGTGCAGGCTTCCCTGTAGAAACCACTTTGTCAATCTTGTTGTCAGCATTTCCGTGTAGTAAGAACACTTTATCTCTATAAAGCAGCAGTAAGTGGACAGCATAACATATTTCACTTTTAATAAGGTGTTGCCAGTTGCATACACTCTGTAGAGCAATTAGTGTCAAAAGCTGCTAAGCAATGGAGGAGCTGCATTTGGGTGTTTACAGACTCCTAGGATTTACAGCTGGGCTTGGAGGAGCTGTGGCCACAACATGGAGGTTGAGGGAGGGGTTGTTGACCAGCTGAGGTTAACTCCACTGACCCTGCATGTTTCTAAAGCTTCTCAAAGGCAGTCTTAGTTGTCAGGTAGTGATGGTTCCACAGAGCTCATAGGGCCAGGGAAACAACATGAGTTTAGGGATCCCATAGATCTGAATTTCAAACCTAACTTAAAGATGCTACTTAAAGATGACGTCTAGGCCAGCACATTTTTCTGAAACTCACTTTCTTTCTTTTTTTTTTTTTTTTTTTTTGAGACGGAGTCCCACTCTGTCGCCCAGCCTGGAGTGCAGTGGCCGGATCTCAACTCACTGCAAGCTCCGCCTCCCGGGTTCACGCCATTCTCCTGTCTCAGCCTCCCAAGTAGCTGGGACTACAGGCACCCGCCACCTCGCCCAGCTAGTTTTTTGTATTTTTTAGTAGAGACGGAGTTTCACCGGGTTAGCCAGGATGGTCTCGATCTCCTGACCTCGTGATCCGCCTGTCTCGGCCTCCCAAAGTGCTGGGATTACAGGCTTGAGCCACTGCACCTGGCCCTGAAACTCACTTTCTTGCATGCAAAAAGGACATGAGAAAACCATCATGGAGCTTAGAATATCGATCCTTTTGTAATTCCCAGCCCTCAAATTCCCTGTGTCCTTTCAAATGGTGGCATTCCTGCCCCATCAATGCTAATAAGGAGAAGGGAAGTTTTTCAGAAATCAAGTCCAGAGTAGATTGTGCATCTTGTCCTGAACAACTTAGCTGGGAACTGTCCCGATTTTAAAACTGAAAGCCCTGTATCCTGAGAGCTCTCAGTCCCAGGAAAACCAGGATGGCTGGCCCTCCTCAGTCCCATCCAGAAGGCCTTCTCCTGTCACAGGTGAGGGGCTCAAGTGTTGCCATTACCATCTCAGGAATTCTGGCCACACATTTAAACACAGACAACAGCACACATCTCCTGAGAAGTAGAATAGTGGGACCAGTCCCCAGGCTAGAAAGCAACTGGCCCAGTACTGTGGTACCCGAGGACTTGGACTGAAAATCAAAGGATCTGGCTACAACATTCTTAGGTTCCTTTCTTCCCTGAAAATGGTGATCATTTAGTTGAGCCATGGAAGGGAGAAAAGATATTTGGTTTCTCCTTTCCTGTGCAGTTATATGTTTAGAGGTTCTGCCTGTGGATTCATGCCACACCCCACTCAGAGTGTCCCTTCACCCAGCTCACTCCAGCTCTGGTCATGACCTCAGCACTGCTCCAGGTGGGGATAGGGAGCAGCCCCTCCTGCTTTCCCAGGGAGTTTGTCAGCCAGTTTGGACGAGGATGCTGGGGTGTATGGGAGCACCATGGACTGCGTCACCCTGCCTCGGCCACTGGCCAGCCACCCTGCCTCTGTCTGTCCCTTTTGCAGGGCGGGGCAGGCTAGGGGGTGGGCTCTAAGCTGCTGCTCTATGGCGTCATTTCTCACTTTGTAGAGAACACACACCTGGGGAAAGCATAGCAGAGTTCACCTGGTGCTCCCCAGTCATTGAGACGGGGCTCAAGCCTGGGCACCATGTCTCTCGAGGCAAAGTTGTGCCAGCTTCTTTTCTTCTTTGCCACGCTTCTGCCAAAGGCCGACTTGTTCTCCACAGTCAGAGATGCACTTTGGCCATTGGAGAAGTGTGGGAGGGTGAACCACGGAAGGAAAGGGGGTGAGAGGAATGGCTGGGTGGGGAAATGCATAGGAGGCAGCAGTGGGCCTGGAAGAGGTGGCTGTGGAGGAGATGCTTTGCAGGAAGGAAAGGCAGGACTGAGCACAACCTCAAGGCACGTTGGTGGGCAGAAAGGATGCTGGATTAGGACGGAGGAGAGGGAGGGGCAGAAGTGAAGAGCCCGGGCTGGTGAGGAAGGAGACCTGCTCAGAGGCCTGGAGTGCCCTGTGGAGGGGGTTATGTGACTCACATCGAAGATGGCCAGTGCACCCTATGGGGAGTCTTGGTCACTACCTGGCTCAGGTGGTTTGAAGCCCCTGCACGCCCCCATGAAGCCAGCTCCCCTCACAGCAACCTGCAGGCAGAGGGAATGGACTGACTTCCCCCAAGAAGTTCCATATCAAGTTAATTGGGGTAGGGTAAAGTGTAGCTTTATTTGATGTATGATCCCAGAGCTAACCCCATGGGACTATGTCTTCTCTTTCTTATATAACAAGAGAGCTTTCAGGAAGTCAGTTATCTGATTTAAAATATTATTTCAAATGTTCATTGGGTACCTACTTCATTTAAGTTTTGGAAGGGATGGCAGACCAATATAAAAGGGACATGTAGTTAATTGGTTTTGACCATGGAAGTGTAAACCAGGGCTATAATCAATTCATTTTGCGAGTGTGATTAGGTTATGACGTGTATTTGGATTTCACCAGCTGCACTGTGCAGTGGGGGGCTCCCTAGGAAGTCTTCAATGAAGGGGAACGTCATCCCCAGAGCGAGCACACAGTTTGCATTGCCTGCGGACAGTGTATAGAAGCTGGCGCTTGTCGGTCTCCATGTTCTGTTTGTGGTGATCCCTTATTATGGGCAAGGAGCCAACACTGCACAGTGTGGGTGGTGGCAGCAGTGGGGAGATTGGAGCTCCCAGCAGAATGGCTAGTGGTGCTGGAGCTGCCACAGGTTTTTGTGCTTTCTTTTCTGCTAGGACTGTCTCAGCTCCAAGCCTCCAACACTCCACGCCCCCACCTGCCCGCCCCAGGAGCCCTGTGCTGTGCACTCGCCCTCTGCAGGCTTCCTAATTGCGAGAAGTCATCTCCCCTTCCTACTCAGACTCCTCCCTCTCTACTTCCCTGCCTTCTTTCTCAGTTCAGTTAAGTCCCAGTCTCTGGGTTTGTTCTCAAAATTCGAAGGTTTCTATTTTCACACCTCAGTAATTGGTGCTATCCGTTGAAAGCAACTCTGGGAACGCCAGCCTGCTGGGGTCAGGAAGAATTGAATTGAATTAAGGGAGTAGAAATTGGCTAGATGCAGGAGGAGAACTCCAGCCAGGTAATTTTCTTCCCGTGCCGGAGCTGCCATGGGAGCTGGCTGGTGGGCACCTCGCCTTGTCTCCCAGTCCCTTAATGGGAGTCCTGCAGGGGAGGTGGTGGGAAGGGAGTGGGGCTTCCCGCCTGGCCTTGCCCTCAGCCCAGGGCATGACACTGGAGACTTGAGAAATATACCCAGTGCCAGGAAAAGGCATTATGTCAGTGAAATGACATTGGAGTATTTAAATATGCAAAACACCCTCTGTTTTTAACAGCATAATGGCCTGGAGAGAAGCTGACAGAAGCCAGGATTCTCTTGGTGACGGGAGCTAATCCATCCACTGTTCACGCCAGGGTGGCAGACACAGCTCCACTGACCTGGGTCTCAGTGAGGCAGGTCCGACGCCTGGTCACTGCTCACAGGCGCTCTGTGCTAGTGCTGAGATGAGAGGAAATAGCGATTTTTGCTATTCCTCCTCTGATGTTTGGAATTGAATTAATCCTTTGATTTAAAAAAATTAGCCAGGTGCGGCGGCTCATGGCTGTAATCCCAGCACTTTGGGAGGCTGAGGCAGGTGGATCATGAGGTCAGGAGTTCAAGACCAGCTTGGCTAAGATGGTGAAACCCCGTCTCTACTAAAAACACAAAAAGTAGCTGGGCGTGGTGGCACACGCCTGTAATCCTAGCTACTGGGGAGGCTGAGGAAGGAGAATCGCTTGAACCCGGGGGGCAGAGGTTGCAGTGAGCCGAGATCACACCATTGCACTCCAGTCTGGATGACAGAGTGAGACTCCCTCTCAAAAAAAAAAAATAAAGAAGAAAAAAAATATTTTCTGCTGGTGTTGTTGATCATTTGTTTTTGATCTCCAGGAAGGTTTTCCAATTATTATTATTTTAAAAAACGCCAACAAACCTCGTCTACTCCCAGGCAGCAGGTGTGTGACCCTTCTTCCAGGCTGTGGGCTATTCTCTCCCAAATCCATCAGTGAGTCTGCCTGCAGGGTAGAGATGAACTATGAGTGCAGCCCACAAAGAGCCTCAAAATCTCAAAGCACGGGGCTTCCCTTGGGGCCAAGGAAAGGTCAGAACAGTGAGTACAGTGGCAAAGGGTTTAAGGTTCCATTTCTGCCCCACAGGAGGGGAGGCTGGCGATCATTAACATATACACTGATGTATGTGTTTTTTCCCGAGTGGAAATGTAACACATGTTAACACTATTTGGATAGCAGACGAGAATATTAAACAAAGCTGGGCATCATTTTTCTTTCATATTGGGAATGCAATAGAGATGTTGTGTAAGGAAACTTGCTTTCATGCCAACTAATTCCTCTGACCCTGCCTCGCCCTTTGTCTGAAATTCCTGGTTCCCAAGACCTTTCCCTCACTCTCCACTTTCCATACAGGTTGGTTTGCTGCCAGGTCAGCAAAAAGGTTGACTTCTGGAGGGAGCTGGATGGCTTTTCAGCTTGTCCTCAGTGGACAGGGAGCACTGTGTCACCGTCCTTCAGTGACTGCAGTGGCATAAATACCATGGTGGTACCAGGTTAAGATCCAACGCTGGCCCTGTAGCTTCCCGGCTTGGGATTTGTGGACTTGAACATGTAATAGAGCCTCATGGTGCCTCATTGTACTCATTTGTACAGCGGTAACAGTCTTACCACATACCACATAGTGTTCTTGTAAACATAGAGCCATCATTCCATCTTAGAGCCTGTCGAGTTCCATACCTCCATCCATGGTAGCTATTACTCTTACATCTAAAGTGACCACAGGTCACTCCTCTGGCCTGCCTTGTTTTATAAGATTCATTTCTCATGCTTACATCCTTTTTGCAGTTCTCCTTTGGGACCTCCCTGGTTTTCATAGCCTTCCTATCAAGTGGAGCATAAAACCAGATGTGCGACGCTACTGGACTCTGGTTGTAATAAAGCTTGCAGGCTTGCATCTATGTGCCTCCATTTGTCTTGCAGCTGAGACTGCACTTGTTCTTTGAGTAACGGTTAAGCTTTAGCCAGATTTGTGTAAATGGGTGGGGAGAAGGACCCACTACATTTTCAAGTACGGTTGTCTTAGGCCCTGGGAGGCCCAGATGGTGCGAGGAAGGCTGCAGAGAAGGGGCCCTGTGCGACCTTGTGCGTGGTTTCCCGGTGGTGCTGTGGTGTGGTTCTGATTCTCTTTTCTCTGACCCTCCTGGGTCTCATCTGTATCTTTTCACTGCCTCAATCTGTCTGTCTCCTCTTCTGTCTCCCTCTGTCTCTGGCCCTTCCACATTTGGCTCTGGCCTTGTCTCTACTTCATGTCTTGACCCAGCAAAGGTAGAATTTCAGGCCTTCCTTGCCAGCTTTGGGAGGGAATAAAGCAGAAAACGCAGGAAAGCCAGGAGAGGTGCTCCTGGGAGAGACCTGGGCTCACCCTGGACTCCAAACACACTCAGAGGCGTTTCGAATGACAGGAAGCCTTGGAGCAACTGCTGCTTGCCCAGCACCCTCTCCTCACCTCTCCTGTGGCCCAGAGATGCTGCCTTGGCCCCCGGCCCCCACACAGTCTGGTCTGTAATTTATACAAGAGCAGCTGATGTTCCCTTTTAAATTGACAAAAGCAGAGGATGGAGCCTGGGAAGCCCTCTGACCGTGGTGCCCTGGTCCATGAAAATGACAGGCAGTGTGCAGTGCACTGTCTCTTGATGCACTTGCAGTGGGGAGATGCTGGTTAATTTGCCAAGACTCAGAGGTGACCCAGGTTTAATAAAGAGGATTAATGGATTTGAGCTAAAGGTCTTGGCTGTTTCAAGCAGATAGCCTCTTCCTTCTAAGACGGTTTGCAGGCTTTTGCTGAGTTCCTTCTCTTTGGGGAAATAGCTCAAACTGCCTATTTACAGGGGCCTTCCTTTTCCTTACCTGCTTGATGGTAGCTGGACTGAGTTGGCCGTGGTGTGCTCTGTACGCATACTCAAAGCCAGAGGCATGAGGGCCCAAAGGAGAAGTGCTGTTAACAGAAGCAACAGTGATGAAAATCTCACTTTCATATTGTGCTGGTGGGAGCTTCCACCTGTCCAGAAAGCATCTTAGTAACAAGAATCAAAACTCTTAAAATATTAGAATTCAGGAGATTAGTTATTAAGCAAATTGGGGGAGACCAGAGAAAGGTGAAGCTCAATGAAAGGAAATCCACGAAGTGAAACAAGAAGTGAAGGGAGAAATATTCAGGGAAATAGAAAAAGCTGAAAGAAAAAACTACCAAAAATTCAGGGAACTTTGGACATACTTTTAGAAATGCAAAATGCTCTGGAAACTCAACAATAGAATTGAACAAGTAGAAGAAAGAAATTCAGATCTTGAAGAAAAGGCCTTCAAATTAACCCAATCCAACAAAGACAAAGAAAGAAGAATAAGAAAATACGAACAAAGACTCCAAGGAGTTTGGGATTATGTTAAACGACCAAGCATAAGAATAATTGCTGAAAAAGCGTTCAACAAAATCCAGCATCCCTTTATGATTAAAACTCTCAGCAAAATCGTCATACAAGGGACACACTTTAATGTAACAAAAGCCATCTATGACAAACCCACAGCCAATATAATACTGAATGCAGAAAAGTTGAAAGCATTCCCCCTGAGAATGGGAACAAGACAAGGATGCCCACTCTCACCACTCCTCTTCAACATAGTACTGGATGTCCTAGCCGGAAAAATCAGACACGGGAAAGAAATAAAAGGCATCCAAATCGGTAAAGAGAAAGTCAAACTGTCCCTGTTTGCTGACAATATAATCGTTTACCTTGAAAACCCTAAGGACACCTCCAGAAAGCGTCTAGAACTGATAAAAGAATTCAGCAAAGTTTCCGGATACAAGTTTAGTGTAGGCAAATCAGTGGCTCTTCTGTATACCAACAGTGACCAGGTGGAGAATCAAATTAAGAAGTCAATGCTTTCTTACAATAGCTGCAAAAACTATAAAATACTTAGGAATATACCTAACAAAGGAATAAAAAGACCTCCACAAGGAAAACTACAAAACGCTGCTGAAAGAAATCATAGATGACACAAACAAATGGAAACACATCCCATGCTCATGGATGGGTAGAATCAATATTGTGAAAATGACCATCCTGCCAAAAGCAATCTACAAATTCAACACATCCCCATCAAAATACCACCATCATTCTTCACAGAGTTAGAGAAAACAATTCTAAAATTCATATGGAACCAAAAAAGAACCTGCATAGCCAAAGCAAGATTAAGCAAAAAGGACAAATCTGGAGGCAAACTATACTATAAGGCCATAATCAGCAAAACAGTGTGGTACTGGTATAAAAAATAGGCACATAGACCAATGGAACAGAATAGAGAACCCAGAATTAAACCCAAATACTTAGAGCCAACTAATCTTCAACAAAGCAAACAAAAACATGAAGTAGGGCAAGGACTCCTTTTTCAACCAATGGTGCTGGGATAACTGGCGAGCCACATGTAGAAGAATGAAACTGGATCCTCATCTCTCATCTTATACAAAAGTCAACTCAAGATGGATTCAGGACTTAAGCCTAAGATCTGAAACTATAACAATTCTAGAAAATAACATTGGAAAAACCCTTCCAGACATTGGCTTAGGCAAGGAATTCATAACCAAGAACCCAAAAGCAAATGCAATAAAAACAAAGATAAATAGCTGGGACCTAATTAAACAAAAGTGCTTTTGCAGGGCCAAAGGAACAGTCAGCAGAGTTAACAGACAACCCACAGAGAGGGAGAAAATCTTCACAATCTATACATCTGACAAAGGACTGATATCCAGAATCTACAACAAACTCAAATCAGTAAGAAAAAAAAATCTCATCAAAAAGTAGGTTAAGGACATGAATAGACAGTTCTCAAAAGAAGATATAAAAATGGCCAACAGACATATGAAAAATTGTTCAGTATCACTAATGATCAGGGAAATGCAAATCAGAACCACAATGCGATATCACCTTACTCCTGCAAGAATGGCCATAATAAAAAAAAAATCATAAAACAGTAGATGTTGGTGTGGATGCTGTCATCAGGGAACACTTCTACACTGCTGGTGGGAATGTAAACTAGTACAGTCACTATGGAAAACAGTGTGGAGATTCCTTAAAGAACTAAAAGTAGAACTACCATTAGATCCAGCCATCCCACTACTGGGTATCTACCCAGAGGAAAAGAAGTCATTATTTGAAAAATAAACTTGCACACGCATGTTTATAGCAGCACAATTCACAATTGCAAAATTGTGGAACCAACCCAAATACTAATCAATCAATGAGTGGATAAAGGAACTGTGGTATATATATATATACACAATGGAATACTACTCAGCCATAAAAAAGAATGAATTAATGGCATTTGTAGTGACCTGGATGAGACTGGAGACTATTATTCTAAGTGAAGTAACTCAGGAATGGAAAACCAAACATTGTATGTTCTTACTGATATGGGGGAACTAAGCTATGAGGACGCAAAGGCATAAGAATGATACAATGAACTTCGGGGGTTGGGGAAAGAGTGGCAGGGGGCAAGGGATAAAAGACTACCGATATGGTACAGTGTATACTGCTTGGGTGATGGGTGCACCAAACTCTCACAAATCACCACTGAAGAAGTTACTCATGTAACCAAATACCACCTGTACCCCAATATATTATGGAAAAATAAAATTTAAAAAACTTAAAATATTATGCATACCCTTTGACACAACAATTTTATTTTTATGATTTTATCTTATGTAGTAATTAAGGTGACTGCAATAATGTCCACCAAATACGTGCTTATTTTTTTTAATGGAGATAAAGAGATGTATAACAATAGGGAAATAGGTTACACTGCCTTTATGCAGTGGAATAATGGTTATTAAGAAAAGATGTAGGCCGGGCGCGGTGGCTCAAGCCTGTAATCCCAGCACTTTGGGAGGCCGAGACGGGCGGATCACGAGGTCAGGAGATCGAGACCATCCTGGCTAATACGGTGAAACCCTGTCTCTACTTAAAAATACAAAAAACTAGCCGGCGACAAGGCGGGCGCCTGTAGTCCCAGCTACTTGGAGGCTGAGGCAGGAGAATGGCATAAACCCGGGAGGCGGAGCTTGCAGTGAGCTGAGATCCGGCCACTGCACTCCAGCCTGGGTGGCAGAGCAAGACTCCGTCTCAAAAAAAAAAAAAAAAAGAAAAGATGTTGTAGAAGTGTTTCATTGGTTTGAAATATGTTCATGGGTTATAAAATGCTATGTTTAGTTAAACTCATTTTTGTAAAAAAAAAAAAGTATGCACGTACACACAGGTGAAGGCTGTGCACCCATGTGACTGAATGAGATTCGAGGTGACTTTATTTTGGTGCCTTGTTTTATTTATCCTCACTTTCTAGTTCTTATTTCTACAGTTGTATGTCATTTGTGTAATAATGGCAGCAAGAGCCCTTCGTGGATCTCCCCAAAGGGTGCTGGGCGGTCCCTGTGGCCTGCGTGGCATGCGAGGCTCCAGGCTCAAGCAGGCTGGCTTCCTGTGCTCTTATCATCTTCTCTTAGAAGGGTGCAGGCCAGAGGCTCCCAGCCGGGTTGAGGGTGGCCTTCTTGGGGGCAAGGTTGTGAGCTCCTCAGTCTCACACTTGTCATCACTGGTCCCAGGTGGCACATTGGAGAGTGTTGAGGGGAGAGGAGACCTCAGTTTGAGATGCAGATACTGGGCTCCAAGGGACTGACAGGTGGTCCTTCCCAAAGGGAGCAGAGCCTAATTTAACCCTTCTCCTTGCCTCGTGGTGGTGCCTGATGCTTCTTATGGCCTATTCTCCAGTGTGCCTTTCTGTCCTGTTTTAAATGACTCCCACAGAGACGGTGCTGCTGTATTCCCAAGAGGACTGCTTCTGCGTCTAATAGACTATTCTGCCACGTAACAGACCTCGCAGTTAGGACATTCCCTCAGTTTCCATTAGCTACTAAGTGCTTATAAATTTCCCTTTAATATTTATTCAGAAATCTTACTGAGCACTGAATTTAAACTTTTTTTTTTTTTTTGGCAGTAATTGCCTGCTTAGCTCTTATCTGTCTCCCTGATATTAACATCAGGATTACTTTTTATTTTCCCCTTTGATCGTTGGGCATCATTGTCTCCAACTTAATTCTTTTGCAACCCTGGGACGTGTTTTAGTCTTTAATGACTTATCTCTCCATTCATATGGCCATGTCTTACTTTGTTATGAAAAAACCCCAGCTACTTCTGAACAGCTTTTTTACTCATGATTTTAGCCTCAAATCTTCATGACGTTTGGGTTGCTCCTCCCTTCGCTTTTCTATACGGCTGTTATCAAGGGTAGAAAAAGTGTGGGTGAAAAGCTGATTTGGAATGAGAGTTTCGTCTCCTAGGGGATTAAGTACTAAAAGAAAAAAAGGCAAAAAGCATCCATATGAGGCCAGCGTTCAGTAGGAAACACATTTGTGAAATGGATTCTCTCCCAGAGAAGCAGAACCCAGTGCGGCAGGGAGGCAGGCTGATTCCTAGCTCTGCTGTAGCTCTCCGTGGTCCCCACTCCCGCTCTTCCCTTCCTGTCCACTCAGTCTACACCTTTGGCCAGGCTACGTTTTTCCTTAGAGCAGGACAGAGCACTGGCGAGGTCTGCCTGCTGAAAAAGCCAGCCTACGCAGTCATGATGAGCGCTTCCCACGTGTTCCTTCTGTGGTTGAGACCCCATGTATGATTCTAGGCACTGATGTGAGCATGCTCGCCTCATCTCCTGTCCTACCGCAGGCTATTCTAAGTTTTAATCAAGGTGTAACACTTGCTGTGGGAGCCCAGGATAGAAAGGTCTTGTGAGTGAGAATACAAGCGTTCTGCTATTTCTGGGTCTTCCTGATTGGAGTTCCTGATCCTTCTTTCACTTTTCCTGACCTCATGTTCCCCCTGGCATTTCGGCTCTGCTAACTGAATGGTAAATGCTCAGTGCTTCCCTTTCTTGATGTGCTGGAGACAACTCTCTTTCCAAGGAACTGTGGCCAGAACAGGGGTTCCGGTCTGTAGAAAGGGATCAACGAGAAGATTTCAAAGCTCATCATGCTGCCGCAGTCTGCCTCAGTCACATTCTGCCTCTGGGCAGTTTTCTGGGATTCCTCACATAGCTTATGGGTACTTCTTACCCATGTTTCCCCTTTCCCAGTGCTCCCTGATGTCCTTAGTGGAAATAGAAAGTAGGAATTCCTTAGGCAAGAATCTACAGAGAGGAAGGGGGAAATATTGCTTATGAGCAGGAGCCAAACTATAACCACACAGTAAGAATGTTCCCAGCCCAGCCTCTTCTCTTCCCGAGAGGACCATTACAGTGAAATCGATCAAATGAAGTATTTTTCTCTCCTCACCTAGTGTGTCGTGGTGCCTTCCACAAATGAGTGGAAAGAGACACTTTTCAAGGCTGAGTGATGCTGAGGGGAAGGTGTAAAGTGACTAGGAAGCCTCAACACAGGTGGGACATGAGTCCTGGCAAGCCCAGCAAGGGAGTGTCCGGGCTGACTTCTACACACCCATTGATTGCCTTCTTGCTTCTCTTCCTGCCTGAGGTTGTCAACCTGGGCATCATCCGACACAGCACAGACCTTACCCAGTTCATCGACCTTTGATCGACTTTACTATAGAATTTCTCACTCTTGACTTTTCATTCACTCACTCATTCATTCGATAAATGTTTAATAAACACCTACCCATTCTCTGTCAGGCAGTGTTCTAGACACAGGGGATATGGCAGCAAGCAAGACACTAAGCAATTCTGCCTTCATGCAGCTTCCATTCCAGTGAGAAGAGGTAGACAGTTAAAAAGTAAATAAACTCTATGGTAGAAGGGGATAAGAGTTATGGAACAGCATAACGTTGATGGGGTCTAGGGTGAAGGAAGATGACATTTTAAAGATGTAAAGGGGATGAGGTAGCAAGCCACGAGGACAGCCATCTGGGATGCAGCCTATCTGCTGATGTAGAATTGTGGCTGGTATATTGGAAGGAGGCCTCAATCATCCAAAAAAAGCAAGAAAGGAGGAGAGACTGCCAGCAGGAGCTTTTATTCTTGTTGAGTTGGAAAGTCATTGGAAGACCATTGTCCACAGAGGAGTGGCATGGTCTCACTTATATTTCCTGGGCTGAGCTGGGCTTCCATGTTGAGAGGAGGTGGCCTATTTGGAAGCATATTTGCCTTTTCTTGGGATTCTCACTTTCATTGGCTTTAGTAGCTCACTCCTGACCCTCGCTTTACCTCACCGACCCTGCCTGCCATCCTGGGCCCCCACATGCTGCACTGATTCCTGCATGAGTTTATGACTTACAGAATATGAGGTTCAAAAGATGAAAAATTAGGAATATACAATGTTCAATGTATCTGCATGTAAAATACAAAGAACTCACAACATGAGTGAAATATTGAACTACAACAAAAGCAGGTCATTTGGAGATTTTTCATCTTTAATATGTAGGTCAGGATGGAAATCTCAGAAAGGTGGGTTCCTGCTGAGAATTACAACCTCATGCCACTTCGTTTTTATTCTCACCCTCAGAACTTTTCTCTTACAGGCGTCCTGGGCACAGTGGTATGCAGGTAAAAACACGCTCTCTGAAGGAGTAAAACAAGCCCTGATGTGTAGCATTTGCTGATTTTAGGGTATAAATCCTTAGCCATAGCTGATTTTAAGCTACTAATGTATTTGGTATGAGGTAGCTAAATCTCCACTTTTATTTACGATAATGGTCTCCAGTTCCACGCATGTTGCTGCAAAAGACATTTCATTTTTTATGACTGAGTAGTATTCCACGGTGTGTCCCTGTATGTATGTAAGATAGATATGTATGTGTGTGTGTGTGTATATATGTGTGTGTGTGTATAATCCTTCTTTCACTTTTCCTGTGTGTGTGTATATATATATACACATACACACACACACGCATTTCCTCATTTCTCTGTTGATGGACACTTAGCTTGATTCCATAACTTTGCTATTGTAAATAGTGCTGTAATAAACATATGAATGCAGGTATCTTTTTGAAATAATGATTTATTTCCCTTTGGGTAGATACCCAGTAGTGGGATTGCTGGATTGAATGGTAGTTCTATTTTGTATTAATTTACATTCCACCAACAGTGTATAAGCATTTTCTAGTCTCTGCATCCTCACTAACATCTGTTGTTTTTTGACTTTTTAATAATAGTCATTCTGACTGGAGTAAGATAGTAACTTATTGTGTTCTAATGTGCATTTATTTGGTTAGTGATGTTGAGCACTTTTAATATGTTTGCTGACCATTTGTATGTCTTGCTTTGAAAAATATCTGTTTATGTCCTTTGTCCCCTTTTAAATGGGGTTATTTGTTTTTTATTTGTTGAGTTGTTTGAGTTCCTTGTGGATTCTGGAATTAGCCTTTTGTCAGATGCATAGTTTACAGATTTTTTTAAAAAAACCATTCTTTAGGTGGTCTGTTGACTTTGTTGATTGTTTCTTTTGCTGTACAGAAGCTTTTAGTTTAATTAAATCCCATTTATTTATTTTTGGCTTTGCTGCCATTGCTTTTGGGAACTTGGTCATAAATTCTTTGCCTAGGCCAATGTCCAGAAGAGTTTTTCTTAGACTTTCTTTCTAGGATTTTTATAGTTCCAGGTCTTACCTTTAGGTCATTAATCCATCTTGAGTTTTTGCATATGGTGAGAGATAGGGGTCCAGTTTCATTCTTCGGCATATGGGTATCCAATTTTTCCAACACCGTGTAGTGAAGAGGGTGTCCTTTCCCCAGTGCAGATTTTTGTTGATCCTGTCAAAGATCTGTTGGTTATAGGTATGTGGCTTTTTGTTGGGGGGGGATTCTCTCTTCTGTCCCATTGATCTATGTGTGTATTTTTATGTCAGTACCATGCAGCTTTGGTTACCATAGCCTCGAAGTATAATTTGAAGTCATGTAGTGTGATGCTTCCAGCTTTGTTATTTTTGCTTAGGACTGCTGTGGTTATTCTGGTTTTTATTTTGTCCCATATAAAATTTAGCATTTTTTAATAATTCTGTGAAACATGACATTGGTAATTTGATAAAGATTGCATTGAATCTATAGATTGCTTTGGTCAGTAATGATTCTTCCAATCCATAAGCATGCGATTTTTTTCATTTATTTGTGTCATCTATGATTTATTTCATTATAATTTTGTACGTATCTTTCACCTTCTTGGTTACATATATTCCTAGGTATTTTATTTTCTTTAGTTGTTGTAAATGGGATTGCATTCTTGATTTAGCCCTTGGTTAGATCATCACTGGTGTATGGAAACTACTGATTTCTGTTAATTTTGTATCCTGAAACTTTATGAAGTTTGATTATCTAATATAAGAGATTTTTGGTGATATCTTTAGAGTTTTCTACATATAAGATCATATCATCATTGAACAAGGATAATGTGACTTCTTTTCTGATTTGAATGCCTTTTATTTTTTTCTCTTGCCTGATTGCTCTGGCAAGGACTTCCAGTACTATGTAGAATAGAAATGATAAAAGTGGGCATCTTTGTCTTGTTCCATTTATTAGAGGGAATGCTTTCAACTTTTCTGTTAAGTAAGATGTTGGCTGTGAGTTTGTTGCATATGCCCCTTATTATGTTGAGGTGTGTTCCTTCTACGCCTACTTTGTTGAGGATGTTTATCATGAATGGATGCTGAATTTTATGCTCTTCTGCATCTATTGAAATGATAATATGATTTTTGTCCTTTTTAATGTCTGCAATAGATCACATTTATTGATGTGTATATGTTTAACCACCCTTGCATCCCTGGGATGAATCCCACCTGATCATTGTGCATTGTCTTTTTAATGTGTCATTGGATTTAGTTTGCTACAGAATGACTTCTTATTGATTAGTTAAGCACCAACATCACTGAGATTCTGATTGGGATTACACACACACACACACACACACACACACACACACACACACTTGGTATCTCTACAATATTGAGATTTCCCAATAACATCACGCATTCAATCAATAAATATCTATTTAGGATCTATTGCTAGAAGCTATCCTTGCCTCTGAGATAGACAAGATTGCCAAAGTTCCTGCTGTTATTAGACTTAAACATTCTGCAAAGTGGTGTGGGGAGGACTCATGATAAGCAGATGAATAAAATAAAATAAAATAAAATAAAAGGACCATTTCAGATGATGTATGCACTATGAAGAGAAAAACCCCAGGTTGATCAAATAGAACGTAATTGAGAGGAAGCCTGTTTGGATGGTATATTCAGGAAATCTTCACAGAGAGAGTGATGTTTTAGCTGAGACCTGATCACAAGAAGTCATCTAAGGACAAATTTGAGAGAAGAGCATTTTAGACAGAGGGAACAGCCAGTACACAAGCCCTAAGCTGGGCACTACAAGGTCCATTTCAAAAGATCACAAAAAGACCAGTAGGGAGCACACTGCAAAATGAAGTATTTTCTCCCTGGTCAGAGACATAGACAAGGATTAGATCATGTAAAGTCTTAGGGGTCATGATAAAAGATTTGGATATTATTCTAAATACAGTAAGAAGCTTTTGGAGGGTTTTGAGTATAAGAGAATGATTTGATTTGTAATTTACCAGCTTATTCTAGTTTCTTACAAGAATGGATTATGTGTGTGTTGATAGAGGAAAGAGAGGAGATAGGAAGCTATTTAGAAAACTGTTGATGTAATCAGAATGAACGATGATGGGGGCTCTGGAATATGGCAGTAACAGCGGAGTTGAGGGAGGCTAATGGATTTGGCATATGTTTTGGAAATAGAGCCAGAGAGTTTTTGATGTATTGGTTATGTGCGGGGTGGAGGGGAAGAGGGAGAGAGATAGACAGGGAAAGGAGAGATAGAGAGAGGGAAAGGAGAGATAGAAGGAAAGAGAGAGAGAGATAGAGGAGGGGGAGAGAGAGAGAGAGAGAGAGAGAGAGAAAGATAGAGAAACAAGACTGCAAAGAATAAGGAATCGCCGCATACTCTTGTGTTTACTCTAAAGTACCGTCCGGGTAGAGATGGCAGGAGGCAAGTGGAGTTACAGGTCCTGAGTTCAAAGAAACGGTGTACTAGTGTAGATATTTGAGAATCATTAGTATATCGTTATCTGTTAAAGCCATTGGTCTGGATAAGATTCTCAGGGAAGAGGCTGTTAAGAGAGCTCTGAGGAACTCCCACATAGACGTCAAGGAAAGGAAGACTCAGTAGAGGAGGCTGTGAAGGAGCAAGCATTGGGATAGGAAGAAAAACCTGATAGTGTAATTCTGAAGAAGACAAAAAAAAAGGAAGTGTTTAAAAAGAGGTGGCTACTGTGTAGGAAGTTGTTGGTTGTCAAATATGATGAGGGCAGAAGACAGATTCTTCAGCCCTTTGGAACTGGCAATACAAAAGTGATTGGTGACCTTCACCAGAGTCATTACAAAGACATGTTGAGTTTAGAAGCTTGACTGGAGTTGAGGAAACAATGAAACAGAAGAAACAGAAATACAGGCAATTTTTGTCATTTGTGGTAACGTTCTATAAAATCATCACAAACATTCTCTTAGTGAATATGAAACCATTGCTCCTAAAGGAAATGTGGGGTTAGATTCCTGCAAGCTTCTGGTTCTTTACTGGGTTATGTGTGTTTTTGCACAAAGACTTAATTCATATATATTATTGATTCATGTACATCGAACCCAACAGCACTATAACTCATGCTTAAACAAAGATCCTCTAACACATATATTTTCTCTGTAAGGCACATTATAGACTTCTTGCACTTATGAATACTATACAGCAATTTAGCTCTATGCCTGTGGGCTATTTTAAACAGTAAAATCACCAACAAAAAGTAAAAGAAAAAAACAGAAAAAACATCGCACTAAGTAGACTGAAACGCTGGACAAGAAAGCAGAGCACCACCTTGATTAACCTCAGCTTGGAATGTGCATGCTAGACAACTCAAAGGTTTTGACTGCTTTGCACACATCCACAAATGACCAGAAATGCTCTGTAAGTATTGATTTGTGGCTATAAATAATTTTTAGCAAGTAGGTGGATTTGCATATATGGAACCCAGAATAATGCAGATGGAATGTACCAACTCTAGGGAACTCTTTGGAGATGTTTTGCTGCAAGCTTTGATGTGGTAATGCAGGTCTTATTTCAGTTTTCTTGTAATGTTACGGGTATTTATATGAGAGGACTGATCTGGTACAGAGAGAAACTTGACGATGCAGAAAGGAAAATTGTTTACTGAGCAAAGTCTCCAATAAGATGAGAAGAGTTGGAATCTCGATCACCAGTGAAAAGGGTAATTTTTGATTAGAGCAGCAAGAGTTAGTTCATCATGGGCAACTTCCCTGTTCATTCAGGACATTAAAAAAATTTCCTCCATAATTTTTGTACTTTTATTTATGTAGGTTTTGTGCATTTCTTATTAGATTAATTCCCAGGTATGTCACACATTCTGATGTTTTGAAGGGGTTTCCCTTATAACTGTACTTTATAACTGCTTAATGCTGGTGTAAAAGAAAGCTGTTGCTTTTTGTATATTTCTTTCATATCCAGTCACTTTATTGAATGCTTAGCAGGTTTTCTTTTTTAAATGAAGTGTTTGTATTTTTAGGAAGTCAACTATGTTATTTTTGGATGATAATAGATGTATCTCTTTTTTTCTCTCAGCATTTATTTAAAACTCTAAAATAGTATTGGATATTCTTTTTTTAGTCCCATGCTTATGGAATTGCTTTCTGTGTTTCAAAATTTAATATAATATTTGCTGTTAGTTTTTGCTACAAAGATTTATGTACTTTAGGAAATTTCCTGTTTTCCTATTTTTTTTTACTTTTTTCTTCACTATGAATAGTTGTCAATTTTAGCAGCTCTTGACTGTTAAGTATATAGTTAATTTAACAACTTTAATATTATTTTGGATGCCAAGAAAGTAATTCCCCTTTATATTTTAATGTAACAACTTATCATTGATAAATCTTTGCTAGTTGAAATCTTCTAGTATCCATGACATGAACTCTACTTGGATATGGTACAATTTTTAATATGCTGCTAAATTCTATTTTACTATTGTTTTACAATATACACATTAGTAAAATTGGTCTAAATCTTTTCTAGTTAGGTTTTGTCTCAGCATGATTGTAGCCTTATAAATGAATTTGAAAAGTTTCTGCTTACTTTTTTCTTGTGGTTTTTACTATCTGTTATGTGTCCTCAGTTCTTGATTTCCTTCCTTGGCTCTGTTCTTTGGCAACATATTCACTGCCTACCTATGGATTTGGCTGTCACTTCTAGGTGTGCACCTGCCAATCCCTCCTTTTTGTCTCAGTTCTCTGAGTTACCAACTTGTATTTCCAGCTGCTGGCTGGGTTTTTTTTTTTGAATTTAGAATCTTAGGTATAGAATATTGAATATCTCATTTATGGTACATTATCATCGTTGGACCATGCAGTTAAGACCTTTTTCTTGTTTTATTTATGGAGTTATTCTTTGATATCCCCATTTGCCACCACCATCCCCCTGTAAAGAATAATTCAAACACATTAATGTGTGCTTTTTAGGCTCTTGCATCTATCTCTCTATCTATCTATTTATCTATCTATCTACTATCTAATCTATCTGTTCATCTATGAATCTATCTATCTATCTGTCTAATCTGTCCATCTATCTGTCTGTCTATCTATCTATCTATCTATCTATCTAATCTGTCTATCTACCTATCTGTCTAATCTGTCTTTCATCTATGAATCTATTTATCTCTAATCTATCAATCATCTATTCATCTATAAATATATCTCTATAAATCTATGAATCTTTCCATCTATCATCTATATATCCATCCTATCTATCTATCCATCCATCCATCTATAAATCTCTCTATGAATCTATCTATCTAATCTGCCTATTCTATCTAATTTATCTATCAATCATCTATTTATCTAATCTATCTACCTAATCTATCATCTATATATCTATTTATTCATCTACAAATCTATCTATAAATCTCTATCTATGAATCTGTCTATTTAATGTAATCTGTCATCCATTCATCTGTCTGTCTATCTATCTAATCTGTCATCTATGTATCTGATCTGTTTATCATCTATTTATCTATCCATCTATAAATCTATCTATAAGACTCTCTTTTTCTCTCCATTTATCAATCAATCTATCTAATCTGCCTATTATCTATCTATCTATTTAATCTATCAATCATCTATTTATCTATGTTATCTATCATATCTATTATCTATCTATCTATCTATCTATCTATCTATCATAACTGTCTATCTGTCTATCTATCTATCTATCTATCTACTCTAGTCTCCATTTCCAACTACAATGCTATGGATGTCTGACTCTTCACTTTCTTCAGTACCTCCTAAATTTTGCCATTCTTCCAGATACAAATTGATATTTCATTTTTGTTTTACGTCAACATTTTTCTAATTACTAAATATTTTTTTTTTTTTTTTTTGTTGAGACGGAGTCTCGCTCTGTCGCCCAGGCTGGAGTGCAGTGGCCGGATCTCAGCTCACTGCAAGCTCCGCCTCCCGGGTTCACGCCATTCTCTCGCCTCAGCCTCCCGAGTAGCTGGGACTACAGGCGCCCGCCATCTCGCCAGGCTAATTTTTTGTATTTTTTTAGTAGAGACGGGGTTTCACCGTGTTAGCCAGGATGGTCTCGATCTCCTGACCTCGTGATCCGCCGTCTCGGCCTCCCAAAGTGCTGGGATTACAGGCTTGAGCCACCGCGCCCGGCCCAATAATTTTATTTTTATATATTTGTAAGGAATTTGTTTTTTCTCCTCTTAAAATTTCTCATTCAAATATTTTGCCCACATTTTTAATGAGGTTATTGTCTTTTTCCTTATATGCATTTTTTGTATATTCTAAATACTAGCCATATCAGTTTTTAGACACTTCAAATATCGTTTTCTAGTCTATTATTATCTGTTAATTCTACCTATCATGTCCTCTGTTGAAGTGAATTTTTAATTTCGATGTGATCAAATGTACATATTTTTTGTGTAACATTTTGGGCTTTTGTTTAAGCAAACATTCTCTACCCCAGGTCATGAAGATATTCTTCTATTTTTTTTTCTGTTAAATACTCAGTTTTACCCCCATCATTTTAATTTTTAATCTCTCCTGTGTCTATCTTTGAATGTTGAGTTAAATAGATAACAAGCTTTATTTTTCTCCATATAAGAAGCTAGTTTTCATAACATCAATTTTCTTCATCCCATTTATTTATGCTGCCATCTTTATTGAATCTTAAAGCTCTGGTAGCTGATTTCGTGGTGACAGAACAGGCTCATTTTGCCCAAGGTGACACGGGACAGAGGTAACAGGAGCATTCAGCAGCCTCCTCCCACTCACCCCTCACTGCCATGCCCTGGCCACCCTCCCTGCGGGTTGTGGCCACTGCTTCCCCTCCCTCCCACTCAGGTGTAAGGCAGCACCCAGACCCTCCAGGGGTTTTTCACAGACACTGTTGATGTTTTTGTTGTTGTAAATTTGTAAAACTCATGCTTTCCCATATGAAACCAGTGAACCAGATATGCTAACAAGGAACACCTCGCTGGCCACCCTTAACTGCATGTTGTCTCCCACCTCAAATGCGGGACGTCTGATTTCAAACTCCCATTTCTTCTCAAATGTTCTCCTCCCATGTCACTGATGACACAGGTGACATCATTGTCCTTCCAAATATCTGTGACTCCTCCTACCAACATTGATCTATATTGATGAGTTGTGATGAGCTGAAAACCCAGCTTCAGGGTTCCCTGAATTTTCAGTTGCTGTGCTTTTCTGACTTCCTTGCCTCCACTTCCCAGGCTGTGCCTTAGTGACAGGGCTATCTGCTTTACTCTGATCCTGGTTCCCCTAAGTGCCAAAGTTTCAGCTTTAGGGAGACTGCTATAGAGATTGCACCAGTTGGGATTTCTTTAGTACAGACTCCCTGTCATGAGACTCGAAGCCCATTAGGTTTCTGATCTCAGCCTTCCTCTCTCATCTCCTAGAAATCAGACCTTCAGGTCGGTCTGTTTTACTTGCTATCCCTGGAATAGAAGGGCCTTAGTGTCCCAAGCCTTCTTCCTGTACTCCTCCATCCACTTGAATCGTCAACACCTTACATTAGTTTTGTTTAAAGGTTATGAACACTGTCCTGCACATTATTTCATTGAACTTTCCCCCCTTTTTTTCTGTCTCATCTCACCCTGTGTAAATTTAAACTGTTTCTCGAGGCTTAACTCAGATAGACCTCTGATACAGCACTTATTGTAGTCATAGCTTATTTTTCATACTGGAACAAAACCTATAATAAACAATGGATTTCACCACTGATTTAAGAGACAGGATCTTTTGTGGACCTCTGCTACAAAATAATTCCCATGGATGGCTTGAATGCATTTTATTTTCTCTAGTTAAAATTGTAGCCACAGTTACATACTTTTTTTTTTTTTTTGGTGAGGAGGAGAAGAATTATGGTATAATGGCAGAAACTTGGGTTCTAATACTGTGTCTGCCCCTGGAAAGCCATGTGGCCATTGGTCAGTAACTTCCCCTTTCTGGGCTTTACTCTTCTCTCCTGTAAAATGAGGTGATTAGGTTCTTATTCTTCAAGGGTCTTTTAAGCTCTAATGTTATATTTGATTATAAACTCTTTTGGGACAGAGGCAGCCTGGTGTACTTTCGTATTTATAAGCTGTTCAATGAATGTCTCAAATTGAATTAGCTTCATGATGAAATCCTGGTCCCAAATTTGTGTTACAACTTCACAGTCATATGTGGTTAATCTCGATAAAGTTATTTAGCACTGGTGAGCTATTCATCTAAGTAATCTCTCCAGTTATCCTTGCCACCTATGTCTACAAAGGCCTGGCTAGATCCCCCAAGTGTCTGGACCCCACTGAGTGTGAACAAAAGCCTTTGCATTCTTGGTGCCATGGCATGTAATTAAGTGGAAAATAATTCCAGCATGGCACAGAAGTAAGACTTTATACACAAAGCAAGTAATTTTGGTTCAAATTATTCAATCATCTCATTCCATATTGTATCAACTACAGGCAAAGCTCTATGGTAGATGCCATTGAGCTTAAAAATACAAATGGAGCATGAGCCTCTGTAAGCAGTTTATCTCCAACTTAGGAAAGTCAGATATGGATGGCACTGGAATAGATACATAATAATACAAGACAGCTGGCACAACAAGGTTTCAGAGGAAGGAGATAGTGTTTTACAGAAAAGGGATCAGAAAGAGTTTCACGCATGATAGGAGGTTTAATCCAGACCTTGTAGAGAATGGATAGGACTTTATAGTCAGAAGAAGAGCCTGAGTGATGCTGCCTGAGGGCATAGTTCAAGTCTCAAAGAGGGAGCAGAGCACAAACCAGACACTGTGGCTCTTAAGTCATGTGGTGAGCAAGTGGAAGGCAGAAGGCCCTGAACACTGGTAAGGATAGGACGAGCACACACTCGCTGAGCTCAGAAAAAGCAGAAGGCGGTGGGGTGCCGAGGTGCAGGGCAAGACCAAAGCCTGGTTCTACCACTCCAGGCTATGTGAACAAGGACAAGGCAGGCAACCCTCTGGACCACAGTTTCCTCATCTGTCAAATAAAGACAGTGATAATAGCACCTCACAAGATGTGAGAGGTTCAACAGGGCCAGTTCAGGGCAAGAGTTCACCAGTGAATGGATGAGCAAGCATGGGTTAGCTGTAGATGTAGGTGATCAGGACTGAGACCAAGCCATCCATCCAATCAAGGGAAGGGAAGGGCTGGATGTGCTGGGACACCTGCTCTAAGAAGGAAAAGGTGGGGAGCCCAGAGCACTGTGTGTCTTGGGTTGGGGTCCACAGAATGAATGTGCAGAAATTGGTTAAGTTAGGCATTACCCCTTTTAAAAACATTCCCCTTTTTCTTGATTTCGAGGTGACAAGCCCCCTGGGCTGACTCCTTGGATGGTGCTCAGAAAGCAAGTGGTATTTGCAAGGCAAGCGTAGAGTTCAGTGCTCTTTGAAAGCCAGGCCAGGTCTTAGCATCATGGGTGGAAAAGGCCGGTGGTGGTTTTTCTGAAGGATGTGCACAATGGAGGTGGAGTCTGAAGATATCAGTCAGCCATGGGTGACATTTATTCAGTGCATGTGTGTGGCCCACTGTGGTGTGGAGCTGGTTCCCAGCATATGGGCTCCTCAAGAGTGTGCGACTTGGGTGGGGCCCAAATGGGCGAGGACCCCACTCAGCAGTGTGAACAGTGGCAGGGTCAATTGTGTGACACTTCACCTGAGTCACTATAGGATACCTTTGGTGTGCTGCCCCCCTGCCTCCGAGCTCTGCAAGAAGCCCTTCAGGGCCTGTGTACACGGCAAAGTCTGTTCTGTTCTGCGAGGGCTCTTGGCTGGGGCTGCATTTCTGACAGTAACGATAACACATAGGCTGTGGAGCTTCCAGGTTGCCAATTTGCCTGTCTTAACTCCTTTAATCTGCTCTGGTCACAACTCAGGCTGAGGTAGGTCTGAGCCCACTGCAAGAATATTCCTTACATTTGCTGTGGTATGTTGATGTGCACTGGGACTCTACACAGAGCTGATACTGCTTGTGATGGCCATGAACGTGCCACCATGCACGAGAATCCTCTGGGGAATGCTTGTAGAAAATGCAGACACCTGGGCCTTAGCCTGAGTTTCTGATTCAATGGGTCTCAGGTGGGCTGAGGTACTGCCTCTCTTACAGTTCCTCCAAGAGGTTCAGCTGCAGGCAGCTCAGGGACCAACTGAGAAACGCAGATTTGTGGAGTGCTTGCTATGGGCCAAGAATTGTGCTAAAGGCTACATAAGTCATTTTATGCATCCTTTAAAGTAAGTACTGTTATTATCTCCATTATACAGATACAAAAGAAAAGCAATAAAACAACCCGAGGTTTAGGTAGATTAAGTGATTTGCCCAAGATAAAAATGCTACAGAGTGGTGGCCTGGGATGAAATTAGGATGGTGTGACTTGTTTCTTTACTTAACTGCGGTGCGTCAGGTGCCGCAGCTCCAGGGTGAGTTTAGTCGATGCAGGCATTCAGAATTGAAACAAAAAATGGTTGCTGTCATGCGCGTCCTGTGAAGAGCCCACCAAACAGGCTTTGTGTGAGCAGCATGGCTGTTGATTTCACCTGGGTGCAGGTGGGCTGAGTCCAAAAAGAGAGTCAGCGAAGGGAGATGAGGGTGGGGCCGTTTTGTAGGATTTGGGTAGGTAAAGGAAAATTACAGTCAAAGGGGGGTTGTTCTCTTTCGGGCAGGAGTGGGGGTCACAAGGTGCTCAGTGGGGGAGTTTTTGAGCCAGGATGAGCCTGGAAAAGGAATTTCATAAGATAATGTCATCGCTTAAGGCAAGGACCGGCCATTTTCACTTCTTTTGTGGTGGAATGTCATCGGTTAAGGCGGGACAGGGCATCTGCACTTCTTTTGTGATTCTTCAGTGACTTCAGGCCATCTGAGCATATAAGTGCAAGTCACAGGGGATGCGATGGCTTGGCTTGGGCTCAGAGGCCTGACATTCCTGCCTTCTTATATTAATAAGAAAAATAAAATAGTGTGATGTGTTGGGGCAGCGAAAATTTTTGGGGGGTGGCATGGAGAGAGAATGGGCGATGTTTCTCAGGGCTGCTTCAAGCGGGATTGGGGGGGCGTGGGAACCTAGAGTGGGAGAGATTAAGCTTAAAGAAGATTTTGTGGTAAGGGGTGATATTGTGGGGTCGTTAGAAGAAACATTTGTCGTATTGAATGATTGGTGATGGCCCGGATGACGTTTTGTATGAATTGAAAAACTTAACGGAAGACACAGGTATTGAAGGACTAAGAACTGGCAGGACCTGGGACATCTAATTAGAGAGTGCCCAAGGAGGTTCAGCATAGCCTTGCCAGCAAAGATTATTTATTTACTTTAAGAGGAATTTAGAGTGGCGGTTTGGGATAGCACTAGGAGATATCAGCGGTGACGGCTTGGAGAAACGGTGTAAACCAGCAGTGTAAACACCAGCAGGGCATTTATGAGTAGTTGAGAACGGTGAATAGAGTATGACTAGACAGAAGACAGTAGGGATGAAAGTTTTTTGGGTGCAGTCCAAGTTGGTCTGGTGTCTGGAATGAGACTGGGACCTAACAAAAAGGAGAGTCCACACAGGAGCTCAAATGGGCTGGAACCTGCAGCATTCTGAGGACAGGCCTGAATTCTGAGAAGGGAAAGTGGCAAAAGTATTGTCTAGTCCTTTTTAAGTTGGTGACTGAGCTTGGTGAGGTGTGTTTTTAAAAGACCATTAGTCCATTCTACCTTTCCTGAAGATTGAGGACGGTAAAGGATATAAAGGTTTCGCTGAATACCAAGAGCCTGAGAAACTGCTTGGGTGATTTGACTATTAAAGGCTGGTCTGTCATCAGACTGTATAGAGGTAGGAAGGCCAAACCGAGGAATTATGTCTGACAGAAGGGAAGAAATGACCGCGGTGGCCTTCTCAGACCCTGTGGGAAAGGCCTCTACTTACCCAGTGAAAGTGTCTACCTAGACTAAGAGGTAGTTTAGTTTTCTGACATGTGAGTAAAGTCAATGTGCCAGTCCTGGGCAGCGGCAAATCCTCCAGCTTAATGTGTAGGAAAGTCGGGGGGGCTTGAACAATCTCTGAGGGGTAGTAGAATAGCAGATGGAACACTGAGAAGTGATCTCCTTGAGGATAGATTTCTAGGATGGAAAGGAAATGAGAGGTTCTAAGAGGCAGGGTAGCGGCTTGTAACCTACATGGAAGAGGAAATGACGACAGAATAGAATGGGCCTGTGAGGCTGGAAGGAGATATTTCCCTTGGTCTAAGAACCATTTGCCTTGTGTGTGAAGAGACTGATAGGTGGAAGTTTCAGTGGGGGAGGAGGTGGGAGTGGCCGATGTGAAGAAGGAAAACTGCCCTGAGGGATAGAAGTTGGAAGCTAGCTGCCTTTTTAGCTAACTTATCAGCATAAGCATTGTCCTGAGCGATGGGATCTGATGCCTTTTCATGGCTGCTTTTTTAGCTACCTTAAATGTTGTCTTGAGCAAAGGTTGGGGGAAGAAATAGATCTTGGAAGTTACGAGAACTGTAGAGAGTTGAGCATAGTGTGTGATTTTTAGGGCGTCTATCAGTATTAAAGCGGTGGCAGCTGCTGCGCGCAGACATGAGGGCTAGGCTAAAACAGTAAGGTCAAGTTGTTTGAACAGAAAGGCTACAGGACGCGGTCCTGGCTCTTGTGTAAGAATTCTGTCCGCACTAACCATGCCTAGGAAGGAAAGGAGTTGTTGTTTTGTAGAAGGGATTGGGGTTTGGGAGATTAGCCGGACACGATTAGCAGGGAGAGTAAGTATGTTTTTATGAGAATTATGCCGAGATAGGTAACAGATGAGGAAGAAATATGGGCTTGACTGAAGTAATGGGGGCTGTCTGTGAAGCTTTGCAGCAGTACAGCCTAGGTAATTTGCTGAGCCTGATGGGTGTCAGGGTCAGTCCAAGTGAAGGCAAAAGAGAGGCTGGGATGAAGGGTGTAAAGGAATAGTAAAGAAAGTATGTTTGAGATCTAGAACAGAATAATGGGTTGTGGAGGGAGGTATTGAGGATAGGAGAGTATATGGCTTTGGCACCATGGGGTGGATAGGCAAAACAATTTGGTTGGTAAGGTGCAGATCTTGAACTAACCTGTAAGCCTTGTCTGGTTTTAGGACAGGTAAAATGGGGGAATTGTAAGGGGAGTTTATAGGCTTTAAAAGGCCATGTTGTAGCAGACGAGTGATAACAGGCTTTAATCCTTTTAAAGCGTGCTGCGGGATGGGATATTGGCATTGAGTGGGGGTAAGGGTGATTAGATTTTAATGAGATGGTAAGGGGTGCATGATCAATCGCCAAGGAGAGGTATCCTATGATTGTGGGTTAACGTGGGGGGATACGAGGGGAAGAGGATGCGAAGGAGGCTTTGAACTGGGGGAAAAGGCAGCAATGAGGTATGGCTGCAGCCTAGGAATAATCAGAGAAGCAGTTAATTTAGTTAAAATGTCTTGGCCTAATAAGGGAACTGGGCAGGTGGGGATAACTAAAAAGGAGTGCATAAAAGAATGTTGTCCAAGTTGGCACCAGATTTGGGGAGTTTTAAGAGGTTTTAGAAGCCTGACCATCAATACCCACAACAGTTATGGAGGCAAGGGAAACAGGCCTTTGAAAAGAAGGTACTGTGGAGTGGGTAGCCTCCGTACTGATTAAGAAGGGGACGGACTTACCCTCCACTGTAAGAGTTACCCAAAGCATCTGTGATGGTCCAGGAGGCTTCCGAGGCAACGGGGCAGCGTCGATCTTCAGCCGCTAAGCCGAGAATATCTGGGAAGGAGTCAGAGAGCCCTGGGCCAGAGCTCCAGGGGCTCTGGGAGTGGCTGCTGGGTGAGTTGGACAGTCCGATTTCCAGTGGGGTGCCGCACAGATGGGACACAGCTTAGGAGGAATCCCAGGCTGCGGGCATTCCTTGGCCCAGTGGCTAGCTTTCCGGCACTTGTAGCAAGCTCCTGCGGGAGGAGGTTCTGCAGGAACCTCTGGCAGCTGCGGTTCAGGCGTTTGGAAGTTCTTGTGTGCTGGAGATGTGGCTGGGGTTTGTCTCACAGTGGAGGCAAGGAATTGCAACTCAGAAATAAGTTGCTACTTGGCTGCCTCTACTCTATTATTGTACACCTTGAAGGCGAGGTTCATTAAGTCCTGTTGTGGGGTTTGAGGGCCGGAATTTAATTTTGGGGGTTTATTTAATGTCGGGAGCAGACTGGGTAATAAAATAAAATGCATATTACGAATAAGACGGCCTTCTGACCTTTCAGGGTCTAGGGCTGAAAAGCATCTCAGGGTTGCTGCTAAACAGGCCATGAACTGGGCTAAGTTTTTCATATTTGATGAAAAAGAGCCTAAACGCTAACTGCTTGGGAGAGGTCGGATAAAGAAAAAGGAACATTAACCTTGACTATGCCTTTAGCTCTATCCACTTTTTTAGGAGGAAATTTCTGGGCAGGTGGGGGAGGGCTAGTCGCGGAACGAAATTGTAAGCCAGACCGGGTGTGAGGAGGGAGGTGATAAAAGGATTATAGGGTGGGGGAGCGGAGACTGAGGAAACATTGGGACCTAGCTCGGCCTGGCGAGGAGGGGAGAGGTCAGATGGGTCTGTAGAAAGGGATGATTTTTAGAAAGACTCAGCGATGCTTGGGGTTGGGACTGAGGGGACAGGCGGGAGGGAAAGAAGGAAGATTTGGGATGAGTTGCATTGGGAACAGAGACTAGGGAGGGACCGATGTGCAAAAGAATGCCTGGACGTCAGGCATCTCAGACCATTTGCCCATTTTATGACACAAATTATTTAGATCTTGTAGGATGGAAAAATCTACAGTGCCATTTTCTGGCTATTTAGAGCCATTGTCAAGTTTGTATTGGGGCCAAGCGGTGTTGCAGAAGAAGATAAGGTGTTTAGGTTTTAGGTCAGGTGTGAGTTGAAGAGGTTTTGAGTTCTTGAGAGAGCTTGACAATGGCTCTAAATAGCCAGAAAACGGCACTTTAGATTTTTCCATCCTACAAGATCTCCCTTGTCAAGGGAGAAGAAGGAGGAATGGAGGGTGGAAGGTTGCCCATAGTGAAGGAGGCAAGGCCAGAGAAAAGAAAGAGTAGAGATACAGAGAGAAGGAGTTCAGGGGTTCTTGTCCTCCAGAAAAGCGGGAAAGGGGTCAGGGAGCAGAAATAAAGTATTGGGGTGCAAAAATAAGAGATTGGGGTGCAAAAATAAGAGGGAGCGCAAAAATAGGTTCGGGGTTCTTGCCCCTCCTCCAGAAAAATAAGAGGTTGGGGCGCAAAAATAAGAGGTCGGGGTTCTTGCCCCTCCCCTAGAAAAGCAGAGAAGGGGTAGAGACAGGGAGGGTAGGGGTTGGGGTGCTTGCCCCTCCCCCAGAAAAGCGGGACTTGCCGCTTAGGGTGAAGGACAAAGGCAGGCGTCCCTGCAGCGTGGTCAGACACCCCTGAAACGTGGGTGAGTAATCAGAGAGGCGTCCCTGCATTGATTAAACACCAAGGGAAGGCTGCCTTCCCCAGTCCGTGACGGGCGCCGGCGTTTTGGGTTCCACGGATAAAACGTGTCTCCTTTGTCTCTACCAGAAAATGAAAGGAATTGAAATTAAGAGAAGGGAGAGATTGAAGGGTGACGCCAAGATGGAAAGAAGAGGCCGAGGGATAGTGAGAGAGGTTGGAGAAGAGAGTAAAAAAGGGGCCGCTTACCTGATTTAAAATTGGTGAGATGTTCGTTGGGCTGTTGGGTCTGAGGACCCGAGGTCGTAGATGGATCTTTCTCACGGAGCAAAGAGCAGGAGGACAGGGGATTGATCTCCCAAGGGAGGTCCCCCATCCGAGTCATGGCACCAAAATGTCATGCGCGTCCGTGTGAAGAGACCACCAAACAGGCTTTGTGTGAGCAACACGGCTGTTTCTTTCACCTGGGTACAGGCAGGTCGGGCTGAGTCCGAAAAGAGAGTCAGCGAAGGGAGATAAGGGTGGGGCCGTTTTACAGGATTTGGGTAGGTAATGGAAAATTACAGTCAAAGGGGGGTTCTCTTTCGGGCAGGAGTGGGGGTCACAAGGTGCTTAGTAGAGGAGCTTTTTGAGCCAAGATGAGCCAGGAAAAGGTATTTCACAAGATAATATCATTGCTTAAGGCAAGGACCGGCCATTTTCACTTCTTTTGTGGTGGAATGTCATCGGTTAAGGCGAGGCAGGGCATCTGCACTTCTTTTGTGATTCTTCAGTTACTTCAGGCCATCTGGGCGTATAAGTGCAAGTCACAGGGGATGCGATGGCTTGGCTTGGGCTCAGAGGCCTGACAGTTACAGCATCAGTTCTCAAGGAATTCAAATTCTAATATTAAAGGCATAAACGAATATTAAATGAGGAGACAAGTAATTGAAATCTCAAAATAGCGTATCACATGGAGACATGAAACAGAAAGTACTGTTTTAGTTTGTCTGTAATTTAGGTTGGCTTCAATGGCCTTTCAAAGGAAGTAGATCTTGCACTTCAATTATTTGTCTTACTCCATTTATCTTCATAACTTCTAGAAGAAAGGTGGCTTGAAAGAAACCAATCAATTTGCAAGATACAACGATTCTCTTAAGCAGTCCAGGTGGTATATTTGGGGTTGGGACATGGAAGATGCTGTGAGCCGTTCCTTCTCCCCATGACCCCACAAACTAGGGCACCATCTACACACTGAGCGCACAGATGCTCCCTGTTCTCTCAAATTCAGGTCTGAGATCCTTGGTCAGGTCACTAAAATCTCTTACTCGGAGTCAAACCTCTTCCTCGCTAAAATGGACTGGGGAACTTCTCTGTAATGGAAGAAGGAGGAGGTGCTGGAGGGAGAGGCTGGGGAGAAGGGCTAGTCTGGTAAGATTGTGATGCAGGGAGAGGCAGGCAGGAGGCCACAACAGAGGCTGTTGCCTTCATCCTCCTGCCGTTCCCAATGTCTCGAAGCTCAGAATGCTCTCCAGTGGTTTGGGGATTCTGTCCTGCTACTCTGATGCATCTTAGCCAAAGCAGATTTGCCCCTTTTCCAATAAAGGCAAACCAAAATGTAATCTATAATTATCATTACTAATTCCACTTAATTAGTCACAAGCCAGCAGCCAAATTGGCTTTCTCATAATTATCTGATAAGCAGTAAGCACATCTCATAGATTATAATTAACACTACTTAATTAAAATCTAATATACATACACCCTTTCCTCAAAATATATCTAATTTGGTTCACAACAGCAGTGGATAAAATCTCTTCTTTGGTTACCCCTACGTAAGTATTTCAAGCTGTCACTGTCCTTTCCGTCTCTGAAGAGAACTGAGGGCAAATTGTACATAGTTTGGTTATTCTTCCAGAAAGTTATAAATGTTCTCCCCAGCAGATTGAGAAAAGTCTCTAGGAAGATCCTTCCTCTCTCTTGAAGGATCTTCCCAAACTAGGGAATGCCTGGCCCGTGATGCACATGCGACTGGTTTGTGCTTCCTGCCAAGGACATCCCAGGTCCCAACTTAGATTTCTTTACATTTTCCTTACGTGGACAGTGTAGAAAAGGTCCTGTCCACCTCTACTCTAAAAGAAAAAAAATCCCCATCAAACTTCCACCAATAATCCTAGCCTAAATTTTGAAAATGAATGGAATTCAAAGCCTTTTTGAAATCCTGAATGGCTGCGATGTGCATCTTCCACCCACTGCCACCTCTAGCGCACTGAGGTTCGCAGGTGTCTGATGTTGTATTCGTGGGAGTGCTGACTGGGATTAGAAGCCAGGGCATTCACCGTGTTGAAAGTGAAAAGATCTATTCTTTGTGAAATTGCTAGCCTCCCATTCCTCAGAGACAAGCCCAGAGAACAGGTTAAAGGGGACCAGAGATAGTTATTATTTTGCATCCTCTGAAAGCTATGCTAAACAGAAGGCTAAGAGTGATGGCTACTCTTCATGTGCTGGAGACAGAAGAGGGCAAAGAGGAAAATGTGGGGAAAAACAACTGTCATGAAAAAGCAACCAAACTTTTTCTAAGTGTAGGCATCCCCTTAATGAGCAGGGGGCACTGCTGGGCTTGTAACTGACCTTCCTGTGGCAAACCACAGGGAGGGTCATGCGCAGTTAAGCTGTGCATTTCCCGAGGGTCCTGTTTTGTAAAAGTCAACCCTCTGCCATTGAGTCTTATCTGCCTCTCCCCATTCACACCCAGTCTAGTTCCTGAAGATGGGAAAACAATACGTGCCTTCTGTATGGATACCGTAGTTTACGAATGGCCAACTTATTTTTAGACAGGTTTCTTGGAGGAGGTTTTATACTCTGATTTCAGAACGTAAATGATGACAAGGAGAGCCAGCGGAGGTGTGAAATGGGCCCAAACCACTGGCCCTCTGGGGCGCTTCTCACTGCTCGCCCTGTCTTGCTGTTTTCCGCCACACTCCTGGTATTAATCATCACCAGGACAAAGTCTGCCTTTCCTGCCAGATGATCTGCTTCAGGAATGCAAGGGTCGGGATTACTTTGTTCACTGCTGCATTGCCCACTACCTCCAGAGGGTCCAACACATCACAAATGCCTAATATATTTCTGTTGAATGAATAAATGAATCAATGTCCTGTGACTTCTTTCCTATTGACAAATAAGCAAACTCACTAGCAGTGATTGCTACCCAGGGAAAACATTTGAAATCTGAACTGTGCGATTGAGCCCATTTTCAGTGATACTAAATTTCTCCTATGAAGTTCGTTTTGGATCAGAAAAAATCTAACAACAATCAGAGTAGAAACAGTGTATGTAGAATTTGTCTTGGGTGTTTCTTCTCTCTCATTACTCACTTCTCTCTGTGTACCCCAATCAGGCCATTTGGCCAGTGGGTCAGTCTACAGCAACTTTGACAGGCTTTGGGAGAGTAGGTAGATGTTGTACTGTCCATCTACTTATAGTTCCGTCAAGGGAGTAGCTGCAAGTCCCCAGAGAATGACCCTCTATGTTGGGAATTACCTTAATGGGTTTTTGGCACAAACGTTTTCCAGACATGCCGTGGGCTTCTGTTTACTTTGCCAGGTCAATGGGGTGGTGACAGCTGTGTGAATACGGGGAGAGCTCTGTCTAGGCCGTGGTTTTGCTGATGGTCCTTAGAAGCTTTTGAAGCTGTTTTGTCTTTCATCCTCTTTGCACTCCCAGGGAGATTTCCAAATGGATGCAGCTTGCTCCTCACTAGCCATTGCCCCTGAGAGGGCTCCACAGTCATCTCACCGACCATCCATTCTCCCACCAGGCAAGGACCTTTGATTTCAGTATCTTGGCTGAAAGCATTTTCATCCTGTAGGCATGATCTCAGGGGAGACACTCAGTTTATCCTGTTCTTTGACTGAAGCTGCCTCGGCCACCTAATCCGCCATCCACGCTGGGCTTGCTGTAATACGCTGGGTTTAAATAAATTATATTTTCAAAGGTTAAGACTGGATTTCAGCAGTCAACTCTCCTGCTGATGTCTCTCTTATTTTCTCAACCTAAGAAAAAGAGTGAGAGTTGGTAGGTTTATGAAGGAAAGAGGTTGTTCCTGCAATCCCATCTGTGAAGATGCTATTAATTCTTTTGCAAAATCTCGAATCCTTTCTTGTCCCTTGTGTTACTGCAGTGGGACAGAGAGGACGTTTTCTGTCTGGTGCTTCTTGTTCGGAAAGTCCATGAGCATAGGCTGGCTGTTGTGGGGCTGTCTCTTTGTTTGTACCATTTAATGCAAGAGAGAGAGAATGGATTAAAAAAAAAAAAAGAAAGTAGAAAATGGTTGGAGGAGGAGAAAGGTGAAAAGAGAGGAAGAGAAATAAGTGATTGTTTCTCCTGAGGTCTTCTCAAGAGGTGGCTGTTTGTTGTATTTGCATCCTATGTGGCTTGAAATATTTGTATTGTCTTGGGCATGATGTTAAGTGGCACACACAAAAAACCAAAAAACCAAAACCCTACACATAATAAAAAATAAAAACACAAACAATTTCTGAAACATTCAGTTGTGTAGGAATACTATTATTTTAAAAAATGCCAAAATATTTCCATGACAGCAACAGGGTATAGAAGAGCAGCCAGGGTCTCCTTGCTTCAGGCCTGGGGAGTAAAGGTGGCATGTCCCAGGGGCTGCGAAAACTTTCTTGGTAACTGTGGTAGGTGCCTGCACTGCTTGGCAGGATGTGCGTCCTTGGCAGGAGCATTCCCTCCCATATGTGTGCACGTCACAGGTACCTCCTGAGCATCCTCTCTCTTTGACATAATCTCTGAAGGAAGCAGGCGCTTGCTATGTGCACTCAAAGGCCAGTGCCCCAGCACATCCGAGTCTCCCCACCCTCCTCTCCTATATTCTCTCTCACCCTGACTTCCTGCCATCTGTCTTTTCATGCAAAGAATGAGTCTGAAAGAAGTAGGTTCAGGCCAAGTCTTGGAGGGCAACCAGAGTGAGCTGGGTTCTGCAGGTCCATGCTCCTCCAGCCCCACCCTTCTCTCCTTCAAGAATCCACCCCTCCAGGAATCATGGTTACCTTGCCCCGTACCCCCAGCCGCAGTAGGGCTTGAGATGCCTTTTCGGTGCTTCCACAGCATCCTATGATTTTACCGGACTTTAAACTTACTACAGTACAGGAAACTCATCTAATTCTTCTTCTTTTACATGAGACCGTAATCTCTTCAAGAATAACATGCTTACCTAGAACAGTGGCTGGTAAACAGCTGGTGATGGATAACAGCCTTTTGAATTCATAAATGAAAGCCATTCTAGTTGTTAACTTTAGAAGCAGGTGGACCTGATAAAAATGAGAAACGTGATTGACAGCTGGGATTTTTACAATGTGTGTTACAAAGGGTCCATCTACTTTCCTCTCTGGGCTCCGGTCCTTTGTAGCAGACTGTGATATTCTTGGCGTGAATCACGTACCATGCATTCTAGTTCAGTCAGATACTGGCCAGTTAAGAGCTCTCAAGGGATATTAAATTCATGTTTACATTAAGAATATAACTATTTATGATAACAAGACATAAGGTAATTTACTCATTAAATGAAATAAATAGTAACAGCAAGTAGGAAAAAATAGAATGTAAAAAGATGATGGGGTCTTCTATGTACCAAGGAGTTGTACTGTTTCTATTGTTAGCTAGTCAGTAATAGCTTTGCTTTAACCCTTTTTAGCTCAGCTCATTCTCAATTAGTTTAATCCGTTCCAATCACAAACATGTCTTTATTAAAGTGTTACTCTCTCAAATATTGTGCTGAGTATAGTGTATTCTTAAAAAGCTTTATAAGTGTGTACAACATTTCCTTCTTCTTTTTCTGGTTATTAGTATGCAGATAGTTCTTGGGAAGCCAACCCTTCCACCAGCCCTGCCCATGTGGTTTGGATGCACTGGGCACAAAGCTAGCTCCAGAGATGGCCAGTGAGCCAGGCCTGGTCAATGCAAGCAACAAGAAATAGGCAGGGGCCCAGATCTGTCCCGTGAGACTGAACTCTGAGACTTATGTGGAACAGTTGGGAGGATTATGCATAGAGATCTCAAAATGGCTCCCCTTTCTTTCTGACTCTCGTCTGATTTTGTTTTCCTTTGTTCTCTGTGGGGTGCTTTTTTGTGTAACAAAATACGAAGTAACCTTGTTCACTAACCAATCCCTATTTCCTTGTCTCTAAGTACTTGACTCAGCAATTCAACTTTTTAAAGGGGTTGAAATTATTTAAAATTGCAGGCAACTTTAAAGTCAGCAAACCTATTTAGCCTCACAATTTTAAAGTAAGAATGAACAAACATTTTCACAGCAACTTCGATGCTGCAGGAGAAAGCTAGCCTCCTTTTATCAAACAGACACAATGTGTTTTGTTTTCAATGGAGGCCATCTCCTCATCCTCAGGTCTCTCTGTCTGGGTTTATTTAAAATTTGAGACTAGGTTAGGTTTCTGTGCTGTTTCCTGCTATTAACCTTTGTCAACCTTGTTGCCTGCCCTAGGGTGAGGCCAAAGTCAAGTTCCAGAAGTAGTCTAGTGATGTTACACGCTGTTATACACTCATCTTTCCTGAAGAATGATTTGAAGTCTCAGTCTTTGTGAGCTCCCAGTATGAAATAGGGAGAGACAGTCCCAGGCACAGAAAATGCAGCATCATTATGGTTCTTTGTTCCTTGGAAAAGTGGTCAAATGTTGTCCCTTGGGTTAACTGTGGGCCGTTAGTGTGTGGGCAGGTGGAGCTGGACGCGGAATCACTGGAGGGCTGGGACAGGGCTGGGGAAGGGTGGTGCAGCAGTGCTTCCTGCTCAGGTTATTAGGATCCTGTCAGTATCTCCATACCCGGGGAGGAGATTGCCAATTGCTGCAGGGTCTGTTCACAGATATTTTCAGCTAATCTTGGACTTTCATTTGCCAGAAACACTGGAAGATTTGTCTTCACAGATGAGAAAAAATGAAAGGATTCCTCAGAGTAGGAAGACAAAACATAATTGCCACGGGCTATTTCTGGATCCGAGGACTATTTGGGGCTCTGCTGGCAGTCTCAGCATTCAGACTCAGCAAGACACCCTGTTGAGCCTGGGTGATGTGGCCCTGAGAGCTCCCCGATCCCCTAAAACAGCTCCCAGCTGAGCAGAATGGCAGCCGAAGATCGGGATTGGCCTGATCTGCATCACATCATTATGGAAGTAAGAGCGATTCCCTTGGTGGCGGAAACCTCTTCCCAACCTTTGTCCAGGTGGTTCCGTTCGTGGCGGAAACCTCTTCTCCACCGTTGCCCAGGTGGCAATGACTCTCTGAAACGCTGCTCCCTAAATGCCCTCAGGACTTTCTTGTGCCTGACTGGGACCATGGAAGCAGTGCTGCTTCCTCCAAGACACATGGCCCATGGTCTCCTATTTCTCTGTGATCCTGAGAAGATAATGCAGAGAAATGCATTTCTATTGAGAAGCCATATTTTACCATTGAAGTTTCACCAGGCAAAGGCTTGGCCCGGCTTCTGGCATTTGCAGAGGATTTGAGGATTAGTGGTAAAATGTTGTGTGCAGAAAAGAAAAGCAACTAAAAGAGCTTCATATCTGAAAGACAGTGTGTTAAAAGGGTTCACTTGTCTTTTTGACAGTAGAAAAAAAAAATCAAACTTAACTTTTCATTCTCACTTCCATCCTCTAATCCACATCCTTAAACTACAAGTATCTTTTCTCTACTCCCTCTGTCCTCAACGACTCCTGACCCCAGTCTCTCTTTATAGCATATCCATGTTTTGAAAATAACCTATTCAATTTTAGACCCCATCGTGAGCATCATGGAAACATTTTACTATTCTGTTTCTCAGATCTTTATGACATAATCCTTCTGTTTCAGCTCAAGTAGTCTGTAAAATATGCTGTAAGTATTCTATTGCTTATTCCACTCCAGTTTTTTACTCTTTTTTTTTTTTAAGAAATCATGTTTCATATTTTAAAAGATACAGAAGAGAATACAGTGGAATATCTGTGTCTTTCTTCCATCCCTATACCTCAGCCAACCAGTTCCCTCTCCCAAGATGATCAATGTCATTAGTTCTCAGTATCCTTCCAAAATCTTATATGCATATACAAGCCGATATTCTCTCTAGCTCTCTGTCTCTTCCTCTTACATAAATGATAGCATACAATATACTCAGTTCTGCATCTTGCCCTTTTACCTACCAACATTTCTTGGAGATCACTCCATATCAGTATATAAAGACTTCTTCAGTCTATTTTGCATATTCCTTTGATTGCTTCTCCATCCATTCCATTCTTTTGCTTCTCTGAAATCTTCCTTTCAAGTTTTGACTTCAGTGCTACTTCTCTTAGGAAGCCATCCCTGGTCATTCCAACCTCCCAGTGATCCCTCCCAATGCTGAGCTATAGACTTTTAGCTTTGTTTTGTTTGAGTTAGTTTGTTTTCTGAACTACTCATTTCCTGTATTGCTAGCTGTCTTTAATGTTCTTGAGTTGTAGCTTTCCATATAGATTGTGATGTCTTCAAGGACGGGGATCATGTCTTATCCTGCTTTGTGGCTCCTATAACACTACATCATCTAACAGAAGCCTTTTCCTTAGTAGGGATGCAGTTAGTTTGTTGATTTGGTGGACAGCTCAGGGAACAAAATTTGCCAACTCTCTGCCTTTTCAGAGAGTCTGTGTCAGGGACCAACTTTGTTTGGATTGACCCTGAATGACTCTCTAGTCACAAAAAGTCTTCGTAAGCATCTCTGGAAATGCAAGTAAGTGTGGCTTACCTGAGCAAGGCACAAAGGACTGCATTCCCATCCTGTTTGCCTTCAATGGTTAGTTGCTCTTTTCACTTTTTCCTCTGAAAGTCAGCCTATAGGTGGGGTCTGCCAAAGCACAAAGTGCAATAGAAAGATTAGCTCTAGTGGTCAGATGTGTTAGGGTCAAGCCCACTTTAGGATGATTGACAGAGTCACGTCATCCTGCTAGGTTTCCAGAAATCCTACTGCTGGTCAGGGCTGCAGGGACCAGGGAAAAAAAGGACATCACACTTTGCCACCTTTCTCACCTGCCCTCCTTCCTTGTGACATTTGCCAGATTGTCTGGGACCAGCTGTGTGAGCTGCATCTGTCACAGGGATGGGGGAGCTGTGTGGCTTTTCCACCCTCTGGTCAGCTTCTCTCTGGGGACTTTCTCCACCATGAGATTGTCCTTAGATGAAGCAAATAATTTCACATTAGTCTAATTAATTCTAATAGACTCATTAGTTCAGTCTTAGAGCTCATTCTCAAGGGAGTGATGGTCAAAAGCTGTGAAGAGTGTTTTGTGAGAAAATCATGTTGTTTTCTTTCACGTTGGGATTTCAAACTTGACTTCTGGGATTAAAAAAAAAAAAATCTCCAGTTTCATGGAGTTCCATTAGCTTCAGTCCCAAACCATAGAGTCAACATCCTCTGATGAAGGTTTCCCCTTGAAAATGGAGGTTTTTGCCATTGTTCTGGGATTGCAGGGCAGGTAGAATAAATCAGGTATCAACTTTAAGCAGCTTATTGCAGTGTAATTTGGGAAGACTAAATGTAAACAAATAAAATGATGACTACTGTAAGGCAATGCTGTCTAAGTGTCAGAGACTATAGGAATTTTAAATGTTTAGAGGTGGCAGAGATTATTGTGAACTTAGTTGGTTCTGGAAAACCTTCTTGAAAGACTCCTTAACAAGGAGCAGAATTTTATAAGAGACAAAGAAAGGTGAGAGGCGTTTAAGGTACAGAGGAGAGCATGTGCCAGTAGGATCTATAAAAACCTGGGTTTTTCATAAATAGTCGGAGGAGCACTTGAGCTGAAGGGGAACTTCTGTGTTGGAGATGAGGGCATTGCACGCTTAGAAAGCCAGTTGGGTCAGACTGAGGAATCTGAAGGTCAAGTTTAGAGATGAGGATTCTTCCTGAAAGTAATGAAAACTCCTCAAGGCCTTGTTGTGAAGAGAAAACAATTGGAGCAATTGTTTAGGAAAAACAAACAGGTGATAACATATGGCGTGAACTGAAGTGGGCTGAGGCTGGAGTAGGGTGAAACTGGAGCAAAAAGGAACGAGCTAAGAAGCTTTTGTATGACAGCAACGTGTCATCATGTGTGAACATCACAGAATGCACTTACACACACCTAGATGGTACAGCCTACTACACACCTCAGCTGTACAGTGGGGCCGACTGCTCCTAGGGTACACAACTGCACAGTATGTCACTGTGCTGACACTGTAGGCAACTGGAACTCAGTGCTAAGAACTGGTGTCTCTACACATAGAAAAGGTACGGTAAAAAATACCATATTATAATATTATGAGACCACTATCAAATACGTGATCCACCCTTGGCCAAAATATCATTATGTGGAGCACAAATGTAGTTATTTCATGTCATTTGTTAGCAAGGGGGTATAAAGATACAAGTATTTCTGAGAAAAGTAGCACTTATCTAGTCATTCATACCTTAGAGTGAATGAACAGATCTGATTCTCTATTGGGAGAGAATGTGCAGCCTAAGCCACCCCCAGCTCACCAGGGCAGGGTGGGTGGGTGCACCAGTCTCTGGGACAGAAGCCACAGCCTTCAGTTCCTGGGTGACTATCCTACCATTTTTCCCTGTGGGATGATGCTTATACTTCACAATGAATGTTCCTGATTATCAGTAATTATTTTTTTTTTTTTTTTTTTTTTGAGACGGAGTCTCGCTCTGTCGCCCAGGCTGGAGTACAGTGGCCGGATCTCGGCTCACTGCAAGCTCCGCCTCCCGGGTTCACGCCATTCTCCTGCCTCAGCCTCCCGAGTAGCTGGGACTACAGGCGCCCGCCACCTCGCCCGGCTAGTTTTTTTTTTGTATTTTTTAGTAGAGACGGGGTTTCACCGTGTTAGCCAGGATGGTCTCGATCTCCTGACTTCGTGATCCGCCCGTCTCGGCCTCCCAAAGTGCTGGGATTACAGGCTTGAGCCACCGCGCCCGGCTATCAGTAATTATTGTTTTTTCCATAATATTGTCTACTGTCACCTGCAGGGCAGAGCTGCTGAACATATTATACTGCTTACCTATCCTCTTCATCCCAACCCAAATGGAGAGCCTGTAGATGATTTCACAAGGTAGAGAAAGGGGCTGGGGGAGAAATGAACAGAATGTTTGTGAAGTGAGCTCTTGAATGCTTGTCAAAAAGCCTTTTCCTCTCAGCTATCCCAGAGGAACCCATTATCTCCTGGGGCCAAGGTGCCTGCAAGGGCTCTCAGCCAAACACAATTTGTATTCTAATCCCATTTGCTTTAGACATTTTCCCCAGGGCTTCACTGTCACTTTTAAATCTGGTTCTGAGAGCTCCTCAGAGTCAGTCATCTGGACCCGACACCCTTCCTCCAGCCAATGCCACCCTTGGCTAAATCCTAGAAGATTTGGGAGGCTCTGCTCATGCCTCCTTGCTGCTGCAGCAGTCACTGCCTTCCTGGGCCATTCCAGGAAGATCTGAGTGTGTTGGGAACCAGAAAGAGTTGCTGTTATGACTTTGACAGTCTCACAGCATCTGTCTCCACTGCCTGTCCCAGCATCCTTTCTTCACCTGTAGGAAAAGAGCCACGTTTGACACCTGTCTTTGCAGGTAGGGGTCTGAGAGCCATGGGAGGCACTTGGCAAGCACAGTGCTGGGTTTTGACCCTGCCGCGGGACCCTGGAGAGGTGGTGGCAAGCATCCTGGAAGCCGTGCACATTGCCGTCAATGAAGGGCAAGGAAAAACTCCTTAAATTCTTCTTGTTTTAGAACTTCTACTTCATTTCAAACCACAGCACTAACATTTGCAGCCAGCCCTTATCACCTAGCGTCTCTTATTTTGAGAGCATTTCCTGCATGCCAGGTACGAGGAGCCTTACGTGATGTGTTGTTTGCCATCCCTACTGTCGAGATGACAAAGTTGCAGGTCCCAGAGGTAGTAAGTGACCAGGGAGGAGGAGACTCAAATCTGCTATTATATGAAAGATCTATTGTGATGTAAACAAAGCTGCCATTTGTTCCCTCCTTCTAACTGCTTTCCAAGGTCCCAACAGCAGAACGACTGTTGTCTTTTCTTCAATTTGGAGTGTGAGGGAATTCATTGAACAATTGGCCAAAGAAGTTGGGCACCCTGAATTGGTAGTGTCACAGAAGAAGGCTAGGGAGTCAGAGACTGCCACTCAGGATGTATGAGAACAGGCTGATATCTCAGTTTGGTGAAATGAGAATGGTACCACTTGATGAGCCATTGAAAGCACCTGCCATGGGATGAGGGCGGTACTCAATAATTCTTACTTCCCTCTCTGGCCATCCTTCTTTATTTTGGGGAGATTCTCTTCCAGTCTTTAAAAATATTATTAATACAGTGTTTGGGCCATTGTAGACATTCAATACCTAACTGCCAAAATGACAAATAACTATAAATGTACAAACATATTCAATTTATTTTCATTTGACTTGCTTGAGGACTTTTTTTAAGATTTTAGTGACATGCTCAGAGGACTGAGAATGCAGAAAGAGGTGGGAAGTGATTTGTAAAACCAAGTATGGACAGCTCTGAGGATGCCTAGGAACCCCAAGACAACTTCCATTCATATCATGAATCCTATTGTATTTTGCACTTGAAAGAGAAGAGCAGGGATGAAAACGATCAGCTCTCTAAGGGCAGAGGATTTCTGTGCATTTTGCCCAGCACTGGGCCTGGCAATGCACTTGTAGGAAGCCACTGTCTTAGGGGTGCACTGGGAATGCCCCTTGAATGTTCCCAATGTTCTCAAACTTCCTCAGGAGAGCAGTGGGTTAATTCATGGTTCACAGATGTTCAACTGCATAACAGATGCAAAAAGCAACAGCTTTCTTAAATGAACTTTTTTGGGGAAGAAAAAATAACAGTAGTTAACTTTTTTGGAACACCAAACTAAATATAAATGTCTGTTTAAAAAAACAAAACAGAACTCTACCCGAGGATATGCCGGAAGGCTTTAAAGCAGTGGGTTTCCATTTTCTTCCACTGGTTACATGAGATGGGACGTTCCTTTGGGAGCCTTGATGCCGCCTGTATTGTCTGTTAGACATTAGATAGGGACACTGCCTTCTTCTTTCTTCCTCTTCACTCCCACCTTCTTGTCATTCAAGTTACTAAATCCTAAGTATTAGTATATTATCATTGAAATTTATCTAAATTTGCATTAATATGAAGAAATGTATTTTTTGTACATTCTCTAAATTGAGAAAAAAGATGTGGCTGATATTTGACTACACAGGTGAGTTTAAAACTTTTTGGCTTGGTAGCAAATGTTCCCATAGTTTAATCCCAAACTGTCTTGTTGGGTTTATTTTCTACCGTCCTGTAGAATGGCCTTTTGCTTCAGCAAAACTGGTTTCTTGGCCTCCCAAATGTGTGCTTCCACTGGCCATCTCCTTAAGAATCCTACCCATTTGCTAAGGTCACGGTTCAGGTTCTACTTCTTCCAGAAGAGATCACCATAACCACAATGACTTTGCCTTCCTCCAATCTAAATAGCTTGTTTTCTGTACCCATGACTTAGCCTGTCTTGTTTGAAACCACCAGGTTTGTGGGGATTGGCACAGCAGCAACAGGTAATGAATACACACACCATGCTCATCCTAGTGTCCCAGTCTTTACTGAGTCTAGCCCCTCACCCTCATGTCACTGTCAAACTGCAGCCACGGCTCAGAGCTGCGACACCTGAGGCCAAGAGCCTTGATATCAAGGCCTGCCTTACCCTCTACCTCATTTCCATCATTCAATCAAATGACAGATCCTGAATATCTCTCAGAACCAGCAGCCTCCACTCTCATACCACCATCTTAGGTTACGTCACTGTAACCTCTCACTTAGGTTTCTGAAAGCGTGCTAACAGATGTCCCCCTCCTCTGTGTTCCTGGGGTCTGTCCTCCACTTGCGTCCATCTCAGCCACACAGCCGTTATCTCAGTTTCTCATACATCTCATGCTTACTCTTTCTTGCCTTGGACCTTTCTTCCCACATGATGCCATTCTGGACATTAATGCCTTGAGGTGTTCCTCCTCCATTTCCAAAGATTCTGACCCTTCCTCATACTTAAGGTTTCAGCTGAAGGGAAGCATTCCAGAAAGCCTTCCACATCCAGTGAGGGTCTCCTGCCATGTGGCCCCAGAGCACCCCACATTTCTCTTTTCACATCCATCATATCTTCTTACAATTCACTATTTCTTGCCTATTTTTTCTTGTTTGACTGAAAGCTTTATTTTGCTTGCCATTGTATCCTAGGGACAAAAACATTACCTGATGAATAGCGGTGAAAAGAAAGAATAAATGAATAAGCAAGTGGATGTGGACTGACTGGAAGACAATGATTACAAAACGGCAAGGGCTTTGGGTGGTTGCATTTGAATACTTTAAATGTTGGAGTCTTGCTTTATGAATAATAGAGAACATTTTCAGGTGTTAAAGAATGTGGAAGGCATAATTAAGTTGATGACTGAGGAAAATGAAGTGACAGCTTATGTGAAGGATGGATTAGAGTTGGAGTTCCTCTTAGAAGGTGATCTATAGGCCGGGCGCGGTGGCTCAAGCCTGTAATCCCAGCACTTTGGGAGGCCGAGATGGGCGGATCACGAGGTCAGGAGATCGAGACCATCCTGGCTAACACGGTGAAACCCTGTCTCTACTAAAAAAAAAACAAAAAACTAGCCGGGCGAGGTGGCGGGCGCCTGTAGTCCCAGCTACTTGGGAGGCTGAGGCAGGAGAATGGCGTGAACCCGGGAGGCGGAGCTTGCAGTGAGCTGAGATCCGGCCACTGCACTCCAGCCTGGGCAACAGAGCCAGACTCCGTCTCAAAAAAAAAAAAAGAAGGTGATCTATATTCCCAACATATAAATATGGAACTCTGCACCAAGATATTGAAAGCATAAATGGGACCAGTAGATAGATATGAGCTCTGGGGAAAAAGAATTAATAGAACACAAAGATATGTTGAATGTGGAGATGTTGATGAAGATGTGGCCCAGGTCAGTTGCCAACCATCACCTCGCTTTGTTGAAGAGTTACTTCAATGTTTTGAGTCCTCTTGAATCTTTTCATGTAATTTGCTTAGTTTTAATAGTCAGCACTGTATTTGATCATTTAATTTTTTTAAACTTTTTTTTGGAGAGCCAAGGTCTAAACTACTTCTTGGCCCAATTACTCCATCAGCTAAATTTGAAGTAGGTCCTCAGTTGGGCACATTGCAGGTGTCGGTATAGCTGAATTGAATGAACATGCTTATTGAGAGAGCTGGAACACGGCATAGACCTTGTCTTCCACTCCACAGGCAGCATCTACAAGGCTTTCTTTTAAAATTTAGTTAATTAAAAGGTATTTTAATATTAATATTTGGTGTTGTGAGATGGAGCTCTTACACTGCTGGTAGGAGTATAAATAGGAAATCCTTTCAGGAGGGCAGTGTGTATCAAAAGCCCTTAAAATAATGTTGTTATTGTCTTTTTAAAATAACCGTTTTTAATTGTGGTAAAATATAAATAACAAAATTTACCATTTTAAGGATTTTTAAGTGTACACTTCAGTGGCATCAAGTACAAATCATGGTGCAACCATCGCAATAATCCATCTCCAAAACTTTTATTATCTTCCCAAACTGAAACTCTCTACCCATTAAACAATAATTTCCCAATTCCCTCTCTGACCATTCCCTGGTGGCTCTCCTTCCACTTTTTACCTCTTCATTTATTTTCTGTTTTTTTTTTTTTTTTTGGTTTTTGTTTTTTTAACTGTATATTCCAAACCTAGGTGGTTTTATTTTTTTATTATTTTTATTTTATTTTATTTTATTTTATTTTGAGCCTGATGTCATGAAATCATACAGTGCTTGTCCTTTTGTGGCTGGCTTATTTTACTTAGATAGTGCCTTAACGTTTTATCCAGGTGTGTCGTAATTTTCTTCCTTTCTAAGGCTGGATGATATCTGGCTGTGTGTACATACCACATTTTATCCATTTATTCTTCAATGGACGTGGGTTGCTTCTACCTTTTGGCTATTGTAATGAACGCTATTCTACACATGGCCACATAAATGTTTGTTCATTTTCTTGCTCTTAGTTCTTTCAGATATATACACAGAAGTGAAATTCCTGGACCACATGTCAATTTTATGTTTCATATTTTGAGGAATCACCATAGTGTTTTCCACAGTGGATGCACCATTTTACATTTTTACCAGCAATGCTACAAGGATTGCAATTTTTCTACATTCTCCCCTCCACTTGTTATTCTCTGATATTTTAATAATATCCATATCAAAGGGCCTGAAGAGGTATCCCATTGTGGTTTTGATTTGCATTTCTCCAATAATTAGCATGTTGAGCATCTTTTCACGTACTTATTGCCATTTGTACATCTTTGGAAAAATATCTATTAAAGTCCTTTGCACATTTTTAAGTTGGATTTTTGGCTTTTATTGTAGAGATGTAGTAGTTCTTTATATATTCTGAATATTATCCATTATCAGATATATAATACGCAGTTTTTGTTTTTTTTACTCCATAGATTGCAGTTTCACTCTGATGATACGGGTCTTTGATGTACGAATGTTTTTAATTTTGATGAAGTCCAATTTATCTACTGTTTTTGTTGTCTGTGTTGCATACCCAAAAAATTATTGCCAAATCCAATGTCATGAAAATTTTTCTTCATGTTTTCCTCTAAGATTTTTATAGTTTTAACTTTTACATTTAGGTCTTTGATCCATACTGTGTTGATTATCTTTTAATAATTTTTGACTTATTTTATTTGTTTGCAGCCATTACTGAATCTGGGAGAGTTCATTTTTGTATGTGGCATAAAGTAAGGGTTGAATTTCATATTTTGCAGATGAATATCTAGTTTTCTCAAACTTTTTATTGAAAATACTATATTTTCTTCATTAAATGATCTTGGCACCTTGTTTAAAATTATTTGACAATATATTTTACGGTTTATATCTTGGCTCTTTGTTCTATTCCGTTGGTTTGTAAGTCTGTCCTTATGCCTGTTCCATGGTTTAGGCTACCAAAGCTTTATAGTAAGTTTTGATATCAGGAAGTGTGAGACCTACACCTTTGTTTTTCTTTATCATGATTGTATTGACTCTTGGGGTTTCTTGAGTTTTCGTATGACTTTTAGAATAAATTTTTCAATTCTTACAAAAATATCACTGGGGTATGGTAGAGATTGTGCTGAATCTTTAGATTGCCCTGGGTAGTGTTGACATCTTAACAACTTTAAAGCTTTCAATCCATGAACATGGATTTTCTTTCCATTTATTTCTATTTTCTTAAGATTTTTCAGGAAGATTTTGTAGTTTTCACTGTACAAGTTTTTTGCTTCCTTGGTTTCACTAATTTTACTCTTGATTTTACTGATTTTCTCTATTACCTTTAATAGTTAAGTTTATTCTTAAGTATTTTATATTTTTGATGCTATTGCAAGTGGAATTGTTTTTTAATTTCCTTTTTGAATTGTTCACTATTAGTATATAGAAGAGCAACCACTAATTTTTGCATGTTGATTTTGTATGTTGTGACTTTGCTGAATTGATTTATTAATTCTAACAGTGTTTTGTGTGTGGGTGCATATGTGTGATACTTAGAGTTTTTTACATATAAGATGGTGTCATCTACAACCAAAGATAATTTTACTCCTTCCATTAGAATTTCAGTGACTTTTATTTCTTTTTCTTTTCAAATTGCTCTGGCTTGTACTTCTAGTACTATTTTAAACACAAGTGGTGAAGGCAGGAATTCTCGTCGTGTTATTGAGCTTAAAAAAAGAAGTTCAGTTTTTCACCATTACGTATAATTTTAGCCGTGGGTTTCTCATAGATGGCTCTTACTCAGTTAGATTTTTTTTCTAGTTTGTTGAGTGTTTTTATCATAAAATAATGCTAAATTTTGTCAAATGCTCTTTCTGACTCAAATGAAATGATCATGAATTTTTCCCTCCTTAATTCCATGAATTGTGATTTATTAGATTGACTGACTTTCTTATCAATGTATAAAACCACCTTTACATTTAAGGAATAAATCTCTTTTTGTCACAGTGTATAACCCTTTTAATATGCTGTTGAATCCTATTTGCTAGTATTTTCTGGAGAATTTTTGCATCAGTATTCATAAGTGATATTGATCACTAGTTTTCTTTTCTTCTAGTATCTTTGTCTAACTTTGATACAGGATAATACTGGCTTCATAGACAGAGTTAGGAAGCATTCCTTCCTCTTCAATTTTTTTTGGAAGAGTTTAAGGTGTTGATTCTTTAAGTGTTTGATATAATTTACCAGTGAAAGCATCTGTTCCTAGCTTTTTATTTGTTGTGAGTTTTTTGATTATCACTTCAATGTCCTTACTAGTTATAGGTCTCTTCAAATTTTTTATTTCTTCGTGATTCAGTCCTGATAAAGTGTGTCTTTCAAGAAATTTGTTCATTTGGTAATCCAGTTTCTTAGTGTACAACTGTTTATAGTACTTCTTATAATCTTTTTTATTTCTGTCAAATTGACAATAATATTCCATGCTGATTTTTTGTCTTCTTGCTCCTTTTTTTAGTCAACCTAGCTAAAAGTTTGTCAATGTTGCTAATGTTTTTGAAAAACCAACTCTTTATTTTACTGATTTTCTCTATTGTCTTTTTAAATATTTTTATTTGTCTTTAATCTTTATTAATTCCTTCCTTCTGCTAGTTTTGGAGTTACTCTTTTCTCCTTAGTTTCCAAAGGTATAAAGTTAGGTTATTGATTTGAGACCTTTTGTCTTAATAAATGCATGCTTTTACAGCCATAAATTTTCCTCTTAGCTCTGCTTTTGCTGCATCTCATAAGTTTTGGTATGTCAGGCATGTCATGTTTTTATTTTTGTTTTTCTCAAGATATTTTATAGTTTTCCTTGTGATTTCTTTTTTGGTTGTTTAAAGATATGTTGATGAACTTTAATATATTTGTGTATTTTCCAGTTTTCCTTCTGCTGTTAATTTCTCATCATTCCATGGTGATCAGAACAGACAATTTGTATTATGTCAATTCTTTTTCAATTTATTAAGACTTTTTCTGTTGCCTAACACGAGTTATCATGAAGAGTGCTCCAAGTGCACTGGAGAACATGTATATTCTGTTATTGCCGGATGAGGTGTTGTGCGTATGTGTGTCAGGTCCAGTTGGTTATAATGTTGTGGAGAACATGTATATTCCGTTGTTGCCGGGTGAAGTGTTGTGCATATGTGTGTCAGGTCCAGTTGGTTATAATGCTGCTCAATTTCTCTGTATTCATATTTGATCTTCTGTCTGGTCATTCTATCCATTACTGAAAGTGAAACATTAAAGTTTCCTGCTATTTTAGAGTTATCTATTTCTCCCTCCAATTCTTTCATGTTTACATCTTATAGTTTGGAGCTCTGATGTTTGATGCATATATGCTTATAGTTGTTGGCAAATTAACCCTTTTATCATTACATAATCATTATTTGTCTCTTATAACAGTTTTTAACTGTTATACAAATTATTTAACAGATTATTTTGTCTGTTAAACAGATTATTTTGTCTGTTATTAGTTGGTCATTTTTGTGCTGGTCTCTTTTGTTTTGGTTACTATTTGCATAGAATACCTTTTCCCATCTTTTCACTTTCAACTTATGGATGATATTAAATCTAATGTGAGTCTTTTATGTATAGCATATGCTTGGAGAATCTCTTACGTATAGCATATGCTTGGATTCTTTCTTTCAATCAATTCTGTCAATCCATGTCTTTTGATTGGGGAGTTTAAGCCACTTACATAAAGTAACTACTGATAAGGACACTTTTTGACATTTTGTTGTTTTTTGCTGTATGTCTTAGAGCTTTTTGTGTCCCTCATTTTTTGTATTACTGTTTTCCATTTTGTTTACTTGATTTTTTTATAGTAACACATTTTGAATTTCTTCTCATTTCCTTTTGTGTATATTCGATAAATATTTTCTTTGTGGTTACTATGGGGATTATATATAACACTCTAAAGTTATGACAATCTTTGTTAAATTGATGCCAGTGTACTTTAGTCACATACAAAAACTCTGCTTCTTTACAGCTCCTCCTCCCCAAACACTTTATGTTGCCAAGGTCGCAAATTACATCTTTATACATTATGTTCCCATTAACATAGACTTATAATTCTTTTTGCTTTTGGCTTTTAACTAACACATAATAATTAAAAGTGGAGTTACAGACCAAAATTTCTGTTAATGTATTTATGTTTACTGGAGAATTTTTTATATATATACACACACACACACACATATTTACACACATATATGTATATATGTATATACATATGTACGCACACACATATATAAGTGTGTAGATATATATATTTTTTTCTCAAGATGGAGTCTTGCTCTGTTGCCCAGGCTGGAGTGCAATGGCGCAATCTTGGCTCACTGCAACCTCCACCTCCTGGGTTCAAGCAATTCTACTGCCTCAGCTTCCCAAGTAGCTGGGATTACAGGTACGTGTCACCAAGCCCAGCTAATTTTTTGTGTTTTTAGTAGAGATGGGATTTCACCATGTTGGCCAGGCTGGTCTCAAACTCCTGACCTCATGTTCCACCTGCCTAGGCCTTCCAAAGTGCTGGGATTACAGGCGTGAGCCACCGGACCTGCTAAGAACTTTATATTTTGACAGAGTTTTGAGTGTTCTTTCTTTCAACTTAAAGGACATTCATTAGCATTTCTTCTGGAACAAGTCTATTGGTAATGAACTACGTCTGCTTTTAGTTATCTGTGAATGTCATAATGTGTTTCCTATTTTTGAATAACAGTTTTGCTATATAGAGAATTATAATACAGAGTGAGACCATATAAAATTATACATATATAAAATACAGAGTAAGACCATATATATATATATGGTGTCTTAAAGCATATATATGCTTTAAGACAAATATAACATTAAAAAATATAAAAACATAAAAAAAATAAAAAGAGGCCATAAATATATGGTCTCACTCTGTTGCCCATACTGGAATGCAGTGGCATGATCATGGCTCACTGCAGCCTTGACCTCCCAGGCTCAAGTGATCCTCCCTCCTAAGTAGTTGGGACTACAGGCATGCACCACCATGCTCGGTTAATTTTTAAATTTTTAATTTTTTTGCAGAAATGGAGTTTCACTATGTTGCTCAGGCTAGTCTTGAACTCCTGGCCTTGTATGATCCTCAGCTTTGACCTCCCAAAGTGCTGGAATTACAGTGATAAGCCACTGCACCCAACCTAGAGTCTCGATTGATACTTCCAGAAAAATTTTAGCACCTTAAATATATCATCTAATTTTCTCTGGCCTGTAAGTTTTTTTGCTGAGAAATCCACTTACAGTCTGTCCTGGATTACTTGTACATGACACGTCACTTTCTTTTTGCTCTGTTCAAGATTATCTTTGTCTGTGTCAACAGGTTGATAATAATGTGTCTTGGGGTGGGTCTCTTTGGGTTAATCCTACTTAGACTTCTTGTATTTGCGTGTCCATATTTATCTTCACACTTGTGAAGCTTTTGTCCATTATTTCTTCAAATAACTTCACTGCCCTTTTCTCTCTTTTCTCCTCCTGGGACTCCGATAGTACATATTTTGTCCACTTGATGCATCGTAAGTTAATTTTTTAATAGTTTTTCCTTTTGCTCTTCAGAATTGATGATTTCAAATGACCTGTCTCGAAGTTCAGTGATTTAATTTTTTTTTTTTTTTTTTGTCTGATTGGGACAGCCATGCACCAGGATTTCTATTATTTATTTTAATTTTTGTCTCTTTGTTGATATCATTTTGTTCGTATATCTTTTTCCTGATTTCCCTTAGTTCTTTGTCTACATTTTCCTTTAGCTTTTTGAGCATATTTAAGACAAATGTTTAAGAAGTCTTTGCCTGGTCAGTCTGATACCTATTTTTCTTCAGGGATGATTTCTGGAAATTATTTTGTTTCTTTTATTGGGCCTTTTTTTAAATGTCTTGTGATTGTTTATTGAAAATTGGGCATTGAAAACACATCAACCTTCCCATTCTTGGCAGGCTGACATGGAGGAGTTTCACTAATTAGGGGGCCTTTCAGCCTCGGAATCAGCCTGGAGGGAGGCTTAAGATATTCTGAGGTCTTTTTAAGGCATATTTCCTGGTTGGGCCTGTGTGAGATTTAATAATAAAATCTTCCCTCTCCCCACCGAAACAGCTGCTTTAAAATGTCCTAATTTGCCAAAGAGTCTCACCCCCGTTTCTCCTTGGCAAATTAGACGTTCTATCCTATTTCTCTGTTAAAAATCGTTTGCCCCCAGATATCTATGGGTCTGTCATCCCCCTTAACATTTTCCACACCACAGTACCTGCCACTGCCTTCCGTGGTTTCCACCAGCCTGAGTTACAAACAACGTTTTCATTTTCTGTCTGAGCTCCAAGTCAGACAGGACAGCAAATCGTCCTATGGAAAGCCCACAGACAAGTTAGAACATTGCAGATATGTTGTACTCTTCTCCTCCCGGCTCCAGGGAGGAAACTAGGAATTAGGACATTTTCTCCCAGCTATACCACAGTGTGGAAGGGGTGAGGTCGGGTGAGTAAAAACACCAGAACATTTCCCACCATTTGACTGTGGCTTTTTTTCAGTGGGAATTCATGTGGTGGCTGTAGATCTTTGATTAGTTTTCAGAGCTCATATAAAGTTATTTTAGTACATCTACAGATAGTTTATTTAATGTTTCAATGGGGGCAACAAGGGTGTAGCATTTCCTAGCCTTCCATTTGCTGACTTTACTCCTGTTCAGTACTTTTACATAGTACCTGGCAAAAGGGAGGCACTGATATTACGATTTTTTTCTAATTATGTGCATATTCCCAACTTTTTCCTGAGGGTAATAAGAAGGATAAGCAGCACTGGGAACAAACTGGAGAATTGTTTTAAATGACTGCACAGAGAGGAGATGGGGTTTGTGACACCCCTTAAATTGCACTATGAACATGACTACTTAAAATCTTTGGTAGGGCTTGATTTTTCTAACTGAGAACATTTATTAGATGTAAAAAGAACCCCCGAACTGCTTCTAGTATGTAACTCAGAAGTAGAATATGTAGGAATCATAAAATTAAAAATGGAGCTTATAAAAACTAGTTAACCTCTGAAAAGAAGGCTAGGTTTAAATAAAGAATAAAAGAACTAACACTAACCATCTTTGGTGTTTTCTGTTCTAAGAAGACTAATTGCATGTCCAGGGTAGTCTGGTAGCAATTTGAGACATTACGTTTTAAGATCCGCATTGTTTTACATCTATGAAAAATCAGTAGTTAACTTTCTTCAACTCTTTGTGGGAGAAGAGTGATTTTCAGGTTGGTGAAGGATGCAAGACAATGAACTTGGAGCTTCGATGAATGAGCTTTGGGTTTAGGATTGTGTAAGCTAAGCCATAGAAAAACACATTGTTAGTGGTACAAACTTCCACAGGTGAAAATCAATAATCCAGATGGGAAGAATGGTGAATGATACCTGTTCTCCCTATCTAAATAAGTGATGAGAAAACCTGGGGTCTCTTAAAGGCCATTCTTTCTTTTTATCCAACTCTGGACCACTCTGTCTCTTTTTTATAGCATCAAGAAAGGAAATGATGACAAGTGATACATCTTTTCCATCATGATGCATTTTTCTCAGCCCAGTAAAGATATATGAATGTTTGACCTTATTCTTAAAGTCCTCCAAGACATCGTGATATAGCTTCCCTCAAAAACTCTTTCATGTCGTTTATAACCAGAATACTAATAATTTGCTTTTTTCCCCTTTCTAGACTCTGTTTTTCTTCTGTTCTCTGGAATTAAATTAATAATGGTTGATCAGCATCTTATTGAAGACAAATTGTACAGATTAGAAAATACTTGAATTCGGCCGGGCAGGGTGGCTCAAGCCTGTAATCCCAGCACTTTGGGAGGCCGAGACGGGCGGATCACAAGGTCAGGAGATCGAGACCATCCTGGCTAACACGGTGAAACCCCGTCTCTACTAAAAAATACAAAAATCTAGCCGGGCGAGGTGGCGGGCGCCTGTAGTCCCAGCTACTCGGGAGGCTGAGGCAGGAGAATGGCGTGAACCCGGGAGGCGGAGCTTGCAGTGAGCTGAGATCCGGCCACTGCACTCCAGCCTGGGTGACAGAGCGAGACTCCGTCTCAAAAAAAAAAAAAAAAAAAAAAAAAAAAAAGAAAATACTTGAATTCTACCGCAGGCTTCTATTCTTCCAGCTAACTAGTTCCAAAACTCTTCACCCTTCCACAGCACAGAATCAATGCTCAATAAATATTGATCCTATTTTCCAATATTCTAAGCACTTCTGTCCCGGGGAAAAACTATAGATGATGCCTATGTTTAACTATATTTATGTTGTTGCTAATCTATGACTTTGAACCCCTTCAGGGCAGAAATAAGTCTCACAAGCAGCAGCGAAGAATAGTAACAGACTGGTCTTTAATATCCTCCTATTGCTGGACCTATCATCTGGCTAACACTACATTTTTAGTAGTTCAGATCTGAGACACAGTATCAACCAGTAGGTTTACATGAATTTTTAGGACTCAGATTTCAGAACTCTCAGACAATTCGGCTCAAAACAAAAATGAAACTTGATTTCCACAGAACTATCATGACCCTAGAAACCAATGAGACTTAATTTGGTTCTTCTGGTATGAATTCCTACAATTCTAAGGAGAATCACCGACCATCAAGATTCCAGTTTTGGGAGTGCGGTTGGATTAGATGGCCTGTAACATTCCTTCCAAACCCAAGATTACGGTTCTTCTGTGAAACTACAGCAGACAGAAATTCTATTTTTTCCACCAGATTTCTGTGGGGATGCCTTTCCTTTTATCTGCCTTCAAATATCTCATTAATATCATAACTTTAGCCATCCATGTGTTTGAGTTCACGCGTAGGCTCTGTCCCCGAACATTCATATTTATTTTGCTGTTCTTTCTTCTCCATATGTAAGATACATCCCCATTTATTTGTGGACATATAAGACCCTTCTCTGTGCCAGAGCTTGTACCATGTGAGGACAGAGTGATCAGAAAACATTCTGAGGATTCAGGGTTGCTGAGTGGAGCCCTGGACTAAAGTAAGAAGTTGTGACTGAGCTGTGTTTCGGAAACTGGTGCACTCAGCATCAGCCCACAGATTTCCTTCCCAAGGGTAGCCAGGGCTGACAGCTCAGCACAGTGAAATTAAAAACAGTGAAATTTTAAAACACACATCAATTTTAATGCAATCTATATGTTTAGCTTGTCTTCATTTTTGGTATTTGTCAGAGGAGAAATAAGATATCCTTGTAGGAAAATTAAATAAATAAATTATACTCTATGAAAAAGAAAAGCAAAGCAATAAATTACAAATGCTTTTCCTTCTTCCGTCAGAGTTTAACATTCTAGCATCTGATCAAAAGTTTGAAAGTCCCTTTTCTATGATTACAGTACATTAGATAAATGGGTTTTTAAAATGCACATATTTATTTAGAACAGAACCTCATTCTGATTAAGTTTTCAATTCAGTTACCACCTACTTTATTTTTGATAGGCTTCATGGGAGAAGCTTTATTTTATTTAATTTATTTTTGATGCTTCAAACATTGCTGAAATCTTGTGTAATATGAATTGTTTTGATTTTCAAATGCAATTCTGCTCAATCTAGAGAGGGAGAAACTGATATTTCTGTTTACTTTCAACCAGAGCATCCAGTCCAATGTGTCTCTAAGCCTTTGTATGTAGCACAATAAAAAGTTTTGGGTAAGTAAACAGGGATCTGGAGCTGAAACTATGTTTCATTAGCCCATAGAGAAGTTGCTGAAGATAGTATACATTTGATTAAGATTTCCTGGCTACTTTTAGTTCGGGTTTTTGTCATGAGTAGCGGACCAATATGTTAGTCTTAACTTTTATACCAACTAATTTTGGGATGCTAAGCAAATTTCACCTAGATTTTTAGCAAAAGCTTTGGAGCTGATTTAGATCCAACCTCACATTTGACAGAGGAACACAAGAAGGTCCACTGTGGTTAAATGTCTCACTCAATGTCATGTAGAGATGTTTGTAGTAGAATTAAGATTTGTTTTTGTCTTTTTAATTTACTTTTATTTAAATTAAATAAAATACGAGATAAGGGTCTCACTATTTTGCCCAGGCTGGTTGGTCTTGAACTCCTGGGCTCAAGCAATCCTCCTACTTCAGCCCCCTGAAGTGCTGCAACTACAAGTGTGAGCCACTGCACCTGGCCTGCTTTTGTTTCTCTAAATGTGCAATACTCTCTCCACTTTACCAGACTATCTGCTATCATACTCTATAAACCAATTGAACTCCAATAGAATAGCACTGAAGTGGCCAACTTTACATGATATTTTTAATTAAGAAAAAATAGATGCAGAACTACTTTAAAAGATATAAAATGAATTGTTAAAATGTTACCACTGTGCATTTTAATAGATTTTAAACTTTGTTGAGATTTTCTGGTTATTCATATATTTCCCTTTCTATTCTTGAGCATAGTTATAATAACTACTGTGAAAATACTCGTCTACTAATTCCATCATCTGATTGTCTTGGGGTTGGTCTTCACTGATTACCTTTTCTCATAATTATGGATCACATTTTCCTGTTTCTTGGTAGTCTGTTAATTTTGATTATATTCTGGACATTGGTACAAAACTTTGGATTCTGTTATGCTCTTCTGAATGTATTTATTTTTGTTCTTTGGTTTTAGCAGACAATTAATGTGGCAATAATCAAAGTCTAACCTCTGTGTTCTCTCTGTGGTGGGCAGCAGTAGAAATCATTGTTGAGTCCTTTTAGCCTTAGCTGGTTTACTTGTAGTCTTCACTGCAGAGGAAGCATTCAGAGATCAGTCAGATATTTACACCGAATTTTTTTTTTTTTTTTTTTTTTTAGTTGGAGTTTTGCTCTTGTTGCCCAGGCTGGGCTGCAATGGCGTGGTCTCAGCTCACTGCAACCTCCACCTCCTGGGTTCAAGCAATTCTCCTGCCTCAGCCTCCCAAATAGCTGAGATTACAGGCACTCACCACCACACCCAGCTAATTTTCGTATTTTTAGTAGAGACAGGGTTTCACCATGTTGGCCAGGCTGGTATCAAACTCCTGACCTCAAGTGATCTTCCCCCCTTGGCCTCCCAAAGCACTGGATTACAGGTGCGAGCCACCATACTCGGCCTAAACCAATTTTTAAATGTAGAATTTAGGGCTTTCCCTTTGTGGATATCTTTTTTCCTGGCACCTCTTTCCTCATTTTATAGCTGCCGTGGTAACTTCAAACTCTGCCCTCTGTTTCCACAAGCCAGTGAGACTGCAGGAAATCTATTGAGTTTTAGTAATTCCACTTCATGCTCACTGGGGCTGCCTTCAGGCAAAAGTTCATGAAATATTGAAAACTTACCCAGCATCATCCCATTTCCTTCTTCTAAGTGTAAATTTCCCTCAGCATTTCCCTCCTTTTGTTTGTTTGCAGTACCTTCAGGTAGTGGTTTTTCTCTCCTTTAATTTTGTTGTGTGTATCCAGATTTTATAGTTAGTATCTGTGCAAAGATTGATCGATTGGAAGCTACTCCTTCATTGTCAAAATAGAAAGCAGATTTTTAAAAATGGATTTCTCTCAGGAGGAAATTTTTACAATTATTTTTGAGTTCTAGTCTCCCTTTTCCCCCATTAGAGACATAAAATAAACACTCAATATAAGAGAGAGGGGAGAAAATATTACATAACATATGTTTTGATTACATAGATTGCATATACATATAGGGTATGTTTAATGCATATACTTTATGTATACATTAATTATAGAGAACAGCATATTGATGTTACATACTTTTCAGAATATACAGTATCTATTCAGTACTTCATTTTATGATGAGGGCTGGCATACCAGACTTTTGATCTGAATGTTTTTTGCCACTGTCTGTGGAACCTTCCAATATCACATTGAGTTACCCAGGACAATGACTGTCGCTCCAATATAACCGCCACCTCTTTTCTTTGCCTATGGTGTCTTCACTTCTCCTTAACGTTGTGTTCTCTGTTTACTTTTACTTGTGGAAGTCACAGGGTACACAAGAATTGTGACCCACCCAGGCTAGTCTTCAGAGTTAGCAGAACATTTCTTTCTCTCTCTCTCTCGCTTGCTTGCTCTTTTTTTTTTTTTTAAATAATTCCCCTTTTGTTTTCCTATTTTTTTTTAGACAGTCCAATTTTTCTCAGAGATGTGATGCTATTCCCACTGAGTATTCCAAGATTTTTCCTGCCCAGTCTCCATATTATATCCCAGAATTAAATTGGAAAGGTTGATTATAGCTTTTTTTTGCCCAGTGAGTCAATGTCAAAGCGAGAAATCTTAAAAAAAAAAAAAAATGGACTTGTACTGGTGTGTCATTGATTGCTGGTGGGAAGATCAACACGTTTTTCAGTCACTCTAGTCTCTGGTTGTACTATTTGGAGATACCTGAGAGTAACTATTCTGAGAAAGTCACAATGATTTTGACTATACCTAAAAGTAAGCCTAAATTAAAGAACTTAATCAATAGGTGTTTATTATCTCTCATCACTATATGTCCGGAGTAAGGAAATGGCAGAGTTGGTTAATTCACTATCACAGTGATGTGAAGATTTTGCATGAGCTTCTCAGCAATTCTTCTGGCTTTTGTTCTTATGGTCACGAGGTAACTGCATCAACTCTTAGCGTAAGACAACCGCCAGAGGCAGGAAAGTATAAGAAATGTGCCTGTGCTTATTTTTCATCAAATAGGAACACATTTTCCCCGGATTTCCCCATAAACAGCCTTTATAGCCTCACTGGCTAGAAGAGGGTCCCATGCTTTCTACAAAACAATTCATGACAAAGAAGAATGGGATTACCATGATTAGCCTAGACCAGGTGTTGAATAGTGGTTGAATTGTGGCCCCCCCCACAAAATGTAGGTTTACCTGGAGCCTCAGAATGTGAGACATTATTTAGAAATAGCAACTCTGCAGATGTAATTAGTTAAGGATCTTGATATAAAATCATGTAGGATTTATAGCAAACCCCATTTCCAATGACAAGTGTTCTTATAGGATGAGGAGAGGACACCGAGAGGAAGGCCATGTGAAGATGAAGATAGAGACTGGAGTGATGCCGCTACAAGCCAAGGAATGTCAGGAGCCACCAGAACCTGAGGGAGGCAAGGAACAATTCTCTGGAGCCTTCAGAAGCTTGATTTCAGACTTCTGGAGACTAGAAATTTGGGGAACAAATGTTTGTTCTATTAAGCCTCCTAATCTGTGGTGATTTGTCACAGCAACCCTAGGAAAGCACACTATACCAGAGTTTGGCAAACTAAGGCCCATAGTCAAAGCCTGCTGTTGTTACCTGTTGATATAAATCCAGTTTTATTAAAACACAGTCACACCCATTCATTTACACATTGCCTTTAGCTGCTTTCCAAGACAGTGGTAGAGTTCAGTAGTTGTTACAGAGACTTTATGTCCAGCAAAACTTAAAATACTTCTTCTCTGTCGTTTTGCAGAAAAAAGCTTGGGGATCTTTGGCCCAGAGTAATAGTGGTTCAGCTACTAGTGCTACAGAGAGGTACATCTTCTATGGTCATGCCATTTCTCAACACCTGAACAAAGGGAAGTTGTTTTAGCAAAGAGGACAGGGAAATTTTTTACAGATAGGAAACCAAAATAATCGTGAACATGTGAAGACTAAATGTGGACTGTGCATAATAATAAACTAATACTTGTTAATTATCCACACTTGTAGTTTTAATCTAGAAAATTCACCAAATTTATAGGCTCTCAGGCGGCTTTTGTTATTATGTGCTGTTATTTGTCTGTACGTGTTAATAGATTACAAATTTGGCAGTAGTGATAAACCACAATATTCATTGTGATCATGTTGATCTTGTGAATTGTGTATACAAAATATATGTTACGAACTTTCCTTTTTGTATTCCTGGATCTCTAGATGATGATGTCCAAGACTTGGGGTTAAAAACGCTAGACATTTCTGGACTGGGTGAGGTGGCTCATGCCTGTAATCCCAACACTTTGGGACGCTGAGGTGGGTGGATCACCTGAGGTCTGGAGTTCAAGACCAGCCTGGCCAACATGGTGAAATCCCATCTGTACTAAAAGTACAATAATTAGCCGGGCGTAGTGGTGCACCTGTAATCCCAGCTACTCAGGAGGCTGATATACGAGTACCACCTGAACCCGGGAGGTGGAGGTTGCAGTGGGTCGAGATTGTGCCCTTGCACTCCAGCTTGGGAGTGAGACTCTGTCTCAAAAACAAAAAAAAACAAAAAACACTAGATATTTCTACAGGAATAAATAAAGGGTGGCACTGGGGCAAGGTTAGACATGTAGCTCATGGAATAGAATTGAACGTTCAGATAAAAAATACCCAACATGTTATTTATGGTTAATTGAATTTTGACAAGGGTGCCAAGGTAATTTCATGGGTAAAGGATAATGTTTTCAACGAATGATAATGGCACAACTGAATATCCACATGTAAAATGATTAATTTTAAACACTGTCTTATATCATACATTAAAAACAATTAGAAATAGATTGTAGATTTCAATGTAAGTTAAAACTATAAAACTTCTAGAATACAACATAAAAGAAAATCTTCGTGATCCTTGGTTATGCAAAGAGTTCTTAGAAATGATACAAAAAGCATGATTCCCAAAGGGAAAAATAATACATTGCACTTTTTCAAGATTTAGAACTTTCAGGCTTCTAAAGACACCATTAAGAAAATGAAAAGCTAGCCACAAGCTGAGAGCCAGTATTTTAAAATTACATAGCTAATAAAACACTTACACATAGAATATATAAAAATACTTATAACTCAACAGTAAGACAAAGAACTCAACTTAAAAATAAGCAAAAGATGTCTATTCTACCGAAAAGATACTTGGATTGTATGTTCCTCACCATACTGTTCACAGTAGCAGAGACATGAAGTCAGCCTAAAAGCTCCTCCGTGGTGGATTGGGTAAATAAAACGTGGTAGATATACTCCGCGGAATACTATGCAGCTATGAAAAAGAATGAAATAATGTTCTTTGCAGCAACATGGATGCAGCTGGAAGCCATTAACCTAAGTGAGTCAGTGCAGGAACAGAAAGCTAAATATTGCATGTTCTCACTTATAAGTGGGAGCTAAACATTAGGTACTCACGGACGTAAAGATGTCAACAATAGACAATGGGAAATTATGGGGGGAGAAGGGAGAGAAGGAGGCCAGGGCTGAAAATGAACTATTGGGTACTGTGATCAGTACCTGGGGGGATGGATCATTCATACCTCAAACCTCAGCATCACACAATATACCAGGCAATGAGCCTGTGCATGTACTGCCTGAATCTAAAATAAAACTTGAAATTATTCAGAACAGAAGACCAAGGGACTTAAATAGGTATCTCTTCAAAGAACATATTCGAATGGCTAAGAAGCACATGTAAAGATGCTTAACATTATTATATATTAGAGAAATGCAGATTAAAACCACATTGAGATGCATTTTCAATAAAAAAAAAAAAGACAGCTGACAAGGATATGAGGAGCCTGGAACTCTCATACATTGCTATAGGAATGCAAAATGGAATGGGTACTTTAAAAATGAGTTTGGCAGTTTAATAAAAACATACACTTAATATATGGCACAGCAGTTCTACTCCTAGGTATCTATCTAAGAGACATGAAAAGATATGTCTGTAAAGAGACTTGTATGCAAAATCTCATAGCAAAATTACTCATACTAAATAATTGGAAACAGTGCAAATGTTCATCATCTGGTGAATGAGTGAAGAAAATGTAGTAATCTATGCAATGTAATATTCAACAATACAAAGAAGCTACTGAAACATGCTTAAGCATGAATGAATCTTGAAAAATGTATGCTGTATAAAAAAACCAGACACAAATGACAAAATGTTGTGTGATTCTACTTTTATGAAATGTCCAGAAAAGGCAAATCTATAGAGAAAAAGTAGCTTATGGTTGCCTGGGACTGCAGGATGAAAATGGAGAGTAACAACAAATAAGAATGAGGAATCATTTTTAGATGTTGGAAAGGGTTCTAAAACTGGATTGTGGTAATTGCACAAGTCTGTAATTTACTAAAGATCATTAGCAGCTGGGCCTGGTGGTGCACCTATAGTCCCAGCCGCTTGGGAGGCCAAGTTGGGAGGATCCCTTGAGCCCAGGAGTTAGAAATTGCAATGAGCTATGACTACACCACCACACTACAGCCCGAGCAGCAGAGCAAGACCCTGTCTCTAAAAGAATAAAATAAAATAAACTAGTTATATTACAGTGGGTGGGTTTATGGTATGTAAGTTATACCTCAACATGACTATTCAAAAATATATAGTAAGGGAATTTTTTAAAACTGCAAATACCTAACTTTTGTCCAACAGAAAACACGGACGCAAACTACAAAGGATATCATGTGTATCCATTGCTATTTCAACTACAAAACTGATTACCAGAAGGCTAAAGGAGTTCTGTTCTTGTCAGAGAGATGCTTAAATCTCATAACCACTGTGTAGTTCAGAGTGAAATGTCTGAGCTTCCTGGTCTCCTACAGTCCCAATAAGCAGAATAAAAAGATGAGATTCTTATTAGCAGGATGAGCAGAACATACTTTTAAAGTTTTGCTCTATTTCTTTTATCTTTATACTATCCCAGTGAGGTGGGTGGAACAGATATTTTTGACCCCCGTTTAGATCATAAAATCACAGATACATGACTAAGAGACAGTCACGTCTGACTTTTTAAACAGTCTTGGCAGCCCCCGTCCCTTCTCTCCTCAGCCCCATCTTCTCATCCTCCCAATCAACTTTGTATCTCCCACCAACACTGCATGTAAATTCCTGCTTGTTTCTCACTTTTCCTTTTCTCCTCAGAGGAAGCACAGTAAGGCTATAATCCTGGAGCCAACCTTTGCTTAAAATCTGCTCTGGAGTGCATAGAAAGTTAGTTCAAGGACAACTTAGCCAGTGGGGAAATTACATTTTCTGCAATTTACGTTATTATTTTGTGAGTTTCTCTCCTTTTCCCAAGTTGGATCCAACTGCAGTTAAATTTTACCACATTCTCCAGGTAATGAGTGATGATAGAATCTAGTTGCAAGGTGTAGAGACAGCAACAACAGCAGCAGCATTTGCTAACTGTTGGGTAAATGCTAGACAGTCCAGGAAACAGTTTGCCTGGATTATCTCCTTTACTCCCCACTCCAGTCTATGAGGTAGGTGCCATTATTACCTGCACTTACAGATGAGAAAATTGGTCTGGGATTATGTTTAGCCAAAAAGTGGCAGAGAGCAGGTCTGCCTGAGTTTAAGCTTATGGCATGGCATAAGCTCATGTCGACAGCCCCTTTACACAAAATTGACTTCTTGTCATTTAACCCAAACCCGTGTGGAGAGAGGAAATTGGTCTGTGGTCTCTTGGTGACCTTTCATACCTGAAATTGTGTAGATGGGGTATGATGGTCTCCATCCACCACCCAGGATCACCATGGACACAGCTGCATGCAAAACAAACAAAAACTCAAAGTTAGATAGAAAAAGGAAAACGACATAGTTTTTTAATATCATGATGAAGTGTTCTTAGGCAATTTGAGGTTTATCTATTTCTCTAGGGATGCAATTGCTTCACTTAGTATTTATTATTGATTAGGATATTTTGTTACCCTGTAAGTGTAAATATCAACTTTTATATGACTAGTATCAACGTAAATTATTCTTGTCCAAAGCGAGAAAAGATAACCCTAGAAATTAGTTTTTCATTCTGTAGGACATTAACCAGTTTTATATTTGATTTAGCAATCTTCTAACATTTTTTCAGACCTATATATGTAACTAACTCAGTCTCTCAAATCGTCTTTGAACTAGCTTTACTCTTCTTTCGGTTCTTGCATTAATAAGTTAAATACATCTTTGACATGCGCTCACTTAATATTTGTATAAGAGACATGTTTAACGTTTTGAAAATTATACTCTGATAGCTTTAAGCTTGTTGAGAGTAGGAGACTAACTCTTTTTTTCTGTGTCACCAAATGGCTACCTTGTTTCTCTCAGAACATTAAGCAGTTCATTCTCTACATCCTCCTCTGCTTGAACATGCTTAGAGCTAGCAGGAAGAAGGCTGCAGCCTGCTTTTCTGCTCCTCGCTGCTGCTTCTACTTGAGGTGTGGGGAAGCATTAGAAAAGGCCGTGTCTCCCCTGTTCTCAGAGGCTTCCAGTGCAAATAGAGGGGAAGGCCAGTATCTCATGCTGTAATCCTTCTGATCTTCCGAGTCTCAGGCTCAATAACAGCATATTAATAAGACGCCCAAGGCTCCCTTTCTATTTAGTTTTTTTTTTTTTTTTGGTAGAGACAGAGTCTATGTTGCCCAGATTGGTCTTGAACTCTTGGCCTCAAGCGACTCTCCCACCTTTGCCTCCCAAAATGCTGAGATTACAGGTGTGAGCCAAGGTACCCAGTCCCCAAAGCCCTGTTTCTAAACGTAGGGTGTGTGCTGTGGATGTCAACACTGACTTTTATACAGGTAGCTAAACAGCTAGGACAGAGACTCAGCCACCTCGAATTCCACCTTCTGACAAAAGCAGCTCTGCACACACAACACTTAACATACTTCAGAGCTAAATGATCCCGTTTCAAAATATTGATGCCTGGAGGAAATAATAGGTGTTAACTGCAGCAATGAAGGGGTGAAGTAACCTGGTTACTAATGTACAATGGGGCCTATTATTTTCAGCCAGGATGAAGTGTTGTGAGTCTGATTAACTGTAATGAGCAATGCTGTGCATGTTTCAACAAGGAAAAAGAGAATAGGAGCCTAAAGTTATTTCTGCCAAAGCTATCTCTGCATCTGTTAGTGTGATCACTTCAGGATCAGCCTTGTGTTAAGGATGCAGCTTGATGTTGGTAAAATGAGAAGGAATCTGAAAGCTCCAGGCTGAATCGCCAGCAGATCTCAGTGAAACGACTTGGCATGATACATAAAAACACTCAGTGTGGAAACTAGCACTTTCCTAAAACAGAAAGGTGCTGTGAAGCTTTTGTATAAAAGATTGGTTGGGGCTCGTTAAGCACCCTGAATCTTTAGAGTGGCTGATCACATTTATTTCCCAGATGGGTGTTCTGCACGTCCATGTGAAGAGACCACCAAACAGGCTGTGTGTGAGCAATAAAGCTTTTTAATCACCTGGGTGCAGGTGGGCTGAGTCCGAAAACAGAGTCAGGGAAGGGAGATAAGAATGGGGCCGTTTAATAGGATTTGGGTAGGTAAAGGAAAATTACAGTCAAAGGGGGGTTGTTCTCTGGCGGGCAGGAGTGGGGTGCTCAGTGGGGGAGTTTTTGAGCCAGGATGAGCCAGGAAAAGGAATTTCACAAGATAATGTCATCGCTTAAGGCAAGGACCGGCCATTTTCACTTCTTTTGTGGTGGAATGTCATCGGTTAAGGCGGGGCAGGGCATCTGCACTTCCTTTGTGATTCTTCAGTTACTTCAGGCCATCTGGGCGTATACGTGCAAGTCACAGGGGAGGCGATGGCTTGGCTTGGGCTCAGAGGCCTGACAATGGGCATCCCTGCCATGACCCTGCATTGCTCTGATGGTATGCAACTATTGCAATAAGGTGCTGTCTAATGTTCTTGTTTAAATTGTCTGCGTTTTCTGTAGGTTCAGTTTTCATTTCATCACTTTTATTTTTTATCTTTTATTATTGTTTTCATTTCACAAATATTACATGAATATCTTCTTGAAAAAGACTCAAAGAATAGCTATTGCTATTAAGTATCATCTTTAAGTCCATAGTTTCCCATTCTCTGCTTTCTAACCAAACACACTTCTATTCCTCTGTCAAGCAGGAACCATTGGTAATAGTGAAAACAGCTTGCTTGTGTCTTCCTAGTCTCTTCTAAATGATTATACATAAACTCATAAGCCTTTTTCTTCTTACCTTCTTCCCTCAGAAAAAAAAGACACACACACACGCGCACACACACACACACACACACACAGGTTTAAATATGTTTGCTTTTGCAATATTTTTTCAGGGAACAGTAGGTCACCATGTTTTGCAACTGTTCCATATCAATTCATATTAGTTTAGTAAGAATGGACCTGCTTCCTTTTTATTAAAGATTGAATGCTGTTTTATTGCATGGATTTTCCCCAAATTGTTTCACTAGAAGCCTATTTACTGATATGTATGTTGATTCTGAGATTCCACTCTTGCAAATAATGGTGCCATAAGCATTCTTTTGTAAATACCTTTTGCATGTGTTAACTGTTTCTTAATGGTTATTTTCCTGGAAGTGGAATTCTTGGGTCAAGTAGTGTGCTTTAAACGGTTTTTAAAGAGTCCACCATATTGCACTAAAAAGACTATCAATTTATAATGCCTCCAAGAATATCTGAGAATAAAAAGTTTTTCTCACCCTTACTAACGCTGAATATTATCGACCTTTTTAAAGACTTGTGCCAATTTGATAACTGAAAAAACAAAAACAATGAAAGCATGACAGGGTAGTGAACTGGTTTAGGACCTAGTCAAATTCAGTTTAAACCCAAGCTCCACTGCAACTAGCTGAGTATCTGTGGGCAAATTATTTTGGTTTTCCAGACAACCTCTCCTTTCTTTGCAGTAGGAAAACTACTCACTATAAAGCTTGGTTGTAAGGCTTCAAAATTAGCACAAGTAAACCCTAAAACAGTGGCTGGCCAGTAGCAAGCACTCAATAAACCTGAGGTGTTATTATTAGTATTTTATTGATTTTAGTAGAGCTACATACATTTTTATGTATTTATCGAACACTTGAAATTTGTATTTGAATTACATTTTAACATAATTTTTGCTCTGGTGAGTTCTTTAACAATTAAAAAAATAATTTGGGAGTTCTTTATACGCATATATATGATATAGAACTTTTATTTGTATGTTGAAAATATCTTTCAAAGACATTTACGTGTTTTTTAACGTTGCCTATACATTTTTATTTTTAAGTTACGGAAGTTTAAAATTCTCTCGTCAAATCTGTCCACTTTTTCCACTGTGACTTATTCTTTCAAAGTCTACTTAGGAAAACTTCCCCAAACAAGACTTTTAAAACAAACAAACAAAAACACAACAATAATCATAAAGGGTTGTTTATTTGTTGTTATTTAACTCTCTAATCCTTTTGAAATTGTAAAATGTATGGTTTGCATATAGTGTGAGATAGAAGATCTATGTAGTTTGGTTTTCTATGAAACAATCATATAAATAGTATATCCTGTCTATATTTACTCAAAAATTACATCCTATACCTTAACAAAACTAAGTACCCATGAATTCATGGATCTATTTCTTAAATCTTTTTATTTTTATTTTTATTTTTGGAGATGGAGTCTTGCTCTGTCGCCCGGGCTGGAGTGCAGTGGCCGGATCTCAGCTCACTACAAGCTCCGCCTCCCGGGTTCACGCCATTCTCCTGCCTCAGCCTCCCGAGTGGCTGGGACTACAGGCGCCCGCCACCTCGCCCGGCTAGTTTTTTGTATTTTTTAGTAGAGACGGGGTTTCGCCATGTTAGCCAGGATGGTCTCGATCTCCTGACCTCGTGATCCGCCCGTCTCGGCCTCCTAAAGTGCTGGGATTACAGGCTTGAGCCACCGTGCCCGGCCTCTATTTCTTAAGTTCTATTCCATGTATTTCCTTTTCGTATCAATAGTCCAATTGTTTTTATTAGAATAGTTTTTTTTTTCATGTGATAGTAAAACTGATAGAGCAATTGCCTACCATTTTTTTCTTTTTCAAAATTTTCATGTCATTCTTGGGCTTTTTTTCCTTTTTCAAATGCACTTACTCTGTGTGTGTGTGTGTAACAGAAAGAGAGGCATGGATCTGGATTTATTTTTAATTACAAATTCTAGTTTATAATTTGTGCTAACGCATAATAATTGACTTTTGGATGAGAATGTGTCTGTCACCTTACAGAACTTTCTTAACAGTTTCTTATTCTAATAATTTATCTGTAAAACCCTCAAATCCTTTTACATGTAGGCAATCATACTGCAGAAAATTACGACAATTTTCTGTTTCTTTTTGATATTTATATTATTTATATATTTACTTTGATATTTTTATTGGCTAAGCCTGTAGTGTAATGCAGAACGTGGTCTTTGTTTCTCTTGCTCCAAGCTCTAATAGAAATCATACACACACACACACACACACACACACACACACACACACATATATATACACACATAATTGCTGTAGGTTTCTATGTGCTTTTTTTCCCCCCTGAGAGGGAGTTTTACTCTTGTTGCCAGGCTGGAGTGCAATGGTATGATCTTGGCTCATTGCAACCTCCGCCTCTCAGGTTCAAGAGATTTTCCTGCCTCAGCTTCCCAATTAGCTGGGATTATAGGCACCTGCCACCACGCCCAGCTAATTTTTGCATTTTTAGTAGAGACAGGGTTTCACTCTGTTGGTCAGGCTGGTCTCGAACTCCTGACCTCAGTTGATCCACCCACCTTGGCCTTCCAAAGTGCTGGGATTACAGGTGTGAGCTACCACACCTGGCCAAATGTTGATAATAATAATTTCTTTATTTTTATTTATTTATTAATTATTATTATCTTTTGAGATGGAGTTTTGCTCTTGTTGCCTAGGCTGGAGTTCAATGGCGCGATCTTGGCTCACCGCAACCTGCGCCTCCTGGGTTCAAGCAATTCTCCTGCCTCAGCCTCCCAAGTAGCTGGGATTACAGGCATGCATCACCATGCCTGGCTAATTTTTGTATTTTTAGTAGAGACGGGGTTTCGCCATGTTAGTCAGGCTGGTCTTGAACTCCTGAACTCAGTTAATCCACCCGCCTTGGCCTCCCAAAGCTGGGATTACAGGTGTGAGCCACCATGCCCTGCCTGGATTCTGCTTAAAGCTTTTATAAAATTAAAGACTTTTCATCTATTTCTAGCTGGCCAAAAAGTTTGTTGGTTTACTCAGGAATAGTCATTAAATTTTATCAAATGCTTTTCTTTTCTTTTTTTTTTTTTTGAGACGGAGTCTCGCTCTGTCGCCCAGGCTGGAGTGCAGTGGCCAGATCTCAGCTCACTGCAAGCTGCGCCCCCCGGGTTCACGCCATTCTCCTGCCTCAGCCTCCCGAGTAGCTGGGACTACAGGCGCCGCCACCTCGCCCGGCTAGTTTTTTGTATTTTTAGTAGAGACGGGGTTTCACCGTGTTAGCCAGGATGGTCTCGATCTCCTGACCTCGTGATCCGCCCGTCTCGGCCTCCCAAAGTGCTGGGATTACAGGCTTGAGCCACCGCGCCCGGCTATCAAATGCTTTTCAACTTTTATTAAGATTATTACATTGGATTTCTCTTTTAATCTATTATCATATCTAGTTACAGTAATGGCGTTCCTGATGTTAAGCCATTTTGGTATTCCTGAATTAAATGTGCTTGTCATGAGATAATATTCTTTTAATTCGTAGCTGGATTTGACTTGCTCATTTTATTTAGGAATCTTAGAGAAAGAATGTAAAGGTAAACTGAGGCTGGAGCCGAACCGGGAATGAAGACACAAGGCAATTGGCAGTGAGAATAGCCTTTTATTAGGGCTTGCCGGGGAGGTTCCTCGGTCCAAAGGCTGAGGGAGGAGGGTAGGGGCTTCTTATAGCCTGAGAGGGAGGGAAGCTGATTGTGCAAAGCGGGCCTGGGGGGTCTTGAAACTACTAGGGGAGGAGTTGAGTGAGGGTCACGAGGAAGGGGTCTTTGGAAACTGTCAACCGAAACTGCTGTTTACGAACTTGTGGAATGCAGGTGAGCTGCAGGTCATGGGGGCGTGTGGCTGCCCAGCTGGAACTCGGGCGCGTGTGAGTCTGCGGGTGTGTACAAGGGTGAAGGGAGTCTAACAAAAGGCCTGCTACCCGGGCAACGCCGCCATGTGGGTTCTAGATTCCTGCCTAACAAAAAGTGCTCCTTTTGTTTCTTCTTTGTAGTTTGGTTTTGGTATAAGACTTAGGTTGGGCCGGGCGCGGTGGCTCACGCCTGCAATCCCAGCACTTTGGGAGGCCGAGACGGGCGGATCACGAGGTCAGGAGATTGAGACCATCCTGGCTAACATGGTGAAACCCCGTCTCTACTAAAAATACAAAAAACTAGCCGGGCGAGGTGGCGGCGCCTGTAGTCCCAGCTACTCGGGAGGCTGAGGCAGGAGAATGGCGTGAACCCGGGAGGCGGAGCTTGCAGTGAGGCGAGCTCGCGCCTCTGCACTCCAGCCTGGGCCACAGAGCGAGACTCTGTCTCAAAAAAAAAAGAAAAGAAAAGAAAAAAAAAAAGAGTTAGGTTGGCCTCATAAACGTTTCCTATTCCCTGAAACAGATGGAATTTTTCCTGTAAACTCATCTAGGTGTGGCATGGTGGAGTTTTGTTTGTTCGTTTTTATTTTTGTTTGCTTGAGGTTGGCTGAAAAAAAAAAAAATCTTTTACTCTCCGGACACCAACGGGGAGCCCAGTACTTCAACTCAGTTGTGACACTGTCTGGGGCTAGCATAGAACCTGCAGGTTAAGGGCTCAGCCCCACAAGACTGCCCCACTTCAGGTGCCAGTCACAAGTCCCAGGTTTCCACCGTACTTCTGACCAACCTGCCACACATCGGGGTTCCTGCGACTTTTTTCTCAGGTTCCATAATTTGTTAGAAAGGCCCACAGACCTCAGGAAATTTATTTATTATTAGCAGCTGATTGTACAGAATAGAACTCAGGAACAAGTAAACGGAAGGAATTCGAAGAGCAAGGCATGGGGTGCAGTGTGTGGGGGCATGGAGCCCCCCTGCCCTCTCTGGGTGCACCCCTTCCCAGCCCCGTGATGTGTTCACCAACCTGGAAGCACTCGGAACCTATTAATACTTTGGCCGGGCGCGGTGGCTCAAGCCTGTAATCCCAGCACTTTGGGAGGCCGAGACGGGCGGATCACAAGGTCAGGAGATCGAGACCACCCTGGCTAATATGGTGAAACCCCGTCTCTACTAAAGAATACAAAAAACTAGCCGGGCGACGAGGCGGGCGCCTGTAGTCCCAGCTACTTGGGAGGCGGCGGCAGGAGAATGGCGTGAACTCGGGAGGCGGAGCTTGCAGTGAGCTGAGATCCGGCCACTGCACTCCAGCCTGGGCGACAGAGCCAGACTCCGTCTCAAAAAAAAAAGGGCTTTCCTGAAGTTTTCATTACATCGGCCTGATTTATTAAATCGTTGACCATTGGGGATCAACTTCGTCTCCAGCTCTTTTCCCCTCCCCAGAGGTCAGGATGGGGGCTTAAAGTTGCAAGGGGCGTATTACACTTTGGTCTTCCCGGCAAGCAGCCCCCTTCTGAAGTGACCTAGGGCCCTCAAAGAGTCACCTCACTAGAACCAAAGACATACTCATCACTCCTATCAGAAATTACGGAGAATAAGGTGCAAAGATCAAATATCGATTTCTTACTGTGTCATACCTAGTATTCATTCTTCCATCCTTTGTTATTCCCTGTGTGTCTTTTAATTTCAGGGGCCCTCTTGTACTCCACATGTAACTGCATTTTATTTTTCAGAGTTTAAAATGGACTTTTTTGTATGATTGCTGATATACTTTACTGGGTTTGTTTGTTTGTTTTTTCGTTATTTGTTTGGCTCTTGCCTGTGGCTGAATTGATTTTATATTTTTTTCCATTATATTCCCTCCCTTGTGATTTGAAATTTATACATCTATTTCTATACTTCTAGTGGTTACACTTATATTTTTAACAATTTTAACAATTCTGTCGACAGCTATAATATCTATATCTTCCTCTTATGTAAGAATAAAAAGTTTAGTATTCTTACACTTCTCACCACTCTCTCTGGCAAACTCCATGGTTGAGAACATCTGGGATTTTAGTTCCAGATGGTTATTTTATACATTTTTAAAACCTCAAGCATCAACAGTTATTTAAACTTGACTATAACTTTTAGTGTTTTATTTGATTACTACTCTTTCTTGTATCTTTTTACTTGGTTTTGTTTTTTATTTTATGGGATTTTCCTTATATATTTTTTTCCCTGAAGTATTTATGGATGGCAAAATTTCCAAGTCTTTGCAGGTTCAAAAATCTTCATTTTGTCCTCATACTTGAATGCAAGTTTGCCAGGGTATGGAGTATGGGTTTAAAATAACAATCTCGGATCATTTTCTGGTAGCATTTAGTTTTGCTGTTAAAAAATAAGATGTAAATTTAATCTCTATGTTATTGTAAGTAATCTGTTATTTTCTCTCTGGAAATTTTTAAAATGTTTCTTTATGTATGGTGTTCTGACATTTTACCATAATGTTGAAAGTTGTGAACCTTTTAAAACTCATTTTGGCATGAGGTAGATCCTTTCAATCTGAAGACCCATGTATTTATTCAGCTCTAAGTAAATTTCTTCAAATATTTTTTATCTTTTTTTCTGCTCATTTTTCTTTTTCAGACCGCCTCTATATCTCTTAATTTTCTGTTCATATTTTCTCTTTCTTTATTTCTTATTTATGATTTTTATAGGAGAAACCCTTAGTTTGATCTTCTAGCTGTTACTCTTCATCTACAGCCATCATGATGTTTGAATATTTAGAACATTATCACTTAAACATTATTTTACTTTGAAGATCTTTCTTAATTTCAAGATATAGTTGTTTCTGTTTAAAGATTAAGCATTTTTCTAGAGTAACTCTAAGGACATGAATAGAGCTTAAGGTCTTTGTCTCTTTTTGCTCTATTGAATGCTGCTCTTTAAAAAGTGTGTTTTCCTTCAAATGGAGAATAAGATTTGATTTTCTGTGTTTCCTTTTGTTTTTTTTGCCAAACTTCCCTTTCCTCCTGGCCTGAGTCTGTTTACCTGCCTGTGTTCTAGTTCGTGTGGCAGTGGAAGGAGGCTCATACTGTGTTGCTGGGTCTATCTCCCCGCCATGGAGGGACCCATGGTCACCATTTGTGGTGCCTCTTTGGGCCAGTGCCCACACACAAACTGCTTTTCAGTGCTACAAATACCACAGGCTTGACTTGGTCAAGTGAAGGAGAGGGGTGGTGGTGGAGGGGCTGCGTATGAGGGTTCTCCAGAGGCACAGAATGAATAGGATACATGTATACATGAAAGGGAGTTTATTAGGGAGAATTGGCTCACACGATTTTACACGAGGAAGTCCCACCAAGTTAGGCCATCTGCAAGCTGCGGGAGAAGCTGGTAGTGGCTCAGTCCAAGTCTAAAGGCCTCAAAACCAGGGAAGCCGACAGTACAGCCCCCTGACTGGAGCCTAAGTCCTGAGAGCCCCGGGGAGGCCACTGGTGCAAGTTCCAGAGTCCAAAGGCTGAAGAGCCTGGAGTCTGATGTCCAAAGCCAGGAGGAGAGGAAACAAGAGTCCCCACCTGGGAAGAGAGTGAGCCAGAAGATGCGGCAAGCTTCTCCTCCCCCTTCTTCCTCCTGCCCTGCTCCAGCGGTGCTGGCAGCTGACTAGAGAGTGCCCACCCACATTGAGGGGGATCTTTCTGTTCCGGTCCACTGACTCAAATGTCAGTCTCCTCACAAACAGACCCAGAAACAATGCTTCACCAGCCATCTAGGCATTCTCCATCTAGTCAAGCTGACACCAAACATCAACCGCCACAGACTAGCAGCCTCAGAGACACCAGCATCTACCCAGATTGCCCGCTGTATTCCCTGTTAACCCCTGCTCACACTCCTCGGCTTTCTCATCCCACAAGCCCTCTCTTGCATGCATTTTGGACTCTTTTATCTGTTGTCCCTTTTTGTCCCCACAACCTTGATACTATTGGCTTTCTATTGTTTAGACAATCATCGACATTTTTCATCCACTGGCACAGCTCTTACTTCTTCGTCAGTGCTCTTATGAGCTGCACTCTCACCCCCAACGTGGGTTTCTTATCACTTCATGGGGTTTGAGATGGGCTAAAGGTAAACCCATGTGGCTCAGGTTTACTTTCTTAGTCAAGCCTTAGCTTCATCTGTTTAAGACAGTTTACATCTGAGGAACAGGGGTTTAGATTTTCTAACTCTGTGGGTAAAGGGTCTTTCATGTATCTCTCATTGACATTCACTGACTGACGCTGTCCTGGCTGGGTAGCAGTATGGGATATGAGACTGCATGCAATCTAGATCCTTCTCCTATGCAAGCAGGCCCAGTTGGTGTGCACTTTGAAAAATGCCTCATAATGTAAAAAGAGCCGTGGGTAGAAGGTGATAAAGTGACTAAATTTTCCATTAGGCAAGGTGTGGGAAACTATCTCATAGATAAGATGACTGTTGAATGCTTTAATCAAGGATGACTCAAACTTTGCAGTCAGAGAATTTGGGTGGATATCAGGAGTAAGAAGGCATTGCAAGGTTCGCAGGCAAGAGGGGAGAGGTGAGCGAGGTTGCAGAGGTTTTGAAGTGCATGGCATGCTTAACAAATATCAAGTGATCCATTCTGGTTATCCTACATTTTAAAGGGGAAGGGAGGAGTCGTTTGGCTGAGGTGTGAGAGGTCTCTGAAGGAAATGTGTACCAGGCCCTAATTGTCTTCTGTGGGATTTCTTTATGAAACGACCTGCAATTTCCCAAGTGCACATGATGCTGAAACATTTACCCTGCGGACTGCAACACATCTTGGCTCCCCAGGAAGAGCCAAAAAGGTGATAGATGGTGGAGGAAATAGCTTCTGCCCGCCATCTCATCTCAGCCTCTATTGATATTATTGGGTTATTGATAATGGCTTCCGTCTGTGGCAGGCAGAACAAGCTCCACCCTTTTGTGTCTATCTCATGACAGCATTCAGCTTGGCTGATACCTAACACGTTACAATCTGGGTCCTGATCATTAGGCAACATCATCAGTTAACAACAAATAAATGTTGGTTTACCATCAGAGAAATAAGATGTCGTATAAATTAGATAGGTGTGCTAAAAACTTAAACAATCATTAGGCTTAGATGAAAAGAAATGAAGCAGGTGCTTCTGTGGTTCATAAGTGTGATGGCTGGGCTCATATGCATGTGTGAGATGTGCCACCCTTGAACCTTCTTATGACGTCGGCACATTACCCATCTGATGTGAAAACAACAACAACAACAACAAAAATGAAGCCATGAGTGTGTATAAATGAACCAAAATAGAACAGCATTCCATCATACTTCTGAGTCCTAAGGACTGAAAGGTTTAGAGTTATGCAGTTATGCAGGGGTTTTCACATAAAGTATTACCCTTGCTCCTCAGAAGAACCATGCAAGTTCGGTTCTATTATTATCCTCACTTTACAGCTTGAAGAAACTGACCATTTTAGTAACTATTCAAGGTCACACAGCTAGTAAGCGGTGGAACTGGGCCATAAACCCATATTTCCCTAATTGTACGCTCTTTCGTTTTTGCAAGTAGTCCTTGATACAGGACATAGTACATCCTGGTACTCACAAATGTGAATGTGGAAACTTGAATGTGGGATGCTGGACTCTGAGATCACATTTGTGAGATTGTCAGCCCAGAACCTCCAGATCCTGAGAAAATTTTAAGTGAAAGATGAGCAGAGTGAAACTGTTAACTCATGCAATATGTGGATTTTGACTAAAGTCAAAATAGGGGAATTCTATCAATATAAAAGCCTTGGGATGAGGGGACCGATCACAAAAGATGGCCACACAGTTCCTTACCCATTGCTTCACTATATTCCATCTTTCATTTTGCCAAGTCAAAAATACACCAAATGGAGGAACGAAAACTTAACAGTCTTTTTGCATTCATTTATGTAACAATCAGCTCCTAGGTTTTTGTTATTATTTTTCTTCTTTTTTTTGAAAGTGACAATATAAGTAATGAGGTAGTTTGTTGTTGTTCTTGTTGCAGTAGGTATGTTAGCATTTTTTTTTTAAATTTGAGAATGAACAATTTACTGCTAGTTTTAAAACTCATCTACTATGCAATCCTCAACTGCATATTTTGTGACTGCACTTTGTGCATATGTTTGTATGTGGTTGCATGTAGAGGGTGTGTTTGAGAATGCACCTGGGTATTTTGGAAATCATTATTTATAGCTCCTAATTAAAAAATTTTAAAGGAACTATATAGGCTCAGTTCTTTGTTTTCAAATGTGAGCAGCTGAAATTAGATCCCTCTTACACCTTTGCCAGAGAAAAACTGTGCAATATGCATAATGTGCTCTTGTCCCCTCTAGAGAGGTGGGGCTAGAGTGGAAATGGCTAATCCTCCTCACGGGGGATGAATTGGAAATTGAGTTTTGCAAACGAAGTCAGAGATAATTTCCCATCTTCATTATTTATGTAAATCAGTTACTGTATTTTAATTATCCACTGCTTGTATCGTCCACATAAAATGCCTTTCCTTTTATTTAAACTGCAAACAATTGCCAGTAGAATTATTCACTGGAAATTGGAATCCACTTTTTTGACCTCTAGAAAGCCTATTAATAATGAATGAGGATGTTATTTATTTGTTACAATTCCACAAATGGAAACTGAAGAAAGACTCCGTATTCCTCACTTATCTCCTCTGACAACACCTAAGTAAACCCACCCCAGGAGAAATGCCAAAATGTGGAAAAGCAACGTAAATGTGGAAAAGCAACGTAAATGTGGAAAAGCAACATAAATGTGGAAAAGCAACATTTTTTTCTTCTTTCAACAAATGAAATGCCTACTCATTTCAACAAATGTGGGCCTACTACGGGAAAAGCACTGTTAGGCGAAGTCAGGGAGAAAGTTAAGCTAGACATGAATTTTACCTTTCAGGACATAATAAACATTCATAAAATCCTTGACATTTGCAAGCGATATACCCTGAGACCTTCACCAATCCCCATATTCATGAATCTTACTATAGCATATAATTTGCTACATAAAATGCAATAAAATATAACTGAAAAATATAAGTGACCCCTTTGGACCCTTAATGATTCTATAAATACAGAACTCAAGTAATTTATAAAGCTATTAAAATAAATCTCGCCATTAACATAAACTCTATACTAGGCCATCTCTCACTTGAACAATTTTTGCACTATCCAGAGAACTTGCTAAAATAGCTTCATAAATTGCTTTTTCCAGTTTCCGTACAGAATGTATGGTGGACCTTTCATGTCTGAACTACTGCAGAATCTGAATCTTTGCTTTTAAATATTATTTTTAAAATATGTATTATATTAAATAATATAATGTATATTATATTGAATATATATTAATATATATGTGTGTGTGTATATATGTGTATATGTATACATAAAATTTTTTTTCTGGCCAAAGTCATCACTTGATTGGATCTACTTATTTTTCTCTTCTTTTATATTAGCAACAGTAGAAGCCAATTTTCTTATTAGGAACTTTTTTCCCCTTCCCATTGGAAGAACCAAAGTTTGACCACCTTTTTAGCCTATGTATGGGCCACGCCGATAAACTTGGTAATGGGTGCCCTGGGCCTTCCCAGCTACTCTTACAAGCTATAGAAGTCACTTCTGAACTTCAGCCTGGAGTATCGAATGCAAATTTGGGTCTCACAAAAATTAAAATATAATATCCATGATGAAATCTGAAGCCTTTGTAAACAAAGCACTAACTTCTATAACCACAAATGAGCAAGGTCTGATGTACTTAAATATTCACTACGAGGGAGAAAGTGACAGATACTCGAAGGAAAGATACAGGTAAACTTAGCTTCAGAAGCTGCAGGGGAGATTGAGGAAGACTACAGGCAGGAGGCAGCATTTTTCCGAACTTTGAGGATAGGTAAGACTCAGAAATGTGTCACAGACATAGACATCATAGACAGTTTGAGTAGAGGAAACAGAATGAGCAAAGGCCTGAGTGAGGAGACAGGGAGCTTTCATGAGCAAAGTGAATAGTGTAATCCCATCTAACTATAAAGGTAATTTCTCCTCAGTGTGAAAATACAAAAAAATGCTTTCCTCTTTCTGGAAATATGGTAAGATGAGGCATACACAGAAATAATCCCAGTGTATAGAAATACTGTGAAAAATATATTTAAAGTATTTTAAAATGCATAGTGATCTGGCAAGAAAGCAAGGGAAAGTTCAAGAAACACAAAGCAACAAAACAATATTACTTCAGAAAGATAAGTTGGCCGGGCGGGTGGCTCACGCCTGTAATCCCAGCACTTTGGGAGGCCGAGACGGGCGGATCACGAGGTCAGGAGATCGAGACCATCCTGGCTAACACGGTGAAACCCCGTCTCTACTAAAAAAAATACAAAAAACTAGCCGGGTGAGGTGGCGGCGCCTGTAGTCCCAGCTACTCGGGAGGCTGAGGGAGGAGAATGGCGTGAACCCGGGAGGCGGAGCTTGCAGTGAGCTGAGATCCGGCCACTGCACTCCAGCCTGGGCGACAGAGCCAGACTCCATCTCAAAAAAAAAAAAAAAAAGTGAAGCCAATTCTGCCCTAGGACAGTTTCTGATCCCTCATTCCCTAGAGCGCAAATTTGAGGGATTGTGTGTGGATATGAGATAAAGCCTGGGACCTGGTAAAACAGCCGGAGTCCATCCTGGAGCCACAGACCCTAAAGGCAAGATCCTGAAATAGGTTAAAGGGGAACATGGGCCTTGCAAAAGGAGAGAGTGGGACTGCTTGCCTGGGTTGAAGATGTCTCTGGATGGAGGGGAAAGAGAGGCTTCTTGGAATCCTGAACTGAAGACTGCTCTCCCATGAGTGTTAATTCACAATTCCTGTGTGGCTCCCATAAGTTGTAAGCTTGGACATAGGTTGCTGGTAAGACTTTAAATCCTTGGGAAAAACAATGCAAATCTTCACTGAAGGCGTGCACTTTAATTGCAGGCATTGCTTACATTTCCACGAAGTTTTAAAACATGTAGCTGATCACGTATATGAGGAAACAGACCACCATGAAGAAAAGTCAGTGCTTATAGTATAGTCTAGAAAAGGAACTTTGAAAACTACAGATGGGGTAATGTTTCAAAAGCAGAATATAAAATATGTATATATAATTATGCACAAATAATTAAAAATGGCTGTCAGAATATAATTTAGGAATAAGAGAACATTAAAATCCACCAGTAATATTTTTAAGTAACCAAATAAAACTTCTTAGAAATATGAAGCATAATAATTGAGAGTAAAATTTCAATAGATGGATACGAAACAGATTAGTTTCAGCTGTGGAAAGAATTCATGACTGGAAGATAATCTTAACAAAATAAATACCAAAAATCTAGAATAGAGATTCATAAACTTCCTTGGTTCATGTCACCATTCATGTGTTAGTGCCTCAAAATTTTTTTTATAGTACCCCTAGAGCAAAAGAAATACCCAACATTTCTTTTATTAAGTAGTTAGGTTCAAACAACTTCATTTTAGTATTTTGCATAGTATACAACGAATAGCTATGTCTCTCTCAAAAATGAAACATTCCCACAGTGTCCCTGTAAATTCACTCTGGTTTCCCAGTATTCCTTGACCTATAGTTTGAGAACCATGGATGTAAAATAAAGAAACAAAAAATGGAAAATGTCAAAGACAACTTAAAGAGACTCCCATGTAGGTCTAACATATGTCTAATGGAAGTTCCAGAAGAAGAAAGGGAAAAGACATGGCAAGAGAATTTTCCAGATTTAACACAAAATTCCTAGATTCAGAAAGAACAACAAATTACAAGCAGAATAAAAAAAAAAAAAAAAAAAACTGGGCGTGTTGGCTCGTGCCTATAATCCCAGCTACTTGGGGGGCTAAGGCAGGAGGATCACTTGAGCCCAGAAGTTTGAGATTGTGATGAGCTTTGATCACACTACTGCACTCCAGCCTGGAGTAAGACCCCATTAACATAGTAAGTCCCCATTTCTAAAAAAAGGTTTTCTTGTTTTAAACAGATACAATAAAATACATATCTAGACATGCTTTACCAAAACTCTAGAACAGCAAAAATAGAATGACATTGAAAGTAAAGACAGATTAAGAACTGATTTCTTGTTTCCTTTCCACATTTGTTTTAAGTTCAGAGTACATGTGCAGATCTGTTACACGGGTCAATTGCGTGTTGTGGTGGTTTGGTGTTTATGTTATTCTGCATTCAGGGAATAAGCACAGTACACTACAGGTGGGTTCAGTCCTCACGCTCCTCTCACACACCACCCTCTGCATTCAGGGAATAAGCACAGTACACTACAGGTGGGTTCAGTCCTCACGCTCCTCTCACACACCACCCTCTGCATTCAGGGAATAAGCACAGTACACTACAGGTGGGTTCAGTCCTCACGCTCCTCTCACACACCACCCTCAAGTAGGCCCTGGCGTCTGCTGTTCCCTTCTTCATGGCCATGAGTCATGAGTACTCAATATTCATGGACATAAAGAAGTGAAAACGTGCAGTATTTGCTTCTCTGATAACTGATTTTTTTTTTTTTTTTTTTTTTTTTTGAGACTCGCTCTGTCGCCCGGACTGGAGTGCAGTGGCCGGATCTCAGCTCACTGCAAGCTCCGCCTCCCGGGTTTACGCCATTCTCCTGCCTCAGCCTCCCGAGTAGCTGGGACTACAGGCGCCTGCCACCTCGCCTGGCTAGTTTTTGTATTTTTAGTAGAGACGGGGTTTCACCGTGTTCACCAGGATGGTCTCGATCTCCTGACCTCGTGATCCGCCCGTCTCGGCCTCCCAAAGTGCTGGGATTACAGGCTTGAGCCACCGCGCCCGGCCTGATTTCTTAATAGTAGTAATGATTCCTCTTATCCAGAGAGAACCATAAGTATTCTGATATATTTTCTTCCAATTTTTTACCTGTATATGTCAAATGAAACATATACTTTTGAAAAAAGTAAGATGCAAAACCATATATACTGTGTGAATCTCAATTTATTTTATATATATATATATTTTTTTTAAATTGAGATTCTGCAGGATGTGGTGGTTCACACCTGTAATCCCAGCACTTTAGGAGGCTGAGGTGGGCAGATCACCTGAGGTGGGGAGTTTGAGACCAGCCTGACAAACATGGAGAAACCCCGTCTCTACTAAAAATACAAAATTAGCTGGGTGTGGTGGCACACACCTGTAATCCCAGCTACTCAGGAGGCTGATGGAGGAGAATTGCTTGAACCCAGGAGGCAGAGGTTGCAGTGAGCTGAGATTGCGCCATTGCACTCCAGCCTAGGCAGCAAAGCAAAATTCTGTGTCAAAAACAAACAAACAAACAACATTGAGATTCATACAATACACATGGTATTTCTTTTATTAAGCAGTTAGGCTCAAATGACTTAATAGTAATTTTGTATGATATAAAACAAATAGCTGTGTCTCTCTCAAAAGATATATAATTATATATATGCATTGAGATTCATACAATACATATGGTTTTGCATCTTTTCTCAATTGGCACAATGTGACTATTTTATTTACCTATTGAACAAATGATTGTCAAATGCCGTCTAGAATTTAGCGAATGATTTTAAATAAATAAGATTTAATTATATGTCAAGGTACTATACTGAATACTTTATAAATATTAATTTATTTAATGTTAAGAACTGCATGAGACAGTTATTCTTATTTCACAATGAAGATACTCAGATTTGTTAATTTTAAGCATCAGATGTGGCATTTGATAAATATTCTTTTGCCTATGTGTTTATATTATATTCTTTTTTTTTTTTTTGAGAGGGAGTCTCGCTCTGTGGCCCAGGCTGGAGTGCAGTGGCGCGATCTTGGCTCACTGCAAGCTCTGCCTCCCGGGTTCACGCCATTCTCCTGCCTCAGCCTCCCGAGTAGCTGGGACCACAGGCGCCCGCCACCGCGCCCGGCTGATTTTTTGTATTTTTTTTTTTAGTAGAGACGGGGTTTCACCGTGGTCGCGATCTCCTGACCTTGTGATCCGCCCACCTCGGCCCGCCAAAGTGCTGGGATTACAGGCGTGAGCCACCGCGCCCGGCTATATTATATTCTTAATATAAATTTTTAGAAGTGAAACCAATGTTCGAAACCCATGTACTTCTAAAGTTACTAATAAAACCAATCTGATTTCTGGTAAGATTTCACCTAATAAAACTGTGACCACACTCTCAACCAAACTTTGCCAATATTGAGTATAAGAACTAATTTTAGAGGTTGACAACGTCTGATAATATTTTAAGAAGGTTAAAAAATTTACCTCGTTTTATCGTGATTGTATTGTGATTGTAAGTTCTACATTTACAAATATGTTTGAATGTTTCTCACATCTCGGCAGTGGTAGTGCTTCTTGTCTGTGATATTTGCTGAATTTTCCCTTAGTATTTCAGCATTTTTCTCTAAATGCATCGGACAGTAGTATTGTATAACATATTTGTGTCATGTATTCTTCAAATATGTATGACTTTTATTTTAAGGTTTCCTGGCATTTTTTCAATCAAATGAATTGTACGTGTATATATTTTTTTCTTTTCTGTTGTGCTTAGATTATCCATTCCCATCCCAAGGTTAGATAGTTATTCACCTATATTGTCTGTAAGTGCTTTAATATTTTATTATTTTACATTTAACTCTTTAGGCCATCTGGAATGTTCTTTGCCATATGTACTAATGTGAAGATTTATTTTAGTTTTGTTTTCCAAATGTTTAACCTTGCCTGTAGTGCCAACTTCTTCCCTTTTTGTTTCCCTTTAAAGCAATGCTCTTAGTAGTCTCAGCTGACAGACTTCAATTTCTTTCCTCTTTTTTAAAAACCCATTGTAGTTTTTAGATCCCACCTCTCCACCAAAACACCTCTTATCTAGTCACCAATGACTTCCCCATTGTTATCTCCACTGGCCAGTTTTCAGTCTTGATGGGATTTGATCTGTCAGCAGTATTGGCACAGCTTAACCACTGTCTCTTCCAGAAACAGACTCATCACCACAACCTCCTCCCTCACTGGCAATTCTCTCCTCCCCTCGGCACAATCCTGCCTCTAGTGTTGTCAGGTCCTAGGCCTCTGCCCATGGACTTTTCTCTCTATGCTCACTCCCACCCCGATTCCATCCAGACTCACTGCTCCTGATAAAATCTATATATTATGACTCTAGGGTTTATGACTGTAGTCTGTGTCTCTCTCCTGAATTCTAGAGTATACATTAATACAATAGCCTTCTCAACATTTCCACCTAGATGTCTAAACGAGCAGGCTAGATGTGTCATAGTCCAAATTAAATTCCTGATCTTTCTAAGGCCACTTTTTGTGAGGTCATCTCAACTCAGCTAATGAAACTTACATCCTTCAGGTGCTCAGACCAAACGTTTAGGAGTCACCCTTGACCCTTCTCTTTTTCTCATACTTCTCTTTCACGCCTTCAGTAAATCCTGTTGACTCTACTTTCTGCAAAATCTTCCATACCATCTGCACTGCTACTTTGTTCATCATATCTTGGCTAGATTTTAGCAGTAGCCTTCCACTGGTCTTCCCAATTTTAGTCTTGTTTCTTTACAGCCTATTTTTAACCAAGAAACTGGAGTGATCATTTAAAAATGGAATTCAGATCCTGCCATGCCTCTGTCCCGTGACTTCCAATGGCTTGCCATCTCACTTGGAGTAAAAAGTGAAATCTGGATAATGGTGTAAAAGACTATATGATCCAATCCCCAGCTCACCACAGTCCCTCTCTGGTCCCATTTCCTACTATTTCCCTGCCCCAGTTACTACAGCAAGAGGAGGATTTGGTCTTCTTCATCTCTCTTGAACACATCAACTGGTTCCCACCTCAGTGGCTTTGCAGTTGCTGTTCTCTCCTGGAAAGCTCTGTCCCAAGATACATGGGTGGGTAACTCCTTCATCTTTTAAAAATCTTTGATCAAAAGATTTGATCTTTTGAAGCCCTGGTGAGGGCTTCCTCATTATCCTCTTTGAAATTGTATTCTTCCCTCCCTCCTTCCATTCCCTTTCCATACCCACTACATTACTCTTATCATTCTTGTATACATCAGAGTCTAATTCTACTCACATTTCATCTCTTTGCACTGATCCTTCTGTCAATTATTGAACTCGTATCATCTGATCGAATCACTAAGATTTTGTTAAACATATTTCATGTCTGGTGTAGAAGGCCTTTCTTATTATTCTTCCTTTATAAAATTCCCTTAGTTATTCTTGGCTTTTTATGCCAGCTTAACTTTAAAAGTACTTCATCATGTTTCCAAAGAAGAAAAGTCAAATTGATTTTTTTATTGGAATTTCATAATACAGGGACATTCATGTGCAAAGAATTAATATCTTTATATCATTCACTCTTCCTTTCCCAGAATGTGGTATGCTTCTTCATTTATTGAAGCCCATTTTCTTTTTGACATCGGTTTTGTAATTCTATATTTTCTATAGTTCTTACATGTGTCTTATTTAAGTTAATCCTACATGTTGTAGTCTATGCTTTTTTTCCTGCTTTGTTCTATTGTTGCTATTTTATTCCATTATGTAGTTTCAAAAGATTATTTTCAAATAGCTATTTTTTTCAAATTTCTATCTATCAGCAACATTGTTCAACTATCTCATTACTGGCAGTAGATTTTCAGTTTATTCCTTGGGTTTTTGAAGTAGACATAATGATAATTCTATCCCCTTTTCATCATGCTACAATGCCTTGCCTAAAACTTCTGCAGACTATTGGATAATAGTAGTAGTCACTAGCCTGTTGGTCTTCCTCTCCTTGTTCACACTGCTGGTTTAAAGTGGATGTCTTTGTCATATTAAGAAAGTATCCTTACATTCCTGATTTACAATGCACTTTTTTGAAAAAATAAGAAAAGGTTGAGAAGTTTGTCTTGTGCTTTTTGTTTCCATCAGTTGAGCTAATATTACCTATTAATTTGATTAATAGATTTTCCAATATTAAACCAAATAAACAGTTGCAGTGGGTGGTTTTTTAAAGACATACTACTGAATTTAATTTATTAATGTTTAAATGAGGATTTTGCATCTATGTTCGTAACTGTGTCTGTTCTATAGTTTTCATCTTGGTACTATCTTTCATCCAGTGTTGGAATGGGCACTTCTATGAAATAAATTAGGAAGCAGTTTGTCTTCTTCCAGGATAGAAGGCAGAATGTGAGTATAATCATGTGTGTAGAGGTGTGGACTTATATATATATGCACATAGATATTTTCATGGAGAGTATACGCTGCTAAGAAATTTGACAGAATTTATTGTTAAAAACGACCTGGTTCCGAAGCCCCAAAACTTTTTTGATAGTTTATTGGTTGTCTTTCTCATGATTGTTGGTGTATTTTGGTGTTCTACCACTTTAAAAAAAGTCTTGAGAGTTTTTTGTGGTTTTCCAGTAAATCGCCTATTTCTATTTAATTTTCAAATGGTAAATGGAATTGTATGTAGCATTTTCTTATGATTTAAATAATATTTTCTAAATCTGTTCATTACCATTTCTAGTTCTGCTCATTTTTATTTTTTCTATTTATCTTGTTAGTTTTCAGGAAACTTCCTTAATTGATATTAAATTTTTCTTTCTAACAGTAAAGAGTGTAAGATTTGTTTACTACCATTTTGATAAGTTTTGTTTTTTTTTTTTGTCCCCCCCAAAAGTGGCTTCTATTTTAGTTTGCCTTTGATCCCATATTAATTTAGGAAGGTGATTTTTAATTTCCTGCTTATTAAGTTTTTGTTATTGTGTTTAAATTACTATTCTTATTTTTCTATTCTTATTGTAATGTGGTCAAAAAATGTGATCAGTGTGATTTCTGCTACTAAGAATTTATTGATGCTTTTTTGGTGATATGGTAGATTAGGTTTTATAAGGTTCATGGTCACTTGAAAATAAGGTATTTCTCTAATGTAGTGAAGGCAAGTTTTTAAATTTAGCCTGTCAATTACTTTATCAAGTTATCTATATCCTTATATTCATTGGAGGTCTATCTTATATTTGAGGGTGTTAAAGTCTCCCATAATAGTACTACTGCTAATTTTGCCTCATACTGCCACCAGTTTGTTCGCTTTACTTTCTATACTGATTTTTATATTTTTTGTATAATGGTTCTTGAAAATTACCTGTTCATTAACAGATATACCTATTTTCACTGTCATATTTGGCATCTATAAAGTTCCCTCACACTTTGAATTCACTTTGACTCATATTATGATTTCTAACCTTGCTTTCTGTTATGTTTTTGGAGAATGTGAAAATGGTAGCCTGCAGTGTTTACTCATTCTGAGTCTCTTCCTCTTTCCACCACGTGTGAGGGAGAGGCCAGGGAGTATCCCCATCTAACAGAGAAGTCACCACTGGCGTCTGCTCTCTTGCTGTGTTTCTTTCCTGATAACAGCATTTGCTGAGCACATTTGTGGAAGGAGGACTTTGGCCTTCTTGCATGGTTTTCAGGTTTGTGTCGGCATTGAGGGCCTGGATCAGAGGAGGAGAGAGGGTGCAGCTTTCTGTTTCCTTCTGAGCCCATCCAACTGCACCTTCACTGTTTTACCATGAATGCATCTTCAACCTTACCAATGCGCAGAAGTTGCTCCCAGATTCTAGCATAGAGATAGAATAGAAAAAATAGAGTATCTCTGCGTCTACTTTTGGGAAGTTATTGTGTGTGTGCTTTTTTTCTTTTTTTCCTGCAGTATCTCAACAAACATTTTTGTAGAAAGTTGATAGAGATAACATCAGGAGCTGCTAGTTTGGTTAAAAAAAAATCTGCTACTGAAATGTTTCCAAAAAGATGTGGTATATTCAGTCAGCACTGTATTTTAAGAACTCTTATCTGGTCTGAGTGTAACAAAGCGCTAAACTAAGAGATAATTTCAGCTGTCCAGGAGATGTTGTCAGTCTCTGGTTTGAGGAATGGAGCGAGAAGTAAGTAGACAGAGATGCATTATGAAGACAGAATCTATACTATGGAAATTAAGTGGATTTGTATATATGTATAAAGGTGTGAACTGGGACTTGGATGGAAAGAACAAAAGTATGTGAGGAGTCTAAATCAATGCTCAACTTCCGAGCACAAATTAATGAAAATATTGTCACATTGCCAGAGGGAGAGCACTTTCTTAAAAGAAAATAATTATTGTTATACAGGAAAAGGCCTTTATTTTATTTTTAACAAATGCATAGGTAAGAAGTAAAATGCAGTGTGAAAATGAATTAAAGATGAAAAATATTAAGAATAGTTAAATCAAGGAGATGAATGTATTAGTGTTTACTATTCTCTATTTTGTTGTGTACAGAAAATGTTATAATAAGCATTTTAGGAAAGGGAAAAAAATCACCCAGTTTGAGACCCAGCGTCTTGAGGTGCTGCAGACCCCTTCTCCGTGTGATAATACAGAGATAGCACTGAAGATGCAGGACTAGACCTCCCCTGACCAAATTGGGAGGTGTCTCTGTTGTTGGGTGTTGTAAGGATAGAAGTTGTTGGAGCTATTACATGCTAAGGCAGAGTTCTTAGCATAAAGCCACTTTCTAAATACGTAACATTTGGCAATTTGAATAATAGTGCTCAACTAACAGGGCTGTTGTAGGGATGGAATGCTATAACGAAGACAAAGCCCTGGATCACAGAAGTGCTCAACAGATGCTGCCATCTTTCACTACTGTGGAAGGGCAGTGGACCTCCAGCACCCCAAGGAGACCACAGAATAGCCTGTGGGTCAAGCAAAGCCAAGTGTATTGCTTCCTGGGATAAGGAAGACCACTACCTTTTTAGCCCTGTCTTTGAAAAGGAAGGATAAAGATGGGATATTTATATGATTTGGAGGGGTCTGGTTTAAGGCAGGTGTTTCTGTGAGGAGGTCTGATTGGGACTGGGCCAAAGTTGTGATAAAACAGTTCAGGATTGGTGAACTCAGGTGAGGATTTTGGAGCAAACCTCAGAGTAAACAACTGGATGATTCCAGCTGAACAATCTGTCCTTCTAAGAAGGAAGCTATTTACTCTGATGAAGAGATGTGGAGTAGTCAATTATCGAGATCAATGAATTTTCAAAGTTATTTCCAACTTAATCTTCTGGGTCAAGAATTTCCTGGAATAGTCATGTCATGTTAACGCAGAGTATCAGATAGGAAAATCATGCTTTATGGACTATACGCTGTTTGGCTGTAGATAGTTTCAGCTCATAGGGGAGACTATAGTGTAGATTGTTCTGTTTTGTTTTAGTATTTGTGGCATATTGCTACCTCTGCAGCAGATGCATACATTGTTTTGTAAAGTTTAATTAAGCTTATCATTCATTTGGCAATATGTATTAAAGACCTTAAAATAATCTTTTAACTAGTAGTTTCATTATCAGCAATCAGTCATTCAGAATCATCAAAGACAGGAACAAAAGATGAACAAAGATATTTATCACAGCATTTTTAGAACAGAAAATACAAGGTAAACAAAGTGACTTTAAAAGGGCAAACAGAAAATAAATTATGATTTAGCCACAGAATGGGACACTGTGTGTAACTAGGACAAATTATGTTTTTTAGAAATAGTTAATGATGTGGAAAAACTCTCTTCAAATTAAGTGAAACTAGGACATAAAACTGTATAAAATTATAGTACCTATGACTAAATGGAAATATTGCAAAATTTTATAAGTGATAATCTCAGGGTTATAAGATTACAGGCTAATTTCATATTTTCTTGTATTTTTCTGTATGTTGTACAAACATTTAAAATAAACTTTCTTCTTATCAGAAAATAAACACTATTTTAATACTAATAATACAATGATTGAAAGGGTGGTGGAGATGCCCTCCAAGGAGAAAAGGAGCTTGTTTGTGTTTGTTCCTGCAGCAAATGATGCAACTGAGGCAGGAGAGCCCAAGCAAAGGGCCCTCTTCAGAAAGGGAGACTTGGCTGGGGTTCACTCTGGTTCTGAACAACGAATCCTCTCTCATGTTAATAAGGATTAGCAGGTTACAATTTAGGAAATGGCTCTTGCCATCAGAAAAACTGAGTATCTCTGTGTTCGCTCATTTGTGTTGCTATTAAGGAATATTTGATCCTGGGTAATTCATAAATAACAGAGGTTTAATTAGCTCATGGTTATACAGGATGTACGAGAAGCGTGGTGTTGGCATCTGCTTGACTTCTGGTGAGGATCTCAGAAAGCTTCCAATCATGGCAGAAGGCAAAGGAGAGCCAGTGTGTCACATGGTGAAAGAGGGAGCCAAATAGAGGGGGTGGAGGTGCCACACTGTTTTAAACAACAGGCTCTCTCATGAACTCATTACCACTCATGACTGTGGAGAGCACGCCAAGACATTTATGAGGGGTCTGTCCCCATGATCCAAACGCTTCCCACCAGGCCCCACCTCCAACACTGGGGGTCAACATGCACCTTGGAGAGGACAAACATCCAAACTATATCAATCTCTCAGGATGCTTGCACCATAAATAACATTGAGAATTCCACAACCACTCCGCAAAGGTGTTGATTCCTCTTTGGTTCATCATTGCTTCCTGTCTTTAACAGATCTGCTTTTCCAAGTAATTAAAATCCTTTGAGGACTTCTCATTAGGACTTCTTTTCTCCATTTTGGGAGCATCTATGACTGCTTGTTGCCAGGAGCCTAACAGGGTCCAGAGAATTTCAGTGATTTGCCTGCAGACGCATTGCAGGCTGAACTCTCTGGGTTATTTCCTATCTAGGGAAAGAAGCTTGGAGTTACTGTCCACTCTCAGTTATCTGCAGCTAGCTCACATGACAAACAGATGCCCATTGTCAGGTGGAAATCCCTCAGAACTTCATTCTTTCTGCCTAAAATTCCAATTGCTAAAACTGAAGACAAGAATAAGATAGAAAAACTCTAGAATGAGGCAATTAAAATGATCAAAGGGATGATTGAGTACTGAATAATAAAGTTAAAATTCTTCAGGATGTAAAGATAAATTCTGAAAGAGGATGAATGGTTGTAAGATCATGAAAGGCAAATAGAAGCCCATTTCTCAATTCTGAAGAACACGTTTGAGAGTATAAGTTGAAATCTAAAGGAAGTAAGAGGAAGAGTAGAGGTTCCTTGGATGGCACAGTGGAGAAGGAAGAAGAAAGTAAAGCACTTTGTATACATTATCTCATTATATGACATGCCGTTGGAGCATTTTGTTCTAGTTCCAGTTCTGCTACCAGCTTTTTTCTGGTGATGTTGAATGAGATTCTTCATTCTAAGCCTCAGATTTCTTAGGTGTAGAATCAGGATTTTAATTATTTGGATTTGACAATACTTTCTGATTCAAAAAGAGCTTGTTTTATTTTGTAATACAAAATCATAAATACTTTATTATTAATACATTATTTTTGAGATGTTATACAGATTGGAAATATGAGAAAGTTTGAGAGTGTTTGTATATATTTCCTGGTGACATAATAATTATTAAAAGGAAATTAGTGGCCGGGCTCAGTGGCTCACACCTGTAATCCCAACTACTCGGGAGGCTGTGGTAGCAGAATTGCTTGAGCCCAGGAGTTTGAGGAGCTATGTTCGCAGCACTGCACTCCAGCCTGGGCGGTAGAGCAAGACCTTGTCTCTAAAAACGGAAATGAGTGGTTCCTAGCAAGACGCTCAACTAACATGGCTAAGGCTTACTCTCCCAAGACTCCTCTCCGCAATGATAGAGAGGTGGGGCAAGGGTTTGAACTGGCATTTATATATATATAATGTCTTTGACTTGAGAAAAAAATGGCCTAGTATGGCTTTGAAGAAAAACCTAGAAAAAGAATTATGGAATTCTTGCCCCATATCTTCGTGTTTAATGGTGAGTCCCACAACACACTTATGAAAACTCAGATCCCTGGTACAGGGTCTCTCAGGTATGAAACCAGTGAACGTCTAAAGCCCTTTGTTTGCAGGGAGTGAACAACACAACAACAACAAAAACCCAAACTTATCCCCAAGGTTATGAATTATAATCCAAGTTGTGTCTTCCAATAACAAAAAGTGAAGTTGGCCAGGTGTGGTGGCTCATGCCTGTAATCTGAGCACTTTGGGAGGCTGAAGCAGGTGGATCATGAGGGCAGGAGTTCAAAACCACCCTGGCCAAGATGGTGAAACCCCATCTCTAGTAAAAATACGAAAAATTTAGCTGGGTGTGGTGGTGGGTGCCTGAAATCCCAGTTACTAGGGAGGCTGAGGCAGAGAATTCCTTGAACCCGGGAGGTAGGGATTGCAGTGAGCCGAGATTGCACCACTGCACTCCAGCCTGGGCAACAGAGCGAGACTCCATCTCAAAAAAAAAAAAAAAAAAAGTGAAGTCCTGCCTGAAGAATTGTTTTGTGCAGTGCTGAGTGGCTGACTGCATTTTCCTTGTTCCTGGCCTCCACCTCTCCTTGTCCCCAGAGCGTTTGAGGCTGAAAGCATAAGTCCGGCCTTTCAGAGTGAGCTCTGCCTGGCTGTGTAGCCAAACTCCCAGAAGAAAACAAACTTATAAGACTTTTGAAAAGTATGAGTATTTCAAAGGAAATATAAAATACAAAACTATAGATTCCAAAGACAAAAACTACTAAAACAGCTGGGGTAAAAAATTAAAATTAGTTTGAAAAACAAAACAGATAGAGGAAGATAGCAATTTGACTCAAGAACAAGGAAACATAAAAAGATCCAAGAAGAATATTGAGTGTGAAGAATATAATACTCAAATTAAAAAACACAATAGATGGGATAAATAGAATGAACACATCTGAGAGACCAATTAATTCACTGTAACACCATATTGAATACATCTTCAATATGACAGAAGAGAAGAAAAACAATGGAATATATATTTTAAAGCTGAGAAATGTGAAGGATAGAGAGAGACATACTAGTATCTGAAAAATGGAGATCTCAGAAGGACAGAATTGTTTTAACGAAGATGAGAAGATATTTAAAATATATTTCTATGAATTGAAAAATAGATTATACATAGAAAATGTTCAAAGAATGCAAAAGGGAAAGAAAAAACCTACAACTAGAAACATAATACAATTTGAGAACACTAAGAGAAAAATTCAAAAGCTTACAGAGAAAAAAGACTAAAAATCAAATTAATAATAGATTCTTCAACAGCAACAATGGATGCAAAAAAAGCACTTAAAACTTTAAAGCTTAGATACAGGCACATTTTTACTTACATATGAGGGAGGGCATAAGAAAAATATTCTTACAAGATCTCAGAACTTTTGTCAGAATCTCATAATTGATTAATTAAATGATTTTATGAAATATTGAAATAATAGGCAAGGCTCTGGGAGTTCCTACAAGAGCTACATGAAATAAAGGTGGTCAAATACTTTGTTAAGGTTTTTTATTTTAGTTTAAAATAGGAAGGTAAAATAGTAGAGGAACTAGATAGAAGTCTAGACCTGGACTATTTAATATGATATGCACTAGCCATTTGAAATGTAGCTATTCTGAATTAAAATTGCTAACTGTGTAAAGTACATACCAGAGTTCAAAAAGCTGTTATAAAAAACATACACTTTTCACTAAACTTTTATATTAACTGCATATTGAAATGATATATTGAATATTTTTAGTTAAATAAAATACACAATTAAAATAATTTTGTTTGTTTTTACTTTCTTTAATGTGTTCACTAGAAAATTTAAAATTTCACATGTGGCTTACATTTGTGGTTTTTATTTTAGTTGGAAGGCACTGATATAGATGATCCTTCCATGATGGAAGTTAGAAAAGGGGGCACTAAAGTTCTAGTCTTATCATGTCTAATCTTGTGGCTCTGAAAACAAACAAAATTAAAAACTAAAGATAAAAAGTCACATAGGAAATGTAGAAAATGGCAAATCATAAATTAATGTGACAAAATCAAGAATTAAAATAAATATAAGTGGACTTATTTCATGTTGGAAGATGAATTTTGATAGATTTGATTAAAAGATACAGATGTAGACTCTGTAAGAGAGGTAAAACAGCACAGATATGAGAAAGTTAAAAGTAAAGAATGAGAAATGGATGTGTCAGGCAAATACTAACTAAATGAGCTGAAATTCTTATATTAATGTCAGACAAAATTTAAGACCAAAAAAATTTGTCAGTATTAGAGATGCAATAGGTCATTATATAAAAATAAATGTGACAAATAGTTCAATTTATTCAAAAGATATTGCAATTTTAATCTCGTGTGAGATTAACAACGTGTATGAGAAATAAACATACATGAATGAGAAATAAACATGTACGTTATGTATGTTTTTTATACATATATTATATATACAATAGAATAACTTCAAAATGCATAAAGAAAAAGTGATAGAACTATAGGGAAAATCTACCACCATAGTGAGAGATATCAACACACATCTCTTGATAATGGACAGATCAAGCAGCAAGGTTGAAGGACACCCAGCAATATATTTAAGAAGCCTGACCTAGTTGTTTCATACAGAGTTCTACACCCGATAAATAGAAATGGTAGGCTTTTCCCAACCACACATAAAATATAAAACATGATCATGTATATTTGTCCATAAAATGCCTCAACTAATTCCAACAACAGATATTATATAGACTATGATCTTTCACAGTAGTATTAATTTGAAAGTTAATGCCAAAAAGAAAAATTATAAAATACCTGCATGTGTAGACACAAAACATATTGATAAATATATATTTTATTATGATATAAATTATGAAAATTTGAATATAATATCTAGAATTAAATAATAATAAAAATCCTGCATATCAAAACTTGTAGGATTAGCAAAAGCGGTGCTTCAAAAACTTTATAGGCTTAAAGAGTCTATAAATAAGAGAGAGGTTACAAACCCTCAAAAAAGTGAGCTAATTTTTCAGCTTAAGAAACTAGAAAAGGAATGATAGAATAAACCTACAGGACTCTGTAACTGCTTGTGATCAATTAGTTGTAAACATCATTGCACTTGTACAAGCTCCTACATGGTTTTGTAGACAAGTCCTATTAAGAACTTATAGGACAAATTATTCCAGTATCCCAATTTTACATAAACTTTTCTGAAAGTACAAAATAAATAAAATTTTCTCCAACTCTTTTTAAAAGGATAATATTACTCTGTTGCTAAAACCAGATTAAAAAAAAAGACAAAAAATAAATAAACTACAAAGGAAAATTACTGCTTCATTTTACCCTAGGATATAGAAGCAAAATTTCTAAACAATATTAACAAATTGAGTTTTTCAGCATATTTGAAAAGAAAAATCATACTATCCCATGATCAAATTGTTTACTTTTTCTAGGTATTCAATAATTATTTATTATTAGAAAATCCATGATGTAATGTATCACATTAGCAGAGTAAAAGACAAAAAGCTACATGAGTATCTCAGTAGATATATAAAAAGTGTTAAATAAAATGTAATACCCATTGATAATTATGAAAAAAATACTATTAGGAAATTAGGAATATTTGAGAGCATCTTAAACCTAGTAAAGAGTGTATTAGGGTTTTGCAGAGAAATAGAACCAATAAAATGTGTGTGTGTTTATGGGTGTGTGTGTGTGTGTGTATTTATGATTTATTATAAGACTTAAGAAACTAGGAAAGGAAATAATAGGCTCATGCAATTATAGAGTCTAGAAAGTTCAAAATCTACAGGATGGGCCAGCAGGCTTGAAAACCAGGAAGAGCTCATGTTGCACATGAAGTCTGAAGAATTAGCTCTTGCTCAGAGGAGATTTATCTTTTTCTTCTATTCAGGCTTTCAATTGATTGGCCGAGGCCCACCCACATTATGGAGAGAAATATGCTTTACTCAAAGTCCACCAGTTTAAATGTTAATGTCTTCCAAAACACCCTTACAGAAACACCATGAGTAATATTTGACCAAATATCTGAGGTCCTTTTGGCTAGGTTGACACAAAATTAACCATCAGGAAAGAGATAAACAGACAAACTAAAAAACTTAGGAAAGAATATCATATCAAATGGAAAATGTAAGAAGCATTTGGTTTAAAATTTGGTTGAGATCAAAAAGTTGACTGTCAGCACACATCACATGTCCAAAATTGTGTTTACAGTCCTATTCAGTACAATGAAACAAGAATTAAAAAATTAGAAGCGTATGAATTAGAAATGAGGAAATCCTTGCAGATGACTTAATTATTTACATAGAAAAAACAAAATAGTCAGTAGGCAAATTATTATAAATGTATATATCTGTTGCGGGTGTGTGTGGGGTGGGGGTTGGAAGAATGACCGGGTATAAATACAGAATGCAAAATGTCAGCTGCCCTTTTATACACCAGTAGCTAACAACTAGAAAACACAGTGAAAAAGAAGACATCATTTACAATAGTATCAGAGAATACCAAGTACCTATAAATGAATCTATCAAAAGATGTGCAAGATCTCCATAAAATTATTTTATCTAGAGATATTAAAGAAGACTTAAATGCCTGACAAAAATACACTATATTTATGAATGAAAAGCTGTATTATATAAATATCAATTCTCAAATGCACCTAGACATTGAGTCAATACAATTCAATCAGAATGTCAGCAGGTTATTTAGTGAATCTTAGTAAGATTTTTCTAAAAATCTGTATATTTGAATAAAGGACACAATAGGAAAAGATGAACTATAATGAGACACTTGCCCTACCAAGTATCAGGATTTATTAAAAAGGCGTGATAATTGAAACAATGTGCTATTGGCAGAGGGATAGACAGATTAACTGATGGGATTGAATAGAAAGTCCCAAAACAGACCCGTGCATACATAAAACTTTCATGTAAGACAGACATGACATGTCAGATCAATTAAACAATTAAAATTACAATACTGGATATTGACCAGGCATGGTGACTCACGCCTATAATCCTAGACTTTGGGAGGCAGAGGTGAGCAGATCACCTGAAGTCAGAAGTTCGTGGCCAGCCTGGCCAACGTAGTGCAACCCTGTCTCTACTAAAACTACAAAAAATTAGCGGGCTGTGGTGGTGGTCACCCGTAATCCCAGCTACTAGGGAGGCTGAGGCAGGAGAATCGCTTGAACCTGGGAGGTGGAGGTTGCAGTGAGCCAAGATTGCGCCATTGCACTCCAGCCTAGGTGATAAGAGCAAGACTCCATCTCAAAGAAAAAAAAAAAAAATCTGGATATTGACGAGGAAAAAATACAAAGTGAGATTTCTACCTCACATGATAAACAAAAATCAACTTTAGATGGATTAAGAACTTACATATAAAAAGATAAAACCTTGTTAATAGAAAATATGAGTGAATATGTTCTGAACTACAGGGAACTTTTTTTTTTTAAGACACAGAAAACGTTTCTATAATAATATTATAAATTTAACTCAGTTATTTCAGTCCCTAGTTTTATACCCAAGCAAAATTGATGCACTTGCACAATAAATAAAATATTCACGTGGGTTTAAAGCAGTACTGTTCACAATTGCAGAGCTAGGGAGCAACTCAAATGCCCATCATCATGTGAATGGCCGAACAAACTATGGCTTATTCACAAAATGGAAGAAGCAGTCAAAACAAATATGGTAGACAAAATCAATGACTTTTAGTAATATAATATCAAGTGAAAAAATAAATTCCAATTTATAATGCATCTTGTATGCCCTAAAATCATATATGAAAAAGATGCAATGACATGATTAGCATGGGATTCAGGATGTGGTGTCTTTGGCTACTGGTGGATAAGGGTATGGGACTGGGAGTATCCCACAGTCACACATCAATTATTGGAAAGGTCCTGTCTTTTATTTTGAGTAATGGGTTCATGTGTGCTTACTATATTATTAGAAATAAGTGTCTCATATTCTTGATTAGTCAATCATGACAATTTAGCCCTTCTGCTTAATTCAATTCAGTAAATCCTGCTGCAGATATAGGACGTTTCTAGTTAAACAGAGCTGTGTTAAGAATGATGGTTTCCAGCTTCATCCATGTCCCTGCAAAGGACATGAGCTCATCCTTTTTTATGGCTGCATAGTATTCCATGGTATCTATGTGCCACATTTTCTTGTTCCAGTGTATCACTGATGGGCAGCAAACTAACACAAGAATGGCAAACCAGTCACTGCATGTTCTCATTCATAAGTGGAAGCTGAACCGTGAGAACATATGGACACAGGGAGGGGAACATCATAGACTGGGGACTGTCAGGGGGTGAGGGGCTAGGGGAGGGACAGTGTTAGGAGAAATACATAATGTAGATGACGGGTTGATGGGTGCAGCAAACCACCATAGAACGTATGTACCTATGTAATAAACTTGCAGGTTCTGCACATGTATCCCAGAACTTAAAGTATAATAAAAAAAAAAAAAAAAGAAAGAAAGAACTGTGTTAGTTATCTGTTGCTGCATAAAAAACAACTCCCCAAATTGGAGGCTTAAACTGACAATAATTATTATTTCTCACTGTTTCTGTGGGTCAGGAATTCCCACAGGCTACAGTAGGGATGGCTTGTTTCTGCTCTGTGGTGCCTGAGGACCCAGCTGGAAGGTTCAAAAGCAATTGATATCCAGAGCATTAAGGACTGTTGGTGTCATGACCACAGTTTGTTTGCTAGGATGTTTATCTTGGTTACTCCTTAATACACAATAAGGAAGGCAAGTTTCAATAAATAAAAGGTTCATTTAGACCTAAAAGAAACAAAATAAGAGTGAATGACTGAGCCTTAACATTCAATGGTTATGGAGGTTGAAACTCCCACTTTTCAATTTTCTCTCTGTTGCTGAATCAACAATCCCAACTCTACAGTTTGCAGCAATTTGTTCAAATCTGAGAAGGAAAAATAATTAAAGTGTTGTAGATAGCCGCAAAAATGATAATTTCAGTTTTTTCTTTGAGCCCTAACAAGAGTAACTAGTGAGACACATACACAACGAAGTGCCTGATTTCTCTTCTTATGGTCTCCGAGTGACACCCTGTTCTCCATCCTGACGGCTTGTGATCGTTTCCTGTACAGCTTAAATTCACTCTCTTGAGCTCACAGCTGACCACATTCTGCAAATGATGCCTTTCCACTCACGTTTGGCAATGTGGGCTGACTTTGTGCAGCTGGGCTTTGATCTTGCTTCTTGGAACACACTGCTCTTTCCCTTGCAACTGAGAGCTATCATTAGCCAGTTTACTAAAATTTCATTATTTAACAGAGTTAAATAGAGTTAGGTTGGAGAACATTTGGTAACACTGCCCTGCTGACCGTAGATTATGTTTGCCCTCCAATAATCTACTGCTTATTGATCTCGGGACAGAATCTACACCCCATGATTCTCTCCTATTTTAGTTTAATTCTAGGCTCTTGCAGCTTTTTCCCCAGCCATGCGCCCACCTGACTAAAGATCTCATTTTCAAGACCAATTTTCAGCCACTGTAATCCTTTTTACTATTTTCCTTGAAGGCTCATGAGACACTCGTATAAACGGAACTTGTTGTGACTGCCAGGACCAATATTATTTTGGTATGAAATCTCCTGATGTTCCTTCTAGTTTTCAAATAATACCATATTGGGAAAAATTGAATTCCAGCTTGAAGGCTAAATTCTAGTTACTTTTTAAACCTAGTCCCCAAGCCCTTGACGTGCCATTGGACAATTTAGGGTAGGCCTAGACGCATCCTTTTCAACTTGCTGATTAGAATCAAAACTTCTTAAGGCCTCCATACCCTTAATCCCATAATCATTACCACAGATAGTGATAAATGATAATGTTTCAGTGTTAATGAGGGAGTAAATAGCATGTTAATGACGTTTGCAGATGGATCTAAATTAGAATAAGTTGTTAACACCAATGAGGCCAGAAAAAAAAAAGTCCTAAAGAAGTAGAAACATACAACAGGAAAACAAAAAATGAAAACAAACTGAAATTCAACTGATATATTACACTGAACAAAGAGTTAATTAAAAAGAACCAACTGCTGTCCTAGAGACCTAAAGAGAGAAAGCAACAGCGAAGGATATCTAAAAAGGATCTTCTTCATGGCTAGGATTAATTCGCACTTCATGCCAAAGATGTTCAGGAGTATCTTGGGATCTGTGACCAGTATTGCAGCATTGTGCTGGTAAATTTTTAACCATCAAATCTCTGAGAAAAAAAAAAGTATTTGTGTGTGTGTTTGTGTGTGTATGTGTGTATATTTAATTACTATAACATTTACTGACATAAAGGATCTCTAGCACAGTATTTTCTTTTTTTTTTTTTTTTTTTGAGACGGAGTCTCGCTCTGTCGCCGGGGCTGGAGTGCAGTGGCCGGATCTCAGCTCACTGCAAGCTCCGCCTCCCGGGTTTACGCCATTCTCCTGCCTCAGCCTCCCGAGTAGCTGGGACTACAGGCGCCGCCACCTCGCCCGGCTAGTTTTTTGTATTTTTAGTAGAGACGGGGTTTCACCGTGTTCGCCAGGATGGTCTCGATCTCCTGACCTCGTGATCCGCCCGTCTCGGCCTCCCAAAGTGCTGGCATTACAGGCTTGAGCCACCGCGCCCGGCCTCTAGCACAGTATTTTCAAATAAGGAATCCACAATACTCTTTACTGGAAATTCAGTAAAGCTTACTTGATTCTCTTGAAATACTTTCCCTGATTTTTGCAAAATTCTGGTATCCGTAGCCAATTTATGATGAACAAGTGTAGTTCCAACATGGGTGTTGGTTGATATTTTTATTTACATTGAATAACATGAAGTAAAACAACAAAGACACATGTTAGAACTTCTTTTGTTTGTCAATAACTGAGTAACTTCTTTGCTGAATTAGATAATAGGTTTTGAACAGTCAAACTATATTTCCTCAATTTTTTGTGCTATTCACAATGTAATGGTTACAGACATGATAGAATGTTAAGTTTAATCTCTATTATTACATTTTCTCTATGTCTTTCTTAAGCCTAGACAATAAACAAAACATTCAAGCCTTGATTTGCAGCATTTGCTAATTTTTCATGGGGTAAATATGCTCACCATGGTCAATTTTAGGCTACAAACAGAGTTGAGCAGGGGGCACAGTAGCAAACCATTGTACAGTGTTTTCCCCATATAGAGAAAATAAACAGAAATTACCTTAAGAGCATAGATAATAGTAAAATGTGGTAAAATAATTAGAAAGTGATGGCTTTTGAGTATTCATTGCCTTTTAATCTGTAACTTATTTAATCAAAAGTTTATGTAACTTAACTTTTATTAGTGGTTGTATTTAGTAATTGGCTCATATAATTTCTGAAAATTTAGCAATAAGCTCTGATGAGTGGGTAGGAGCTGACTCCAGCACATCACTATTAGTGATTTAACCTGAGATTCATGCCTATTTTCCAGCTTATGCCAGACATCTCAAGGTTTCATAAATTCCGCATGTTCGGCCGGGCGCGGTGGCTCAAGCCTGTAATCCCAGCACTTTGGGAGGCCGAGACGGGCGGATCACGAGGTCAGGAGATCGAGACCATCCTGGCTAACACGGTGAAACCCCGTCTCTACTGAAAAATACAAAAAACTAGCCAGGCAAGGTGGCGGGCGCCTGTAGTCCCAGCTGCTCGGGAGGCTGAGGCAGGAGAATGGCGTGAGCTTGCAGTGAGCTGAGATCCGGCCATTGCACTCCAACCTGGCGACAGAGCAAGACTCCGTCTCAAAAAAAAAAAAAAAAAAAAAAAAATTCCGCATGTTCAAAATCAAGCTCATATACTCTCTCTCAACTATGATTGTAATTACCTCACAGGGTCTCCTGGCCCATTGCACAGACAAAGCCAACTTACTGAGACTGTGCTATTGCAGTAGAGAAAGAGTTTTATTAGCACAAGTCTGGCCACATGGCAGGTAATTACTCAAATCAGTTTTGCCAAAGGTGAAAGGTTAGGATTTCTCAAGGATAGTTTGGCAGGCAGGGGACTAGGGAAGAAGAGTGTTATTTGCTTGGGAATGAAATCAGAGGTGTGTGGAAAATAGTCCTTGTGCGCTGAGTCAGTCTCTGGGTGGGGCCACAGGGCCCACTGAGTCACAAATTGCGGGTCCAAGTGGAGTCAGTTGGTCACTAGAAATGCAAAAGTCTGAAAAGACATCTCAAAAGGCCAATCTTGGGTTCTAAAGTAGTGATGTTATCTAGAAAAGTAATTGGGAAACTTACAAATCTTATGACCCACCGAACAATGACTGGTTATCTTTTAACCATGCCTACATCTTAGCAACATTCATGCCCCTCTCATAACTCTAAACTGGTGGCCTTTCATTAATTTTACAAAGGAAGTTTAGTTTGGAGAAGGGCTATTATCAACTTTGCTTTAAGGAGTTTAAGATTAAACCATAAATTAAATTCCCCCCAAAGTAAGCTTGGCCCATACCCAGGAATGACCAGGGACAGTTTGGAGGTTAGAAGCAAGATAGAGTCAACTATGTCGGGTTTCTCCTACTGTCATAATTTTGCAAAGGCTGTTTCATGGCTATTATTCTATCTTTTACTCAACCACACATACTACAAACACAAGTCATTTAAGACTCCCTCTTCCTCAGTTCTAAAAACCACCAATCAATCACCAATTCCTATTTATGTTGCTTCTGAAATAGTTCTTGAATTTTTTCCCCCTATTGAATTCAGATGTCATCAAATCTAGTTGCATTATGACTGGATGAGCCCCTCCTTCATAAACCTCCCATGTCACTCTAGAATGGTGTTGGCCTTGTACTTGGCCTTCTTAAAAACTAGATACAGATCATCACACCTATCAGATGGAAACCCAAAAACCCTGCCATGGCAGACAGGTGAGAGTATTTTCCAGTCTTTCTTGATTGTTTCCTGCTGTCTTCAACTTCACTCCATGTTCCCACCAGTCCTCCAAACCACAGATGGCATACATTGTAAGTAGCACCATGTTCAAGCAGTTCTCTCTGCCCAGTATCTTCTCCCCATTCTTCTCCATCAGGGGAAATTGCCTATGTCTTGCAAGGAACAAGGCTCGTGTAAACTTTTACCTGCTTTTCTGGTTTTTTTTTCCTTTATTTTTATTTTCACTCCATTGTTATCAGTATGCATTTACCTGCTTTTCTGAAAAAGAGTTACATATTTCTTTCTCTGGACCGTGATTACCACTTGTTCATGTTTTTCTTAAATTAAATAACATATACAATGCCCCTTACACAAGGCATAGAATTTAGTAAATATTCAATTGGTGGTCTCCTCCCGAATTTCCTAGTAACAAGGGTACAGACATAAGAATCCAGGTGCTAGTGACTTGCTTGCTCTGTGATCTTGGGCAAAGTATACATTCTCTTCACATCTTAATTTCTTCATCTGAAAAAATGCAGATAATGATGCTTGCCATTTAGAGTTGCTGGGAAGACCAAGCCAGATATTGTCGGTAATGTCTATTTTAGGTGTCCAGTGTGTGTGCACATGCCAGTTGCAGCACCAGGTTTTGACCTGCACTTCTATAAATCAGGGATTCCCACAGACCCCTCCTACGACTCAATTAATTTGCTAGGATGGCTCACAGAACTCAGGGAAACACTTTCTTAGTGTTTACTTATTTATTATCTAGGACGTTATGGAGGATGTAGATGAATAGAGCAGATTGGTAGAGCAAGATGTCGGGTGGGGGATACACAGCCTCCCTGCTCTCTCTGGGCACCTTACTCTCCTGGCACTGCCATGTGTTCAGCAACCTGGAAGTTCATTAAATCTCGTGGTTCAAGAGTTTTTGTAGAGTTTAATCCACAGCCCCCATCCATCTTTTCCGGGAGCTTGGTGGGTGGGGCTGAAAGTTTCAATCCTCGAATCCACTTGTTCTTTCTAGAGACTGGCCCCATTTTAAGGCTATTTTAGGGCCCCATCCTGTCACTTCATTAGCATAAAATCAGGTGTTATCCCAGGGGCTCCTTATGAAGAACAAAAGGCACTCTCTCTCCTTCAGGATAATCTAAGGGTTTTAGGAGTTCCGTGACAGGAGCCAGGAAAAAAATTCAAAGATATTTCAGATTATACTACGGTGGGTGATCATTCAACCTGCATTTGCTGGGAACTTTTTACAAGAGCTGTAGGTAGAAGAGAGAGAGAGACAGCCAGCCTTGTTCTCAAGGAGCTCGTGGTGTGGTCAGATGTCAGATGGACAAGGACAGTCACCTGACAGATGCTAAAACAACAGGATTAGGAGCAGTTTATCAGGCACCTGGCTCACTGGCAAGGTGTTAGAGGTGGCTTCCCAGAGGAGGTGAGGTCTGAATAGGATGGTATTGAGCCATGAGGCAGAGTTAGTCCAGCTTGTTTGACTGGAAGGAAGATCCTGCAGGCAGAGGTGGACTGGATAATTGAGAAAGGGAAGTTATACAGGCACCTTTATTTCTGCAAGAAGTTTGAGCCATTAAAGAATTTGAGAGAGGGATTGGGGAGGATTATGATCAGAACAAAATTTTAGAGACCTCTCCCTAGTTGCTGCGTATGGTCAATCAATTATAGAAAGAGACTAGAAGTGGGAAGATCAGTTTTTGTTTTATCTTGAAGATGTTTGCAGGGCAGTCAGAGAGGCAGTACATTATTTGGTGTTGCTGCTATAGCAAAATACTCCAACTTTAATGACTTAAAACAGCAGGCACTTATTATCTTGTATTTCCATTGGTCAGAAGTCTCGTGTGGGTCTGGCTGGGGTATAATTAAAGTATTGATAGGCCTGTGTTCCTTTTTGGAGGTTTTAGGGGAGAATCACCTTCGTTGCTTGTTCAAGTGTTGCCAGGATTCAGTTCCTTACTGTTTCAAGACTGAGGCTTCTGTTTCCTTGCCAGTTGGCAGCTGGGCCCAGTGTCAGCTGCAGGCCTCTCTCCTGTCCTGTCCGTGCTATGGACTTCCGTTATCATGGGGCAGTAAAGAGCATGGACTCCTTCTCACCATGACCTCTCTCTGACTCAGGAAAGGGTCTCTGGTTTTGAGGATTCATGTGATTACATTGGGACTACGTAAATGATCTAGGATAATCTCCCCATTCCAAGGTCCATACTCCTAATCACAGCTGCAAAGTTCGTTTTGCTACGTAAGGTACCACATGCACAGGTTCCGGGGATCAGGGCACAGATGCCTCTGAGATGCCATTGTTCTGCTGATTGTGGATGGGGGCCTTCTTCTTCCTCCTCCTGGTTGACCCTCCTTGACTGTAACTCCATTCTGTCTCTTAGTGCCTATGCCTTGTATCGCTCTCTAAATCCCTGACACGAAAAGAGTGATTACAAATTTGGAACCTTGGACTCCATACCAGATCTGGAGAATAGAAATCTGCATTTTTATAAAGTTTTCAGGTTATTTCTATGAAAGAGCTTGAGAAGCACTGCTCTAAATAACTCACAAATTCACATCCCTCTCAGTGCTCAGAACATGCCAATTCTTGTTGTCTTGTTGAATTGAGTTGTTGAGGCGAGTTTTGATCAAGCAATTCCCCTGTGCTGGGCACCACATTTTCTTTTTATCTTCTGATCACTCCTAGCGACAGATGTCACTCCTTAGGCCTATGTCTATGTCTGTATTTCTAGGGTGACAAATTCTCCAAGGTCAGGATGTCACAGCCAGCAAGGGGTAGATGCTGCAGAGAATCCTGGGGTTGAGAGACAACAGTGAAGTGCTTTTAAATGGCACAGTCTGTTTGAGTCCCTGTGCTGATGCGGCAGGGAAGAGCTGGGAACTGGGGATTTGTGAATCCAAGCTGTTAACTGGGTTTCATGGGGAGTTGTCGAAGCCTGAGAACTGGCTTCGTCTGAAAGCCTGCGGGATTAGATGGATTCCTAAATGCACAGGGCCAGATTGACTTGTTGGAGGTTTGTGTGTAAAGCAAACTTTGCTTTAGGACAGTGATTTTCAGTTTATTTTTGTCAACTCTATACCTAAGAACCAAGATTTATGTCTATAGCTAACAACAGCCCACTAGGTCTCGGTCTGATATACGATGGGAGAATGACTGAAAGCAAAGTGAGGCTGTGGTATGGATTATTTTCCCTGGGAATCTCCTAATCCCCTTCTGCAAATTTCAGAATAGCGTATTGGAATTTCTGACAACCTGGGGTGCAATTCAAAAAAGCCAGCAAGGTGGTTTTGGTAAATCTCAAAAAGGGTCATGCTGGCCAAGGATGGAAACCATATATATACATGTTTTAGGGTAAGAGGTTCCATGGTAAGCCATGGAGGCTTTCTTAGGGCCGCTTGCCTGATGATTCAGCTCATTCCAGTGCCCATGCCCAGAGCAAGGACCAGAGTGCTTTATATAGAGTAGACTGTAGGTAAGTCACTGTTGAAAGGGAAAATGCAGGAATGACTGTAAACTCTTAAATTTCTGCTGTCTTAAACTTGCCTGACTCGAAGCACACACACATATGGAAGTAGCCTCAGGGAGTGAGAGGAGAGGGAACATTCTTCTTGCTTCTTGCTCTTTGGCTGGAGAGGGACTGCAGTGCTCCTGTGCTGGCTTCTGTGCTGGGTCCCACAGCTCCAGGGCTCTCTGCCTTCTCTCCAGCGGCATGTCCTCCAGCTGCCAATTGGACTGGGTGCAAGGAACTTTATCAGTTTTCTTTTCACATCCTGACAGCCACAATAACTCTTGTCGGTTTTAATTAAAATGTTTAATTAAGTACAGTTCTAGAAGCAGGAAGTTAGCTCTCACCCTGGATAAGACCCCAGGCTTGGAGTTAAGGAAGAGAAAGAGAGGGAAAGAGATGCAGGCAAACACTTCCCAGTTTTCTATCAGCTGTAGCGAAGGTCAGGACGAAGGGGTGAGAGCCATTCAATTATCCATCATTTGAGACTTGCTTTAGGCCAAAACAGGAAGGAGTAAATTGTGACTTAAATCCTGTTCTATTTCTAATTTTAACAACTCCTACCCCTCAGTCTCCGGGCTTCCCCAAAGTCTCCAGAGCCCCTACAACATCTGATTAGTTCTGCGCAATGCTCCATGCTCTCTCATTTCCCCAGTGATCACTGCCCTGCACATCCCCACCATCCCCTCAAAACTTGCAGTCCCACGTCCTGGTCTTGCAGGCTCTGGCTTCCTGCAGAAGCTCTGTGGGTCAGCTGAGCTCATCATCCTGTTTGATGGTGCTTCTAAGCCAGGCCTTGATTTCACAGAAAGATAAGTCCTCCCAAAGAAGATTGGTGGATTCTTCAGGATGAAGGAAGACATTTTAAGCATCCAAGGGAGATATTTTTTATGAAAAACAGTCTTTTCACAATCTTCAATTTGGTCAAATTTGCTAATTTTAGAATAGTGTGTCCTGTACATAGTAGTCACTCAAAAAAGAGACTTCTCAGACTCTCTGTTCCCCTTCCAGGCACACTCTCTCAGCTACTTGATTCCAGTCTCATTTTACCACTTTGCTTTCCAAAATCAAGGTTAAAGCAATGACAAACTACAAACAACAGACTCCACTGGAAAACTTTTTTGGCGTGTATGAAGAGAGGATAGCGGCATACGTGTAATATTTTTCATCCTTATCTTATCAGCTGGGTTGGTGGTAATGTGATGGGTTCTCATCCATACAAAATACATCTCAAAAAAGCCCTCAGATAATAGGTTTCTGCTGTATGATGAACAGATATCATGAGGTTGATGATGAGGACTAAGGTGCTGTTAGATACCATCTGCATTCCCCTCTCAAGTGCTCTGCCCCCAGGAAGCTGACCTTTGTGAGCTGTGCCCATGACACATGCTCTCTGACCCTCTGGTTTCCAGTTGGTTTGGCCCCTAGATATCTGTGGCAGATGTTTGGAGGAAGAAGGTGAGGTCTGAGTATTGATTCTCTTGTTCCCTCCCTCTGGCCTCACTGTGGGACAGCTGTGCTCCTCGATCAATGATCACAGCCCCTCCTAGGTGGGCCTCTCCAATTGTTCTTTTCAGGGCACTGTTCTTGTGATTATTCCCACTTCAGGCCTAGTATGGTGAAAGTGCTTTGGAGTTACTAGTTCCAGAGACTGCATTTATCACACTTTGGGATTTGCTTACATTCTGCCCTTGCTTTTGCAGAGAGTGTTGCATTCTCCTCAAATTAGACCGTTTGAATGTGCCACCTGTTTCCTCCTGGAACTCTGACTACCACCGTGCTAAAGGGATAGATAGATCTGGAGGGGGTGGCAAATAAGTAGCTGCTTCCATGACATTCGGGGCAAGAGGTGATAAATGTTTCCTGATCGTCAACGTGTGAGGGGAAGCCACTTCCCTTCCCTAATGTTTATCTCACATGCAAATCCATGATGTTTAGTTAAAGATAATCAACAGGAAAACGTTCCCATGAAGTGGAGGAAGGCCCTTCCATGATCTTCCACCACGAGCATAGACACATAGAAACACCTGGGACTCGGAGGTTTTGAGCTACACCCTGGGCTTCACTGGCTGAGCTCATTGACAAGTGGGATGAGGATATTTGGCTACCCCGCCTCTCATGTGTGTTGTGAGAGGAACATGAAATAATGCCTGGGAGCGCTGGAAGCTGTAGCTGAGAAAGCCATGAAGACTGCTTCTAAGACTGTGAAACGACAGGACCCAGAATAGAGGAACTGTGTGAAGGCCACTGTAAATGAGTTTGCCCCAGAGTTAGGGCTGGCCAGGCCTGAGGGCTGCATTTCTTCCCAAGAGTTCCCTTCCCATGACTTCTGGCCTGACCTTCCTCTCTGGGCCTGGCCCTCTTCTGTTAGGAGGAGGCATTTCAGAACCATGCTGGCATGCTTGATCATGTTTTCAAAGGAAAGCAGGAGTGGGTGTGAATATTGCTCCAAAAACTCAGATGTGGAAAAAGTGTCCCATCCACTTAAAAATAATTAAATCGTATTTGAGCCTGTAGCCCCCTGAGCTCTCTTATGTGTCATTCCCACTGGGTACCACCGAGGCACCCATTATTCATGCCCTCTTTAGTCCTTGACGTTGAAGGACCCTATTGGTTCCATGTGAACTGGGGGAACTGAAGTCTTTGTCTAAGTCCCAGCATCACCTTGACCTCCCTGGTCTTCATCTGTTGCTCCTCTAATAGCTGTCTAATTCCTCAGGGTCCTGTGAGGAGACACATGCCAGTCACAGTCACACCAAGGGAGATGAAAATGCGAAGATGCTTGAGGGAGCCGTGGGAGGTATTGGGTAACTTTTGGGCACCAGCCTGGTTTTTCAGTCTAGGTCACTGGAAAGGGTGGTCCCGTGGTCTCTAAAAATTAAATGAGGCTCTTCTCAGCTACCTTTCCACAGGATCAAGAAAGTCTTTCTCTTGCAGCAGGAGGAGAAGAATCAGAATGTACAACAAGTCGTCAAGTGATGTCGTTCTGCTTTAGAGATTTATTTTAAATATATTTTTTTAAGCCCATTTTGGAGACTTGCTACTGCTTGCTTTGTCTCCCAGCAACGTCAAAAGAGCTGATGGGAATGAGAGGGTTTTTTTTTTCTTCTTTTTTTCTTAACGTGTGCTTTCACTCAAAGAAGAAAAAAAAAAAGCAACAAAAACCCCACAACTTCTAAACCAGTTCCTGAAATAGACCCAGAGAGAAAGGGAAACCATAGCATGCTATGCAGCCTTTCTCGAGGGAGCAATTATAACCTAGAGAAAAAGACTCAGCTAGTGCATGGCTCCTGGAAACAGGGCTGAGTGCAAAGGCATCTTCCCCTCCTGCCTCCCAGCAGCCACAGATGTAAGTCATAGCCAGAGCTGGGCTCACCCAAAAATCAGACCTCATGGAGATGGGAGTATTAGGGTCATCAGTTGAATATGGACAACAATCAGGCCAGGCCACTTAGAGATAGGACTGGAATCTTTTTTTTTTTTTGAGACAGAGTCTCGCTCTGATGCCCGGGCTAGAGTGCAGTGGCCACATCTCAGCTCACTGCAAGCTCCACCTCCCGGGTTTACGCCATTCTCCTGCCTCAGCCTCCCGAGTAGCTGGGACTACAGGCGCCGCCACCTCGCCCGGCTAGTTTTTTGTATTTTTAGTAGAGACGGGGTTTCACCGTGTTGGCCAGGATGGTCTCGATCTCCTGACCTCGTGATCTGCCCGTCTCGGCCTCCCAAAGTGCTGGGATTACAGGCTTGAGCCACCGCGCCCGGCCGGGACTGGAATCTTGATGTCACCCAACACCTATTTTTCTAACATTCACCCTATAAAGCACTGAGAGTCAATGCTGCAAGCACTGTGCTGGGCACTGGTGGGGTAGCTGGAAGTGTAACTAGTGCTCCGGTGTCAGCGGTCGCCACTCTCTTATATGCCATAACTATGCCCTTAGTCATAAGAGGCTTCTCCAGCTTTCAGAGCTCAATTGCCCTCATTTGATCCTTGAGGCTTTGCATATGTTGTCCTGTCAATCTGCTTCTTCACCTTCCAGCACATCCTTCCTCTGCTTGCTCCCTGGCCCACCTCTGCAGATAGCTACGTGACCCCGCTGTGTGTTCTCAGAGCAGCCGTGCTTCTCCTTATTAAGAGACTGCATCACATGATATTGAGCTTTCTGTTTGTCTCTCTCCCCGACTGGACTTCAGGACCCACAAGGACAAACAAAGACTTTCTTCATTTCTTTACCTGTGTTCTGTGGTACCAAGCATGGCGCATAGTGCTTAGAAGGTGATTATTACTTGATTACTGTTTGATTAAGAAGTTAACTCCAGAAATGAAATTTCTTATTCTGAATAGGTTATGGAGACATCAGACCTACTAATATCTATGAGACGTTGGTCCAAATCTCAGTTTCATCAGCTATGAATTGGGGATAGTCACAGCTGTTATGGTTGGTAGAAAACTCTACGGATAAAATGTATATAAGACCCCTGGCATCTGGAACAGAGTAGGAGCTCAGCGGTAGTGATTAGAACTAGTGTAAATGAACATTTTGTCAATGTTGCTTAAATTCCCACTGGGAGACTAGATGCTTTTAGCTTCCATTTATGGAGTAAATATTCTCATTGGCAGTACTAGCCTTTTTACACCTCACCTTAAAGCTTTTTCTAAATTTTCCTCTAACCACATTATTACTTCCTCTGTCAAGTTTTCTAAACTCACCACTTAGCCACCAGAGAGCCCTGGAGTGAGAACTGGGAACAGTACTTCGGTGACGTAAGTTCACAACTCAGGCTCTGGAGTTGCAGTGTCTGAAGATGAGTTCTGGCAAGCTGTCATCTTTCTCTGTGCCCCAGTTTCCTCATCTGCGAAGTGGGTATGATGATGTGTTGGTTGGTTCCTCTGGGGAGAGATGCCTGCTCTAGAGGGTTACCACCTCCTTCCTTCCACAGCCCACGCTTGTCCCCCTCACAGCTGTCTGTTCTTTGCTCAGGAATGCACAAGGGGATGCTTCTGTCTTCCAGGTGTCCAGAGACACCCAGGAAGCCTAGCATCTAAGTTTAGTGAAAACCAAGGCATCAGCAGAGGATGGACAATGGCTGGCAGAGATACAATAGCGCTTATTCAATTGTAAGAGAGATGATTGAACTAAAGTGTCTAATCCTCAGACCCCATTATTACCGCAGGTCCTCGAATAGCATTGTTTCATTCCATGTCTTTTCATTATAACAATGATGAGACAAAAACTGCTTCCTGGAAGGGCTACTGTCTGTGTGGTGTTTGCACATTCTCCTGATGTTGGTGGGGTTTTCTCAGGGTCTTTTGGTTTCCTCCCACATCCTACAGCTGTGCATGTTAGGTGGATAGTCATGTCCACAAGGCCCCAGTCTGAGTGAGTGCGGGGATGAGCATGAGCAGCCCTGTCACTGAGTGGCGTCGTGGCCAGGACTGGCTCCAACCTGACACGCTGAGCTGCTGGGCGATGCTCCAGCCACCTGTGACCCTGAACTAGAATAACTGGATTGAAAAATGAATGAATGTATACAAATTATTTTCAAATAAAAATTTGTAAAGTCCAAAGTAATCATCCAAATGCATGACTATAAACCATGCGGTGGAAAGTGCTCAGCAAGCCAGCCATATTTGTAATAGTTTGTTTTAGAACTTTGTGGTAGTAGGAGATGCCCTAACAATTTTCACTCCAGAAACATTTATTCCTTGATCAACCCACCACCGCTGTGACCACCATCATTCACTGATTCACCAAAGACTGGTAAATATTATCTTACTGTTTTTATTAATCTTTCTTAAATGTATACAGCTCACAGGCATCTCAACATTTAATGGTAGAACTGTTTTGGATCTTTATTTGAAAGTCTGGTGATTTTTTTTAGTGACCAGAAACACGCAGTAGAAATTTACTTTTTATTTACATCATTTAGCTTATGGTAAAATTGGTTTTGTTATACATCGTTTCACTTAAAGTCTGTTTTCAAGAACCTATTGATGATGTTAAGAGATCTATACATTCTAGGACAGCAAATTTCTAAGCACACAGTGGATGTACAGATCCCAGAAGTGTGGCCCAGAAAAACGTGACTTCAGATGTAGGGGAGAGCTTGGAGTTTATCTAGTCCAGTGGTTCTTAACTGCAGGTGATTTAGAATTACCAGGGACCTGACTCCCTTGAGATCCTGGTTCAGGAGGTCTGGGGAAAGCATAAAGCATGGGTATTTTTAAAAATGCCTCAGGCAATTCTGTCAGACACTTTCTGATCTAGTCCACTCTGCCCATCTCTGACGAAAGTCCCTGACCTGTCAGCCTCCTTTCTATAGGGAGCAATTATAACCCAGAGAAAAATAAGCTGAAAGCAGGAGACTTCCAGAAACATGTCTGGGAACAGGCACCACCCATGTATAGGTTTGCATTGGGTGGCAACCCATCTTTTGCAGCAGGGAGCTCACCAGCTGTGAATTCTTCAGCATGATGGTAGTGGAGTGGATGTGGGTCCCATCTCTCCACCCTGCCGGGGGGACTGGAAGGGAGCAGCCTCCTATCAACTCCACCACTGCATGCCGGGATAAGTTTCCATAATGAAGCTCTCTCAAGCACAAAATGTGCATCTAATGGAATGCCATTTATCAGGGCAGCAATTCACATGTATGCACAAAACCTTTACTTTATTGCTTTATATCATGAAATACAACTATACCTAAAGATTGATGACTCTAGTTAACCCTCTAATCCTAACTCCAGGGATTAATATTGGGCATTAATTCTAACTCTGTCTTCTGATACTAATTCTAGCTGTTGATTTCTTGAATGCTAATAGAAAATCCCAGAATTGATTCTGTGGCTTAGTCTCAGTTTTAGCCCCATCATTCCAAGACATGTTTGGATTATTTTGAAGTGGTCATGTGGATGGGTTTAACCTCAGACCTAGAGGGGAGAGATATACTGCTTAGCAGTTCAAAGGCAAATAAAGGTTGTCAAGATTAATCACAGTGTGGACTCTGTACTATTTCAAAACTGAATAGGAGGTTTGGGAAATTGTGGCTGGAAAACCAGACTTTCCAGGTTGTCTTCCATCAGGTGATCACTGATGTATTTATTTCTCTGATTAATGAACTTTGCAAATTAACCTCCACACTGCTCTGTAATTGTGATTAAGGTTTCAAAAAATCACTTAAGCATGTTTCCACCACTCCTGAGCCCATTCCAGCCGGACGGCCTGCTCACTGTGCTGATTTCACAAAGATAGTGCCAGTCCCCTGACCTCTGAATTTACAATTAATTATTGCATTCAGCACCCAAATTACCCCCAGTCTCCATGTGCCTGGCTTTATCTCTCTGCACACACAGGCCTGGCTTTTAATTAAAGGCTCTCCAAATTAAATGAAAACAAATTCAATTATTACATCTCATTGGAGCAGCTCACAGCATATCCTGACAGCATTTATCCAATGGGCAACCCAGGGAAAGCTCAGCTCCCACAACTTAAGTTAATGTGCCCAGTAAATGATTTTTCTTATCATTGCTTGAACAGGTTTTTTGCCACTGGGTCAGCCCTAGCTGTGGTCTTTGCTGTCTCTGAAAAAAACTACAGCTTAACACAATTTCTCTTTTCTCTATCTTTTCTGATCTCTGCCTGGTTCTTATTCTCTCTTTCTGCATGGAAGGAGAATGGTCTCATGGTCTGTTCCCACTGAGGATGGAAGATAATTACCCTCCAATCTCTGCGGGTTTGGAGGTGCAGCTCAGATATGCACCCCTTAAATTTAGATCCTTATCCAAAGCTCTTAGGGCTGTCCAGGGGACTGTGTGTATGTTCTTGACTCTCCAAGCTACCCAAAGTTTAGAGAAATGTGCACTGAATTGCGATTATTGTTATGATAGATCATAACAATAATCATAATAATAGCGTGTTTATTGAGGACTATAATGTGCTAGGCAGTGCAAACAGCATGCAATTAGACACAGTCCTTACCCAGTGGACCAATTACACAAGTGGAAGCAAGGCAAGACCCAAACAAAAGGAGCAATAGAAACAAACTGAAGGGAGAAAACAATTTCTTTTTTGATAAGTGGCCAGCGGAGGTCATGCCTCTACCTTGCCTGGAATGCACTTTCTGCAAAGTTTTGTTTTCAGTGTGAAACTCTTAACTAAGTGGCAGATTGGGTCTAGAGTTGGAGGGCTTGTAAGAAGAAGAGCATTAGGTTCAGAGGCAGGCGACAATCACTGCTTCAGGGATGGGCATAATCTGATCAGGAAGGCTCAGAAGATTTTTTGTAGGTGGGTACAAATCAGATGCTGTTGTCCCTGTCCGTGGCCCAAGGCACTAATATGGGAAGTCTGAAAGCTCTGCTTCCCCCAGCGCTAGAGCCAGACCACACAAAAGAAACAGCAGTTCAGGAGAGAGCCTGAAGGAAGAGCTCAGCAGATTTGCATGAAGACAGGGAATTCCTGGGTCTTCCATCTGAGGTTATCCTTTTTCTGATCCTGGCTGGATTTGTGTCCCTTGTTGTTGAGAAGGAAGACCCAAATGCAGATGACAACAGAAATAAAACATGCAGATCACAAAAACTCCCAAATCTACTTCTAACCCAGTGAGCAGGGAAAAGCAAAGCAGGAGAAAGAAGTGTGAGCATTCGAGAAGGAGCTGCAATTCCAAATCTGTGGCTGCAAGACACAGTCTGCCCTGTATTTTATGTGCCGCAAATGTCAGCCCAGATCCCCCGTCGAAATGGGTTTGCTGGAGAACTCTGGCAGAAGGAACACTGTGTGCTTCTGCTCAATGCCCACAGGTCTCCCTAGGTTCTCCTGGGGGTGGTGACCAGCCAGGGGAGGCAAGGATTTGGGGGACAACAAGGTTTACTCTATCTTTTTTTACATCCTTGCTTGAGCAAGCATCCTTAATAATCCCTTTTACTGAGTGTCCTATGTATAGGGAGCACTGTAAAAGCCTGTTTTGAATGAATACAAAAGAAACGGAAGATCTCAAGGTATTTATAATCTAACTTGGAGGGTGGAAAATACACAGGCATAATGAAACTCTAAAATGTCAAGTTCCATTTTCCTGCTCTGATTCCCATAATTTCTACATATGTTTACGATACATCTTAAGACACTGCATTGCTATTATCTGTTTGTATCTTATTATTATGCTCTAGACTAAGCTTCATCAAAGCAGGGCTTGTACCTTTGTTTTTATTTTGAAAATTTTGTATCTTCAAAAATTAGTACTGCCTCTGGTATTTGGCAATATTTGTTTACCTTTGAATTGAATAAAATAAAAGCCTAATTCTAAAGTCCCTAGCTAGAGCTGCATCAGCCTCCTCTGGTCTCCTATGATACTTGATTTATGCTTCCCTTATCGTCACTATTGAATCGACCTCTTCTCCTCTATAAGCTGTAAGAGGCAGTGTGGCATAGTGGTTAAGAGGCTGACTATATAACCTTGGGCAAGTTACTTTATCTCTTTAGCCTTCCCTGTCTGTGAAATGAGTAGGAGGATAATTTGCTTACTTTATAGGCTTGTCAAGAGGATTAAACGGGTAACATATGAGTTGGAAGTATTCCTGGCACATGGTGTTATGTAAAGGGCACCTTTTCCCATTATCACCATCCTGAAGAGTTCTATCGTAGGTTGAATTGTGTCACAAAAAAAGATAGGTACAAGTTCTACTCCTCGCACCGCACATGTGACCTTATTTGGAAATAAGATCTTGGGAGAGGTAATCAAGTTAAGATGAGACCATACCTTATTAGGGTGGGCCCTTATCCAGTGACCAGTTTTTGAAGAGGGAAATGTGGACACAAAGACACACTTAGAGGGAGAGGATGTGAAGACGCAGCCAATACAGGGAGGGCGTCGTGTGAAGACTGAGGCTGGATTGGAGCCATGTGTCCGCAAGCCACCAGAAGCACAGAGCAGAGCAGCAGAGCACAGGTTCTCTCGGGGCCTCCAGGAGGAGCCAACTCTGCAGACAACTGGGCTTCGAACTTCTAGCCTCCAGGACTGTGAGAGAGTAAATGTCTATGGTTCAAAGCAGCACTACTTACGGTAATTTGCAGACTAAGTTTTATCTTTTGTGTATACATGTGGCACAACACCTAGGAGAGTGCTTGGAAGGTAGAAGATCTTGGCCAACATACACTTGTTGAATTGGATGGATTCAGCTGTGGGATCATTAATGTGAATACAGAATTATAAACTAGTTTTCGTGGAAGTAGGGTTTATTTGTCTGTTCTGTGTACCACCTATTTGAAATTAAATAAAAGGACATAATTATCCAATTCAACTTGCCAATTTCCTTTCAATTTTGATGTAACATGTAATTGGTGTGATAACATTGTATATCAAATTACCCTAACAATACAATAAATGGAAAGGAGGTTGCCATAAGAGGGTAATCTCCTGAGAGGTTGCCATGAGACAGAGTAACCTGCCTTTGGTTCATTCTGTCCGATTTCGCCTACTACCTCAGCTGATCCCTTCCTAAGACTCTGGAGTCCCTTAAAGAATATTTGATAAGTCCAAGTAAAAAAAATTAAAACAAGCAACAAATCAAGATATGGTATGTATATATATAGGATTGTGTTGGTCTTGAACAGAAGTTTACTCATAAACATTTATCAAATGGCCTGTTGTGTACCAAGTGCTAAAGGGGATACAATGGTAAATAAAACAATGAGTAAGATCAATGAGTAACATTTTGTGAAGTCTTTGTTATGTGCCAGTCAATATATTAAGTATACTATTTTATTTGACCCTTACAATAACTGAGTTAGGTAAGTCCATGTCACTAATGATAAGACATGCTTAGTGAGATTTAGGCATTGCCTAAGGTCACACAGTAAGTGGTAGAGACCCCGATTTGTACTTAAGTAATCTAATTCCAGAGCTCTTTAATCACTGCACAAAAATTTGCATCTCTTATCCTCATAGAGCCCAGAGTGTAGTGGTAAAGAAAGCAAGCTAGCAGCTGCCATATAGTCACAGAAAGAACATGGGTAAGAAAACTTCCAGTAGGAATCCTAATTTAAGATTTTCCTGGATTCATATTCCAAACCAGTTTGGGCAGAGGTTAGAGGAGAAAATCAGCACTTGGACTGATTTATCATTACATCTCCTACCTTGGTTTGGCCTTGGCGACTTGGGTCCGGTTGCTTAGAGGTGCTTTCATGGCTTAGAGTTTCTGCAAATGTGGGCAGGGCAGAAACCACATGGTCAGCCTAGTCAGCAGTTTTCAGTTAAGAGTCAAAGAAGGAGCAGAAGCCTGAGCTGTGTGGGGACAACCTCTTCCAGCTCATCCCAGGTTCTGGCCACTTTCTGTCTTGGTCTAGCCATATTGTTCGACCCAGGAGATTGGGTACTCTTATAGCTCCAGGAAAGGTACATGTTTATGATAAGCGGGAAAATGTTTCTTGGTCCTTTCAAAGAGATGCTGATCCAAGATGAGAAACTGTGTGATTGTGAGAGACTGATCATCCTGATCATCTATACGGTACAGCTTAACTGCCTTGCTTCTCTAGATTTCTCTAGAAATCTGGGTTGTTAAAATCCTTGTGATGCACTGTGCTATGGCTTGAATGTCTTCCCCAAAGTTTACGTTTTGGAAACTTAATCCCTGATGCAACAATGTTGAGAGGTAGGACCTTTAAGAGTTGATTTGGTCATCATGGGCCTGCCTTCATGAATGAACTCATATTGTTATCTTGGGTGGGCTTGTTATTGCCAGAAGGGTTTTTTTGTTTGTTTGTTTGTTTGTTTGTTTTTATAAAATCAGGTTTGGGAGCCTCTTGCTTTCGCTATCCCCCACCCTGTGATGCCTTCCAGTATGAGACAATGCAGACAGAAGACCCTCACCAAATGTATGCCCTTGACCTTGGACTTCCCAACCTCCAGAATCGTTAGAAATAAATCTCTGTTCTTTATAAATTACCCAGCCCCAGATAGTCTGTTGTACCAGCACAAAACGGACTAAGATACACTGTCTAAGAAATCTTTTTATATCTTCATGGAGTCTATGCAGTTTGACTTGCTCGCGGCCCAGTTGATTTTCAAGATTGACAATCAGCACTAACTCTATAATAAAATTTGCCTGGCTGCTGCACTGAGAACTCACTGCTGTGAGTATTGTCTCCAGCTTCAGTGGACTTCCCAGAGGTTGCCTTTGAAAATTTTACACTCAACCATTTCCCCACTCACTGAAAGCTTAAAAGAGAGCAAGTCTAAAAGAGAATGGTTATTTTTAGTAGGAACTTAGTTGTGAGATTATGAGTGGGAGAGTCAGCTTCAGAGAAACTAGACATCTTCTCAACTATTCTTGAGTCCTTTTTTGTCTTGTTTTGTTTTGTTTTGTTTGGAGTGAATTTCTCAAGCCTCTGTTCTATTAAAACCAATCCCATCAATATCCAATTTGCAACTTACCTAAAGAATATTATTAATAATAATATCAATATCAACACAGCATTTAGAAATAGAAGATGTGGTATGAGACCCAGGTCTGCCACTTTCAGACTGCAGCTCTAGGAAAAATGCAAATCCTCAATGACTCAGTTTCCTCCAATACAAAAGGAAAATTATAATAATAATATTAGTTCATTTCACAGGCTTTTTAGAAAAGTCAAATGAGATAATGCATGCAAGAGTGTTTTGCAATTTTAAAATATTGTACAAAGCTTTGTTATTTTTACAGAAAATACATATGGATTTTCTGCCCTTTTGAATTATTCATTTTCTATCTCTTTCTAGTGGTCTGAATAATTGGATATTTGATTCTTATCTTTCTTTCTTGGAACTCTGTATATTTCACATCAATTATTTCATTTTACTCTCACACTATGTCTGTCTTACCTACAAAGAGCAAAATGTGATTGAGTTGTCTAATATTTAAAATAAGTTGGACTTCAACTTTCAGTCCTTTTGGTATTGATTTTTCAGTGACTTTTCTGCTCTAAACTTGGGGAAATTGCTAGTGTGGAGACTTGGATTATTACTTAGAGAGAACTAAACTTATGAGATAACCTTTTCTCCATATTCTGACGTTTGATAACAGGAAAGCAGTAGGGTGGTAGCAGGAAAAGGGTCGCAGTGTCCCATAAAGACACTGGTTTATTTTTTTCTTTGAATGCATGGCATTTTTGGAGCATAGGACTAGCTATCATACTGGTCTGGCAGCTTTCTCAGGAACCTACTACCTTAGGGGCCCAACTTGAGTCATGGCATCCGAAACCAGGTATCCTGAGCTAGGCTGTATGGTCCAGAGGCCATATCACTTAAGAGGAAGAGCACTGAACAGAGAATTGGAGACTGCTCCTAGCTGGATTGCTTGGCTTGAGAATATCACTTCCCTTTAGAATATTGCCTATCTACATTTTCATTTTTTAATTTTAAATTTATTACTGTGGTAACATAACATAAAGTTTGCCAATTTAGCTGTGTTTAAATGTACAGTTCAGTGGCATTAAGAAAATTCTCATTGTACAACCATTATCACCACCTACCTCCAGAACTGCAAAGGGTTGTTTTCAGAGTAAAATGAAATCATTTCTGGGAAAGCTCTTAGAAGAACATAACACACCATAGGAATGCAAACTATTGTTCTGACTCTTATTGCCCAATAATTTAGCGGAAGGAGCAAAGAGTGCCTTAAAAGGGTTGCTTAACTTATAAATGCGTTGAGGAGGCTGAGTAAACTATCTCCCTGAAATAATTCAAATGAGTGGAGATGCCCCTTGGTAAGGATCATGTGGACACAATTTATTGCTAAGGGAAAGTTGTGGATGACCTGTAGCATTTGAAGTTGTGTCCAACCTGAACATTCTATAAATTGGCATCAATAACTTCCTCACTTGAGGCTACGTTAGAAGACGTTATTTCCCTCCTGCTGCGATTTGGAACTTCTGGGTGGGAAAAGCTGAAGCAGTAATAGGCAGGAGCCCATGCAGCCTAATGAAGAGGTCTAAAAATAGTTGAGAGAATGACTTCTAAAGTGTGGAGTTGTGATGTTCTTATGGAAGACATGTAGCCCTCTTACTTTAACCAAACCAAGTTTTGCACCCTAAGTTCACTAGAAGGTTAGTCTAGCTTGCCGAATACAATATACAACAGATGTGTGTATGCATTAGTAGGTAGATGCATAAAAGCAATTCATTCATATATATATATATATACTTCCTTAATCTGTTAAATTTAGGAAAACTGGATTCAAGGGAAGACACATCTAGAAATGACATGCTGCTTAAAGAAGTAGAAATCTGGTAGCATGAGCCTGTGTCTGGGAATGCTCTGCACGGGTTATTTTGGGAACTGCTGTTCTCTTGAGAAATTAAATTTGTAGTGAGACTAGGACTAATGGCCATTTGTATCCAGCTGCTTCCATCCTTTCTTCAGCCAGAGAAGCGGATGGAGGGGGTGTGTGTGTTTGCGTTGTTCACTGAACGCCCACTGTCCTGAGGATTCACAAACACATTGTGCCATGGCAATGAGGTTGGTCTACAACTGCACTGTGAGAGGGTGGCAGGAAAAGGCACTGATGATGGTGATGAGGAGGCTGTCGGCTGGCATTCATCAAGAGCTTACTGTAGATCCAGCACTGTGTTAAACATATTAGCTGTGTTTTTGCCATTCAATGATTAAGTTCACTGATGCTTAAAGAGGTTAAGCAAACTGCCCAAGGTCATACACTTACTAAAGAGCAGTGCTGAGCTCAAACCCAGGCCCATATTATTCCTGAGCCTGAAAGCCACCACACCTCATCAATAGAGATGGCAGGCCTGAGCTAGTCCCTGCCAAAAAAATTCACAAGTTAAAAATACAGGATATTTTCCCTTTTGTCCTTTTTTTCCTTTATAGTATAATTGCTTTCCTGACTCTTTCTCTGCTGGGGAGGGGGGGGGAGGAATTTTAAAAAATCATACCTGACATTTACTTCAGATAAGAAAGGGAAGCAAGTAACAAATAATTATGTGATGAATACCAAGGTTCCCAATTTTGTGTTAAGAACTATTTCAACAATTGTAGTACCAAGTACATCCCTGTCCCCAGGGATCTGGCATGTTTTTGTTTTGTTTTGTTTCTGCAGCTATCTTGCAGAATGAATGTAAATCTATGTTCTTTGGGATTTTTCGACCAGTGGTTCCCAACTCACATGAGGGAATAGGGCTAATAGAAAATTAGATTTGGTGAGGCCTGAGACCCTGGCTGGGAGATGAGAAAGAATTGGTTGGTGTTTGCATTTTTTGTTATTGGAATTGGGTAAAGGAGGCCTGGTTGAGAAATATCAGGAGAGGATTTGAGGTTTTTACCCTTCAGGGTCTCTATAGATCTAAGAATGCAATAACAAAAATAGTTAAGTCATTTGAAACTTATTTTGAAAATTGCATATTTACTGTTTGCATCTCTTTAGATTTTTTTTTTTTTTGAGACGGAGTCTCGCTCTGTCCCTGGGGCTGGAGTGCAGTGGCCGGATCTCAGCTCACTGCAAGCTCCGCCTCCCGGGTTCACGCCATTCTCCTGCCTCAGCCTCCGGAGTAGCTGGGACTACAGGCGCCCGCCACCTCGCCCGGCTAGATTTTTTGTTGTTGTTGTTATTATTATTATTATTTTTTATTATACTTTAAGTTCTAGGGTACATGTGCATAATGTGCAGGTTTGTTACATATGTATACTTATGCCATGTTGGTGTGCTGCACCCATCAACTCGTCAGCACCCATCAATTCATCATTTATATCATGTATAACTCCCCAATGCAATCCCTCCCTCCTCCCCCCTCCCCATGATAGGCCCCAGTGTGTGATGTTCCCCTTCCCGAGTCCAAGTGATCTCATTGTTCAGTTCCCACCTATGAGTGAGAACATGCGGTGTTTGGTTTTCTGTTCTTGTGATAGTTTGCTAAGAATGATGGTTTCCAGCTGCATCCATGTCCCTACAAAGGATGCAAACTCATCCTTTTTTATGGCTGCATAGTATTCCATGGTGTATATGTGCCACATTTTCTGAATCCAGTCTGTCACAGATGGACATTTGGGTTGATTCCAAGTCTTTGCTATTGTGAATAGTGCCACAATAAACATACGTGTGCATGTGTCTTTGTAGTAGAATAATTTATAATCCTTTGGGTATATACCCAGTAGTGGGATGGCTGGGTCATATGGTTATATATATGTATATTTTTTTAGTAGAGACGGGGTTTCACCATGTTAGCCAGGATGGTCTTGATCTCCTGACCTCGTGATCCGCCCGTTTCGGCCTCCCAAAGTGCTGGGATTACAGGCTTGAGCCACCGTGCCCGACCTTAGATTTTTTTTTTTTAAAGGTATTTGTAGTCTTGTCCTTCCCCTTGAATAGAGAGAAGGAATTTATGAAGGTGCAATATTAGCAAAAAGTCTTTACATTTTCTCCGGGAGGAACAGAGAACATGCATCTCGTTCATTCAGCAAATATTATCTGGTCCCTGCTGTGAGTCAGACTTTTGTCGTAGGCCCAGAGATAAAGAAGACTGATGTCCTGACTGCCTGGGAGGAGTGTCCAGTGTAGTGATGCCCTGAGAGATGGCCCTGTCCTGAGCAGGCAGGAAATGGCTCTACTGGGACATAACAAGGGAGCTGATTTCTGAAAGGGCCACACTGGGCAGTCCCAGGACACCTGGGACACTCCATCAAAGCTGAAGGTCAGAGACAAGGCTTGAAAACATCACTGGAGTCAATGTTAATTGCCATGGGGGAGGTCTGAATTTTGTGCTGGCCAATGTAATTCATGAGATGTCTGTGTTTGCAAGGTTCGATCCCCCAGGTCGGCAGGTGAGCCTCCCTTTGTTCCAGTGGCAGCTGCTGGAGTGTCTCCTTGCAGACAGGTTGCTGCTGGAGCTCGCCCTTGGCGACAAGAGGGACTAGGTGAGAGCATAGGTTTGGATAAGCTTAAATCCATCAATGCTAGAAAAACATTTCAGAAAACATGCCATATGAGTGATGGGTAAACGGCATCACCTTCCTTGAAGAAATGCCTTCACCAAATCAGGATTTAATGTAAGGCCTCTACCTTTACAAAGGATCAATATGAGACCTGGCAATTGAACAGCATTTCTGTATCTTTTATAAAAATGGGGTTGAAGGTATTTTTCTACTATGTGACTCAAAGCCCTTTTTATAAATTCTGTCGATTGCAACTCCACACTGTCTCTCACAGTAAATTTCTGCTTAAGTTTGGTTCCAAGGGAAATGCTGTCTTGGCTGATGAATTTGTGTGCTTTCTGTTTTTAGAGAACAAATGGCATAAGCCAATGTCCTTTCCATTTGCCTTAGCTGGCACAAACTCAGATCCAAAGGCATCACCCAAGTGATATCTGCTCAACTAAGGTACCTGGGACATTCCCTCTCTCTGCTTTCTCCAGGTGATCTCTGCTTTGACTTATCCTTAAAGACTTTACAAAGCAGGACTATCTGAAGTCCATTCACTGCATAAGCTACAAATATAACAGGGTGATTTTTTCCTGTGCATCTATCTGTTCATCTCTCTATCCAATGTAATAAAGTTAAACAAATCCTTCTCGAATGATTGAAGTATAGAGTGGCATCTCATTGGTGCTTGAGAATAAAACATTATGGATAAATGAAACATTTTTGACTACTAGTGACTCTATATCCCTAGGTATTGAAGGGAAACATAGAAAAAGGAAGAGACATAGACCATGCTCTTGGAAGATCCAGCTCAACTGGGGAAGACTGGCTACATTTTTATCCCCTCTCCACTCACATTCACTTGGAAATGACCCATAAACGTTAACCAGTTGTTTGAAAATAAGCACAAGTAATTGAAACTCTTCAATTGCCAAGAAAATCATCCAGAATCAATGCTTTTCTCAAAAAATAGACATGGAATGCTACTATGTGCATGTTGCTGAGGAGTGATGAGCATAGGTCACACTCATTTTCTGCCTTCAAGACCAGGTAATCTGAATGGGGGTCAAACCAATCCTACATATTTCTATACTATAGCTGAAAGTAAATGCCTCAGTAGAAGTAGGAATAAAGATTTGATAGCGACCCAGAAGGGTAAGGGATCACTTTTTGGTTGGGAAATCAGAAAAGGCTTTATAAAGGAGGTGACATTGGGCCGAGGGGCAATCTAGGTTGAGCACACAAAGATACAAAGAAGAGAAAATGGTGAGTGTGCTCAAGGATGGTGAATGTGCCATTTGTCTTGTATATAGTTTACATGCAAAAGAGCAGAGAAAGATAAGTGAAAGTTAAGCCAGTATTATCACCACATCCCTTGAAAGGCTTGTACTACTTAATGTTGTAATCAAAGGAGAAGTATTAAAGTTTTTTGAGCAGAAGAAGAGTGATCACTAGACTAGTGATTCAGAAAAACTAAGTTGAGCCTTGAGGTAGAGAATTATAAGAGATTGAGAGCCTGTGTAAAAATTATAATAGCAAAGTGGACAAATCATGTCCCTTAGCCAGGATTTGTTCATAGGAATGAGGAAAAATAAGAATGAGTGACAGGAAGTCCTAACTAGAGCAATTAGATGAGAAAAAAAAGGGCATTCAAATTGGAAAGGAAGAAGTCAAATTAATCTTGTTCATAGATGATATAATCTTATATTTGGTAAAAGCTAAAGACTCTGCCAAAAAACTATTAGAACTGATAAGTAAATTTACAAATAATTTATTTGTATAATAATTTATTTGTGTAAATAATTTATTTGCAGGATACAAAATCAGTATCCCCAAATCAGTAGCATTTCTCTATGCCAACAATGAACAATCTGAAAAAGAAATAGAAAAGTAATCATATTTATAGTAGCCACAAATAAAATTAAATACCTAGGAATTAACCAAAGAAGTGAAAGATCTCTACTATGAAAACTATGAAAGCTGATGAAAGACATTGAAAAGGACACACAGAAAATGGAAGCATATTCCATGTTCATAGATTGGAAGAATCAATGTTGTTAAAATGTCCATACTTCCTGAAGCAATCTACAGATTCAATGCAATCTCTATCAAAATACCAATGACATTCCTTGCAGAAATAGCAAAAGCAATCCTAAAATTTGTATGGAACCATAAAAGACCCAGAATAGCCAAAGCTATATTGAGCAAAAAGAACAAAACTGGAGGGATCACGCACCTAACTTCAAACTATACTACAGAGCTATAGTCACTGAAACAATGTGGTACTGGCACAAAAACAGATACATAGACCAATGGAACAGAATAGAGAACCCAGAAACAAACCCATCTACCTACAATGAACTCATTTTTGATGAAGGTGACAAGGACATACATTGGGAAAAGATAATCTCTTCAGTAAATTGTATTTGGGAAAACTAGATATCCATATGCAGAAGAGTGAAACTATTTCTTGCCATATATAAGAATCAAAATAGATTAAATACTTACATTTAAGATCTCAAACTATGAAACTACTATAAGAAAACATTGGGGTAACTTTTCAGGACATTGGACTGGGCAAAGATTTCTTGAATAATACCCCACAAGCACAGGCAACCAAAGCAAAAATGGACAAATGGGATCACATGAAGTTAAAAAGTTTCTGCAAAGCAAAACAACACCACTAACAACAAAACAAAAACAACAAAAAAATGTAGAGATAACTCACAGAACGGGAGAAAATATTTGCAAACCACTCTCTGACAAGGAATTAATAACCCAATATATAAGGAGTTCAAACAACTCTAAAGGAAAAATTCTAATAATCTGATTAAAAAGTGGGCAAAAGATCTGCATAGACATTTTTCAAAAGAAGACATACAAATGGCAAACAGGCATATGAAAAGGCGCTCAACATTAATGATTGTCAGAGAAATGCAAATCAAGACTACAATGATATATCATCTCATCCCAGTTAAAATGGCGTTTACACAAAAGTCAGGTAATAACAAATGTTGGCAGAATGTGGAAAAAAGGGAACCCTTGTACACTGTTGGTGGGAATCTAAATTAGTACACCACTATGGAGAACAGTTTGGACGTTCCTCAGAAGACTGAAAGTATAGTTACCACGTGATCTAGCAATCCCATTGCTAGGTATATACCCAAAAGAAAGAAAATCAGTACATCAAAGAGGTATCTGCACTCTCGTGTTTGGTGCAGCACTGTTCACAATAGCCAAGATTTGGAAGCAACCTAAGTTTCCATCAACAGATGAATGAAGAAAATGTAGTACATATACACAATGAAGCCATCATTTGCAATAGCTGGAAATGGATGGAACTGGAGGTCATTATGTTAAGTGAAACAAGCCAGGCACAGAAAGACAGACTTCTCATGTTCTCATTTATTTGTAGGATAAAAATTAAAATAATTGAACTAATGGAGTGGAGAGCAGAAGGATGGTTACTAGAGCCTGGGAAGGGTAGTGGGGGGATGGAAAGGAAGTGGGGATTGTTAATTGTTACAAAATAGTTGGAAGGAATGAATAAGACCGATTATTTGACAGTACAACAAGGTGACTATAGTCAATAACAATTTAATTATACATTTTCAAATAACTAAAAGAGTATAATTGGATTGTAACACAAAGGATAAATGCTTGAGGGAATGGATACTTCATTTACCCTGATGTGATTATTACACATTGCCTGTACCAAAATATCTCAGGTAACCCATACATATAAACACCTACTATAGTAAAAGTCAAAAATTAAAAATTAAAAATTAAAAAAAGAATGAGAGACGCTGATGTGGGAGAGGATTGTTGTTAACATAATTTGGCAACTATAATATGTTGGCTCTGAGTTTGTGAGCCTGTAAGACCAGAAGCCCAGTGATGCCATCTGAGGCATGATGGGGAGTGGATGAGGAATAGTGTGCGTTGAGAGGGAGTAAGTGTGGGGCAGAGGAAAGTCAACAGGACATGTTGCATAGGAGGGGCTGGTGAGTTGTGCTCAGGTGGGGGTACAGTGGAGGGCACACTAAAGTGTAGGAAAGGTGGGGGAATGGTGAAGAGAGGACGTCCTACTCCTTAGCCCTGGGCCACTCGAATAGGGGTGAAGTGTAGGAAAGGTGGGGGAATGGTGAAGCGAGGACGTCCTACTCCTTAGCCCTGGGCCACTCGAATAGGGGTGAAGTGTAGGAAAGGTGGGGGAATGGTGAAGAGAGGACGTCCTGCTCCTTAGCCCTGGGCCACTCGAATAGGGGTGAAGTGTAGGAAAGGTGGGGGAATGGTGAAGCGAGGACGTCCTGCTCCTTAGCCCTGGGCCACTCGAATAGGGGTGAAGTGTAGGAAAGGTGGGGGAATGGTGAAGCGAGGACGTCCTGCTCCTTAGCCCTGGGCCACTCGAATAGGGGTGAAGTGTAGGAAAGGTGGGGGAATGGTGAAGCGAGGACGTCCTACTCCTTAGCCCTGGGCCACTCGAATAGGGGTGAAGTGTAGGAAAGTGGGGGAATGGTGAAGAGAGGACGTCCTACTCCTTAGCCCTGGGCCACTCGAATAGGGGTGAAGTGTAGGAAAGGTGGGGGAATGGTGAAGCGAGGACGTCCTACTCCTTAGCCCTGGGCCACTTGAATAGGGGTGAAGTGTAGGAAAGGTGGGGGAATGGTGAAGCGAGGACGTCCTACTCCTTAGCCCTGGACCACTTGAATAGGGGTGAAGTGGAAGACAGAGGTTGCTTCTTAAGCAGGTGATCCAAGTCCGTTAAGACTCCTGAGCCAGGTGTCAGGCAAGAGGACTTGCTGGAATCTTCTGTATTAACCAGAGCAGGAGAAAATCTTCAAGAACTTGGGTTGTTCTTGGGATTAGCCGGTTATCATGTTCAGAAGTAAAAATACCCTGAAGATCATGAAGGAACTTGGAGAAACAGCTTTCATGAGACTGCCTGCCCCTTCTCGTGGATGAGGGATACTGGAGACAGCCATCACAGCAGCCAGGACCCATGGAGCTTCTCACCCACTGGGTGCCAAGTGCCATGCTACACACTTTATCTCTGGACAGTTACAGATTGGTGAGGTAGATACTGTGGTCAACATCATTCTATAAACTAAAGTAATGAGGCTTACATGGATGTCTCAAGGCTATATAGCTACCAAAGATGGTGAGCTGTAGCCAGGCATTCTCTGGGGTGAAAGCAAACAGTACAGTTGATTCTCATAATCTGTGGTCTATAAAGTCACCTCAAAAACCAAGTTAGTGAACTCTGAAGCATTGTTCCTAAGACAAATACATGGTTAGGTTCCTGTGAGCTTCTAGTCACAACATTTTGTCTACCAATCAATACATAACCTTGTTTTATGTGTATTTCCATTCAAAGACACCTCATTTAATATATGTTGTTGATTGATTAACGTTGAACTCACATGCAATGGCACTGTAACCTGTGCCTGAATGAAGTTTCTCTAACACACACGTTGTCTCCATAAGGCACGTCACAACCTTCTTGTGCTTTTGAACACTAGGAAGGACTTAGCTCTATATGTGGGGGGCGTTTTAAACAGTGAAACCATCAACAAAAATGCAAAAAAAAAAATTGTCACTAAATGGACGGTGAGAAAGAAGTGTTTATAATACAAGAGCTGAAGCAAGGGCCGGGCGCGGTGGCTCAAGCCTGTAATCCTAGCACTTTGGGAGGCCGAGACGGGCGGATCACGAGGTCAGGAGATTGAGACCATCCTGGCTAACACGGTGAAACCCCGTCTCTACTAAAAAATACAAAAACTAGCCGGGCGAGGTGGCGGCGCCTGTAGTCCCAGCTACTCGGGAGGCTGAGGCAGGAGAATGGCGCGAACCCGGGAGGCGGAGCTTGCAGTGAGCTGAGATCCGGCCACTGCACTCCAGCCTGGGCGACAGAGCCAGACTCCGTCTCAAAAAAAAAAAAAACAAAAAAAGAGCGGAAGCAAGAAGGCAGAGCATTGCCACCTTCAGCCTCACTGGGACTATGAGATTTGGATGACTCACATTTTTCACCAGTCTGCACATATCCTTGAATGACCTCTAAGGTGACAGGCCATGAATATTGGTTTTGGGGTTACAAATAAATTTTGGTCAGCAGGCAAATTCACAAACACAGAATTTGTGAAAAATAAGAACCAACTGTACCTCAGGAGCCGTGGGCGCATTTTGCAGTGTGTGGACTTCTAAGAGAAACCAATAGGGCAGTGACCATGATACATCTCACTTCCTCTTGGTTTTTTCCCCTTAATCTTGGAGTCAGTATTTCCTGACTTCCAAGTTTAAAGGGCAGCTCCTTGGAGCTACGTCACAATCCTCAGAATGAGCTGCAGAGCCAGTGCCCGTGGCCCTCAGCAGAAGCGTCAGGCTGGGGCTCAGGTTCCCCTGAAGCACACATGTGGAGGACAGGTGACCTCATGTGCCAGAGGACCAGTCGCCCCCGACAGGATCCAGTCTTCCTCTTAGGATTCTGGCCCCTTTTCACTCTCTCCTCGCCTCTCTTTTGGGCTTCATGGCAGTGAGGGTTAGAACCGTTTTCTTAGTGCCAAGATTATTGCTAATACGGCAGTTTGTGATTTTTGGCATGTTGCAGAATATGGCAGATTAAGGTGAAGTTTCCAGGATCAGAAAGATCCACGTTCATTACCAGTTCGGATGCTCCTCCCACTGTGTGATCTTACATAAATACCTTAATCTAGTCAATCCTCAGATTCCTTAGCTGTAAAATGAGGGTCATAGTTATATTTACTTCTTAGAATTATTGTGAATATTAAATGTATTAATTCATGTTAAGTGCCTAGTGCAGTGCCTGCCATATGGTAAACACTCAGTCAGCATTAACTTTACAAAATTTATAACTTAATATTTAGTTTACATATCACATGCGTATTACAATGATATGTAATTTGAAAAAAAAAGTCTTTAATTTTTTTTTCCTCTATGCATCAGTGATTGATTATGGACTTTGGCATTGGATTATCTTAATTCTGCTCTTAGATTCTTTTTCTATATGCGTAACTTTGGGCAAATTACTGAACTTTGGATCTTAACTTCTTAATCTGGTAATGAGAGAAAAATGAAGCCCAACTCTCAGATTGATTGGAATGTTAAATGGGATAATGCACTTAAAGGAGCTTTAGCACTGGGTCTGACACATGATAAGCCTGATAAGTTCTTGCTGTTATTGTAATTTTTAATATTATTAACAATAATATGATAACATTGCTTTTTCTGAGAGTGCCTTGTAATGCATTCTGTAGCTTCTAGGCTTATTTTTTTGACCTTCATTAACAAACTTTCTTTCAACAAAGTGCATTCCTGGAACGCGTCCTGCTTTTTGATGGAGGGATGTGGTGGCTCAGCAGAGCGCTCAGCAGATGAGGGCTAAAACTCAGCAGCTAAAGGATGGGTGGAACTGGGGGTTGGGGAGCTCTGCTGAATAAAGGCTTTTTGCTTCCTAATACTTCCACTTGTAATGTTTCTGGAGTTCATGGAGGACAGCTACTGAGAAAAACCTGTGTTTATATATCATGGGTCTGCACCAGTTAGTAAGATGCCCAGAGCTGCTGAAAGACAAACTACAATGACAGGCGTCCCCGAAGGGACAGGTGGCCCTCCCCATTGGCTTGGAGGAGCAATGCCAGTAGGTCATTCTGCTGCTAGAAATGTGTCTTCATGGGTACATCTCACTAGGAGGGATGGTTTATCTCTGCTGCCTGTCCATGGGTGCTCAGCAGGGCCACGTGTATGCCATGTCTTCTCATTAAACCATCCGTTGCAGCATTGTTGACATTCATTCCACAGCTTGACCTTTCTCTCCCTCTCTCTCCCCCAAACTTCTTCCACTGAGTTGTGCAGGTGGGTAAATCTTCCTCTGCTGCATCCACATGCTGGGGAAATTGGCTGGCTCTGCTAAGTGTGATTGGAGCCGTTTGTTTTTAAGCTGCACATAAGCATCGGGCAAGATTTATAACACTTTCCTTCTTGCCGAATCGACCCACTGGGAGCCATTAAAGTTTTATTGCTCCCTGCAGTTGCCTGGCCAGAGTGGAATTGAGGGGGCCTATAGCTGGAAAAGCTTTTTCTTCCATTGGCTTAGTCACAGGAAGTACTGGGGAGAGGGAATAGAAGTGGTGCTTCTTTTGTTCAGTCTCCTCATTTTGATCCCAACTCTTTTCCAAACTGCACTGAGTTGTCAGAGTGATTTCCTCCATATAATTCACATTGCATGCTAAGCCTTTCCACTCTACCAAGACCTCCCTAAGGTCCCGCCTCTTCCAGGAAGTCTTCTTGTGTTGATCAAATTAAGGCCATTTCCCTGGTACTCACTTTACCTCTCTTGGCTGGACCCCAAGACCGTTCTCATTTCAGTGGTCTTTGTCCCAGATTTTGACACTTATTTTTCTTCAGACTTGCAGCTACCTCTTAACATTAGGTAAATGTACAGATGTTCCAGTCATAAATTATAAAGTTCTAGAATCCTAAATCTGCGAGAAGTATTAGAAATTCTCAATGTAAGTAGTGAGTTACATTATCCAGGTTTACATAGCGATTGAGGTATTTTTATGACTGTCTTAAAGGACAAGTCTTCACAGGAGATGTTCTCATGCCAGATTTTAAAAGAGAAATATGCTCCAGGGATGGCCTCAGCCTTCTTTCATGGGGCTTTAGCTGAAAGAGGTAGAGATAGGTTGGTTTCCCTTGGAAAAAGACATCCTTCTTCATTGTCAATCAGTAATAGTTATTATTGGGTATTTACCCATGTGCTACGCACGGTGAAAGTCCCTGAGACAACAGAGAGATGGGCCCTGCGTCTATGGAGCCTGAAGTCTAGCACAGAAGACCATTTTAAAGGATGTTCCCTGAGCAGTATCTGGAATGAGAAGATGGACTGGCTTTGTGATTATTTATCCAACTTGAGGTCCAAGCCTCAAGCAAAATCTATCTTCAATGCAATAAGATACAACATATAGTAATAATAATAGTAATAACAATGACAATAATAATAATGACCACCTTTGAGCATCAATTTTATTCAAGTACTGTACTACATAGATTATTTCATTTTTATTTTAATAGAAATCTCACACGATAGGATTTTAGTTGTATGTTTCCCATAAGGAAACAAGACCTCAAAGAGGATGCCTTAACCGGCTGAGGTCATCCCGCTGGCAAGTGGCTGAGTCAGCCTGAAAACCACACTAAGTAAGGCCCTACAGGTAGGACTGTGTATTCTCCCTTCTGTTTCTCTGCAAACTCGTCAGCCTTGAGAAGGTTTCAACAGTCATCTATCTCTCAGTGTAATTTCGAGCTGCTGTTTCATCTTGCATACATATTTGCATTTTAAGAACGAAAGCTTTAGATGGGTTATACGATTTTATTATCAGGCGGAGGGATTTTGGCAGGCATGGACATCTTGTATGAGGTCACTGCATAAAGGGTCTCCTTAGTCAGCTGTTGTCTCTAACACACTCCGGCTTTACTGGGGATTGTTGGTAAGATACAAAGTGGTTGAGAGCCAAGTACTGAGGTTAGAGCTCGACGGCTCAGTTCTTGCCTCTGACACTTAAAATTAGCTGAGTGACCTTAACCTGTGTGCCTCAGTTTCCTCATCTGCAACACGGGGATGGGAAAGTACCTCATATATATGCCTAATATATATTAAGGGCCAAATGAAAACCAGTACATCTGAAATACTAATAGCCATGGCTGGCACACAACACATCTTCAAGAAAATTTAATTTTAATATCTTTTTTCAAGTGTCCAAAGTCATTCACACATGCCATCACATTCAGCCTCATAACCTGGGGTAAAAGCTATCCTTACATGATAACTAAATTAAGGTGATATTCTCAGTCAGAGAGTAAGAATGACACATGTTCTGGGGCGATGGAATTCACTGAAATGCAGAGCAGAGAATTTCAGGTGACTCATTATACTCTCTGTAGAAGAAGCTCACCTCCTGGTTCCTATAGCTTCAGTATGTTCAACATTCCTGGCTGAACACCCTTTCTGACTTTGAGATTACGCTGAAGCGTTACACCTGGCTCTGACACCTATACCCTTGAGAGAAGCACCTGCTTTTCTTGGTCACCCAGTTGTCCCCATACTGTTCCCACAATGGAAGCCATCTGGAGCTCTTGTAGATTGCCATAGGCCCTCCTTTCCCGGACACATTCCAAAGGTTAGAAACAAGAGGAGAGGACCAGCTCTTTCCTCAAGGGTCCATTCACTTTTACAGGTTCCAGATTTACTTATGAGATCAAAATGAAGCAAGTGGGAGAAGTTCAAAGTACACAATAGTTACACCATGTGTGTCTCTGTGTGCTCACCAAACCCAGCTCTTTTTTAGCCATTGTTAGCATATCATACTTATAGCTATTAATATAATAATGATGGTTATTATTATTGGGTATTTTCTATGGGCCAGCCATGGTCCTAGGCAGGTTGCTCCATGGTGTGGAGCCTGGCAGCGGTCTTCTAAGGTAAGAACATCTGCTTTAGAGCTTCCCTTAAGACTCCGAATAAAACCCATGGGCAGACTCAAGGGCCCCATACGATCCGCCCCTGCAAATCTCTGTAACCTCACTCACCCTCTCTAACATGGAGCTGGTTCCTGCCTACGTGTCTTTGCAGTTGGTATCCCTCTCCCTGGAAAAGGTTCTGACTGTCAAATGTCGTACCTCCTTAAGAGATTCGGTTCTGTGCCAAAGTAACCTTGGGAGGCAGGGCTGCCCTCCATATGTTCTGAATGAATCCCTCCTCTGCGTCTTTAGTTTTATTCACAGTATCTTCACTAGGTCTTCTCTTGCCAGATGTTTGTTTTATAGTCTGACTTCTTCACTAGAATCGCAAGCCATGTGGACAGAGATTTTGCCTGTTTTATTCACCCTGCATTTCTATCTAAAGAAATGCTTGGAATATAGCAATCCCTGAATACATATTTATTGAAAAATACAAACATTGAGTGAAGGAATTAATAAATTAAGCAGATGGTTTAGAGGAGTGAATTAACTTCCCAAATTTACACAACTGGTGAGTTTGTCAGGTAACTTCTCAGGAGAACTCTGGTAGCAAGGGATGCAGCTTTGCCTGCTGGGGCACTGAAAGGCTGTGTAATCTTAGGTGAAGGCAGTCAGGCCCAGGGAGATCTTTGTGGGCACAAAAGTACTCAAGAAGTCAGGACGAGAATGCAGGACATGTAACACCCTGCCGATGGCTGCTTCCTCCTTTTCCTTAAGGACCTTTTGTGAAGTGGCCAAATAAATACTGGTCCCGTCATGTCAAGTCATGTCTTGCCTCTTCCTTGTGGCTAAACCACTTACCGGTTAATTGGTGGTTCTTGAGCAGAGGAGAGTACAAAATGTGAGACAGGGCAACCCCCAAGCAGGGCCATGTTAAGTCCTGAGCCTGGATCCTGCCTCAAATTTAAGTCAAAAATAGTCCTTTCTTAGGAATCGTCTCCAAGGTCCTGCCCATGGGTTTGAGGAGCATTTGTATAGGCTATAATACAAAGCGCCCAGGCTGAGGGCCAGAACATCTGAGTTGAGGGCAGCCCTGACTGATCTATACAATGTGCTGTGGTCATCCTGAGCACCTGTTTTCTCATTTGAGAGGGAGGGTGGGCAGGACCCTCTGCAGCCTCCAAACATTCTCTCAGCCCTCACAGATACCCTAAGCATTCTCTCCGCCCTCACAGACACCGCTGAGTGTCACCCCTGTGCTCTCCCCCTGCTGCCGTGTGGGGTGGGACTGCCAGTTTTCACTCTCAGTGGCCCCGGTGGGGAGTGAAGTGTGGCCATTCGGTGAAGGGACCGGGAAAGAAAGACGAAAAGGCAAGGGGGGTGCGTACTAACAAGTCATTATTTAGATGTGATTTGCTTAGCTCTTTTCCTGACCTAGTGAATTAAAAGAGGACCTCTCAGAGGGAAAACAAGCAGGGAGACTTGAAGTAATGCTTTTTGAACCTGCCAATTATCAAGAGATTGTAATTATGGGAAACACCCAAGACATCTAGAACGTCCCGTGTCTTTGTTCTCAGAGTGCAGAGACCCACTAAGATAAGAGAGCAGGAGGGGAGCGCTTGTGAGGCAGAAAAAGAAAGTGCTGTTGTTTGGAGCTGGGAGCTGGCCAGTATGTCTTCTAATTTAATTACTTATCTTTCCCTCAAATTGTTTATGGTACACTAGGCTATTAAATGCGCCATAAGCAAACGGCTCTTGAAAGAGGAAGTGGATTTATTTGTTTTAGTTACCACTCCAACAAAAGTCTATTTCTTCTGCTAATTAAGATTCCATTCACTAATTTAAATGTTATGCTAATTAAAGTATAATTCTGAAAATGTAAAAAGGAGTTAAAAATAAAAAGAAAGAGAAAACTGGGTTGGCCTTTAGGAATTACATTAAATTTATTGCGTTGTAACAATGGTAAGCTGGGTAATTATTTCATTCGCCTCCGTGCTGCATTCAAGCTTCTGCTTATTCATCCCATTCTCACACTTCAGCTCATTAACACACACTTCCCTCTCCCTCTCTAATGGGAGTTTTCTTGTGATAGTTTAAGATGAGTTGTGAGTTAGATCCTTGAAGCAATGTTTAGAATTTCTTCAGCTGGGCCACACAGAGTGTTGCAAGCTGCTGCTTGATTTGATGTTTAGAGAGAAAAAAAGAGAAAACATCTGGATTTCTGCTTTGTAAACCCATTTCTGGAGCCAACTTGCTGTTACTCCAGCTTCTTCTCCATTCTCTCTAGAAGCCTGGGTATTTTATAGAAGACAGAGTTTATAATATTTTACAAGAAAAAGGATGAGTCTTCTTGCCAAGTTAGAATCTGGTATTTTAAGCATCTGGGATAAGACAAAGGGAAACCAGGACTGTGGGGCCCACCACAGACATTCACGACCAGGGCGGAGCCATCAAAGCTTCAGCTTCCTCATCAGTCACATGGCATTGTCTTGAGGCTTAGAGGCACCCGAGCTTTGAAAACAGCTATCCTGGCGACTGGAACAGAGTGGCCACCTAAGTGTTCCCGTCCTCCCCACCCCTAATTTTGTGGTTGCAGCACCAGACTGGAAAATGGGACCCTGGAGTGTTTTTCTCAGCTTGAACTCTTGTCTGCCAGATGATCAAACCTCTGCCTTCTATAAAGGCAAAACGCACAGGGCCATATCTATGAGTTATTCCTTGCTGTATAACAAATTATCCTGAACTTAGTGAATTCAAACAGCAAACACTTATTATCTCACAGTTTCTGTGGGTCAGGAATCTGAGAGAGTCTTGGCTGAGTGGTTTTGGGTCAGAGTCTCTCAAGAGACCCAGCAGTTATTGTGCCAGTGGGGATTGTAGCCATCTGAGCATCCAAACCTGCTCCCAGGCTGTCAGCCACAGCTCCAGCCCACAGCACACGGCCCCTCCACAGGGCAGCGGCTTCCCCAGAGCCAGTGCTGCAACAGATAGAGTATGGCATCACTGCCTCTTAGGACAAGCCTCTGAGCCCCGCACCCTCCCTTCTGCATTATTCTATCCGTTACAGATCACTAGGTCCTGCTCACAGCCAGAAGGAGGGGTTCCACAAGGGCGTGGCACCCGGAGGCGGAGACCTCGGGGCCACTCTGGGGTCTGGCTGGCCTCGGTGTTGGCTTCCCCTCCGATGCAGTGCTTTGCTTTGTCTCGCTGTCTTCTGATCAAAGCCTGGACCTCTGGCCTTCCTGCAGCTGCAGCTCATGTCCAGCCATCTGCCTTATCATCCAGCCTAGGCCCTCTGGGACAGATCCAGGAGGTCACATGTCCACTTCTGAGGGGCTTTGGCGAGGGCTGTGGCAAGAGCAGGTGGACTCAGAAGTCCCCTCCTGAGAGACATGTCTCTACTGAGGCTGGTCTCCACCAGGCTCACAGCCTGTCAACGGCGGGATGCTTTGGACAGACATTTAGAATGAGGCACAGAAGGCACTGGGATTTTCTTTTTTTTTTTTTTTTTTTGAGACGGCGTCTCGCTCTGTCACCCAGGCTGGAGTGCAGTGGCCGGATCTCAGCTCACTGCAAGCTCCGCCTCCCGGGTTCACACCATTCTCCTGCCTCAGCCTCCCGAGTAGCTGGGACTACAGGCGCCCGCCACCTCGCCCGGCTAGTTTTTTGTATTTTTTAGTAGAGACGGGGTTTCACCGTGTTAGCCAGGATGGTCTCGATCTCCTGACCTTGTGATCCGCCCGTCTCGGCCTCCCAAAGTGCTGGGATTACAGACGTGAGCCACCGCGCCCGGCCGGCACTGGGATTTTCTTTGGGGACAAGCGACAAGAGCTAGGATTGATAGACTGAGATGCTAATAAAAATGAATTAACTTGCATCTCAATGTGATTTTCAGTGCCAGAGAGAAGGAGTAAATCAGCACATGGAGCTGACTTTCTCATCTGGTTGGGTAGGCTCTTTCTTTTTATTAGTGTCTTTCTTGTCAACGGTTGACTGAGACGTTCATACTGTCAACCTCAGGCCACAGTCTAAGCTAAGTCTTGACAGTTCTTGCTTTCCTCTGACCTGTAGCTTGGAAGGGAGAGGTTGACACCAGGCCAGAGTGGAGGGTGGGAGATGAAACATCAGTCCTGGGTAAGTTTTGTTTGTTGTTTGTTTGTTTTTCACAATGGCTTTTGGCAGCTGCATTAATCTGGGTGACTGTTGGGAAAATTATGTCAAAAGTGTCCCCAGAAATTGGATACATTGTTGCTAAGTCAGTCATACAGCTGGAGTGGGCTGGTATTTCCAGAGGCAGACCACACAGGTGTATGTGTCTGTTTTTACCACTGAAGAGACAGAGGAGAGGCCAGGTGGGTGCAACAGCGACTTCCCAAACAGACCAGCAGGATGGAAGCAACAGTCTCCTGGGGCACTGCTGGGATGTCCCTCTGTGCGCAGGGAGAGGAGTCTGTGTACCTTGGTGATAAGCGTGCACCCTTCTCTTATCTCCCTGCCCTGTAGCATGAAGCATATTGGCCCTGGGCATGCACTGCAGGTGTAGACATCCTGTCTGTTCACTGGCCTATGAACTATGAGACTTAGAAACATAACACAGTCTCAGCAACAGACCGTCCCCTTCTGTTTATTTATAGCTCAACACTAAATAGCCGATTCCAATCCTATTAAGGTTTACCGATCTCCTATTAAAAACCTCAAATGATGTTAGTTGTCTGATGCTTGCTCCCAAAGAAATGCCCTGGAGATTTCTCTGAAGATGCACGTTATTCATACTTGGCATGGCCTCAGGATGTTGTTTATGGATATGTGCTGTGAGCAAATATTTACTGAATTGCAACAATAGGATGGGCACTGTGATTGATACAGAGAAGTATGTGGCAGTCTCAAAACCAAGTAAAACCTGATTCCTTACAGTAAGAGGGGAGTTCGCGTCTCATGTGGCAAAGCAGCACATTACAGATGGGGCAACCCGATTCCTGTCTTCACTCAGACACTCACCAGCTATACGGCCTCGGGCAAGTTACCCAACCTTTCATAATCAGGACAACAATGTGATTAGATTCCTGTCGTAGAGAGAGCACCATACAGCAGTTCCAGCAAGGGATTGATGGGAAGGAACCGGAATAATGGGGATCGAGGAATGAGCTCTGGCAGGGCTCTGGATAGGCCTCTGGAGTCTGAGTTGTGGGCAGGACGATGGCCTGGAGAGGATCCAAGAGGCAGCACTGATGAGGCATGAGACCTGTTTGGATAGGCAGGAAGTGGAGGGAGGGGTAGTGATAGCTCAGTGTCGCCAGGATGACCAGGAGGATGTTGGTGTTATTAACTAAGGTAGGAGACCTTGGAAGGAAAAGGTGGCCAAGAGAGGAAATGTAGATCCTTCTTGGCTGAGGTGTATGAAGAGCTCCTCTTCCACGTGTCTGTGCCGTTACCCTGTGACCTGGGCTCTGTGCTCCGATTTCAAGGAGGTCACCTAGAGTAGCTGAGGATCAGAAATGCTATCTAGGAGCTAACACATGTGGCAGTTTTAAAAACTCTTTTCATAAGCAGTGAAATAAATCTGGAGAGATGCCCTCCTCTCCCCTCAGAGGCCTCTCCTTTGTCGGGCTGGGTGGAGTGGGGTGACAGAACATCGATCGGTGGGAGATAGATGGGAGGAAAAGCCCTCGTTGCCTGCTGAATCAATGCTCCCTTAAAGACTGCAACAAACAGGATTAAAGGTTGAAAGACATTTATTGAGGAGTGAATCTGAGTGTATGTTTTATTAGTCAACCCTGGCACTGGGTTTATAGAAATGCCCAGCCTAGACGCTGCCAAGAGCAATAAATCAGGGCTTTCTTCTTTGGCCGGCTGCCTGGGCAGTGATGTGGGGGTGTGTGACCCCAGGCTAGGAGTTTGGAAGAGAGTGTTGTCTTCAGGCCATCTGGGGTAGGGTGGGGACTCGGGGATGGGGAACAAGAGGAAGATGATTGGCCGATGCCCCTCCTGGCCTCTTTCTCCAGTCACTCACGAATGAGGTCAAACATGCTTACTGCATGGATGCATGCCTTCAGTCTCTTTCAGAATTCCCCGCCCTTCCTGCCAAAATCATTTGCCTAACCTTTTGCCTGACTGATTCAGAAGCTATTAAATGCACGGCATCCACACAGCTGGCCATTAATTGGAGGCCAGAGCTTGATTAATGAGCATTATGCTAATGTTGGGTCAGGGGGCAGATTATGTGTAAAAGACCAAAACAGTAAGTCAAGTCAAAAGCAATAACACCACCTTCCATCCCTCCGCCTCCCCAAATAAGTTGGCAGCTGGAGGCAAGTGGAGAAAAGGCATATTGATGAGACAGCCTGCAAGAGCCTGGCACTTGCCTTGGTTCTTTCTGCGAGAACTGGGCTGAGATGCTCTGGCCTCCCTCCCAGGAGGGGCGGCAACCACCTGGAAGGTGGGCTCCCATTCCAGGCTGGCCTCAGGGGGCACGTGCAGCTGTGGGTTGTGGGAATGACACCATCCAGACTACCATGTCTTTTTTAAAGACCCTAAAACTTACATTAACAAATGATTAAAATGCCCTACTATGAATGTGTCCACCTAAAGTGTTCATGTCCAGACATTAAAATGCACTTGGAAGAACGAATCCTGACTCAGCCACCCTGGAATCGTGAATCCTTCGGCAGGTAGGACACTGTCCATTTCTGACTCCTTGTGCTCGCTGAGGTCTCCCTTCCTCTGGTCACTCCTCCTGTCTCTACATCAGACCTCCAAATCCCCTGAAGTTCTTTCTCCATCCTCTTTCCAGCACACTCCACACTTTCTGCAAGGGTGTGTGTCTTTCCGTGATGTCAGTTATCAGAACTGTCCCTGAAGCTACACGTCCAGGCTTAGCCTTTCTCTGAGCTCCAGGTCTCCACCATGGACATGCCGACTCACATGCCTGTATAAGTTCTATCATATCCCAAACACACTATACTCCAGGCTGAACTTTTCTTTCTATGTTGTATTGGTTACTGACACACATTTACTTGATCCCTTGCTACACAAACATACTTTTCAATCTTGGTTTGTCCCACCTCGTTTCTTGCACTGCTGAGGACATTTTTCTCTGCTGGTTCCCTCTTCTCAGCATCTCTGCCAGTTTCCTCTGCCACTTACTGAGGTGAGGCTCCTACCCTCTCTTTTGCACCACTGCAAAGTCTTCCAGCGCCTACCTCCTTATCCAACTAAGGGGCCCATGTCACCTCAGCTGTCCAATTTCTAAGCCACTCCAAGGCAAGGCAGCTCTTCACACTGAGCCTGTCAGGCTTCCCTGCTGCCAGGCTGCCTCAGATCACATTCATTACCTCCACACTCTGGGTGTAGCAGACATTTAACCCTATTTCCTACCCGTCTCCCTGTCCCTGCCTTCCCTGCATGCACAGGGCTAATTGCTTTACCTGGAAGAGAGAGATTACCTCCATACCTCCCTGTCCTTATTCATGGTGTTGTCTTAGTGTGAATCAGCAGGGCCTCAGGTTTCTGTCATCGCTCCTGTCCTGGAAATAATTTTACAGATGATTCAGACATTTACTTAACAATATAGAAAGCACACCTACAAGATCAGGAACAACAAGAACCGGGGGAGACACTAAATAGGTGAATGATGAAATCACAATAAAAAATGAAACTGGCAGGCTGGGAACTGGATGTAATAATATTATATTTTTCTAGAATAAATGTGAGGTCTTATTTTTGATTAAAAACAATATTTAAAGGAATATGGGATAGAAGAGTTATGGTTTAGCTAAGATATCAATTAAAAAATTGTTCTGATAGTATAATTTAAGATAATGCAATATATAGTTAGCAAAAACGTAAACAAATTTTTAGGCAATATTGACATAATCTACAATCCATGGGAAGAGCCTTCAAGTATTCCTCATTAGGTATATTCCTTGGAAATATATTGCATTCAAAGTACCATACTTAATGGAGAAATAGACAAAAGAACATGTTTAGTGAAGATCAGTTAGGAAAATTTTTAAAAATGTGAAGTATTGAAGAAATTATTTTCCTCAGTATTCCTTTCAAAACTAAAATTCTGTGATTGCCTTTTCTTTGTCCTTCTCTGAGGTCTTTTGAAATTGTCTTTATTCTTTCGGGCCTAAGTGAAATTTCGCCTCTTTAAACCCTTCCGGATACCCTTTATCTGAATGCACCGCATCCTCTCTGATGATACCATTTCATTTTGCCTGAACCTCTGCTTTGTATTCTGGCCAGTCATTTATATTTTCATCCTCTATGAGCAGATTGTGAGCAACATCAGGGCAAGAACCATGTTGCACTCATCTGTGTATTTCAGAATTTAGCAGAGTTCTTGGTACCTGGGGCATGATTGGTAAATGTTGAGGAAACGCAGATGCATAGACAAAATTGTCCTTAAAATTCATGCTACCAAATGGTGTTCTACCTGTGAGCTGAAGGTTGTAAGTGAAGCCTGATCTCAAACTACAAATACATATTCCGGAAAGAGTTCTATGGTCAATTAAGTTGGGGAGGTGTTGGGTTAAATAAAGTTAAGCTGGCTTTTTTACTACAGGAGTATTTGGAGCCTTTAATGGATCTTCCAACAATAGCCATTATACGCAGGATCTAGCAAAATCATTTGACCGTAGAACATGGCTTTTATGCAATATCATTTCACATTTCATAGAACATAGCAAGCAAAATACTGAACTAAGCCTAACTTTAGAGAAATGGCACGCAGCCTTTTCAAGAAATGCCAGAAATTAAAGTGAGAGAGGCCAGAACCTGGAAACATACCTCACAGAGTGAAGAAGGAGGTACCACTTACTAAGACACATACTCTAGACTTCAAGAAATACACATTTAAAAGCAAAAAAAAAAAAAGTTAGCGATGAAAATAGCTACAAAAGTTTGGGACACTCTGAATACAGAATCTGAAAATTTCCTGATGAGCACACAAATAGATGAAGTGTTAAAGAAATGGATGTGGCCGCAGAGGGGGCTCTCTATAGAGTTCAGCCTAGAGGATGAAGTAGAGGCAGAAATAAACGATTAGACACACAGGGGTGTAGAAGACCAGTGCGCCCACAGGTAAGACACGGATGACACAGGGAGAAGTGAGGACATTTTAGAACAAATCATTAGTGTGTGGACTAGTTAGAAGGCACATGGGTTCAATGGACATGGTTGTGAAGGGCTAGTTTGAAAAATTATTATTGATAGGTTATGATATTGGTCTCTGCTTTTGGTTCTACCCTTTTCAAAGACTTAAATGGTGAAATACAAGGCAGGATCATCAAATTTGCGTACAGTGGCCAATGTGGTGGCTCATGCCTCTAATCCCAGCAATCTGTGAGGCTGAGGTGGGAGAATTGCTTGAGGCCAGGAGTTTGGGACCAGCCTGGGCAACATAGTGAGAACCCCATCTCCACAAAAATAAAATAAAAATTTAATTGGGTATGGTGGTGTGCACCTGTTGTCCTAGCTGCTCATACTTAAGAGGCTGAGGCTCCAGGAGGATCACTTGAGCCCTGCAATGACCTCTAATTGCATCACTGCAGTCCAGCCTAGGTGACAGAGTGAGACTTTATCTCCAGAAAACAAAACAAAGAGAGAGAGAAAGAGAGAGAGAGAGAGAGAGAGAGAGAGAGAAAGAGAGAAAGAGAGAAAGAAAGAAATTGATTCACATGCAGCCAAAATCTGGGTAGTCAACATGTTGGAATATAAAGTCAGGATTAAAAATATGTCAACTGCTGAGAATAATTGATTGGAACAATTACAAAATGAAAGTCGGTAGAAGTAAAGATAAATATTTAAAATTACTTTAAAATTTGCAGGGGTATGGAATTAGAAAGATCTGACTTCACTGCATGTGGAGGGGAGGAAATGACAGGGATATTCACAGTACGCTATGAGAGAAAAGTAGAATTTGCCCTGCCCACCATCACTAAATAAATAAAAATATATATTACACAAAGTCAAATGATCAAATTTAATACAAACGTAATGTTTGAGTAAAGAGGGTGGTAATTGCACTGTCTTCCTCAAAGGCCATACAGAATGTGGAGTATTTGTTCTCATTTAGGCAAAATCTGAGAGTTATATGGACACAAAGATTTCATTCAATGAAGACGCCCTAGGAGAGTGAAGGAAAAGATAAAAGTCCTATTTGAAGAAAAATGGCTGGAAGGACTAGAGATATTTAATTTAGAAAAGAAAAGGCTTTGGGGAGACATAGCTTCTTCCAAACACCTGACGCGTAAAAAGAAAAATTGGATAAGCTATATGGCTTCCAGTGTCAGAATAAAGAGTAACATCTAGGAATCACAGGAAGACGGATTTCAGCTCAATATGGCATACTAAACTTTGTAGCAGCTAGTGCCGTCCAGCAAGAAAACGAACTCACCCTGAAGGTGCTGCAGGAACTGCCTGTCATTCCAATGAAGTAATGTGCTTGCAGGTCCCTGACACAGCACAGGCCCACGCTCCAGGGCCATTTTCCCTCTCTCCCTCCTGGGCTCAGTGAGGAAACAGGACCCGCACTAGGTGTTTCAAACAGAATTTAGTGAGGAGAATGAATGGCACAGGTACTGAGGGACTCAATGAACCATGTGTTCCTGAGGTGACTGCGGGGAGTAGCCACCGCTCATGAAGACGGAGACAAAGGAAGAGGTAGAGTTCTTATTAGCGCATGGCTGCTCTAACGGGAGACCCTGTGGAGTTGGTGCTCTTTTCTTTTTTTTTTTTTTTCCTGAAAATTGGCACGTCAGAGAGACCATAATGAGACTTGGTCTGGAGTTCAAAGGGAGGGTGGAGGTTGGGGCCACCCACAACTGCTGGGGCCTGTGCCACCTCTGGGTCCACACAGACAGGAAGAGGGAAAGAGAAGGAAGCATGCTTCCCACACCTCGCCTTTGCCTGCCATCCGGGTGTCTTCAGTCAGAGAACTCAACCCACAATGGACTGGCAAAATATTTGGAAAATGGAGTTCTTAGCATTCCAGCAGGGCAAAGCACAGCTGGAAACATCTTGAGCTGAGAGACAACCATCAGCCCAGATGACCCCTTGGACTGCTCAGAATCCATACACACCCTCCCACGCAGAGCGAATGCCTGCCACAATAACAACTTTGACTTCGGCTATGCTCATTCTTTTGTTCTCTACCCAAATCTCACCCCCTGTGCCTTCAGGTAGCACCTCAACCTGTTAGGATTCTCTCCCTGCTGTGATGGCCCAAACTTCCACTCCTGAACCACGAGCCCTCAAGGATAATGCTTACTGCTGGACATGGAAACACTACACTACGTAGTCCTGCTCTTTCCCCCTGCCTGCTTGTCACTGTTGATCTCTTTTTCTTCACTTTACTCCCTTCCTTCCTTCCTTCTTTTGACCTTTCTTCATTTCCCATTTGCCTGCAAAACATGCATGAAGGTGGTTGTAGAGGGAATTCTGTACTGGCTTACACCAACATGTCCTTCATGCTCTTTCAATGCAAAATTCCCAAAGTTTTAAACATGAACAGATTGTTATTACGATTGCTATTTTGCATAAGCTACTTTCATTGCATGCTTATTTGGGCCACTGGACTTATTGATTGTCCAACTATTCCCAATTACTCTGCTTATCCAAGAGTTCATATTTAATGGAGATAATTTAGAAAGTACAGATAAACAGACTAAAAATAGCTCATATATAATCTTGCCTGCAGGCAATCATCACTGTTCATATATTTTTAAAGCCTAGTCACTTTCCTATACTCATAAACCACATAAATATATTTCTAAACAATGTAGATGTCTACATAGTATGTACATTTGTATCATTTACCTCAGTTTTATTATCTTTTTGTAATTTTGGGGGGACTTTTCATGTATATGGGCATCTTTTCTTCCACAAATCATCCATAGTGATGTTTCATGTCATCACAATATTGTAGCCATATCTGTATCATAGTTATTTCACTAACCCAAATCATCCGTAGTGATGTCTAATGTCATCACAATATTGCAGCCTATATCTGTATCATAATTATTTCACTAATCCTGTGTCATTTCACAATATTGCAGCCATATCTGTATCATAGTTGTTTCACTAACCCAAATCATCCGTAGTGGTGTCTAATGTCATCACAATATTGCAGCCGTACCTGTATCATAGTTATTTCACTAATCCTGCGTCATTGGGTATTTGCTTGGGATTTGCTGCTATCATGTTTGTGTAAATTCATGATGATATTCATAGAATAACTTTTTTACTGCCTCCTTCTAGTTATTATATTTATAACATTTTAATTGCCCAAATATTTAGGTACTGTTTATTACAAAAGGCGCATTTAAAGAAAGTATTGCAATGTTTTACTCTTGTGTAAACTTTATGATCTCTCACTGAATCTGACTCATTATCTGCACTCCAATACAATACCTTTCTCTCCTGATCTTTAGTAGACAAGTTTAAATTCAGCGTATTCTCTTTCCCCTTCTTGCTTTCCTTAACAAACTCTTCCTACCTGGCAAAGGTTCAGTGGATGCATCTGGCAGTATAGTTTCTGCTCCCTGGCTGTGTTCCTTGAACCAAAATATCATTTTCAAACTTTGAAATAAGGGACAATGAGGAGCTGACACTTTTGTCTTGAGATTCCTAAGGCACTTTTCAAATTCATTTAAATCCTGTGCAATTTAATACATATTCATTCAATGACTTCTGTGTGCCCACCAGGCAGTCGTTGTGGGAACGCACAGATACGGGTCTGTTTTAAGACAGCTGACAGCTTGAATAGACAGAGAACTAGGTAATAGAGACTATACCTTTTTGGAAAAATAAGTTTAATTGAAACTAATGCCATAGTAACAGCTCAAATAAGGACAGGTAAGTGTAAGTACAAGGAGAAGGCAGAGGATAGTAGGCACTCAGGAGACCCCAGGTTCAGTCCCCACAGCCAGGCTACACAACATGGTCACATCAGGGCATGATCCCAGACCATGGACACTATCTTTTGGATCTAACATTTTCTTAGCTTAGTTCTCAAGTCATTATTAGAAGTAGCCCCAGAGTGATTTTCTTCTTGGAAGCTGAGAAATGAGGTGTAAGAAATAATGACTCATGCCAGAGGATAAGGTACTTGGAATTCTTCCCCTTTACCTGTGAACAAGCATTTGTGGAATGTGGTCTGCAAGGCATGGTGGAGAAAGCAAAGATGAATCCATCCTGTCCTTCGGCAGTTTATAGCCCAGTGTGGAGGGGGTGGAGGGGCATATACTTCTGTATGTAACAATCGTACAAACTTATATATGCGACATGCTTGCAAGCTAAGTGTTATGTGTTGTAAGATGATAGTACGTCTAGCATGCCATGAGAATTCAGAGAAAGACTCTATGGAAAATAGAATTTTGAGCTGTATCATGCGGTGGGGAGCAGAACTGGAATATGTAAAGATGGAGAAGGAGAGAGCACATGCTTTGCAGCAGTGAGAGAGCAGAAGATACCCAGACAGAGATATATGATGTCCACCAACAGCTTACATTTCTTCCTGAAAAAATCATTCATTTTCATACTAACTCCTTACTCAGATTATAATTAGTATACCACCTTCCAGATGAAGAAATTGAGTCTTACACACAAAGTGACACCTCAGCAGCACTCTCAACTGCCACTGACCCAATGTGCCTATGGTACCTAGGCTGCATGGACGTGGGCAGTGAGAGAAGGAGTTCAGAGAGAGGAATTGAGGCCAAATACTAATTGTCTTGGAGGCCAAGATAAGGAGTTCATACGGGGAATTAGCTGAATAAAAATGTAATAGGAAATAGGCAAATAAAAACTTTTGATTGGAAGTGTGCTTTAGGAAGATGCATTCAAGTAAAGGAATAGTCAGAAAGAAGGTCAAATTAGTAGCAGGGTAGGATGATATTGGGAATCTGAAGGCTAACCTAATATGAGAAGCTATTACAATAGTCAGTGCCAAAGGCAAAATCATTCTAAGGAGAAAATTTCACCAGTTGACAAGAATGTTCCCCACAGTATTTTCCTCCCATTATTAAACAGCTTTGTATGAGATATAATGGACACACTATAGGCTGCCTGTATTTAAACTCTACAATTGGATAAGTTATATGTGATCATCACAACCAATACAGTGAAGATATCCATTACTCCCAAATGTTTCCTCATGCCTCTTGGTGATGCCTGCCTTCTTCCCTCTCCATTCCTTCACACCCCGGCAGCCACTAATCTACTTTCTATTTCCAGACATTAGAGTGCGTTTTCTAGACTTTTATATACATGGACTCATAGCGTAGGCATTCTTGTCTGTTTTTTTTTTCATTGAACACAATTATTTCAAGATTCCTAATGTTATTGTGTTCATTCCTTTCTATTCCACTGTATGAACGTACCTCCATTTATTCGTCCATTCACCTATTGATGTATCACTGGGTTGCTTACAGGCTTTGGCTATTACAGATAAAGTTGCTATGGACATCTGTGTGTAAGTTTTTAATAGACATATTTTTCATTTCTTTTGGGTAAATACCTAGCAGTAGAATGATTAGATCATACAATACATACACATTTAAATTTTTAAGTAATCTACACATAATTTTTATATCACTAAAACATTAGCAATAACTTAAATAAGTGGTTAAACATATTATGATACATGCATATAATGGAAAACTATGAAACCTTTTAAAAACAATGACTGTGAGTTTATATTTGACATGGAAATATGGCCATAACATAAAAGGCAGGTTATAGAATGTGATATACACATTCACTGAACTATTAATAGTGTTTATTTAATTTTACTTATTTTTTTTTGGTAAGATATTTGGGTGTACTTTCAGATATCAGTTAATTTATTTTCTTTGTTTTTTTTTATTTTTCTTTTCTTTTTTTTATGTTTCTGAGATAGGGCCTATCTTTGCCACTGAGGCTGGAGTACAATGGTGTGATCATAGCTCACTGTAACCTCCATATCCCAGGCTCAGGTGATCCTCCCACCTCAGCATCCCCAGTAGTTGAAACCATAGGAGTATACCAAAATGCCTGGCTAATTTTTGTATTTGTGTGTGTGTGTGTGTATATATATATATATTTTAAAATTAATTAATTAATATTTTTGGTAGAGACAGGGTTTCACCACATTGCCCATGCTGGTCTCGAACTCCTGGTCTCAAATGGCCTGCCCACCTCAGCCTTCCAAAGTGTTGATATTACAGGTGTGAGTCCCTGCGACTGGCCACTTACTTTATTTTCATAATGATCAGAAACTTTTGTTAAAGTTTTTTGTAATCTCCACCTCACCCCTCAAGATTAAGGTTATTCTAATTTTTGAAATTGAAATGAGTGTTTGGATTGAGGGTTCAACTAATGGAATGGTCACAGGTAGCAGAGGCAGTTTTTATAATGTAAGAGCTTGTGGAATGAGAAATGAAGCATGACTATATTGGCACTGTATTAATTTTTTTATTTATCTTTTTCTTTTTTTTTTGAAACTTCTTATTATGAACTATGTATTTTTCCCTCAAAGAAAAGAGTATTTATTTTGTATTTTGGTATACAGAAAGAAAAACAACAACCAGGAATGAGTGTTAATAATAGCTTCATTATTTTCAACTCAAATGCCTATGTAAAGTAACAACTAATGTATAACATATGCAGATCTATGCAAACAATTATTTAAATTGGAAGAGGAAGGATGAGATACCTGAGAATGGCAATATTTGCCGGATTGCTAATATGTCAGAAGGGCTCCTTGCTACAAGGCTGCCAAAATGAGAAATGAAGGACATTTAGCTTTTAGGGAATCCAGTGAGTGTTGGTAGGATGATATTGGGAATCTGAAGGTTAACCTAATATAATGATAATTACCTGCGAAGTGCTTTATGTTTCTCAAACATATCCACATACATTAGTTTGCTTAGTCCTGTGAAAATCCTGTAAGGAGACAGGAGAAAGATTTTATTTTAATCCCCATTTGATAAATGAGAAGAGTAAGCTTCATTGAAGTTAAATAAATTAACAACAAATATTGGTATGACTCAAAGATTTTCCAAGAGCTTTCATATGCATTTCTCATTTAATCCTCATGACAACCTTACAATAACCTCAGAAAACAGGGAACAGATATAATTTTATTTCTCCCTACCCATTTTTCCGATGAAAAAATTGAGTTAAATTAGACTAAGTAACTTGAACAAAGAACGCATACAGTGACTTTTTCATTGATATATCATATTTTACAAATTTATTGGGTACATGTGAGTTTTTGTTATGTGCATAAATATGAAATGATCAGGTCAGGGTATGTAGGGTGACCATCGCTTTGAGTATTAATCGTTTCTATGTTTTGGGAACATTTCAAGTCCTCTTTTCCAACTACTTTGAAATCTAGAACGCATTCTTGCTAACTATAGTCACTCTACTGTGCTGTCAAATATTAATATTAGAACTTGTTCCTTCCATCTAAATGTATGTTTGTACCCATTAATCAACCGCTCTTCATCCCTCCCCACACACCCTTCTCAGCTTCTGGTATCTGTCATTCCACTCTCTACCTCCATGAGATCAACATTTTTAGCTCCCACATGTAAGTAACAACAGGCAATATTTGTCTTTCTGTGCCTGGCTTATTTCACTTAATATGCCGATCTTCAGTTGCATCCATATTGCTGCAAATGACATGATGTCATTTTTTTAATGGCCAAATAGTATTCCAGTAGGTACAGAATTACTCCTGTAATTAGCATTGTATTAGTATTATTGTATTAGTCTATTTCACACTGCCATAAAAAACACCTGAGACTGGGTAATTTATAAACAAAAGAGGTTAATTGACTCCTAGTTCCGCATGGCTGTGGAGGACTCAGGAAACTGACAATCATTGCAGAAGACAAAGGAGAAGCAGGCAGCTTCTTCACAAGGCGGCAGGAGAGAGGATAAAGGAGAGCAGGGTAAACTGTCACTTATGAAACCATCAGATCTGGTGAGAACTGACTCACCATCACAAGAACAGCATGAGGCAAACTGCCCCCATGATCCAATCACCTCCCACCAGTTCTCTCCCTCAACACATGGGGATTACAATCTGGATTACAATTCAAGATGAGGTTTGGGTGGGGACACAGAGCAAAACCATGTTACTTATCTTTGCTGTTGTAAATAGTGCTGCAATAAACATGCAAGTGCAGGTATCCCTTTGATACACTGATTTCTTTTCCTTCGGATAAATACCCAGTAGTAAGGTAGCTGCATTTCACGATAGTTATGTTTTTTAATTTTTTGAGAAATCTCCATACTGCTTTTCATAGAAGTTGTACTAATTTGCATTCCCACCACAGTGTACAAAAGCCTCCTTTACTCTGCATCTTCACCAGCATCTGTTATTTTTTGTCTTTTCAGCAATAACCATTCTAATGGTAATATCTGATTGTGGTTGTGATTTGTATCTCATGATAAATGATGTTGGGCATTTTTTCACATACATGTTGGTCATTTGTATGTCTTCTTTTGAGAAATATCTATTCATGTCCTTTGTCCATTTTTTTTTTTTTTTTTTGAGACAGAGTCTTGCTCTGTTGCCCAGCCTGGAGTGCAGTGGTGTGATCTCCGCTCACTGCAAGCTCCGCCTCCCGGGTTCATGCCATTCTCTACCTCAGCATCCCGAGTAGCTGGGACTACAGGTGCCCGCCATCAAGCCTGGCTAATTTTTCTTTTTGTATTTTTAGTAGAGATGGAGTTTCTCCTCGTTAGCCAGGATGGTCTCGATCTCCTGCCCTCATGATCCGCCCACCTTGGTCTCCCAAAGTGCTGGGATTACAGGCTTGAGCCACCGCTCCCAGACCCTTTGTCCACTTTTTAATAGGATTTTGTTTGTTTTGCTGTTGAGTCATTTGATTTTCTTGTATATTCTGAATATTAGTCCCTTGTCAAATGAATAGTTTGCAAATATTCTCTTTCATTCAACAGGTTGTCTCTTTATTCTTTTGGTTATTTGCTTTGCTGTGCAGAACTTTTCAGTTTAATATAGTCCCACTGGTATATTTTCATTTTTATTGCCTGTGATTTGAGGTCTTAGCCTCAAAATCTTTACCTAGGCCAATGTTCTGAAGTGTGTTCTATATGTTTTCTTCTAGCAATTTTACAGTTTGGGGTCTTAATCCTTATGTATTTAAACCATCTTGGGTTGATTTTTTTCCTTGGTCATTTTAATGACATTAATTCTTCTGATCCATGATCATGAAATGTCTTTCCATTTGTTTGTGTCCTTTTCAATTTTCTTTAGCAGTGTTTTGTAGTTTTCCTTGTAGAGATCTTTCACCTCCTTGGTTAAATTTATTCCTAGTTTTTTTTCCTTTTTTTTTTGAGCTATTGTAAATGGGATAGCCTTCCTTTTTTCTATCTAGGCTAATTCACTATTGATGTATAGAAATGCTGCTGATTTTTATATATTGATTTTATAGCCTGCAACTTTACTGAATTTATTTATCAGATCTAAGAGTTTTTGGGTGACTGCTTGATAGACGATTTAAACTCCAGACTTGGGATTTAAAGCTAATGTTCTTTAATTTATTCCACAACTGCAGTATGCCTGAGATCGTAGTGCTAGTGAATACTGAAGGTAGTGCTTAACTGTAGTCTTTTCAATAACTTTAATGCTCCTTATTTAATATAGGCTGAGCATTCCTAATCCAAAAATCCAAGCTTATTGAGCATTGACATGATGCCACAAGTCAGAAATTTAATACCTGACCTGATGTGATGGGTCTCAGTCAAAATGCAGTCAAAACTTTGTTTCATGTGCAAAATCATTTATAATATTGTATAAATTTATCTTCAGGCTATGTGTAAAAGGTATATATGGAATTTAAATGAATTTTGTATTCAGACTTCAGTTCCATCCCCCAAGACATAACATTAGGTATAAGCAAATGTTCTAAAATCCCCCAAAATCCAAAATTAAAAACATGTCTGGTCCCAAGCATTTCCAGTAAGGAACAGCCAACCCATATACCATACAACCATGTCAGTGTAAATGCACATTCTTTACCTTGTATTGTTGTTTTATTTACTATACTAGAAAGCTTAAGAAATTGATCATGGTGTGTGTGGGTATGTGTGTGAGTGTGTGTGTGTATGTGTGTATGGTGAATGGTGCAGAGCTGGGAATTCTTTTCAAGCCCATGAAAGGTGGAATGTGTAGCGTGGAGTTGTGGAATGATGTATGGCATCGTTCCACACAGCTCATGACTCCTGTACTTTGTGACAACATCTCATGTCATGGTGAAATACAATGTGTGTAGTTAGAAAGTGCAGATATGCCAATTTGCTCTGTGTTTTGATTAGATTATTTACTGCTACCACTCTTACCCTGTTTAAAAGCTTTCCTTCTCTACAGCATGTCTCAATAAGGCTAATAACTTGGTCTTTCTTGCTTTTGGAAATTTCTTTTGGGGAGCTTTTCTACATTGTCAAGTTTGAGGATGATATTCATTTTAGAACTGCCTACTAAGAGTTTAATGATTGGCTTAATATTAAGTGTTTAGTAATACTTTTCTCATTTGTATTTAATCCTAAGTATTTTTTCCAAGGATGAGAGATTTCTATGCATGACATGATAATCCATTTAAGTTATTGCATAACAAATTATTACATTTGTTACAAGCTAAGCCAGGGCCCATGTTTTTCTCTTGGAAATAAGAGGGCAAACTAACGCTCTTGGAGTTCACTTAGCTTTTCCAATTACTTGAGACTTGGTTGCACTAAATCTGGTTGGTTTGCATGTTTCTAGATGGGATTTCCTGGCATTCTGCCTATCATGAAGAATGCCTTTGATTTTTAGTATTATTCTTCTTTTGAAAATTTAAAAAACTTCTTATAATGGTTTTAAATTCATTTAATTGCGTAGCTATGTTTATCAGATACAGAGAAGTCAAGTGAGGAATCAAATATCTAGGACAAAATCCTGAGTGTTTTGGATGCAGACCTTGACTCTGCCTGGCTGAATACCACGCTGGGTAGGAAGAACCTCATCCCAAAAGGATGGCTCCTATCCAACATGGAGGCCTCACTAATGCTTTCTTACTTGGTGAATGAGTTTCCTCAATGAATATCAGATAGTTCTGGATTTTTAAAAATGAGGGGAATAAAATAACTGGTTTTGATAGAAATAGGATATTCATGGGAACATGTAGATAAAAAAGACAAAAAGTCCAGCAAGAAGCTCTGTGGTGTTCTCATAAGTAGAGTAAATGTGTTTTCCCTTCATAGTCTGCCTCAAACTGTTTAAGGTGGTTGGTAAACTCTCCAAGGACCTGTTCTTTTTTTATTCTCTTGTAGGCTTGGGGAGATAAGGACACACTGACCTTGGACCAAAGTAGCCCAGCGACAGATCCTTTTATGCCATTATCATGCTGGGTACACTGTGACCTTAATGGTTGGTCTTAATTCCTCACCCTCATCTTCTCCTCTGCTGTGGTCCCCCAACACCCTTATCTAACAAACAAATACTTCCTCGCCCTCTCCCTCCCCTCCTTCTCTTCATCTGCCTTCCCTCCTCTCCCTCTCCCTTCTCCTCCCTCCTCTTCTTTCCCCCGTCCCTCATCTTTTCCTTCTCTATATTCTTCCCCTCTTCCTCCCTCTCTTCCTCCTTCTACCTTTCCCTCTCCCCCTCCCTTTCGCTTTCACACTGGACTAACAAGAACCAAAGGGAGTGAAAGTGTGAGGATTTTTCACATTGCTTCCCTACCTGCAGCAACACCACAGAAATTGTAATAACCAGCCCTGGCAGGGCATATTCCTCCAAGGACTGCCTAAGTTCTTTGCATCGATTTTTACCTAGCCTTTGGGAGGAGATGAGAAACAAGGAATGTAATTTCCCATCTTTGTAGCTGGCCAGGGAGACCAGTTTGCAGTCACTGCCAAGTCTCATGCTGAGTCAGGAAACCGACCCACATTGCACCCAACATTCCGCTTTGTGTTCAGATGCTGGGCTGCTACTGGAGAAGTGGCTAATGGGGTACTAAATGGGATCAGAGGTTGCTCCCCCTGAAGCAAGTTATCTGTGGGTGTTTGTGAGGGTGGTGGAGGAAGGGCCAGAACGTACAAGCTAAAAGAAAAGGAAAAGAAAATAACTAGTCTTTGACTTCTGTAAAACTCCTCAAGTAGAAACAGATGGCATTTGTGACTTAATTGAGCTATTATTAGATGCTAAATTGGAACCACTCTTAACTGTGCCACCCTCCTCCAAAGCACTACTTTACTCGAAAAGCCCTGATTGTGCATCTATCTATGGCTTTTGGCAAAGGTAAACTGAATGAGTAAAGATGTCAAATTTTAATGGTCTGTCTTTACACTAGCTGTTGAAAGTGGTGCCATCTTCAAAGAGCCAAAAGTACACGCAGATCTGATTCTGGGGACCATTTTTTCTTTCCATTTACACAGTGGAGTCATTAAAGAACCATTTCTTCCCTCAGTCTCCCTTGATGAAGTGAGGATGGTTGTAGGAGATGGGGGTTGGAGCAGGGGGAAGAGTAACATTCAGCCATATCTTTAGCGACCTGAAGAGCCTGACTCCTGCATTCCAGCTGGGCGTGGTGGCTCACACTTGTAATCCCAGCACTTTGGGAGGCTGAGGTGGGCGGATCATGAAGTCAGGAGATCGAGACCATCCTGTCCAACATGGTGAAACTCCATCTGTACTAAAAATACAAAAGTTAGCTGGGTGTGGTGGTGCGTGCCTGTAATCCCAGCTACTCAGGGGGCTGAGGCAGGAGAATCACTTGAACCAGGGAGTCAGAGGTTGCAGTGAGCTGAGACACCGCACCACTGTGCTCCAGCCTGGCGACAGAGCGAGACTCCATCTCAAAAACAAAAGAAAGAAAGAAAGTGCATTCGATGATTGGGTGGGGAGAAGACATGAGGGGTGAGTGAAGGGTGAAAGCTCAGGTTGTCCCACTGGGTGTCCACCTCCCTGCTCCTCTGTGCCTTCCATTGGTGCCTCCTGAGTGTTAGGCATCAAAGTGTGGCTGGATGGTATCTTGGACAGAATCATAGTTTTACACTCATCTCTTAAATAGGTAGCTCTTACATGTGAATGCTCTGAGGACTAAGTAATCTCAATATTAAATTGCTTTGGAAGCTAAATATCACAAACAAGAGAGCAAAATGTGTTGATGCTAATGCTAAGAAGTAGAGACCTGGGTATTTTTTTTCTTTTTTTCCGAGATTAATTCCTCGGTGTGACATTTCTGCATCCTTCCACCCCTTTGGCTTCTGTCTTCTTCTCCCCATCATGCAGGGATGGTTTTGGAGATCCAGAGAAGAGGAAGAAAACTGCTGTCTTCCTTCCCTACTTCAAGCCCCAGCTCAGTATAATTCCAGCCTTTGTTTTGACACTTTTTATCATGTTCCCAGACACATTGAGCTCTGTTCTTCCCCGTAGGGAAGGGGTGAAGAGTTCAGCTTTAGCTCGGGCCATACTTCCCTTCTTTTTCCTGATCCCCTGAAAAGAATTGCTGACACTCGCAGCTGAAGGCACTAAGTCATGCAGCCTCACGTCGGTGACCCACTCACCTCCCATGCCTTCAATAAACCTGGCAGGCGGAGCTCACGGGATCATCAGACTCTCGCAGCAGGATTTGTATTCGTGACCTGAATTACACTTTTGCCCCACTCCTGCCAATAATTTGTATGGCGAAACATTTGTTGAGAAGGAAAAGAGGAAGGAGGTGGTAATGTATTTCTCTGGCCATTAGGCTGTGTGCTTTAGGGAACAGCCCTCTCTAACTAGGTAAAATGAAAGGAAGAGAAAACTTGGGGTGTGGAAGGCGTTGCCAGTAGCCCACAATATCCTTCCTTCCTTCCTTGCTAAGAGGACCCATTGTTTGGGGTAGCAGGTGCCCCATCCCAAGGACCAACCGTGTTCCCTGATTTCCCAGCATCCTTTGCAGCTGTGGATGGCCACGTAGCCTATGTTTTGCCATTGGGATGTAAGTAGAAGTTGAATTCCAAGAGAGCTTTTTCATAACCCATGAAAAACTCAGTTATTGCTAGGATTCGTACTTTTCTCTTTTTGTCAGCAGCCATCTTATGACCAAGAGGTGACTAGCATGAACACGAATGCCTTCACACTGAGGGTAGGAAGCTGGAAAGCAGACTTTAGACAGCAGGTGGCATCCTTGAATATCTCAACACTAACGCCTTTATGTCCCCAGACTTCGTGTTCTTCTAGGGGAGGAATCAATCTCTATTTATTTACCCTACCATATATGAGGTATGGACTGCATGTCTGTCCCTCCCTATTCCCATGTTGAAATCCTAACCTTCAATAGGATGGTATTTGGAGGTGGGGCCTTTGGGAGGTAATTAGATCATGAGAGTGGGGCTCTCATGGGTGGGATTAGCACCTTCTATAATATAAGGAGATACGTGAGAACGGTGGTTTTTCTCTCAGCCATGTGAGGACAATAATGAGAAAATGACTATCTGCAAACCAGAAACAGTCCTTCATCAGACACCACATGTGCCAGTGCCTTGATCTTGGACTTCCAGCCTCCAGAATTGTGAGAAATGCAAGTTTGTTGTTAAGTCACCGAGCCTAGGGTATGCTGTGATAGCATTCCAAATGAAGAGAATGAACTGTTACTTTCATTCTGAAGCACTTCTAGCAGCTGCCTGGTGCGACTCAATGTGGTCTCCAAGAGACTATGCAGGCCTGTGTAACTCTGCTGACTGCACGTCTGGATGTGGTCAGTATTGCACAGCAGTGGTTCCCAGGGGCGGAATGGTTATATGTATGTGTGTGTGAGAGAGAGACAGAGAGAGAGAGAGAGAGGAGAGAGAGAGAGAGAGAGAGAGAGAGAGACAGCAGTGGGGAGAGTCATGTTGATGAAAAGGAAAAAGTCAGATCATGTGAAAATCTACCAAAATCAAATATTTGAAAAAGTTGTGACTAAAGAGTTGGAATCACAGCAACTTAGTCTCAATTTTATTAGTTCTACCTACTATAAACAAGGTTCACCAAGCCCCTCACCACACAACCCCCACAAGCTCTCTGCCACCTGTGTTCATCTGTCAGGGGGTCGAGTCCTCTTTTTAAAAAAATGTATTCATTTTGAAAAAATTCAGAGTTCTCACTAAGTGCCAGGCATTATTCTAAGAATTGGGAGAATAAAGATAAAAACAAGGGCTGGCGTTCACATTCTGTTTATTTTTCAGTACATGACATACAAACTTCCATTTGATGCTTAAAATAATATTGTGAAATGAGTAGTTTTTCTTGTTTTACCTTTTTACAGATGGGAAAACTGAGGCCCAGTCTGAGGCTAAGTAATTTCTCCATAATCATGCAATCACTGTAAGAACTGAAATTTGCAACCAGATCTAAGTCCAGAGTCTCTTTGCTTTCCACTGACCTGAACTATTCATTTCTGTCTTTTAAGGGCTCACAGTCTAATTAGAACAATAGAAAATATTTGAAGTCAAAGAGATCAGAGCAGGGCTCCCACCTCTACTACTGCTTTGTTAATGTGTATTAGCACAGTTTCATGTGGGCTCTTTTATCTGGGAAAAGAAAAGATTACTATCTACTTCATCAGCAAGAATTTAGTAAAGGTTCATTCTGTGACAGCTGGTAGTACAGGTGGTTTGTACATGCACAAGTGCATGCGTGTAGGAATATACCTTTAAGTGACTGAACTAGAATTTGATAGTCATACTTGCTTTTTACAAAGGACTGCTGTTTACAAACAGAGGTAGCCACTGAGTAACTGAGGGAAATCAATAACAACATTTTAGAAAAGGGAATGTTGGAACTGGGACTTACCGGATGATCAACACTGACTGGTCTGAGAAATGGGAGGAGTAGGCATGGGAGGCCCTCTTAGCGGAGGCACCTGTGCATAAAAACAGATGCGCTGTGCAGTATCAGGGGCTAAGTCACTGTGAGCTTCGAGCTTCGTGTGGCCAGCAGAAAGTGGGGTGTAGTTGAGATTGGAGTATACGTTTGAGGTCAGCCTGAGTAGGTTCTTGGGTACCACGCTAAACGAACAGAGACAAGCGACCTGAAAGTCTTCTCTCCCTACAAAGAAATAGAGAGAGCCTCCTCTTTTGCTCAGCTCAGGACACAGCTTCCTAGAGCCCAGCTGACCTTTGGGGGTCATGGTCATGCAGGGGGGGAGGGAGATTCCTTTTCTTCCTGCCCTTTGACCCTGCCATGCCTCCTTTCTCAGTTCACCTGCTTGAGGTGTTGCTTTCCATGCAGGTGCGAGAACACACCTGCATAGGGAAAGACTGTGCCTTTGCACCTCCCCATCCCGACAGCATCTTGAAAGGAGAAAATGGCTCTAATGGACATCTCTATTAGAGTAATAGCCAAAGGCATTGCTTTTAAGTAGTATTAAAGAAGCAGAGAGGAGACCGGCCCATAATTCATGTGTTTTTTTGCTGGGGGGTATCCCATTTTCTCACATAAGGAGAATTTATCCTAAACAAGGTAGGCTTGGTCACGTCTGGAACTACTGAAAGAGAGAGAACTCACCACGATGCCATCTAGTGCACCCCAAACCTTGGCCCTCTGTCCTGCCTTGGTGAAGATCGTTTCCATGATCATATTCTGTTCGGCCCAGGAAGTTTCCTACAGCATGTCTAGGAAGCACTATCTGGTTTCATCCATTAGTAGCAAAGTGGAACCCTGTGCTCAGTGACATGATGGGGTTTCCAGTAGCCCCTGGGCATTTGCTCTCCTCCCTCAGTCCTGGAGAAATCACAACGTGCAGATTTCCCCACCAGCCACTTGACAGCCCAATCCCTCCCTTGAATGGTCCTTCCATGGGGCAGGGTATTGCCCATTTTGTGGTACCTGGCTGGCCCCACGCAGTGTCCTGGGAATCTTACTTAAGTAACTAAGTTGCCTTATGGAAATGTAGTCCCATGTGAAAACAAGAGAGCAGGCTGGTTTCTCTGCATCCCCTTCGGAGCACCTTTAGGGCACAGAGCTATTGCAGACATCACCACCCTCTGTCCTTGTTAAAAGGAGACTTTGGCTTTGACTGTGGACAACTCCGGGCGGGCAGAAGGTAGGTGATGGGATTAGGACGTGGGACAGTGTTGATTTCCTACCGCGAGGCCTGTGGGAGTTTGGAACGGATCTCTTATCCTTCCATCTTAGTGGAGTTTATTTCTCAATTCTGGATTCCCAGCCTAAGGCAAGGTTAACATTTGTGACTAATATCATTTCCACCCAAGATGTTTCTCACCTCATTCCCTTCAGCCAGCCCCCGCTCTTCAGCCCCACGTCTCCCGTTCCATTTATCTCCATCAGAGGGAGATGGAATCTTCCCTTGTGGCTGTGGCAGCTTGACAAGCTTCTGTTTTTCCGAGTGAATAATCCTGTTTGTAGGACATCAAGGGAACAGTTCACTTCCCCGGAGGCCTAAGCACAGCTGCAGTGCTCCCTGGGTGGTGGATGGTCTCCTGGTCCTGTCCAAGGGGAGGCAGCCTCCAAGGGGAGGCGGGAAGGGAGGAGATACCGCCCAGGAGGAGCAGGGCCTTTCCAGAGCCCAGCCAGCCTGCAGGTTGCGCCTTGCAGCCCCGCGGCCTGTGCGCCCGAGTCTCCGTTTCACCGCGGCCAGTCGGCTTCCTGAGTCCAGCATGTTTCTTGTTCATTCTTCACACCACCCACCCCTTCTTTCCGCGAATCTCCTTTTCAGAATCCCAAGTCACACCACCTGGGCTCTACCTATAAGGGAAGCACCTGTGACCGGTGGAAGGAAAATTCACTTCACAGTAATTAGACGCTGAGCTCAGGGCGCAGCTCCAGGGACAATGCCCGCAGCCCCAACCTCCTCTCCTGCTCAGTGGAGCACAGGAGGAAGGACACAATGTTCTCCAGCTTGCAGGTGCCGCATGCCTTGGCCAGTTCCTCGGATAGAGGTATGGTGGTTGCTCTGTGCCTCTACAAGCCTCTGCACTGCAATGGTTTGTCGGGTCATTTCACAGAGCTCCACGCTTCGTGGAGAGTGAGGGCCGGCGCTGCTGTCCGTATGCTGAGCTCATTAGTGCAGCACCATTGCGGCAACTGCGGAGGCAGGCAGGATGAACCAAGTGCACCTGTGAGCGACTATGCCAGGCCTTGCGAGGGGCTGCGGGCTTGCAGGGGTGAGAGGGGCGCGGTGTGGCTCTCTAGGCGCTTATAGGGGCGGGAGATGTCTGTGCCCAGGAATAGCTACTCACCCCAGAACTGTCTGCGCTCCAGGACACGGGTGCCGTGATGGGCGGCGGGCCAACCGCTTGCTCTCCCTCCCACAGCACAGGTGCATTTTGTCTGCAAGGCCGCATTGGTGGTGTGCTGCTGGATGCCGCCAGAACCTGGAGGGAGTGCCCTCCCCCGGGGTCGCACAGTGACCCCGACCCTGGGCCGGCCCCAGCCTTCCTCTTCTTCCTGCTCTGTGTGGAAGGCGGGCGGCATCACCGTTGGTTGCAGGCAGCCAGCGAGCATTGCGCTCCCGGGAACCCCCTCCATGCAGGGCTTCACCCCAAAGGGCTCGTCTGCTGAATAACCGTCACTCAGGCAGCATCTGGCTCAGGAAACTCCCCGCACTTTCAGGCTGAGGTGAGACCCTATGCCTGGGAAATTTCACGGGCACCGCCAGCTTGGTGGTCAAACGGTGGGAGGCCGAAGGCCCCGGCCTTTGCAACAAGTGGGGGGTCATAGGAAATGTCCCTTTGGGGCTGGGGACCCAGGGCAGCTATGTGGAAGGGAGTCACCCAACCAGAGCGCGAACTGCAAGACCGTGGGCAGCCCTGCAGCCTGGCGGGTAGGACTGTCAGGCCACAGGCATTTGAGCATTTCCAGTGTCACAGATACTGCGGAGAACAATTTGCCCTTCACCGTAGCCCTCAGAGCATCTATCGTGTGTGACTATTGTGGTCTCCACTTCCAAGAGGAGGAAACGTGAGTGGAGAGGTGTTTAGTTACTTAGCCAAACTGCCTAAGAGCTGGAGCTGATATTTGAACCCGGGCGAGTCTGACTCCAACATCTGTGTTCCTAAATATTCCCCTCGTGGCCGTGGGGAAGGTAAACACAATGGATAAGGAGACAGAGACACACAGGTTAGACAGGTTTTGTGAATCAGAATTAAACAACATAAGTTGCCTGTCTCCCCCTTCTTCCCTCCTCCCTTCTTGCCTTCTCCCCTTTCTCACCTCCTTCCCTGCTTCCTTCCTTCATCTCTGTCAGCCTTTATTGAAAGCATCCTACCTGTGTATTATCCACAATTCCTGTCAAAATCCTGTGCTCCCAGAAGCGGAGCCTCTCTGTCTCTTGTCTCCAAAGCTGTCTGAGCTTGCTGTGGCTTCAGTCCAGAGGAGACCAGCTTCCTTCGTTCCCCTGTGGGCATCGTGGGCCCTTGCATTTGCATCCGTTGCAGGTGAAGGAATGGCATGGAATCTCACGTGAGAACTTCATGGTTCCTCTGTCAGAATTATGTAGGAATAATTAGAATTATTAGGTCCTTGTGTGATGTAGTAGGAAGAAAAGAGGTTATGGAGTTGGCCATAGATAAAATAGAATCTCTGCTCTGCTAACTTCTAATTATGTGCTTTCAAAAAATACATTTCCCTTCCTGGAGATTCAGTTTCCTGGTGTGGATAACCCATCCTGATGGGCAATTATACAAGAAAATTGATGTTAAGTTCCTAGCACGGTGCCTGGCACATTGTGAATATTCAATAGACTTTAGTTCCTGTTTCTCTTTTTCTAGTGGGATTGTAAACATCTTGGGATCCGTGTTCATTGGGTTTATCTTCACATTTCAGTAGCGCCAGGTACACACATTTACACACTGGGTTCACATAGTTTTGTGGAACAGATACAGAAATGAATGAATGAATAAAAATGAGCAAATAAAAAGACTTAATGAATAAATCCTCTTAGATCTTCCGCTGGTTATCGTTCTCAAATTTTCATTTATATTGGCAAATAATTAAGCAACTAATATGCTAAATACTGAGGATAGCAAGATAAGTTGAATATGGTCCATCCCATGAATGAGCTTACAGTTAAATGGGGAGACATTCATAAACGACCACCCACAATACAAATGCATGGAAGCCCATGGGCAGCTGAGGGACAAGAGCTTATATTTTTTGCTACTTTGGTAAACAGCAGTGCAATCTTGGGAACTTATTTAATGTATCTGATACTCTGTTTTCTCACCTGTAAAATAAGGGTGGGGACTTCAATAACTCTGCCTCAAAGAACTTTTTCAAGTATTTAATAAAAATTGCTCTGTGGTGTGCCTGACACACAGTAGATGCTAAATAAACGCTCGCCGATGTCAGCACTAATCATAGATAGTCATCAGTAACTGCAGGGCTTTTTCACTTCCAAGAAGACATCATTAGGATATGGCATCCTAATGAATGTGAACAGTTACAGAAAAGAATGGAAAGGTATCCCTGACAGAGGGAATATTTTGCATCAGCTCAGCGGCCACAGACGTAGACATTGATGAGCACGGCTGGAGAATAAATGAAGAAGATGAGGAAGTGGGGGTGAAAAACCCAAAAGCCTGGATCACAGAGGAATTTAAATGTCAAGCAAAGGCATTTGGAATTTATTTTATAGGGAATAGCGAGCAAATAAAAAATTTTAATATAGGAGGAATGTGATCAGAGCTGTGCCTGGGGACCATAAGTTAAGGTCCCTTTTCAAATTCCTCTGATGGCTTCCCCTATAATTTAGAATAAACTCAAAAGTTTTTGCCACAATCAGGAGGCTCCCTCCCCCAAATCATCCCTCATCTCCTATCACCCCTGATTCCCCCACCTACACATATACACATACCCTGCAGCCCAGCCACACTGGTCTCTGTAAACCCATCAGACACTGCTTCAGCACTGTTGTCCTTATTGTTCCCTCCACTGGTCAGGGTCAGGGGTAGCGGGGACACCTCCAGCAGGTTTCTAGAAAGAACATGCCTTCCCCCCATTTAGGGCTCTGCTCAAATGCCAACGAGTCAGGCAGGGCTTTCCCGAGCATCTTTTGGAAACAGCACTGCCCATCAGCCTGTGTGTGCTTACTCCACTGTCTCATCCTCAGAGCCCTAGCATTGCCCAATTTGTACCTCTCTCAGCTACACTAGGAGCCACATGAGAACAGGGAGTTCACTTGCATCCTTGTACCTCTGTCAAGTACACTATTAGCACATGAAAACAGCGAGTTTCTCTGTTTTTTCCAGTACCTTGAAAAAGGCCCAGCGCAAAAGGGGTCTCAATAGATATTTGTTGAATAAATGAATCATCTAAATAATGATGAATAAATAATTGGCTTGTCCAATAGCACAGATGTGATGATGAAGCCCTATGTCATGGCAGTAGTTGAAGTGAAGATCATGGCATACTTTGGTTGCTGAGATGTTAGTTTTATGTTATCAAGTATCTAGTCAGAGCCCACCATAAGTACTGTGAATAAAAAAGAGAATCCCTGCCCTCCTGGAACTTACAGTTCACTAGAGGAAACAAAACCAACAGGACAGGTGATAACAAGACAGTGTAATAAAGAGATCTGGAAAGTAGAGCATGTTGTGGAGTACAGAGATAGATTAAATGATAAACATTTTCATCACTTCATTGTTCACTCATTCAATTCACCCATTGGAAAATGAAGAAAGGAAAGTAGAATGTTTCCACATGGGCTAACTATGAAGATGATATTGCTGTTAGCTGAGATCAGAAAGGTTAGGGAAAGACTGGCTGGGCCCTCACACTGGACTGTCGATGGTGTGCAGTGGGGTAAGCCTGAGGAAGGGAAGTCATGGGTGTGAATGACTTCCCCAGGAGGTTGGCAGGGGACAATGGAGAGTGGAGAGAATATAAAGGCAAGGCTCTTAGTGTAGTTACGATGGTTGTTTTGAAGGGATTTGAATGTGCTTGTAGTCTGGCAGGAAAGGAGTAAGTACAAAGAAGATGCTAAGCACTCATTAGACTTGATGAGAAGATCAATCCTAGAGAAGACAGGAAAATGTGGACTTCAGAGCAGAATCTTTAACCTTTGAAAAGGAGGAGGAAAGTTCTTCCTCAGAGTCATCATAGCAGGTAATTTAGGGTGTGGACACATTTTTATTATTTTTTGAAGCACTATGGCTGCTCATTGGATATTCTTGATTTTCTTGTCAAAGAATTAAAGGATGAGATTTGGAAAGATTAGATTAAAAAGGAGTGATAAGATGGTGCTCTGAAGATTTGGTAGCAAATTCAGCAGTGTCTTCAAGCCCACTTGTGAGCTGTTGCCAAGAGCTGCTGCAGATAAACGCTTTCCCATCACGTGCCCTTTTTACAGAGCTGTAGCTTATCATCCACGTGTTTATGTCAAACATGGTGCCATGTACTTTCCACATATTACTTCTGTTAATTCTCAGCACAACCCTAGGGAGACATGGGTTATTAACTACATAAAGTCAAGTGTCTTTCCCAGAGTTGGGCAGCTACTAAGGAGAATCAGGTTTGAACCCTGGTCAAAGTGTATGTCCATGCCTCTTACTTATTAGGCTATACTCTCTTAAGTGATCCACCTGAGATGGTTGTTTCCTGACAATGACCATGCCTGGGGTAGTGTAGAATACATAACAGTTATTTTTTAGGGTCTCCAGTCTGAGCTGGTTCTAGGAGCCCTGCAAGAAGTGGCCATGAGTTTCTATCTGTGTCCTACGGCAAACTGTTGAATGACAATTCAAGTATATAACCTACTTTCTCAGTACATCTCTGTATGGACATAGGGTGCCCTTGGTCTTGAGTGGGATTAGCTAGTTGTCTAGTTTTGAAAGGGCCAGCTCCTAAGATGACAAGAAAGTTTGTCTTGATTCCTTCTGCAGAAAAGTCCTTGGAGATAAACTGTCAGCTAAGCCTGTCCAGTGAGTGGTTTGCATGGACACGCATTTTTAAAAAATCTGAACCTGACCTGGATGAGACCCTGAGGTTCCAGAATTAATATATGTCCTGTTCCTGCCACACCTGTGACACTGTGAATTTGTAACCACAAACAAAACCTGGACAGGTTCCATGCCAGCCGTCACTTTAATTAAAGCTATTTAGAGGGGCTGAAGGCTAATTTATAGGTGATTGCCAGATGGGTTTTCTGAAGTCTAAAAGTGCTAGTTTGACAATTAATGATAGTACAGGGCTTAATTGGCTCGAGTTAAACAAGGAAAAAGCAATAGAGGGAGAGCAAGAGCTGATGGGATCCTCTGTCCACATGGTGACAAGGCACCTGACAACGCTCTGGCTCCTACTTTCTCACACGGTCAGAGAACTAGAGAGGCAGGTCTAACCCCGATTGTGGAGAGGCAATAGTGAGAAGGAACTCCAGTTCATTTCTTCTATTTAAATGTGCAATAGAAAATTGTTGCAACAAAACTATTTGTTAGATTCGGAAACTTGACAGCTCAGGGCATAAACTGCGGAACATAACCATAAAATAGAAAACACCCTTCACCTATAATCGGATGTTAGTTCTATGTTCCAACTTGGCACTTTAAAGTCCTCTGATTATATTTTTTAATAATGTAAATTTAGTGGTGGTGAGAGAGGTAGAGATAGCTGCCTAAAGAATCATGCTATAAAACACTTTTAAGATAGCAGTGGGAAGAGAGATTCCAGAAGAAATTATTTTCTGTCATTCTTAATTACTTATTTTTTGCCTGCTTCTACAATTCAACCCCTCCTCTCACCAACGTCTTGAAGCCTTTAGAGATTTTTCTCTACTTGCTGGAAAGGTACAAGGTTATTCTGAATACCCACTCTATTTAAATCCCTCGGTCCTTCTAATGGTACCAGAAAAAGGAACTGATTAGCATGGCCATTAGGAACATGGTCCCATCTGCGCAGAGACCCTGTGAACTGTAGACCTTGCTCGCTACAACTGCGTATTTCTATAACCTTTAGGGACCTATTCTGGATTTGACTGAAATCTATTTTAAATGACTGAGAGGTACCCACTTAAGACCCCTATATCAGCTACCATGTTGGTTTTAGGATGGCAGATTGAACCATTGGAATTATTTCTTGGACTCCCAGAGCTGAAGTGATGATGGAAATCATGCAGTGCAGTAGGAAGGGCACTGGGCTGAGGATTAGGAGGACTCACCTTCAGGGCCCAGCTATGCCACCTACATAGTAGAAGTTCTTATGCTAAATACTTCCCCAAAATCACAGCCCTGTATCTGTTAAGTGCTAGTTTTGCTCTAAATGACATATAATTTTTTTTTTTTCCAAATCTCTTTTTCTGTAACTCTCATTTGTGGTCACAGATTTAGTTCATGGATGACTTAAATGAACAATCCTGGATCTCTGATTCTTAAGTCACTGCTCTCAGCTTTTTGCCCTATAGACTTGTATTATGCCTCAGGACATGTTGTGAAAATTGGTTAATTCCATTAACAGTTACCTTGGAACTGAGAAACAGGAAGTGCTAGAAGGATGAGCTGCAACAGAGACCTCATTTTGTTTGGTCAATTAGAAAATGGACTGAGGCTTCCAAAGCTATTCCATGTGGGCAGCTGCTATTAGACTTAATTTGAAAAGTCTTTGGCATCGACTTCAAATTTGTAGAACTCTCCTCTTAGTCAGTTAACTGAAAGCCCTTAACCTTGTATTAAACACGTATTACCTTTGTTAGACAGGGTAAACCTTATGACCTTTTTCTTGTAGGTAAATGGAATCAAGAGATTAGTAAGACATTTGCGCACCTAGTAGCTAGTCATTTTCTTTTTATTCCATCCTTGTCCTCTCTAACCTCACTTGGGATTGTTTTCAGTTTTCTTTACAGATGCCTAAAAGTTTATCTACTTTTTTTACAACTTATTTGAGGAGAACTTATCTTTCTACAATTTCACATTCTGTAGGCATGTAATGTCATTTTTATTGCTAAGGCATTTGAAAAGCCAATTTCTTGAACTGAATACCTTTCCTTCTGTAAATATGCATGCTGTGTTACTTTGCAACCACTGATCCTGGATTTAAAAGAATATGTTGAAATCAAATAACTTTTCACTACTTACTAAGCGTCTTTCTCTCATAACACACAGAATATTGAGTACACAGAAAATACTGCAAACGAGAGATGACAGCTGTTGTTACTCGAAGTTACTAAATGGGAAAGTAGAGGTGCCAAAGTTAAAATAATCTGTTGATTAATAAAATTCTGGAGTTAGACCACTTGGATTGAAATCTCACCACCTGCTAGTTAAGCAAGTTACAGAACTTCTCTCTGCCTCTGTATTGAATCTGTGTAATGGGGATAATATCTCCTTTATAGGGTTGTGGTAAAGATAACATTTTATAGTAAGCATTCAATATGCACTGATTGTTATTTTTCTTCTTCCTTTAATCATCATCACCACCACTACCACCACCATCAGCATCACCACCACCACCACCACCACCATCGTCACTATCACCACCACTACAGCCACCATCATCACCACCATCATCACTATCACCACCACTACCGCCACCATCAGTATCACCACCACCAGCACCATCATCACTATCACCACTGCTACCTCCACCATCGTCATCACCACCACTACCACTACCATCATCACTATCACAACCACCACCACCATCATCACTATCACCACCACTACTGCCGCCATCATCACCACCACCACCACTGCTACCATCACTATCACCACCACTATCACCATTATCACCACCAGCACCACCACTACCAGCGTCATCACCACCACCATCATCACTACCACCACCACTAACACCACTACCATCACCATGACCATCACTGTCACCACCATCACTATCATTACCACCATCACTATGACTACCACCATCACCACCACCACCAGCATCATCATCATCACCACCACCACCAGCATCATCAATATCATCACCACCATCACCATCAGCATTATCGTCACCACCATCACTACCACTAGCACTATCATCACCACTCCCACTATTACCACCAGCACTACCGCCATCACCATCACCACCACATCACCACCCCCACTGCCATCACCACCAGCATCAGCATCACCATCACAATTATCACCACCCAATCACCACAACCACCAGCATCATCATCACCCCCGCCATCACCATCACCACCAGCATCATTACGTCATCACCACCACCACCATTATCCAGTTGGTGAATGGCATCAGCACAAAATAGGACATAAATAGCTACTTATGTTTTTTATACATGCCCTTTGATTCTGCAGACTTAAATCTGGAACACTAGAAAAGCATAGCAGAGATAGACTTAAAAATGGGTTTTAGGCTTTAGTAAAGAGAGGATTTGCTCACACCTTACTTTGATAGAATAGCAGTCCTAGAGGCAAAAAAATGTGGGAAAAGAGAAAGACAATCTGCTTCCACAGCCTAAAATAAATGGACAGAAATGTGATAAAAGGGATATGTATTTTTTCTTTTTTTGATGTCATCTAAGTCACTGTGCCCACTGGAAGGGTAAACTTCATATAGCTGAGCTCCTTCCTGGAAAGTTGATGGAACAGCAGGCATAAAGCCTCTGATTTTGTTTTATCTACATGGTCCAAAAGCTTACATCCCCATGATGCTCTGGGATAAAGTCAATCTAGGAAGAATCTGGCGTGGTGGCAGAGTGGCTGGAAGCAGAGAGCAGGCTCCTGCCTGCCAAGTGAGAATCTTACCAGTTAGACAGTGGTGGCAGAGCAGATGACAGTGAGCTCACTGATTTCCTTAGAGAGAAGGGACCAGAGGCTTTGCACAGACTGATTCCCTTCCCCATCATCTGTCTCTGTGGCCCCCATCAACATGGAGACCAAGCACTTAAAATATGCAGTCAAGCCAGATGCTCCCCTTCATCCCTAAAGACGACTGGCCAAAACAGGGGCTTACAGGCCGGGCACGGTGGCTCATGCCTGTAATCCAAGCACATTAGGAGGCCAAGGCAGGTGGATCCCCTGAGATCAGGAGTTTGAGACTAGCCTGGCCAACACAGTGAAACCCCATCTCTACTAAAAATACAAGAATTAGCCAGGTGTGGTGGTGCGTTCCTGTAGTCCCAGCTACTCAGGAGGCTGAGGCCAGAGAATTGCTCTAACCCAGGAGACGGAGTCTGCAGTGAGCCGAGATCACACCATTGCACTCCAAGCTGGGCAATAGGGCAAGACTCTATCTCAAACAACAACAACAACAAAATAGGGGTTTACAGTGCAAAGGAAGGTTGCTTTGGATAGGTGTGATTCTGAGACAGATTCTAAGGAAGAGAATGAAATCTTTAACCTTTGAAAAAATGTTAATATGGAAACAGGTATTTAGACATACAGCCTATGACTGTGACATTTATTGGGCACCTATTGTATGTTAGAGGCTTTGCAATTATTGTCTAATTTAATGTATCATTATCTCCATGGTAATGGTAAGAATAGTTAGTCTCATTTAACAGATGAAGAAACAGAAGTGCAAAGACTTTGCGGTTGTCCCAAGGTCACGAAATTTGATTTAAACCTATACCCGCTGATTCCAAGTCTAGTGTTTCAGTGTTAAGTTGTCTCAGCCCTTGAAAAATGTTACTTTTAGAAATAGAAATGAAAACAGTGACTTTTACTACTCTAGCTCTCATTCCTCTTGTGTTCAGAGAAACCTCATTCATTCATTTGTTCATTAGTTCATTTATTCATTCAACAGTTTTTAAGCATCTACTATACCACACACTGTAGTAAGTACAAGGATATAAAAATAAAAGAGATAAGTTCTTATCCTCAAAAAGATTCCCTATTTACATCCTTACTGAGTCTCCCTTTATACTGAAGTGAAAGACGTAATAATCATGCAAAATACATACGTAGATTTCTTCTATGAAATAGGGGAGCAATAGGAAAAGTTGCTGATGGTGCGTTGGAGGTACTCAGCACAGGCATTCAGAGAAGGCTCACTGAGGGCTAGTGTGAGAAGAAAACAACTACTTCATAATCCAGAAAGAGCATTCCTGACCAACAGGAGGTCAGGTACAAAAGGCAAGGATGGCAGCGAGCACTGCCTGCTTCGGGGGGTGAGAAATAAGGCCAGTTAGGTGGAAACATGGTGACAACAGGAAAGCTTCAGGAAATGGGGTCCTTAAATTGGCATAAACCAGATTAACCAAGGATTGTAGGCATGGTCAGAAGCCTGAAGTTTATTCTAAGTGTAATAGTAAGTCCTGAAGGTTTTAGCCATTAGAGTGAAATGGTCTGGATTTAAGTGTTGAGATTCCCCTGGGTGATAGTTGAAGAACTGATTACAGGGGAGAAGGAGCATACATAGGAAAGTAAGTTAGAAGGCTATTGCAATAACCCAATTGAGAAACAGTTGCAAAACCTGTGATGACAGCAATGAAAATAGCAGGAAATGAAGAGTTGAGATGGTCTTTGGATTGAATTTAAGACAAGAGGGAAAAACAGAAAAAGTCAAGATGCTTGCTAGCTTTAGGTTCAATCGGCTGGTTGGATGGTGGTGTCGTTTGCTAAGACGGAAGCATCTCAAGATTGAAAGCTGTGTGTGTAAGGGGGTATGGCATGGCATGCAATTCCACTCATGTGTGTTTGTGTGTGTGTGTGTGTGAAGTGTGAGAAGCCTGTTGGATTCAAGTGTGCATTTGAATGAATTTTGTGTTCAGGAAAATGGACTGGGCTAAGGATATAGGTTTGGAAATAACCAGGATACAAATGGCATTTAAAACCATGGGATTTCTTGAGAACCTCCTAGGACAGAGTGTGCAAACAGGAGACTTGAAGACCTAGGCTAGAATCCTGGAGTAGCCCTTCTTTTAGAGGTCAGAAAGAAAAGGAGAGGCTTAGGTGACCCGGAAGTAGCAGCAACCCAATAATTAATAAGCAAGTAAATGCACAGAGTTTAGTGTCCCAGAAGCATGGAGAGGCAAGTATGTTTTGGGTTTTTTTTTCTTGTTGTTGTTACTGAGAAGAGAGAAATATAATGGGAAGATGAAATGACTTTTGGCAATTTGGTAAGATTGAGTCATTGATGACCTTGATAACTGCAGTTGTGTTGGAATGGACGGAGTTGAAAGCTCAATTGTAGTGACTTGATAAGGGAATGGGAGGTGAGAAAGGAGAGAGATAGAGAATATAGAAGACACTTTTCTCAATCCACTCCTAATGACACTTAGCCCCAGACCACAAAAGCTAGATATTGACAAGATTTTGAAAGGCCATTTGCTGTTCCTAAAATAACCATGGCAAATCACAGGAGAGCCAATTTTGTGGTCCTGCTTTGTAACTCAGTCTATCTTTAAACAGCTTTCATTATCAGGAAGTTATTCCTTCTGTTGACCTGAGAGATATACACCCATTTTAATTTTATGGAGATAGAGACATAGGAAGTTTCATTAAAACCCTACTCCTTCCTCATGTGCATTCAGAGCCCTTCCACCTTTCCGCATTGGCCTGCTGCCCAACTCTCTATGCCTTATACCTCTATGTGAGCCACCACACAGTTTCCAGATAGTGCTGTGTGCATTGAACATATATTGGAAATTTTCACTGAGTTGTGAGTTCCCAAAGAGAAGAAGCTTACTGTCATCAAGTGTGTATGCCTAGTACATAGGAAGTGCTCATTCAACTGTCATTAAAGAAATATTTTTGTTTTGCAATTTTCATCTAATCTACATTCATTTGCTTGCTTCTCCTTAAGGTAAAAGAATGGTACTCTTGGCCACACACTATATACAGAGTATGTGCTATTTCATGTAAAACCAATAGTTTGGAGAGAAATGTGTGATTTTCTTCCCATCCCCATTTGGGATCTCTAAACTCAGCTCATGTTTTGGTGGGGGTGACACTCCCATGCTATTATTCTCCCTTCACCTTGGGATCTCCATTTCTGTGAGGAAGATAGATGCTAATTTCTTTGCAAATACCTTGCTTTCTCACATCCTACTGATGTTTTCAACCTCAAGCAGGGAAGAAAGTCTGGATGATTCTCCATTAAGAGTGTGCTATTAAAATTGTCAATTTCTTGAAATACGCGGTTGAAAAATGATCATTTTTTCCCCACTGTGTGTTACCCTAAACTATAGACCTGTCACGAGGCAGTGTTCTAGCGTGTGGGTACAGAGAAACTGTGGGAAGATCCAAGTGGCACTTAAATTATATTCTCCTTTTGATTTCGAAGACATTTGGTGCCATTTAGTAGAATTCCAATGCAGTTGGTTCCATAGAAAAGGGGGCTGTCCCTTTTAGAAGCATCATTGCCGCAGTGACTGAGAAAAAGAAATTAAGCCATCAAAACAGCAGGTTGGCTTTTCTATCCAGACCGTCGTGGAATTAAAAGGACAGGAAGACTCTGTGGGCTCCTCTGCAGCCCGCGATGGTATTCACTGCTTCACATCTGTTCCAATGCTGAGCAGAACAGACCGTTGACGTGTGTCCAGTCCACTAATGTTTCAGTGAAAAGTTGATTTTTAAAAGGAGGCCAGGGTATATTGAAGAAATGGCATTTCATGTAGAAAAATTGCCCTTTCTCCCTGATAGCTTCTAAAGAAAATGTGCTCTGTACATAAGTCAAAATATTTTTTTTTCTGATGGCTTAGCATGTCCCACTATTTCCGTCTGGGATCTGAAAGCACAGCTGTGTTCTTCCTGTCTCACACCTCATCTTCAGAAAGAAAATCCTCCATGGGGAATGTGGCCACAGACTGAACAAAGTCTATAGGAAAGAAAGGCACTGTGTTCATGGTTGCTGTGGTGTCTTAAATAGATTTTATAAAAATTATGGAGATATGGGTCAATATCCTGGAAGAAGAAGGGATTCCTGATGTTTCTCGGATCCCACTCTCCACTGAAGTGTAGGGTATCACCATGCAGGATAGACCTGGCTGAGTCCAGCCAGTGATGATTTCTGCTCACCTAAACTTCTCAATACCATTTACAGTTTTTAAAATGGAACTGCCTGGTTCAGGTACTTCCCACAACAATACCTGAGGAATTAAATTAAGAAGTGAGAGTGAGCACAAGGCTACCTAAGCAACTAGCACTTCAAAAGTTAAACATCTCCCTCAAAACTGTGCGTTGCTAGTCTATAAATGCAGAGATCCTATATTTATAGCACAATGTACAGAGAGAATGGTCTTCATCTCCAATCCATACTCAAGAGGGAACTGTGAAATATTTAGCCAAGTGTGGCTCAGGGAGCGCCCTCGGTCTTGACCTTCTGTTATCCTCTCATAAAAATAACAGCTCAGAGTTACTGAGTGGTTGCCATGCTCATGCACTGCTTAAAGGCTCCACATACAGCCAGTGTGAAGTAGATACAATTAATGCTATTGTAGGTGTTAGAAAGGGAGTCAGGGAAGTCAGGTCCCATGACGAAGCCCCCCCACGCCTGTGGCACACAGCTTAGATCACACCCAGGCCCGCACGCTGAGTCCTTCTGCTCCCCTGTGTCTCAGCTGTGGTGAGGGTCCTCTCCCAGCAGACTGCAAATTCCTTAAACGTCAAGGCCAAGTCTTCCTGATCTTTACATACAGCTCATGGTAGGGGCTTCATAATTACAGTATAAATATTGATGAAGTCTGTCCCACATGGTCTACCTCATCTTGACATGGTTTGACTTATCATTCTCTTGTATCATGGCCTTTACACTAACTTAAATGAATTTGTAATTTCTTTATCTAGATGCATACATCGATCACCTTCTAGCACAGCATTTTCTACAAAGTGTTATTCCTATTAAATGCTGCAGCAAGCCATGAAGTCTCAGAGCTTTGTGCCGAAGTTCCCTAGCCTTTCAGAAGTTACCTGCTCTTCTGTTTGTGAGTGGCTTCTCTCAGCAGCCTCAGTGAGGGAGGCTGGAGCTGTATGCTCCTCTCTTGCAGATGAAGCAGCACCCGAGTAAGCCTTTCTAAATGTCTGCCTATGGTTACTTCGTGGATTATGTTACCAAACATCTCCCTTCATTTAGGAAAGCAATCTCCCCTATCAAACATTTACCCAGCACCTGCTCAATGCACGACATTGCATTAGGTGCTGGGGGGATTCAAAGATGAATTAGGCACAGTCCTTGCCCACAAGCAGCTCACAGCTGAGATATGCTAGATGAGATTCAATTGGCATCTGGGCTCTGGTGAATCAATGGCTCCCGTTTGCAGTGGATCTTATTCATCACAATCATGGAACATTTAGTGAATGGTCATTGAGCACACACATTTCATAACAGAGACTTCAGTCACAGTGAGTAATCAAAGAAGACAAATTCTATTGCTTTTCCTGCCCTGAGCCCTTTCTCTCTCCCAGAGAAAGAACAGCTTTTTTCAAGTGATTAATAGAATGCATATTCAACTGGCTGATGGGTCAGACGGGATAGGGTAGCATTTTTTGGTATATCATCAAGCTTTATGTATCTGGCTTTTGATATGGATTGTCCTATCCTTCACACTGTTGTTCAGGGTTCCCCTCTTTCTGCCTTTCCTCTCAGCTCACTGTCATCTTTTATGGGTGTCTGCATGTACTGGGATTATAAAATTCAGGCAACTTCAGGATCATTCTTTCTTGTCTCATCCTTGATCTCACCCCAAAGTATATTTATTGCCGAAGAGAATGATACACAACTCTAGCTCCATCAGGCAAAGGAGAATTTGGCTAGCAGAAGCTTTCCTTTCCAAGTCAAGAAAATTCCTCTACTAATTTATAAATTGCATTAATAGCAGGCTGCTGTGTCCAGTTACAGACAGGATCTTCATCTTCTCGAAGCACCTGGTTTTCATCTTTAGTCTTAATTTCAGAGGCCAGCCTAAATCTATAAACTCTGTCCTGTCTCAGTGGATAGTAAATTCCATATTGGATACAGGAAAAAAAAAAAACACTTTCCCAAGACCCTTTGAGTGCTTTCAAATGGTTTTGTTGCTTTTGTTCCAAGCCTACTGTTGGTTTCCAATGAACATAATTTTAATTTGAAGTCTTGCTGGCTTGCAATCTTTCTATAGTATGGCTAAGGAAATGCCATCAGTGTTAAAAATCTCCAAAAGGCCATCTTTATAATTCTTGTATGTCAGGGCAAACCAGTTGCAGCTCCCAGGAGGACTACGGCAAGTGTGCTGGCTGCTCCCGGGGAGAGCCATCGTGAAGACACCTTGGAGAGGTATAGCAGCAACAGGCCACTCTCAGGCCACACGTGCTTTACAAGATGCTTAAAACGGAAGCAAAGGCACAAATCTATGGCTACGTTTTGAAGAGCAAATGAAAAATGGTATAAGCAATACATTCTTTGGCACCACCAACAAAAAAGTAAATAAAAAATGCAACTTTGTGCTTAACATAATGCAAGGATTTAATTGTTTATCCTCTCCCTCAACTTCAAACACTGTGCATACCATTCATTACCTTTTTAAGATAATGTGAAGCTGTCCTTTTTGAAGGCTATCAGAAGTCAGGAAAGTCAGTCTTCAGTAGGGAATATTATAATGAACTGTAGAAGATCTGCATCAGATCAAAACAAAACAACACAAAACTCACACAGAAACAACAAAACAAAGGAAAACACACACACACACACACACACACACACACACAACCCCGTAGCTAACATCTAGTCCAGAAGTTTGATTATATAGATGAATTTTCAGAGAGGTTAAATGAATTAATCGAACAAATAAGTGGTAAAACTAGGCTTGGAACCCAGGTTTTCTGATGGCTGATTCCACATTCTTTTCACTGCCACCATTTTGTCTTGAATTTTCTTTAAAGCCTACTTGAAAATGAACATGCTTCAAGTGCCTGTCTAATCCATGCTGGCTATTCTAAAAGCTGATGTGGTCCTGCAGAGACCAGACACCTGGTGACTGCATTACCTACTATATGCCTTCATATTTTGAGTGAACTATTCAGTAGGGTGCATTTCAAAATTTGCATTTGCATTTCTATTCTTCTGTAGTCCCCTAGTACCATTCACATCTCTCGATATTGGCCTCTGTTCTCTCTTCTGCTTTTGAAAGCAAAAATTACCCAGCAAAATAACAGGAATTGCCTCTCACATGCTGAAGCTTATTTGACAGCAGGGATTTGGCTGACTCTTGAGCATCCTGGTTGGCATTCAGGGATGCTGCAGCGCCTGGGGGTGAAGAAGGATTGAATCTGAGCCAGACTCGCTCACTCCCATCAGGGACGCCAACCTCTTGCCCAGGACAATGATAATGTTGACAACTAAAGTCCATTATGGGGAAGGGATTTAAATCATAGTCTAATTCTCATTGAGGGTCTATGCCAAATTTTCAGGATCTCAACACTAAGGTCATCATCCTCATAGAAATAAGAAAATCTCATCATTCTGGATAAACCTAAACAACCTCAACTTTGATGAAGAACTACTTTAATGCAGATAAAATTCTAGGTTATTCTAGTAAAATCTGCTGGCTTCTGATTGGTGTATTAGCTACCAGAGCTAAGAAAGTAATAGTCCTGCTTTAGGTTCTATTGATTAGACCAAATCTAGAGTGCCCATGTTCATTGTAGCCACCACACCTTAAGAGGAACATTGAGAATTGAAGTGTATCAGACAGAAAGGCCCATGCTGACGTTACAATGTGAAATGTCATCAGAGCAATTAATGAAGGGCTGGCTGGGCTTCAGCCTAGAGGATACCACGGGAAGAACCGTAAGAGCTCTTTCTTCACGGATCTGAAGATCAATCAGGTTTGCTCTCGATGGCCCTAGTCAAATCTAAAAGTACCAGAAGGAAGTTACAAAGCAGCACATCTTGGTTTAGTGCAGAAAAAGAACATTGTGGTAGGAAAATGGCACAAGCAATACGTTCTCTGACAGTGAAGACAAATAAGGGGGAGCCCAAGTGTGATGTTGTGAACAGGAATCTAGCATTTAATGAAAGACTAGGCCAGATGATTCTAGTGCGGTGTGTTTCATGGAACATTACTGCCGTAAGATTATTCAGTACAAAGGATGGGTGGCAAGATAAATATATTTGGGAAATAAACACACTGTGTTTATTCCTAGAAGTGCATGATTCATATTAAAAAGCAGTAAGTAAATTCATTTAATTTAGCATAATCCAGGTTTTTCCAAATGCATTTGGCTGCTGCCTCTGCCACATTTTTAAAGCAATTTTTGTTTCTACCCTTTGAACACCTAGTGGGAATACTTTCCTATAGATCTCTTCCTATCCTGAGATTTTTTTTGTATCAAGAAATCCTGAATTCTTTAAAACAGACCTGGCTTTGATGCAATGGCAGTGCTGCTTGATATTTTGCTGTTTCCAGGAATGACAGTGTTACTTGAGGCCTTTGTGTTTGATATAGGGGGGCTGATGTATATGATTTGAGATCAATGTGATGGTCGGGATTGATTTTAAAGAGAGGTCATGGAAGTCATGCAGACGGTGATGGTAAAGAAGAGCCTAAGACTGTAATCACTGATGTATTTGAGGGAGTCTCCGCATGGGATGTGGCAAGCAAGCCCTCCTTACTTGTTACCTGTGTCTGTTTGCAAGCTCCTAAGAGATGTCCCAGTTCCCGGGAAGGTACATTATTCTCAGCCAAAGAGGATACACATCACGTCTCCAGGTGCTGAGGCAGGGGTTGCATGATGGAGTTGGCATCATTTGATGGTTTTCCTTTTAGCTAGGTCTTCTCTTCCATACTTTCATTAGAGAAAATGACAAGCAAACTCCTATTTTTCTGTAATTTTTGAAATGCAGAGTGTCACATTTAGATACAGAAAGATGTAGAAGAGGTGGGGGTCTCAAAAAAGAGAGAAGTAGGAGGTGGGGCTCCTTGAGTTGCTTTTGGTGCAGGACCCATGGCCAGCATACCACCTGTGAAGGAAGAAGAGTGAGCAGCAGTTTGTAAGGCACGGGGGAAGCAAGGGTGCGATGCTGTGAGATGGGAGGGAAGGAGCGTCGTGAATGTCAGAATGCAACAAGATTTGTCCAGTTTGGTTGGGAGAGGGGCAGTGGGGTAAAATGTTCAGTGTATCAAAGAAAGGTAATTCTGGACATTAGGCAGACAAGAGTAGGTTAAGGAGAGAAGCTGTACCAGGACTACAGCAGTAGGTAACGCGCCCTTTTCTCAAAGACAGAATTGGCTCTTGGGGCTAAGCTCAGAGAGATTGTCAGTAGGTTCATTTATTCAACAGTGACTCAGCTGGAGAAGTATCACCTGGCACGGCCAGATCGTGTCCCTTATTCTAGTGGGAGTGAGGGCTGCTATTGTGTGAGTGTGACTAAACTGGAAGTTAGGGAGGGAACGCTGATGGCCCGATGGATTCTGACCAATGGAGAGGGTACTCACCCTACACCACATAAGTGGGTGGGGGCGGAGAGTCTGCAGCACACCTTATCAGTGTGTTTCCTTGCACGGTTTAATCTTTCATCATAAAGGCTATTAGGGATTTCATCACAGGCTGCTCTGGCAATTAGTTCAGAATAAACTGAGGAAACTGCAGGGACTTTGCTGAGGAGACTTCAGCCTTTTCATTTATAGCACTTTTTAAAGTAAAATAATGACTGTTTAAATTGTACAGAGATATTTATAAAAGGGATAAAATTTTAAGCTACTCTGGGAAGATGTGGTATAGGAGAAGAGAAGGGAGAAGCCCACTAGCCACACTGTGTCAGGCCTCCTTTTTTCCATTTGTAAAGTGATCGAATTTTATTTTAAGTATCTGTGATTGGTATTAAATCCATTACAATGCCAGGTAGACAGCTGAAAAGAAATTAATGGAATCTTTAGATGTTGGTGAAATGTAATTCTAATGTTCATTGTGTTGCAGTAAATAACCTGGTTGTGAAGAGTTTAGAACCTTCTCTAACCCTAGGGAAAAGAATTTCCCTCTCACTTCCAGGGTGGAAAACCCCCCTCTGAGAGTCAAATTGTGTGGTTCTATCTCTGATCTCAGGCAGAAGGAAATTGCAATATAAGGCTTGGCTCTGTTTCAGTAGGCCATGTTGCCTGATAAGGTTAATTGATTTCCATTGCTTTAATTAACAAAATTAATTTTTTATGTAATGAGGGAGATTTGGGTGTGACATGGGTAGATGGAAAGATGACAAGTGTCAGCCCCATAGTTAAACGGTGACGTAGGTCCTGTGAGGACGGACAACACCAAAAACCCTCGAGTGGCGGAGTGAATGGGGTAGGTGACTACACCATAAGCATGCCTCTCCTCTCTCTTAAGACCACCCTGAGCCTTGCTGGAGAGCTCTTGGACTTTGTTACTCTCCTGTAATGGTGGCTTTCAGAAATCCATCATGGTGGGCCACAGGGGCTCATGCCTGTAATCCCAGTGATTTGGGAGGCCCAGCTGGGAGGATAATTTGAGGCTAGGAGGTCAGGGTCCACCTGGGTGAAACTCCATCTTTACAAAAATTTTAAAAATGTAGGGAAGTGTTCAAAGGTTGCAGTGAGCTATGGTTGCGCCACTGCACTCCAGCCTGGGTGTTAAAGCAAGACCCTGTTTCCAAAGAAAATAAATCTATCACTTCTTCCTCATGAGTCTCCAAAATGAGTAATTCTCAGCAAAGTCTCCATGAAGAACTAAGATAGCATCAGAGCCTACTCCAGACCAAATTTCAGCTCCAGGTTCTCGCTCCACGTCCCAAATGGCCTTCTCGGAAGCCAGCATTGTCCTGAGCCTGGGCCAGCCCAACTGCAGGAGACTCCACCTGAGTCTTCTGTTTTTGCAAACACAGGGCAGGCGACTGGAGCGGTCCGCTGCCTGTAGACTGCCACTCTTCGCCCTCCTCTTCACACGCTTCGCTAGTCACACATATTCCACCTAGCCTCCGCACCGGTCCCTCCGGAGGAATGACTTGCAGCCTGTCTTGTTTATGTGTCTGGCATCAGTAGGCGGCAAGGAGATTTGCTCCTCATCGGCTTGATCAATCTTTCTGCTGTTGAAGCCTCTCAATGAGTTGAAAGTGATTTTCCCTGCTTTATGTACAAGTAGGAGCGGATCGCCTTCAATTTCTAGTACAGCGACAGCAGCACTCTATCAAGTTGTTGCGTTGCATAACCATGAGTGCGGGGTGCGGCGTCTCCTGTGCTCATGGAGTGATGGTGATGCTTGGCTGTGTGATCCATCTTAGCCCTGTTTGCTAGTGTGCTTTACGTCAAAAGCACAGCTATTTCTGGTGCGTTAGTTCTCCTCTTCCCCCTGGGGGTCTCTGAAAGACAGAGGCCTCTAGGGATGGTTGAAAGGAGTACTGCCAAACTGCCATGATTAGTTCTGATGCCTGAGGAAGCTAATGCCTCGCTAGGAGACATCACACGGAAACCTCAAAGCTGTCTTCCTGCCTCCCCTAGAAACACGTTTCGCTTTCTCCCTAAACAGAGTTCAGACAACTTCTGTCGAGTCCTCCTCTGTGGGACTCAAGAAAGAGCGCTGTTCCTTCAGGCTTGATGTTATTAATTCCTGGTTCCTATTCATAGGAGTAATGCTGCTAAGGCTTTTTTTTTTTTTTTTTTTGAGACAGAGTCTTGCTCTGTTGCCCAGGCTGGAGTGCAATGGTGCAATCTCAGCTCACTGCAACCTCTGCCTCCCACGTTCAAGCTATTCACATGCCTCAGCCTCCCTAGTAGTTGGGATTCCAGGTGCATGCCACCATGCCTGGCTAAGTTTTTTTATTTTTAGTAGAGATGGGGTTTCGCCAGGTTGGCCAGGGTGGTCTCGAACTCCTGACCCCAAGTGATCCACTTGCCTCGGCCTCCCAAAGTGCTGGGATTACAGGTGTGAGCCCCTGCACCAGGCCAACAGCTGCAAAAGCATTTTAAGCGAGACTGATTTCTCTTCCTCCTGCAAAACAAAAGGAAACGTTTTGGGATTGCCTACAAGCATGCATCCGGGCAAATCTTCCTGTACGGTATTCAGCTGAGCGTTGTGTTTTCACCTTGACTTCATGGGTGGAGAGAAAACAGCATCACCCACGGGCACCTACCTGAAAGTCAGTCAAAGGGTAGGAGCTCCTGCATCACTTGTTCATGGCAAGGAGACTCAAGGAAACTTAGAAATGTCCAGGAATAAGTTGCCTATCTAGTCAAGGCACCTCATTTGACACATGAGAAGGCTGAGACCCACAGAAATTAAGTCCTATTTTGAAGTTCCAGAGTTTGCTAATATTGAATTGGAATTAGATCAAAACCTTTTTTCATTTGTTTATTTGTTAGGATTCACCCATATGTTTAAAATTTTTTGGTTGATTATTTATTGAGCAACCGTGAGGTACAGGCAAGCAGGGTTCTAGGTACGGGGGATTCAGATTGACAGAATCCCACAAGAAGCTTGCAGCTAGGTGTGTGCATGAGAGCAGAGCTATGAGTAAATAAATATACACGTAGTGTCAGGTATCTGTGCTGTGAAGACAAAGAGAAGAAGGGGGATAGGCAGTGATGGGAGTGCTAATTTGCAGCAAGTGTCAGGGTCACATTTTTTTAGCACTGGTATTCAACAGAGACATGCAGGAAGGAGAATAGCGGCTATGGGGCCCTTGCAGAGAAGACTATTCTTGATAGAGGGAGCAGCAGTTACAAAGGCCTTTAGTTTCATTATTTTCCCCCTTCATCACAGAAACAGATGCTTAGAACTTATATATTTTCTTATGTGTTCACTTAAGCCTCTCCCTCCGTAACACACACACACACACACACACACACACAGACATTCTTAATTCACGGGCTAAAGTAGTTATATAGAGATCAGCTATTAATAAAAAGAGGAGATAGAGGGAAATATAAAAGCTTTACACACACACACACACACACACACACACACAGAGAAAGAGAGAGAGAGAGTCTTAATTTGTGGGCTAGAGTAGTTATATAGAGATCAGCTATTAATATAAAGAAGAGGTAGAGGGAAATATAAAGCTTTTATACACACACAGTGTTAATTTGTGGGCTGGAATAGTTATGTAGAGATCAGCTATTAATAAAAAGAGGAGGTTGGGGAATGTACAGGCTTGACAGACTGTAGATGCCTTCAAGGCGGAACAGTCTCTTGAGTCTACCACTTTGCCATCGATTCCTCAGCTACTCTAAGATGGGTAGGCTGGTGTTGAAACTGGGAAGTGCATTTATAATCACAACTGGTCAGCATCCCCTGCATACTGCAACTGGTCAGCACCCCCTGCATACTGCAACTGGTCAGCACCCCCTGCATACTGCAACTGGTCAGCACTCCCTGCATACTGCAACTGGTCAGCATCCCCTGCATACTGCAACTGGTCAGCACTCCCTGCATACTGCAACTGGTCAGCACTCCCTGCATACTGCCCGATGACCCAGATAGTCCAAGGACGCTTTTGGAGCCTGGAAGTTGATTCCAAGGTTCTATTTCTTGTGCACTCAGAGGCCAGTGCCTTCAGACAAGGCCCAGGGGTGGTAGGGGTCAGAGGGGATGTCCTACTGCGGTTCAGAGTTCTCACTGCCACGTAGACAAAGGCAGCATTTAGTGGCACACCTGCGTATTCCTCAGAGTTAGAAAAGGAAACTTTTTTTTTCTTCTAGATACAAATGAGGCACCAAAGATTCCGGGAAGCAAAGATGCATGGTTGGAGTCAGTCTGGTGTGGCAGTAAAGGCACAGGAGGCTATGGCTGACTTGTTCATTTTCTTTTACAGGATTTTTGTGAGACTTGGGGGTTGCAGTGTTCTCAGGAGCCATGTACTATGCTGATCTAATTCAATTGGGCTTTTGTTATGTTCTGAGTATTGGCAGGATTCTACAGGGGATACAAAATAAAATTACACTTTTGTCTCTCTGCAATGACTCATAGTCTTTCAAAGCAAGGTAGGGCATGGGCCTAGAACAACAGGAGCCCAGCACACAGTGACGTGTGATTATGAGGAGATGAGGGTAGGCTTGGTCCTTTAGAGACTATTGCAGAGCAGGCAGGACTTCAGCTAGCTTTTGAGGAATGGCTAAGATTCAAAGAAGGGGAAGGCAGAGCAGGCCAGATGGAAGAAAGGGTACATCTGAGCATTGTTTGTTTTACCAGACCATGAAGAGGCTGGCCTGGGTGGAATGAAAGCCTTCCTTCGCTCAGAGGAAGCTATGGTGAAAAGGCTGAGTGTCTGGGGGAACTAGTGGGCAGCCCTCCCTGCCAGGTGGAGAGGTGAGTGGCTAAGAGCATGGGCTACGGGAACAAACCCCGGTTTCAAATCATGGCTCTCACGCTTACTAGCTGCGTGACCTTGGCAAATTCCATAACCTCTGAGTCTCAGGCTTTTTCATCTTTCAATTGGAGAAGGTAATAATACCTAATTCAGAAGGCTGTTATGGGAATTGTGTAAATTAATACAATGCAAAGTTATAATGAAATGCCTGGCATATAATAAAGCACTCGACAGTCATTTTTATTAATAATAAAATCATATTTTGCTTATAAGGATGGAAGGATGTCACAGATGATCCAGTAGAGTTGTATTCATAGCTTAATGGAGGAGGAGGAGATGAAAGTTGTATTTTGAAATGTATCCTGATGCTGGTGTGACAGGTGGGTCTCACCAGGTGAGAGACAGTAGGAGCACTGTCAGCAGGACACGCTCAGGCCTTGCACCTGGGCAGGGACAACAGGGACAGGGATGATAGGGAGGATCTCAGATTTATTTGAGAAAGAAATTAGCAACCCCTCTCTTGAGAAAAGCCAGCTCTTTGAACATCTCTTCCCAGTTTTAAGTCTCACATGTGGAGGACACACAGGATTCCTCATGCTGCTGGGCAGGCCGGTTGCTGGTGCATGGCCTTTTTCCTAGCAGGAACACTCCTTTCCAGAGCTATTTCTATTAAACCAAGGATTATAGGGATGGTTGGGGAAATTCCAATTTTCCCTTTGGCAGGCTAGAATGAGGCACCTTTTTGAACTTTCTCTCCATTGTTTCAACCCTCCCTAGAGACTTCAGCCCTAACGGAGTGGCAAATGTCGCCTTCTGAGCCTTTTTGCTGTAAGTCCAGTGCAGAGTAGTCTGTAGCACATTGGCCGGCTGGAAAGGTCAGTGGTGGGCAGTTTCGCTGTTAGCCCTCTTTATAGGAGAGGAAGGCAAAGCTAAAGTTCAGGAATGAGGCGGCAGAACCTCAGAACTGGCCAGCACACCCACTCCACCTTAATTCCCTTTCGTCTGCAGCATGGTATCCCCGACAGCTGTAGCACATCCCCCAACCCCCCGCCCCAGTCGACATGGCACTGCCCACCTGGGTCAGTCACCAGAGCCCAGGATGATGAAATGGGGGCTTGCTTTTGTAGCAAGAGAGCCAGTGGTGGGTAAGTGCCTGCTGTGCTGTTTTCGATATCACCTCTGAGATGAATTAAGTGTCTGAAGCCTGCAAGATTGCAGCACTCACAGGCTGTCATTGAAACAATTGCATTCAATGGAAGAAAACAAACTCCTTTTCCTCTGGCAGTCATCTTTTGATTCTGTAGAAACAAGAGCTAAGCGGATGGAAAAGGGAGAATGCAGCAAAGCCCCCTTCCCCCATAACGGATGAGTCAGAGGCTTGGTGAGCCACAGGGTTTCTTGTTGTGCCCAACACAGGGCGGCCCTGTGGCTTCCACAGGTAGCAGGGCTGGGCCCAGGAGCTGAAAGCCCTCCCAAGCAGGAGACAGAAACTGCTTGGAAATGAGTGGTGGAAATCAGTGTTTGACCCCCCCGGTTCAGAATTCAGCTGTACTATTCATATCATCTTGTACTGCTGCAACATCCTCTCCTTTTTATTTAAGCTCAATGTATGCGAAATTCTAAAGCAATTTTAAGGGTTTCTGTGCACCAGATTTCACCCTGAGTTGAAACCTAGCCCAGATATCCTTCCTTTGAATTCTATTTGGAGGCCATTTTTACATGGAAGTTTTGATGAAGTCTGCCGTAAAAGTGCCCTGGCGAGGTAAGGAGTGAGAATTGATAGATATGAGGAGTCTCTTCCTCAGAAGTCAACTGACTGTACAATATGTAAGGCTTCTTCCCACAGCAGCAGGTAAAGGCACTGAAGTGTCGCTGACTTCCCCAGATAGCTCAGAAATCCACAAAAAGGGGCATGAGCTGAGGGCACCTGGACTTGCCGTAGAGACTGTCACTGGCCCTGCAGCGGATCCTGCGAGATTTCCGTGTAAGTCCATGGTTCCCCAGGCAACTGGGCGATTATTCCTCCTGCCTTGCGAGACCAGACATCTGTTGACTGCATATTGATCAATAGCAGCGCTGTAGGTGAGTGGGCCAGTATTTAGAGACTAAGGGAGTCTTTGTGTCTCTAAGCTTTACAGAGCGGTCTGCACAGGTGACAGGTGTTCAGAGCTGCTCTCAAAATGGTGACCGACTGCTTGGCATCCCTTGCCTTGGGAAAAGAAACAAAACAAAGTTACTGACATTTCATGCCTTGCGTATCGTATTTAAATAGCATAGACTTACCCCAACTATTTTTACTGTCACAAAATGTCTTTCCAGGGCGTGAGGGGTTGCGTGCTTCTCTTTTGACTCTAAGATAAGATGCTGTGCCTGTGTGAGGCTATTCTGTATTTTATATTCATTTGGTTCTCTGTTGCCCTTGCAAATTTAACAGCCTTCAAAACTGGATGCTTCTCACTGGTTCTATAATGAAGTAGCAATTTGTCTCCAGATCGGAATCCAGGTATAGCTGTGCTAACTTGAAGCCTGCCCTTGAGTTTCTGGAGAATGTTAAATGTTTCCATGTGTAGAAAATCCTTGGGTGTCACAAAAATGGGGAGGAAGAAGTCCTCGTTCTTTTAATAACAAATGGGGGTGAAAGGAGGTAAGGAAAGGGAGATGCTAAGAGCAAGGACATTCACTAAAAGTAGAACCTCTGATAGCAACAGCAACCTGCCCATCCTTTTTGTTCCTCTCACTCCAAGTGAAATGCTAAGTTGAGGCTGGGGGAAATTGATTTCTTTTAAACTAATGCTGAATGAATTTCTGTTGTATTTCAGGCACTGGGACATTTCTATTTATTTTCTCATTTAACATTCTTAATCCTATAAAAGGGATTCTATACTGACTTCCATCTTAAAAGTCTTAGAGACATTATATATCAAAGGCAATACACTTATTCAATGTACAAACTTTAACCTAGATTTGTCTGGTCCTAGATTCCAAATTCTTAGCCACTAGATCCTACTACTTCAGTTTGTCTTTTTTTTCCCCCCCATTAGGAGAATCTATCATTCTGTGAGACCCAAAGAGGCTAAAATGTTTTCCTAAAACCTGTTTGGCTCCTGGCTTCTGAGTCTCATACCTAGTGGATCTTCTTCATTCTTCCCCCAGATCCCAGGACCAATGCTTCTCTGAGACAGGAGGGATTAGTATTACCAGTTCTTGTCCTACACGCTGTGAGCTCTGCATCACGTGGCCTTCACTTTTTATGTAACTTTGATTGGGTATCTTGGCCATGAGACAGCCCTCTCCTTTGTTCTGAAGTCCTCTTCTTTAATGATATTGATTCCATTTCCTAACCTGGCCCTCTAGTTTCATCCTGGGATAGATGTCCTGCCATGCTTTATTGGTTCCTCCTTTCAGGAACTGGACTCCACATGGGGCTGCGTCCTGCTACTTGCAAACAGAGTCCCTAGAGGGAGACTCCTTTCTTTCAGGACTTCCATCACTGTTGTTCTCTGTGGTTGGTAGGACACCCTGAGCCTGCATTTAACAACTCCTACAACCAGCTTCCTGCTTGGACCTCAACAGGTCATTGGTTTGATTCTTGGGAGCTACACTTGCCATTAGCCTGCACTTCCTCTCTTAATCCACACAGCTGGGTCAGTTTTGCTGCATCCTCACCCAGTTAATTGTCCAAGACACTCTGTCTTAAGGAGATTTGGAATCCGAATGAGGATGATGTCAAAGACTTGGAGGAGGTGATTCCAGTGTTGAATTAACTGTTTTTCTGATTGAAAGTCAACTTATCCTCTAATCCAGAGGCCATCATTGAAAACAAATTTGGGGAGACTGAGGACCCTTTGCCTTCTTTAATCTATGTAATATCATAGCCCACTGAGTCTGCCTACACCAGCAGTAGCCTCACGGGCAGAGGCGCTGACTTTGTGGGTGCAGCCTCCGGGGTGACGCAGTCCAGGGCACACACTGTAAAGCAAAGTCTGCCTTGTCTTGTTCTGAAGACAGTCTCCTGGCCGCTTGTCAGGTGTGAAGTGCTGACATGTGTTGAAATGAGAACTGGATTTGGAGTTAGGAAATCTAGTCACCTGGACCATTCTGCCACTCTGTGTGGCTTTGGGGAAATCAAAGCCTTTCAGCCTGAGCTTCCTTTATTATAAAATGAAGAATAACAATGGCAGCCTTGCCCATCATGAAAGATGGTTGTAAGGGTTAAAGTCGAGGTTCTCAACCAGAGGTGATTTTGTTGCCAAGGGGACATTTCACAATGTCTGAAAGGGAGTTGCTGATGACATGTAGAGAGCAAAGTTCAGGGCTGTGGCTAAACACAGGCATGGGACAGCCCCTAGTGAAGTAGCCAGCCAACATGTCAACAGTTCAAGTGGAAACATGCATCCATTTAATGTGTTTCAGATATAGGGTCCAGCCACAGACTGAGCTCTGCTTCCATGGAGCCCACCAGTAGGTAAGAGTAGAGACAACACATCACCAATGGGCTTATTCCTGTTGCCCCTCTCATGCCCTACCCAAAGGCCACCCCAGACTGGCCAACAGCCTCTACAAACCGTCTCCCACGGAGATCTAGAAGACTGCAAGTTAATCCTCACTAAAGTGCATTGATTATGGGGCTCTCGCCTCTCACTCACTGGTACACTCTATGGGAGCAGGGCTTGGTCTGCTTGCTCTGGACCCTAACATCTGAAAAGAGCCCAGAGTGTTTTTTCCTTTTAAAAAAACTTTTATTTTAGGTTTGGGGGTCCATGTGAAGGTTTGTTACAAAGATAAACACATGTCAGGGGGGTTGTTGTACATATTATTACATCAGCCAGGTATTAAGCTCAGTACCCAATAGTTGTCTCTTCTGCTCCTCTCCTTCCTCCCTCTCTCTCCCTCAAGCAGACCCCAGTGTCTGCTGTTTCCTTCTTTTTGTTCATAAGTTCTCATCATTTAGCTCCCACTGAAAGTGAGAACATGCTGTATTTGGTTTTCTGTTCCTGAGTTCGTTTGCTAAGGATGATAGCCTCCAGTTTTATCCATGTTCCTGCAAAACTCATGATCTTGTTCTCTTTTTATAGTTGCTTAATATTCCACGGTGCATATGTGCCACATTTTCTTTGTCCATATCTGTCATTGATGGACATTTAGGTTGATCCATGTCTTTGCTATTTGAAGAGTGCTGCAATGAATATTTGCATGCATGTGTCTTTGTGGTAGAATGCTTTATGTTCCTCTGGGTGTATACCCAGTAATGGGATGGCTGGGTCTAATGGTAGTTCTGCTTTAAGTCTTTAAGGAATCACTGTACTGCTTTCCACAATAGTTGAACTAATTTATATTCCCACTAATAATGTATAAGGGTTCCCTTTTCTCCACAACCTCACCAGCATCTGTTATATTTTGACTTTTTAATAATAGCCATTCTGACTGGTGTGAGATGGTATTTCACTGTGGTTTTGATTTACGTTTCTCTAATGATCAGTGATATTGAGCTTTTTAAAAATATATGCTTGTTGGACGCATATACATCTTCTTTTGAGAAGTGTCTGTTCATGTCCTTTGCCCACTTTTCCATGAGGTTGCTTATTTTCTCCTGTAAATTTGTTTAAGTTCCTTATAGAGGCTGGATACTAGACCTTTATCAGATGCATAGTTTGCAAATATTTTCTCGCATTCTGTAGGTTGTCTGTTTACTCTGTTGATAGTTTCTTTTGCTGCACAGCAGCTCTTAAGTTTAATTAGATCTCACTTGTCAATTTTTGCATTTGTTGCAATTGATTTTGGTGTCTTTATCATGAAATCTTTGCTCATTGCCGTCTAGGATGGCATTACCTAGGTTATCTTCTAGAGTTTTTATAGTTTTGGGTTTACATGTAAGTCTTTAATTCATCTTGAGTTGATTTTTGTGTAGGGTGTAAGGAAGGGGTCCAGCTTCAATCTTCTGCATATGGCTAGCTAGTTATCTTAGCACCATTTATTGAATAGGGAGTTTTCTTTTACCCATTGCTTGTTTTTGTCAGCCTTGTTTAAAATCAGATGGCTGTATTCTTCCTGTAATCCCAGCACTATGGGAGGCTGAGGTGGGTGGATCACCTGAGGTCAGGAGTTTGAGACCAACCTGGGCAACATGGCGAAACGCCGTCTCTACTAAAACTACAAAAATTTACTGGACATGGTGGTGGGTGCCTGTAATCTCAACTACTTGAGAGGCTGAGGCAGAAGAATCGCTTGAACCTGGGAGCCAGAGGTTGCAGTGTGCTGAGATCACGCCATTGCAGTCCAATCCAGGTAACAAAACGAGACTCTGTCTCAAGACAGTACTACTACTGCTACTACTACTGCTGCTGCTGCTGCTACTACTACTACTACTATTACTACTAAAATAATAATAATAATAATAATAAAAGATTAGATAGTTGCAGATATGCTGCTTTACTTCTGGGCTCTGTATTCTGTTCCCTTGGTCTATGTGCCTGTTTTTGTACCAGTAGCATGCTGTTTTGTGTCACTGTAGTCCTGTAGTATCGTTTGAAGTTGGGTAACATGATTCCTTAGTTTTGTTCTCAACAAAATACTTGCAAACCAAATCCAGCAACACATTAAAATGCAAATCCACTATGATCAAGTAGGCTTCATCCCCAGAGGCAAGGTTGGTTCAACATATGAAAGTTAATAAATGTGATTCATTGCATAAATGGAGCTAAAGACAAAAACCACATTATTATCAGTAGATGTAGAAAAGGCTTTTTCCCATTTATGTTAACACAAAGTTTTTAACTTTATGTTAAAAACTCTCAATAAAGTAAGTATTAAAAAAACATACCTCAAAATAATAAGAGTCATGTATGACAAACCCACAGCCAACATTATACTGAATGGACAAAAGCTGGAAGCATTCCCCTTGAAAACCAGCACAAGACAAGGATGCCCTCTCTCACCACTTCTATTCTCTCACCACTTCTATTCAACATAGTACGAGAAGTGCTAGCCAGATCATTCAGGCAAGAGAAAGAAATAAAGGACATCCAAATAGGTAGAGAGGAACTCAAACTACTTCTGTTCCAGATGACATTATTCTCTATCTAGAAAACCCCACAGCCAGCTGAAGCTCCTTCAGCTGATAAGATATGTCAGCAAAGTTGCAGGATACAAAAATCAATGTGCAAAAATGACTAGCATTCCTATACACCAGCAACAACTAAACTGAGAGCCAGATCAGAAAGGCAATCCCATTCACAACTGCCACAAACACAAAATGAAATAACTAGAAATACAGCTGACTAGGGAGGTGATAGGTCTCTACAATGAGAATTACAAAACCTTGCTCAAATAAATCAGAGAAGGCACAGGTGGAAAACATCCCATGCTCATGGATAGAAAGAATCGTTATCATTCAAATGACTATACTTTCCAAAGCAATTTACAGATTCTATGTTATGCCTATCAAACTACCAATGACACTTCACAAAAACTAGAAAAAATTATTTTAAAATTGATATGGAACCATAAAGGAGCCCAAATAGCCAAGGCAATCCTAAGCAAAAGGAACATTTTTTAATGAAAAAATAGCCACCAAGGCCCAACTCTCTGGACTGAAAACATAAATCAAATATAGGAAAAATCTAGAAAACAAGTAAAGGAAAGACGGCCTATGTGCAATAATGGAAAGGTAGAAGGATAAGATGTGATTAATGCTTTACAAATGCTAAAATTTCAAATAAAAATAAAGTAGAATTTTGAAATAATTGAGGTTGAGTGACAATAAAGGTAAAAGGTCAAGAGTTAGAAATAGTATATAACTGACAAGTCTTAAAGATACCAGAAAAAAAGCTTTAGAAGCCAATGAAATGCAAATGTAGATGATTAAGAGAAAAGGCTAAACCCATATCATAAACTAAACATTTAGAAACAATTGTGATACTTTTTAAAAAGGAGAGTGTTTTGTTTTTGTTTTATTTTGTTTTAAGACATAAACTAGTCCTTGAAAATCAGAAATAATGAGAAGGAAAATAAGAAAACTCCAGTTAGAAGCAAAGGCTGTAACTAAGCCACGGTGGCTCTGATCCCCCTGGGGAGTCTCTGTGGAAATGGCAACAGTCCTCCCAAGGAGAGAGGACTGGGGACAGCTGGGAACAGGAGCCTACACTGCATGCTTGGTGTCAACTGTCCTTGTCACCCTTACTGGTAATGACCTAAGACATGGGAACCCTGGCCCGGTGGGTCAAGCCACAGCCCACAGCCAATTCTTCCTCCTTTTGCAACTTACCAGCTTACCAGGCCAGCAGGCAAGTGGGGTTTGGTTTCCGTTCTGACTCTACGGGGTCACTCCTTGCAGGGTCTGCTGCTTTTATCTGGCCTGCTCGTTCTGGAACTCGCTATAATAACAGAGCAACACGAAAGCTCATGAGTGACCAAATCCCTTTCTCTTCCGGTTTGACTCCTGGATTCTCACTTTATCTACACTAATTGTATTGGAAAACAGATAGAGGGACACCCTTTGTAAGAACCTGGACTTGGGTTCAAATCATGGCTTTGCCCACTATTAGCTGTGCAACTTTTAAACAATTTTATTAACTTCTTTGAATTTCAGTTGTCTCGTACAACAAAGGAGGAAAATTTAAATAAGTTTATCACTCTTAATCGTGCAAATGAAAACATTTCTTAGATTGTGAGATAGTCAAGGACAGGAACCATTTCTTGTTTGCTTTTGTGTCCTGAATATTTAGTCAGGTACCCAGCACATGGTAGCTGCTGTATGCTTTTCAAATGATGATGATGAAAGCTGAGGTTTTGAGTATTGCATTACCATATGCCAGGAATTGTGCTATGCATTTTATTCTGACTATATCAATTAATCTTTAAGGCCTGGCACAGTGGCTCATGCCTGTAATCCCAGCCCTTTGGGAGGCCAAGGCAGGTGAATCACCAGAGGTCAGGAGTTCAAGACCACCCTGGCCAACATGGCGAAACCCCATCTCTACTAAAAATGCAAAAATTAGCTGGGTGTGGTGGCGGGCACCTATAATCCCAGCTACTTGGGAGGCTGAGGCAGGAGAATTGCTTGAACTTGGGAAGTGGAGCTTGCAGTGAGCCAAGATCATGCCACCGTACTCCAGCCTGGGCAACAGAGCGAGACTCTGTCTCAAAAAAAAAAAAAAATATATATATATATATATATATAATATATTTAAAACACACCCACAAGGCTTATAATATCACTATTCTGTTTTATGGATTAGGCATAGAAGTGACTTGCCCAAGGTCACCTAGCTAGTTTTCAGTTTTTAGCCATCTTTTAATGAGTGCCTAGGTTTTTGGTAAGCATAGCAGTGAAGAAAGCCAAATGGAAACTGAAGAATGGCTAAAATAGCCACCATACCCGTAGAGTGTTCTCTGGAGATTTATCTTTGAATACCTCAAAGTGTCTTCTCAACACTCATATTTACAGTGCGAGCCCCATGACAGTTTGATCAGAATCCTGGTGCACATGATTCCAGTCTTAGGTGAACTCCCTTTTACTTGGCCTCCCAGTAGTAGCTGTACCCAGGGACCCTGAACCCTGCTGCAACCCCATTCTACCAGGGAATGTTGAACACTCCATTCTATGTCTCTGCCTATCAAAGGAAGTGGAGGCTTCAGTGCTGCTCAGAGAATTGGGCAATCATGAAAATTTAGGTCTATAGAATTCCATGTATCTATGTTGGCCCTTAAACAGAAGTTAGGTAGATAACGTGATTGAGAGAAGAAGGGAAAATGACCATAAACTAAAGAGATGGACAGATAGCCGTAAGTAGGGGCAGATTTATCAGAGCCTGAGATCTGCTGTTTTAGAGAATCCAATGCCAATCCTACAATTTTTTTGTTACCTCCCTGTCTAGGAGTCTGACCCTAGAGAATTACTTCAAGCAGTTGCCACTCAAGATGGATATATAAGGCCGCACTATCTCTGCAATGAGCATAAATACACTGAAACCCAACCAGTAATCCTAGAGTCTGCACAAAAACCTGGTGCCAAAATACATAAATGGATCCTTCTAGTAAATCTGGACATTTAGGAAAAATACTTCCTAACCCCTCACCTGCTAACAACTCACACACCATATACCCCCCGCCCACATATACACACTTCCACATACCCCACCTCATACACACACCCCACTAACACCCCACACACACCCACACCCACATACACACACCACCACATACCCCACCTCATACACACACCCCACCAACACCCCACACACACACACACACCCACACCCACATACACACACTCACCCTCCTCACACACCCACACCCCCTCACCCACATACACACATCAACATCCACACCATTCACACATACACCCACACCCACATACACACACCACCACATACCCCACCTCATACAAACACCCCACCCACATCCCGCACACACTTACACAAACCCACACCCACATACACTCACCCTCCCCACACACCCACAACCCCCCACCAACATACACACACACCCACATACCCCACCTCATACATACACCCCACCAACACCCCCCACACACATACACACACCCACACCCACATACACACACCACCACATACCCCACCTCATACACACACCCCACCAACACCCCACACACACATACACACACCCACACCCACATACACACACCACCACATACCCCACCTCATACACACACCCCACCAACACCCCCACACACATACACACACCCACACCCACATACACACACCACCACATACCCCACCTCATACACACACCCCACCAACACCCCACACACATACACACACCCACACCCACATACACACATCAACATCCACACCATTCACACATACACCCCACCCACATACACAAACACACACTTGCCACCCCACACACCCTCACCTATACCTCCCTCATTTATGCACTCCCCACACCACATCCACATGTCACTACACAATATACACACACTCATATTCACACCCACAACCCCCACCCACACACATCCACACATCCACACCCCACATCCACATACACTCACTGCCCCACACACCCTCACCCATACCTCCCTCACTTATACACCCCCCTACACTCACACCCACTACACAATATACACACCCATACTCACACCCACACCCCACCCACACCCCACCCACACACATGCATGCACCTACACTCTCCAACACATACATACACCCACACCTAACACCCGCATACACACACCCACACTCCCTACACACATATACCCACACCTAACACACATACACACACCCACACCCACTCCTCCCACACGCTTAAACATATCCACACCCCACATACACACACACATGCCCCCCTACACACATACCCACACTCCCGCACACACATACACACATACCCACACCCCACACACACATACACACATACCCACACCCCACACACATATGTATATCCACACCCACTCTTTCCACACACACATACCCACACCCCACACACACACACACCCACACCCCACACACACATACACACCCACACCCCACACACACATACACACACCCACACCCCCCACACACGTATATCCACACCCACTCTTTCCACACACACATACCCACACCCCACACACACACACACCCACACCCCACACACACATACACACACCCACACCCCACACACACGTATATCCACACCCCCTCTTTCCACACACATATACCCACACTCCCGCACACACATACACACATACCCACACCCCACACACATACGTATATCCACACCCACTCTTTCCACACACACACACCCACACCCCACACACACATATATCCACACCCACTCTTTCCACACACACATACCCACACTCCCGCACACACACACACACACATACCCACACCCCACACACACACGTATATCCACATCCACTCTTTCCACACACCCACACCCACAGCCCACACACACACTCCTCATCTTCTCTTCCTGTTGTTTCCCACACAAAGGAGAGGCAAAATTGGGTGGAATAAATCTCTCAATTGTTTTTGGAGGGAAAGAGGAGTCAGTGATGAAGTGACAAGAAAATAAAGCGGCAAGAAAAACAGGTTCAGGATTGCACTCAGTTTTGCTGAGAAAAACAGGAAAAGATGAGCAAGAAATGAGGCTTAATTTTAATGAAGGGAAATTTGCTGCTAAGTAAAGAGATTGCAGGAAGTGGGAGTGCACAGGCTTCAAACAAGAGCAGGGCCTTACATTCTATTGTGATGGACAAGATTTTGTTCTTTAAGAAATAGCATTAGCACACAAAAGACTGAAAAGGACAAAATGCTTGAGGTAGAGTCCAGAACAGAGGGCTGCATTGCAGGAAAGAAGGGACCCACTTTCTTCCCAGATGAGCTCGGTAGAGGTCGATTAAGGACATATCTTTCTCATTCTCTGATTCCTAGTTTTCTCCCATATGAGCACTTTGAACATGGAAAACAGGCTGCATATCTTGGCAAGTGGTCATCTCTCCTGCCTGGAGTAACTTGATCAGATTTCCTGATAATGGATTCTTAGGACATTTTAAAGCCTCGTCACCATTTATTGCCTATTAATAGAATTACAATTTATATATATTCTAATCTACTAAAAGTGGAATATATATGTCTACATATACAAGCACATATACGCACAAACATATATATGTAATCTCTCTGTTTTTTGGTTGTTTCTGCATTTTGATAGGTGTTAAAATTACTTCAGTGGGAATAGAGTTTTGTTGGAGTAAAATGACAAAAGGTAAATTGTTTCCACTTGCTAGTTGAAGTTAACAAGCTAGCAACAATTGGAGTAATTTTGTAGGTGTTTGAGCACATAAGTGAGGCTGGGAATGATCACCCCAAATAATGCCATCTGGCAATCTAATATTTTATGGGTAAATGTAGAGGCCAAAAAGGAATACTTTGGTATATATTTATGCCAAATCAGAAGTTCTCACATTTGCTATCAGAATACAGCACGTCTGAAGCAGTGCACAGTGAGCGTGTACTGGGCTTTTAATACCAAAGCTTCCATTAGGAAGGGAGTCTGGTGATGTGGCTCGGCCCACAAGGCCCTTCACCACTGCCAAGGACTGAGGCCGAGACCTCTGCCTCCCCTCCCCTCTCCAGGAGGACAGGCTTCGTCCAGAGAACCCAGAATATAGAACGTGGTACTTGCAAATCCTCATCATAGATGCAGTCAGAGAGATTCAAGGATACGTAGAGGTACAGATGGAGAGTATATAATGATACTATATGTAGAATATACATATATAGAATATATCTATAATACTATATACTATTCTATATAGCTATAATACTATAGCTCTAATTCTATATATAGAACATACATACACACACACATGAATATATATTTATACATCTCTACACTAAAATTAGATTCTCTGTGGGCAAGAAGGTATTGGCATTGATGTCCTTTAGAAGAAGAAAACATTCCCAGCCTCTTTCCAATTTGTGCCTGGTTGGTGACAATTTAGCCCTGCCCATAGCAGAGGAACAAGGCCTGTGCCCCCGCCGCCCTGGAACTGAGGCCCGAGGTCCCACTGCCCTCAGAGAGGCAGCCTACCTGGGGCACAGAGGCTTGTAGGCGTCTTAGCCGTTTCTTCTAAAAAGGATTCGCTTCCCTCCCCAGCAGTGTGGTTTTATGCAGACCCAGGATTCCTTATTTTCCTAGAAGTTCTAGATAACTTCAGAGAGCAAAGTTTTTCTTCATCTTGATTCCAGGCCTGCATTCTTAGATAATTGATTTTTTCACTTGGGCTGAGCAGAGGCAGCAAGGCTGTAATTACATAGTGGTGGCAAGCCATCCCTACATTTTTTTTCTCTTTCTCTCAGAAACTTCTCATACCTTGGATGTGAGCAAGGTGGAGGCAATCTTTTCAGACCATGGAGCGGGCAGGGATCAGAAAACATTTGCCGTGAAAAGAGAAAAAATTCTAAAAGACCCTCTTCAGATATTCAGGGAGAACCACAGAATGCTGAAGTAAATCCTTATCAGGAATTTTAATGAGCAAAATAAAATCTGAAATCTGTGTGATTAAAATCAAATCTTCCCCCTTCTGCTTGACTGGAGCCGGCTGCCAATTCCGAATGTGGGGAGGCACGGGGAGGCCTTTTGTATTTAATTACTGCCAGGGCTTTTTCTCAGTTCAAAGCTCTCTCCCAAGCCCCCACAGGGGTCATGGAGAACTTGAGAGAACAAATAAGCTCCCTTCTGAGTGATTTAGAATCCTGGACGACAAACAATAAACATTTTAACTGAATTGGAGAGACCAAGCCAACTTGCCTTAATTTGCGTCCCTGTTGGGAGCACGGAGAGGGCATAAATGAAGTCTGGGGGAAACTGGGAGGTGGGAGCACTCCCCGCCTTACCAGGACGGCCCCTCAGTGGCCACTCAGTTCTTTATTTTGTCCCCTCCTTTGTTTTCTCCCAGAATCTCTTGATGCATCTCAAGTCTACACTACTCTGTGATACCTGGACTGTGACAATCATTCTCCTGACTGGTGGCCTGGCGGATGCCTCAGTCCACTTGGAGGTGGGTCAGTTCTCCCAGTTGCCTTTAGCTCCGGCTTCTGAACTCTGGGCACTGACTGAACAACACCAATAGCATGACCCACAAGAACTGTCCTCAGCGCTGAAGCATTTCGTTCCTCAGTCACCAGGACAGCTGCTTTTCTCTGGGTGCCTTTCGGGTGTGTGTTAATTTGCAAGGCCTATTTATATAGTGTCTGCCTCTTCAGTTCTAACCATATTATTTTTCCATTTACATTCAGATTTGTTTCATTCCAAGCAGTGATTCCATCACCTTTGTCCTTTGTGAGGGTGTTTTACGTAAGCATTAGAATTGAACAGAACACAAGTGGGCCATGGAGACCCTCCAGAAATCCAATCTTCTGCTTCTCAGACCAAGAGGTGATAATTGATGTTTTGCCACCAGATACCCTCATGTGGACGGTGAAGCTGGTTTTGCTCTGGCACATGCCTTTCCCCAGCTTGTCTGCTGTGGGTAGGAGTGAAACAGGAGATGGCATGGGCTTGGACCACAGGTATCTGGATCCCTGAGTACTAGTGGTGGTCAACGTGCTGGTGGGCTATTTCTTCTCCCTGAGATTCAGTCTGACTCATGTCCTGTGCCCTACACTTGGATATATTAACAGCATTCTTTTCCATTTCATGTCTGTTAGTATTAACTCGATTTTGTATATACCAAGTCTTATGCAAGTAGATGTTGAAAAATACACAATTCCTAATTGCTCAGTTGTTTGCTCATTCTTTCAACAAATACTCGTCTAGCAGATATCATGTGTCTGGCACCATGCTAATCTCCAGGAAAAAAGCAGCAGGGTAGGTGGGGAAATGACAGCTTGAGCTAAAAGCTGGACATATTGAGAAGTGTTTTGGAGACAGAGCCAGGGCCTTGGGTGGCGGATGGGATGACCAAGTGTGTAACCAAGGGATACTCCTGTATTGTTGGTTTTAACAATTGGGTCATTGGTGGTGGCATTTTTATGTCTTGCAGAAGGCTAAAGGCTCTTCCTCAAGTGCCTAAAAGCCAATCTTTGTGTTTGTTTGTTTTTTGTTCTGATATTTAATGCAGTAGTTGAGGCAGTGCTCAGAATCAACTGGTATGGGTTTAACTTACTAAAAATACATTGCCTGTGGTCCACCCCAGTCTTGTTAAATCAACTTATTTGGATGGTGGGACCTAAGCATTTGTGTTTGAAAAAGATCCCCAGACTATTTTTTTGCATATCCCCAGTTCAAAAGAATACTGCTGAGAAGTGGCATTAAAACATATGCATTATGTGTTTGTGTGTGGGATGTGCATGTATGTCTGTATAATCCAACCATGATATTTTTTTTAATCTCACACTGAGTTCTCCAGACACCTACGTTTAATTCATCTCTGCCCAATCACCATCAGTCAGTGGCTGCTTAGAGAATGAAACCGATGTTAATATTGATCTGAACAGAGCATAGATAAGTAGATTCAAATGCTGAGTAAGAAAGACCATAGGTTCCAGCCTACGGCCATCAGACATCTTTAAATGAGTTTGAAATCTTGTATCTGTATCTTTTATTTTATTTTATTTTTTTGAGATGGAGTCTTGCTCTGTTGCTGGGGCTGGAGTTCAGTGGCTGGATCTCAGCTCACTGCAAGCTCCGCCTCCCGGGTTTACGCCATTCTCCTGCCTCAGCCTCCCAAGTAGCTGGGACCACAGGCGCCCGCCACCTCGCCCGGCTAGATTTTTGTATTTTTTTTTAGTAGAGACGGGGTGTCACCGTGTTAGCCAGGATGGTCTCGATCTCCTGACCTCGTGATCCGCCTGGCTTGGCCTCCCAAAGTGCTGGGATTACAGGCTTTAGCCACCGTGCCTGGCCTATCTTTTATATTTTTAAACTAGCAGCTGCCTTTCATTTGAATAAATAATTGAAAGTTGATGGCATTTGTTAATATAAAACTGCATGTGTTACATGTTCACACATGTGTAATCTTGAACATTTTTCAGCAGAAGCCTTCTGCTGTTTGGTACTATGGTTTTAGATATTATATGGTTTTCAAATGCCATCCTGCTTGAGGTTTGCAGTCAAATACAGTGATCATGAATACTCACGCCTACTTGCACGTTTGAAGTAGTCATGCCGGTATTGTCCATAGTAGCCACCACCCGGAATCCATGGAACAAACTCGAGTTTCTAAAACCGGATGGCACTTGGTACATCTGTCTGTTATTATATATTTCAACTAAATTAGGGTCAATAGCTAGTATGCATTAATATAAAGTAATAAGACAAATGGGTATTTGCTGCACAGGCAGTTAGAAGCAATATTGAAAAGACTGATTTTATGCTTTTGACATAGCCCAAATTGCAGTGTGACACGACTGTCCAGAGTGGCCCATCCTGTGGAAATGTCTTTTTCAGGCCCCTCAAAGGCCAAATCCCACCCACCTGTGAGAAGAGGAAATATTTAGGACCACATGCACAGACACAAGAAGAGGTCTGTCCCCCCCCAGACTCCTGTACACTGGCAGTCTGATACGATCTATCTTTTGAATACGCCATCCAAACCAACTATGAATGAAATCAATTTAACCAAAATCAATGCTCTTTTGTAGAGCTGCTCAGACTCTAAGTGGAAATGAAACCTTTGAAGCTGCCCTCTCGGTAAATGCGGCACTTACGGAGCTTTTGATGGCAGCAGGAGCTTGCAGATCTTCCTCTGTCCAGCATCGCGCCTTCATTCCAGAAGCTGGAGAGTAACTAGGGAATGAGCAGAAAAGGAATACATTACGGGTTTTGTTTTTTTACACAATATTTCCTTATCTTAATTTCTACCCAAGATAGCATGTTTTCTTGTTCCCCACCTTCCCCCAAGTTCTGGTCCCCATTCGTCAGAAACCATGCCCTATCCGTACATGAAGACATGGCTGAGAGGTCATGAAAGGCTCCCTTAAGAAGAGGAGTTGGGGGACTCCAGCTGTCTTCTGTTTATTGAAGGAGAATGGCTCTCTGTTTTCTGCCGTAACCAAACTCCAGGGCTGATAAGACCACATCCTCAGCCCTTAGCCAGCTGGGTGCTGCTGTTACTGTATTCTGCGTATTGAGCAGACTTGTGGACCCATAAAACAATTTCCTTCACAGACTTTACATCCAGCAGAGACGTTGGTATGGGGAAAAAGGAGAGATGACACAGAGCCAGGAAAACCATCCAATTCTAAATTGTGGGGTGACCCATCCTGTTTATTTATACATTGGCAAAGTTGATTGATTGGGATGTTTCCAGAGAAGAGCATAATTTTTAAGAGTTTTCATTTTAAGTTATAAAATGCATACTTTAAAAGGATGATAGCTTTCCAGGATTGGCGAAAATTCATTAACTTTCTTTTAAATTTATGGAAGGGGAGGTGGTGATAAGAGCTAACAGTTATTAGATGTTTATGCTGTTTTGAACACTCTGATACTTGCTTCATTTAATTTATCTCATTTAATTACAACAAGAACCTCTGAGTTAGGTAGGTTACTACTCTTATTTTACGTGTGAGGAATAGATACTCAGAGGAGAAAACTTCTCAAAGGCCTCACACAGGATAAGTGGCACACAGGATTAGGACCCAGAACCAGTTTCACCAGCCTGACTTGAGTTCCATGGGATCCAGAAAAAATAACTGTGATTGAATAGGAGAGAGTGTGGGTAAGGACGAAGAACAGGCAAGGAAGGAAATAGTACAAATTCTCTCTTTAAACAGATTGTCTTTTCATTCAATTAACCAACTGTTGATCAAATTAGAAAAATTAAGTGTGTCATTCAATGAATCCCGGTATGTATTAGGGAAAATAAAATTTGTCTAGTTTCAAAGACATCTAAAATCATGGTGAAATGAGAACAGAACTAGAGAGGAAGGCATTGCTTAGTGACAAGAATGGAAATGGCTTCACCATTGGCATCCATCAGAGTCAAGGACAAAGCAGAGTCAAATCCAGTTTCTACAAGGCATTTCCTGGAAAACTGTGAAGGGTTTAAAAGTGTGGTCCCACACCAACCTGATGCAGATGCCTTGGAAATTCCAAAAAATTCTGTTTTCTCTGAACTACTCAAATAAATTAGGCCAAAGACTTGTCAGTAGCCAGGAGCCACAGGATCCTTTTGTTCCAGTGTTTCCTCCAGGGCGACCCTAGGATGCCAGCTATAAGCCTGAGCTCTCCTAGGCTGGTTCTACTGTGACACTGGCATCTCTGTGTGCCTTGCTGTGTCCCTCTCTTTTGAACTCACTGGATGAGTTAACACTCAGCCAGTTAAGGCTTAGGCAGGCTCAGACTTACAGCCATAGAAGATGTGGCAGAGGAAGGCCAAAAGGTGAGAAAGCAAAACAAGATTTTTATTTTTTATGTTTTGCCTAGGTGATTAGAGGATCCAGAAGTGTTGGAATTGATGCTGGTGATGTTTTAATTTATGGGTATTCTTCCTTTCTGGAAGATCACAGCAGGGTTGCCACTATGCAACAAATCCCAAGCCATTCTGAGAAAAGAATTTGCAGCCTGTCAGGACCTCAGAAGAAGCCTCTTACTGTCTCATAAGGGAGGGTTAAGGGACAGCTGGGTGGCCTGTGAACTGTGCTGTGTGTGGTCAGTTCAGAGGCAGTACTGGTGAGAAATGATGCTCTGATTTTTCATTCACTTTTTCCATCTCATCTGGGTGTACAACTTGACTGGGTTGCTTGAATGTCTTGACTTGTCAACATGATGTGTCATGAATATTTTTTTAAAGGCACCAAAAGAACAGACTCTTTCTGATTGGTGTGCTAGGTGAAAATGAAATTAAAAAAAAAATCCTATCATCTTAGACCAGTAAAATCACTGAGGCTGCACGCAAAACAAGTGTGAATATCCACATCAAAATCAGCTGCATGGCCTCATGATTTATTTTATTTTTATTTTTATTTTTTGAGACAGAGTCGCCCTCTGTCACCCAGGCTGGAGTGCAGTGGTGTGATCTTGGCTCATTGCAACCTCTACCTCCCAGGTTCAAGAAATTCTCCTGCCTCCGCCTCCTGAGTAACTGGGACTACAGGTGCCCTCGGCTAGTTTTTGTATTTTTAGTTGAGATGGGGTTTCACCATGTTGGCCAGGCTGCTCTCAAACTCCTAACTTCAAGTAATCTGCCCACCTTGGTCTCCCAAAGTGCTGAGATTACAGGTGTGAACCACTGCTTCCAGCCCCTCATGAATTTTTAGGCATAGAGAATGGAGCCAGTAACAGATGTAGCTGTGCTCATTACCACACTAAATGCGACAGGGTGAACTAGGAGATATCGTCAAAGAAAAACCATAGCTGGATAGTAGTTAATGGGGTAAAAACAGATTTTATTAAGGACTCTCACAATAGGGAAAAAGATCTAGGGTAGAATTGGCTCAATTCCAAATATATCCTGGCAAATGGGAATTTATATGCAAGAAACAGGGTGGGAGTCAGTGGATGGAAAGTTACTAAGAGGAAACAGCAGGGGTCATGGAGATTCTAACTAAACAGACCAAATGAGATTCTTGCTGAAGACAGGCCAGGAGGACCAAACATCATCTGGGGGATGGTGCAGGAGGTGGGGCCTGATCCGATATCCAGGATGATGAGGTATAAAGGGTGAGGAGTTCTTGGTAAACTGACATTGCAGGGTTGGTTTCTGAAGCTATATTTTATAAGGAAGTGCACAGACTGATATAGCAGAGAATCTAGAAGCCAAACTAACATTTAGCCAAAAAAATAATCTTTGCTAACCCAGACATGTGTATGTTCTGATCAACAATCTGATCCTCATGAAAGAGCCAGCCCGAAGCATGTATGGTGAGTGCAGAAGTGCTGGCCACAGTGCCAACGGGTCATCACAGATGGTGAGTGCAGAAGTGCTGGCCACAGTGCCAACAGGGCATCACAGAGGCAGGTTGCTTCCCTGGGTTTTTGTCTCTTGGCAAATAACCCAACCTCTCTGTGCTTTTGTTTCCTCATCTGCGATCTGGAAATCATAATCATTAGATCTACCTCCTAGGGTAGTTCTGAGGCATAAATGCTTATGAAGTGCTTTGACGTGGGCCTAATAATAGGCAAGCAATTGAACAGTATTTATCATTACAGCAAAAAGTTTTGTAGAACTGTCTATCACCATGAGCTTACAATTTTAGGCTAATGTGCTACCACTGGTGGCACACTTAGGTAGAGGTCACACGAGAAAAGTTTAAGAAACTGAGTTTGGATGTTCTGCTAGTAAGCTAGAAGCTACCTGACATGCTGTTTGTTGCTAAACTGCCTCATCTGGTTTTAAGTTTACATGTGGAGCGAGATCAGGTAGAACCAATAGGTGGCGATACAATAGCATCCTCAGTAAATACCCGATAAACACACGACGAATACTGTCACATGATATGCACTTCCACCTCCATTGCAACTACTACGAGGATGACTTCTGCTAATAAAAGCAGAGCTAAAAGTATCTTGCCTCTCAGCAAGTGGGCCCCAGGAAAAGGAAACAAAAAACAATGTCTTGCTTTGATTCAAAGATCACTTGTAAGTTTGCGCAAAGAGTGTTTTAAAATAAGTCAAAGTTTACACATTTTATAGATCAGGAAAGGGGATAAATGTATTGGATTTTATTTATTCTGTGATAGATACGTTTTCAAATTTTGAAACATTCCTGATAATTGTAATATGTGTTTGATAGCACATTTCAGGTCATCAGAAGTATTTTTTTCTTTCTTAGAGGATCATAGAATAATGACGATATAGTCTATAAACAATTACATTTTATTTTACTTTATGTATTTTTTATTTTTTGAGATAGCATCTCACTTTGTCACCCAAGCTGGAGTTCAGTGGTGTGATCTTGGCTCACTGCAAACTGCCTCCTGGGTTCAGGTGATTCTTGTGCCTCAGCCTCTTGAGTAGCTGGGACTACAGGCATTCACCACCATACCCAGCTAATTTTTGTATTTTTGGTAGAGACGGGGTTTTACCATGTTGGCCAGGCTGCTCTCAAACTTCCGACTTTAGGTGATCCGCCCACCTTGGCCTCCCAAAGTGCTGGGATTACAGGTGTGAGCCACCGTGCCCAGCCTAATAGTTACATGTTAGTTTCAATGAAATGTAATCATGGAACTGAGTTTGGGAAAAATAGCCATTAAATATTGAAAACATGTTTATGTGGGGCTTAGCAATGAAGTCATAATTTTTTTAATGCATCATATTTTACTAGTGCTGAATATCTCCACACATATAACACACATGCAGATACTTATACCATATTGTATATCCATACATATTAACACAAACAAAACCAAAAAGCTGGATGTTTAAGACCGGGGTTAAGAGTCATAAACATAGTTTCTAATTCCTATTTTATTTTATTTTACTTTCAGTTCTGGAATACATGCACAGAACGTGCAGGTTTGTTACATAGATATACATGTGCCATGGTAGTTTTCTGCACCCATCAACCCCTCATCCAGGTTTTAAGCCCCACATGCTTTAGGTATTTGTCCTAATGCTCTCCCTCCCCTCGCCCCCAACCCCCCGACAGGCCCCGCTGTGTGATGTTCCCCTCCCTGTGTCCATGTGTTCTCATTGTTCAACTCCCACTTATGAGTGAGGACATGTGGTATCTGGTTCTAATTCCTATTTTATTACCCTGGGAACGGAATAAAAAGGGGCTGATGCCTACATTCTTCCTGTGAATAGATTGTTCCTGCTTGGTTCTTTGTATGGGTGAGAACATCCTTGTTTCTTCTCCAACTTTATCTCTTACCATTCTCCTCCCCTTCTGCTTCAGCCACCTTAGTCTTGTTCCTATTTGAGCATACAGAATGTGCCCTGGCCTTACAAGCCTGACTCTGGACTCCTCTTCCTGGAATGTTCCTCTCCAGATACTCACTTTTTCACTGTCTACCTGTAATTCCTACCATGCCTCCTTACCCTCCTACTAATTTTTTCTCATTTAGCATTTCTTACTATGTGGAGATGAAACGACGTTGCTCATCTGTCTTGCCTATTCAATGAGGGCTCAACAGAGGCAAGAAATCTCAAATGTGTTGTTCTCACTGCTGCACCCTGAAACCTTGAGTAGTTCACTGATGACAAAGGTATTGATTTTGTGGCTATATATAATATAGAGCAAGGTGAAGAGGGACGTGAAAATTTTTTTTCCCTGGGATGGAGTTTTGCTCTTGTCTCCCAGGCTGGAGGGTGGTGGCATGATCTTGGCTCACTGCAACTTCTGCCTCCCGGGTTCAAGCAATTCTTGTGCCTCAGCCTCCCAAGTAGCTGGGGCTACAAGCATGTGCCACTATGCCTGGCTTGTTTTGTATTTTTAGTAGAGACAGGGTTTCACCATATTGGCCAAGCTGATCTTGAACTCTTGACAAGTGATCCACCTGCCTTGGCCTCCCAAAGTGCTGCAATTATAGGTGTGAGCCACCACACCCAACCTGAAATGATTTTAATGTGTTTATTCTAGCAATGGCCTCATATGTGAATTTCATCTTGAGGTGACTTTGGAAAGAAAGAGATTTCCTAGTTTAGTGTTAGTGGTGGTTTGCCTAAGTGTCAATTCAACCTATAGACCAGTGTTTCCACCCCAGAAATAAAGAGTCCTTTCAGTGGTCAAGGCTATTTTATAAGCAAATGAGTTTGCGGCACTCAGGTTAATACAATATCACAAGAATAATATGCCCAATTAAATTTTATTGTCATTAGATTCCACTTTAAAAACTGCACGTGCTTTAAATTTTCATATTTTACAAAAGGAAAAGTAGATGCATGGCTTTTCTAGACCTGTCTGAGAGCCTCATTTTTAAGGTTAAAAAAATACTAAGTTCCAGAGAAAGGCATAATAAGAGACATGCAGCTAATTCAATGAATTTGCAAAGCTCCTCATTTTACCTTATTTAGCTAGGTTTTATGTGGTTCAGTTTTTAATTCCACCCAATACACATGGTTTCTCTTCAAACACACACGCACACACACATACACACACACACACACACACACTGAGGTGTGGTTTTCAAGGTCCTATCATGTTTAGCAAATATTTCAGATGAAACGATATGTTCATCTGTTACGCTGATTGCCAAGATTACAGCACGACAACAAACATTATTTGGGGGATAGAAGCTAAAATTACAGCCCACTTTCTCTGCCGTCTGCAGTGATGAACAGATGCACGTTAATTTTTTGCGGCAATGTCCATTGCTTGGGAGCTGTGGGCTCATAGAGCCTTAGCGTCGTGGCCAGGCATTGCCTGATGGCTCTGTGGTGGAGACCGTTGAGTCGGGGGCTCCTGATAAAGTCACACACCAGGACCTCTTCCTAGGAAGGCTGCAGCAATACGTGTGTAGGGAAGATGTGACTATGGTAGGAAATGGTGGCAGCACGGACTGTGTTTTTCTTTTCTTTTTTTTCCTTATTGTGGAAAGCAGCATGGAAAACATAGCAGAGGAAGGTTTTGGCTGTAGAGACGAATAGTGTGCAGAAGCCAATCCACGGTTCCTGGGCAAAAAAATATCCACAGAAATTTCAAGGTTTTCGTATAAGCACATGTAGAAAGGGAGAAGTGTTTACGATTGGTCCCAAGTTTCAACTGTCTAATTTTGACATGAAGTTTAGGAGGATGTTTAGAAGGTTCTATAGTATATCAAATTTAATTAGTTTTTAAAATATGAGCTAGTTTCTTATAATGTCTGAAATTGTATTCTTATAGCAAATAAACAATGGACTTCCTCACACTGATGTTCTCTGTACTATTATATTAGTTTTCTATCATTGCTGTCACAAATCAACACAAACTGAGTGACTAAAAACAACACAAATGTGTTCTGTTACAGTTTTGTAGCACCAAAGTCTGACTCAGGTCTCCCTGGGCTAAAATCAGGGTGTCATTAGGATGGTTTGTATTTCCAGAACTCTAGGAGAAGATCCATGTCCTTGTCTTTGCAGCTTCTAAAGACCACCTGCATTCCTTGGCTCCTGGCCTCTTCTCTCATATCCAAAGCCAGTATTATAGCATTTCTTGGGTCCCGCTTCAGGTGTCACATTGCTTCCTTGACCACAGCTTGGAAACATTCCAAGATGCTGTTAAAAACCCTTGTGAATAAATGGGACTCCTGGAATAATCCAGCATAATCTTTCCATCACAAAGTCTTTCATTTAATTGCATCTGCAAAAATCCCTTTTGCCATGTAAAGTAATGCGTTCACAGGTTCTCGGAAGTGAGGCACATTATTCCACCTCCCAAAACTGTATAAGACCGAAATGGAGTTGAGTGAAATGTGCCTCTATGATTTGGAGTCTATTTGTTTGTGAACAGTCAGTGTTTAAAGGTAACACCTTTGGAGTCAGGCACATTTCAGTTCAAAACCTGAATATGTCATTCATTCATTTATCAAATACATATTGACTGAATGCCTATTATGTGCTAAGCTTTGTTCTGATCACTGGAAATATTACAGTGAATAAGACAAATTTGCTGCTCCATGCATCTTTTTGGCGATGGGGATGAGACAGCATATAAATAAAGAAATATATCATGTATTATCAGATAGTGATAAATACCATAAAGATAAATGGTAGTGCAGGCTTATGCTGTCCATGCACAGAAGTCACTATGTCACTCTAGCTATGTGTATAATCACTCATTCATTTATTGATTCATTTATGTCACCATCAAACTTGTCTTTGAGACACTTATGGGGAATAGGACATTATAAAAGCATTTTAATATACTGCTTATCCTGTAATCATCAGTATAAATCTATGAGATTTTTTTCTGCAACTTTGAGAATAAGAAAACTGAGGCTTAAAGAAGTTAAAGGGCTGTTTATACTACTTTTTCTCATGTGGCAGGCAATTAAGTGACCAGAGTTTTAGAATGTCATTTAACTTGAACTTTAAAAAAAAAAACTATCTTTATTTTTTACCTAAGCAGGTGGTGACCCCCTTGCAAGCAGTAGAAGGGAAAGTAAAGCTTGGGTGGGGGCTTCAAGCCCTTTAGTCTTCAATCCTGAGACAATACACTTTCTTTGAGCTTCCACTAATTTTCTTTTGATCATTATGGGACTATTCTATCTTTGATCAATCATTTAAATCTGTGTTTACACAGGCTGAGCAAAGGGAAGAGTTAGACAATTACCCGTGCCTTGGAACTAATTTAAACAGCCTATTCAGGGCTACGGCTCATCTTCTATGATTTCATTCTCTCTGCTCAGATACAGATGCTGAGTACACACAGCCTGGGTGAAATGAAGGAGAGGAGCAAGATCAGAGGATCCGTGCAAAACAAGAGTCTCACAATGTGCTGTTTTGTTGTTGCTGTGGATGATGTCTTTTGCGGTAGCGGTGATGGTGGATATTGTTGTTGCTGTGGATGATGTCTTTTGTGGTAGCGGTGATGGTGGATATTGTTGTTGCTGTGGATGATGTCTTTTGTGGTAGCGGTGATGGTGGATATTGTTGTTGCTGTGGATGATGTCTTTTGCGGTAGCGGTGATGATGGATATTGTTGCTGTGGATGATGTCTTTTGCGGTAGCGGTGATGGTGGATGGTGGATATTGTTGTTGCTGTGGATGATGTCTTTTGCGGCAGCGGTGATGGTGGATATTGTTGTTGCTGTGGATGATGTCTTTTGTGGTAGCGGTGATGGTGGATATTGTTGTTGCTGTGGATGATGTCTTTTGCGGTAGCGGTGATGGTGGATATTGTTGCTGTGGATGATGTCTTTTGCGGTAGCGGTGATGGTGGATGGTGGATATTGTTGTTGCTGTGGATGATGTCTTTTGCGGCAGCGGTGATGGTGGATATTGTTGTTGCTGTGGATGATGTCTTTTGCAGTAGCGGTGATGGTGGATATTGTTGTTGCTGTGGATGATGTCTTTTGCAGTAGCGGTGATGGTGGATATTCTTTCTTTTGGGGGGATGCGTATTTGTTTCTTTTGGTTGATTAGAGGAACTTCACTGGCTGTGTACATTTATCACTTGAATACATTTGTCATAAAATATTTGGAGAGAATTCGGATATAAATGAATTCTCAATCTCTACAGAGGAAAAGTATTGAGCAGATGAGCCTCCAATTGACTGTTGTCTTTAACATCTATTTGATTATGTATATATTTTACGTTTAAACGGTGACTATTTTTTCCTTGCTTTCCTGGACGGAGGTGGATTTGCCAGCTTAGCTCGACATGAGCACTGGAACGCACTCTGTGGCGGAGTGAACGAAGCCTCTGCAGTGAATGGTGGGCCTCTGCGTCAAGTCCGTTCCATATCTCCCCTACGCTAGCTGTGGCCCCAGCTCTTGGTGGAGAAGCACTGTGACACTCCATCACAAATGCCCAGTGTAACACTGTCCTCATAGCTTGTCTCTTTGTGTCCATTCCTGAATGTCTACTTTAATAATTTCTCTACGCCCCACTTTCCCCAAACCTTGGCCTTGGCTTTGACTTGTTCTCAGACAATGGACTCCGGCCCATGGTGTGGGCCCTTCTATCTGCTGCTAGGCCACATGCACTCTTGTGGGTTGCCAGCCTGCCCCATTTCATCTTAGCCTCCTAAATTCCTTGAAATTTCTCTTTCTTGGTCCCTCTGAATCATACATTTTTTAGAACACTACGTCCTGTCTTCCTACTTAGAGTTCATTTCTTCTCCTACAGCTGGGTTTGACCCAAACACCCCATCCCATCGTACCTGAGCTTCTGTTTGAACACCAGCTGAGCATTTTGCTTTTAGAATACTAAGACCTCACCACTAATGATGCAGTTTTGATGCCTAAAATCACTAGAAAGTCTGGGCCAAATTCTCAGTGCTTTCAACAAACTGGAGGAAAAGCCGCATGTTGCATAACAAGAAGAATAAGTGTGTTCTGCATCTCTTCTTTTGCACTCACATCTTTTGCCCTCCTAATAAACCACCACTCTTCCCCAATTTCTACCCCTAGAAGAGCTTCAAGGAAACTGCCAGTAAACATGAAGATAATGAATTAGAAATCCAAAGCAATGCTTTAAGATGGTGTTTTTCCCTGAAGTGTTAGCATGAGAAAATAAAACTGAAAGGTGGGGAGGGGAGTACCTCACCCAACAGTGATGAAACAGGATTCTGAGCACAATATCCTACTAAATGACACACATAAGGAGTTGGAGCTTTGTAATACCTTTTATATTGTTGTCTGCCATCTGGTTGGCAATTGTTAAGCCTAAAACATTCAGGTAAGCTCTATTTTCTCAAATAGTGCAATGTTATGGGGATTTCAGCAGCCACTCATCTTTTAAAATATCATTATATTTCACTGTTTTCCAGAACAAAGCAAACTCTGTTAGCAGAATGTTTGCATAGCACACAGTGTTACCTGGAAGTGCTGGGAAGCACAAGGCAGGAACTCCACACTGTGTGAGGACTTGTAGGTGAGAGTGAGATGTTCTGTTTTCTATTTGAGCCAGGATTTCAGGCGAGGATTCTCATTTAAGGTGGGTTGACTCATTCCACCTGAACCCTGGGTGGGAACCGTCCTCCCAGGGAGGAGTAGTGCTTGGGCATTCAGCAATAACTGTGAAAGGGGACTGAAGTGAGCTACTCTTTGTTCTGGAAAAGACCTGCTGGGAAAGTACAAAGCCCAGAAAAGCTTTTTTCACTTAAAAAAAAAAAATAAGACTGTTGATGGTTTTACCATTCTCTAAGAAATGATGAGGGGAATAGATACCACCTGACCTTATACCATAAAGCATAACTTGCTTTGAGGTATCCATTCTGCCAATTACCTAAATTTTTAAACTATGGGAAATGCCTTTTAAATAAAACCTGAGATTCAAGCATCATGAGCTGAGCTGACAGGCTGAAATATATATAGAGAAAGACTGAAACTTCCATATAATCCCCACATCCAAGGAGATAGATTCATTTCTTCATTGATTTGTGCATGCAAACATATGTTCAGTACATGTTTATGGGCCCATGTCATTTGCCAGCCAAATAGTAAGTTGTGACACCACAAAAATGAATAAGCCATACCCCCTTTTCCACAAAAGTTTGTGAAATCAGATTTGTGTGAACAAGGGTTAAATTTCAGTTTCACCCTCCAGACTCCTTTCTCTTCATCATTTAGGTTCTTTCTCTATGATTTTATCCATCTTCGTGTCTCTAACGAATTTCTAGATGCTGACTACTTCACAATTTATATTTCCAATTTACATCTCTCTCTTGTACTCTAGACACATTTATCAAACGGCCTCATTTGCATGTCCATCTGGATGTCCCAGAAGCACCTCAAACTCAGCATGTCCCAAAATGAAGTCCTCGTTGCCCTTCAGGCATTGCACTCCCACCTGACTTCCCCCTACCAATAGACATCACTCACCCTTGGGTCAGTCAGTGCTCAACATCTCATCTATCACTGCTCTTACAGATTCTGCTACCCTGTCCTCTACCCATCTCCAGTTCCACTGTCTACAAGTTTGCTTCACCTTTATTCTGAAAAGCATTGAGGGGTCCCATATACTTTTCCTCCAGTTTCTCCTCATGTCAACATTCTATATAGCCATAGAATAAGTATCAAAACTAAGAAATTAACCTTGGCACAATCCTGTTAACTAATCTACAGAACATATGAGAATGTTGACCATTTCCCCCATAAATGCCATTTTCAGTTCTGTTTTCTGTCCCAAGATTCAATCCAGGATCCCACATTGCATTTAATTGTTATCTCTTCTTCTGTATTTAGTATTCTCCAATCTGTGACGGATTTTTAGTCTTTGCTTGTCTTTTGTGACCTTGACACTTTCCAAGAGTACTGGTTCATTGCTTTGTACAATATTCCACAATTTGGATTTAACTGATATTTTCTCATGACTATTATGAGATTTTGAATTATTGGGAAGGATACCAAAGAGATCTCGTGCCCTTCACAGTTCGTGACAGCAGCTCGTATATGAGATTGACATGTGTTCCTTACTGGTAATGTTGCCCCTGATCCCTTGGTGAATGTAGTATCTGCCAGAATTCTTCATTGCACAGTTACTTTATTCCCTTTGTAAATATTTGTGGGGAGCAACATATCTTGTTTCTGCTTAAACTTCTTCCTATGTTTTTCAAGTATTCATCAGTGGTTCTTGTCTGAAGCAATCATTACTGTAAACTTCTAATGGTGCTTTTCTGTTTCCCCCATTCTTTCTATGTTTGTTAATTGGAATCCTTCTTCAAGGAAGAATGGTCTACTCCTCCATTTGTTTAAGGATTCATTTATTTGTTTATATCAATGTGAACTCATGGCTGTTATTTTAATCTTTGTTATTTTTTCACTTTTCAAGTTGCTCCAATTTTAGTTATTGTGAACTCTCTGAAGTTGGCTCTTTGGTGTTTTAATGTCACACATCTCTCTTTTTGTTCTCTGTATTGATTAATGGTATTTTTTTTTTGTATTGATGAATGGTATTTAGAAACCAAGATCTTGGTGCTGGGTGTGCTCATTGTTACTGTGGGTTAACTGCATCTAGTTTCTCTGAGTGAATGGGGCTGGGAAATGAAAGGATGTATACTAACTGATAACATAAGCACAGCTATACCTATCCATTGTTCTACCTTTCCATATATCTGCAGTATATTTTTAAATCCCATGAGTCCATATTGACAGCTTTGACTCTACTCAACACCACAAGGTTTATTCTAGTCTCCTCTCCTTTTCTTATTTGAAGCCTCTTTCTCCAGGTGAGAATTCTGGCATTCATTATCTGTAATTTCTTTCTTTATTTAACCTTAATATGCAAGTTAAGTTGTTTCATGCTTGTGTAATCCCTAATCCTGTAAGGAAAAAAAAAAAACTAAAGTACAATGTTGGTGTATAGTTGTTTTTGTTTTTCTTCCTATAATAGCCTATGGTATAAACTAAGACTTCTTTATTTCTCTGCTGGTTAAACCACTGAAAACAGGTATTGCTGGTGATTTTTGTTCACCTTGGATACATTTTTCATATGGTAGTCAGATTTATTCACTTAAAATAAAAATCAGATTCTGTTGCTCTACTGCTTAATATTCTCCATATCTCCCTTGAGCCCATAAGACAAAGGCTCAAGTGTTTGGTATTGCATATAAAGTTCTTCCCAGTCTGGCTCTTACCTCATCTTTTCCTTGTTAGATTTCTAGCTCTTACACTAAACATGATTCAGAACTCCATATATGTTCATTGACTGAAAAAAAGATACACAACTTTTGATTAATAAAAATACTCTGAGAGTAGTAAGTCAGTGATAACTTGCTTGGGAGGTAAAAAAAAAAAAAAAAAAAAAAGAAGTTTTTAAACTTGGAAACAAGAGAAAACATAAATGAGACTGGTTTCTTGTCTACTGAGAAGGTCGTCTTTGTTGGCCTTCCTAGCCCCTGTGAATGCGGCACAGTTAATGTTGCAGATGCTGGAATCAAAACGCACCTCGGTTCAATCCCAGCTTGCTACTTGATAAGAACAACTAAAACCTAAGTTGCTGCTGTTGCCCTTGCCCCAGTCTCCTTCCCTGGGTTGGGTCTGATATGGAGGATCAGAACAGCTGATGTTTTACCAAAGTCAGGAAGGATAACAGTGCATTCATCATGGGCATGTGAACAGCCAAAAGAAAAGGAAAGGGCAAGTGCAGTGCCAGAAAAATAAATCTTGTCTACATCAGTCTTTTCCCTGGGTACTCTTTTATATGTGTATTATGTATACTGTAAAATGTTTATAAGTTTTTGTAATATAATACAGCAGAAAGGACATAGAAATCAAAACTAGAGATTCATTCTGCTTTTGGCCACATGCGTGACAAGCTACGTAACCCCTATCATGCCATTTCATCTTCTTGAGACTTAGATTCCTCCTGTCTAAAAACTAGGGAGTTGAATTTGATCTTTTGTGCCACTTCCTTCTCTTTGCTTCTCATTTTCCCTAGCTTTGATTACCACCTGTGTTGCTGCCTCTGCCATTGATTTACTTTTACTTTTACTTTTGAAATGGACATATAAATGCTGTGAGATGCTATGCCTCTGAAATTCAATGAGGGAAGAAGGGGAGGAACAGTGGAGGGAGGTAGGGGAGAGCAGAGGTGACATGACCCTCCAGCTTCAAGTCTGTATCATTACAAGTTATTGAATGTTTCTTAAAGATGTCATAACTTATCCACTACGTTCATGATACAGGGTTATCTACTAACCACACAGATACTGCCCTGAAGTTGATCAGGCAATTTTCAATTGTATGGTACCTATTACATGGCCAGCTGAATGCGTCTTGGTTAAGGATGCAACCAGAAGAAGAAATAGAATCAGATTCTGGCATGGAAAATTTTTTCTAGGCATGAAGCGTAGCTCTTATGTCAGGCAAATTATGAACCACATCAATTTGTAGAATGTCTTTCCCTGTGCTATTTCAAAACTGGGTCCACACTTTCAACCCCTTCATCATTTAAGTGAACTCTTAGAAGGTGAGATGGACTACATTTCCTCCTTGAGAGCTGTTTTCACATTTTATCAGATTTTAGTACAGTTATATAACATTTTCAGTTTTGTCATTGTGTATCACAGTACAACTTTTGCAGAATATGGAGACTACAGCTCACATGTATATACTGCTGTCTCTGCTAAGTTGCCCCATATGTTCAAAACTCATATTTTATAGCTATTCCAAGACAAGAGATTTTCCTTTGTAAATCAAAAACAATGTCAATTTTAGACTGACCACATCAAATCATCATTCAAAATTAAGCACCATAGTCTTCTTAAAAGTGTATTTAGTTATGACATTGTTGTTGTCTTTTATATTTTGCATTGCTTCTGTCTCATTTAATCCACAAATCTTCTGAATTACTTTGTTGTGGTATTTTGCTGTGTCGTTATGGTATTTCCAGAGTACTCAGAAACACAGACACCTGTTTTGTTGACTTGTAATACAACCCGAAAACAGAAACACAGAGCTGGGCTGCACTCATGATTTCAGGACCAAGGGCAGTTCTTCTATAGGTCTTTCTACTGATGTATGCCAGTTAGGGCTGTGAATGGTTACACTACTGTGCTACCAATTCAGATGCATTGCAGTACTTAAGATAATAGAAAAATACTTCTAATGGTAATATACCTTAAATCACCTTTTCAGCTCTCAAAGGCTCTTAAGGCAAAGCACTGACGTTCTTTCAGTTGAAATAACAATGTGAAGGTCCTTATTATTTAAGACTTCTAAATAAGCCAGATTTACCAATGTCAAATTACTGGTGAGTCATTTGACCCCATATTTATTTCTAATTTCCACAAGCTGTTGGTAAGAGCTGCTGTAAATCAGGTTGCCATTGATCTTGGCTCCCACTTGTGTAATTCTAAGATGAACTGCCTATGATCAACAGAAAAAGACTACTGCTCAGAGGGAACGCCTGCAGAAGGAGGTCGCAGGATGCCCTGGGAACATGCATGGTTATTAATTATTCAGGCAAGAAGAGAGCAGATGCTGGTCTACATAAATAGGGTGGAGGGGAACCCTAATGTAAATCTATACATCAGGAAATATGAGAACGAAGGGTGGCAAAATTTGGTCTTAGAAAAAAGATTAGGGAAAATGATAAGCACGGTTGTAATAGGCAATCACTTAAAGCTATTGATTTAATTAAAAGTAACTACATATCCATGTGCAAGGCACTTAAATGATTCTCACAGTCAGACTTCCTATATTTTATGATATTTTTATTTGAGTTCTCTGTGTTCTTAGCTGAAGGGAAGGCTCTTTAACCTCCCACAGGGCTTTGTCTATTTCCACATTCAATGAAAATACTTGTGAGCCAGTCATCCTTTTCCAGTGTTGACATCCTCATGTTGTTGTGGTGGCCCTTGGAGAGGGGTACAGGGGGAAGCCCATGAGTCTGAAGAACCATATAATAATAAGTGTTCATTGCATCCCTCTAAGACAGTCACTGCGGCTGCTTTCTGTCTGCTATCTTATGTAATACTCACAACATCTCTGTGAGATAAATATTAAAAGAAAGTTTTTTTCTCTCCTTTGATAGGAATAGGAGAAAGAGATAGTGACTGTAATGGGGGAGAATGAAGTTAGGAATCAGACTCTGTTTATCACTCTCTGCATGAAAAGCTGCAGGGCAGGGGTGTTGCTTACTCCATCTGAGTTGCAGTTTTGAGACTGTAGTTCATATAGTTCATATCTTGGTGGAGGTAGGTCTCTTTACACTTAAGATAGAATTCAAGAAATTTGACTATACGCAAAATGTTGTGAATGAACTTTACTTTTCTATCAACTCAATTTCATAATTTGAAATTCATTTTTATGAGGAAAAATCCCTCAAAAGTATTTTTGAAAAGAAAGGGGTTAGGTGGTGGTTAAGGTATATGTGCCAAGATACTGAGCATTAGTTGTTTACTTTCCATGGCAACATTTGTGTCCCTTAATCAATTCTCCGGCTGTACTCAGGGATTTTTTAGGCTACCTTCTTTCATCTTGGCCCAGATGCTTGGGATATTCCATGTTTTCACACTTTTGCTTCAGGAAGGCATTGGGTTTGGGCGCAGGGGCTCATGCCTGTAATCTTAGCACTTTGGGAGGCTAAGGATCCGAGAAGGCATTGGCATAGAATGACTGAGCTCATGGTGGTATCCAAGCACGTTGTGGAGCTGAAGTCGCATCCTTTCTCCGGGCATTGCTTCTGCATCTGTAAAATGGAAGGCATAACAGGTCCCAGCTCATGGGAGTGTTGTGAAGTGCTTAGCATAGTGTCTACTGTTTACTGAGTTTATTCTGTCCTCCAGGCCTGTCAGGTCTTTGGTATTCTAAGAAGGAAAGGGGCCAAAAAGCTGAGTTCCACAAAGGTTATTTGTGATTATTCAGATACCTTGCTTCCCCTCTTATTGTTATCCTACAATTAAGGGGCTATATTATAGTGATTATAAGCTTCATGTCCCAACAGACGTTTGCTGTGTTTATGAGCCTCCTCATGCTAGAGCTGTCGGCTGTAGACGCTTACCTCCCTTGTGGATTCAGTCATGTAGTGCACTATATTCTCTTGTGCAAACATCTCTAAATTTCAAAGAGCCTTGTAAAATAGAAAGGACAGTACCCAAATTTATCAATTTTATCAGTTAAAACTTTGACACATAAACTTGACTTAGGAAGAGTAATTTTCACATCAAGTGTTCCAGTAGTTATGAAAGTTTAAATCTACAACTAAAAACATAGAATGATAGCAATAAAGTTTTCAGACTTCTGTTCTTTGCAGCATGGATAACACAGAGACACTTGCTGTATGTGCGTGATTTGTCCTAGGTGACCCTACTCTGCAACTTTTTTCTCTTCAACAGTGTCTTCCACCTTTTTTTGTTTCTACATACTTTCTGGAGTTCTCATCATCCCCACATTTCAAGCTGCTCTCTGATTATTAGCTTGTGCTAACTTGCAAATAACTGACATCAGTTTATCAATAACATACCCTCAGTAATAGGCCAAGGTCAATCTTAGAACACACATGGTAACATATTTTCTGCAAGTCTCATTCAACATCAGACCGGATTCAAATATCCATTGTGATACAAGTTATTAATAGAATCCAGGTGTTACCTGTTTTCTTGCTAGGCTTTCTGGCTCTATTATTTAGGGAAATGCTAATGAACCAACAGGCCAACTGCAATGAATAGCAGACTCAGCAATTAGCAATCATGAAACCTTCTAGTTTACCATTTGCATTCTGTCATGCAGTAGGTAGATGAAGGTAGAGAGCTTGTGATAAGGCACATTTTGTTAGAGTTTCTCTTCTCATGCAATGCGTATGATTGCCTCCTGGTAAGGAAATTGGATCTACATGCTTAAATACTTTTGAATTGCTGCTCTCCCCTTATGCCAACCTCCATTTCTGTGTCTTCATTGTCTTTCCTGTGCACCAGAGGGGCTCATATTTTCCCTCTTTTGCTCCAACTTCATTATCTAAAAACATACATCAGTGTATTTACTTTTGGGCTGCATTTTCTTTTCAGTTTTTTTCACTTATTTCACAATGCTTATTTATTTGCAAATATTTCATAACCACGATCAGCCTCAGTCATCCAATATTCAGGTATTTTGCTCAATAACTGTTATCCAAATACAATCAGTTCGTGAAGAGTGTTAGTCAATGGAAAATCTTGGCATTTTAGTATGTTGTCAAATTAATCATTCCTATGTTGATTTAGTTCAGTAGCATTAGAGAAAGGAACAGGTTTGTGTGATCTTTCTTAATTAAATTTATCTAAATGAATTTGCATTACTACATCACAATGTGTAACACCACATTGCTTTAACTTGTGAGAATCTCTTCTAATCAGCTCAATTCATAAGAATTTAGATTCAGAGGGTAGGTTGAAGTTTTCACATTACCCCGAGGAACAGAGAGGAATGAGTTCTAAGATATATGAGGTTTCAGAACTATTATAACATGTATTTTAAACCAAATGCAGCAGCTGGTGCTGAGGCAAAGGTGTTGTGTGGTGCCCCTTGCGTGTGCCATGTGAAATTTCTGTCCTATACTGTTACCCGAAGTCGCCTTGCCCACCGCCCACCTGCCCTTTGGATGCCAGTGTGAATCCTACGTGTGTTCACACACCAGGTCATGTTGCTTCTCTGTATGAAGCTGAATTAGTCCGTTCTCACTTTGCTATGAAGAAATACCCAAGGCTGGGTAATTTATAAAAAAAAAAAAGAGGTTTAATTGACTCACAGTTCCACATGGCAGGGAAGGCCTCAGGAAACTTACACTCATGGTGAAAGGCACCTCTTCACGGAGCCAGCAGAGAAAATGACAGATGCTTATAAAACCATCAGCTCTCCTGAGAACTCATTATCATGAGAACAGCATGGTGGCACTGCCCGTATGATTCAATTACATCCACCTCGTCCTGCCCTGGAAATGAGGGGATTATGGAGATTATAATTCAAGGTGAGATCTGGGTGGCGACACAGAGCCAAGCCATATCAGAAGCTTTTAGCAGTTATCTTAGCTGACAATGGACTCTTCCTTCTCCTAATTTTTCTGACACTTATAGTCAGAATCATGTAACTTAGCACAATAAAGTCTTGCATTGACCTTGGATTGATTAACATCTTCTTTGTCTTTCCAAGTTTTCACATCCCCAGCAAAATTATGTATGTAGACTAAATATTCTACTTTTTACATTTTCCTGTGCCTAGTATACAGTAATTCACATTCATGGATATTTGCAATTTGAGTCCATATAGTTTCTGACTATGGGTCCCAAAGATATCATTGGCTGAAATTATATTAACTTTTTGTTGTTGTTGTTGTTGTTGCTGTTGTTGTTGTTGAGACGGAGTCTCACTCTGTTGCCCGGGCTGGAGTGCAGTGGCCGGATCTCAGCTCACTGCAAGCTCCGCCTCCCGGGTTTATGCCATTCTCCTGCCTCAGCCTCCCGAGTAGCTGGGACTACAGGCGCCCGCCACCTCACCCGGCTAGTTTTTTGTATTTTTTTTAGTAGAGACGGGGTTTCACAGTGTTAGCCAGGATGGTCTCGATCTCCTGACCTCGTGATCCGCCTGTCTCGGCCTCCCAAAGTGCTGGGATTACAGGCTTGAGCCACCGCGCCCGGCCTATATTAACTTTTTAAAATGCCTCTTCGTACTATCTTGTATATGTTCAGTGTCGAAATTTAGTTGTTTTCTGATTGTTTCCCCGCCCTCCACACATAAATATGAACAAACGAGCAGACATTTACTCTTAAGGAGTCCAGTTACACTACCTAAGCTGCATGTCAAAGAATTATTTTAAATGAGACTTCCAGTTTCCCCCTCTGATTTTTTTCAAATAAGTTTACATAGACATTTCTTGTGAAATAAAGCCAAGAAAGACTTAAAACCACATTTACCTAAACATATGGAACATGTCCTCATACCTAACAAAAGCTCTCAGTGTTATCAATTAAAAAAATACAACCTGGAATTGAGATCTGTATTCATTTTGGAACAAACCTCAAATTAGTATTTTCATGGTGAGACCAAATTGAAAACCTCATCTTTAAGCAATAAATATCACTGAGCAGATTCTCTCTACTTCAGCCACCCAAAGTAATTCCTGTTTCCAAAATTTGTAGAAAAGCTTGTGAGCAAATTATTTCTAAAATGACAGACTCTTTTCTCTGTACTTCAAAAACTATATATTGCATGCCTACTCTAGGCATGGCATTGTGTTAATTGTACTATGGATGATGTAACAAAGACTAAAATACCATCCATATCTAGGGTGACTATATAGTTTGCCACCAAACTAGAACCGTTTTGAGAGTGAAAGGAGAGCTGTTAGAGTCCTGCTGGGCTAATGGGCATAAACAAAATTCTGCACGTGTAGCCACCCTGTACATCTGTGTCAGTTTCTTATGGCTACTCTAACAATGATCATAAACCTGGTGGTTTGAAACAACATAAATTTATTCTGTCACAGTTCTAGAGACCAGAAGTCCAAAATTAGTATCACTGAGCCAAAATCTCCATGTTCACTGGCTGTACTCCTGGAGACTCTCGGGAGCGGGAGCGTCCTTTTCTCCTCTCTTCCAGCTTCTGGTGGATGCCCACATGCCTTGGCTTGTGCCCACATCACTCCAGTCTCTGCCTCTGTGGTCACGTTGCCTCCTCCTCTTCTGTCTTTATGAAATCACGCTCCACCGTCCTCTTAGGGGACACTTGTGATGGTGTTCAGGGTTCACACAAATAATCCAGAGCAATATCTCCATTTCCATGTTAACTTAACCATAGTTGCAAAGACTTCTTCTCCTCATATAAAACGATGTTTACGAATTCCAGGGAAAAGACCTGATATCTTTAGAAGCTATTATTCTGCTCACCACACTATTCCCATCTTTTAAAATTAGACACCTCATCAGGAAGGATTGTGATTCGGTGACACAAGAGTGATATGGACAATATTGTGCTGTAGAAGAAACAAATCACTTGACCTTGAGGCAACCTTACCTTTAAAGAATAGGCAGAATTTGGAAAAATACAGAGGAATGCATTGCTGACAGGTACAGCACAAACAAAGGTTTGGAGGAGGGGCTAAGCAAGGATGTTTGGGGGGCAAAAAAGGAAAGGACCTTGCCTTGAAAACAGAGTTCATACAAGAGCAGCAGGGGAGAAGCGTGAACGTCAGTTTGGCATCAGGGGGCTGGTTTTTCCTCATTCCAAGATCTTCTCATTTTTCTACTTTATTTACCTGAAAACTCTCTTTCTCCTTAATCTCTTAGTCAGTTCATCTTTATACCTCCATGATCCTTCGTTTCTTTTCCCCTTTGATAATTTCTGATGCTCTGCTTCTGAACTCTTGCTAAGTTCTGCCACGGTGATTTCCCTTTCTCTGTATTGCTGTTCCTTCTCCTTTGCTTTGCAGCTCTTCTGCATTCAACTGTGAGCTCACTGAAAAAAAGGACCATGGTACATGCATCTTTGTGTCTCCAGAATTTAATTAGCACAGGAGTAATTTATAAGGGGTGAATGAATGGGTATGGAGATTTATACCAAGGACCCTGGGACTTCACTGAAGGTCTTTAATGATAGTGCTGGTGTTAGTGGTGGTGGTGGCGATGTTTAATTATTTTTCTAGGTCGGGATCCCTTCCTTCCTCCTCTTCCCATTCACCTGCGCTTCATCACAAGCAAAACAAATATGGAGCTCCTCAGGCACCATCCAGGTCATCCTAATAATTTCACCCCTTCATCTACTTAGAAGGAAATACTGAAATCCTCCCTAATAAAAAGCTAGGTACAGTATGTTCTTTCTGGAGATGTTCAGAGATGGTATAAATTATTTTCTTCTGTCAATTTCTGGTATGTTTGGTCTCACTTTCTCGTACATATTAACTCACTTTCTCTTGTTCTGCCTTTAGGCAATTGGGAAATACGTGATTGGGCACTTGTTCTTGATAACCCATGGATGGTATTGGTTTCTGGTTGCTGTAATGAAAGGAGACTTAAGTAGAAGAAATTAGGTGTCTGCACATTAATAATCAAGGTGATGTTCATAAGCTGCTTTGCCACGATTGACCTCAGTGTTTCAACCCCAGCAGCTTCCATTAAAGCCAGGGATTAACTATTAGTGCAGCACAGTGGAAGGAACCAGAAGAACAGTTCTTTGGGTCCCAGCAACAAATTAATTCTGAATGAAACCTCTGATTAATGGCTCCAGAGTTGCCTCTTTGTTTTGCATAATTAAGTGTCATGGAGTGTTCCAGTTAACAGCCTTGCCATCACCCAGGTAGAAACAGCCACCATTTATTTGACCAGCAGCGTCAGAAAGTGCTGGGTGGTGAATAAGAAGCATTTATGAGGGGATTAGGTATATTTGGGTCATAATTGAATAAGGCTATAATTACTTTTCAATAAAAAGCTGCAAATAGGATGATCCTATGATACTACACCAAGTCCTCTTTCATTTTTTTTTTTTTTCCTGCTGATCTGGGTCTAAGAATTCCATTCTCTAGTCAAATAATGGCCATAATACAGAGAAATTTGTAGTTACGCATGAAAGTTGACTGTTTCCTCTTTCTCCACCTCCAGCGCATAACTTGTTTTTTGACATTTATTACGGCCACTTTTGTTATCGCACAAGCAGTCTGATATGCAATGTAGATATCAAGTAAGCTTGAGACTCTTGTAGCTGCCTGAGAGGAAAGTCAAGGTTCATTGGAACTACTGGGAGACAACAAAGTGTCTAGTACGTTGTTGCTGGTGAGCAGGCCAGGAATCAACCGTTTGTCCATGTCAAGAGATGGAAACATGACCAAAAAATGGTTTTTTTGAGGTTTTTTTCCCCTGTGGAATGACATTTCTGTGACACAGTTATTCCTCTGACCAGGATCATTTTGATGTTAAGGCAGAGAGACCAAGAGGAGCCATTGTAGGGATGGCATCCTCTGTTCTAGTCAAGTTTTCCTTGGGCCAATATAATTTTTTTTTAAAATGGATAATAGCAACTACTTGTACGGAGTTTTCTACATGCCAGGTACTTTTCTATGCTCTTTACTTGTATCCATTTATTTAATGAAGAATTTGCTCCAAATATTTGATGACTTTTACCATTTTCTGTCTTTCTTCCTTATTTTTACCATCTCTCTCTTCCTTATTTATTTCCTCTCTGCTCCTTCCTCCTGCTCTCCCTCCCTATCTTTCTTCTTGGCTATCTTTATACTGTGTCTGAGATTTGATCAAGAGAGCCAGAGAAAGCAATATGAAACCTGAGGAACACAACTCAAGCCCTGGAACTACCACTAGACATGAGTGTGATTTTGAGCAAGCTGATTAATCAAAGTGGGTCCTATGTTACTTAAGAAGGAAAAGGAGGAGAAGAAGGAGGAGGAGTAAGAGGAGAAGTGGGAAGGAATGACGAAGAAAGAAGGGGAGAAGGGGGGAGAAGTAGAAGGAAGAGGATGAGAAATTGGAGAAAGAAGGGGAGGAGGAAACAGTAATAATACCCATTCTATCCATAGTAAAATGTGGCCATAAAAATCAAAGGAGATAGCGCCTATGAAAATCCTCTATAAATTGTAAAGAACTCCACACATTCAACTTTTTTGCTGACCTCCTAATGGATGTTTTCAGGAATTTTACTAAGATTTAGAGCCAGGCATGTGTTTTTTAAAAGAGAGAGAGATCATGCTCTAGACAAATTGGGTGCCTCATTATGCACTTACCAGGAGGAAAATGCTGCCATTGCTGGCGAAAACCCCATTTGTCTTGCAAATTTCTATAATGAACAGATTTTGGGATAAATACTATGTAATCTGTGATGACAGTTCTCTCATTTCTTTTTTATTAGTTCAATCTTCTCAGCATCTGAACCACATAGCTACAGAACCTCCATAATCATTAAGGCAGCTGGGACGTATGCATTTTTTCTCCTTTCCTTAGCACATTGCAGAGTCCCCAGTCAGTCCCTTGTTACAAGGCCTATGTTCTAGTAGTAGTTAAATGCACCTGCATAAGAATGCCAGAACAGAAAAGAAAACAAACTGCAGGGGACATGACCTTTGCAACACTGTTCCGTTTTCACAACTGACCCTTACCTGGGTACTTAAAACTTGGGTTTTACTTGGAGCTTGTGGAGAATTTGCATTGCACTAAACATCCCTTTGCTTAAAATAGATAATCTCAGTGGAATATAATGTGGTTGTGGTAAACTCTAACTCTTCTTATTGTCTATCCCTTTTCCCTTTGTCTTTCCCTAGGTAAGTGATATTTGATTATTGTTTTGAGCTTCTTCAGGAGAGACCTCAGAAGCCTACCTAATTGTCAATCCCAATGGAAGGAAGTCTTTGGCCAGTTCCTATTCATCCTTCCCAAGTGGTCCCATTCCATCTTTTGGCTCCTGCAGCATGGCGGGACACATGGAGGTATGACTGTTCACTGTTAATGGGTTTGCATCTGTTCATGGTAAAATAAATGTGAGTTTTGGATCAGTGTCAATGGTACAATTATGAGCAATTCCTGGGAACTGAAGGCCAAAAAACCATCATTTTACCTCTGTATGTCAACTTACTGTGTGTGTTCTCTTGAATTCTATGTTAATCTATTTACTAAAAGTGAACTTCAACCAAACATCTAAGTGAATTATAATAATTTCATTTCTACCAATGATATCACAAATAATGTCTACCTTTTCTGAAATAGAAGAAAACAGTCTTAAAATGTATTTTATTTATATACCCATTGAATACACAGTTGGGTCTGAGAAAAGTCAATCTACCTTGTTTCCGAATTATAGAGTCCCACATGCTTCTATGCAGGAGTTGGAAGCATCGTATAAAACATCAGGAAAATGAAAGCACAGAGGGACAATGGGTGATGCAGTTCTGAGAAATGAAATTAACATTTTCTTTGTGTCTGTCGCTTATGGTACACAGAGGCACCGTTCCATAAAAGTTACTGCAAAACTGTTCTATCACCTCTAGGATCAGAGTCTGTAATGGAATTGTTGAGCAGGCTTCCAGAATCATGAGCCTCACTTCACAGTACCTGCAGGGTCTTTTAATTCAGGTGATTGTGAAGGCCAAACATGGGCTGACAATGACTGGAATCTGCATCAGAAGCAAATAAACCTCTAACTGCAGATCTCAATCTAAATAAAATACAGACAGGACGACAGTGTATTTTGAGTATTACTACCAGAAATCCCCTCCCTCTGCCAAATCTATGACAACATTACCCAAATGTGGCTAAAGGAAATTTCTCACTTGGATTCAGGTGGAGGACATGTTCTTCATTCATCATCCTAGTTCTGTATTGTTTACGGACATGGTTTTACATTCCATGACAGTTAATGTCTATGTTATTTTCTTTATGAGGTTAAATACATGGAACATCTCTCTTTACTTGTTAAGGGATGATTTTCAGTAAAACTAAAATCATGATTCTCATGTAGACCAAAAATAGATGATCATTAAATATTTTATTTAACTCATTAATGAGGAAATCTGGCAGATGTTATATTTGTTCCAAAATGTAAGTCAAAGAAGTGCACATGTATATGAAATAGAGCACTATTGACTGTGATTTACAAATGGACACAAAACTGGCTTTTTCCATGAATTTGAGGGAAGTCAACTGAACCTGTACCAGATAGAATTTATTTGTATGTCTTTAGACAAGAACTATTTTGCATTGCTATCAAGTATCTATAATTTATAGAATAATAAAATAGCTCAGGAGCAAGAAACATCTAGAATGAAATAACCGAAGCCAGCCAGCAGCCCTTGGGGATGCTCTGCCTAGGGAGTGGCCATTCTTGGGTCTCTTTACTTCTCTAATAAACTTGCTTTTACTTGAAAAAAATAATAACCCAGTAAGGTATGCTCTAAACAGTGCATTGTTTTTCACTGAAGATGTTTGGTAATCTTTTTTGCTTATCTGTAATTTCCTTACACACTTAAGAGTACAGATTCTGCAATAGGAAGTTGAGGTTGTCATCCACCATACTTTCAGATTCTGCCTATGCTCCTGTATCAAAGTTCAGATTGGTGCAAAGTCTGGAGTGCCACCCTTCCGTGGATTTTGTAAGCATACCTACCTTAGCTTTGTGTGACTCCTGGAATGCCTGGTTTTACCATTTCTATCAATGAAGAAATTTTTACTATTTTCTTGGAAAAGTGTAAATTCTTAAGAAATATTTGTTCAACAAATGAAGAGACCTTTAAACCTATGTATTAACTAGATGTTCTTTACTCTTTGGTTATTTACTGAGTGACGTGATAAAAATACCCCCATAGTGAGAAAAGTTGGGTTTGAAACTTCCTGTTTGCAGGCTGGGTGTGATGGCTCACCCCTGTAATCCCAACACTTTGGGAGGCCAAGGCAGGTAGATCACCTGAGGTCAGGAGTTCGAGACCAGCCTGGTCAACATGGAGAAGCCCTATCTGTACTAAAAATACAATAATTAGCTGGGCTTGGTGGCTAGTGCCTGTAATCCCAGCTACTAGAGAGGCTGAGGCAGGAGAATTGCTTGAACCCAGGAGGTAGAAGTTGCAGTGAGCCAAGATTGCACCATTGCACTCCAGCCTGGGTGACAAGAGCAAAATTCAGTCTCAAAAAAAAAAAAAAAAAAAAAGAAAGAAAGAAAGAAAGAAAAGAAAAGAAAAAGAAAAAATAAGAAACTTTCCGTTTGTAGGTTTGCCGTTGAAACATGTTTTGTCCATATTAATTCATTACCCTTTTTGGTGTGGCATCCTGCAGACCTCACACCTGGTTTATGTCAATAGAATTGCAATACAGCTGTAGCACACTATATTAAGTGGTGTGATGACTTGTTTCAAATGTGGGTGTGAATCAGGATGCCTAACTTATCAACTTGGTCCACCTCCCCAAACAAGTAAGGACTGGAAAGGAAAAGAGGTGGCTCAAGCTGAAGAGGAAGAGAAGGCAGGCGCTGCCCAGCAGTGGTAGAATTCCTCCTGGTGTAGCCTTGTGACTTCAGTCCCTGATCTCAGGCACCAGGGGAGGCCACTGGTCTGTTCTCTCTGTGGGTGTGATTGCCTCCCAGCAGACGTGCGAGAGTCATTTCTGCGTGTGCCCATTTGCCTCTGCAGAACGCCGCTTCATGCTGTTGTCAGTGATGAAAATCCCTCTCGGTGGTCTAAAGCTATGGGACCACATGGACCCACAGTGATGACTTTTCCAGGGAGGCGGCGCTTCTTTCCACCACATCCCAGAAAATCATATCATTTTCATTGTGAGCAGCTCTCACTGAGATTCCCTTAACTCTTCTCACACGGAAGATCCAGCTGTGCTACTAAGAGGAGTTTGAAAGTGAAAGACCTGCTCCGATATTCTTCTTCTTCATAAACCATCTGGATGCTTTTGTGTGTGTCTGTGTGTGTGTGAAGTCTTTTTTTTTTTCTTTAGGACATAAGGGTAATATGCTCAAAGAGAGCTGACTCTTCAACCAAGATCTCTCACCTGCGTCTTCAAGCCCTAATGGGCACCTGTGTGCTAGTGGATTTACTGTGTGGGTTTCTCTTTCAGATCAGACCTTAAGATCAGTGTTGTGTGATGTATGTCAGCCTTGATCTTTTCTTCTTTGGGGTAAATTGGAACCAGACAGTGTCGCTGACTTGACTGAGATGATGAAGGTGACCAAAGGGTAGGCTGAGTCCAGAACTCAGATCTGTTTACTCTTTGTCAAGTGTTTGATTATCCGTGGCACGTGCAGGGCTGAGATGGGAAGAAGAGACGCTACACATTTAGTTATTTATTGCCTAGTAGCCAGCGTTTACTGCCAGTTACCTGAAGGGCCCCCACATCTCTAAGAATTACGTATCAGGCATATACTCAGGGTGAATACTCTTCAGTCTGAAAGCTATTCACATTTCCTCAGGGCTCATGGACTTCACAGTCAATGTACTTTCTTGTGTTTTGTAAATCCATGAAAATATGATCACAGATGCTATTTTTTCCTCTCTCCCTATGCACCCCCCTAGGTCACACAGGGTGTGCATCTCCAGGATGATGGAAAGATAAAGGTTGAAAATGGGGGATAGGGAAAGAGCATGGGGTGCTGTGACTGTCCTTTGCGTGTATCTGCTCCGGCTCTGCAGGCCATCCCCTGTCTCTTCTTATTGTCCAATAATTCTACCCAGATCTAAAAACCATCAAGATGTCATGGAAGACTTCTCCCAGACTGAGGTGCCGAATTATCTGCCTAGCTCTGGGTTACTGAGTTGTGCATTTCTCCATTCTCAGACTTCTTTATGGAGCCCCTAGTCATGGGAGTGGAACTCTGAGTGACCAATCACCTCTACAGCCCTTCTTCCTCTCTTTTTCCTTCTGCCCTCTCAAAAGCATATCACACTTCTCTTCCTCAGCCTACAGTCCAAAGCAGAGCATCCCCATGTATGCATTTGAGTTGCAGACTGATTTCTAGAATCATGATGAGAAGCCACAAGCAGTATGCCAGGTGGTAGGGAGTGAGATTTAGCTTCCTTATATAACTCTCTGCAGCTCATTCACTGAATGTCACTTTTCCTTGAGTCCACATATTATGTCTCATTCTAGCAGAATGCAATAAGGTGGAAATATAAGGGCTTTTGGAATGCAGTTTATTAAGACATGTTTTGGAGCCAATTGGAGGAACACTGGCTGGAAATGTTAATCACAGTAAACCCCAGCGTACTGACCTACCTCCTGTGTTCCTTTGCCTTGGGGAATTGGAGCACAGCACTGGGCTGATATCATTCTACTTCAGGTTATTATTAGTATTATTTCCCTTCTGGAATATGTATCAAATTGTATATCTTTATTTATTGGGAAAACAACAAAATAATATTGAAGGGATCACCGCATAGCCACTGTGCACATGTGGAGTGAAAAGAAAGGGATTCCTAGAGGGAAGCGAGTGGAAATTTTGAACCCCTAGAACATTTTCTGGGTATTGGAAAGAAACAGAAAAGCCACAATGAAAAAAGCAATATTGTATCTGTATCGCAATGAGCTTTTCTAGGAGCTAGAAAAGGCATTATTACTCTTGGAGAAAAGAGATCTCTTTTTTTCCCCCTCCCTTTTGATTTAGACTTCTGTGAGCCAAAGTGTTCTGGTGTTTTAATGGTCTGTTTTAAAGATGGAAAGGGTCCTTATGTGTCAGAACACAAGCCTGTCCCAGCCAGCACGGGGCTTTGTTTGATTATGAAGCTTGTTTGGGATAGATGATATTTTTATAGCTTCTGCTTTGCTTCACCGATGGCCATATTGATGTAGCTCTCCAGGACGGGCCTAATAAATAGTTTATAAAACTGTAAGGCCATTCTCTTGGGTAATCTACCACTGTGCCTTCACAGACTGCAGAATCGCACATCCAGAGTGAGCTGGCTTCTCACTCACAAGCCGGCCACAGGCGCTGGGGTGGGAGGTTTCGCGTGCGTGCATGTGTGTGTGCACCTTCAAAAGAACCACCCGAGCTTTTCTGTGAAGGTTTTAGAACAGCAGTGGAGAGTAAAATGCTGAGACTGGGTGTCTCATTCATGTTGCTCAATTTGTGCTCAGATGCCCAGGCTGCTGGCAGGGCTGGGGCTCAAGAGCAGCTGTGGAATACCTTCCCCCAGGGCTGTAAGCCTGTGTGATCTCACCATTTGCCAAAAATTAAGAAGCAGTGGGAAGAGTGTGGGGAGATGGAATAGTAGGTGGAAGAGGTGAGAAAAGGCACAGAGCATGCAGTGCACAGGTCCTGCAGCCATGGCAGGTGCCTTTGCAGAAGGATGGTAGATACTGGCTTTCCCTGGGGAAGGATAGGGGCTGAGCCCCTGAGGGGTGCCCACCAGCAGCACCCTGACCACCAAGGGAAGGGGGCCAGGGTGTAGATCTCCTTGGCAGTCCCTGGCTGGATGCTGGCACAGTGGACGCGGGGCCAATCTCTCAGGTTGGGGAGCACCTGTGCCAACAGTTCTTCCTGCATCCTCTTTAACCAACAGACACCCCATGAAGCATCGATCGTTATCATGATTCTGGAGATGAAGAAACAGCTTCAAGGAAGTTTATAAAGCAAACAAAAGCAAAGAAACATCAACAAAACAAACCACTGAAATTTGCCTTTTGGTGGTTGAGCCTAGTAAGCGGCAGAGCCAGAATTTGAACCCAGGTTTTCATCTTACTACACAGCCTCGGGCGTTGAGCTTTATGTGGCACGAATAATGTTGGTGTTATACGCAAGTGAAGTGGCAACTATGTATGAGATGTGATTTTAAACTGTTAGGAAACATTCTCTCCCAGAAATCCCTGTGGCTGATAATATTCACCTGAGCATCTCAGGCTGCTGTCTGAAAACACACCTTGACTTTGAGGAGTTGAGACTCAGCACAATTTAAGTGGCCCTGGGAGAGTAACAATGCAAGCTGCAGCTTCTTCTTGAAACTCCATTCCTGTGGCCTCACAGGGCTCAAAGTAATTGGAAGAAGATTCCAGACAAGGCATTCTCAAGCTCTGCCTCCACCCACTCAGTGGGGATGGAAGCTCTTCTGAAATCCTTTCCAGATAGCTCTGGGAAGCCAGGGCCTGCTGCCCATGTAGTCCATGGAATGGGCTCCTTGGCTTCTGGGGTGGCTGTTATTTTTCACTCTCCTCCTTCTGTTGTCTGGTGACTTCTCCTGGCACAATCCCAAACCAGCCACAGGTGCCGCTCAGGGGCCTCTGAGGCTGGTGCCTGCAGTGCCTCTGACTATGGAGACTGGCCCTATATGCACCCAGGGACCTGGGCTTGTTTGCTGCTGCCACACTTACTATCACATGCCGTCCCCCAACATCCTAGAGGCGTTAGTCTTTTCTTTCTGATGGTCCATACTGGGGAGAGTAAACCACCTCTTGGAGTTTTGATTTGTTCATTGATTGCACTCAAAGTCACCTTAGGGCTCAGGTACAGGCCAGGAGGTGATCTGAATTATAGGCACCATGTTCTGCGGAGAGTAACCTCTCTAATCTAGCATTTGCCTTTTCTCGTTGAACAAAACTATGGCAACTCTACCATCCCTCATTGGCTGCCCGACCCTCTGGGTCTCCACAGGTGCCCAGATACACCTGAATGTCAGGGCAAAACAGCGTAGCTGCTGAGACAGAACTTTGTAATGCTGCACTCACAGGTTTTCCTGAATGTTCCTTGCATGTAGGGCCCCATTCAAAAGCATACAGCCTTTGTCACTGTGGAATTTGAGGAGATTTCAGCAGATTTTCTTAGTGGGCTAGGAAGGAAAAGATCTGGGGGTTTTTCCACTGGGAAAGGCGTTCTCTGTGATTTGCCTACGGTCAAGTTTTCTTCCTGGGTTCCTCAATTGCCTCCACAGTGATTAGATGGCCTGGTCAGAACAGCCCAGGGAGGAAATGGATGTTAATCCCCCAGCACCTGTGCAGAACCAGCACCCTTCAGTTATATGATGAGGAGAGAGGGTTATCTGTGGGTGTCCATGGGCCTTTAGAATTTTTACAACACCAAGGAAGAAGAAACAAGAATGGAACTCATGTCCAGGCTTAAACATTAACTGTGTAACCTCAGTGTGCTCAGTTCAGCACCCCCGTCTCAGGCTCCCTTTCCTTAACTGTGAATGGAGAACAACCAAACTAGCCCTAGTCTCTAAGACTGTACTGATGAGAATAGTGTGAAACTAGTATGTCAATTTTAAAATCAAATCAAATTGCTATCAAAACATGAAGGAGAAGTCAGGGATCATAAGTATTTGCCTTATTTCTTATGTGAACGTTTCCTAAATCGGGGTTTATTTTCCAAAACAAACAAATGAACAAACAAATGGTATCAACCTAATCCATTATTTGCAATACTCTCATTTCAACAAAAACAAGCAACACATCATCTAATCCTCGGATAATTCTGGTCTATATTATTCCTCATCCAAATCATGGCTGTGACTTTCTCACCTGTGTCGCTGGGCCCTCAGTTTCTCCCTGCGTGTCTGTGACTGTGTTCTAAGAGTTCCACACGCGCATCCCTGAGTGGGTTGGACCCAGCACTGTGCTAGCTATTCTTGTCTTGTTTCTTATCAACCCTTCAAGATGCCCAAGAGAGGTGCCCTAAGGGACAAGGTCAGGCAAATGCATGCTCTTAATTACCATGGGCCTTTGGCCAACACCCCAGTGCAGTTGGCCTCCTGTGAGCTAACCCCGACATAGAAAGCAGGGGTCTCTCCCAATTCTAGCTATTCACTAGAATCACCTGGGAGATTTGAAGAAACAAAAACAGTGGTGTTCCGGGCTTTTCCCTCAGCACTCCAAGGGATTCTGACTTAATGGATCCAAGGTAGAACCTGGGTATCCACAGGTTTCTAAAGTTCCCAGATAATTTTAATACCAAGCCCAGCTTGAGAACCACAGATGCAGAGAGCTCCTCTTACGTTAGCTGTAGCCTTACACCGCAGCAGTCTGTATTTCCTGTTTCTCCAGGTTCGTGGTTGAGTCTGCTTCTACTTCTATCTGAAGCACTCTACTTCAGAGGAAATGCCACTTTGGGAGAACAAGTGCTGAGAAACTGTGGTCCTGGTAGCTTAAGGAGTTTACCCATTGCTTAGATGCTGGGCCAGACCACTTGACCACAGGTTGTCTCATGGTGGAACAGATCCCAGCAGGAATATCTCCAGGCCAGCATAACCTGCTGAGTCTCCAGGAAGCAGAAGTCCAGGGAGATCCACAGAGAGAACAAGAGGTAGGCTCGGTACCTGCCCAGTGCCTTTTTAGAGCACTTCTTTCCATGCCAATCTTACCCTGTGGAAGGACAGGGTTCAGAGAGAATTTCTCACAGTGGCTCACATCTTTAGCATCTTCATTCACCACAGGAAGCTGCACTGCTATCAAGTACACAAAATAAGATGCTTAGAATCCACCCCAAGTTCTCAGCTGTCATCCTTGGAAGCGGAGTCAGAGCAAGAGCTAAACTGGAGTAGCGCATGTAGTTAGCATCAGCCAGAACAGAAAGATGGCCAGCTGTGAGCCTGTCCTCAAGAAGACTGCAGTGGTGGGGGAGCCAGGAGCCAGTACACCAGGAACACTCCCCATACCCCAAGGATGCAATCCAAACTTCAGGAGCCTAGCTGCACAGGCTCCTTGGGCTCTGACAATTTCCTCCTTCTCCAGTTTTCCTTCATGGGACCTGGACGGCTCTTGGAATAGCCAGCCCTGCCTGAGTCTCACACTGGTCTCTGCCTCCTTTCCTGCAGCGTCCCCTGCTGACCTGGAAAGTCCTGCCTGCCTCAGGGGTCTCTCCAGAAGCCTTCCCTGGTTCTGCCTGTCTACTGGGAGTCCCTGCCCCAGGCTCTGCAGCCCATTGTGCATGCCTCTTCTATACACACTGGTTCACACCAATTTTTGTCTACGTATCTGTTTATTTGTTGGTCTTTTTTTTTTCTGAACATTCCCGTGAAAGAAATCAGAGTCAGTATCTGTAGTTACTGTTTCCAGTCTGGTGGGCACGAGCCTCAGGGGGCTATCAAACAGCTAAAATCTGGCTCCTGTGCATGCTGACATAATATTTTGCCCACTTGCTGTGGCTCATGGCTATAATCCCAGCACTTCAGGAGGCCAAGGTGAGAGAAGGCCATGAAGCCAGGCGTTTGAGACCAGCCTGGGCAACATAGTGAGAAAAAAAAAGAATTAAAAAAATATTTTGAATACGTTCGGTTAAATTAAAAATAATTTTACTTTATCTTTTTTGCTTTTTAAAATGTGACCTCTAGAACACTTAAAATTATATATATGGAAAAAAAATGAGCCAAAGTAATACAGCCATGATATTACATTTCTGTAGGAAAGCTCTGGTGTGCAGTCGGAAACGAAGGCCCAGGAATTGCTCTCACTAGTGTTTCTCTTTGTATCTCATCTTCTGTCCACAGCCTCGCCCATCTCCTTCCAGGCACTGTGCAAGATGACCAAGATCTTGCCCTTGCCCTTTGGTTCTCTCAGTGATACATTTCACTTTTTCTAAATCATCCAAACTTCCTCTGCACAGTGCCTCACATAGGGTAGGTGCTCAACAACTAATGATCGACCGGTTCATTTATGCAATTATTATTTATCCAGCATAGTTTTCTGTAGCTCTTTTAAAATCAATGTTGTTCCTGTTATTCATGGATTTTGGAGTGCTCAAGTTCATTTTATTTAGAAATGCATCTATCTCCTCCACATTCTTGAAGTTAGCGCAAGTAGATGGTCAGGCTTCAATCTTATTGACCAGCAAGTGAATCACACCAAGAATAAATGAGCAACAAGGCCTCTGAGGCCACTGCCCACAAGACTTGATCAGTTTGTGAACAAAATATCCAATATTCAGAAATTAATCAGTGAGGAATCAAATGAACACTGAGGTTGTCGTGAATATGGCCTCTTCTTAGGTGAGTACTTTTTTTCTTTTTCTTTTTTTTTTTTTTTTTTGAGACGGAGTCTCATGCTGTCGCCCAGGCTGGAGTGCACTGACATGATCTCCGCTCACTGCAAGCTCCGCCTCATGGGTTCGTACCATTCTCCTGCGTTGGCCTCCCGAGTAGCTGGGACTACAGGCACCCGCCACCACACTAGGCTAATTTTTTTGTGTTTTTAGTAGAGACGGGGTTTCACCATGTTAGCCAGGATGGTCTCGATCTCCTGACCCCGAGATCTGCCGGCCTCAGCCTCCCAAAGTGCTGGGATTACAGGCGTGAGCCACCGCGCCCGGCCACGTGACTACTTTTTCACAGTGTGTCTGGAGACGTGGATTTAGAAGCCAGGGGCTGGGTGGGGCAGAAGGAGGCTGGTTCTATCCAAGTCTACCTGCCCTGGAACACCCTGACTTGTCTCCCCCTTTCAAGGAAAACTGCCTGTCCACCATTTCTCTTTCTTCGTATTTCTGTGGAACTTGTGCTGTGATTTTGAGTTGTCAATTATCTTCTGAACTGCTCCATGCACTTGGTGTATGTTTATGTCTTTCCAGTGAATCGGTCAGCTCCCACCAGGCAGGACCGTACGTTTTACTGTTCGCATCTTTGCACCGCAGCCTCACAGAACGCGCAGGGCCTTACAGTGGTAGGAATTCAGCGTACCAACATGCTTCCATTAGTTACAAGGGATTTTACAAAATGGCAAAATCTCCTACACCTTCTTTAAGGAGTTACATCGTTACTCAGCTGAAAAGAAGTTTCTTAAAGTGTATAAATAGTTCTAAAATATGTAGATAAACAAAGCTATGTTAATGAGGAGCATTATCAGAAATGGGTCACAGTTAGTTGGAGATGTAGCACTCCTTCCCTAGCTGGCTCCTTTTAACAGCTGAAGTCTGTGCCTTTGATATGACCCTTCCTCTCCGTTCTCACTGCCACTGCCCCTTCCTTAGACCTGATACTGTTTCAAATGAAGCATTATAACGGATCACAGCAACTAAAACAGACCGGCACAACAAAGATTCCACATGTATGGGTCTCCTAAGATTGTCCTCCAATCCAGCTCCCATTCAAATGTATCCTCCAAATACCAGCTGAGTTGTATTTCTAAGGTCACTGCAGGGCTGCAAAAGACTTCAGTGGTTGGTCATTACCTGTGGTAGGGGAAGTCAGATAACTTAAATTGCCATGTGTGACTCTTCCTGCATTCAGCTTCGTCTAGTTCACTGCATGTCCCTCCTCCCCACAAATCCTGTGCTCAGCCATTGACATCTAAATGGGACAAACACACCGCGCTTGACTCACACCTCTACTTTCAAATATACTCTTCCATGTCTCGTGTTCTCGTCTAGGATTCTCCTTGTTTCCCTTCCTCATGAAGTCTGTCCTTACTCTAGGGAGAATTAATTAGCCCACTTCTTGTGTTCTGATTTGATTCGTTTATGTGTCTCATAGCATATAGAACTGTAAGTAATTGCAGCATACAATTAAGACCCCCCTCACTCCCACCCTCACTGCCCCCAGACTCCAAGTTCTCCTAAAGCAAGAACATGTCTACCTTTTCCATTTAGGGTGTTCCTGCTATATAGCTGGCATTCTACTTATAATAGCTCATTTAAATCTTCAAATGATTTCGTGAGACCGTATTATTATCCCTATTTTGCATATGATGAAGCTGAGGCTCTGAATGTTTTCATTACCCAAAATCACAACTGGTGAATGCTAAAAACCAAGACTTAAATGTGTGTTCTGTTCTCAGGTCAATGGTCTTTACTCTGCAGTGTGCTACTGTTCCTCGTTCACATTTACATTTTCTGTGCCTAGTACCATGAGATGGTAATAAGTAAAATGCTAGCTAAATCAATGAAGCCAAATTCTCAGTATCCCAGTTTCCCTTGAGTAAAAGCCTGACTCCCTTGCCATTTGTTCCCACCCTTCCCTTCCCATCCCTCTCTTCTCCTTTTCACTTGTGCTGTCTCGCTAAGAAGGCAGGTCGTTTTGTGGTTGTTGGTTGATTTGTTTGTGCTGCAGACATTGCACGTGCTCTTCCCAGCTCACAGTGACTTCTCCCAAACATCTGCTTTTGCTTTCTGACATTTTCAGTGTCCACTGCCAAGACCTGCTGTGATTCTCGGGACACAGAGTTGTGTGTGAGAACTTGCAACAGCCCAAGGGGCCTCTGATGAGACAGGCCATCCTGAGGCTGTCAGGTACTGGGTCATAATGAGCCTGCCATCTGAAAGAGCTGCAGCATAGGTTGGGTTTGGGTTATCCTCCCTCTTACCCCCCTTTTCCATTTGATGTAGATTGGCACAGACCAGGTTTTTCTCAATGTAAGAACATAAAGACATGAAATATTCTCAGAAAAGGAAAAGGCCACACAGCTCAATATATTGACATCTTCTGTTAATATTTCCAGTGATTCTCCATTTTGGTAAAAGAGCTTGGCTGATTACTGCTGGCAGAAAGTGACAAAGTAAGAAGGTGTTTTAGGGTTTGACTTTTAGGTATTAGTGGAGAAGCGATCCAGGAGAGTGTCAGGCCAGCTGACACTCTGGAAGCTGGTGGTTTCCTTAAGGCTCACAGGTATGTGAAGCTGAGCCCAGATCAGAAAGTGGGTTTTCTAAGGCATAAGGCCCATAGAGTGATCCCAAAACATTACCTCCAGCAAAATGAAGCTCATATACTAGGGCCTATTCCCCCAACTTCTATTTTAAAATTTATCTGGTGGAGTTACCTTGTGGTTTGGGATTGGCATTCCTCTTTGATCTATGCTAAAGGGCAAACCCATCTGGCCCTGAGAACAGTTAGAATGCTGACTGGGAGGGTGACCACATGTATTAGTCCGTTTTTGTGTCACTGTAAACAAATGCCTTTGGCTGGGTAATTTATAAAGAAAAGAGCTTTCACTGGCTCATGGTTCTGCAGGCTGTACAGGAAGCATGGTGCCAGTATCTGCTCAGCTTCTGGTAAGGGCCTCAGGAAGCTTCCAATCACAGCAGAGAGCTAAGTAGTGGGGTGGGGTGGGGTGGGGTGGGGGCAGGTGTGTCACATGGCAGGAGTGGGAACAAGGAGTGAGGGAGGTACCACATTTTTTTTTTTTTTTTTTTGAGATGGAATCTCACTCTGTCACCCAGGCTGGAGCGCAGTGGCCGGATCTTAGCTCACTGCAAGCTCTGCCTCCCGGGTTTACGCCATTCTCCTGTCCCAGCCTGTAGCTGGGACTACAGGTGCCCGCCACCTTGCCTGGCTAGTTTTTTGTATTTTTTTTTAGTAGAGACGGGGTTTCACCGGGTTAGCCAGGACACACTCTTTTAAATAACCGGATCTCATGGTTGGTAATGGTAAACAACTCATTACCATTCATGACTGTGGGGAAGGCACCAAGCCATTCACGAAGGGTCTGCCCCCTGTGACCCAAACGCCTCCCACCAGGCCCCATCGGCAACATTAGAGGTCACATTTCAATGTGAGATTTGGAAGGGGATAAACATCTAAACTGCATTATTCTGCCCCTTCCCTACCCCCAAAATATCATGTTCTTCTCACGTTGCACAATACAGTCACTTCTTCCCCACAGTGCCTCAAAGCCTTAACTCATTCCAACATCAAGTCCAAAGTCCTAAGTCTCATCTGAGACTTACCTTCTTCTGCCTATGAGCCTATAAAATCGAACGAAGTTATTTACTTCCAAGACACAATGATGATACAGGCATTGGGTAAACGTTTCTGTTCCGAAATGGAGAAGTTGGCCAAAAGGAAGGGGCAATAGACCACACACAAGTCTCAAACCCAGCAGTTATTAAACCTGAAAGCTCCACTATAACCTCGTTTGACTCCATGTCCCATATCCAAGTCACACTGCTGCAATGGGTGGGCTCTAGGGCCTTTAGGAGACTCTGCCTCTGTGGCTTTGCAGGGTGCAGACCCTGTGGCTGCTCTCACAGGTTGGAGTTGAGTACCTGTGGCTTTTCCAAGCTCAACAGGCAAGCTGCTCATGGCTTCGTCATTCTGGGGTCTGGAGGGTGGTGGCCCTCTTCCCACAACTCCACTAGGCAGTTCCCTGGTAGAAACTCTGCATGGGGGCTTCATCCCCCCATTTCCCCTCCCTCTGCACTGCCCTGGTAGAGATCCTCTGTGAGTGCTCCATCACTGTGGCAAGCTTCTGCCTGGGCACCCAGGCTTTCCCAGACATCCTCTGAAATCTCGGAGGAAGCGGCCAAGCTTCCTTCATGCTTGCATTCTGTGACCCTGCTGACTTAACACCATGAGCAAGCTGCCAAGGCTTATGGCCTGTACTGTCTGGAGTAGTGGTCAGAGCTGTACCTAGGGCCCTTAGAGCCACAACTGGAGCTGGAGCAGCCAGGATGTGGGAAGCAATGTCTGGAGATTGCTCAGGGCAATGGGGTCTTGGACCTGGCTCCTGAAACCATTCTTTTCTCCTAAGCCTCTGGGTCTGTGATGGGAAGGGCTGTCCCAAAGACTTTTGAAATGCCTTGGCTCCCTTTTAGTCATGTAAATCTCTCTGCAAGTGGTTGCTCCACAACCTGCCTGGGTTCCTTCTCTACCACAGGGCTAGGCTGCAAACTTACTTTTACTCTCTGCTTCCCTTTTAGATATAAGTTACAAATTTAAGTCTTTTTTATTTTTTGCTCCCAAATCTGATTCTTGGCCATTAAAGGCAGCCACACCACTTCTTGAATGCTTTGCTGCTTAGAAATTTCTTCTGCCACATACTGGGAGTTATCACTCTTAAGTTCAGCCTTTCCCAGATCCCTAGGATGTGGATACTGTGCAGTCAAGCTCTTTGCTAAGGTGTAACTTTACAAAGGGTGACCTTTACAGCAGTTTTCCAGTAAGTTCATTATTTCCACCTGAGATCATTAAAGGCCTGGATTTTACTGTCCTTATTTCTACCAGCATTTTGGTCACAACCACTCAACTAGTCTCTAGGAAGTTCCAAACTTCTCCTCATCTTCCTGTCTTCTTCAGAGCCCTCTACACTCTTCCAACTTCTGCTTGTTACCCAGTTCCAAAGCTGTGTTCACATTTTCAGGTATATCTATGCCAACACCCTACTCCTTGGTACCAAATTTTTTGGGTTAGTTCATTTTTGCATCTCTGTAAAGGAATATCTGAGGCTGGGTAATTTATAAAGAAAAGAGGTTTAATTGGTTCATGGTTCTGCAGACTGTACAGGAAGTGTGGTGCTGGCATCTGCTTCTGGTGAAGGTCTGAGGAATTTACAAGTCATGGCAGAAGGTGACAGGGACCCAGCATGTCACATGACACGAGCAGGAGCAACAGGTGTAGGGGAATGCCACACTCTTTTAAACAACCAGATCTCATATCAGCTCAGAGCAAGAACTCCATATTACCTTGAGAACAGCACCAAGCCATTCATGAGGGATCTCTTCTCATGATCAAAACCCCTCCCACCAGGCCCCACCTCCAACATTGGGGATCACGGTTCAACATGAGGTTTGGAGGCGACAAGTATCCAAACTATATCACCATATCAGATGGACCCATGGTTTGTCTCTTCAAGCAGGGCTTCCCCCTTTCCGAGCTTTCCAAAGTATCTCTAGAGTGAGGGGTGATGCCCAGTGAGGGACAGTCTGCAGGATAGATCAGCCCACAAGTGGCAGTTCTCTTATTCAGACAATTTTTCCAGTTTCTCTGTCTTATTCAGACAATTTTTCCAGTTTCTCTGTTGAAACTCTTGAGCTACCAGGCTGGGATAATCTTCCCTAAGGGATGAGAACGTTAGGACAATGAGGAAAGGTACCAAGGGGCAGTACCTAATCACCACTCTCTCATTGCTCTTCATGAAAACTCTTTCTTTCTCACCGTTTGCCATTCTGGTTACCAGCTGATCCTAAGTCACAGGAAGTCCTCACTTTCTTGAAATACCACTCTTAGTATCATAAGCCTGGCAGTTATAATGGATCAAGAAAGATCTAAGAGACCTCATTGTTTTTATGCAACCAGGATACCGGCTTATACTAACAAAGTCATATTCCATGTGCACTGTCATGATTTTGTCTCCTCCCCTTCCTGAAATGCATGTGAATCTCCTGCTAAATGCAAGACACAGGACATGCAATTATTCACACATAGTACCTCAAGCAATTGACAGTCAACAGAGTTGATGTTAGGTGTTGCTCTGGAGAGATGCACAAATGTTAGGGGATTTGATTTTGTCTTAAAATTTAAAGTGGGGAGGGCAAAGTAGGTGTCCCTAATGAAGTGTTCCGTGAAAGTAATCTGGCAATTGAAATTTTAGCTGAGGTGACAGAAGATCTGTTAGTTCATTCAAACCACTTTGAAACCACTTTCTCCTTTGCTGGAGGTGAAGAATAATTCTGAATGGTTCCTGCTCAACATTTTTTCCTCAACATCTAATGGTGTTTGTATTCTCAAACCGCCGTAGATACTTCTAAGATTATGCAAAATTCTGAACATACTCTTTCTAAGGAGAGAAAAGGACAGGCTGGTAAAGAGACAAAATTTATTTGCAAGCCTTAAGTAAATGGAAAGATACAATGAAACAGAGAGAGTGGTTTTATATGCAAATCTAGGAGGGTACAACTATTTTGCCTGATGATTACAAACTCATTGAGAACAGAGGCCATATCCGTCTTCACTCTGCACTCCCAATGCTCATACACAATGCAACTGTTTAAGTTCAATAAATACTTCTTCCCTGTCCAAATCCACTTCTCATCCTGTTAGTCCTGCTCTTATTTTTATCTGGATTGAGGGCTGGGAGAGTGGTTGAAGAAGAGAGGCATATGTATTGCCTCTATCACTATTTCCTCACCAATAAGCAATTAATTCCTTGTGCACCAGTATTTACACCACTATCTACTAAATCTTGAGAGAAAAATAAATTTAAAAATTAATTTGGATTCCTTTCTTATTCTTTATGAGTAGAGTTTTTTTTTATTTCTTTGCTTAACAAAGGGAAATAATTGATATAGGAAAATTGTTCATTTCTCTGCCTGCTGTGGGAAGACATATTTCAGTAATGCGTTGAGATTCTCTGAAGAGGTGGATGGCCAGGCTGGCAGAGACACCAGCAGCAGCTGGGCATGGGGTGGAGGTGAAGAGCGGGAGGGGCCGTGTCTGAAAACTGCTCTGAGAGGTGTCCTTAGCTCTGGGCAACTGTAGCTGCAGGGAACTCTGGCAGAGGGGAACAAAGTAGTGAGTTTGCTAAGACCAGAGACTGATTCTGCCTGCGGTCCTTAGCCAGACAGCTGCTTATCAGGAGTCCTCAGAATGGAAGACAGGAAATTAATGTTGGATTGTAGGTCCATTTGTGCTAAGCTGCCCAGGGTTGCTTGGGAGGCTCATAGCACTGAACCCTGGCCATACCTCTGTGCTTTCAGAGAGCAGCATCAGGCATTTTGTTGCATGAATAAAGACCTGAAAAAGAAATGACCTATTCTGAGAGGATCAGAGCACCGGGGATCATTTAACCACAACATGATGATGATTTGTGAGATGGGGAGATTGGGGACATGTAAAATTATCTGTGTGAATGCATTTTAGGAGGGGAGATTGCTGCTTACGTATTTACTGTCAAATGACTTAAAGCCCAGGTTTGGAAACACCGACATTCTATTGTCAGTTCTTCCTATCAGCCGTGGACTAGTAGTGGCAAGGTCTGGAGAACAAGACCCTGATTCTGTGAAATCACCCAGGTTTAAGCACCAGCGTTGTAATTCTGCGGGTGATTGCACAGGCTTTGGAGCTGAACATGCCCGGGATGTAATTCTTGTTCTCCTCTCGATTAGGCGCATGAAAGTGGTCAAGTTACTTAAAGGCTGGAAGTCTCAGTTTTCTCATCTGTCAAATGAGGATAATATAGACGTCATGAAATTTCTATGAGAGTTGAGTTAGGACCATTAACCATACCATTTTATTCCTCAACACTGAATCTGGAATCAATTGAGTAGGTGGCCAACAGATATTTTTTTAATCAAACAAATAAAAAGATGAGATTTATTACTACTTGTATCAAATTAGAGAATATAGCTTGAATCTTTAGCTAAAATTGGGCTTCCTACTATCTCCAGAATGAAACTCACACATCTAGTGGTATAGCCTGTCATTTCAATTTCCTCCTCTTATACCCTCTCACCTCCCGCTCCCCCCACCATAGACACACAAACGGGTAAGCAGAGATTCCCTCATAAGAACCTAAGGAGAGAAGAATGAGTCCAAGCTGACAATGAGAAAGGTGCATCAAATGCCACTGGCCCCACAGATTTATAGAATTCTCATTTCATTGATATTACTTTTCATTCTCATGTATCTGCAAAGAGATTTATAAAGTACCTTAAGTTTTTTGAGGGAAAGCAAAACCAAACAACCCCCCCAAAAAGAAAAAGAAAACCCCAAAACCCTAGTCATTGCACATTTTCTTCATTTCCAGCTGTCTTTGGGCTGGTTTTCATAGGGACCTGAAGACAGAAATCAGTACTCATGGTTTCACTCTCTCTAGTCGTGGCATCTGGGTGCTTCCCATGCCAAGAGATCCAAGCCTGATCTTCAAGCGGACTTAAAAGAGCCCGTCACGGTGGAGGCTGAACATACACTACAGTGGGACAACAGATATTCAGACCAAGGTGTCCCTGGCTCACTTCCAGAATTCCGGTGCTGATAGAATCTCACTTACAGACCACAGAATTTAAAAGGGCTGCTGAGGCATTCCAGAAATAGCCATTAACCTAGAGTAAGGCTACGTGCTTCAGTCCTGCCTCTGCCATGTCCTGGCGGAGTGACCTTGGGCAACTAGTTACTCCACGTCTCTTAGTCTCATTTTCCTCCCCTATAAAATAGGGACAATAATGCCTATCTTATGGGGTTTCTGATGAGATGAGCAAAGTATTTATATTACATGTATGTATATATAATATACATACATGTAATATACATATATTACATACACATAACATGTATGTAATATATGAATATGTATGTACCTGTATTACATACATATGTAATATGCATGTATACATACACATATGTATGTAATATACATATATATTTGAGCACCTGTTATTTGAGGCCTGTAATACATATACTCACACACACACACAGTGTATGTGTATGTATATATATATGTATACACACACACACACAGGATACATATACTGGATCTGAAAGGAATACATAAGGAATCATCCAGTTGTCTTTCCTGCTCACCTGACCCCGCATAACTTAAAGGTGAATAATCTGGAAGTGGAAGAGGCCATTGTCCAGGCTCGGATGGCCAGACAGCAACAGAGATGTTGCAGCATCTTTTCTGCATGAGATTTTAGTTTCATCTGGAAGAAACCCAAATGCCTAAACTAATGTAAAAATTAATGAATGCATAGATGCCTAAAATGTTTGTTTTGTGGGTGTTTTTTTTTTTTTACACCTGAAGGAATGAGTTTTATTTTCTATAAAATGTTTGACTCTCAATGGCTCATGTTAATCAATTGGCACATTTTCTTTCTTCCCTAAAAACCAAATTGTTAAGAAAACAAAAACTTTAGAACAGGGAAGCTAATTGACTGCATCTGTGCTGTCTGAGTTAGGGGACTAGTCGTGGGCTAAAAGGAGATGGCTGGATGTGACACATATTTGGAAGTAAGGAGTGACTCAAGGACAGAAAGGAGTCTGGGATGAGTAAGTCTTCGTCTCCTGAGTAGCTGAGCCTGGAGAGGGAGGGGAGGATTCTGAGCATGTTACAGTAAACAAAATTAAGGATGCAAGGAAGTAGAATATGTTTTGTGGCTAACGTAAAAGAGTCGATACATTTGAAATACCGACAGGGCATCTATATCTGTGTTTGTCCATCTATAAACTATTGGAACTATGTCTGAAATTTCAGAAACATTTGGAAGTCTTCTGCACAGAAGAAATAAGTGAGGCCATGGAAATGGATGAAGTCTTTCAAAGATCTTAAGTAAGAGTAAAATTATTGGGGCAAAGTCGTTGGGGAAGGGGTGGATAAAGAGAAAGAACTGTCATACAAGTTATAAAAACAAACTTGGGTGGTTTAATAGAATTGGCATCACGGGAGAAGTGCATTTCAAGAAGAAGGCAACCAACAGTTTCAGATACTCCAGAGAGACTGAGAAAAATGGAAAATAAAAGGTCTCTAGATTTGATCATCAGATTTCAAAATAATGTCAGATTTTTCATTTTATTTGTACAGCATGCCAGAGTTGCCAAGGTCAGAATTTGTTTTTCAGTATTATGCTTTTGGATGTATATGGAGCGCCTACATTTTATTAACAAGTATGCTCCAAATCATATCGACACATTTGGGTAGGTTTTGTTCCCTCCGGCATTGTACGCATGGCTGTTGCAAACCTCACCCTCTACCCTTCCTGCTCAGAGTTGACCCCACTGCCTACTCCTGAGAGTGAAGTCCGAAGAACCTCCCCGCTTTGCCCCCTTCCTTTTCTGCCTTGCTCTTGGCTCATCCAGCTCCTTCAGGTTCTCTGTTCTTTCTCACTTCTAAATCTTCAACCTCTTCCACGATTCCTTACTTCTACCTGTAAATATGCTCGGGTCTAAATTTTTCTATATAAAGAAGGAAGAAACAAACCCAGAGATTCTATCTTTCCCTCATTTTCCCTCTTTGCCACTAATAAAAAATATTTCCTGCAAAAGAAAGACATATTTTCCATGATTCGTATATCCCCAAATCGTTGCTGATTTCTGAGAAGTCATTTTTTATACTGAATCTGGGGATTAATTTATTTTTGGGTCTCTGGCCACCATTCATTCTCTAACCATCTCTCTTTTTTTGTTTTCTATTTCATTATCCTTGTTTTCTATTCATTCAACCTCTACAGTGAATGAATACATTCACTCATTGATGAGGAGCAGGAGGAGACAGCATAAAATATGTGAGGATAAAAAAGATAAGAGTTTGAGTGGTCAAATGACATAGGTTTGAGTCAAGGAAGGAGAGGTAGTAACTTCCACAATTACTCATACAATACCCTCTGTCCCCTCCTCAACAAATGTCTATTGAATACCCATGTGCCAGGCACTTTTCTGGGCGCTAGGGACACAATGGTGAATAAACAGATCCGCAGCTCCCGTGCTCTTAGTGTCCAGCTGGCAGAAGTTAATATTTTCCACTGCGGTATATTAATCTTAACTTGTCATTCTCTGGTGGGGGCTAGAGCTCATATCCGTATTTGTAGAGGCAAAGCAAGATGGATAGTGATAACATTCTCTAGGTCAGTGGTTTCAAAATGCTGACCCATGACGACGCTGGCCGGTAATGAAGCCCCACGCCTGTGAGGAAAGAAAAAAATTAGGAGAACAAAGCCAGAGGGAGCCCATCATGTCAACAGCTGTGCTTTCTGAAATTATATCCTCTCTCTCTATAGAATTAAAATGCACCCTTAATTTTTAAGAATTAATGATGAGAAGAAGTAGACACTTATACTTGGTAAAATAAAAAAAAAATTGGCACTGAACTTCTGCCCTTTCTTTTCTTTTAAATTTTACTGATCTATAAATCCCCAACATCTGGAATTTCTGTTACAAGATATCTAGGTTATGCAGGAAACACATAGTTTTTTAAGAAAAAGAGGATCTCCCAGTTGGCACAATCCAGGTAGGCTGTTGACAATTGATCCAATTTACCCAATATTTACCCAGCCTTCCACTCCTTTTGCTGGGATTCTGCCAAGCAAACTCACCAGGAAGCTGAAGGGTGCTTGTCAGTAAATCAATTTAATTGTTAATTGTGGCCAGACCCAAAAATGATCCTGAGGCATCTAAAATCATAGCTGCCACTCTAACCCTAAGGATAAGAGACATCCGCTTAAAAGACAAAATCTAAATGTCCCAAAGGCAAATTAATATAAATGACACCCAGGTTTCCTGAGAAACAGACAGTCTCAAGCTTTCCAGCTGAACTATACTTTGCGTTTATCTCTCTGGCTCTTTGTCTTCTATAGCATTTGAAGGAGAAATTCCAAGGGAGAACTCAGTTAAACTTGACTAATTAATTCTTTGTAAAAGATCGTGGCTCAAGATGGGATGGTTACGTAGAGGCTGCCTGGCCATAGCGTCAACTGGATCCTGTGCTCCTGGAAGCTGGGGCAGTCACTTTAGTCGCACACCCTCCCCAAGCCCAGCACCGAGGGGTTGTGCCGGTTTCCCAGGGTTTTCGCAACCAGGGAACTTCAAACAACAGAGGTGATTGTTTCACAAAGCCAAAGGGCATAGGTTCAAAACCAGGGCACTGGCAGGGCCATGACGCCTCAGAAACCTATAGGGGAGAATCCCTCTTTGACTCTTCCCATGTCTGGTGTTTCATTGAAAATCCTGGTGTTCATTGGCTTGTGGGCTCAGCACTTCAGTCCCTGCCTGTGTTGTCCCAGGACCTTCTTCCCTCACACATCTCTGTCTCTGTGTCTTTTCTCCTTTTCTTACAAGGGCACAAGTCATATTGGATTAAGAGCCCACCCTATTCCAGTATGACCTTACAGGAACTAATCACATCTGCCAAGACTCTATAGCCAAATCAGTTCTTGGTCTGAGGGACCAGGGAATAGGACTTCAACACAGTTTTTCTCAGGGGACGAGAGGACACAATTCAGTCCATGACAAGTGCTCAGTCCGGGAACTACCACCTGTTAAGACTTTGGCTGTGGGGATGACAGACTTTGAACAAAGACTGATGTGTGCTTGTCTTAGTGCTGAATACAGACACAGATATAGATAGAACTAGATAGACAAATATATGTATGTGTGCAAATATGTTTTAATGTATTTGTATATTACATGTATAATAGTAAAAATTATATCACGATGTTGTGTGTTTTCGAAAGGTCTAACACGAATTTCAAAGTAGTAATAAACTTATGCACACTGCAGATCTCACCCGTGGTCTTACAATTGCTCACACTCATGAGATCTTTTCCTGGTTGCAAGATTCCTTTGATAATGATGGAAATTGGCTTGCAATGCGACAATTCCCTCTTAAAGCACTCAAGCATTGCCAAGACCGAGGGCCCTCCGGATAGGAAGTGGCCCTGATTTTAGGAAAGAGGGCTCCTTCTTCCTGCAGAAGGAGCAGGCCATCTCTCTTCAGCTTCTGGCTTAGCACATCCCTTGAGGGACTACTGAAAATCTAGGAGGAATTTTCACTGAACTTCGGTTCTGCAAGAGAAAGAACATAATGGGCCCACATTATTACAATCTTGACCTTGACCTTTCATGGAGAGGCTTAATGAGATGGTGGGAACTTGTTGAGGGCTGTGGGGTTAGTTCCTCAGCTCCTCAGGGTGCTGCAGGACTTGGGAGTGGGGTTTGGTGGGTGCCATGGGAGCTGATTCCCGGCCCCTAGTACCTCACTGGTTCTTGGGGGTGCACCCTGGCTCACATGGGTCGCTTTTGCAGTCCAAAGGCCTGGTACTCTTCCCACCTTGCTCTTAGGAAACTTTCTTCCCTCGTAACCCCTCCCCATCCCTCTGGTTCACGCAGGTGCCTAAGAGAAGGTGCTAGTTTGCGTCTGTCCTTTGACCCCAGCTAGAATAAATGAAATAGGATGGTCGTGCGTCTTAGCGAGGGACATCCACTTCCAGTGGGCGGCTGCTGTCTTGTGCGCTGCCAGCTCTCCTTGAAACCCCTGGCAGCCTTCCGAGATTAAATGCAGAGCTCTTGAGTAATCTAAACCCAGCAAGAAGTCACTCTCTCAGCAGCAGGCCGAGTGTTCTAGACTGTCATCTTATTAAGAGCAAAGGGAAATTTTGATTTAAAGGAAGGCCCTTAATTTTCCAACAAGGAGTGAAAGCAGTAACATTTCTTCTGCCCCCTGCTAACTCCCCACTTCGTAGAAATTTGGCTTCTCCGGGTCTGGATCATTCCTTTGTGCTTGGATATTCTGTTAGAGGCTTTCTTCTCAAAGAGATGTTCCTTAACAAGAAATGCATTGAAGCTGAGGAAGAGAACAAATTGATACGTATTTGTGAGTTTAGTAAAATAAGAAAGATGTATTCTCAGCACACAATGTGCATGCGCAGACCTCCCTTGGCCACCACCCCCAATCCACCTCTTTCTTGGGTCCCTTCCTCTTGCCACATACTCTGCACTGAGCATCCCTGGGCCAGCCCAGAGGGGAAGCAGTGTGGCTTTCACGAGGCCACAGGGGACACGGGGTTCAGGCCTAGGCCTGCTCAGAAATACGAATATAACTCCCTGACAGGGAATACTGTTTCAAGGTAGTGTTCTGTATATGACAAAATCTGCATATAACAAAATCTGCATCCTGATATGTGCCTCATAATATAGTGCTTTGTGGGTCTTATTACAGTGGATTTTATTTAGTCAATAACCCTGTACAGCACTGTGTGATAATAAATAACTGCAATTTGCATGATATTTTGGGCCATTAGATTTTTTCTTGTTCTACAAGCAAATTGCATTTATCTTTCAGTTTTCTTTTCTTTTCTTTTCTTTTTTTTGGTCCAAATATCCTACAACTGCTTAAATAAAGACCGCTTCAACTTTCAATTTATTACTAACCCTAACTATCACAGCGAGCGGTATAAGAGCTAAGAAACACGAGCCTCTTCTAAGGGGCTAATGTCTACATTGGATACCATTGTGTGCAGGTAGTAACTGTGTCTGAAGCACTCCTTTCCCTCAGGAATTGTCTCTGTACTCAGAGAGCTTGCACCAACAGGCGAACTTGCAGTGGTGTGGACAGAAAGGGCAGTGGGTGGGTGTCCACCCAACTGTGTTGCATTATTTTAATTAGTTTGCATCTGTGTGTTAGACTCTGAGCATCACAAATGCAGGGACTATATATGATTATCTTCATAAGCCTTGCATTGAGCATCCTGCAGTGCATAGTAAGTACTCATCGAATTTTGTACAATAAATCAGTGCACAAATAAATGAATGAGAAAATCATTTTGGATTCAATGCTGCCTATCTCGGGCACCTGTAGTCCCAGCTACTCGGGAGGCTGAGGCTGGAGAATGGCGGGAACCCGGGAGGTGGAGCTTGCAGTGAGTCGAGATCGTGCCACTGCACTCCAGCCTGGGCAACAGAGTGAGACTCCATCTCAAAAAAATAAAATAAAATAAAATAAAACAATGCTGCCTATCTGTGCAACTTAATACTGGCATACTTCTAGTGGCGATTTTATATTTATAGCAGTTTTTGAAGCATTGCCATAGACTGGTAATATTACATAGGGGTAAGAATATTGGTTCTACCAATCAGATTCTAAGCTTTCCTTCCTCAGCAAAATGGGAGTAACAACTCTAGCTATTTCTTAGTGTTGTATATGTTCAGTGAAACAATGCATGTATTTATCATAGCGCCACACACGCAGTAAGTGCTTGTTAAATGGAAGCTAATTTGTATCATTATTATTGATGGCTATGATGATATCCTCTCTTCCTATCATTTAATTCTACTCAAATTGTTGATCCCTAATGTGTTTAAGGCCCATCTACCTTCATGTTTTCAGTTTAGATTCAGGCAACATCTATCAATGTCAGGCAAAGATCCAGATGGTGAGAACCGAAGAAGAGTGCTTTGTGTGTGTGCTTTATCCCTTAACACTTTGAAAATGGCAAGAGAGGATGATTATTTAGAGCATGTTTACCCTGGGCCAGGCTCTGGGATACTGAGATACTTTATGTATGTTACCCTCTTTAATCTTTATAAAAATGTATTGAGGTAGGCATTATCATCCTCTTATTTTATAGATTAGGGAATTTGACACAGAAAGGGTATACAACTCATTCGAAGTCACACATCAAGGAACTGATGAATCCAGGCACTCCTGGCCACAAAGTCTGATCCCTTACTGTGTTAGATCGTTGCGCCCTTCCTCGTCAGCCTCAGCATAAATGTCAAATTGGTGCATTCACTTCAAGGAGCAATTCAGAATCCTATACACAGACCTCAATGAGGACACAGCAGCCTTGATTTTAGTCAACCACTTCCTCAGGCTAACATTTCTGTGAATCCCTCTGGGCCTTGTATACTTAGCACAGCAGAGACCATATCAGGTGAAAGCAGAATGACCTTTTCACTGTCTTATACCTATGATTCTGGGCTTGGAACGGGTCACACCTGTGACAAGCATATTAGGATTTATAGTTACCATTTAGTTGAAGGGAAATATTTTCTCCCATTCCTGGCTGTCTGAGGCTCTTTGAGTCCCTTCCGTGTTAAAATATAAACCACTAACACCACCTGTTTACAGTGTTTCCCATCTGTCAGCCAGTGTAACTCCATGTTGAATTGAACAAGAAATTGCCATGGGAATGCACACATCTGAAAGCATAAACAGGTATTTGATATCAATTTTAAATGGAAGCCAAAAAATGTCATTGGTACTTAGTATTTCTTTCCTAAAACAATCCCTTATATGTCTCCAAGCCTCAGAGAAATAGAGAATTTAAGACCTGGAGGAGACCAGAGGGATCATTTGTCTAGCCTTCTCATTTTCCAGATGAACAAAGAGATGGTTTTTTTTTTCTCTTTTTCCCAACTGTGTGATATTTTAAAGCACCCTAGTGGAATAATTTCCCGTCTAGCTAAAGCTTATAGAGTGAGGCCACATGGAGAAAACACTGGGAATTTTGCAGTGTATCAAGAACCCCACAGTGTGCTGAATAGGGCCCAGAGAATAGGCTTACTCTCTGTTTTCTATTAATCAATCAATCAATCAGTCCAACCCAAACACAACACAAAACTTGAAATTAAACATAAAAATTAACAGAGTAGGCCGGGCGTGGTGGCTTACACCTGTAATCCCAGCACTTTGGGAGGCGGGCGGATCACGAGGTCAGGAGATCGAGACCATCCTGGCTAACATGGTAAAACCCCGTCTCTACTAAAAGTACAAAAAGTTAGCCATGGGTGGTGGCTCATGCTTGTAGTCCCAGCTACTCAGGAGGCTGAGGCAGGAGAATGGGGTGAACCCAGGAGGCAGAGCTTGCAGTGAGCCGAGATCGTGCCACTGCACTCCAGCCTGGGCGATAGAGCAAGACTGCATCTCAAAAAAAAAAAAAAAAAAAAAAAATTAACAGAGTAGCAAGTAATCAGTTCTTGGAGTCTTTGCTGTCATTCTTAGCACCTCTACATGAATAGGACAGAAGACTAAAATGTGAGAATTAGATTCCAATATCAGCATGCAGGAGCTCCCAAGTATCATCTTTTATTTAAGCCTTCTTATATGTTGAAGTTATCTAGCGATGAGAATAAAATGTATAAAATCACACCTCTTGGAGGTATTTTCTTTTTATTCACTTCTTTCATTATCATAAAGATCTTTGCTACAGGGGTGCTGAGGTTAGCCCAAACCTTTCCACAGTGTTGTCTTCTTCAGTAAATGATGGGATATTCTTCTTGCTCTTACAGAAAGGTAATCTTATCAACAATGCTTCCCTAGTTAGAGAGACGGTTTGCTGCTCTTAGTGCATATTAACAATATTGTCCATTTCTGGCATGCAATTCAACTCCCATGGCTACTTTGTCTAGCCTGTTAATGTTAGTTTTTGCCTTTGCCTGAAATGGGTAGCAGGTGGCTTTAAGTGAAATTCACAGTGTTCATCATTTTTTTAACCAGAAAAAGAAAAAAAAATGAGTAATAAAGTTCAGTCTATATCAAAGTGAAAATCTGGGCTGCCTATTGGGGGACAGAATGTGACCAGATCGGTGAGTGGGAAGGTGTCCATGAAGTCCCCAGAGTAGCTGTTCTATGTTCTTCTGAGAAGAAGCACCTTGTGGCTCTGAGGTTCTTTGAGGAGAGTCGTTTCTCCCTGTTGCGTCATATACACCTGCTTTCTGCAGAATGTCAGAACCCAGGTTTCTTTGTTTTTTGTCTGTTGGTTTGTTTCACTCTCAGGGAATTTCCAGTTTGTGATTTGATCAGTTCAGTGGCTCGCATATTTGATGGTATGATTAAAAATGCCAGATACATGGAGCATTTAGAGCTCAGAGATGCCCCTCTTCCCAGAGAAGTGTAGCACCACTCTTAGACATAAAGAGGCTTTCCTAATTGAAGACCTTGAAGGGTCTTTGTTGCATCTCAGACTCCCCACCTGAACCTCTAGATCTTACTGTCTCTCTGAAGAGGTGGAATGTTGTTATATCCAGGTGTCCTGGAGCACACATCCAAGAGGTGCCCCTAGAATTGTGCATAAACATGATATAGTTGGTTCTGCATTTTACAATGGAGGTAAGTCCTTGGGACCAATGTTTTCTACTATAAGTCAAAACAGTATGGTGCGCAAAACCTGCCTTCGGAGAAATGTGTGCATTACTTAGCAGTTTCACTTCATTCTTTGTTATAGGAAAAATTATCTACTCATATCGTACTCAAAGGTCTTCTATCTCTATTCATGCTAAGCTATTATGTATGAAATCTATAAATTCTCCTTTATAAGATGATGAATTTAACTTGCTCAATACTAATCATAGTTTTGGAAACAGTTTCTAGTGTATGCATTACCTAAAATTGTTAATCTACGGTTTTGCACTTTTTCCTGTCAATCTATAATTAAATCATATGAAAACACACTGATTTTACATCATTATAATAAAGGTGTATTCTGATATCTCTGATGACTATGGCTTCCTAGCGTTCATTATTTAATTGCTAGACATTTTATTATCAGCTCATATGGTGTTATCTAAATTAATTGTGAACTTTAATATATTTGTATCTAAAAAGAAAATCAGTTTTCTCCTCGTAAAGTAGACTCAGAAAGCTGAATAGGGGAATTTTATGCTAACAACCTAATATCCTCTTGCAGTTAAGAACAGAATCAGAATGTTTACGGAAACATCCCTTTCGGTTATTTATCAGAGCTCTTGAATTGTGATACTGTTCTAGCAGTTGCAGGAGGTGACACATGTTTTATTCAACTGTTTGGTGACTGAATTTCTAAATTAGTGTCAAGACAGCAAAGTCAGTGGGATGGAAGAAGTTCCCTGAAATGTGGTCTGAATATCCAGGGCTGTTCACTCTGGCCATGAAGGATTACTGGAAATCCTTGGCTGGGACTAGGAAAGACAGAAAGGGAAAAACATAGTCAAGGGAGAAGTCAGGGCCATTATTATATCAATGGATGGGGAGGCTGGGATCACAGAAGGAACTGTACCTATTGGATGAACTAGAGAAGGAGTATATTAGTCTGTTCTCATGTTGCTAATAAAGACATACACAAGACTGGATAATTTATAAAGAAAAGAAGTTTAATTGACTCACAATTCCACATGGCTGGGGAGGCCTCCCAACCATGCAGAAGGTAAGGAGGAGCAAAGTCACATCTTACATGGCAGCAAGCAAGAGAGCATGTGCAGGAGAACTGCCCTGTATAACATGATCAGATCTCATAAGACTTATTCACTGTCTTGAGAACAGCACGGGAAAGACCCACCCACATGATTTAATTCCCTCCCTCCGGGTCCCTCCCACGACACATGGGAATTATGAGAGCTGCAACTCAAGATGAGATTTGGGCAGGGACACACCCAAACCATATCAGGGAGTTACAATGTAAAAGGCAGAAGGCAGTCATATTCTACCATGGCTCACAGAACAACAATTACTTCATAAAATTCCATTATATTCAATACCAAAAAAAGAAAATATATTCAGTGAGTGCCTGTTACGATGCAGGTACCAAATTAAGAACTTTATATACATACCTCACTTAATCTTCACAGTAGATATGCAAGGAGGATTTGATTGTCTCCATCTTGTAGGTGAGAAAACTGAGGCTTGGAGTGATCAGAAAACTTACCCAGGAGCACATGGCTAGAACGTGGCAGAGGTGGGAAATTGAATCGTTTCCATTTTATACCATCGATAAAAATTACTGAGGCTCAAGTCTGTAATATAATGTTAATCTGTACAACTCTGTAGCAATACTAAGCGTAAGGCTCAGAGAGACTGTAACTTGGTCCAAATCAAACTGCGAGTAAATTGCAGAGCTGGGATTGGAGCCAAGGTCATTTTAATTCCAAAACGTACACTCTTTCCAACACATTGCATTCCACTGCCTACAAAGTCCTTCCTGTTATACTAAACAGCCTCTCTAGGGAAACAAACAACTATTTATCTGCCCAAGGTGCCGAATCATAGTTCTGCCTTTAAGATAGACAGCATAGGAGAGGTATCTTGAAGATCTTTATCTGTCCAAAGATTGACAGGCAAGTCTCTGAGATAAAATTTAAAAGGTGGCTTCCATTTAGACATCTCACCTGCCCTGAGGACATCTCATCACATCCGTTATTCTGTGCTGGGTAAGCTCTCCAGCACAGAAAAATCTATTAGGATGGGATTCTAATTTAAAGCAATAGCATATGCCATGGTATTATCCACGTTGTTCTGGCTTGGAATGTTAAAGCTTGCTAGTTTAACTCATAGTTTATACTCAACCCATCCTCATTCCTTTGGATTGTGTGTGCATGCATTTATCTTACCCACTAGATTGAAAGCTTCCTTAAGAATTGTCTCCAACATTCCTGTCTCCTGATGTTGCATTCTCTAGGACAGAAAACAGGAAGTTGCAGTAGTAGAAATAGAAATGCCCATCAGACTTTCAAGACACATTCACCCAGAGCTGATCAATGGATAGCTAACGTCAATATATCAGACCCTGCAGTCATTTAATACATGTTTATTGAGATCCTAATACATGCCAGATAGTGTTCTAAGTCCTGATGATTAACTACTGAGTAAGACGGATGTGAGTTCCTGACCACACACTTTAGTGGGAAATACCAAATGGCAGTGACAACAACATGGTATGATGAAGACTGCGATGGCTAAGAACAGTGTGTATTCTGGGAGGAAATGCAATCTGGATTTAGAGACCAGGGGAAGATCCTTGAGGGAACGTCTAAGGGGAGCTCAAAAGGGTAGATGGGAGTCATGGAAGATTGGGGGTCATGGAGGTGGGTGAGGGCTCCCAGCTGCAAGGACAGCATGTCCGAAGAAGTGAACATGTGCAGGAGAATGGGGTAATCAAATAATTGAAAGTTCCTTCTGGATGGAGGCAAAGTGTGTAGTGCTGGGGAGGGGTTGAAGGAGGGAAGCATTGGAAGCCACCTCAGTCCCTTCCCTAAGTCCTGGTTCTTGCATAAAGACTCATATTCCCTTGTCTGTTTCTTTAACAAAACAGGTTTGTTTGTTTTTAAAGACTTGGGATTGGTTACCCTGACTTGGGATTTAATGTCTATTTTCTTGACATTTTTTTCCTAGTGTTGCTATCAAATTGCTATTTTGATTCTTGGCCTGTGTGCCTCATTTTCTCCATCCCCTTCTCCTTTTGTAAATGGAGGTCTATTAATACTTTATTCACAGTGAAGTTGTTGGGACTAATTACCCGATGCCTGCAAAGCCATCTGAGACGATTGGCTGAGAGATGCGCCATGAAGTCTCACTGCTTCTCAAAAGCCCTGATTGCTTCCGGCACATTTCCCCTTCTGTTTTTGCGGGACTGCAGCAGCAAATTATCCCAGTGCCTGTTTCCCAGAGTCTGTTACTCACTCATCATCTGACACCTGGGAGGAACGCCGGCAGTGTCTGTGGTACTCAGCCTGACTCCTTCAGACACATCTTCACTCCCAGACAGGAGGAGGGATGCCGAGCCAACCCCACTGTGATGGGGACACAGCCCCAACACTGGCTTCCGTCTTGTTTCAAAAATAATCAAATCCCACTTTCTCTTGCTTTCAGGGACGTTATGTTCTTTAGCACTTGTCAGAAAAAATTAATGGTAAGTTTCTTTCCCTACCCGTTTTCAGAGGAGAAATTGATAGTAAATATCCATTCCTCTCTCCTGATGTTGCATTCTCTAGAAGGACAGAAAACAGGAAGTTGCAGTAACAGAGATAGAAATGCCCATCAGACTTTCAAGACACATTTCACCCAGAGCTGATCAATGGATAGCTAACACCAATATATCAGACCCTGCAGAGCAGAACCCGGTATGATGGCAGATTCTTTGCTATGTGTCTGTGTCCCCACACCCATTACCCTGAGTCAGACATTGCTAGCTGATTCACCATCCCACACCCCTTCTTCCTCACTATGAACCTCCAAGTTAGTCCAAGTATGAGTGGTTTCAGGAAGACAAAGTGGCAGGGAGATGTGATGCTTGGGGACTGTCCCTCTCTCTCTACTTCTCTCTGGCAGCTGGTCACAGAACTGCTCTATGTCCTTCTCCTCCAGAAAGTCACCGTGTGTCACACCATTTCACTGTCCCACTCCACTCCCACTGTGCAGTGAGTCATCAAGGACCTGAGGCCTCTCGGTAGGACCCTGGCAGTTTAAAATCTCCAAGCTTTACCTCACTCCTGTGTCTAGTGCAGACAAAACCACTAAACCTGTAAAGGTGGTAGAAGAACTCTAACACATAATTAACTAAAGGGTCTATTCCATGCAGCAAACATTAGAATCCTCCCCCCTGAAAGTACTTAGTTTATTTAATGATCCATGCCCCATTTGTGATTATGACATACTGATGACAGGTGTATAACCATGTACATTTTATTAAAAACCACTGTGTGTATTTTTCTCTGCTGATTTGCAAAAAGCCCTGTGAATTAGGTAAAGGAGGTATTATTATAAAGTTGATTTAGAGTTGAGGAATCTGAGATTTGCACTTGCCTCTAAGTGCTCTTATACAATTGCCATATGTGCTCTCATTTCTCATTGACACCAGTGTGTTAGTCCACTCTTGGTTCCTTCGAGGGTAGGTGTGCATTCACCACGTGGGACTGTGGGGCAGACCAGACAAGGACCTAGAGAAGGGCCTTTCATACCAGGAGTTCACATGTCTGTGCTGGGTGCAAGGAAATGGTTGGGAGTTCTCAAGTTAGCCTCACTTGTAAGACAGCAACGCCTTCTGAACACTTCCCTCTTGAGAATTCACTAAGAAAGGCTTTGATTGTATTTGTCAGCTTCATCAGGCCCAGGAGATGAGAACATGCTCTTGTTCCTGAAACCATAGCATCCTGTCCTGCATGTAATAATTTGCAATATGATGCTTCCGTCACTTGGAAGGAGTCATTTTTCCACAGCATCGGTGCTTCCCCTGGGAATTCCTTTCCTTCAGGTATTAACTTGCCTGGGTCCTTGCCTTTATTCTTATTCCTCTTGTTTCTCTGACTTTACATTTCATGCACCTGCCATTCTCAGCAGCTCAAATGGTTGATTTTTCTTTCTGTTTTTCAATATCAATATTTTTACTTTCAGTGGGGTTTTTTTTATTGTTTTTAGGGTCCAGGAAGGGAGAATAAAATAGAAAGACAAAAACAAAAGATAAAATAATATCACTTCACTGTTCCATTTTAAACGTGACATCAGGAGCTTTGACAGCAGCCTGTGTAATGGGAATTGTCCCTGGGTCCCAAAACTGAGCCTGGAGAACTTTTACAAAACAACTCCACATTTAGTTTGGAAAGCAGCAAGGCTAAAATACATGGCAGATTTTTGGAGTGAGGAATGAAAATAAGTATGCCATTATTTTTTTCTAGTTCCTGTTTTCTCTTTCTGAGTGACTCTTTCTGTGGCAGCTCAGCAGAATCTAAATGCCCACATTCTGTCCTTGCGTCACACCCCTGGCCAGTTGTCCATTGGTGGTGGGAGTTTCATTCAAAACACATGCCTTTCATGAGAAAGAAGTGAGGACCCAGTGCATAGTAACTACAGTAACGCAGCGCTTAACGATGGGGATACATTCCAAGAGATGCACTGTTAGACAATTTCATCATTGTGCAAACACCATAGACTGCACTTACACACATCTAGAAGGTACAGCCTACTACACACCTAGGCTGTAGCGTAGAGCCTACTGCTGCTAGGTTACACACTATACAGCACTCCTAGTTTACACACCTGTACAGCAGTGACTGTTTTGAACACTAGGCAACTGTAACACAATGGTAAGCATTTGTGTATCTAAACATAGGAAAGGTAAAAATACAGCATAAAATCTTATGGGGCCACTGTTGATATTCTGTCTGTCGTTCACTGGGCCATCATTATGTGATGCATGACTGTATTTGAGTGTCTGTTTCTTTACACAACTTGTTTAAGTTCCTGCAAATAGTTCTGTCCAACAGAGGATATTATCTTTGATCATCTACATTTTAAAGAAAAAAAATGAGGGTTCAAAGAAATTAGGTTATTTCTGTGGGGTCATGTAAGTGGTAAATGTCCTAGCCACAGTCCAACCATGCCCACTTGTTTTCAGATTCTGTGCACTTTCCTTTGCATGACCACTCCTCTGCTTGCATTATTGGTTTGGGATAAGGTTAAATGGGGCATCTGATCTTTTATTCCCAGAAGTCTAGGATCTCTTCCCCAGCTCTCTTTATGTATTTCTCCTGGACATAGCTGATCTCGGGATGCCTCAGTGGCACCCCACTGGTAGCGGCGTGAGTATCCTCACACCACTTTCTGCTGCTGGGATCTCCTAGGGGCATATCCACCTGCGAGCCTGCACGCTCTTCCTGGGGACTCCACCGTCAGTCACCCTTGGCTGAAATGACCCTCTAATACTCTGCATATGTCATTCCCACTCCACAGTCGGGATATCCTGGAAGTACATCAAAGAACTTTCGAAAAAGAACTGAATGGGAAACCCCAGAAGAGGGCTCAAGGTATTCATAGAATTGGCGAACAAGGGAGCAGGTGCGGTGGACGGCGTCGGGCAGCAGGTGCGGCGGACGGCGTCGGGCAGCAGGTGCGGCGGAAGGGCGTCGGGCAGCAGGTGCGGTGGAAGGGCGTCGGGCAGCAGGTGCGGTGGACGGCGTCGGGCAGCAGGTGCGGCGGAAGGGCGTCGGGCAGCAGGTGCGGTGGACAGCGTCGGGCAGCAGGTGCGGCGGAAGGGCGTCGGGCAGCAGGTGCGGTGGAAGGGCGTCGGGCCATTGATGCCGGCGTGAATCCATCTGCCGGCTCACTGCTGTGTGAGTTTAGGTGCAATGACAACTCACCCAGGCTCAGCACTTTCCTCTGCAGAGTGGATCTAACATCTGATTTCCCATCCCATGGCGAGAGTTAAAGGAATGCCTATTAGGTGGTGTTAGGCCCCAATCTCTATTTTCCTCATTCTTCTTTTTCCCTATACCACAAACACTTCATGCTCTGCAAATTATATGAAAATGGCAGCTAATATTTACTGAGTGCCTCCTACACCCAGGAATGTTTCTAAGCATTCTAAATGCATTCGCTCATTTAATCTGGAGAACAGATTTTTGAAGGGAGTCTCCCATTACTGACTAGATTTTGTGGAAAATGGAGGCATTGTTTTCACCACACACAAAATGACAAATACGTGAGATAATGCAAATATGTTCATGAGCTTGATTTAGGTAAGCCACAATATATACTCTATCAAAACATCATGCTGTACATCAAAAGCGTATGTAATTTTTATTTGTCAACGAAAAGTAATTATTTTTTCAAAAAGAGAAAGAAAATTCAGGCAAAGAGTAATAATATCAGGTAGCCAGAGACACCCACAGCAAGGCAGGATAGAAACAATGGTGCCCAGATGAGACCAAGAACATCCGGACCCTCAAAGTCAGGCAGAGGATGAGAGCAGTGAGTTAACCTAATGACTGGGTTGCCCGGCACAGCCCTTGCTCCTGCCTGCTGCGTTCCACTAGAGCCACCGCTCAGCCAGAAGCACACTCTGAGGGTGCCGCTCACAGAAGAGGGCCACTGAAGTCGAGGAGAGCAGAATAATTTATTTCTTCTCTCCCCGCCTCTCCTCCCCTCTCTCTCTTTCTCCACCCTCTCTTCCTTCGACCAAATGTTATTGTGCATCTATTATGTGTTGTTCCTTTATACACTGAGCATATGACAGTGAACAAAAATGGTGAGAGCTCTCCCATCCCAGAGTCAGCTGGGAGACAGGACTAGGGTGAAAGTGCTTCCAAAGGTAGAGATGGATGCAGACCATGTGCCAGCCTCACCACTCTTTCCTCTGATGCCAGCTGAGCAGAGGTGAAGAGAGCATGATTCTGTTTAACATGGAGCCACCGAAAGTGTTTCAAATTAGAACACAAGACTGGAAAGACAGGGCAGGGACAGACATTCCAGTCTCTAAAGGAAGAGAGAGCTACAAGACCGGTCAATCAGATAGTAGCTCAGAAAGTGGACACTTTAGGAATGAAGAGGAAGTTTCCTTAATCAAAGATCCAAGAAGTGGCCATATTTGGATCTGACTGAGCCTCAGGCCTGAGTCCCACACCCAGAAGCTTTCTGTGCATTTGGCAGTGGTTCTAATCTGAAACTGTATCAGGGGATATAGCTTGAGCACTTGATTTGATATCCAAAAGCAAGTAAGAAGATAGTTTCCGAACACTTGTTTTGTTATGCCAAGGAAGTTAGATGGACGAAAGAACTGACCTTATAACCCAAATGGAGCTGGTAGCCAGGTCACCTGGAGCTGTGCTTCGGAGATGCCAGAACAAAAAATTAGTGTTCCAGGAAGTCCTCTGCTTCTGTCCTCCACCTTTGTTGTTTCTCTTCTTCTTAGTCTGTTTCAGAAAAAAGCAATCTATGTACTAAGGCATCAATGAAGAAAGTAAGTCTTTTTACTCTTAAAGCAGGTGAGCTCAGGGAAGCAGAGTACATGGATTCCAGATGTGGTCATGGCAACTGAAATCTGGCTGTAGCCATCAGCTCAGGCTGAAATTTCAGTCATTCTTGACTCCTGATGTGCTTCTGATTTAATTTAATTTTTAGTTTAATTTAATTTTTAGTTTCCTTCTGCCCTGGCCTTGAGGTTTCAAATGGATTATCCAGATTTCAAATCCAAAGCCTGCCAGGCCCTGCTGTTCCACTGCAGTTTTTTTCTTGAAAAAAAACCTTAGATCTTAGATCTCCACTCCCACTCCCATACCCTATATTCAGTCCAGATGCAAATCCCAGCGCTCCACCTTCAACACCTTTGCAGACTGCACGTCCTTGTCAGTACCTATACTGTTGGCACTCTGGTCCAAGCCACCCTGCCTGGATTTCTGCAGTAGCCCCCTGGTCCCAGCCTCAGACCCTCTCTAGTCAGGTCTCAACACAGTGGCCAGTTTCCAAATCTATACCATGTCATCTCTTACATTTCTGCCTCATTTTGAGTAAGAGCCAGAACTTTGAGCATGGCCTCCAGAGTCCTACTGGATCTCCCTCCCCCGGCTTCTCACCTCCTTCCACTCACTGGCCCCAGTGCACAGCTACCACCTTCTTCAAATTTGCCCAGCATGTTTCTGGACCTTTGCAATTGCTCTGTCTTCTTCCTGAACTCTGTCCCCTGAGAGCCACAGGACTCACTACTATATTTTGGGGGTCATTGCTGACCCACCTGTTATATAAAATCACATCCCTAGTCCCAGAACTCCCCATCCCCTCTTTCTTGCTTTAGTACCCCTGCCCATATATTATTTATTCAGATTGATTTATCTATTTGCCTCTTGTCTGTCTTTCTTTTCACTTAAATGGAAACTCTATAAATACAGGGATGTTGTCTGTTATGTTCACTACTGTATTTCCAAATCTGAGACCAGTGGCTAGACATAGAAGATGCTTAGTAAATATCTATTGAATGAGTAAATACAAAAAAACGTTCCCAGGGCATACAGCATTGATTAATGGCCTCTTTATCTCATTGTATCCCTCATTTGCCCTTGGTTTTCTCTCAGGCAAGATAAGATTTGTTTAATAATTAACATTCTATTTTTTACCATAATTCTATTTTTTTAAAAGTATAATTTCATTTCTACCATTATTCTCTCAATTTTGCATCAAAGATTGAGGGAATTAATTTGTTCTTACCAAATAGATTGAGGCTTTTGTGCTTCGATGGAAATACTTGGGATTTTCATCACATTGTGTTTCCACATCTCAGATTTCAAGGACAGGCCTGACTTTGAATGTCAGATTTTTACAAGAAGAAATATACTGTTCTGGGTGGCCTAGCAGGAGTGAAAAGCATTCACTTTGTCACCTCACTGCTGTGGTACAAATCTTAGCTCAGCCAGTACAAACTGTGTGGCCTTCAGGAAATACTAAACCTTTCTTTGCTTTAGTCTTTACTTCTAGAAACTAGAGAAGGTGAATGATGGGGTTAATAATATAAGCCCATAAATTTGAATTGAGAATTAAATGGATTCACACTTGAAAAGTAGTTAGAACTCATCCTAATGTATGAAAATGTTTATTTATAAAAACAAAGTGATACCCTTCGTTTTCCTGTCTTTGGAACCATGAACAAGTCATTTCCTGTCACTGCACCCCAATTCTCCTCCCAATAAAATGAAGGGGAAGGTAGAAAAGTTGAATAATTTCTGACTGTGATTTTATCCACTCGAACTTTCAAAGTCTGAGGTGAGGCTGTCTCAGAGCCAGGAAGACAGATTTTGTGCTTCTGATTTAATTTAATTTTTAGTTTCCTTCTGCCCGGGCCTTGAGGTTTCAAATGGATTATCCAGATTTCAAATCCAAAGCCTGCCAGGTCCTGCTGTTCCACTGCAGTTTTTTTCTTGAAAAGCAGAGCGGATGCCCAGGAAACATTCTAAGAAGCCTCTGGGGAGATCTCTGTGCAGGCAGGGGCAGGCTGGGTGGCCCCCTGGGCTGTGAGAGCTCCTGGCAGTGCTGGGAGTAGCTGGGGGTACTTAAATCTCCAGAACCATGGGTGTGATTGGGAGGGGCCATGTGCCCCAAGAGGCCTTTGCAGAAGTCTTTATCAGCAGTCCCCAGTGACCCAGCCCAACAAACGCTCAGGAAGGCAACTGGCAACTGTGACCTCTAAGTGGGGCAATAAAAGAATGGAACCCAAATTTCCATGCTCAGGAAAACCTCCTGTAGAAGCTCAATCATCGTAACCTCTGGTGGACCTTCTTGTTCAAAGTGACAATGCATTCCTTGCCACACCCTAAGGTGATGAAGAGAGACTGTGCCTGTAGCTCACGTGCCCATCAGCACGCCTTCCCATCTTCCCTCACCTGTACCCTGCCACCAATTCTCAAAGAGTTGAAGATTATGCTTGTCCATAAAACTCAGCTTGTAGAACCAGTCTTTCCTACCAAGAAAATTTGTTTGTTAGCTCCTGACATCCCCTATTCACAGAAATAAAAGGATCTTTGCCACTCTGTACTGACTGCTTTGTGTATGGCCTTCCAAAACTGGATGTTGTTCATGGGCTAGGGCCAGCAGGAAATGTCAAGCTATCCTAATCTTTGCCCTTGGTGCCAGCGACTTGCCTGCACAACCTATGGCAAGGTGACCCCAGGGAGAAGCTCCAGGACATGTCACTGTTTGTGGCTTGTCATGCCAGCAAGAGAAGAGAAGGGCTATGAGTCCATGCTGAGCCACCTGAAATTCTCAGCAGCTGACTACCATCACTTCTTAACTCAACCCCAGATACAATCTTAGAATAAATCTGAAGGCCAATAAGCTTTTCCAGTAATAGGTAGATTTAATGGTCTTGACTTTGTATTTTCTAGAAGTTGACTCCGAGGTGTTCAGCTACGTTGATCTCCTGGAAGAAACTAAAAAAGAAAAAAGTAAGATAGAAAGACAAGGAAGGTGAGAAAAAGGAAGGAATAGGGCATCTGGCATAGACTAGATGCTCAATAAATGTTAACTGGATGATGAATGAATGGTTGGCATAAGTCATAACAAGATTGTTATCGATGCCAGAATGGGACCGACACAGCCTCCTTTGAGCACTGAGGAGACAAGATATGTTGCAACAAAAGGAAGAGAGGGCACTGAGAATTAGACACCTGAGTTCTAATCTCAGTTCTGCAGCTGTCTAATAATATGTGTGACCTCTGGAGAAATCACTGATGGCAAAAGAACTCAGGGTTCTCATCTGTAATATGATGGAGTCAAAGAAGACAATGTCCTAAATCCTGCTAATTCTAGGAGCTGTTTGTTCATTCCTGCACTCAGCAAACACTCATTGAGTGTGTATGTCTTCTAGACTCGGAGAATAGAAAAGGGAAGAGGTTAAGGTGTTTAGAGGTGCTCTCAGCCATGTGGACACAGTACTGTAGCTCAGTGTGTAAGAACTTTAATAGCATAAGCTCCAGGGGCCACAGAAGCAGAGAGAGGCCTAGGCATCTATGGATGAAGCAGCCACACAACCCAATTTGTGGTACAGGTACAGAAACAACCGACCGTAATACAGTGTGATTCCTATTATTAGGGAGGCATGTTCCATGAAACTATGACTTTGTTTCAAATCACAGTAAAATGGGAATCATCCTACAGGGCTGCCTTTCTCAAAGAATCGCCCTTTAATTTAAGAACTCTCACTCATTTCTAAACACTTGGACTCCTATTCAGGACTAACCTTTTCTTGCACAGTTTTGAAATTATAGGTCATTGAGATAGAAATACAACTTACTGAGACAGAATTCTAAATGTTTCTTTCATACCTGGTTTTGTCCACTTCAGTTATCAAAAATCTTGATTTTAACAGTTAAGTAGGACAGTGGTGTTCTGGAGTGGACCCAGGTAGAGTGCAAGGAGCTGATTGTTAAATATTTAGGAATTTTGCAAGACAATTAAATTGTTGGTAACATAAGATTGGCCCTGATAGTAGTGTTTACCCCACAGAAATCAGCAAACACTGTAAATCAGAGCATTCTTCTTGTTTTTTGTTTTGTTTTGTTTTAACTGTAGAGCTGGTCTACCAGCCCACCACTGGATAGAACTCACATGGTTCAGTTAGCAGTTAAGAGAATTTACCTGGAGGAATTTTTCACAATGAATGTTTGGAGAATTAAGGCAATGCATGATAATAATACAGAATACCAATCACTCCCAAACTGCATACTTTTAACTGTATTTGTATGTAATCTATATCATTGTATTTTATTACTTTCTAATTTAAAGCTATTTATGTGCTTACTTAAATACATTGATTTTTAAGGGAACTTTTGTGACAGCTGTAAATGGGAAAAAGAACACAGAACCTCTTAGTCTATAATAAATTGTAATAAATGAATAACTTTAAAATAATCCCACCATGTATCACCTAAAGTCATCCCACATACTTCTAGAAGTGTGTATAGTACACAATAAAGGTTATAAAATAAATTCTTGTCATAGTCTCCAGTGTTTTTTCTCTAAGGAATAATCATAGCAAAGGTTATGGTACATTTACTATGAATGAGGCATTACTATATTACATACACATTATGTACATACAATTACATACACATTAATATAAGTGCATTAGTTACATAGATTAACTCATTTAATCAGTGTAAAACATCCTACAAGGAAGGTATTATTAGATCCCAATGTTACACATAAGAAAACTGAAGGACAGAGAGTTTAAATAACCTGCCCAAGGTCAGTGGCAAAGCCCAGATGAACTCCAGACAGTTGGGTTCATGAATCCGTGCCCTTCTTCACTATACTTCATCACTGCAATGGCAACTCCCGTTGAAACTAAAAATACATACAATGCTCGAGTTCCTTCAGGACTCCTAAACTTTGGAAAACATTGGAAGCCACCCCAATGAAACAAAATCCATTTATATAAGAGTATAAATTTGTGATAAAGTTATTACAGCGTTAGCCACCTTTGTAGCAAAAATAGTGAATGTCCACTAGTAGGAGAATGACAGAATGAATTAGGTTATACCTACACCATGGAATATTAAATAGTCTTTAAAAATAATGAATGCAAATTACACCAGAAACTTGGAGAGATTTTCCATTGGTATCATTGTAGAAGAACAAAAAATGCAGAGAAAACATGTATAATAATCTCATTTTTAATAAAGTATACATTGAAAGTGTCCTTTCTACTGCCAGTGATAGGAGTTTTAAGCCTTACAAGTGCCTGCTCATCTAGTAAAGTGTGAAGGGATAGCTGTTTAGTTTGTATTTCCCACTGCTGGTGAATATGAACAAGATTCCATATACCAGCTTGCCGTTAGTATTTGTTCTGAGAATAAGCCTTTGCAAATTTTTACTTGCTTATTAATCCCCTCTTTTTAATTTACAACAGTTTTGTTTCTTTTCTTCATTTTTGTGTGTGGCCTCTTCTTTGCAATCCCCCAATCCAAAAATGTTTTATTTGTCTTTTGACTTTGTTATACATTTTTTATATACAAAATGTTTTGTTTTTTATGGTATAGTCAAATATGCTTATCTTTTTCTTTTTTTTTTTTAAAGCTGCTGGATTTTTTTTTCCAGTCTCAGGTCAAAAGTGGGGAAAGAAGGAAAACCAAATAAACCCAAATAAAACCTCGACTAGAAGTGTCTTCCTAGCAAGACTCGGAACCTAAAATTATTCCCCATGTATGCCATGCCCTGACCTTCCCTGTAAAACATTATTAAATCTCTCCAGACAACAGGACTGGAGACATTTCTATTTAAGTGTTTTATACCCCAGTTTCGTGCTTCTCACTTTAATTCCTGTCTATTACCAGCCCATGTAGGCACTGGGAGGGCTTCAGGGCCAGAGAGCGAGGAGGAGAAAAAGGTGGCAGAGGGAGCTGAGTTACGTTAGTGTACTGATGGCACAGCAACCCCTTGTATTTTATTATCCTATTAGTGGGTATTAGGTTATATTTAAGGCTTAAATCTTCATTACGTCCTACTACAATGGTGGATTTAAAAACTCTAGCATGTCTTTGAATCAAGGTAGAGCCTTAATTTGGCTTTCCTGCCTCTTATTTGGTCTGTTTGCCCAATTCTTCCCTTTTTTTGAACTCAGTGTTGTATTTAATGGGTTTGTCAAACCTACATTCAATTTAACTTTTCTCATGAAGATCCCTTGCGACCTCACAAAGTAGTGGAAGGATGACTGTTTCTCAGGTTCCCCTCTGGGTGCCCCATCTCCAGCGCTTTCCCCTGCAAACTCGACTCTCTCCAGCTGTTCCCAGACACACAACTGCCCAAGTTTAAAGCTGTCCATTTACATTTGACTCCTCTCTCCTTTGCCCCAACACAATTTAGACATAAATTCAAATGCAGTCTACAAAGACATCTTCAATAGCCATCTCCTCCTCCAAGTATTATCTGCTCAGGGTCTCTTGACGTCACCTTCATCTTCTTTGACCTGAGTGATCATAATGGAATCAGCACCAAGCCCATCCTGCCAAAGCTGTCTTTCCAGAGCACATCTTTTGCCTTCCCACGTTGAAGCACCAGTGCTTAAAGGATAAAATCCTTGGCGTGGTAACCAAACACCTTTGTTTTCTGATCCAAAATTACTTTTGCCGTCTTATCCTGACTATTCACATAAATTATTTGCAGTGCCCTTGTGGGATGCGTGTTTGGTAGCTGTGTGAACCAGGGGAGAAACTCACGCCCTGCTCTCTCTCATTGTGTCGTTCTTTCCGGGACTGCATTGCCCTTCCTGCTGCCCAAAATGTGCTCCCCCTTTCCCTTGGAGTCGAAGTCCTTGTCATCATTCAAAGCCCAATTCAAGTGTCATCTGCTCTCTGAATAGTCCCTGAGGATCATAGTCAAAATAAATACCCCCTGTTTTGATGCCCCTTTGTACTTTTTAATACCCCGATTCTAACATTGGCATTTATCTTAGTGAATTGAGGTTCTGCTGTCTCTCGACTAACTGCATGTCTTTGGAGATAGGGCCAGCATCACAGTCATCTTTGTCAATTTTGTTCATAGGAGATTGAGAGTAATGTTCCCTAATATATGTTTGCAGAAACAAGAAGGAAAGAAGGGAGGGAGGGAGGGAGGGAAGGAGGGAGGGAGGGAGCATAAGAAGGGAAGGGAAGGGAAGAGAAGAGAAGGAGGGAAAAAAGAAAAAAGAAAATTTATGCTCACCTTAAACAATGCTTCCCTGGACTGCACTTAGCTTGTTTGTGTCTTATTTTCTTGTTTTGTTTTACTAGTTTGTTTATTTTCTTATTTATTTTAAGTGATATAATAGCACTTTTAAACTGGCTGTGGAAGGCTGTTTACAAGGTTAATTTGTGATGAATATTTAAAATGTGACTCACAGGCCAGGCGCATTGGCTCACACCTGTAATCCCAGCACTTTGGGAGGCTCAGGCAGGTGGATAGCTTGAGGTCAAGAGTTCGAGACCAGCCTGGCCAACATGGTGAAACCCTGTCTCTACTAACAATACAAAAACTAGCCGGGCATGGTGGTGAGTGTCTGTAATCCCAGTTACTTGGGAGTCTAAGGCAGGAGAATCACTTGAACCTGGGAAGCAGAGTTTTCAGTGAGCCACGGTTGTACCACTGCACTCCCGCCTGGGTGACAGAGCAAGATTCTGTCTTAAACTAAACTAAAATAAAATAAAGTGTGACTCGCACTGCCTATATGAAACTCATAGGAAGACCCCAAAAGAGTACTCATCATTTGCATCATTAATCACGTGGTCATTTCTATTTTTATTAATTACGGTTCTGATTCCAAGGCATGCTAACTCCTTTATATAAGAGAAAGATTATTTCCTTTTTTTTTTTTTTTTTTTTTTTGAGACAGAGTCTTACTCCGTCACCCAGGCTGGAGTGCGATGGCATGCTCTCAGCTCACTGCAAGCTCTGCCTCTGCCTCCCGGTTTCAAGCAATTCTCCTGCCTCAGCCTCCCAAGTAGCTGGGATTACAGGCATGCACCACCACGCCTGGCTAATTTTTGTATTTTTAGTAAAGACGGGGTTTCACCATGTTGGTTAGGCTGGTCTCAAACTCCTGACCTTGTGATCCAAACACCTTGGCCTCCCAAAGTGCTGGGATTACAGGCATGAGCCACCATGCCCAGCCGAAAAAGATTATTTCTGTAGTAGAACCTGGGATTCACATGGTCTGGGTGTCTTTTGTTGTGCTTCATGAGGAAATTGACCATAACCCTCCTGCCTTTTCCCCTACTTGGGGAGCAGAATGAGGGTCAAGGGAAAAAAAAAAAAAAAACCCAAGTAACTGTCATGCTCCAACTGGGAGCACCGAGAAATGGGCAGAAACCAGACTGGAGGTTTTGTGGAGCAAAGCCCAATGGCTAATAGTAATGAGATTGCTAGAAGAAAAGAGCCAGAACTGAAAGCCCTTGGGGAGACTCTGGGAACCATCTGAACTAAGAGAGTTAATCAGAAATGGGACCTCCAGAGGTTTCCCACCTCCAGCTAAGCACTGCAGCACCTGATCAGGTGACTCCGGTTGCTGATGGCTGACAGCTTAATTTACAAGAACACCAAGCAACAGAAATTTGAAAATAAAGCAAATATGCACTGTACAAGGAGAGGGAAATGTGATTCTGCAGTCCCTAGCATACTTTACCCGAAGCTTCATCAACCCCATAATAAGATGATACCTTACCTGGATGAAACGTTAATATTAAATATTACGAGAAATTTGCTGGAGATTGTGCTGTACATATTTCTGGTCTAACTTGTCTGTCTTGTTTTAATAAAGAATATGTATGTATGTGTGTACGTATTGCAGAAATTTCCATTAGGAATTAATCCTGATGTCTTAATAGATTAACCTTGCTGGTACCTAATATAATTTATTTTAAAAATGAAATTCCTACTACAGCAAAGATTTTAATGGGTAGTCTTTTTTTGGTATCCCTCTGGAAACCTCCGGGCCTGAGGCTGCATTTTTCCTAAAGGCCCACTCCCCTGTCGACTCTGGGAGGAAGCCCTCCTGCACAACAGCTGTGAAATCAGACCAGCGTTTCTACGTAGAATCTCTCAGACAAAGGGTAGGACTCCCAACAACCCCAGCATTTTGCATTGCCTGAAAGATCTTAGCCTTTTAATAGCATTAGCCTTTGCACCCTTTTCCTACTCTTCCTCTCTGGACAACCAAGAGGCATTTCACTACTCTAGGATGACAGACAAATGTCTGCCTTCATGTTGAGGAGACTCCAAGGACCAGGAACTTAGCACTTTTGAATGCCTGGTGCATTTAGGTTCTCAGGTATAGGATTTCAGCAGACTCTTTGATACTGACTTTTCTGATAAATTGTGATTCCGGTAATCATGTTACCTACCTCCTTTACATAAACTTTCAAAGACAACTTTTCCAGATCTGCAGCCCACAACCCCCCCCCCCCGAAAAAAGAACACAAACAAACAAAAAACTAGATCTGGTTCTTGTACACACGTGAGGAGGGTAAAGGAAAAATGTTCCAAGCTGGCGGTTCTTCCCCTGAAGGCTCTTCCTTTATCTGCTGTTTTCCATCTCACAGAGAGAACCTGTGACTGTTTGTATTTCCAGAAAATCATTGTTGGCTAGGGTTCTATGCCCTACACCATTGGCTCCATTTCAACACCGTTTCTAGATGCCTGCCTCCACTAAGTCTCTATCCCCAGTCCTGCCATATAATCCTTTTTTTCTGTTCTATAAAAATGGCTCCCGTTTAAATTCAGAGGGTCTACAACAATCTCTATAAAGAGGCTTCTGTTGTAGCCCCACTCTCGCGAAACACGTTTTCAGTGCCCTTGAAGGCTCCTACCTTTGATGAGGATAATCCTTATCCCATCATCTTTTAGCTATAAGCCTATGAACGTGGAATTCCCTATGTGAACATGACGGGGTTCTAAGAGAGACCGCGGGTCCTTTACTCAAAGGAAAAGGCTTCTCTGATTTCCAATGAACATCTTCTCCCCTAAGCATGCTGGAGTCCTTCAGCCCCAGCAGATGTGTTGCAAAAAGCTGTTCCTCCTCCTGCTTGGTGTGGCAGTGTGCTGGCAGGTGCAGCAGAAGTGTGAAGGGGAATGGGAGGCATTTCAGGACTGGCAACCGTTTCCATTCTAAAGGTCCATTGCTAACGATAGTCCTAGGTTAAATTAAAGAAGAACCATCAACTACAGTTCTTTCTTTGCTCTCCAAAACTTTTGTTCTCTCCCTTTAGGTGCCCATTTTACAAGTTTGGAAAAGTCTAATTCAGGAAATGTCCATGATGTTGTTCTTGGTAAACACTGTATTCTTTCAGTCTAATACAGCTAAGATTAAGATGATTTCTGTCTTACTCTCTTCACTCACTGTCACAATAAACTATGATAAATTGCATTTTCCAAATTATTTTTTGTTTAATTTCCTTCCTTCCTTCCTTCCTTCCTTCCTTCCTTCCTTCCTTCCTTCCTTCTTCCTTCCTTCCTTCCTTCCTCCCTCCCTCCCTTCCTTCCTTCTTCCTTCCTTCCTTCCTTCCTTCCTTCCTTCCTTCCTTCCTCCCTCCCTCCCTCCCTCCCTTTCTTCCTTCTTCCCTCCCTCCTTCCTTCCTTCTTCCTTCCTTCCTTCCTTCTTCTTCCTTCCTTCCTTCCTTCCTTCCTTCCTTCCTTCCTCCTCCCTCCCTCCTTCCTTCCTTCCTTCTTTCCTTCTTTCTTCCTTCCTTCCTTCTTCCTTCCTTCCTTCCTTCCTTCTTTCCTTCTTTCTTCCTTCCTTCTTTCCTTTTGGCTGAAAATGTACTTATTTTGCCCACATCTGGATTGATAATTTTGCTGATAAAGAATTACAAGAATTGTCCAAAACACTGACAGCTTCACTTTCTTATAAAATTCCTCAAATAACATTTCTAATTGAATTATAACAGAAATACATAAAAGGGAACATATTATATGTGTAAAGCCGAAAGAAATTTTTGAAAAAACTAAACATACTCATATTCCCTAAGGGGGGGACTTGAGGTTACATTAATGTATTTATTATGATACTGAGTACCTATTAGCCACCAAAAGTGTCTATACTTTATGATGATATTCTTTAAGCTGAGTTCGGTGACATGGTTGGTTCCTTCATTGCCTCTGACCAGGCAAGTTGGGTTTCTGGGGGTTATTAGATGGAATTTCCCAAGCTCATGGATAGCAACATGAATTGTGTTGCTTCCTCTTGGTTAAGCCCTGGTCTAGCTTCTCCCATCGTCCATTTCTATGCCATTTTTCATCATGCTTCTGACAAGATGTGCTCAGGCTGTTGGACTGCCTTCTAGCATTGTATTTGGAAAAATTAATAATCATAGTCACAAAGTGCTTTGACATTCTAGAGTGCTATAGAACCACTTAATGCTGATGGAATTGCTACTGAGCTGTCTTCTTCCAATCACATTTTCACAGGGTGTGGAGGTTTTGTTGACAGCTCTGGTAGATGAAGTTTGAAATATATGAACAGTCAGATAGATTAGAAATGGGTGGTGGCATCACCAGCTCTCTCTCCTCTGTCTTTGTCTTGGTGTCTTAACCCCGTCGTAAAATGCCCACTCCAGAGCAGTGAGGATTCAAGGGTCTGGTTGGGAGAGACCAGTAGCTATTTGATATGGTTCAGATATTTGTTCCCCTCCAAACCTCATGTTGAAATTTGATCCACAATGTTGGAGGTGAGGCCTGATTGGAGGCATTTGGGTCATGGGGGCAGATATCTCATAAATGGCTTTGCAACCTCCTTGCAGTAGTGAGTGAGTTCTCACTCTTTTAGTTCTCACCAAAACTGATTGTTCAAAAGAGGCTGGCACCTCCTCCCCTTTCTCTCTTTCCCTTCCTCTCTCACCATGGGATGCCTGATCCACTTTGCCTTCTGTCATGAGTGTAAGCTCCCTGAAGCCCTACCAGAAGCAAATGCTGGCCCTGTGCTCCTAGTACAGCCTGCAGAATCCCTAGCCCAAGAAACCTCTTTTTTTTTTTTGTACATTATCCCCAGTCTCAGGTATTCCTTTATAGCAACACAAAACCAGACTAAATCTTGCTCCTTTTGTGTTATTGGTTGCATAAATTCTAGGTAGTTCAGCAAAAGAAACGGAAACGACACATTGGTTTTATATCTCCAACAACTCTAGAGTGTCGGGTCATGAGATCCTGACATGTTCACAAGACACATTAACATATGAGGGGATGACACAGATCACACTTTAATCTCACAATTTCTCTTGAATTCCAAAGACATTCACCTTCACTTCGCCTCAGTAGTCCACTCTCTGACCACACACTGGAACTTGAAAATGCTGTGACTGTAAACTCCACTCTCTGACACCACCATTCCCTCTTTCTGTGGCCCATGCTCTCCCACCACATCCACAACTCCAGCCCCTTAATTATACCCTCTTCTCCAAGTCTGTTGGTTTCCTCTTAGCGCCAGTGAACTTCTCCATCCATCTTGGGACTACTTACTACCACCTTGTCCTTTCTCCACAAGCGCCCTGCAGAACCTCATGCTGAGCAGCCATGACATCATAGCCTCTTCTACATCAGGATTCTGAGCACAGCTGCAGGGAAACAATTTAACACCATGGACTGATATCACTAGAAAGTTATGGCTTGAGGCTAGCTCGGGCCATCTTCATTTCTTGGTATTCCTCCGCCTTGACTATTTTACTTTTTACCACTCCCTTCAAGCTTTCTATATATCCTTTATATTCTTAACGAATGGCCTTGCCCCCAGATTTACAGAAAAAATGATCAGCTACAGATTTTTTCAGATGTTTACCCACCACCACCAGCAGCTATCTGTGTACCCCGCATCTTCCTTCCCACCTTAGCCAAAGAGATATACCACCTTCTGCTCAAAGGTACGCCCTAACCCACAGGCACCTAACTCCATTAATGTGTCCATGTGCTCTCTTGTATTTTCAAAATCACTTCTTTGGCCATTTTCTTTGAAAAAAGGGGCATGCTCAAATCTCTACATCTTCACAAAAATTTCACACTATTGTACGTTCCTGGCTGCTGGTCTTATCTCCTTCCGTTGCTTCATAATCCACTGAATAAAAGAGTGATCTACAGTCATGATTTGCATTTCCTTATTTTCTTGGCACCCTTCAAGTCATGGCAGCTTCACTTCTTTATGTGCCTGCTAATTCATATTTCTTCCATTAAAATAAAAAATGGTCTCCCAATTCCCAACCTGGCACTCATCTGAATTTACATCTCTCTAGTATTAATGTTAGCAACTATTCCTTCTCTTTTCTCTTTAAAACTTGAGGCTGGGTGCAGTGGCTCACGCCTATAATCCCAGCACTTTGGGAGACAGAGGTGGGTGATCACCTGAGATCAGGAGTTTGAGACCAGCCTGGCTCATAACCAACATGGTGAAACTCTGTCTCTACTAAAAATACAAAAATTAGCCAGGCGTGGTGGCTCATGCCCATAGTCCCAGCTACTCCGGAGGCTGACACATGAGAACTGCTTAAACCTGGGAGGTGGTGATTGCAATGAGCTGAGATCACACCACTGCACTGTAGCCCGGGCAATAGAGTGAGACTCAGTCTCACCAAAAAAAAAAAAGAAGAAGAAAAGAAAGAAATAAAACTTCAGTTATTCTTTAAGACATTATTTGCAATAAAAACTGTATATTTATGTAATTATTTGATGAATACTCACCTCCCCAATTGTATTGTAAACTCAATACAGGGAGAAACTGTGTATCTTTGCTGAACATTTTAACCCTAGTTTCTAGGACACATAGTAGGTGTATAATTAATGTTTACTTGAATGGATGCACTCATGAAAAATGTAGCACCCTTATTTCTTCTAGAGTTTCTCTTCCTTCTCTGGGCTTTCCTATTCAGTTTCCCTCACTAGCCCACCCTTCATATGTGATTGTTTTTCAGGGTATTATTTTTGCTTCTCTTTTCTCATTCTTCGTGATATGTTTATACAGTCTGTTCATTGCTGTGGTTTCAAGTATTCACTCCCTTCTAAGCTTTAGATTATATATCCAACTTTTTCTAGACAGGGATACTTTAAATTCATCTCTTCAAAAGCTGATCTCATCTTCTCCCTCTATTTTCATTCTAGTCTCTTCTTATAGCTCAACTTATGGCTACTGGCACAATTAGCAATGTCGTAGCCCAAGAGACCTGGAAGTCAATGCAAGTCACTGCTCCTTCTTGTTCTTCACGTTATTGCTACTCCTACCAACCCTGCCAGTTCTACCCACTTAATAGGTTTTAATTTGTCTTCTACTGACCATTCCCACTGGTACTATCATTACAATTTCTTGCTTGGAAAATAGTTTTCTGACTTGTTTGCTGGTCTCCAAACTTACACCTTCAATCTATTTTCCATAACAAAATCATAATTTTATAGTTCCTTACTCAAAAAACGTTGAAAAGTTTCTGAGTGCTTTTTGTAAGAAATGCGGGAGAATTCATGGCATCCACATTGAACTTGAGTTTGCCCCGGCTGTCTCTGCACTCTGTCCTCTCCCTGACCTTCAGCAGCACTGGGCTACTTATGGGCCCTGACACAGTGTGCATTCTCACCCTTCCCTTCCTCTGCACAAAGTGTCTCATCAGCCTGAGGTGTGCCCGCTACTGTCCCCCATGTGACTCACCACTTGTAAAATTGCTCTTACTTCACAATTTAGTTCATTCATTATCAACTCAGGAAAGGCTTCTCAACTAACGTGTGTTACATGCCCTCCTTAGCTTTTCAATAGAGCCCTGTCTCTACTTCTGCTTTAGTGATTATCATGATGTTCTCTCTGTTTCTCTACCTCTCCACTGTGAACAGTTTAAAGGGTACAGACAACATCTCCTCAATGCCTAAGACACATGGCATCCATTATATAGTAAGAGATAATCAATGTGCATTGAATTAGTTTTGAACTCTGCATATTAATGTCCTGTATGAAACAAGTGGGCTCCTTCCCCACCAAGCTTCTTTTTTAATTTTTTTTAAATTTTAATTTAAGTTCTGAGATTCTTGTGCAGAATGGGGTTTGTCACATAGGTATACATGTGCCATGGCAGTTTGCTGCACCTATCAACCCATTATCTAGGTTTTAAGCCCCACATGCCTTGTCCTAATGCTCTCCCTCCCCTTGACCCCAATCCCCCAACAGGCCCCAGTATGTGATGTTCCCCTTCCTGTGTCCATGTGTTCTCATTGTTCAACTCCCACTTGTGAGTGAGAACATCCAGTGTTTGGTTTTCTGTTCCTGTGTTAGTTTGCTGAGAAAGATGGTTTCCTACTTCATCTATGTCCCTGTAAAGGACATGAACTCACTCTTTTTTATGGCTGCATAGTATTCCATGGTGTATATGTGCCACATTTTCTTTATCCAGTCTCTCATTGGTGGGCATTTGGGTTGGTTCCAAGTCTTTGCTATTATAACTCACCAAGCCTCTTGACTTTAAAACACACTGAAGTTATCTGGAGTGAAAGAATGAATGGGTGCTCTACCACCTTGAGCTATGGGAAGGGTGTGCTGGAGATTGTGACACACCAGCCTCAGGAAGGCCTTAACTCAGTCATTCCAGGATTCTTGTTCTCTCCTGGGACCTAATGGCTGCTTTGGGTTCTCATGAGGTTTCATTCTACAACAATATGGTAAAAGCAGTTCCTAGGTGGCTTCTCTCACCATTCAGAAGGCTTTGACCTGGCCCCTTGAACTGCCAGTTGGTCTGTGCTAAAGGAATAGAGACTTATTTTATTATTGGTCTAAGACAATCTTCTGTGTCTAAAAGTTCCTAAAAGTTAACTGTAAAGAACTTTTCAGTTCTTTACAGAATTGAATTCTCTAATTCAGATAATTTTGAATTATCCAAAATTTGTGCATCCCTATCTTTGAACTATCCCTGTAGTGCAGATGGTTGGGAACTGGCTGAGAGTAAGGCTGCACGTTGTGTTATATGGCTGCACACCCCAAAGAACTAGAGGAGGGTGCACCCTTGAGACCTGATTGCAACTTCCTTGAAGTCTGCCTTTTACACAATGGCAAACTCACGGTAGAATCAATCCAGGGAAATCATGAGGAAGACAGGCATTTGGGAACATGCCACACATCCTCATGGACTGCCTCCACAGCAGATTTCCTGGGCAGCAGGGCCCTGTCTGCCTGTTGCCTGGCAGGCATCACCAACTTAGGGTACCATGTTTCCCTCCTCAGACCTTCTCAGGCTGTATGAGTCCATTCTCACACTGCTATGAAGAACTACCTCAGACTGGGTAATTTATGAAGAGACGAAGTTTAATCGACTCCCAGCTTCAACAGCTGTACAGGAGGCATGGCTGGGGAGGCCTCAGGAAACTTACAATTGTGGCAGAAGGTGAAGTGTAAGCAGGCACAGTCCTCATATGGCCAGAGCAGGAGAGAGAGAGAGAGAGTGAGAGTGAGCAAAGGAGGGAGTGCCACACACTTTTAAATCGTCAGATCTCATGAGAACTCACTCACTATCCCGAGAAGAGCAAGGGGGAGATCTGCCCTGTGATCCATTCCCCTCTCACCAGGCCCCTCCTCCAGTGCTGGAGATTATAATTCAATCTATTGATTATTATTATAATTCAATTATAATTCAATGAGATTTAGGTGGGAACACAGAGCCAAACCATATCACAGACCACATATATTCCAGGACTTACCTGTTCTTTACCCCGTGCATCCGGGAACACACTGTTTGCTACCTTATTAGGTTAATTCATTAGTCTTGATAATATTAGTGGTTAACAATACTAATGGCTAACATTTTGGGGGTGCCTGGCAAATACTAAGAATGTTTCTCTTAGTGTTTAGGTTTATCTCCTTCAATCCTACCTCAGCCCTTCAAAGTATGTCCATGTCTTACCAGTTTTTGCTATTCTCAGTTGAAGACATTGAAATGTTAAAGATTACATAACTCAGCTAAGGGCACTGCACTACTGAATAGTGGAGCTGGGATTCCAGGCTGGATAGTCTGATTCCAAAGCCTGTGTCCTCACCCCCATGCTCTAATGGGCTAGCAGTGCTAGTGCACCTGCTCCATCCTCTAATTTCCTGCTGTCTGCACTTGCATGTTCTGCCCCAAGGTGGAGTCTGCCTTCTCACCCCTGGAGCCCCTCTGTCCTGAAAGACAGGCAGGAAGGACTGGGGCTGGATGCATGTCCACCCCTTTCCCAAAGCAGCTCCCTCAATGCCTTTAGGACTTGGTATGCACTCATTCCAGCTCCCTTGCCCACCTCCAGTGCAATAACTCTGAGGAGTGTGTTCTACGCTGGCTCCAAGAGCTCCCCAAATAGGATAAAGTCCTGTTGGCTGGCAACAGTCGCTTTTCTGACAGTGCTTTCCTTTATTTCTCAAATAAGCAACTGGTCTTTTTATCCTTGTCTTAGCGTCTGCTTCTTTGAGAATCCAAGCTGAAACAAATGGCTTGCTATGTCACCCACTCTCAGGCCCCCCGCAAAAACTTCCAATGCCCCAAAGAAAGTAAAGACTGACACTGAGGACTTTGAAGCCGTGTGTTTGGCTGGCTTCTCTGTCTTTCCAGGGGCCCAGCTCTGTCTTTCTCTGCCTCTCAACATTATCTGCTTTACTCTTTTTCTTAAAGCAGATGCCTGATCCCCTCTGTGGGGCCTTCTCACCTTGCTGTGAACACATTTACAATAAGTCACTGCACCTTGCTCCATTGCACCTGGAAGAATAACTGGTTCTCACCTCTCCTCCCTGGGATCAAGTTATTTGGTGGCTGGTTATTGCAACAAAAATAACTGCAGGTGAAAGTGGCAAATGAGCTCACTCCACTCACTGTGACTCACCTGGAAGCCCAGCCTACACCTTTCCAAGAAAAGCTGTCTCCATCCCCACAGCAGGAACCCCACTCCAGGCACTTCATTTGGCCTGCTTTTTGAGTACCCTCTGGGTTTGGAGTACTGCACTCTGCATATTCTTTCAGCCTTGTAGCTGGTGTTAGAAACCAGTTACTCTCAAGAATATCTTGTTTGCCCTGAGTTCTGGACTCCTGCAAGTTTCAGTAGATTCTGGAGTTTCACAGGTCTCTCCAGGCTTGAAGAAATTGCCTGCAGCAAACATATGATGAGCTCCCCATTTCCCCTGCAAAGACAGTCCAGGGAAAGAGAAGACCAAACAGAAGCAGAAAGCAAAGGCAGCGGTGTGACGTGTGTTTTCATTGTACTGCCTGATTTTGTTTGACTTTTATTTTTTACTATTTTTTTCTAAAATGTATTTTTATTTCTTTTGATCTGCCAAAAAATAAAACAATCACAAACACATGTATAATAGTCTCTTTCCAAAATTAACAGCCAGCCTCTCAGCTGCACTCAGCTAGTATTTATCGCAGGCACAAAGCAGTTATGTAGAGAGTGCAGCAGGAATCCTGTTATGCACTGAGTTTTGTCCCCTCCCCTTTTCTCACATTCATAGGTTTAAGTCCTGACCCTCAGTACCTCAGAATGTGACAGAATTTGGAGAAAGGACCTTTAAGAAAGGGTAATTACACAATTAAATATGATCATAACAATTGGGCCTTAATCCAGTATGACTGGTGCCCTTATGAGGACAGGGAGAGGCACCGGGAGGCGCCTGCACAAAGAAAGACCACGTGAGGACATAGCATTCTCCATGTGCAGACCAAGGAGACCAGCCTCAGGAGAACCGATCCCCATGGATACCTGGATCGCAGACTCCTACCTCTGGAAATGTGAGAAAATAAATTTCTGCCATTGAAGCCACACTGTCTGTGGTGCTTTGTTTCGGCAGCCCAAGCGGATTACTACAGATACCCTGTGTGCAAATCAGGGCACTTGGACTAAAACCACACCAGAGGCACTTAACTCAGTGTGGCATCTGTAGAATATCACTTTGACTCTCTGAAGCTCAGTTTTCCTCTCCTGGTGATGTGGTAATCGTGCCATTCTCTAAAAATTCTTCAGGTGACTCATGTACAAAATGTGTGTGAAGGGACCCTGCGCACAGGGGCTGGCTTATGGGGACTCAGTACATCTTCAGTGATTTAGTGTCTGAGAATGCAAGGAGCGGGGAGGATTCAAACTTCTTACAATTTAGCTGCCATGTAAGTCATAAACATTTATGAGGGTCAGGTAAAAACAAAGGATTGATTCTAAGTGTGCAAGATAAAGAGATCTAAAAGATTGCAGAAAAAGATGTTGGTAGATGGTTTTAACTGGGATACCAGGGAAAGACTTCTGAAGGCGGGCCTCAAGCTAGCCCTGTAGGATAGGCAGGATTTGAAAAGTGGAAAGGAGGGAACCGCCTGAGAAATACATGCATGGAAGCGTGGAAGTTGTTTGCAGTGTGAGTTCTGTGGTTCTGAGGATGGCCTGCGGTGGGTGGTGAACCATGGGAGATGAAGGTGTGTTCCTGATGGCGGTGGGGAGTGCCAATGCTCTTCCCTTTGGATTTTGGGAAAAGGGTACCTCCAAAGGAATCCTTACATTAGGCGGGAAGCTGACCTATATTACCTATGATCTCTTTTAACTATAAGATATCCTCATAGGGTTAAAATGTGAGTGAAGGCTAGTTAGGTTTATTGTGGAATTTAGATTTTATCAATTATATAACTGGAAACAAGTGAAGAGCTTTTTAAATGATATGATATATGACGATAAAACATGCCTACATAATTAATCTGACCATATGCTGGCAGCATATGCCGAGGATACCAGTTAGGTGCACAGTGGAAAAAGGACCTTAGTGCTTAGCTTTGGCGCTACCATTTCCTAGCTGTGTGAGGGGCTCTTAGGAATATGGTTTCATTTATTTATTTTTGTACATGAATTCATTTATCAGAAATAATTCAGTGTGCGCTTATTATCTTCCATGTACACTCCTGAGCAATGTGGAAGTGACAGAAAATAGCTACTGATCTCACGTATCTAACAATCGAGTGCTAACGATGGAGGAAGCATTGGATGTTACAGGAGTTAAAGAGGACACAAAACTAGTCTTCAGGATTCAGGGAGGGCTTCCCTATGGAGATTACTCCTCTTTCTCTAGCTAAACCCTGTCTATATTTTCCATCGCCTCCATCATAAGTCACTTTAAAGTCAACACACCCAGTGTTGACTTTACCATTCCTCCATAGTCAAGACTGCCCCTAGTAAATGACATCAGACATGCACCTAAGCATGAGCCTCCATGTCTTTATCCATCGAGAAAAAGAGGAAGGTCTGTGTTTTCTCTGCCCACTTCGTCAACTTTCTTTAAGGGCAAACAAGATAAATGAATGCAAGCTCTAAAAGCTAAATAAATATACAGTAGCCTGCTTTAAAGAAAGAATTGGCAGAGGGTAATGACTGATTGGATGTGGAGGAAAGGTAAAAAGATACACGAGAACTGACTTTGGTTTTTAACCTGAAGGAATAAAAGATTTGAGAGAGCTTCTAGTTCCTTGAAATTAAGTGTAATGATTTGGGAGGTGATATTTGTTGCCTAAAGAGAAGGAGGTGATGAGGAGAACAACACTGGGTGTGTTGACTTTAAGGTGACTTATGATGGAGGCGATTGAAATATTAGCTAGAGAAAGAGGAGTAATCTCCATAGAAGTCAAGTTATGGGGCAAGGTCAGTGTCTAGACAAAGACATGTAAAAGAGCATTCTTTATGTCATTTTGAAAAAGAATGTTGGAGTGTTGGGGTTTTGTGCCTCTGAGGCCTGGTGGGCTGGCTGCTAGCTGTTGTGGTCCATGATGGGGACACATCTGAGACGTGGAATGAAGACCAGGTGAGCCAGGCCAGGAACAGAGACATCACACTCTAACACGGGTGTCTGGTGTGGTGAACAATAGAGAAGGATTTGTAATCTACTCTTTGAAGAGCCACGTGTGGGAAGAAGAAAGCAGCTCAGCCTTGGTGGACAGAAATTAAGCATAGTTGAGGGATGATAAATACAACATTATGGATAGATACCCTTAGCATGAGACGGAGTGCAGGGAAGTCTGTTTTTTTGCCCCAAGTGTGGGAGTATTCATTCAGTCCATCTAGAGACTTATTTACAGAAGGGAAGCAACAGCGCAGAGGCTTTGAGAGGAAGGCAGAGCTCCCTGGGAGGCCAGAGCAGCACGCATATTCTAATGCTTTTGTTGGAGCCATTTCCAATTATTTAATGAATAATTGGGATCGAATCATTTCCTTGATTTAGCAAATCGAAAATTTTTTCCCTCAAGGGCAAAATACCTTCGTTTTATTTTCTTCTCCATAATTAAGTAATTTCTTAATTAGTAATGTTCAACTCATCCAATCTGAAATGACACATTTTATTCCTTTTTATAAAAGCTTGCGCGCACACACACCCAGCCTCCGCCTGGTGGTGGAGTGCTTGTCATTCCTGGGCTCTTTTGTGTTCCTGAGCTCTCTCCATCTCCCTCTTTCTCCGGCATCTCCAGCAGTTCTTCCTGAGCAGTGGTGAAATCCAGCTGTGTCATCTCACACTGGCTGACTTCCTGGTGGCTGTAATTAGTGCGAAGGAGTTTCTCCTCTATGGGGATGTCACACTGAACCATGGCTTTGCACCTAGTGGGCAACCTTACTTTTTGGTCTTTCTCACTTGGCAGGCAGGGGTGGGGTGTCCGCTGCAGAGGCTGCCCTAAGTTGGCCTGTGCTGTGACATTCCTGAAGCACTTTGCACCTGAGGCTGAGGCTGAGGCCCTGGCTGCAGGGAGCACAGCTCCCCCAAGGCCCCTTTCTATTTTTGCAGGCTTTTTCTCTCTGCTCCACTAAACCCAGCATCAGATGTCACTCCCCTGTCTCAGCCAGCTGTAGACTACAGAAAATGGTAGGGGTCCAAGCAAGGGCTGGTCTGTGTTGGACTGAACACCTAATTTAAGCGCTGAGACTGTTCATTTCCAAGGTTGTTGCATCCTCCACCAAGGCTGGCAAAAGAATGTCAGACATCTCCACCAAGCAGCTCAGTCAACCAGCGACCTCTAACTGAGTACTTGGTGTGTGCCCAGCTTTATGAAAGCCCTGCAAGGTTAGCAGGGCAATTCCCAAAGAAGGTATTATCTAGTGCACTTTGTCAGGGTCCCCGTTACAGACACCCCTCCCCTGCACACATGTGACTGCAGCCTTCTGAGTTGACTGATGAAGACCTGGCTGGGATGAAGGAGAGCTTTACTCCCCATTTTCACTGGTTGCTACTCTGTCCCCACCCAGCTTGCCTAGGTAGTGAGGACGATAATCATCCAGCTCTCCAATGATGCACAATTAACGTTAGAGTAATAGAACAATAATGGCTGCCTGCGGTAGGGACTTTGAAATCTCCAGATGAAAGGCCTGCAGAAGTACAGTGGGCCATTATTAGCATTTATGTAGCCCATTTCATCTTCAAAGCACTTTGCAAATATTAACTAATGAACACAGAATACTGTCGTATCTTTTCCCCTGAAGGACTGGGAGGGGTAGCCTCTGATGAGAGTCTGGACTTAAATGGAAACATTACTTTGTGACTGGGAGACAGAAAAACTCCTTTCCTCAGTAGCCATCTTCAGGCTTCTTAGGGAGGGGGGCTCTGATGACCAGAGAAGAAGCCTGCGCTTGCAGGTGGGTGGATGGGCCATCGGAGTACAAGATAAGCCAACAATGTCAGTAGAAGCACTGAATACAGTCATGTGAGCCACACAGGTGATTCGAAGTTTCCTAGAACCACTTTTTAAAAAATAAAAAGAAATGAGTGAAATTAGTGTGAATAATTTATTTAACCCAATAGAGCCCAGACATTATAATTGTAACAACAAGTAATCACCATAAATGTATCAGTAAATATTTTTTTCTTATTTTACATCTTTTTGTGCTAAGGCTTTGAAATCAGTGTATGTTTTACACTTAGAGCACATCTCAGCATGGACTAGCTGCATTGCAAATGCCGGATAGCTGCCTGTGGAGAGTGGCTCTGCATACAGCAGCACAGATCTAGACTGCCTTTGAGGAAGACAGCCCAGAATGCCTGGTCCTGCTACTGGGGACTGTCACTCACAGCACAGGGTAATACAGGGTCAAGTGTATGGTCTATAGTCTGACAGACTTAAAACTGATACTGATTCAGAAATACTACTTGCATGACACTGGACATACGATTTAATCCATTTGAGTTCAGATTCTCTTCTATAGTCAAGGAATGCTACTAGCTGCAATGTCACAGTTTTAGAAGAATTAAATGAGATTACTTTTGTAAAGCACTTAGTGCAGTGCCTAGCATGTAATAATAATGCAATGAAGAATAGCTATTATCATATGAATAGGGTGAGCTTGTATTTCAGGGCCCTGGCTCTCTCCCATCCTCCCCTGGCACCAGGCGCATCCTAGTTCCAACTGTGCACCTGGCTGGGCTTTGGCAGTGGGGTTGGTAGATGAATTTCCTCAGCCTTAACCCATGTGTGATCTCTGTTTGCACATTGATATATGCTTATATGTGTGCCTAGGACCAGGAGCCTTTAGAGGGTCACATAGTTTGAAGAGAGGAAGGATGAAGGGGAATTATTTCTGCAAGGCCCTCATCCCTTCAATTTCTTCTTTGGCTATGCCTTCAGGAAAGAGTCTAGACCCTCCATAACTCTTGACTGCCTTTAGCCTAACACCCTCCCTCTTGCCATGATTTGGTCCCTCTAAAAGTGTCAGAAGGTCTTGCGTCCCCTTTGTTCACTCCATTCCCTCTGTCTAGAAAGTCGTTCCCCTGCCTCAACTCACACATACTGTGTTAACTGTAGTCCTGGCCCTGGTAATACCTCACTGCACTTAACTGTTCATAGCATGGCAACCAGAGCACACTAGCTTCTCAAGAAATGCTCACCGAACCCTTGCTTTGTCCACAGAGAAGTGATCGGGTGATATAGGAGAAGACACTGTAGCGGCTGGGGCATGTGGGCTCCAGCCCCCACCCCAGGGTGTGCAAATTCTGGGTGCTTTCATCTGAAGCACAACCTTTCTAAATGTTGTCTGCAGGAATTCTTTCACATTAACTCACTTTGAAACAAGAAGCAACAGTGGAAATGTAGCTGCCCTATCAGTAAATGATCACTTCTGGAAACATCTTTTTGGTTAGCACTTCTTAAAGCTCAGCTCAGGCAGAGGACTCTTTCCCCATGTTTGAAATGTTTGTTCCTCGCTGCCGTAAAGAAATAGCACTTGAACATAAATTTAATTTATTTAGTAATTTTTACTTCCTGCAGGATGGGTACGCTCTCCAGCAGTTTTGCCACGAGAGGACACCGAACAAAGGAGACAGGGTCATTTATGATCTGACGCGTCCCCCCTACTGCTGTGTCCGGTTTCCACTGGCTGGAACGGGACCTCACACTCTGTATTTGTCCTGACTGGCTAGCAACTTAGAACTTTTTAAAAGAGGCAAAGGTAGAGGAGAACAAAGGAAGGAGGAAGTAACTTGTGGAATGTTGAGAAAGGTAAAAACACTTTTAAATAAGGAAGAGGAACAGGCTATGACTTAATGCTTGCTTGGACCATTATAAGCATGCCAGGGCAAATATTTAGGCTAAATTGTGGGAGTTAAGAACATAAAGTACATTGATTTCTTTATTACGGCTAGCAGATATTTAAGAATGTTAGCACAGGTCTTTGAATACATTTTGCTTCTAAGAGAAGTTACTATTTATTCCTAATAGACGGGGAGGAAAGTCTTTGAAGAGGAAACTCTACTTTACTTTTTACACCCACAATTCTAAGTGCAGTCGTTGGCCCTTCTCCGTGGCTTCTGTGACTTGGGTTACCTATGGATCATTGTGACCTGAAAGATTAAATAAAAATTCCAGAAATAAACAACGTATAAGTTTAAAATCATGTGCAATTCTGAGTAGCATGGTGAGACCTCGCACCATCCTGCACCATATTACCCCAGACGTGAATCATCCCTTTGTCCAGCATCTCCACCCTGTCTATGCTGCCTGCCTAGTAGTCACTTAGCAGCTGCCTCGGTTATCAGATTGACTGTGGGGATTATTCCAGCGCAGGTGTTCAAGCCACCCTCACTTTCTTAATAACGGCCCCAATTGAAAGAGTAGTGATGCTGGCATATTGTCATTGTTCTATTTTAATATTAGTTGTTGTTAAAGTTTCACCCTAATTCATAAATTAAACATGATCACAGGGATGTATGTATAGGAGAAAACATAGTATGTATAATGTTTTACTACCATTCTCAGTTTTAAACATCCACTGGGAGTCTCGGAACTATCCCCTGCTGATAACAGGGGAGGTATTGTATTCGAATACAGAAGGTGCTTTCATGCAAATCTTGTCCGACCCTCCCATTTCACAGATGAGGAAAGGAGCAGTCAACTTCTTGTCTGAGCTGGTCACTGAATCCGCATCTGATACCTGACTCCCCACCCATTTGTTGTAGCTCTGAGTTAATGGCTGTGAATGACCTTGGACAGAAAATCCAGGTATCAATGCCATAGGAAGCTCTTCTGGGGTCCCTAATGGGTGCCTTTAGGACCTCAAGGAGTAATTTTGTGAGGGGCTGTTGAGCCAGCGTTCAGTTTCCTAACAGCTTTATCTATTGCAGCTCTTACAGGCAGCAGCTGCATGCAATGTGTTCTGACTTTTGCCACGTCTTGTAAAGCAGCTTGGGTGCTGGTGCTGACACAAGCATTCCTCGTTTTGCCGTTGTTTGAGTTGAATATGTTTGATTCCTTTCTAGTTGCTTTTTTCTTCCCTTTCCTTCTCCTCTTTTCCCTTTCTTGTGTTTTATTTCCCTGCCTTTGTTCTCATTCCTTGGTCCCCATGTAAATATCTGATACTAGAGTTACATAAATAATCAATGGCCTCTTAGGAGAGAGGGATGAAAAACAGGAAGGATTCATTTTCCTGAGAGCTCTGGGGTGTCTAACTGGCCCATGCTGGTCCCTTGCTGAGGGTTCCTTGACTCCAGGAATTGCCTTTGGGGGACTCTTCAGAGGAAAACACAAAAGCACAAAATGCAACTGACCAATTGTGCAGAACTATTTGTAGGAAAAGATAGTGTGGTTGGGTGGGGAAAGGAATTCTCTGTGACCCCTGAGGTGGCCAGCTAAAGCCGCGGAGCCCCTGAAGCATGAAATTTGATTACCCTTATCTTGGTGCACAGCTCCGATAGCGCTGTCGGCCATTCAATTACCCAGCAACCTGTACAAATGCCTGCAGCTGCAGTTAATACGGCATTAGGGAGGAACACGCCATCTTCCTTGTGCGGTCCCTCTGAAATGGCAACAGACCGCCCGCACCATGGAAATAGGCTTGGCCAGAGACGAGTCTGGACTTTGATCATTACTCCTCAGCTTTTCTATCAATGAGTGAGTGCTTCTTTGCCTCTTTTACGATAACATCCTCTCCCTTTTCTTTTTTTTTTTTTTTTTTTGAGACGGAGTCGCGCTCTGCCGCCCGGACTGGAGTGCAGTGGCCGGATCTCAGCTCACTGCAAGCTCCGCCTCCCGGGTTCCCGCCATTCTCCTGCCTCAGCCTCCCGAGTAGCTGGGACTACAGGCGCCGCCACCTCGCCCGGCTAATTTTTTGTATTTTTAGTAGAGACGGGGTTTCACCGTGTTAGCCAGGATGGTCTCGATCTCCTGACCTCGTGATCCGCCCGTCTCGGCCTCCCAAAGTGCTGGGATTACAGGCTTGAGCCACCGCGCCCGGCCCTCTCCCTTTTCAAATCAGATATTTTAAAGTGGCTTGGAGAGATCCACAGGTGATGATGGCGTTAGGAGAATTAAACCACTGAAGAAAGGCTAGAGAACTAGCATGGTTTAACTTGGAGAAGGCTGAGGAGTGATTTAATAACTGTCTGCAAATGTACAGAATGATGTATGAGGAGGGAGATGACTAGCTGCTCTGGCCATCCTCTGAGGCCAAAATAAGAGGAGTCGTCATGGCCACACACAGTGCTGAGATGTGCCATCAGGATGCCTGTGCCCAGTCCAGGCCTTTCCAAGAAAAGTCCTCTGCAAGACCTTGGCCGTTCCCCTTTCCTTGCTTCACACTGGATGACCTGCTTCCCTTCTCATGTTTGTAATGAATCATTAGAATGGTGGTTGGGTTTAAAAAGGCCAAGTTTGTACTGTCTGCTGCAGTCCTGCCTAGAGAAAGAGGAAGCCTCTAAGTCATCCTCCAAAAAGGTTTTAGGGACCATTTCCAGAGACCAGAGATTTGGTTATTCATGGAAAGAAGTAAAAACGGTTTTTTGTTTGTTTGTCTGTGTTTTTTTTTTTTTTTTTTAGAAAACAAAATAAAATTTCAAAAATGGATCTGAAAGAGTAGGATTTGGGAAGCAATTATAAGTTTCCATCAATATGGAAAAAAAGTCAACAATTCTACTCTAATCCCTCTCTTAATAACAATATTCCCGTTGCCTTGATCAGAGAACATCTATTTTGTGACTTCTCCAATCTCCTGGTTAATGCAGATGGCTGTTTGGCTCTGCAATTGTTTACATTATCTAACATAGCTGGAACAGTGAGCAAGTTAGAGATTGGCTGCCTGGTATTACTCTGGAGCTCGTCAGTGGGGAGCAGGTCAATTGGTCTGGGCAGAGGATGGGGGATGCATCCAGAGGTGGGGGATGGACCTTCTAGTTCTCACCTGTGGAGAAGGAAAGACCTTTCCTCTACTCTCTGAGATTCAGTGGCTAAGACCTATGGATGATGCTGACAAAAGACAGATTAACAGGAAAAAAGCATGCAAATTTTATTTGAAGTTAAGTATTTTTACAGGCAGGGGCTTTTTAGGAAGAAGGGAAAACCCTAATGAAGTGGTTAGACTTGAGACTTAGATACCATTTTAACAAGGAGCCATAAAATGTGGAGATGTGACAAGACAAAAGATAAAGGGGTTTCAACAAGGAATAGTAAAGTGTGGATGACCCAAAAATATATGGGGAAATTAATGGATGCTAAGGCTTGTTTTAGTAGGGTTGTTTGTACTAATTTATCATGGCATTGACTCTCCATCTCCAGTAACAGGAGCATTCTCCTCTTCCTGGTACAGGGAGGGCACCTTTCTGTTATGCCCTGCTTGTAGACAGAAAGGGGGATGGCAGAGAATCCTTCCCATATCTGGTATTTCCCGGTTTCCTTCAGCTCAAAATAATCAATAGGGCAAAGTGGCATATTTGGGGATGGCATGCTCTGATCCTCTGAACACCCTTCCTACAAAGGATGGTATACCAGCTGGGAGGTGCAGATGCATCTTCTCCCCAGTCTGGAAACTCGGCTCCTCTTTTGGTCCTCGGTTTCTCTGGATATATTTTCACAAAGGTTGCTGTCGATCTTTTGGAAAGAAGCTTAGCTGCTACATGTCTAGGATGGCATTTGCAGGTTAAGTATTGCCCACTGATACCTGCAAAACCAAGCTGGAGGAAGACCCACCCCCCAAAAAAGTCCAGGTACCCAGTTCCATGACAGTGGAAGCAGGTGTTATGTAGCTGGAGTCAAACAGCACCCCTGATGCCATCCCAACTACAAAGGCAGTATATTCTAATTAACTGCAAATGCTTTACTCATAAAGCTGTCAGCAGTGGGCCCTAATGTCTGTACTTTTAATGATGCATTTGATTAGAAGGTAATTTTATTCACTTGGTGGCAGTCAGACCTGTTTGGTGAGGGTCTCTGTTCCCCTCCTCTTTCCCCCACTTTTTCTCTCCTATTTGAAACATTCATGAAGTTGTGATGCTCAAAACAATCTAAGTAAATCCATCAAAGCAATGTCATAATGTCTCTTCACCACCAGCCTCTGTGTGGATGTGCAAGTGTGTGTGCATGTGCTGTGTCACATAACAGGTTAAAGTGAAGAGGGAGGCGGGTTTTTTTCTTTAATTTCACATGAGATTCACACCTGGAATGTCTTCTTTTACAACCATACATTCTCTTCACTTTACTCCAAGTCCTAATAAAGGTCATGACTTCATAACGCATCGCACTTTGCACATCGATTTCATGTTCTTTCATGTCACTTATGCCTCACAATAAAGCTATGAGATAGTTATACTTCTGATGAAGGAACAGAAACTGGGAGATTTTATTACCTCTCTGAGAAACTCAGAGTAATTCAGGAATTTAAAACTAGACCTCAGTCTAAATTCTATGCTTTCTCTACCACACCATATGGTTTCTCATCAAAAAGCAGTTTTTATCTTTTTTCCTTGAAAACCAAGTATGGAGCTGCCCACACCGGAAATTCACTCTTGCTGAAGGACATCTGGGGAGCCACTGGGGCTGGGTTCACAAAGCCTCTGGTCTGCCTGGGTCATGCCTTCTGCTATGGGAGCGTATGGTGAGGTTGAAGGGAACTAAAAGTTCAGAGTTCTGAGTAAATCCAGCAGCCTTCAGTGAATTTGTTTCATCTCTCTTCCTCTCCCTTGCCCTTCCTGATGAGGCTGGTGAGTCCCTTCCTTGTAGAATCCTAAGCCTTTTATGTCATGTGTCCATTTTAATCTACTGACTTCCCTGCCTGCTTCTCCCTCCCCTCTCCTTACCTTCCTTGCCCCTTCTCCTTTGATAATAAGAGCTCATCCTCATGGAGGGCTTACTGGTTGCATGTTCTTTACGTGTGTGGTCTCATTTAATCCATGTGTTATCACCCCATGAAGGAAACCATGTCTCAGAAGGTTATGCATACTGCCCAAGGTCACAGAGCTGGTGAAGAGCTGCAAGTCTGGCTTCAGAGCCTAAGGTCTCAATTACTGCTTGCGTTCATCAACATATTGCTTGGAGGTATCTGCTGTGCTTAACACTGAACTAGGTGCTGTGGGAGGTGCCAGAAAGAGATGGGAGATGATGCCATTTTCAACTTGGGACCTCACAAGAGCTCTACCCTAAAATTGTAATGAAATGCGCTTCCAACAAGATGTGACATCTTCACCTAGGAATCTTAAAACACCATGGAGTGTGGACAGTTCAGTGCTGCCCCCTCTTTCTGAATTCAAAGTCAATAAGGTTAAGCAGTTATGACATGTGAAGGGATTTGATCTTGGGTTTTGGGGTGTGGGGCCAATCTTTTCCCCATGCTGCTACACTGCCTGTTACTCCCCACGCGGTAGAAGAGGAGAGCCACTTGCTGTATCCAAGCTGGAGCTTAATTTTTTATCCTCAAATGTTTTATCCCCAGCTACTCCTTAGGTGGTTGATTATGCTTCAATGCAATCTCCATTTGAAGGAAAATCATATCGTACGTTAGACCAGACAAAGGGACAGCTCATGACCTTGCTTTGCTTCTCATTCTCCCTCCCTCCTTGATATTCTCTTGTGCTGCTAGCAGAGAATTTGACACATTGAGGCAGACAGCCTCTTATTATTAAATCTGTTTGCAAATGTGTGGAAAGCGCCCTGCACACCCTCCCTGGTTACGAGAGGTGGCAGATCCTGTGTCTGAATCACAGGCTCCCAGAAGTACTTGCCTTCCCTTTTCTTCTCCCTTTTCTTCACTCAGATTGTCCACGTTTCAGAAACAGTAGGGATACTAGTGCCAGATCGGCAGAGCTCTGGAGTAGAGTCCTGCAACATGGAAATGCAGCACTTTGCGAAAGTAGACAGCTCAGGAAAATGGGCCTGTCCTCAGCAAAATGGGCTCCAGCTGGCCCTGAGGTGCTGCGATGGGGTAGCCCGGCTAAGGCTGCTCCCCTGTCTGCATGCCATCTACTTTTATGATGCCTTTTATTGTGTGCAACTAATTAACTGAGTTATGACCACGAAACATTCTAGGAATGCAAAGTGTCAGATAAGTGCTTGTTAAAAGTAATAACTTCATAAACTAAGAAGGTTTGGGTGTGGTGGGGACAAGAGAGAAAGTCTCTTGTTTCAGTTAGAGTTCAAGGCCTGTGCTTTTGTTCCTTAAGTCAGCATCCCTTCTGGGTCTACAGGAAAGTTGAGAGAGGGAGAGGCAGAAATAGAAATGAGTGATAGCAGCTGCCTCTCCAGCACCTCGCCTTGACCATAGAAGTGGGAGTGTGAATGCCTTTGCCACAATCTAGAGTTTATGAAAGGCTGTCACTCAGCATTTGTACCTCTGCCCATGAGCCCCACCAGCATCACCACACTTCATGACACCATGCACCAAGATGAGTGTTCCTCTTTCCACTTAATTTGGAAAGTGCTGTTTCCACACAAATGCAAAAATGTATTCAGTTCTTCACTCATTCAACAAGTATCTCCAAGCAGCTAACGGTGTCCTTGGAACTAAACTCTAAGACCATGGTGAGTGGAAATGCATGGTGGGACCCATTGGGAAACTTTTTCTTTTTTAATCCTTTAAATTGATCATTTTTCTGCTTCTGGATAAAAATCTTAGCAGGACATTTTTATGAAATATCTAATAGAGTCAAGCTATTGCCTTGGGCACTTAAGTGAGAATACTTGCATACAGTAGAGCTTATGAGATGACAAATGATGTATTCATGCCACATGCACATCCACACACACACAATAAAACTGACAGGGAAATACGCGTTAAGTGCACACAGTAAAGGCTTTGGACAGGTCTGGGGAGACTGCCTGGAAGGAGTGAAAACAAAGTGGAGTCTTGTGGGATGCTGAGAACTTGTCCAGCAGTTCCCCCTTATCCTCGGGGAATCTATTCCAAGCCCCCCAGTGGGTGCCTGAAGCAGTCGACGGTACCAAATCCTGCATATACTATGCACATCTTTTTTTTCTTCACAGTTTCACAGACTTGTTCTTACTGTAGATCTTGATAAGCTCAACATACAATTTTTTTGTCTCCCTATTAGTTTGAGAACGGTGAGGGGAAATGCATGGTGGGATGCATTGGGAAGCTTTTCCTTTTTTAATCCTTTACATTGATCATTTTTCTGCTTCTGGATAAAAATCTTAGCAGCAAAAGGAAAATCCTTTTCCCTTAAAGGAAGCACTTTACAGCTTCTCTTTGACATATTCAAATTGCCAAGTTTGGAGCCATTATGAAGTCAAACAAGAGTTATTTGAACACAAGCACTGCAATACCACGACAATTGCTCTGGTCAGGATTTTCCAAATAATATTTTCAGACCATGCCAAACCACAGTTAAAGGTGGGGGGACTACCGTATTTAGCAAATAACCAGGCTTTGGTTCAGCGCTGCCCTCCAATCATGAAATGTATTTTAACTGAACGCTGAGCATCCTGTCCTTGCCCCAGGCAACCGGGTAACAGCAGCTTTTAACAAAAGCAAAGCGATTAAACAGGTCCAGCTGGCTCCCCGGGGGGCTTTGCTGTCCCTTTCTTGCCCTGGCCTGCTTCTGTGCTGGGCCTGCTCCAAGATGAATATGAAGCCTCTTCCTAGTTTCGGACTTTTTCTGATAAGGCCTGAGCACAAGGTGCAAAAACTTACTGAGAATTACGCGGTGCCATTGGGACACTTTGGTTTTAAATTGAGACCTCAGCACATAAAAAGTCTGCCACAAATGCTGAGGTTTGGCTTCAGAAATTAAGGGCTGTCACTTTAAACTGATTTCCTTTTCCTGGGTCTGCTCCTCCTGGCCCAGCCTGGGCAGAGGAGAAGGGATATTTTAAAGTGACAGGTTTAAACAGCCTCCGTGTGTGCGGTGCAATAATTTTTCATGCGAAACCTCCTGGGCTCGTGCTGAGGGGCTCTGCAGGATCCAATCTCCTTCCATAAATTCGTGGGAGGCCCCACGCTGCCTGGCAGCGAGAGCAGTAGGAGGGGCAGCCCAAGCGGGGGCAGGTGGCAAGAAGCAGAGCTCCAGGAGGGGAGGCCCCGCAGGGCGCAGCGTCCTGGGAAGGGCCACGCACTTCGGCGCTGTTGAGCGCCAGCGGGCACCTGGGCTTTGGGCTGGCCCGCGAAGGTGCTGAACGGACTGTGGAGGAGTTTCAGAACTGTCTCTGAGATTCTGTTTCCATGAGCTATAGTGGAAAGAACTGGAATTAGAAACAGAAAACTAGGAATCTAGTCCTGTTTTGTTAAGTGTTTATGGACGCTATGTGACCTTCACCACATTTAACCTTTGTGAACCTCGCCTCCAGGTTTCCAACTGTTTCTGTCTGTAAAAAATCGGGTGTGGACACCTGCTGTGCTCACCGCCTCATGTTATCATGGGGAACAGCTGAGTGGGTGAAGGAACCATGTCTTGTAAAATGCAGTGCCACACTAACAACGGCGTAGACAGTGTGACGGCAGCAGCCGCGGTACAACTGGACACTGGTGCTCGCCCAGCATAGCAGTCTCTGGCCGCAATGATTCAGAGCCAGCACTATAACTAATGAATGGGACACCTCCCATCCCAAGGACAAAGGTCTCCCAGTAAAGATGAAAACCTCACCTAAGAAGTTGGATAAACCCAGCCCCAGCTCTCAGGGCAGAGTCTCCAGGTTCCCAGACTTGGTGGGGGCACTCCACTGCTGCTCAGGAAATGGACACTGGTCATGTCGTGCTCTGGGCCAAAGCCTGACCTCACTTCCTTTTGCACGTGGCCACAGGATCCAGCGTTTGCACCGCAGGGCATCTTAGTGATTCAGTCCAACGCTTCTTTGCTGGGATCCCTAGGAAACTGTACCTGTAGCTCCTGGTGATGAGAAGGCACTCTCTGGGGAGGCAGGCGGCCTCCTGGCTACTGTCTGGCTTTGCTCTGCAGATGCTCTTCACGCTGGAGGGCCACTGCATTTCCAGACAAAGCAACAGGGAATCCAGCCTGAGGGGGAGAAAGGAACAGCCCTTTTTTTCCTTCCTTGCTTTAAAATCCTGTGATTTTCTGAGCAATTCTTGGGTTGCTGGCTGTGCTTCACAGCCACCGATATATTTAAAGTTTCGGTATTAAAGAGCTCAGCAGCCTCTCCCAGGAGGAAATCACCTCCCCAATTCAAGTCAGCCAGGTGCCCTCTTGAGACGTGTGGGATTCGTGTCCTCAGCAAAAACCTCTCTCTTTTCAAACTGGGAGATGGCAGTACACAGGCCTATTACTGGAATAGACACATTTATGAATTTCAACATCCTATTAGTGATGATGATCTGACAAAATCACAAGAATGGAGATATTTGGGTGTACAGCTGACAGCTGATTTATGTGCTTAAATGGCTCCAGGATGTAGTGTGCCTCCAAAGAAGCCCTTGAGGAGCCGGGGCAGGGTGCGGCTTGGGTGAAACAGAGATCCCATGCATGGGGCATGGGCGCCATCCTCAGAGTTCACAGGATCTCTCCAGGGCCATTGGTATCCACTCAGCTGAGGCAGCGGCACAGACGTGTGCAGGGACGAAGGCTGGTGAGGACAGCATCCCCCGCTCACATGCGGGTCTCCTTGAAACAGGTTTGAGCTGACACCGGCGCATCAGCCATGGCAAATTTCTTTTCCTTAGATGCAATAATTTAACTGGAATTGATGAAATGAAATATAGTTTGGAATCACTATCAATCCCAGTGAGACTGGCTCGTGAAAAGCTCCATCTGCAAGAGAAAAATTGAATTGGTCCCATTAGCTTGATTTTAGTAGTGACGGACAAAGTATTGGATTCTGGGATTGCTTGCCATCTAATTTAGATGTGAAAATATCACATGTGATTAACCTAGATACGTCACTGCCATTGCCATCGTGAGCTGGCCATGAACAGGAAGAGACACTTGCAGGTCATCATTTGGGAAGTATCTAGTTAATTAAGGGAAGACATGGTTGTCGGGATGGAATCCCTTCAGGGATACAAGAAAGAGGTTGGGAGGAGTTTGTCATAGTAGGCTCTTTGGATGTCAACCATCACCATTTGACTGGGTAAAAAGAAGGGGTCTCTGTCCTGGCTGGAGTGGAGTACCCAAACCCCCAAAAAACATAAATACAAATCACAGCATTTTTAGAACCACAGACTATAGCTCCATGAGGGCAAGAGCCATAAATGAAGTTAATGCTGTGACCTCCAAGTCTACGCCAGTGCATGCCAAGGGGCAGGAGGGGGAGTGGAGTTCGGGTGGTATGGAGACATAGGGAATATTTGTTGAAGGAATCATAGCACTGAAAGAAAATTTGGGGTACATCCAGTCACGCTATATCCCTGCTTAATTATCTCACTCATAGGGGGCTCTGCAGTGACCACAGAAAATTTCAAATCCCAGCTCTGTCACTTAATTGCTGTGCCAACTGGTGCAGGGAACTTAGCCTCTCTATACAGTTCCCTCATCTGTAAAATGTCATTCCCAATAATACAAGCTTCATAGGGCTGTTTGAGGACTGAATGATGTAATGCGTGGAAAGCTGTTTGAAGAATATTTGGTCTCTATCGAAAACACTTAAATGTTAATCACTATAGTTATTACGTGGTGTTTCCATCTTGTTTTTCGTTAATCCATCCTTTTGCCTAATTAAGACTGGAAACTTCATAAGAGTCCTAAATCCAGTTTGCCATAACTTAAGACCCTTTTTCCTATACTGGCCTCACAGAGGTAACACAAATCCTTTATCAGAACTGCCTGACTGACTGTGGATAAGTCCTGGACTCTCTGTAGGCCTCAGTTTTTCTTTCATTTTGTTTTGTGTCATGCAGACACCAAACTACATGATCTCTAGAGGCCTCTTTCAGCTGTGTTGTGGCGACTGTGGCCAGTCATAGCAGCTACGCTTACTGAACACCTATTATGAGCTAGGCACTGTTTCAAGTGCTTTCCCGTGTTAATTAATACAGCACTTGCATTGGGGAATTTGATATCAGTACCTTCCTTCTAAAGATGAGGGAAGTTAGCTGCTGGAAGGTCCGTCAGGTCACGGGCCGAGGGTTGCCCAGCTGGTAAGCAGAGGAGTCAATATTTGGATCTAAGAAGATTCACTACTCAGACCATGAGCCTATAGAGCAGAATTAATTCTGTGGTTTTCTGTTACTATGATTTTGTGAATATTTCTGAACTCAAGGTGAACCGAGAAATCAGAATCTCTCTACTCTGTTGGCTTTATCCAGTGACCTGACCTTGGCACCAAAGAATATTTTCCATCCATAAATAGCAAAGTGCCTGACTGCCAAATAAATAAGAGAATATAAGCTACTGTGAAAAAGCCCCAACGAACTGAGTTATTACTACTGTGTCATAATTACAGCAAGAATAATATGCATTTATGGAACACTTCGTGTCCCCCAAGTACTTCATGGCTGTCATAATGAGGCAGCCTATTGGCACATTCCAAAGAGATGACTGCAAGCGTTGATTTCCTCTCTTCAGTGCCGTGAAACTTGCAGGTACCTCTCAGCTTGGGATGGAGGGTCAGGGAAGAGATATGGAAAAGCCATCAAGGCCAAGCCTAGGAGGATGATGGAAAGGGGATTACCACCTAATGGGTGAGAAAGGCAGCACTAGCTCCAAGTTTCTTGGGACTGTATAAATCAAAAGTTAATTACTGATAGGACCCCCATTTGTATTTTTATTGCTCTATTTACATTTTATGAAGCCATCTGTTATCATTAATATGTTCAAAGTCAGTTTTGTTTTATTTGTAATTATACAGCAAAAGAAAAAGCAATTCTTCCTCAAGTGGGAGAAACCACAGGCCTGGGGAGGAAGGCATCCGGCCCAGGTGAGCCCTTGGCTGGAATGACGACCGTCTCCTTGGGCTGGGTTCAGGCAGGATCTGGGCAGGCTGCAGGGACTCTGGCAGCTTTTTGCAGGCTCAGTCACTTGGAGGGAAGCTTGGCCCTCTAAGCTGAGGCATAATCTGCATCTCTGGGATGTGGATAACTTGTTAAGAGTGGTGCAGTGACAGGCTGAAGAACAGCGGAACAAGCCCACCAGCTGCCCTTTTCAGGCACGGAGCTGCAGTGAACCCGTCCAAGATATCACCGTCTCCAACCAGGCCCATCTGCAAGGGCATCCCTGGGGCCGTACACATGGATGGAGCCTACAAGCCGTCTTGTTCTTTTTCTCTTGTTTCGCTTCCCTAGGACACAGCTGAGTGACCCCTTTGGAGGTGGCTTAGGGAGACCAGAAACCACCACCGGCCACTTTTGGCTCAGGGACTAATGGCAAAGTGCTCCTTCCTGATCCCAACCCAAAATGAGCAGCTGCTGGAGGATTACAAAGCATTGGACCTTCTCCTGTTCATTTTAAATGTTATCTCAGCTGGGCAGTTCTTGCAAATGAGCCCATCACCCTCCCCTTCCTCTCTAGTTCCCTACCATCACCACCACACACTCTACCCAAATACGCTCCGGCCAAAACCAGGGCCTACGAGGAGTGCACATTAACTAAATTGCAGCTTACTGGCCACATTGGTGACGTTCCCAGATTGAGTTTCTCTGGCTTAACACTCGGATGCTAATGACAGGAGCTGGTGGGTCAGATGTGACCAAGGGACAGCCTTCAAAAAGGAAATGGCAAGAGTGGGCTTCACAGAGCTTCGATTTTAGGCTAGCTTACTGGCCCTCCAATAAGGTAAGGCAGAGATGCATTTAAAACAAAACAAAACAATGGAAACATCTTTCTGCCACAGAAAAACTTGTACTTCGTAACTGTTTCCAATCGTACCCTGCAGGTTTCAGAAACACAAAACAAAATATTTTATTGATTCTGCTGCAACTGGAATGTGGTTTCCTTTCTCCGAGTGCTCCCCTGGTGCAGTTTCTTGCCTCTGACCCCTGTCCCCATATTTTTCCTGACTATGCCTCCTCCTCCCCTCTGGTTTTTTCTCCACTACCAGATATGAATGGCAGAGGAAAGGATTAGAGGCTTTGGACAGGAAAAAGAGACAAGAAAAATAAAACAAAACATGGTGCCTACTTAGCCATTTCTCCCAAAAGCTACAGTTGGTTGGGACCCAGAAGGAATATTCTGTCCTTCTTTTCCTAGGTGCTGTCCTGTTCCTCTCCTTTGTTCCTCAATAGTACCCCAGAACTCGTCAAGGACTTTTCTGTGCAAAGCAGACTCCCGTTGGAAGCCATTTCCAAATCTGAAATCATTGCCCTGGGCGGTGAAGACAGACAATGGTTAAGCCACTGAATTCACTAAATGGACATAGAATCATTGAGACACTTCCTTCTGGGGTCAAGGGCTGTGGTTTGGAGCTGGGTCCCCACCCAGGGAAGTACCCTCACTCTTGGCTGAACTGGTTGGGGCCAGGGCTGCCCATGTCTTGGGAGATACTTCTCCTTGCACCTATGGGTGTAGTTCTAGGGAGGTGGGAGGTGCGGTATTTCGCAAGTGAAATCTGAATGTCCCAAGTACACAAGGCTGGGACCTGGGGAGGGCGAATCGGGTACTTCTTCTCCTTCCAAGTGCTTCCCAACCTGCTCTTTCGTCTCCTCCTGTCTGTGCAGAGCCTGTGGTTGATTCATGACGGGGCTCTTCATCCCCAGCACAGCCCCTTTGCTTCCCCCACCTTCACGCATGCCCCTTTAATTCTCTCCTCCCTCTTTTGGCATCTGGTTTATTTTGCATTATATACAGCAATTTGTATATAAATTGCTGATGCAAATGTCCAAAATAAATTATGCTGAATAATAGATGAAGACAGCTACATAATTTATAATGCTAGAGGCCAGACAGAGCTGGACTGGCTGAGTTCAAGCCCACGGCCACTTCCCATAACCTGCCGGGCTGGTGTTTACATCCTAAGTGCTGGAAACAAACACAGCCTGATGCCTGTAGCTCTGACCGTCTTCTTCGAGGTATGTGTCTGTCCCTAGAGTGGATGTGGTCTCCCCGGCCCAGGCTGCAGCCCATCAGTGAGGAGCAGTCCCAGGAACAGCATGTGTCATCCCCTTCCTCCACTCATCCTGTTGGCTTTGCCTTTAAAACGGACCCCAAGCCTGACTTTCCCCCGTAACCTCTGCCACCATTGCCTTGGAGAAGCCGCTCTGACCTCCTGCCTGGCGAGTGAACAACCACTCTGCATCTCTGAAGCCTCTCCCTGTTTTCTCCTTCATACCTGGCCTGTATGACCGCAGCCTTAGGGTGCTCTTCCACTCACCTTCACATGGTGACCTGGTCATCTGCAGGCCTCTGAATTTGTGTCTTCTTCCCTGCCTGGTCTCTTCAGCCCTGCCCATCCACAACTCAGGAGCCATCCTCAAGTCTCTGGTCCTGCTGGGCACACAGTAACTACAGGGCATAGATTTGGGCGTTCTGAAGCCTGTTCTATACTGCCCTGAGCTTGGAAAGGTATATACTGGGAGGAACTAGAGCTGGCACTGACAAATGGGAAGAGAAAGCTTCCTTCAGCTTTGCCACCCCCGAAAGCCAGTTCTGCTCACATAAGACATCTTCACAAGAGGAGAACATTAGTTATTTTTCCCGATTCTTGGCGTCTGCTCTGATAATTGAGAATTGTTGAAATGGGTGAGATCACAGCATCAGTCTGATTGGCTAATAGGAAATCTGAGTTGTGTAATTAAGCGACCAAATTCACACAGGTCAAAACTAATTAGCCAAAGTGTAAAAATAGCCTTCTGTACGAATACAGCATTCTCTGTGCAGTCACACTCGTTCAGCATAATTCCCTTCACGCCTCAGGATAATCCAGAGGTGGAGGCAGCACCCTCCTCCCGGTGTACCCCACACTTCCTGTTCAGAGACGCTGCCTTGCACCTTCATCCAGGGGTGGGTCTTGGACCTGGGAGCTGTGACTCACCAGTATGGACACCATAGAAGAGCTTCCGCGTTTCCGAATACCCCCCACCATGGACGAGGCACTGTGCCAGCACGTGAATAAGTGCTGTCAGATTGACATCTTCGGCAACTCAGGGAGCTAGTGTTAGCTCCACGTTGCGAAAGAGGAAACTGAGTCTCAGACCAAACAACTTTGCTTGGGTCATGCAGTTGTTATGTGAAGCTGAGAAAGGGGCCTAGGATGTTGCAGAAATGATCAGGGAGCATGAGGCTGAGGGGACCCAGCTTTCCCTTCCAGCCAACCTTCTTCGACTGAGTGCCTCTGCAGACAGAATGTGCTATCCTCAAGTGAGCTAATCGCCTTGTCACTGTGCCATCATGCACGGTGGCCGGCTCCATCCCAAGCTGCTAAGGGGGCGGTTGACAGGGTATGGCCAGCCAAAGACTCAAAATGCTAATAGACTTTAGCTGTGTCGTATAAAGAGACAGCAGCTGCAGTCAAGAAGGCCTCTGAACATTATAAAATAGTTTGGGGATCTAAAAACAGAAAGCGGGTTCAGGCCATGAAGACGGTTGCAGAATTATTTTAGATTTTCATTTCCGACAAAAAAGATGGAAAGGCCGTATAGCCATGAGATTAGTTCTGTCCAATTTCGAGTCAGTGACACGCCACTGAGGCTTGGGGATCTTCCACGGCTAAGCAGAGAAACCTGAAGGAAACAGTTCTGTAAACGGACTCAAACAAAGTGAGGGGCTATAGATCCGGGGCTGTTATGCATTTAGAGGCTCCTGAAGCTCCAATGGAGTCCAGAGCTTAAAAATGGAAGAGGGAGCAGACAAATTCAGAAAGTGAGGGAGCCTTTGCTCCCTGAGATTTTCGGGGGAGCATTTAGTGGTGGCAGAAGCAGTGTGCATATGTGTGATTTTAGGACCTGAAGTAACGACAGCCTCCAGAAATACTGAGCGTTTGCTGCCGTCAGCAGCCCGGAAGCGCCTGTGTTCTGTGAGGGAGCATGTGCTGGCTTCAGGTCTGGAAGGCAAAGGGACGTTCCAGGGAGGCCTCTCCTGCTCTGACCTCTGACTCCCCAGGACTCCAGCGCATGTTCACCGCCTCTCCTGGAGGCTGCTGTCTGGCAGCAGTAGAGCCCTGGGAAGGCAAGGGTGGCCTTCATGTGGGACAGCAGAACCTTGGCATAAGAACCTGTGCCCTCATCACCTTATTTTTTATCCTAATGCACTTCTTGGGTTAATGCCGCCAGTACAGCTCCTGCTGACTGACGCTTCTGCAAAAATCAGACGTTCTTTGTGCTACTCCTCTCAGAGACCTGATCAAGAAGCCGCTCCCTCTCCCGCCTGGCAGCACTCTGTTAGGTCCTGGTGTCTGGTGCATGCCTGCCTGGGCTCCCAGTGTAGAATCCAGGGGAAGACACTCAAGTACCAACCTCCACTGCCAGTGTCCGACTTCCCAGCTGAATGGGGAGGGTGTTGAAGCTTCCTCAACAGTCTTAGGGGTGAAGGAATGAATGATATTATAATATTTGATGAGGGAATAAGGTCACAGCCTTCAAGGACACAGGTTAACATTAAATAGAAAAGATGTTACTGCAACTGTCTCTGCAGCCAGCTCTGATTGGCATGAGCAGTGAGCAGTTTCTCAATCTTAGTGCTACTGGCATTTAAATTGTATACTTTATGATCACAGTTTGGGAAGGGGGATGCTGTGCATTATAGGATATTAGCAACATCCCTGACCTACCCAATAGATGTCTGCAGCACCCCTCTCCCCAAACTGTGATCATAAAAAAGGTCTCCAGGCATTGCCAAATGTCCTCTAGGGGGCACAGTTGTCCCTGGTTGAGAACCCCTGAGTTAAATGATTCTGGGCTCCTCTGTCAAGGGTCCCCAAAGTGAAGTCCTTGGGCAAGCAGCAGCAGCAGTGCTTGGAGGCTCATCAGAAATACAGGTCTTCACATCATACCCCAGACCTGATTCAGGATTCCTGACGGTGGGACCCAGGGGATGGATTATGTTTTAACAAGCCCTCCGGATGATTCTTATCCATGCTAAAATTCGAGAAGCATTGCCAAACGGTAGCCACTTGCGACATGTGGTAATTTAATTTTATTTTATTGACTAGATTAGGCAAAACTAAAAAAATTTAGTTTTTCGGTTTCTGTAGTCACATGTCAAGTGATCAATAGCTACATGTAAGTGGTGGCTACTGTCCTGGAAAGGACAGTTACAGAACATTCCATCCCTGCGGAATGTTCTGTGGACTGCATTGTAATGAAGTTGCTGCCAAAATGTGGATGACTTCAAGAACCCTATGACTATTTCTGGCTATCAGCTAAGTCCTACAGAATACTCACTGGCTACCTTATGGCCCTGCATAACTAGATATAGAAGTGAACTGAGAGAAGCCATGTTTCTTCCCTGCTCATGCTTGCATATAAGATAGGTATAATGACGCTAACCTGCCCAGAGCCCATCCATGATAATGGTCAAGGCAGCTGGTCAGAGACACAGGAAGTCTTGGGTAAAATACATAATATAGAGCACGCCTTAATCTTACTTTAAGGCAATATACTAAGGTATCAAAATAAAAGCAAGCACAAATTCAACAACCACACCAGGGAGAACAAAGAAATACAGGCATACAGCATCAAGTGCTTTGCAGGGACAACAGGTTTTACGGTGGTATGCCCAGACTAGCCCATTCTCCTGCCTCTAGTAAGGATCCATGTATAATTTCTGAACTCAGATGAGTGCCAGTTCCAAAGACCTCTGAGACCTCTTTGCAGGGTTCTCACTCTATCAAATCCATCCAGAGAGCTTAGCAGCTCCAGAGTATAATGGGATAATCCTAATCACACCGAGTGTCCAGGCAATCCCTGGAGCAGTTGCATGTGTGTCTCTGTGTCTCCCCTCTGTGCCAGCTGCAGACATCACTGATGAATCGGCCTACTCTTCTCCATGGACCCCGGATGCAGCCAGTACTGACCGGTCCAAGCTTACATGTGCAGGAGGACACTAGTTCACTGTCTTTGTTTTTGTGTAACTCAAATTTGTATACATGCCTCAGCTTCTTTTTGGAAAATCCAAATACGACTTTTCTGTATGACAAGATGCTATAGGGCATTTCTCCTTTAGCAAACCAAAGAAGTGTTCCCTGGCTTTCTAAAGGCGATCACTTAATGTTTACTGCCTTCATTCCTTTTCTATCGACAAACCTTGTATTTCAGCACAAACTGTAATTCTCCTTTCCACACCAAGTTGTCGGTGTCTCGGGAACTCGACAGACCCAGTCAACATTAAAAGTGCTCCTAGATTGGTTTTTAGCTCTGCTTCTTAACTTGATTCCAATTTGGATTACACCAAGCCTGGAACTCTCCATGATTTATTCTCAACCAGCAATCAAATAAAACATAAAAAAAAAAAATACACATGGCATTCCCACCCCAGTTATACAAAACCCCAGCATGAAGCAGATTCAGCAAGACTTCCTTTTTTGTTTGCTTGGTTTTTTTTTGTTGTTGTTTTGTTTTTTTTTTTGAGACAGGGTATCTCTCTATTGCCAGGCTGGAGTGCAGTGGCAGGATGATAGCTCATTGCAGCCTCGACTTCCTGGGCTAAAACCATCCTCCCCCGTCAGCCTCCCAAGTAGCTGGGACCACAGGCATGCACCACCACACCCAGCTAACCTTTCAAAATTCTCTGTAGAGATGAATTCTCCCTATGCTGCCCAGGCTGCCCTGGGCTCAAGTAATCCTCCAGACTTGGCATCCCAAAGTGCTGGGATTACAGGTGCTAGCCACTGCACCTGGCCTCAGCAAGACTTCTTTGGCAGGAACCTGGTATTCAATGAAATCTGCCCAGCAACGAAAAACTCTTAAACCTCTGCCAGAAAGCCCAGCAGGTCGGTGCAATTTGTCCCCCACCTTGCTCATCTCCCCTGAATTGGGCTGAAGAGGGACTCACCAAACAAGGGAATGCAAAGACAGGGGCCCGGCCAGCCGAATACCCACCTCCATGGGCTCTCCTGAGGGGCGGAGGGAAGTGACCAAAAGCAGATTCCTTCCTCTGGTTACCTTCACGGGTGCTGCAATCCTATGGGAAATGTCCTCCTGAGCACACCCTGGGAGCCCCACTGTGCTTCAGTCAGAGAAGTATGTGAAAACCTAAGACCAGAAGGTGAGCTTCGGGAATGCAAACCTTCCAGCCTTAAGAGTCCAGGGCTGGGAAGACACTGGGGCCCCAATTCTGCCCACAGGAAGGGGTGAGAATGACGAGTAGTTTACAAAAACGAGGGTGTGCCAGTGGCTGCTTCATTTGCAGGGGGGCACTGCAGCATCAGACCAGGGAGCTAGAAACATCTGGCCAAGAGAGGCTTCTCAAGGTTGACCACAAAAGAGAGGGATGGGGGGTCTACTGTGACTGGGCTGCTCACCTGGAGGTGAGAGGCTGTACCTGCTCTCTGAAGGAAAAGGGCTGAGTTCTTCCCAAAAGGGCAGACGTGTGTAGCCATTGACTTGGGTGGTAAACTTAGTCTTTAACAACCATCTGCAAGTTAAACCAAGCCAAGCCACACGTCCTGCATAGCTCTGTAGTGAGGCCACACCCAGTATTTATGGCAATCTTCATAGTTACATAATTATTTGTAAAATAATCTATAAAATCTATAAAATAATCTATAAAAATCTATAAATACATTACATATATTTGTATATAGTTTCCTTTATACCCATACAAATATACATATTAGCACATATATTTACATATAAATACACCCCAATAAAAAGGCTTAAGCATATATTTGAGTATATAGCCATTCATCTGCATGAATATGTGTACACACTATTACGTGATAGTTAATAAGTCAGAGTCTTTGCATTTAGATAGCTCCAAGCTTGAACCCCAGTTCTGCCACTTAGGGAAGATATTTCCTTGTATAGATTATTTAATTGAGCCTTCATTTCCTCTTCTGTAAGGTAGAAATAGTAACCCACATAAATTACCATGCAGATGTAAGGAATAAGATAATGCATATAAAATATACAAAATAGGTGATCAATGGCAGATACAGCTATTGATGTAACTAGCACCTCAGCTAGTTACATCAACTAGTTGTGACTGCAACTAGCTGAAGAATGAGTGCCTCATTCCCTTGAGTTGGTAGAAATCAGGGTGGGGGCCGGTAGCGCTTTCATTTAAGGTGTTTCGAACAAATTCATCTAATATGTACCATCCAAAGGGTTCATAAGAGGTACCTTTTCCCAGATCAAATGCTTCTGTTGCAAGAGTGGCTCATTTCTCTTTTATAACTGGGTAATTCAGAGGAGGAAGTTTCTGTTTGGGTTTGTAAAACACAGTTTCTGGGAGGTAAATGTCAACTCCAAACAGGGGAACTTCCTAAGAAAGTTGCCGGGTATTGAGCCCCCTGTTACACAGGACGCTTGAGCAGAGGCAGGGCAGGCACATGTGGGAATCCGAAGCCAGATGGGGGCTGCACTGCATGTTTTCTGAGGTCCCCTTGCACCTTGAAACCCGCACGTTCTGTGGCTTCTTAGAAGGTGCCCTCTGAGGGTGCTGTGCTGTGGTTTCTGTACCGCCTGCCCGCATGCCTCCCACCCCGTCCTGGTGTTCTCTATTCATCAGTTACAAGGCCCTGAAGGAATCCAATAGCGAGGAGGTGAGATTACATTCTGAGGAAATGGGTAAACTGAAATGGGGCTGGGATTGAACTCAACCGGGCAGCCAGCTTCATTTAGCCGCTTGTGCAAAGTCTTATTAGGAAAATGCAGCCATCCAGAACATCGGGTCTGCCAGCGTGTGGTGGGAGGGGCTGGCTGGCCACACTGCAGGTGGAAGGTCTTCCCTTCCTACACTTGCACGGCCTCCTGCCATGTCAGTGTGACCTGGGCTCTGCTCCCTCGGGGCATCAAAGTGGACGTTCTGATGCAATTCTGCCCCTGCCAACAAGGTCTGTTTCTCTGAGCATCCCTCCAGAGGAAGTTTTTGCTTTACCTCACTGTTTCCCCAGGCCATTCCAGTTTTCTCTTCACCAAACTAAAGGTATAGAAATATGTCGCAGTGGACCCTGGGAATAGGATGTGGAATATACTGAGTATTGGGATTAGAACTGGTATCAGTGAAGAGAAATTGGGAAAATGACTTTTGATATGCCTTTCAAACATTCAGGAAGCTGACATCTGTTGCCTGAGAGGGCAAGGAATGAATAAGAATAGGTGGTAATAACATAAGCAGCAGCTGTAAAGCCTTTTCTTCCTAAAAAGAATGACTAGAGTTCATCAAATTCAAACCCCAGTGATTGGTGGCCTCACAATTTTAGAGAGATGGGTGTTTGTGCAAGTCTCAAATTATCAGACTTTCCTCTCTCTCTCTCTCTCTTTCTCTCTCTCTCACACGCACACACACACACACTTTCTCTTAAAATATGACCTTTCTGCATTCCAAAGGACCATAAACCTGGAAGGAAGGCCCTCCAGTTCCCTGGTTTACAGCTGCTTAAGACTTTGACATCTGTGAAAAGGTAGAGATATTTAGAGATATAACTAGGAGTATTTGTGACTATGGTGAGTTCTAAGATGCATGCTTGTGCCATTCTAAAGGAAGCCCTGGCAATTTTCAGATGAAAAATGTCATCCAAGTTTGAGTTTCTGTAATTATCTATGTATATGCTCTGGGTGCACAGCGAGGGGTCCGAGGTTGCCTCATTTGCTGGCTATAGAGCTGTTTGTAAGTCAGTGTAATGTGACACACACGCTGTATTGGCTCGTAGGGGTGGGAAAATTAGTTATGTCACATCTGAAAGCCACTTTACATTCAGAGGTCATACACCGAGAGGAAAAGTAACCAAAAGTTTCAGTATTCAATTTGTTTACTCTGAGCAAAATGCAGTCTCTTAAACTGATGATGAGAGGAGGATGAATGAGACGGAAAAGGCTTTTAGGAGCTCACTTTAAAAGCTCAAAAGGTGTCTGGGACATTAAATAGCTGTTAAAAGCTCTAGTTGGATAATTTAAGTGTAAATGAGTATGAACTGTATGGATTAAATTTGCCTTAAAATACCAGTCTGAAAAATTAAGGAAAGACTATTTGAGACAAACACAGTTCGCCTTTTTTCAAAACCTGAACATTTCGAAAAAATAATTTTAGAGTTTCAATGAAAGCTAAATGCAGTCAGATTTAACTGTCCTAGTGATCTTCCCATTGAAAGCCACAATTCAGTAATAATTATACCCACATTAAAATAAGTACATGTGTTGATACACACATTCCACATAAAGTGTACACATTTAGCCTAAGCTTTTCAAAGCTTTTTCTGTCATAAACAATGTTAGATAGATATCGACAAAAATTCAGCCGATAAATCTGAAAATCTGAATTTTAAAAAAAACCTTTATAATCTGAAATAACAGTTCATTTGATCCTTTGGGGGATTTTAAAAATTCTTCTTATTATTAAAATTGGGAATGTTATGTCTTTATAGTATATTTTACCCACCAATTATTATTATTTTTTTAAGGGAAAAGTGTTTCATCCTTTATTTCAAGGAAAGATTATATATGATAAAAACAAATATTGTTATGTCATTGAGTACAGAGCTCACATCACAAACATTTAACCATTTTCATCATACATCTGATGATCTAAAAATCAAAATCACTTTGAAAGGCTTAAGTATTCTACTGTTTCTTAAAGATTATGTTACCACATTATAGTGACACACTACTGTTTTAAAGACTCAAGTAAAAATGAGACCCAGTAATTTTTAACCAAAAGTGTATCATATCCTATTTACTTGTTTTATAAGATCAATAAACACTATAGTAAGACTTGGCATTTAAACATTAAACATGTCTAAACCCCCTGAAGAATATACCAGAAATAAGAAAGACATTTAGAATGCTTTAATATTTCCAGTTAACACCATTTGTATCAGTAACTGCAATGTTGTAACTTTTAGCATCTCACATAACTAGTCAGTAAGGATTTTTTTAAGTGTAGGAGTGAGAATATAAGGACAGGAGCTATGAGAATGTCAAGTTTTATACTTCTGTTAAAATCTCTAAAATCAAAACTATTATTATTAAAGCCCCTCCGTTGGCTACATTAATTTCTAAAGACTGTCAGTGTTTTTCCTGAGGACAGTTACCCTTGAAATAATGCTGCTCTAAAAGACCAAATTTTTAACTTTAGCTATTACCTATAGAGATGTCTTTCTACAGTAGATGTTCATTAGGCAATGAGGTTATGCTAAATTATTCATTATTATTATTATTATTATTATTATTGCTCTATTAAGGTCATTCTTTTGCTTGATTCTAAGATGTTTTCTTTAGAATTTAAACATGATGAGCAACATTTGGCAAAAAAAAAACAAAAAAACAAAACCAAAAACCTCATTATGAATATCATGTCCTCTCTATTGCCCTGTTTTAGAACGTTTTCTTTCTTCTTAACTCATCAGGGTGTGTGGGTTCAAAAACAAAAGGAACCAAGCTTGAGAGATGAGAAAATTGAGGCACAGACAAGCCCATGATGTTGCTTTACATTACAGTGGCAGCTACTGGAGGTATTTGGCTGCACAACAACTTTCTACACTTTCAATTTCCCATGTTTCATTGTAATATAGCACTAGAATTTAAGGTGTCCAGCCCAGTATCTATCATCAACATAATTGTTTGAAGTGTTTGAGGTACCACCAGACATAAAAGCCTGATGTGTAGTTTAACAGCATGATGCAGATACAGACATGGAATTTTAGAGTATGGACACCCATACTAAGGGTGCAATGTCATGAGTTCACTCCTACCTCCCAACCACTAGGGGGCCAAGTTGAGTCCCAAGGGGTGTGCAAGCTGCTGGGGGATCCCTTCGCTCATTCAAACACTCTTCTAAGCAAATGGGTAATGGACGCAGAGCCATATAATCATGGAGCTTCTGTTCTAGCAGAGGACAGACAATAACAACAGTCACAGTGAGAAGGGAAATCACAGAGGCTGTTAGAAGATGACAAGGGCTTTGGAAAAGTGAGAAAGCAGAAGAGAGGAAGGGAGATCAAGAGTGCAGCAGGGTAAGCAGAGTAGGTTACAACTTCAGTAGGGTGCCCAGAGTCAGCATCCTGGAAAATGAGACAATGGAGCAAAGACTTGAGGAAGGTGAGGGGTTGACCAGGCATGGGGAAAGAGCTTTCCAGGAAGTGGAAGCAGGCCACACAAAGTTCTTGATGTATTTGATGAACAGCAAAGCCATCAGTGTGGCTAGGATTTAGGGGCAGTGGGAGAGTGGCAGGAGATGAGATCTGAGAGGAAATGGGAAGCAGGGCAGTAGATGATACCCAGCTGTGTAGTCTGTCACAGACAGGAGGACTTTGTGCGTCTATCGGGGTGGTGGGCAGGAAAAATTGCTTTTGTTATTGTCCTTGCTGGTTTGGTTGATTGATTGGTCGTTATGATGTTGTGATTGGTGGTGGTGTGGGTGTTTTCATGCTCAGGTTCCAGCAGGTGAAGGATCCTGATTCCCGCCCCCCCCACCCCCGCCTCACTATGCAGGTGTAATCCCACCCCTTTAAAGCCTCTGATTATAGTGATGGAGACTGTCAAAGTGACAGCTGGCATAGTCCATCTTCTGCTATCAGGCTGTATGCACTAGGCTTGTCATCTGATAGCCCAGTGTTCATAGCTTTGTTTGAGTACGTACATTAACTTACAATATTTGGACTTGCAGGTCTTAGAAGCAGACAGTCTTGGCTTCAACTTTGCATTTTTTTTAACTCCCTACCTTGAAGAGTTTGAGTCCAATGCTTATACTCTTGAAGACTTAACTGTCTACTTTATTAGGATTATTGTAAGACTTAAAAAGATTGTGAAAAGCATGTTGTGATAATGGTGATGTTATAATAAATGATGATGATCACGATGATTTAGTCCATACAGTCTGTTTTACCACAAAGCTGGATGGTTCCCTGGCCTCAGGTGCCTCATGGTACAAGATTTATAATTCCAGCTATTAGGGAAGAGCCTCTGGGTACCTCAGCTCCCTTCTAGGAAACTATGTCCCACTGGTGATGCCAAAGCAAAGTTACAGAACCTTTGGAAGTGTTCAAGTTTTCAAAGCCCCTCCTCTGGCTTATGTGCAACAGTGTGTGAGGAGGGCTCAAGGGCTCAAGGCTGCTGATTGACAATGTCTTGTTGTAGTGCAGGAAACCCATCCCTGACAGGTGCAAGGCTTTGAAGCCTTATTGTTGCCGGCCTGAGAGGGAGAGGATTCAGAACTTCTCAGGGTTCAAGAACTGAGGAAATCAACAGACCATTATGCTTAAAGAGTGGATTTTTAGGTGCTGGGTGCTGTGGTCTCAATTAGAGGCTCTAGAAATAACAAATGTCCACCACCTCACTCCCTGGGACCCAGGAAACCATCACCAGAAGGCAGAACCGGAGGAAAATGAGCACATTAAATCATCAGAATTTGCAGAAATATTTGATTCCTTCTGGCAGACTCATCAATCACGAATGATTAGAAAGCTGAGCTGCAGTGGACAAGCCTGTTTTGAGTGATGCCTCATTTCATTTCTATTACTAGGTGGTTATAGTTTGTAGAGAGACTTCTCTGCACGTATTTTTTTTATTTTTGTTTTTCAGCTAAACCCTTTCCTCTTATGGGAGTAAAGGAATTATGGCAATGTTCAAAAATCTGAGACAGATAAATGCTCCTAGAGAGCATCAATAAGTGTAAAGAGACCCAAAACACTCTTCCTGCACACCCCTCTGTACCAGGCACTACATTTAATCTTCTGTAGTCTCAAAAAAGGAGCAAGTTCAGAGAAGTTAAAAAACATCCGGAGATCATACCTAAGTGGAATTTGAGACCTGGTCTTTCTGAGTGAGAGTCCAGGTTGATTTCCCCTAGAAAAGAGTTTCATTCCACCTTCACATTTACCCCAAAAGAAAAAAAAATAGCCATGTATGTAGGAAACTTCAGCTCCTCAAGCCGTTTTTTGGTCACTTCAACTTTGATGGAACTGGGGATGAGGAAGGGAACAAAGAAAAAAGTCCCTTTGAGCTCAGTTTCCATAGCTTTCCAGTCAGAAAGGAAAGAGGTTCAGTCAAAGAAATACATGACACATATAAGTTTTTGTAACAAAAAGCTTGAAGGGAACTTCATCAGAGAAAGAACCCAGACAGAAAAAAGGGATCTGAATTCTGCAGTGGGGCAACCCGGGAAGAGGGAGAGAGAAGGGAGGGGCTGGCGGGAGAAGGAGGGGATAGCGCAGGGGAGCAGGCGAAAACCACATCATTTTCTTTATTATCCTGTCCATTTGCCTTCATTTTTCTGGTGTTCTGTCCATCAGCTGTTAACACCTAATTCTCTAAAAAATAAATACAACTTGAGCAGATTAAGTGAAAAGGCTTTGGAGAGCCCAATTACTGTGTGTCCCCTGGACGCTTGGAAATGGACTTCATTTTTCTGTAATGAACAAAATGGTGAGTGACAGCCCAGCCAAGTGAGGCACGTCCCAGCTCCGGCTTCGTCTGTCAGGCACACGCCACGAGACAGACTTTATGCATTGTCGCAGCAGCACGCATGGAGAGGTGTGTGCACGCAAACATGCATACTTAAACTCAATTGGAAGGCACCTGCTCCTGGGTGAGCTGCCATTTTTTTCCTCCCAACTCATCACAACAGTTGCTTCCTCTTGAAAATCTAGTAGATTTCTGAGAAAAGTCATGTTCATTACGGAAGTTATTTATTAACAATAAATAGAGGAGAAACTCAGTTCGAACCAGGTATATTATGTTTTCTCATACCTGATGCAAAGGCATTCATGGATGAATGAGTTCTGCCTTACAGTCCGGGCTCATTTCTTTAGTTATCTTTTTAGATATCTCTAGTTTATTCATTCATTCATCCACCCATCTATTCATTTGTTCAACACATCATTCATAAAAGTCTACTCTTAGCTGTGTACTGTGTGAGGAGCAGGACGGTTACCAAGCTGAGGAAGCAACGTTCCTCTACCATAATTCTCATCTGGTTGGGAAAACAGACATATCCAAAGTCAAATATCAAGTATTTTTTATTCTATTAGCACATTCCTTCTGAAGAACGATAGGCTGTCTCACAAATTCAAATGGGTAGTATTTGCCCCATGGGTTTCTTTGGATGGGTGTGCCGTATCTACACACCTGCATTTCTATTTTCGAACTTAATTTTGTGGCATTAAGACAGCTGAGAAGTGTGCCTTTCCTGATGTGTGATGTGAAACCCTTATTCTCAAATCTCTCCATACTGAAAACTTGCCTGGTTCTGTAATCTTCCATTCAGCAAGTCATTGTTGAATGTCTTTTCCATGCCAGGTATTGCACTAGATGCAGAAATTCTAGGGGTAAACATGTCTCACACAGTCCTTGTCCTCATACAGTTTTTAATCTGTCAAGGGAAATAGACATCAAACAAATAATTACACCAATAATTATTTAATCACAGCTGTAATTAAGTGATATAATGGCACATGGCAGAATGCTTTAAGAGTGTTAAATGAGGACCTGACAGTTTGGGCGAAGAGGGAGGATTCCAGAAAGGCATTCGTGATGAGTGAAATTTACCATAGGAATTAGTCATGTGAAGAGGACATAGCACAGCATTTCAGGTAATTTTTTTTTATTATTGTTGTTTCCATGTAAGTATGTCTTTTCCCAAGAGTGGGTTGGTTTGGTTCTTAGACACCAGAGGAGGTTGTTAAAGCAGGACTGCCTGGGAGCATTTAGAATAGGTAGCCATGGGGTAGCATGATTTATAGGGAATGAAGTCTCATGTCTTCACTCCAGCACTTGATGTATCCTTTGCTCCTAGAGAAGGGCCATTGCCTTAGATACCATGTGCTTCAGACTTCCAGCAGCCTTTATTCACTTGGATGGCTAGTGCTTAGAAATTCCTTCAGTAAATGGACACGAGAAGGTGCATGAAGCTTAACAGCAGATAAAGGATAACTCGAGGTGAGATGCATGTCACGTGTGTCAAAATCCAGCTTTTCCTATTTCAGCTTCACTAATACACACATGTGGATAGCCAGCATTGGCATTACATTTATGACGCCTTACTGACATACTTCATTCCACTTTAGTATCCAAATCTATTTGTGCAAAAATTGAGAGATCAAGAGGAATTTCATGAGCTACTCTGCACCACATCCTGTGCCCAGAGTAAACTCCAGAGAGTTTCAGAATCCTAACCTATGGCCCTTTCTACCATGCCCCAGCTGCCCCTCAACAATGATACTGAATATAGTAGAACACACGGTCGTATAGGCTTCTGTCCTTCATTTATTCATTTGCTGGTATTTATACGTGATAATACAACAATACAGTGCAATGCAATGTAGTACAATGTGCTAAGCAATATGCTAAGTGCTTGAGATAAAGTGGTGAGCAAGACAGTCTCCCTTCCCCAGCAGAATGTATAATCCAGTGAGGAAGACCAACAGCTAAATAAGCTATTACAATAAAGCATGGTAGACGCTCTGAATAGAGAAGGAAATAATGGAATGGGAGTTCAGAGTAAGGAGCTCTCAACCTTGCCTAGGGTGTTAAATGCAGTTTGAGTTTGTAATTAGAAAGCTTAGAGGTGCTAAGTAGATGGGTAAAAGAAATATTTTTCAGGCAAAAGTACAGCGTGAATGAAGACCCAATGGCTAGGTAAAACAGAGCGTGTTACAGGGTCCAAAAAGGCCACGGTAAAGTGTGAGGAGAGCTATGGCAGGAAGGAAGGATGCCATACGGATGTCTGGTCCTCTCATTTTGCAAGATAATCATAGTGACAGCAATGTATCTAGAAGCCTGGGCCGTCAAATAGCATTTGACAGTCTGCCTTCTTCCTCAGCTGGCATTGCCATCTGAGTCTGGATAGTACATGACAGACTTATGGCTCCAATGGTGATCTCAGATATCGATTTCTTTAAATGAATACATGATTAGAATCAGAATTTGAGGAATCTCAGAAGTCATCTAGTTCTACTAACCCTTGCCCAACTGCTGCCGTTTCACAGACGGAAAAAGTGAGTCTTAGTGACGGAGTGAATTGTCCAGATATCTCCGCAGAGCTACAGGCAGATCTAAAATTAGAATCACGGTCTGACAGTTTAAACCCTTTAAACTGGATCATCATTATCACCATTCATTATTTGGAGAAACATCTGAAAATTCTGATATTCAATTGCTACCCTCCTGACTTAAAGCCTGTTAACCTGCTTAGTATCAAAGACAACATTTAGATGGATATTTTCTCTCTGTTTTTTTGTTTTTGAGACAGAGTCTTGCTCTGTCGCCCAGGCTGGAGTGCAGAGGTGCAATCTCGGCTCACTACAAGCTCAGCCTCCCAGGTTCACCCCGTTCTCCTGCCTCAGCCTCCCGAGTAGCTGGGACTACAGGCGCCCGCCACCACACCCGGCTAATTTTTTGTATTTTTAGTAGAGACGGGGTTTCACCGTGTGAGCCAGGATGGTCTCCATCTCCTGACCTCGTGATCCAACCGCCTCGGCCTCTCGAAGTGCTGGGATCACAGGCATGAGCCACCGCACCCGGCCCTTAGACGGAGATCTTCTATGGCATTGCTCTAAGAGACCGCATGAGTGCATTTCAGGAGCAACATCTGCACTACGTGATCCAGGCCTCCTTCTCAGTCACTGGTGCCCCCAGGCTCCCTCCACCTACTGGTCCGAAGACAAGAATAGGCCGCCATAGCTGTGTGGACATTGTGAGAGTGCAGAGGGTAAGCGTGTATGCTGCACCCATTCACAAACCTGCGGACCAGAAGACTCCGCCCAGGCAGTGCATTTCTTGTTTCCATTTTAGACCAGCGGGTCACAGCTGATAAACAAGCATAACCAGGATACACAGATAGAAGCTTCACTGAGCAGGAGAACGCAGCCTTTGCACAGCCCTAGTGATCTCTTAGGGTGACACTGGGTGCTTGGTTTTTGGAACAGCCTATAAACAGCTTTCCAAACCCACTACCCTTCATTTATTAGTGGCTTCGAAACGCAAATGTTTCTGAGAGTACAGGGTGTTTCTCCTCTTCTCTTAACACTTTCAGAACTTTAACTGAAGAATCATAGAATCCAGCAGTTTAAGAGCCGAGAGGGCTTTTGATCATATCGTTTTTATAGTTCATAGCTCAGGAAACTGAGGACTCCAGAAGTTATGCAGTTTCCTAAATGTTTCATTGCTACGTGGTAGTAGATCCAGAACTGAGCACTTCGATGTCTCTAAGAAAGAGAAACAGGAACAGACCTCAGTATGGAGAGTTTGCTCATTGTCTTTAATCACGGTGATCTTTAATGTACTGCTCGCATTGGTTGAGCATTGAGGACGTGTTAGGCACCACGGGAAAGAGTTTTTGTGCATTCTCTCTTTGAAACCTTGAAACAGCCTTATAAAATATAGCCTATATCATCACCCTGATTTACAGAATAATAACAGTTATAAAATGTTAACTGTAGGCACTAGACATGGTACTACATCATGTATGTACATTAACTGTTACATTCCTCACAGCAATAGCAGCATCTCCATCTCACCCATCAGGAAGCTGGGGCTAAGTGGGTATACATAACTTGTGTGAGCTTGCAGAGCTGGCTGGGATCTGGAGACAGACTGCGAACCCTGGCCCCCACTTTGCCACTGCACTCTGACATCTTAGGAGGAGGATCTGACCTCCAGCTTGTTGGAATCCAGAACTCTTGCTCATTCACACCACGCTTTACTCTTCCTAATTTTATAAGCACAAAATATCTTTCCACCAAGTGGCATTTTCTTGGGATTCTTACTCATCCAGGATAATTCTTAAAGACAAGGAAAAAAATACTAAATGTTTTTCCTACTCTCTTGTCTCACACAACACAACACTTCTGACATCAGATGAGTGAGAAATTTTTCCCCACACACCAACCGAGCAATGATCGTGAGGGCTGGGCGTTCTCCAATTCAACTCACTCAGTTCTGACACTGTCTATCTGGAGATGCCGTCAGTCCCCATAGGGCGAGGCTCAGCCCACACGACTGCCTCCCACTTCAGGTGCTAGTTGCAAGCCCCCAGATGGCAACAGTGCTACTGATCCGCGTTCCCGGCCCCTCACCTCTTCAGGTTTAATTCATTTACTAGAGTGGCTCACAGAGCTCGGGGAAACACTTGACATACACTGACCAGGGTATCAATAGAGGATACAGGGGAGGAGCCGGCTAGAAGAGGTGTGTGGGGCAAGGCAGCGGGGAGGGGTGTAGAGCTTCCAGGCCCTCTTCCGGAGCACCACCCTCAAGGAACCTACCAGAAGCTCTTCAAACCCTGCCTGTTGGGTTTTTTGTTGAAACTTCATTAGGTTGGCATAATTGATTACATCATCAGCCACTGGTGAGCAATTCAACCTTCACCTCCTCTCCCCTCGCAGGAAGTAGAGGGTGGGACAGAAAGTTCCAATTATTTAATCACATAATTGGCTTCCCTGGCAGCCAGCCACCATCCTGAGGCCATCCTGGGGCCCCAGCTGCCAGGCATCTCATTAGCCTACAAAAAGACACTATCACTTTGGAGATTCCAAGGGTTTTCAGAGCAGTGTTCAAAGAAGGAGGACAAAGACCATATCAAAATATATATCTAGATATATGTATTATAGGTCACAACAATACAAAAAGTAACATTTTCTTATCCTAAACTCATTTAAGGTTAGCATCAACTGATAAACTGATTTTCCATATTTCTGAGAAACAACAGCTACAGTGAAGCCAGCGTTCTCTCCTGTCCCTAGCCTGTTACTCACCAGCCCTTTAGAAAACTAAGATTGCTTTTGCTTTTTAAGAGGTGTTTGTAGCTCTGAAGGATCATGAAACTAATTGTCAGTTTAGGAATATCAACATAAAATACCCAAACACACAAAACCCAAGAAACTTACTGTTTGCATAGTTCTGTTGTGGGTTTGTGTAAGTGCTTGGTGATGTCAGGCCACAGGGACCTGATGAAATGTCCACTCCTTGGCAGCCTTATATTCTCACTGGTGCCCAGATTTCACAACATTCTTCTTTATGAAGGCTTGGTGGATGTCACGTGATCCAGCTCTTCCTCACTAACTTCTCTATGGGAGAATGGAGAATAGGGGTAGGTTTAAGAGGTCAGGGAGGAACTACACACTCATGTGAATGACAAAATAAAATTTCAAATGTGGGTTTACAAACGATTTACATGTAATTCAAATGACCAGTTTACTGGTTTTCTTTTCATTTGACATTCAGATAACGATAAACTTGCCTTAACTATTTCTTTTTTTTTTTTTTTTTGAGACGGAGTCTCACTCTGTCACCCAGGCTGCAGTACAGTGGCACGATCTCGGCTCACTGCATGCTGTGCCTCCCAGCTTCATGCTATTCTCCTACCTCAACCTCCAGAGTAGCTGGGACTACAAGTGCCTGCCACCACGCCCGGCTAATTTTTTTTGTATTTTTAGTATAGATGGGGTTTCACCATGTTAGCCAAGATGGTCTCGATCTCCTGACCTTGTAATCTGCCCGTCTCAGCCTCCCAAGCCTTAATTATTTCTTGTTCTTTTATTTTCAGAATATATATTTTGCATAACTTAAATACTTCCTAATTGAAGATGCCAATTTTCAGTTAGGACAAAAAACATCCCTTGTCCTTTGCATCTTTTTAAAACTATTCTGCAATGAATAGAAATTATGTAATTTAAAAGGCTTAGCATAATCTGACAGCTAGATACAGATATACCTCATTACCATGGCCTTCACCAATCCAAAATTTTATAATCATTCATAGGCAGGATTGACCAGAGATTGCGAATGATTTACCCTTCTTAGTAATTTATCTTCTAGTTCTACCTCTTTATACAGATAACTCACAACTACCTATTGGCTGTATTCTGAGATAGAAAACTCCTGTGTCAAAAGCCTCCAAGGCGAAACCTGACTTCCACCTCCTCACTTAGCCTCCTGATCCCTCATGGCTTCCACCTGAGAGGCAGAGCTACTCACGCCTGGCCTCGTACCATACTGCGAGGCAATGGTTAATAGGAAACAGCAGCAAAAGGAACTCACGTTCAACTCCCCCTTCTTAATAAAATAAGTTTAGAATCTGTAGAGAACCCGCTCTAGGTCTCTGCATTTGTCCCTTGTGGGGCTGCTAGGCAGCTGGTATCCTGGATTCACAGATGAGTAAACCGATCCCAAAGAGACTGAGTAACTTGCTTGGAAGGTGTGTAAGTGAAAGCGTGAGGTTTGGAGTTAAACCTAGTTTTGAGTAGTAATTCTACCACCAGTTACCACGGGCTTTGTTACTTATCATCTCGGGCAAGTTACTTACCATCTCTCTGAACCTCAGTCTCTGCATCTGTGTAACAATGATACAACAGTACCTCCTACTAACAGCAGAACCTCCTAGTATTCCTGTGGTGAAACGTAAGCTCATTCAGGTCTCGTGCTCAGCCCTGACACACAGAAGATACTAAACAAGGGCAGCTGCTTTCAATTAGGGGTCAAGATTACACTGCTGGTAAGCGAAAGGGCTGAGCTGCACGTCCAGGAGGGAGGCTGCAAAGTCTATGTGTTCTCACGGCCACCTGCTGCCTTCTACACAGGCACACCCAGAGATGTCTACGAGATGAAGCAGCATGTTGGGTCCTGGCAGGATCCCTTGGCAGGTGTGACTGAGCCAGTGTCAGTGATGCCTGTTTCCCACCTGAGCTTTCACAAGGACTATCGGGGCCTAACTTGCAGGGTAACTGAGTGGGTTGCTACTAGAAGAAGTTTACCTGGAAGAATTGTTACCTTGAAACCATCGAAAACAAAGGATGGAGCCGCCAGTGAACAGCTCCCAGACTCAGGTACTTGGGCAAAACGAGGGAGGGCGAGACCCTTCTGCCTTCCTCTGCTGTGGAGTGGTCTACTGGGGTCTTTCTGTGTTGGGAAGGGATACACAAAGGGGTGACATAGTAAGATCCCTCTGACAGCAGTCACATGACACCATAGATGATTGTTATTTGTGGAGGGACCGTAGAAGCCATGAGTCCAGTTCCTTGTTTTACAGAGGTTGAAAGCAAGACACAGATTGTGTGAATAATTGCCTCAGCTGAACTAGCTAACTGGTGGCAGAGTGAAAATGATGGAGGATAGGTTCAGTCGACAGGTAGGACTGGCCATCTCCCGTCTACCCAGCCTAGTGCAGGAGGGAAGGATGGCTTCAGCCGGAGGTGGAATGGCTGACCCTCGGGGCATGCAGACCTCTGCAGAGACCCCTCCTTGGTTATTCCGCCTGAATCATTCCCGGATCTTTGTCTATTTCTTTGTGTCTGTCTTTTCACAGCAGTTCTCAGTGGCTGACAGTGAATTATTTTTTGTTGTGTTCATTGTCTGCCTGTTCCGCTGGAATATAAGCTCCATTAAGGCTTGGAGGCTTTGTTTTGGTAACAGCTAAATTCCCAGCACATTGAACAATACCAGATTCATAGTAATTAATAAACAATAAAAAAATTGATTGAATAAATGAATGGCATGAAATACTGACCTAAAAAGTTAGTAGGTAAATACTGGCAGGTAAGTTTGGAGAGGCAGTGAGAAGGCAGGCAGTCAGAGACCGCCAACCCTATTTCCCAGGTGTAGTGGCTTTAGCCGGTGTTGACATTTTCTGAGCTGGAGATACAGCATGAGAACAAAGTCCTCCAAGTTACTGATTTTCTGCTATTCTGCTACCTCAGCTCTCTGGAATTCCAGAAAATCCCATCTTTTTCTCCTCTCCTTTGTTTACTTTTTCTTGTTTGCCTTTTCTGCACTCTGCTTGGATGCAGAAATGCTCATCTTCTGAACAATGCATTTTCCTGGTGTCAGCATCTTACTCTCATGCCACTTACCTACTTACCTGTGATAAACTGGAATGAGATATGGCTATCCAATTTATCTCAGGAAAAGCTTAGAGCAATGGGGGAGAAAAATTCATCAAAATGTTTGACCATCTTGAATTGTGGGTAGGACCTAGTCATTTATTAGGTGTCAAGAATTGTGCTAAATCTTGGAAATGTAAAGTAGACTAAAAGGCATAAAATATACTTCCATGCTGTGGAATCCAGTGCAACGGTTAAAAAATAAAAAAAGCATTCATTGTTTTCTTTTCAACTTTTATTTTAATTTCCAGGAGTACATGTGCAAGTTTGTTGCATGGGTAAATTGTGTGTCCTGGGAGTTTGGTGTAGAGATAATTTTGTCGCCCAGGTAGTCAGCATAATACCTGATAGGTAGTTTTTCAGTCTTTAGCTCCCTTCCACCTTCCACTCTCAAGTGGGCCCCGAATCTATTATTCTCTTCTTTGTGTACACATGTACTCAATGTTTACCTCCTACTTATAAGTGAGAATATGCAGCACTTGGATTTCTGTTCCTGCATTAATTTGCTTAGGATAATGGCCTCCAGCTCCATCCATGTTTCTGCAAAGGACATAATTTCACCCTTTTTATGGCTGCATAGTATTCCATAGCATGTATGTACCACATTTTCTTTATCCAGTCCACTGTTGATGGCCTTCTGGGTGGATTCCATGTATTTGCTCTTGTGAATAGTGCTACAATGAACATATGGGTGTATGTGTCTTTATGGTAGAACAATTTATATTCCTTTGGGTATATACACAACAAAGGGATTACTGGGTTGAATGGTAGTTTTATTTTTAATTCTTCTATATATAATGACATGGGAGATATTGGAACATATTGTTACGTGGGAAAAATAAGTTGCAATTTGGCAAACATAAATAACTTGTTTTAAAAATATCAGTGTATCTATACCTATATCTGTATGTCTATGTCCAAGTACATATCTATATCTACAGGTTAGATATACATCCAGAGATGTTTGAGAGATTGTACGTACAGAAAACCACCTCTAAAAGCACACCACAATTGTATACAAGTGGCCACCTCTAAAAGAATGAGATTGCTGAGAGTGGAGATTTTGCTTTATGTACTTTGGTATGTTTCCAATCTTTTTATGTGAAGAGAAAAACATTTGCAATTTAAAAATCAGAGGGAAAAACAAAGACCAAAAAAGTCATTGAGTGTCTTCTCTTCTGCCCCCAAATAAACCACTCTTCTCTTATTAAGGGAGACAGGTGCATATAAATGTAGAAATCAGTGTGCCAATCTCTGCCCACGTGACATGCATAGGATGGTGTGACACTCCAAGGAGAGAGGTCTTGTTTGCAGCAGTTAGGGGCAACATCTTGGTGAAAATGTTCTTGAGTTGGTTCTTGAAGAGTAAGTAAAGAGTCCGGCAGAGTCATCAGGCTTTCCATGGAGATAGGAGCTGTGTAGGGCTGGGGGAAATGGCGCTCATGTGAGCAACGCAGAACAATTTGGCTGGATGGAGGGCGGGATGTGTGCGGCACAGTCCCATGAAGGATGGGTCCAGACTATGAAAGACTTCTCTTCAGGGGTCTCTCCCGAGTCAGTGCAGAGATTGAATCTGTTTATTCCTTCATTTTGTAAACATATTTGAGCATCTACTGGCTGTTAGAGTTTTACTAAGTATGAGGATTTAATGATAAATAAGAAACAGATCTTGCCTTCTTGGAGACTCTACTTTGGTAGACTTGGATAATTTTTTTTTCTTCCCCCCAAAAAAAACAAGCAATGGCAAACTGCAGTATGAGGTGTTGGTAGTTAGCATTAATTAAGGATTACAGGCCTTTAGGGGAAATCAAAGTGTTGCTGAAGTGATCACATCTATAATTCAGAGCAACATGGATATTCCACATTTTGTGGAATACTTGGGAAGGATGAAAATGTGTAAGTGGAACTAAGATTTCTTAACATCAGCCTCAGAATAGCTGTGCACTCCCCTCCCCTCAGTCCTTTTGCAAGATAAAGGGTTGGCTTGTTTAGCTCGTCTGTCCAGCTAACTGTTCCCCTGCCCTTCTGTCACTGGATTTCCATCACTAGGCGACTGTAGCATCACATGTGTGTGTTGAAGCCCTGAACTGTGAATCTTATTACAAGAAAAAAAATTCTTAAAACTAAAAAACAAAAAAGAATCGATTACTTATGAGAAAATAATAAAAGCAAAGGTAATTTCCAAGAGTAACACATAACAATATATTCTTCTCTTTGTTTTCCCCCAGAGCTAATTTTAAGCAAGAAACTATTGTAAGATCCTCTAAAGAGCTCCACCTGCAATTCCCTCTTGCCACCCTCACCCCACCTCCTGCATAGGTCAGGCTCTTCTTATTCTTTCCCTGAGTTTTTTCCACCCCTTAAGACCTAGGTTTGCCCAAATGTCTGGGTGAACTAGAGCTTCCCGTTCTTTACAGCTAGCCAACTTAATGCTTCTCCTTTTTTTATATGCATTATTTTGTTGCTGGGAAAGTAATCCTTCTGTTCTCTTACCCATCATGTTGTTTGTACTTCTTTGTGGATAGGAGAGTAAATACTTATTTAAATACTTTGAGTTATGTGCCTTCCCAAATAAACTATTTCAAGATACAGAGATGGATTTAGGGATTCATGTACTATCATTATTAGAAGAAAACTTGCAGCTCATTGGTTCATATGCACTCAATCCAGAATACACATCTTCTAAGCCTCCTCATCATGCATTCAAGCAGCCTCTGCCAGGCCTTCCTTGAGCATGTCCGCTACCTGACACAGCTCCTGCTGCTCACAGTAGCTGTGGCTATGGGAATGGGCCTTGTCCTGTTGCACTCCTGTGGTCTCTGGAAAATCCTTGTGCTAATACTAGTTCTGCCGTGGGAGACAACAGAATAAATGTGAGTTCCCCTCTCGACAGTGCTTCATGTGTTCCCACGCTGCCCTCTTGTTTCCCCTGACAATGCCTTTCTTCATGTGCATCCAGTTCCCATCGTGAAGTTCTTCTCATTTCTGGCTCTTTCATGCCCAATGGTCTTGGTTTGTACAGTCTCCCATTACATGTTGTCCCCAGATATGGGCTGCCTAGAGCAGAGCAGAGCAGGAGTTTTCTCTTTTTTGTTTGGATTCTTTACTTGCTAAATGTACCTACTATGGAAACAAAATGCAATCTATGATCAAATATCCTTTTGTCAAATAGCCATTTCACTTTTTAAAACTCAGAACTGTGAGGAAACTACAAAACTCCTGAAGATTTTTCACACGTATTGCTATGAAAACATCTCCCCACTGGGGGTTATCGTACAGGACCAGCAATCATAATGGAATAGAGTTTTAAACAGCTTCATCATATCCATCAATATAAAAATCATTGAATGATAGAAATCCTTTGAACCCATTTTGGAAGAATATCCAAGTGAGTTTTTATTTATTCTAGGAAGGTTGAAAAATATAATTTCATTTATTTTCTACTAGCATAAAAAGTGTGGACCTTACACGGGGGAAAGAGTACCTTGAAAATAGGTCATCTGTCTAGGTTGATAGGTTTTGTGGGTAGGCCTGGCAGTTGTGCAGTGAAGCCTTCTGGAGGAAGGCATTTTAGTGTCTGCCATGCGCCTCCTTTTCAAGCTATGAACGTCCCAGAATATATGCCTGTTTTCTCCCTTTTTCACCCGTTCTTTGACTAAAGGCTGTTTGGGGAGCCGTCCTACTCAGATCACGCTTGTTCCGTTGAAGCAAGGCATCGTATAGTTGATCACACACAGGCACTTGTGAAAGAGATGGTGACTCAGACTTTCTGGATCTCAAGCTCTTGCTAGATCAATACCGGCTGCATCAATGTAGCTATTGACTCGGAATTCATTGCCATAAACACCATTTGTCAGCCTTCCAGAGAGAAGAGTTCCATGACCAACCTAAAGACTGGCTCACTCCTGTGATTAGTCATTCCCATCTAATTGAGCGAGTGGCTTATTATCTAGGCATTTCCAGACCTTAGTCACCCGTGAGAAGCAGTGAGATGTGGTAATGAGTCCACAGTAGCAGGCTTAGCGTTATGGCAGCTCTCCTATTGTCACGTTTATTAGGCAGGCACCATGTGCTGAGTGTGGTAGAGGACTTGGAAATGACAAGCTTGCTGCCTTTAATGAGTGAACGTATTAAGGTTTAATGATCTCTTACTAAAGAATTGATCCTTTCTTAGATAAAGGACAATATATTATTCTAGAAGTAAAGCAACACTTTAATAGTTTCACCTCGCCAAGCCTTTCAGATTACATAGAATGAGATTCCAAGGATCCGTTATACCTGATGGTATCAGTCAGGGTGCTGGTAAGGAAGAGAGATAGTGTCGTGGAGAAAAATTGTTTGCCTGCTAAAATGCCATATTGTATAAAATATTTTATAGGTGTTTCAATAGATTCTGTCTTCCAATGTGAGAGAAACTTAATTGAACGCAGACAGCGCATTTCTGAGAGTGCACTGATCTGAAGCAAAACCACACACTCCAGGCAGTTCACTCCCAGTTTGACTGGCTTCCTTGGCTTTGCAGTCTCTGCACTCTGTCTTTATTAGAAAAGGCAAGATGCCCTCTCTTTGAGTAATGTCAAATTGTACACAGAATTGTGCCTGCTTCCAGTAAGCCACTGGGGTCACTGCAGTTACAGGAACAGGTCCTTATGCCTCAGACATGTAAATAAATAGCTCTTTAGTATTTCAGAGGCTTATCAGTTATGAGTGCCCAACCACAGTGCAACTGGGCAATTGACCATGCATCTTGGCTTGCAGATTAGTCTTTCTTTGATTTGCTGTAGCTGTGGGATGGTCTCAGTTGTCCCTCACCCTCCTCAGAAACATTGCCCTTTTCTTCCATTACTCTATGCTGGCTTTGCATATGAGAGAAGAAATAATATTTGACTGTCAATAAATCTTCCATTGAGCGGTGCTATTAAGGGACAAAGTACTTTTACATTTCAGAGTTGATGCTTAGGTCACCAACCTGTCCCCTCTGGTATCAAAAAGCAGTCTACCTGGCAAGAGAGTTAGAAAATAGCCTTCACCAAGGGACTTAGATTTTGTCTTGTCGCTTTTGAAAAGATTCATATGTATGAGCATCTCTCCAGAGCCTCTGACAGGATCGCTGGGTGGAGGGTGGAAACCCAGTCACTGAAGTCCCTATGGAGAAAAGATAAGGAGTTGGAGTGAACAGCTGCTTGAATGGATGCATTAAACTGACATCAAAATCACCAAAGTGTTTAAGAAATCCACTAGCAACACCTAGCAAGGCTCGGGGGAATCGATTTAGTGAGTTCAGGAAATTCCACACCTGGTTCGGTGCGGTCAACCCCAAAGTCATTATGAAGAGTTAGTTAAGCCCCCTTGTTCCTCCTACATTTATTTTCCCTGATCCTATTTAGTTCCTTCTTCAATTTGCCAAGACACAGGTGTATACTGATCTCAGCAGCTCATGAATATTTGAAAACTAAAGTTTCTTGCAAAGGAATTTAACAAACAAAAGTCTCAAATCACTACCTTAAACTTATACTCTCTGAGCGCTTAAGCTCAAGGAAGCATTTGGAATTGCTTTGACTTAGAGAAAAGGCAGAAATATTGTAGTCTGTGATCGTGCTACCTTTCAGGACCATTGTTGGTTTAGTATGACAATATGTATCACTCATGTGGCAAATATTCATTGAGCATATACTATGTGTTAAGACTCTGCATGGTGCTGGAGAATGCAGCTATGAAGAAGACGAATGTGTCCCTAGTCCTTAGAGAGCTTATAATCTTATAGGAAGATGAAGGTACATAAAAGGCATAAGCAGGCAATTTTAAAATACAGAAGTAAATGTGATTTTTGAGGATAAAGACCGTTTCCATGATAACTTTTAATCCTATACTTCTTCCCATGCTAATTGAATCCTACACAGATACCATGGAGATATTTTATGAACTGTGTGATTGATGGAAGACCATATTCATTGATTTTGTCCGTGGCACTTGATTGGGTGTCATAATGAATGCTGGAAATAGAATCCAAAGGAACTTTAATACGTTGAAGAAATATTTTTCAGAGTCAGAATGAGGTTCTGCAAGGACAAGCTGGGGTTTTGCAGAAAGGCGCACACACATAGAGGATTCCAGCATCTTTTCTCATGTGTGCTGTTCTTCTTTAAACAACGGCCTCCAGTGAGCATTTATTGAACCCCTACTACTTGCCATGCACAATACAGGAGGAGACTTCTATGTATTCGAATAATGGTGGTTAATGCTAGGGTGAGGCTAATGTGGAAACAGTTTCACTAAAGGCCAAAGATTATTAAATTTGAAGGTACTAGCATTTTCCCCCATGAGTATCCTCCTCCCTGTAGCAATGGAATTCAGTAGGTATATATTGCGCACCTACTACATGCAAAACTCCTGCACTCTGGAATCTTACAACTTATGAGGAGAAAATTGCACAGATTTAATTTTGTACAAGAAAGAAGTAAATTGATGTTATAAAAGTGGAACAGTTAATAATTCTACTGGAGTAGAAAGGAAACAAGGATTGATACTAATCATGAAAGACTACGTGAAGGAGTTGACATCTGAGCTGCACCTTAAATGCCTCAGCATGTAAAGCAGTGAATTCCATGCTGGAAGCCAGCTGAGCAAAGCCACAGACATGAACAAGCAGGGAGAGATTCAGGGGCATTACATTTGTGTTCCTGGAGCAAGGTTCCAAAGGGAAAATGTGGTGGGGATGAAGCTAAAAAGGTAAGGTGGGACCAGATCATTAGCATAGATTTTTGAATTTCATTCTACAGACAATACGAAATTTTTGAAGGATCTTGAGGAAGTGGCTTTTGTGTTTTATAAGCCTACTATATGGGCAAAGTGAAGGATGTATCGGAGATGGAAGGGGCTTGGTATCAGGAGGTAGTTGTGAGGTTATTATAACTCATTCTAACTTCATCATCCTGAGAAGATGTGGCCTGAAGTAAAGTTATAGTGATCATTATAGAAAACTGAAGCAGCCAGGTGCAGTGGTTCACGCCTGTAATCACAGCACGCTGGGAGGCCAAGGTGGGTGGATCACCTGGGGTAGGGAATTCGAGACTAGTCTGACCAACATAAAGAAACCCCATCTCTACTAAAAATACAAAATTAGCTGGGTGTGGTGGTGCATGCTTGTAATCCCAGCTACTTGGGAGGCTGAGGCAGGAGAATCGCTTGAACCCGGGAGGCGGAGGTTGCGATGAGCCGAGCTTACACCCATTGTACTCCAGCCTAGGAAACGAGAGAAACTCCGCCTCAAAAAAAAAAAAAAGAAAAGAAAAGAAAACTGAAGCAATGGCCATGGCTTCAATGAGTGGAGAGAGTCAGGTTTGGACAGACTTAGTCACATCAAGGTATATCAGCTGCTCCCCTCACCTCAGCTAGGCAACATTCTTTCTCAAAAAGTGAACAAAACATGGACATTTATATCTAGGACAGAGTCTGTTGCTGAATCCAGTAACTTAAAAGTATCATGCTTTTGAAAACTTCCTCTTTTTCTAAAGTAATAGCTTGTATTGTTCTGAGTGTTGTTTTCTTTTTCTTTCTGTGTTTATTATGGGGCATATAGAACATTGATTATTGCTGTTATTATTGTAATTCTTAAAATTACATTTTCTTTGAATCATAAATCAATGCATTATCTCCCCTCAATGTACTTCTTCTATTTAAAGAGCCAGATCGATATTTACAGGATATGCCGACAATAAATCTTTGGTTCCTATTTTTTCCTCCTGAAGACTTTGGATCAGAATTATTATTATCATTATTTATTATGTATTGAGTGCTGTCAGTGGGCTCAGCAGTATACAAATATAAATGGGTAAACATCATCATTAAATCTGTTTCCAAAAGGAGCAGGTGTTTATCATGAAAGAAAGTATTTGAATTACCAAAATAGTGCCCATTAGTGGTTTCCATTTCCTGGAAAATATTGTCTTTGTGGTCATTCAACTCCTGTGGCATTTCGAATGGAATAAATGGGGGTAATCTCTCTTTTCTGGCTTGTTTCCAAGTTGGGAATTACCTCCTGCTTCTTGAAAGTTACCCATAATTTAATTTGAGTAGCTTTGGCTTGATACCTTCTAAGATTCTCTCTTCATTAGTGACTTAAACAAAGCCCAGCTCAGTTTTTTGCAGGAGATACTTTTATTCACTCCTTGGATTTCTCTTCTTGGCCAACTAAAAAGAAGCCAGCCCATCCAGGAGCTGACTTTTTTTATGTTATTCGGAAAAGGAGTGATTGTAACCAGGAATGCACAGATTCAGGATTCTTCTGGTTCCACTATCTGTGACTGGAAAGAGACAGGCTCTCTGACGCACAGTTTAGAGGCATGCTGAGGCTCCTTGATCTCGCCACCACAGAAGGAACACCATCAACAAAAGCACTCACTTCCTTTTTTTTCTGGTCAGGGAAGCAATGCTTTGTACCCATGGTTATTTTCCAGCAAACACTTCTATGGTCTATGTTAGCAGAGAAGAAACCTATGGTCAAAAAATCTGCCATTTATCTCAAACCTTTATTTTAGTAATTTGTTTTAAACTCATTTCAAATGCCATGTTGACAGAACTGGAAAGAAAAGAAAAGAAAAGAAAACGTGAAGCAACTAAGGCTGTTGATTGGAGGTTACCAGATAATTACAGCAACCACAACTAAATTTTGTTTTGAATTTAGCCTTTTGCACAGTGCTTTCCCTTATAGAAATTGATATTCACAACAGTCCTGAACAGGAGGAAGTTTGTTATATTTAGCATCCCGAATGTATGAAAGAAGAAACAGACTCAACAAGGCTAAGTGACTTGCCCACAATTAAACAGCCAATGTGTTGCAGAAATTGAAGCTCTGTCCGTTTCTACTACTTATAATTGAATAACATCAAGGAAGAGACAAAGAATAGGCAACCAGAGGTAGAAACAAAGGAAATGCAAGCTTATCTTCAGAAAGGGAGTGGTAACTGCAAGGACAATAGAATTGCTGAACAAATGACTTTTAAGCATCCTTCTGGATCTATGAGTAGGCAGTTGGTCTGATAATCACATACAACTTACATCTGTTTCTCTTCCAGACCTAGATAGAAACCATCTCATGTATATATTATGACCTACACTGGGAAATAGACCCATTTGTAGAGAGGGCTATCAATCTGCAAATGAACTTCCTCCCTGTCCAAATTTGGAAAAACATTCAGTGCCATCAAGACATTAGTATTATTGACTCTGGCTTCAGAAGATCAAAAACTCTCTGACCAAGAAGGAAATAATTCTGCCCCTTCATCTGCTTTGCTAAACGAACAAAGCCAAGCACTTACAATTCAATGCCTCACAAAGGCCTTCTGTGCATTTATTCCTGCAACCAACATTTAATGAGCATTTACCCTGTACAATGAAGTCTCATTGTTCTTTTTTACTGTACCTATCTAGAAAGAATGAATCTTCGAATTTGTCTCAGAACTAAAAACAGCAGACAGTTCAAGTGTTTCTATTTAGCTCCAAGGTTTTCTTTATTTTGGGTTAAAGACAAGCAGACCATTCATCAAAAGCCTTGCCCATTTAAAAATATGACCAATGACTATACATGGGTTTCAACATGCAACACACAAATGGAAGTTTCAACGGGCATCTGTGAGATTGCTGGAGATAAGAAAAAGATACAGGCTGGGCGTGGTGGCTCACACCTGTAATCCCAGCACTTTGGGAGGCCGGGGTGGGTGGATCACCTGAGGTCAGGAGCTGGAGACCAGCCTGGCCAACATGGCGAAACCTTGTCTCTACTAATAATAGAAAAATTAGCCGGACGTGGTGGTGGGTGCCTGTAATCCCAGCTACTGAAGAGGCTGAGACAGGAGAATCGCTTGAACCCAAGATTGCACCATTGTACTCCAGCCTGGATGAGTACATCCATCACACACACACACACACACCCCCCAAAAAAAAGAAAAAGAAAAAGAAAAAAAAGGAAAAAGAAAAGAAAAAGATACAGAAATACCTTCACTCTTAGGTAGAAATGTAGAATTTAGTTTGTTCTAATGATTTATAATGTGTTGAAATATGCATTGAACATTCTAAATTGCCCTCTACAATCATTAACAAGGAAGCAACAAGGAGGGAACTCCTGCATTTTGTTAATAAAATGGCAAACCAATTTTTTAAGTGAGCAAAAAATCTGAATAGACATTCATTTAAAGAAGATAAACAAATAGTCGATAAGCACCTGAAAAGACGCTTGTCATCACTGATCATTAGGGAAATAAATACCAAAGTCACAGTGAGATATCACTCTCATTCACCATAATAAAAAAGACAGATAATAACCGGTATTCATGAGGATGTAGAAAAACTGGAACCCTCGTATACATGAAAATGAAAAAATGATACAGCCGCTTTCAAAAAAACGTCTGAGTTCCTCAAAAGTTTGAGTGTGGTAACCCTAATACTCAGTAATTCCACCCCAAGACATATACCCAGAAGAATTAAAAATATATGTCTACACAAAAGCTTTTACACCAATATTTGTAGCAACATTATTCAAAATAGTCCAAGAAAGAAACAAACATATACCTTAATAAAGGATACATGAATATATGGATAAATAGAATATAGTCAAGCCATATGATGAAATATTATTCAGCAATTAAAAAAAACACTGATACATGTTACAACATGGATGAACCTTGAAAACATTATACCAAGTGAAAGAAGCTAGTCACAAAAGACCGTATCTTGCATAATTTTATTTATACAAAAAGTCCAGAGTAATCATTTGTTTCTAGAGAGAAAAGAAATTATATGAGTGATTGTGTAGAACTGGGGAGATGGGGAGATTGCAGGTGACTGACTGCTAAAGGACACAGGATTTCTTTTCTAGGGTGATGAAAATGTTGTAAAATTGATTGTAGTGATTGTTGTACAACTCTGTAAACAACCTAAAATCAGTTAAATTGTATACTTTGAATGGGTGAATTGTATGTTATATGAACGATATCTCAATAAAGATGTCAAGAAAGAAAGAGGAAAGATAGAGAAAGAGAGAGGGAGGGAGGGAAAGAGAGCAACAGGAATTCATGGTGATGGTCATTCAAAGAGATTTCCACCACGTTTTTGATAGGCATCAATTCCCTTCTCCCTTCCTCTTTTTTTGTCCCTTAAAATGGCTCTGGAAAAGGCTAGAATTATGCTTGCACATACTGCCTTGCAAGATGGAACCAAGCTTGTACACAGCTTTTCTATCTTTTGTCTCCATGGGGAAATTTTAGATGTTGGGGACTGATGATAGCTTAGAGCAAATTCCCAGCTGGTCACAGCATGTTTGGACTCTGGCTTGCAGGACTGGAATTCATCAGGAACATTTGTGTTTGCTACTGTCTGTAGGATTATATCTTTATTGATCCTGCCTGCCTGTGACCAATGGGAACTATATGGAAGTGATAAAGTCCTTTGGAATAAAAATTTAGGATCTGGTGAAAACATAACCAGGTCCCACCAGGGAAGGATGAAGCATCTGTGTGAATCTGCTCAACACAAGGCAGCAACCACTCCTTGTTTACCACATTCAATTAGAAGAGTGTTCAATTGCCCTAGCTGCAAGCAACCTCCAGGGATAGATGTGAAGTAACTGTGTTTTGTTTATTTGTTTTGTTTCAATTACTCAGACAACTGGTTCCTTTGGGAGTCTACCTTGACGATTGGAGCCCTACCTGGTGACTGTCCTCTAATTTATATTAATAAGCTGGTTGTGTGTTATGTGATAAAGTGGCCAGCAGATACAGTGATTGAGGAGGGAGTTTGATATAGGGAATTATGAAACCTAGCCACAACCTCTTTGTAGACCAGATATCTGATATGCTAGGATCTCCCGAAGGACTCTTATTTATAAACAAGGTGAGAAATGGACAACCTGACTTTTCAGTATTCCAGTATTTATAACAATGGATACTACATTTATTTATTGGGTAAGATTTAACTAGTATCCAATATACAATACTTCCTAATTAAGAGTCCACTTTTCAGATCCTTGTTAAAATATGAGATGTATTTTGTAAAGAACATTAGGTGCCATAGTTGCCAGTAAGTATGTAATCTAGAGCTTTCTTCCTTAGTCTTCAGCTTTCTTCTCTAATAAAAGTGGATAAATTAGGAAAGATAGCCTTTAAGGTCAATTACATACTAATATTCAAAATTTATATAAGTTTATGGAAAATCACAATATTTTTTATTTCTTTATCCAGGTTCTGATTTCATTTATTTATTTAGCAAATATATATTGAGGGAAGAAGAACCAGGATATAGTGATGGATGGGAAGTCAGGGGTGAGGGGAAGAAGGCAGTAAGGATAAGGTCTTGACTTGGGCAAGTGGATGGATGGTGAGACCCATTTAACCGGACAGAGAATGGGGAAGATATTCTTTTGCCCATTTATTTGAGGAGTGGGGAGTGGCAGGGGCCAAGGGCCAAGGGTTCTGTTCTGAATATACAAAGTTTATGCTGGGATATCTTTGAAAATGTAAGTGGTGATATCACCTGGGTAGTAGTAAATGCAAATCCGTTGCTAAACCAGCCTTCTGTGGGTGTCAAAGTGCAGAACTCAGGCCTGGATGAGGAGCATGGGGTGCAGAGAGACTGCATTCAGGGTAGGTACACTAGCTACATCAAATCTACATGCCACAGAACCTCACCAGCAAGGGTAATTTATAGCTCTTCCTTTGAAAATTTTGGGAACATAAACTGCCTATAGTTAAAAATGGAGTAACAAAAGGGAAGGTTCCCTCTTCTCAACTATTGTATTTCTTCCCCAAACTCTTCTGCATTTAACAGATGTTTTCATACAAACACATTTTAAAACAATAATTTTGTGGGTTTTTTATCCTGCATCTGTGACTTTTTCTTCTCATGGTTCACTTAGGAGACATCTCAAACTTTTTTTTTTTAATTCAGTCTTCTATTTTCTATGGAAGAGGAAATAAATATTATTTTTCCCTTTTATTTTTTCTTTTTGAATTAACCTGTAACAATGTGGATAGCGATGGAGTTGAAAAACAGAAAGCAGACTGGAATCATTTTCCCCACTCTTCCTTAGAGAAGCATTTAGTAAATAATAAAAGGAATTTATGTTGGACAGTGACCACAGAAAAAGCCAGTGATAAAGACAGACATGAAGTGAAGCTTTCCCAAAGATACGGTCCCCTTTCTGGAGGTAGCATGAGGCCCACAGGATTCTTCTAGTGTTTGACAGCACTCAGGCAGGAACTCAATGAAGTCCTAATGATAATTGCAATGACAGTTTTTAGCAAATAAATTCATTCTTTGCAATTCACTTAATCCTGACCAGAAATAAAACTATTTGCTAACTGATGTCATTTCCTCTTGAGAACAAAATAGTAAGATTTAGAGGTCAGAAGCTAGATAACCTAGTTTAGAGCTTCAGCTTGGACAGAAGGCTTCAAAACCTGTTTTTTGTTGTCACCGAGAGCTGCCTGAGTGTTTGGACAGCATCACGCACCAGGAGTGAAACGACTTGGAACTGTATTCTGACTCCACCATGTGTTAGCTCTGTGGTCTGAGACAGTTTATCTCATCCTCCTGATCTTCAGTTTATAAGTTGGGAAAATATAAAAACGTATGACAGTTCCATCTGTACAATATACTTCATGGGGATATTAGAAAGATCCCATGAAATAAAGGATATGATAGCCCTTTAGAAGTTGTACACAATATATGCATATTATAGCTAACACTAGGAAAGAGATACTCTTTCAACATTCCTAAGCACAGTAGCTCTGGACTGCATTCCACGGCTGCTGGGTGCCCCCTTCCAGCCTCTTTTAACTGTTGAGTGCTTTTGGCGTATGCTCACACTCCTGTCTTGGTGAAGCAGAAAGGTAGAAGTTGCGCAGGGGTTGGATCTGAGTAGGAGCTAGGCCAGAACAACCAACAGACCATGAGAAAAGAAGCAACTGAATAGGTATCCATATTTGGGGCGGAGAGCAAGTGGGTCTAGCATTTGACAGCTACAACTTTCGGTGGAAACCATCAGACCTAAAACCAATGCACTGCAGAGTGGATCATCCCAACCAGTAGTTCTTTACGAAATTCCTGCCAGAGCTGGAGCTGATACCCAAGCAGGGCAACCTTGAAGAGACTACACTGACAGTGGAAAGACATTGGATGCCTATTATAAGTGAGAACCTGGAAGCCCGTGGTAATGTGGCTTTAGGTGCAAATCATGTCTGAGCACCATGCCACACCTCCATGACTCCCTTGTATGGATTATTGCAGTCCCTTCCTGATGGTCTCCCTGCTTCTACTTTTCTTCCCTGCAGTCTATTCTCAGTAGAACATCCTGCGAAATATAAATCAGATCATGTCACTTCTCTGCTTACAATGCTGCAGTGACTCTCAGTAAATGCTCAGACCTAAACAGGCTGTGGATCCTCTGAAGACCTTGTCCTCTACACACACCACCACCACCACGACGAATGCCTCTTTGACCTCCCTCCTATGCCAACCTGACTCACCCTGTTCTAGACACAATGCCTGCCTTGCTGTTATGTAATTACTCTAGGCATACTCTGGTATACTCAGGGCATTAGCTATGACTATTCTAGAATATTCTCTCTCCAGATATTTCCCTGGCTAGCTCCCTCACCTGCTTCAAATCTTTGCTTCATTTGCCCCTTCTCAATGAAGTCTACCCTGAGAACCATCCTTAGAATTCTCCCTCCAGCCTCAATTCCCTCACTCTCCTGTGCTGGAAAACTTCGGCCGCACTGAACACCAGTCAGCAGGCTGGGTACTACTTGGCTTTCTTATTATGTTATTGATTAGTGCTTGCCTGCACCTTCTAAAGTAGACTATATGAAGACAAGGATCTTTACATGTTCCATTCATGGACGTAACCCAAGCCTATGGAACACCTGTGCGTAATAGACACCTCCTAAGTATCTGTTGAATGGCTGAGTGCAGAGGTCACAACAATGGAAGGAACCCAGGAGTGAGCTGAGAATAGCAAGGAGGTGAGTGGAAAGCAAGGCCCTTCTCTCCCTTACCCCTCTCCATTTTCCCTTCCTCCTCCCCCCGCTCCCCGTTTTTCCTACTCTCTCATCTCCCCTTTATTCTAACTTACCCCATCTGGCGTAAGCATCCTCTTTAGAGACCACCCTCTCCATTTTCCCTCCTTCCTCCCCCGCCCCCCCGATTTTCCTGCTCTCTCATCTCCCCTTTATCCTAACTTACCCCATCTGGCGTAAGCATCCTCTTTAGAGACCAGCAGAGGCAGCCATGGGTCTGAATTTGAATCACTTTTCCCAGTAAGTAGGTCACAGAAGTGATATTTACAAATCAATAAGCATCTCAAACTGATAAAAAGTAAATGAGTTATGTGCCCTTAAAAATCTGCAGACTGGGTGGCCAGGTTCTTTCTCTCTATTGTGTCCCTGATGTGTAAAAACCTGTCTTTTGGAGCTTACAGGCATAGCCCACAGTCAATTCTTTTGCATGTTGTCCTAGGTGAGAGATTTGGCTTCCCTCAGAAGAGAAGCAATTAAATACCATTGAAAGGCAAAAGTCTCATGAGCAAACTGAATGATCAAGCTGGATAATATCTGTTTGGATCTGAAATCACTACAAAGGATGGAGGCTATATATTTCTGGTTTTAAACCTAAATTTGCTATAGATGTCCAGAAACATGGTCATACCGTTGTTGGAATAAGTACATATGCTCTCACAGTGACTGCTTTGAAAAATAGTACTCACATGTGTCTTCTGAGAATTTAATGTAAAAAAAATCATTATACCATCATCATACCTCATGCCTTTTACAGAATTCACAAGATGCCTGTATTTAAGTTTCTACATCTGTAGAATGGGAGTCAAGAATGTTCTTTTCAAGTCATGGTGGGAAAATGAGAGTGCAAGGAAGGGAAGACATAAATTGATTGGAGACTCACCAAAAAAAAAAAAGGCACCAGATCAATGATGAGCGGTTGTTTTTTTGTTCTCAAATAAAATAACTGAGAGCCTTAGAACCAAAATACGCCATTTTTCTCGCTTCTCATTCCCTAACCCCATCTATTCTCTGCCTCTCCCTTTCTCATTGAATGTTCTTAGTAGATTTAACCTTCCAGATTATTCCCTATACTCAAGTGTTCTCTAAGTTGTTCACCCTCCGAACCCCATCCCCACCACTGGACCATTTTGTCCTTCCTATGAGTTGTGTTGTAGACGGCTGTCTACTTTCCCTGGAATGGGCTGCAGCCTGCAGCGGCTCTCAGCGAGGCCCTGCTGACACAGTGAAATAAAGTTAGAAAGCTATATTAATTTAAGTGGCTGTTCTTCACATTTAGGACTGCTATTATGGTGTTGATGGTTGGTAATAAAAGACCTTTTAGTGTGGGAAATCAAATAATCTTATACAAACATAAATGGGCTCCGACAGTGATTATCCTAATGTAACTGGAGAATGAACTCTGATTATGGGTGTCAATTCTTGCCTTTCTTAAGGTATTTTAGGGCTAATCCAGTGATGGATAGATTGACACTAGCTCTTCGTAAAGTATGGAGTTTATGAATATGTTGCATTTCTTATATTTGGCTTCTCTGTGCCCTATGCTTTTATGAGTATGAGATTTGAAAGCTGAGTTGGCTTTGTGGAAGTTTCCAGACATTTTTTGCAATGAAATATGGTAGAGTAAAAATTGGGGAAAAAATCAGGCCAGTCATCAAACAAAATTCTGTATGGCAAGATGTGCTCATCACCACTCAGGCTCCCAAAGGAAATGCAAGAAATTACATTTAGGAAGAAAACATTTAAGATGAGACTAGGAAACGTCGTGTGGGAAACAGTTCTCTATTTGTCAGGGCAATCATTCACCTGCCTAGGAAAGGGTTTCCATGTATCCTGGATAATGCCATTGCCTGTGCTAAATAACATATGGTTAAAACATATTTGTTGAAATTTAATAACTGTACTCAATATGTCTTCTGTGAATAGCTGCCCTATTTGGTAACTGAGATCTACTGTCCTACTGAATGGAAGTAGAGTTCCCCGTCTTAATTACTCTAAGTAGATAGTTAATTTAATGCACCTGGGTTTTATAGACCTGCCAGTGGTGATTTTTATGAGTAGATAATGGAAGGCCAGCGGAGCACACTTCTAAGGCACAGATATTTCTGCCATGACCAGCCTTGCTCCTCAAGCCAGCAGGATTTTGCTCACCTTCTTCCCTCCCCAGGGAAGGTCCTTTCTCTCGTTCGGCCACCCCTTCCCCATCCCATCCAGGTGGTACCTCATTCACAACCTTCCCATCCTTCAAGGTTGAGAGCTCAAAGGCCACGTCATTGAAGAAGACTAATCTCTTCTCCATAAAAAGTAAACTCCTCCTCCTCTGAGTGTGCACATCATATTGCCTTGTCCTCAGTTACAGCAGTCACCTTTTCTCCCATTTGGCATAATACTCACCACCATATCTCCCCAAATATCTAGTGGTGTCTTATTACAATGAGCATTCAGTAAGTGTTAAGTGAGTGAGGAAATAGACAAATGAATGAATCTCAGTAAGTAGTCACTTGCCACTCCAACCTGAAGCACCTGCCTTTTGAACCCTCTTGCTGCAGGATTAGGGTCAACCTCTGAGTCCCTACTTCCTCCCCTTCAATGTCAACCTCAGATCATCTGTGCTGAGCCAGGTAGCTACACTACATTTTTTCAAACATGTTAATGGGTGTGTGCTGCACAAATAAGCGGGCTTTGGATGAAAATTGGTTAATCTTCAGTGTGAGCCAGAGCAGACTCAGGTGTAATTGAAAACCATGGCTTGTATTTAGAGTACAGATGAGCAAAAAGTATTCTGAAGCTATTTCAGGGTTACTTTTCTCTTCAGAGTATGAGTTTCCCTCAGGTTCATGAGCCAAATAGTTCATGTTGGCACTAACCCATACTGTCTTTTACTTGTATTCCTGTATTTTGAATGTTTGTCTAGAATCTCCAAATATATTTTGAGTACCTTGAAGGCAAAAATTCAACCTTGTAATCCTTTGTATCTCTTAAAATAACATGACCATGATATCACATATAATACACTCTCAAAAATTTAGGTAGCATTTTTTTCAGTATAGTAGATCCTTAATAAATGAGTGGAAGAGGAGGTTTGGGAAGAGGTTTTTTGAAAGGATAGTACTTATGTCACAGTAGTTAGAAGAAAATATTTTCCAGTCATGAGACAGTCATTCAATACTACTAGCAAAGTCTTACTCCTCAGCTTGGAATTCCGCCACCATCAGGAGTGTTTTCTTCTTCAGGAAATTCTACAGGTTTAGGAACCATTTTTTTGTGGAGTGAAAAGTTGTCCTAGCCAGTGAGATGTAACTTTGCAGAGTGAGATAGAATTTAAGACCCAGCTTGAGATGAAGGGTTTTTCTCTCTCTCGGCTTTCTCCAGCAGAAGTCGTGCAGTCAGTGTGCGTTTCTTATTTACTTTTGGCAGAATCCAAAAAGATTAAGCTCAAAACACATTTTATTCCTTACAGTATCAGGTCTACCTGGAAATCCCATGAGATTGGGACTCATAAAGTTTCCTTTTCTGTAGGTATTTACAGTCAGAGATGTGGACCCAGAGAAAGCTTTATTAATGAGATTTTATTCCTAATTTAAAGTAAAAACAGCACCATATATAACCTCCACCAGCTCACCTCATGGGGTGGTGCTGACAAAACTATCACATTTTCAATTTCCTTGACACACTTGAGTCCTCATCTTGGTGGTTTGCAGGTTAGAACTATAGATTAGCCAGATAAATAGGGGCTGGGCTCCTTCATGGTGCTCCAGGAAGAATGACTTTGTTCTTTGAGAGAACAGGCATCTATGACAGTTCTCAGCAGCCATCATATATATGCACATCCTTTCACTTCAGCGTCACCACATTCCTGGACACTCCCATAACACTAAGCCTTGTGAACCTCATGCCCACCTAACCAGGAACATGGTTTCCCATTTCACTTTGTTTTCCTTGCAGGTGAACCACCTCTTGGCATCTCCGCTCTGGCTCTCTCAGTTTCCAACAGATGACATTGTCACTGCTGGCAAACCTGGCAGATTCCCAGCACTTGGCATTTTTTCCTGGACATTAGGATACACCTTTTAGAGACAGGATGAAGTGGCATTCTTCTAAGTGGAGCATCCAGGTGGCTGCTTTCTTTAGCACGAGGATTGTCTCTTCCTTTTTTTCCTGCTATGTTATCCTTGGAGAACATAACTGGCAGGCAGCTGGCAAGGTGTTAGCCTTGGTTTGGTATTAATAAAAAAGAATAAGAGATCTGTTCAGCTTAGATAAGCACAGAAATTGCATTGCTGCATCTCTTCTTTTCATTTTATAAAGGTTACAATGTTTTTCTAGCACCAAAATAATAAGAAATCAATGGAATGGCTAATCTTTTGGTACCATTTTAGCATGCATTTCAACTACAGGAGATTAGCCATCTCTCAGAAGGTTAACATCTTGCAAAGGAAGACTTCTTTTATTCCTGTGACATGGTTTTTCTTTGGTGAGGCACTGAAGATGGGCCGTCAGCTGAGAGCAGTGCAGTTATTTATCATTAGGGTTAGCATCACATTTTGTTTTGAAAACCTGAAGGTGTTAATCACCTAAAGGGAGAATTCTTCCGGAAGAACAATAGTGACACTTCCCAAAGAGCATGTATTTGGGACCTTCTTCATTAAGAAAATGTGTCTCTTTTCTGGGCCCTGCTTGGCCCTGTTGAAGGCAGATTGGAAGAGAAGCTGTGCCGTGCAGGCAGATGTTGGAAGAGGCTATGCTGTGCCAGCTTTGGAGGAGGGACTCAGCATCGGGGCTGCCTTCCAATTACTCTGCGGAGGGATCAGTACTAGGCTGTTGCCTTTTGAAGATGGGGCTTTGAGAGAGTGGCCAGTAAAGAGAGTGTGAAACATATCCAATTTATGCAAATCCTCACCATACATATGAGCACATGGATTAGTAATTTGTCTGATGGCAGCATTTGCCAATCATACTTTTCTCTCCAGACTGAGGGCTCAAGGGGCATTGATCCGCTCTGAGAGGGATCCTAGCACAGTGTCAGTAGCTGAGATCCAGCCTGGACAGAGGCATTTCTGAGGAGGAAGGAAGGAAGGATCACCTTGGAGTTTGGTTTTGAGAATATTTGCCCTGTAGAACAAAAGTATAATAGATGGAGAAAGGCTCGTACTTCCTCCACCTCATAAATATTTTTTAAGGTTCACTATTCTGAGTTAATTGCAGATTCACAGGTAGTTGGAAAAAATGATACAAAGAAATCCTGTGTCCCTTTTACCCAGTTCACCCCCCACTACCCCCACGCAGTAACATCTTGTCAAACTGTAGTAGAAAATCACAATCGGAATATTGACATGCATGCAACCCACTGGTCCTAATCAGCTTTGCCCAGTTTCCCTTGTGCACCGCTGTGTGTGTATTTAGTTCTTTGCAGTTTTTTCGTGTGTAGGTTCCTGAGTCTAACACCACATGTGTTCACAAGCGTACCCATCTTCCTTCTGCTCCGGTCCCCAAACCCTGGTAACCACAAAGCACTCTCCCTTTCTATACTTTTGTCATTTTAAAAATGTTACGTGGCCGGGCGCGGTGGCTCACACCTGTAATCCCAGCACTTTGGGAGGCCGAGGTGGACGGATCACGAGGTCAGGAGATCGAGACCATCCAGGCTCACACGGTGAAACCCCATCTCTACTAAAAATACAAAAAATTAGCCGGGTGAGGTGGCGGCGCCTGTGGTCCCAGCTACTCGGGAGACTGAGGCAGGAGAATGGCGTGAACCCGGGGGTTGGAGCTTGCAGTGAGCTGAGACTGTGCCACTGCACTCCAGCCTGGGCAGCAGAGTGAGACTCCATCTCAAAAAAAAAAAAAAAAGTTACACAAATAAAATTTTATAGTATCTAAGCTTGTAGAACTGGATTTTTTTAACCATATAATTTATTTGAGATTTCACCTGGTTGCTATTCAGCCACTCACCTGTTGAAGGATACCTGGAGTGTTTCCAGTTTTCTGGCTTTTATGAATAAAGTTGCTACATAACATAACACTTGTGTGCAGATTTTTATGTGAACATAAAACAGTTTTAAATCCTACTTTCCCTCACTATCACCCCCCATCCTTTTTTTTTTTTGCTTTGCTGAACACTCCCTGTCTCCACAATCGTAGCTCATGGGCAGAGTGTACAGATATCTCTCCAGACTGCATGCGATGCGCTACCACAAAGCAGCCTTCACAGCCTTCATGAGAGCGAGCAATGTCATACCTTTTCTGCAGGCAGGGAAACCAAGGTAGGAGGCGCGTAGTACTCACAGCCCCTCCTCCCAACCACGTGTCCCTGCTTCTAGCCCGATCTCCATCTTTCTCCAGAGACCCTCTTCCTCTCATCTCCCCTCTTCCAGTTGAAAGGTGCCTACCCGGTGGAGGGAGCGGAGGGATGTGATTCTTGTGCAGATCCCCTGTCCCTCTTGCAGGTTGCTTCCATGAAGCTTACATTTGTGATGATTTTAACCATATTGACACGGAGCGGGGTGAGTGGTGATGAAAGGGAGGGAGGTTCTGGGAGGAAGTCAGAGTTCATCCACTTCTGTGCTTTTGCAATCAGCTGCTGATGCCACGCACCCACCAGCACAACCCAGGAGCTCTGTTTATCTCACCAGAGGCTGAGGGGCATTTTATCCATTTGTAATGCATAGGCCAGGGTCTGGGCAGGTCTGAATGCACCCATGAGGGCACACTAGGGCAGGAAGGACAACACCCTGGCCCTGGCTCCCCAGTTCATCCAATGTCTCACCAAGGGTGGTGCTGTAAAGGTCAGGGACCTGTGTGTGAAAGACCATGCTTCCTACAGTTCTTTCACAGCCATGAAGCAGTGCTCATCACTGACATCCTAGTCTTCTGGCCTCTTTTCATTTCTGCCTTTCCTAAGCAGGGTCATGGACCATATTTCAGGCCTGTGGTTGCCTTCTGTGGGATCCCAGTGGCCTAAAACAAACATTCTGTTATTCCGGGGCTTCCATCACCTGTGCCCAGCTTCACCTTCCAGCTTTACCTTCTTCCCCTGCTAGCTGTCCCCTCCATGGTTACCCACAAGCCGCTCTCCTCCTGCCACCAAGCCTTACAGGGTTACTGATCGCATCTCGTTCTCACCTACTTTTTGGGATGCTGTTCTTCTATTTGAAATGCTCGTTCCTCTGCTCTTCCTGGCAACACTCTGCTTTCGGTGTGTGGGATATCAGTGGTCACAGTCCCTCTTTGTGGGTCTACATCTCCGTGGACTCTGAGCTTCTTAAGAATGGCTTGTGCTCTCCTTTGACCTCTCAGTATCCGTTATTTAGCAGCCATCTAACGGTAGTCTTCTGAATGAAGGATATAGAAGAGAGTGCTGCTCTCCCTGGCCTCAGGGGTCCTGCTTCCTATGTTAACCAGACCCTTCCCTTGTACAGTGGTGAGGAGTCTCCTCCCTAGAAGTCCCAGGTGCTGTTCCTGGGCATCTGCTGGAGAAGACGCTTTGTCCCACCACACAGGGCTCAATTCACCTCACCTGCCAATCCCCTGAAATGCCAACCAGTCCCTGAGATATCTATTGTCCTAGGCCAGGGGCATTCCTGGGAAATGAATGGGTTACTCCACCATCTTCTCCTTTATTAACTAGTTCATTCTTTTATTTATATTATTTTTAAATTTCCTGATTTCTCGTAACCTCACATTTGTACCTTTCAGGCGCCTGTGTGTTTCCAAAGCACTTTACCATGCCAGTGCCACATAGATAAAAACGAGACATTGCCTCCAGGTTTCCTCTGTTCAGGTGAGGGCCAGAGGGGTCTCTAGCCTGACAACCAGCAGGACAGTACATGAAATGGGTGCCTGGAGGAAAAGGGGGTGGGGGTGGAATAGGTCAGACAATCATGGAGAAAAGAGCTTTTGCCTACTTAAAAGAAATTAAATCAGAGTTCAGAGTTTTTCTCCTTTAGAGACAGTGAGTGAAAACAATCACAAATCTGAAATAGAAGAATTTTTCTTTGAAACATCTGCACACTGTACATGTGTTTGTGTAAGCCCCGCATGCTTAAATCAGTCTTCTCGTCTTGGAATTTGAGCAATCATCTCAATTATGTTTATTAGACTCCCCCAAACTATGAATTAAAGTGTCTATGGAAGCACCTACCTTGGTTGAATGCCCTTATCACTTGGTCCTTCTCTGGCGCCCGGGCCCCTCCGTGTCTGCCTGCTCGTTTGTGTACTCAGACTCATGCTCAGGACACACACTGCCCTGGTGCTCAGGACGCACGCTGCCCTGGTGCTCAGGACGCGCACTCTCCTGGTGCTCAGGACACTCACTGCCCTGGTGCTCAGGACACGCACTGCCCTGGTGCTCAGGACACGCACTCTCCTGGTGCTCAGGACACACTGCCCTGGTGCTCAGGACGCGCGCTCTCCTGGTGCTCAGGACACGCACTCTCCTGGTGCTCAGGACACACTGCCCTGGTGCTCAGGACGCGCGCTCTCCTGGTGCTCAGGACACGCACTCTCCTGGTGCTCAGGACACACTGCCCTGGTGCTCAGGACGCGCGCTCTCCTGGTGCTCAGGACACTCACTGCCCTGGTGCTCAGGACGCGCACTCTCCTGGTGCTCAGGACACTCACTGCCCTGGTGCTCAGGACACGCACTGCCCTGGTGCTCAGGACACGCACTCTCCTGGTGCTCAGGACACACACTGCCCTGGTGCTCAGGACGCGCACTCTCCTGGTGCTCAGGACACTCACTGCCCAGGTGCTCAGGACGCGCACTGTCCTGGTGCTCAGGACACGCACTGCCCTGGTGCTCAGGACACACACTGCCCTGGTGCTCAGGACGCGCACTCTCCTGGTGCTCAGGACACACTGCCCTGGTGCTCAGGACACACTGCCCTGGTGCTCAGGATGCGCGCTCTCCTGGTGCTCAGGACACGCACTCTCCTGGTGCTCAGAACACACTGCCCTGGTGCTCAGGACGCGCGCTCTCCTGGTGCTCGGGACACGCACTCTCCTGGTGCTCAGGACACACTGCCCTGGTGCTCAGGACGCGCGCTCTCCTGGTGCTCAGGACACTCACTGCCCTGGTGCTCAGGACACGCACTGCCCTGGTGCTCAGGACACGCACTCTCCTGGTGCTCAGGACACACTGCCCTGGTGCTCAGGACACACACTGCCCTGGTGCTCAGGACGCGCACTCTCCTGGTGCTCAGGACACTCACTGCCCTGGTGCTCAGGACGCGCACTGTCCTGGTGCTCAGGACACGCACTGCCCTGGTGCTCAGGACACACACTGCCCTGGTGCTCAGGACGCGCACTCTCCTGGTGCTCAGGACACACTGCCCTGGTGCTCAGGACACGCGCTCTCCTGGTGCTCAGGACACACTGCCCTGGTGCTCAGGACACACTGCCCTGGTGCTCAGGACGCGCACTCTCCTGGTGCTCAGGACACACTGCCCTGGTGCTCAGGACACGCGCTCTCCTGGTGCTCAGGACACACTGCCCTGGTGCTCAGGACACGCGCTCTCCTGGTGCTCAGGACACACTGCCCTGGTGCTCAGGACGCACTGCCCTGGTGCTCAGGACGCGCACTCTCCTGGTGCTCAGGACGCGCACTGCCCTGGTGCTCAGGACACGCACTGTCCTGGTTTGTGAAACTGTGCTGCATAGTGGTTGTCTCTGTTCCAAAACGCTGCTTCCTTCTGTCCTTCCCTAGTTAGACGAGAAGTAGATCTTATTTCCCCAACCAGCCCAGAGCTGCTGGCAGACAGAAAACAATATTCTACTCCATACTTTATACCTGGCAAGAGTCTAATATGTGTATGTTCATATTTAAAAAGTGACTTTCCAGACCGTAGAAGGTCCCAGAGGCTAGACCGGGCCATGCCTGTGCCGGTGAACCATGTCCCTCAGAGTAGGGAGCCTGTGGCGGGCAAGCCCTGCACCATTTTCCCATCTGAGGAACGCACAGGCCGTGGTACTCACACCCTCTGATCTTTGCCTGAACCGTGAGCAGAGAGGCCGTGATTCCAAAAGTCCGTTTCTAACACCTGTCTGTCATCCAGGCTGTGATTCCCATTTTGGGCCTGAGGTTTGTCAGGCCCAGTGACATTGCATGGCGTTTGTGTATTGGTATCATATTTATCAATGTAAGAGCTCCTGACTTTAGAGCACTCATTAATCTGTTCGTCTATTGTCAGTTGTCCTTGGAAACGAATACCACTTGACTGATCAAAACGGATCCTGGAATATGTGTATTGACAAAACTATCATAAGTCTGTCTTAAACCTTGGGATTGCCTCCTGCCAGCTCTTATTTATTCAGTGTGGCTCAAAAGAACAGAGGCCTCTTGGAAGTGGCCAGATGGCCCCCTGCGTCAGCCTCCCTTCCTCTCTTTCTTCCTCATGAAGTAAATGAAAGTCTGCAGTAAGTGATCTTGAATGTTTAATTTGATGCTTTGATATCAAATTTTGGAGCCATTTCGGTGAGCGTGTGGCGCCGATTCCATAATGAGATTCCACATTTGCTCGAGCAGCTAGAAAAATCTGTGGACCTTCGTGTACCACCCACTGTTATTGAGATTTCACTGGATGCTTCTGAGAAGTCTTGCCCTTTGGGGGAATTGCACCATGGGACCGTCTGGGCAGGGTCGGGTAGAGAACTGGAGTTGTATTCACATTTTTTATTGCCACTCCAACTATTAGATTCTAGAGTTCCTTTCCCTGGGAAAGCTAAGGTCTGGTGCAATCTTTTCTGTCCATCAGGAAGCAGGATTTTGATTTGTTTATTTGTTTTCTCATTCATTTCAGTGGATTTAGCTAAGCTTAACAAAGTTCAAGCAACCTGTCCAAAATCATAAATTAGCCTTAGTGGTTCAAGATTACTGATTTCCTCAGGGTTCTGCCAGAATTTACAACCCTCTCCACTTCCTTCCTTCGAATTACAGAATCTTAAAAAGGCCTTCAAAGTCATCCAGCTTTATTTCCTACTTCTTTCAGATCTCTGATAGGTCTGCATCTAGCTCCTGCTTGGATCAGATGCTATCAACAGACACAGAGACACATGTTGGTGTGCCCTGAGCTCTTCACAGGTGTGTTCTCAAATATTAATAAATGAATACACTTCATTTTTACAGAACCATCACATATGCGTGGTTGTGATGACATCCTTGGACCATTGCCCTGAAGGTGCTGAGTAACTTGGTGTTGCCAGGGTCTCGCTAGCAGGATGATGGCTTAGGAGGAGGTGAGCTGGTGCTGAAGACAAGCTGCATTCCCAAGGAGCATGTGAAGACAGCCTCATGGCTGGGCCAGGGTCAGGGTACTACATAGCTCTGCTCAAAGTTGGCCAAGTGGGTAGTGGGACAACTGTGGAGTTCTTGTAGGCAATTTATTCTTAGACCACAGTATAGATGATGTGGTCAATTATGGTTGATTTGCTATGTTAGGCAATTCTTGCATTGCTATAAAGAAGTACCTGAGGCTGGATAATTTATACAGAAAAGATGCTTAATTGGCTCATGGTTCTGCAGGCTGTACAGGAAGCATGGTGCTGGCATCAGCTTCTGGTGAGGCCTCAGGAATCTTACAATCATAGCAGAAGGTGAAGTGGGAGCAAGAGGGAGAGGAGGTGCCACACACCTTTAAACAACCAGATCTTAAGAGAGCTTCTATCGCTAGGACAGCACCAAAAGGATGGTGTAAAACCATTCATGAGAAATCCACCCCAAGATTCAATCACCTCCTAGTAGGCCCCACCTCCACCAGGCCTCACTCCCAGTAGGCCCCACCCCCAACACTGGGAATTACATTTCAACATGAGATTTGGGGGACAAATATCCAAACCATATTGCTTGCCTAATGCTGTTGGAAAATCTCATTTGAAATAGTGCCACGAATACAAAAAACAAAAAAGGAAAATGAAGGCTACTCCATTGCTCTCTTTTCCTGATGCGGCCTCATTACCTCATGAAGCATTCAATTCCAGGTTTGCACAGCTTTGAGTTTGCACAGACTATCTGAAAAATGCTTGCTTATACCAGCCTAAAACCTTGCTCTCTGTAAATTCCACCCAAGTGTTTGTGTTTTGTTTTTGGAATAGTAATAAATACATGAAACTCAGTGTTTACCCAGCCTGGGTGTACATGGAATTATAAGGAGATCCATTTTAAAGTATGAACTTGGAGGCCACGCCCATAGAAATTCTGTTTAATAGGGGCCCAGGAGATGTATATTTTCATAAGGCTTCATAGGTATCACTCATGGATACCCAGGTCTGAAAAAATACTGCTTTCCCATAATCCTTCAGTTGGTAGCTCTTCTAGGTTAATTGAACATTTTTTCATAACCACAGGCACGACTTTTTTATGGAATTAAGAACTAGGCTCCTGACATACAGGTCTCATTCATTGCACATTCTTGCTTGTATTTCACTGAGGTTCACAGCACTGAGCTATGAAGGGAGACAGACTTTAGACTCCCAAGTGTATCCATTTACATCATGCATGCTGACCTGAGTGGGTTAGTCATATCTAATGCTGATCATCTAGAAATACTCCAAATCCAGACTCTCAAAAAAAAAAAAAAAAACGGTGAATTATAGAATTTTCTTTTAAGGCTCATTGTCCTTTTCTGTCCTTTCCTTTCAATTTCAAGTGCCCTAATTAAATGTGTGAACAGAGAAACTGTGTTCTTGATAGATGTAACCTGTCGTGGGTTGCAGTCCATAATGGAAAACCTAGTTCCGTTTTTTTTTTTCTATTTTTCTCTTCCGTTACACTTGTAAACCTATACCAAAGTAAGTAAGGTATAAACATCTTTAATAACAAGAATAAATAAGCAATAGAGGAGATGACTTGTCAGGCTCTGAGAGAGCTTTATCACCACCAGCTCTAAAATAGAAGGCACTGTTATTACTCATGACTCCAGTGAACTCATAGCAGATGTAAGTCCTTCCTCTCAGCCACATCCTTTCTGATCGTTGCCTCTTCCATTTGAATCGAGCTGTGGTCTTCTTCTGTCTGCCCACACAGATGGTGGTCCTCTGAAATACAACATAGTCTCCTTTTTACATCTGCTCAGACTGATCCTATAACACCAAGCAAATCTTTCATTATGTTACTGAGTTTGTGGCTAAGATAGCTACAATTCTACTTCCAAGATTAACAAGGAGTGCCTTGGCATAATCATAGCTTACTGTAGCCTCAACCTCTCAGGCTCAAGTGATCCTCCCATCTCAGCTTCCCAAGTAGCTGGAACTATAGGTGTGCAACACTATGTATTGCTACTGTTTCAAATTTTTTTATAGAGACAGGAGTCTCACTTTGTTGCCCTGGCTGGACTTAAACTCCTGATCTCAAGCCATCCTCCGTCCTGCCTTGGCCTCCCAAAGTGCTGGGATTACAGGCTATTTTAAAGTACTCTTTTTCTAGTACGCAAGAAATATATACTCATCATAAATGAGTTAGAATATAGAGTTGAATGACTAAAACAGTAGTTAGATGAAAATGTAGATAGGCAAACAAATTTATTTTTCAGGAGACAAGAAAAACATACTTCACTCAGGTGTTTAACTTCCCCCTGCTTTTTTATTTTTCACTAAACAGCATTCCGTGAGCAGTTTTTCAACACAAATAAACGTGTATACTTACTATGCAGATAAAGTACAGCTCTCTTCTACTATTTTTGGGTATGCAGGTTGCTTCTAGTCCTCTACTATTATAAATTGTAATGTTCATAATCACCTTTACATCATGATAATTAAATGTTGGTATATTATTCTAACTCGTCTAAGAAAACCATTCTTTCTTCTGTATCCAGAGGTAAGGTTTAGCTGCCTTATTTTACTACCAGGCACAGGGAGTGGGGCTTTTGAGAAACTAGAAATGGCCATTTCATCTGACATGGAACCTAGGTTCATGTGAGGCCCCGTCCTCTCTCTCCAGGTCTCTATGTTTGGCAGGAAGGCTTGGTTCTAATCATGCTTCGCCTTCTAGGAGCTACTCCAGAGCTCCATTTCCTTCTTCCTGTCGTGGTAGGGGAGGGAAGCATTTCTTTGTGCCAAAGAAGGTGGAGAATGAGAGGGAAGGGAGGACACAAGGGACCAGCCTGACAACAGAGAAAACGCTGACATAAATTAATCAAGCGAGGCATCTCACAGGATTGAATTAGTTCCTGATTTATGGCTGCAGTGCAGTGTCTGCCAGGCCGTTTGTCCATGCTCATCCGTTGCTGGCCCTGATTTATGTCAGCACCCCAGTGCACTGGCTGACTGGGGATCCTTGTAGAATGGATGGAGAGAGAGGGCTGCTCCAGTGCCGGCCGGCCCCGGTCCAATCTTCATTCCACCCCTCAGAGTGCAGACCCATTTATCAACTTCATTATTTGCCTCATAAACTCAGTGCCTGCATCTTTAGGCTCTGTTATATTGCTATGGAAGCTGGGATAGGGAAAAAGAGAAAAACGTAATTCTATTTTATCTTTACTTATGCATTCTTAGAGATTCTTAAACTGCAACAGGATTGGGGCTAAGTTGGTGCTGATGGTTCTTGTTATTATCTGCAGGGAGGTGTCTACCCTTATGTTAGCCTCATCGCGTTACTGCTAATTTTTGTGATGAGAGGCACCTTGGGGGTGATTTGAAAGGTGGTGTGATTTGAATGCTGGTGGCTTCCTTTCCTTTGGGGAAACAATTTACCACTGCAATAATTCCTTATAGAGAAAAGATTGTTGGGGACACTCTGCTGTATATTCTAGAAATCTATCTGTGGCTAGTGGTTGCTCATTTATTTATTTGTTCACTCAATTTATTATTCTTTTAAGTTCTTACAGTGTGCAACGTACTCGGATCTGTACTCCTATCGATACCCTCTCTATGAGTCTCAGACTCCAAGAATTTTGTGGTCTACAAGGAGAGACAGATATTAAACATATTATTAAATAATCATGTTATTATAGCTGTAACAACGTTAATGATAATATTCTGATAAGTGATTCACAGTTATGTGGAATATTTCTAATATTTTAAGCAAACATGGAAGACATTTTCTTAGGGATTCATATGAAATATTCCTTCCCATGTAATTTTTTTAAAGCATGGGTTTAGTTGTTGGAAATGGCTATTATCACTTGGAAGCAAGCCCAAGGTAAACTGGAAGATTAAGTTCACTAATAATAACTTTGGTTCAGAATTGTCCAAGTGATGCTTGATTACCCAGCCATGTAACTTTTTGTAAAAATTCAACTTTAAATGTCATAATTTCCAAATCTATATCCCAGGCAAAAGATTCAACATCTCAAAACTCATTTTTTTATTTCCAAATAGTACCTACCTTATACATTTGTTGTTAAAATTAAATGAGATAATGTATTTTATACACACACACACACACATATCACAATACCTAGTATCTTCTAGGTATTTGACCAATGTCTGTTATTTAGATTTACTTTTTCTTGCCCAGCTCTTTCTCCTGTGTTTCAGAAATATATATTGTTTTTTGGACATCGGTAATTGGATATCCTACAGAAACTTCAAAATCAGAATATTAAAAAGAGGACTGAGTTTTCTCACTCAAATCTGCTCCTCCTGCTCCTCATTGGATACCAATAAATCTGTGTTGCCACTGTCTACACAGATGCTCGAGTTCAAAGCCTGGTACAGTCTCCCACCCACACTATCCCATGCCTCTAGGCTCCAGCCATACTGAGCTCTTTCACTTTCTCTACCATGCCTGATTCTCCCGCTCTCTGGGCCTTTGTCCATGGGGTTTTCTCTGCCTGAAACACTGTCTTCTCTTATTTTAACTATTTTTCTACTCTACATCCTTCAGGTCTCAAGTAGGAGTTACATCTTCCAAGAAGCTTTCTTAACCCCGCATGCTTCTCTGACAGATCTATTCTAAGCTCTCGGTGCTGCCTTGCACTGTTTCCACCACAGCACTTAGCATATTGTACTGCAAATGCATCTGAATTTTTTCTACTGATCCATGATCTCTATGATTCAGTAATGTCATGTTCATCACACTCGTGTCCCCAGAGCCTTTCATAGATTGAGGAGTAGGTGCTTGGTACGACACTACTAAGCGAATGGGTCTATCTTCAAAGTCAATTCCAATAGGAAGGAGTTTCAAAAATAATTTAAAGGACACTCTAAATTAAAGGAGGGTTAATCTTCCAGTTGAGTTCAAAGCATCTGCATTTACATGCTATTTCCATACAGGGAGCTTCTGCTATGCATTCAAATGAGCAGCCACCATGATTCACATGCTATGGAAGGAACAGACCAGCATTAAATCAATTCCATGAATTTTCCAATAATGATGAAATAAACCAACTACACTTGCAGTACCTAGGTTCCAGCCCCTGGCCTTCTCCGCAGCATGCCTTCTTCACCTCTTCTCTCCCCTAAGGAGGCTCTTGTACCCTGGGAAAAGAGCAATGATTCTTCCAGCCCCCACCCTCTGCTGTTTCTTTGACATCTTTCAAGAATTGCAATGTTAAAGAGCACTTTCAATGTCTTGGCCTCTTTTCCTGGGAGAGCAGATGTTCAGAAGGATTCTTCACTAAAACTCTGGAAAAAGACAAGCAGTCTCAGACCTTGGCTGTGAAGTTCTCCCTAGACAACCCAGCATCAGACACAGAGCAAACAGTTCGAGCGCTGGCTTCCTGTGGGATATTGATTTTCCCTCTCTGCTACAGCATTTTCCTCATCCTCTTGGCATCCACTGGAAAAATGAAACATGAGGTTTTAAAAACTAAAAATACTGAAAGTGACAGGCTGTTCTGGCACTACGGGTTATATGAGAATTCCAGCTGAGAGGAGACTGATGTGGCACCCGGTTGCCCTTCACTGGTCATCAAGTGGACTTTTACACTGTGGAGTGGATTGAGGCAAATAACAGGTATCGGGAAGGGCAAGATAAGAGCCTTTTGGAAAAGTGGACTAGAAGAGGGTCAAGAAAGCAAATCTGGTGAGATAATGGAAGACAGAGATAATGACTCCACAGAGCAAACTGGAAACACCTTCTCGAGGTGCTTTTGCAGCCACAGAATTGGTAACTGCAGACAGGAAGAAAATGAGAGTTTGGATGGCCAATTCTCAAGTATAACGAAGAGATGTATGGCCAGCCTCACTCCCTGAAATCTCTTCTTCAATTTGGCCTTTGTCAGTGGATGACTTTCAGCTCTCCTGCTGCTGAGGTCTCCACAGCCAAGGCTAACAGGCTGAGCCTCATTCCTACAGTCTATCTGGGATCCTGTCATATAGGGGAGAGATTTGAGAAACTCTTACCTAAGGCTCAGGAACTCTGAGCCTCCCCAGGGAGCCTGAGTCCAAATTTCTCCTTACTGACCACTTCTTCGCTTATGAGGAGCTGGCTAATTGTGCTCTTGCGGTCCCAAGCTGCCTCCCAGCTTTACCAGGATCCAGGTCCTTCTAGGTGGAGGGGGCTGTGGCTCCAGGTAGACCCTTCCAGTTCCCAGTGTTGGGGCTTTGCAGGCCTGTGGCTTCTATGGGCAGTGAGGTAAAATGCAGAACACTCACTCATTTAGACTTAATTCAGATAAACACACACCATTTTCTTTACATTACATATGTCTCATGCATTTAAACTAAAACTCAAGTTCAGCTGATTGCTTTGTGTTTTTATTTGCTGAATCTGGAGAAGCTAACCCTAATCACCAGTGTGTTTCTTTTTCTTTTCTGATCCATGACCTATCCAGTTTGATTTCAAGCCTGGCTATCGGGCTATATCCTTGTTTTTTTGTGGGTTTTTTTTTTTTGTTTTTTTGTTTTGTTTTTGTTTTTGTTTTGACATGGAGTCTCACTCTGTCAGCCAGGCTGGAGTGCAATGGCGCAATCTCGGCTCACTCCTGGGCTCGCACCATTCTCCTGCCTCAGCCTCCCGAGTAGCTGGGACCACAGGCGCCCGCCACCATGCCTGGCTTATTTTTTGTATTTTTTGTAGAGACGGGGTTTCACTGTGTTAGCCAGGATGGTCTCGATCTCCTGACCTCACGACCTGCTCACCACAGCCTCCCAAAGTGCTGGGATTAAAGGCGTGAGCCACCGTGCCTGGCCGCCTGGCTATATCCTTTTATTCTGAAAAGTAAATCATAGATGGATGGGTAGACAGACAGATAGTTAGGTAGATACTACTTATTATTGCTTGATTATAAGAGTAGAGGGGAGGGTTCACAGTGTATATTCATTGTACAGCTTGAATCACAAGTTTGCTTAATTTTCTTTTTTTTTTTTTTTTTTTTTTTTTTTTGGATACGGAGTCTCGCTCTGTCGCCCAGGCTGGAGTGCAGTGGCCGGATCTCAGCTCACTGCAAGCTCCGCCTCCCGGGTTTACGCCATTCTCCTGCCTCAGCCTCCCGAGTAGCTGGGACTACAGGCGCCGCCACCTCGCCCGGCTAGTTTTTTTTTTTTTTTTTTTGGAGACGGAGTCTCGCTCTGTCGCCCGGACTGGAGTGCAGTGGCCGTGTCTCAGCTCACTGCAAGCTCCGCCTCCTGGGTTTATGCCATTCTCCTGCCTCAGCCTCCCAAGCAGCTGGGACTACAGGCGCCTGCCACGTCGCCCGGCTAGTTTTTTGTATTTTTTAGTAGAGACGGGGTTTCACCATGTTAGCCAGGATGGTCTCGATCTCCTGACCTCGTGATCCGCCCGTCTTGGCCTCCCAAAGTGCTGGGATTACAGGCTTGAGCCACCGCGCCCGGCCCCGGCTATTTTTTTGTATTTTTTAGTAGAGACGGGGTTTCACCGTGTTAGCCAGGATGGTCTCGATCTCCTGACCTCGTGATCCGCCCGTCTCGGCCTCCCAAAGTGCTGGGATTACAGGCTTGAGCCACCGCGCCCGGCCTGCTTAATTTTCAAAAACGTGCTTCTCAACCTTTTGTAACTTTTTTCCTATTTTAAAAACAGAAACACTCATACAATGTTCTCTGACCTTCTTCACAGTCCACAAACAAAAATGATTTTATTTAGTTTTAATTTTTGGTGCCTATATTATTAAAATGCTTACTTGGCTTTCCAAATATAAAATTATAATATGATTTTTTTTTCCCAAATTACATATATATTACCATTCGAACTGGTCCCCAGGAAGATCCATCTCAATCCATCCCTTTCAAATGGATCTTAACTGCCTGTCTCCAGGAAACCTTCTCAGACTCCCTTCAGGAGAATTTGTTGCTCCACTGATCCACCTGTCAACCCCTATTAAAATATGTCACTTACGTATTTGTGATCCAACTGAACATTGAAATGATCCTGAAAGAATTTTTTGTTTTCTTTTCACTTCTATATCCCAGACTTTTGCAAACGCAATACATATGTGTATTTAATAACCTTGCTAATATATGATTACAGCAATAAAGAACTGTGGTATTACAGCAGCAAAACTTGTATCCAGAGAAAGAAATAATTGGCTCTCCAAAGTTAGATTTTTGACTGAAAATTGGCAGAGATTAGTGCCTAATAATCATTTAGTTCTGTTTCTCTCATCTGTGCATGCTGTTTATTTTTGTTTTAACTCGGTAAAGGATCATTTCCTTCTCATGTGGTTTTTGTGAGCTAATGTGACAAAATGGTTAAGAAATTAGCCTTTGGACCCGGCCTGGTTAAGCTCAAATACAGACACTATCACTTTCCAGCTGTATGACATTGGGAAAGTTTCTTGATCTCTCTGTGCCCCAGTTTCTTTATCAGTGAAGATGGAATAACAATAGTTACTTTTTAAATTTTTATTTATTTATTTATTTTTTGAGATGGAGTTTCGCTCTGTTGCCCAGGCTGGTGTGCAATGGTGCGATCTTGGCTCACGCAACCTCCGCCTCCCAGGTTCAAGCAATTCTCCTGCCTCAACCTCCCAAGTAGCTGGGATTACAGGTGTGCACCACCACACCAAGCTAGTTTTTTGTATTTTTAGTAAAGACAGCGTTTCACCATATTGGTCAGGCTGGTCTCGAACTCCTGACCTCAGGTGACCCACCTACCTTGGCCTCCCAAAGTACGGGGATTACAGGAGTGAGTGAGCCACCGTGCCTGGCCAAATAATAATAGTTACTTTCTCATGCGGTTCTGGCAATAATGTAACATGTATAAAGAATTTACAACAATTCCTAGAAAAATATCGAACATAAGTGTCCATGATTAGGGCATGCTGGGTGTGAGTGGTCTAGCTTTTGTTTGCACACTAATCTTTGCATTTGGAAGATCGATTGGTTATTGAATGTCTTTGGAAAGATGTGGTTCTTAGGCAAGCTAGAATTGACCAAGGCTGACTACCAAGCAACTCACCATAAATTTTATAAACTGTACTATATTTTATATTTCCTTATTTTATTACTTAAAGTCTTCTGTCAGCTCAACTCCATAATTTTTCTTTTTTTACATGACACTAATTTTGGTCATTTCTTATTAACCCCAAAACACCATTGAACATTGGGCCACAACGAAACCTTCATTGCTGGCTCTTTCTGACCATCTAGTCAGAAGAAAACAGGACCATATTGGCATAATCACCTTCCCCACTCCCCTTTTTACCCACCAGCTGTCTTCCCCCCTACCCCAGTTTCCTTGCCTCTGACCTCCTAGAGACCTTTCTGCTAGGAGCAAAGCAGTCTCATTTCAGGAGGAAAGCACGTCCCTGGAGTATCTCCCTGGCGTCATGGCTGCTATTGTGCAATTCAGGGAGGCATTTCACTGGTCAGGTGTCAAGGATGCTAAACATGACATAGAAGACTTAATGGTCACCCACAGTCAAGTGAAGCCTTCCAATTCTTCTCCTTTGGAGATGTGATACCATTGAATCACTGAATCTCTTCTCACTGTTTCCCATGGGAATTCATTGACACACCTTTTAGTTTTCTTCTCTTCTCTTATTATAAAAATGCAGAAAGATAGATGAACCTAATACCCTAAGGGGAAACTGTCTTCTGCAGTTTCCTGGAGAGAAGGAACAAGAGTAAATGGAATGAATGAGTGAATTGAAAGATAAATAGGAATGTGAAGGAAAAGGATACATCAAGAAAATGCAAGTTTCTGGTTGGGTGACTGGGTGGGTGGTGTAGATTGAGACAGAGAGAACTGGAAAGAAATCCACTAAGAGGAGAAAAAATGTCAGACAAGTTGTGTTGGAGTGAACGGCTGCAGAAAACTCTGTCTGTGCTGCAACACAGCTTTACGAACTCCAGCATGCCCTTGAGATCTCTGATCACCCCACAGTGGATGAATCACCATGGAGATCATGCAGAAGGAGATAGCCAGGGCACTCAAGGTGAAATTGGGGGAAACCCTGATATTGAGCTGAGATTTCTTTAGGAATGGAAAAACTTGAGCTATCCATAACCTGAAAGAAAAAAGGTAGAGAAAGAAAACGGTCACAAGAAACTCCCAGAGACACTGCTAACCTTTGACAAGGTCCATAGTGGTCAGAGCTTTGGGCAAATTAGCAGGCAACCAGATTCTAGGTCTGCCTGGAATTCAACTGAGTTAGGCAAGAAAGTAGGATTGTGTTGACCAATAATACCTAACTTGGGTCTAGTGGTTTCACATACAGTATTTGTTTTGTATTTCTCAGCAATTCTGCAACCTGGGTATTATTATTCCAATAATAATTACAATGTTGATAATAATAATAAAATAATAATAATGATAATGGGGGAAACAAAGACCCAATGGGATGAGGAAGCACACTGGAGAAATACATCTAGTTAGTACCCGAGCAGCCTTCCACCCCGGCCACCAACTCTGAATCCTATCATTTTTACAGAAGACACTGTGTACCTCTATGCTTTCTCAGCACCTTCTCTTGTAAATCATTTGGTGGCTGTTCAGCCTCTTTTCACTTCCTACTTCTAGGCACTGATATTTCATTGTTCTGGTGAGAACCCTAGACTGATAATGGGAAGACAGGGACAAGAAAACACTGAGAGAGAAAAAAATGCAAAAGCCCATTTGCCATTAATCACACACTTCTCTTCTAGACAGCGCGCAAGCCATGCAAGGGCAGGGATCCAGCACAATGCCAATACTCATTGAACTGAAGTGCTAAGAGGTTCTAATGCTCCCCCCAAAGAGGACAGGTCTGGTAATTGCAAATGAGTTTAATCTGTTTCACATCTGAATTATCCTGGCCTCAGTAACCAAATTGGTTTGCTTCTTGAGTTTGTCAGGTCATTCTCCCCTGTTGAGGGAGAAGGAGGTCTGAGGAGGAGCAGGGTCCAGCTCAGAGCCAGTCTGCACATCAAGCTGGCAAGCATTGCACACCTATGCAGGCAAGTCAAACACAATTCTTGGCAAATCTTCTGTCATCCCCATCTCTACTCCCAGCGGAAGAAATCGCTCTTTCCTCTGTATTCCCACAACATATGCCAATATTAAAACATTAACTACACCACACATAGAAAAATAGGAAGGTACAAACACTGGAGTTGCACATCCTGGGCCTGACTCCCAGCTCTGCCATCAGGAGCTGTATGGCCTTGAGCGGATCATTTCATCTTTATGTCTTAGCTCTGTCATTTAGAATATGGGGATGTTAATAGTACTTACTACTACCTGGCTATTGCATGGAGTAAATGAGCTAGTGCATGTAAGGGACATATAATGGCTCCTAGCACCTAGGAATTACTACAGAAATGCTAGTTACTATTAAGAATTTATTTGGAGCCCTATCTCTTCTACTGAACTGTGAGGATCTTGTAAGCATTGGTCATTCCTTAGTGTTTTTATATTTTTTTTCCCAAGCAAGTACTATCTTGAATAGAGGAAGTTCTCAGTTACTGCTGGTTAAAAGAACAGAGTGACTTTCATATTAAAGTGACTAACACAGCATCTGACAATTAATGAATCCGGTGAGTGAGTGGGTGAGTGAATATGGAGTTTGTTGACACAGAATAGGCATTCACCAAATCTTTCAAGATGAAGAGGCATTGTCTTCATCACCGAGGCATCCACCGGCCTTACGGCTGGAACCCACTGAGTCTTCAATTGCTTTTATCAAAGTATTCTGCAGTTATGGTGTCCTAGGTCAGATTCTTCTTGTGTGGGATTTCAGGTCCAGGGACCAGGGTGGTCTGGAGTTGTCAAAAAACATCCTGGAGAAAACACGTGAAGTGAGCTTCAAGAATAGACCAGTAATCAAGAGCCTGGGTAGGAGAGACGGCCTGCCAATGAGCGGCTTTGGTCTCCTTTTCTTGGTGCTGTGTGATCAAAACAAACGTAAAACACAGGAAACAAAAAGCTGGGGGCACAGCCTCCACCCTTGGGGAAAAGACCATTACGTTAATTGGATGAGAACTTGGAGGAGATGTATTCCAATGGACCTTTAACTAGGAGAAAGTAGAAAATGTTTGAAAACTTGGGAAGTATTAAGGCCCTAGGTTTACAGACAAAGAGGGAAGGAGTCTGCAAACCCAGGGGAGCTGGGTTGTCCAGGCCCAGGGAGCAGGAACCCTCGGGTGAAACAAGGGTTCCTGTCCAGGGAGGGTCTCCAGGACGCTCCTGCTGCGACCAAGGTGCAGAGCCTTCTGGATGAAGGGGAAGGGCCCTTCCAGAGCCTGCATACCTGGGTCCCTGAATCTGAGCAAGCGTGACACTGCAGAAGGCCTTTCTACACAGCCTCAGCACCTCAGCACCGGCACAGGAAAACCCTCGTCCCAGTGTGACTGGAGGGAGAGACAGACCACTTGCCTACACCAAGCCTCTGCAAAGCCCAGCAGAGAGCTGAGGCCATGTGGCTGCACAGCAGCCCGCTGGACTGTGGCTCAGCGCACTGTAAATGCTCTGGCTGCGACCAAATCACAAATATGTTTTGCTCTGAGTACGTTCCCCCTTAATTTTTAAATGTATATGTATTTCAAGGGAAATTAAATCCATGGGTTTCTAGTTCATTTACCCTTAAATCATTAAAATGCTGTTTAAGAACATTAGGCATCCAAGGAGCTTTTCCAGCTATTCTAATAAGCATTTGAAAGACTCGTTTGTCCCCTCAGCGACAGTTTCATCAGAAGCAAAGGGACTCGGAGCTCCAGAGGATGCAGTTTGGTTGGAATTCTATGCAAATGTTTTATGTAAGGCAAGGGATTCTAATCCTGGTGAAATGTACGATCCCCTCAGTACAGGGAAGGCAGAAGAATAATTCTCTTGCTTTTACTGACTTTGGGTCTAGGAGAGCACCTTTCATTTATACCTGGAATTATTGAGGAATAAATTGAACAGGAGATAACATTTATAGAGCACTGACTGCATACCAGCTCCTGGGCTCTGTGCCTTAATGTCTGTCATCCCTACGTCATTACAAGGAAGGAATTGTCCTCGTTGTTCAAAGGAGGCTTAGAGAAACGAATCCTCTTACCTTTGGTCTCGAGTGATGGCACCTGAGTCTATCATTCTGACTCGAAGCTCTTTCCCATCTCATGGCCTTGGACATTTTCCCAGGGTAAGAGTACCAGCTGGCTTTTCAAAGCACTGACAAGGTGCCCAAAACGTTACCAAGAACATTTATTCATTCATTTGAGAAATGTTTGTTGACGGCCACAGTTTCAGGTGCTGAGTTAGTACTGATACTAACCCTGCAAGAGGGGCATCATAGTTTCTATTCTACAAATAGGGAAAGGGTGGGTGACTTGGGAAACAAGGCTCAGAGGGTCCGTTACTTGCCCAAAGCCACTTGTCTTTCTGCCACTTACCATCTGAGGCACAGAAGCTGCGGGCATGGGTAACCTGAGGGTGCTGCACTGTGGCTGCTCTGATCTGAGCAACTTCTGTTTAGAAGTGACTTGGTATAAGGTCACTTAATACAGGAGCAAGTTAGCTCATGCCGTGGGCGGCTTCAAAGCCCTGCCCTTTGTGAAATGGGCAGAATGGCTGCTCTATTTTAAGTAGAAATGTTGGGGGTAGGACGTCAATCCCTTATTGCTAGTGGAGGAGGCACAATCTTATTGAGACTTTATCCATATAACACAGAAACACTAAGTCAAAAGCCATATGAGAGATTTCTAATGAAAGTCTGGTTGGGGTTGCTGTGATAACAAAAGCAAAATGAAATTTGGGAGGGAGTCATGGTGCCTACTCATTTGAACTGCAGCTGCTATTTCTCTGTCCAATATAATTATAGCGGGATTAAAGGAGACAGGAATACCTCTTTGTACTGCTAAAGTTAAAAAGTGGGTGGGAGAGCACTCTGAAATTAGTCCTTCCTGCAACCCTCACTCTGAAATGTTTGGAGAAAAAGGAACCACTAGAGGGTGCTGTCCAGACAGCCAGAAAGAAGAGGCTGTGGTATACAACCTATACTGAAATTGGCAGGAAGAAATTCATTCAAGAGGTATTGCAGTGGTCTGTAACTTTCAAACAAACTATTATTCCTGAATGACCCCTGCCTTTTAAACATCCATGAGCATGCCCCTTCCCGTCTGGTAAGAATGAGCCTTTGCTTTCTTCATGGGACGGGTGAGAGAATAATTTTCATTCCTGAGCACTGCATCATATTTTCCTGGTATGTGCTCCAGGATGAATAACTTTCAAGTTTATTACATTTTCTACCTATGCAATTTTTGTCCTAAGGTCGTCACAACAAACACTTCCCAGGGTGGTTAATTCCAGGGTCTCGGAATGTTTTATAAACCAGTCATGCAGGAACATGTACTGTGTTGTAACATGATGCCCCCAAATTAGAGAATGCTTGGCCTCTGTCCAGCTTGCCTACCATCTGAAATAATGAGAGTGGCAAGGCTCATAAGTGAAACAGAAACACAAGAAACATGAAGAACTGGCATACAAATAAATATAGTTTAACTGTACCAACGTCATCTCACATTAGGAAAGTGATTTCTTTTTTTTTTTTTTTAGACGGAGTCTCGCTCTGTCGCCCAGGCTGGGGTGCAGTGGCGCAATCTCGGTTCACTGCAAGCTCCGCCTCCTGGGTTCATGCCATTCTCCTGCCTCAGCCTCCCGAGTAACTGGGACTACAGGCGCCCGCCACCACGCCCGGCTAATTTTTGTATTTTTTTCATAGAGACGGGGTTTCTCCGTGTTAGTCAGGATGGTCTTGATCTCCTGACCTCGTGATCCACCCGCCTCGGCCTCCCAAAGTGCTGAGATTCCAGGCATGAGCCACTGCGCCCGGCCTAGGAAAGTGATTTCTAAAAAGTGTTCAGATACATTGCTCATGTTATCATTGCATGTTTGTAATGACGTTATGCCTTAGGAGAGCCTTTCTCATCATTTCATACACTGTAAACAGAGGCCCAAGGTGGCAAGGTCAAAACCACAACGCTGGTTACTAGTAGTGTCAAGATTCAAACTCTGGCTTTCTTTTTCTGAGTCTGAAACACTTCTTTCACTACTATGAAAAATTTTTTGGTTTTCAGAAGACACACTGGTGAAATAGATTACTTCGGGATTTCTGGTAAGGAAACAACGGTATACGCATGGAGCAGCTGAGGTCTGTAGCAGAAGTGGAAACACACGCTAGCCGCTGGTGTCTTTCTGGCTGACCCAACCAGGGATCCTTTTCCTTTCTTCCCTTGTGGCTGTAACTGCAACGTTTCTTGCATGAGGACACTGTCATGGTGAATGGCACCCCTGTTTACCGTCAAATCTGGTTGATGTAGCTGGTAGTGGGTATGTTTCTAAACAAGCCGGCAGCAGAAGTCCCAGATCCACACCCTCTCCCCCTGCACTGCCAGCATGCACTGACGATGGGAACCTTGCTGGTCCCCCAGCCAAAGCAGGATGGATTAAGATGCAGAAATTTATTTTCTTTTTAAGCAAACATGAGCTAGAGTTGCTGTAACTCAGCAGTGTTCCATTTTATCTTCATGTTAATGAAACCACACAGCAAAATTCTGGAGCACATGGAGGGCAAATTCCGCTGCCTGCTCACCAGCCCTGAGAGTGCCTTTTTGTTACTTCTGGGCCTTGTCCTGCACGTCTCAGGGGATATCGCCCATTTATGGTCCTTTAATGAGAGTTCTTTCTCTCCCTCTCTTTCTCATCTTTTCTGCAGTGTAGACAATTTGCATGCACTTTCCCGTACCCCTGCCCTGCCAAGGTCTAGGCACAGTTGATAGTGAACTGAGTAGTGTTCAAATTGGAAGAAAAAGAAAATCCCTGTCCCTCCTTTCAGTGGCTGAGGAAGTGGTCGATACAAAAGATCTATGTAGCACCATTTTATGCGAGAGAGAGAGAGAGAGAGAGAGAGAGAGAGAGAGAGAGACTGAGACCGTCTCTCTCACCTGTTACGTGTTGTGGTTATCCCGGATCGAGTGAGGAAAGTGTCACTGGAGCGTACCGGGAGGCAGGCACTGTGCTGGTTTTGAAAATGGTTTTGGTTGCACTGTTTTTCAGCATTGTTTTCTTCTGTGTCAAAATACTATTCATATACTTGGTTATATATGCGTTGAAATCCCAAGATATGCATAGAATTGTGTTTTTTGAGGGTAGGAGATACAAATAAGTATATCCCACTCAAGATTATATATATGTATATACATACACATATACATTTCCACAGTTAATCGAATTACAATACAGTAAATATTTCAAACTTCTCCATTTGATGTGAGTTATGGGAAATGCTAAGCACTGTTTCCATTATGTGGAGAACCTCAACATCGGCCAGCTGACAAAACTCTTTGGGATCCTCTATAACTGTTCCCTAAGCTGTCCTATCAGCCTCACTTATCCCTGCAAACAGACTATCTTTCTGCCAGTTGCCACTCACAGCTTTAAATCCCATGCTTTTGTCCACACCATTACTCAGTTCTTAGAACATCTTCCTCACCCTTCTCTACCTAACAGGAATCTTATCTTCTAGGACTTAATTCTACCTCCATTATGAACCTTTTCTGTCATCTCTTCACTTTGAAAAGCTCTCTCTCTCCAAATTCCAATAACACTCATGCCATTTGATATCTCCTCTGTTGAATTATTGAACTTTTGTTTTACAACATGTTATTATTATTTTTTCTTTGCATTTTTATCTTGTCACTGCAATCAGCCAGGATGGCTGCCTCCAACTTCCCCTCAGTCCCAAAGCCACAGAAACCATGAGAAAACACAGTCAAAGGTGTGCCCTGGCTTGTCTGAACATCCTCCTGTGGGTTCCCTTTAGTTGAATAAGAGATGTTTGGAGAAAAAGGTAAGGTAAGAGAGAGAAAGGTAAAAAGAAGAAGAGAAAAGGAAAAAGAGAAAGGTAAGGCAGGAGCTGTGAAATTCCCATTCGGCCCAATGCCTGCCCCCCGCCGGGCCTGCTGCCTGATTTGCATCCAGCTCCATGTACCTGGGCCGGGGCTGCTTCCAGGGCAGGCCTCACACCATGCAGAACAAGGCAGCCTGCTTGCTCAGTCAGCAGCCACATGGCACTCCAGTCCTCCATATGCTTCCCTAGCTTTGTCTCCTTCCCATCCTTCAGCAGATCTCTCCAAGCCTCTCCAGGATGAAAGCAATGTCTAGCTCTAATGGTCTCTGAGTGTCCTGCCAGGGCAGGAGCAAGTCCAGTTGAGGCTCCACAGGCTGAAAGAATCCCAGGCCAAATCTGGAGGGGTCCCCTCACCAGGCTCTCGGCCCAGATGCTGCACCAGAACAGGGTTGCAGAACAGAAAACTGGAAGGTTGGGAATCAGGGAAGAAGGCTGGGAGGCAAGATGCAAGGGCAGAAACTGCCCATCAAATTGGTAGGCCAATGCAGCAGGAAGCCTAGGCTCAAAACAAGAATTAGGAAAAGAGAAACATTGATGAGACAAGTCATGCTTAGCTCCAAGGAAGGCTTGGGACAAATGTAGCAAGCAGGTCAGTTTCCAGAACAATCTGTCCAATAGGCACTTCAGTAAACTGCTGACTTTACTTACTGTCTACTGCTGAGTTGACTCAGGAGTAAACTCCTGGGGCTATTCCTGGGGCAGGAATTGGGAGTGTCATATTAATGCCTGCACATAGTAAGTGCTCAATTATTATTATATTCTGTTTTTTCTGATCCTCTCCAAGGGCACCAAGGCTGTGGGAATGGTTGTTCACCAAGGACGGATTTGCTTCACCCCTCTTGGAATTGCTGGGTAGACTCAGCCCTGTTTTTCATAAATTGAGAGACTTAGGGGCAAGATATTATTTGTGGCTACACATTGCATATTAAAGTTCCCTGAGTTCTTTGATGAGGATACTTTTGAATTCCTGAAGTAAAGAAAAAGGTAATAGAGCACATAATCCTTTCTATCAGGTTTGTTGAAAAGACATTATGTGAGTAAGCCAGTGTCTGCGTTCCAGGAGCCTGCACTCAGCCCACATACGTTTTTGATTGCTGGTTCTCTCTGTATTGTTTGAGTCCTCTCCTTGATTCTCTATTCCTAAGACAAGGCTGAAACCACAGGAAACAAAAAAGGAAGCCAGGTAACAAATGTTCCTCAGAGAGCTGAAGCCCTATGGATGAGAACCACGTGCCCTGGGGCTCTGTGGGCTGTGATGCTGGAATGGGTCAGGGTGGGCACACATTCTTGTGCTTATTTTGCAGCTGGACTTTGGGAAACATTCCACAATGGTGGAGCCATTCCATGTTCCAAGGGTGACAGAGCCCTGCCTTCCATTATAGGAGACTACGACAATGTTTGTCAGTCTTCACTTTCTTTCTCTATGGAATATAGATTTATCACTTCGCTCTTGAATGCAAGATTGGCCGCATGACTTGCTTTAGTCAATTAAATTTGGGCAGTAGTGACTGTGTGAATTCCAAGCAGAAATTTTATTATTCACTGCACCCCTGCCTTCCCTCTAATGTGAGATTGACAGTCTGCCATTTAGTGGCCCCTCTGTCCGTCTTGGTGCAGAACAAATACCCTGTGGAACAGAGGGATGTGTCCTTGTGAGTGAGAAGCACACAGCTTCTTGTCACTGCCTCTAACATTTAGGGCCACTTGTTATCGGAGTGTAACTGAACCTGTCCTGACTGAGACAACATCGTGCCCCAGGGACCTCTGACCTCTCCCTTTCCACGGGAGCCAGAACCCAGGGCAGAGCCCTCATGGGAATGAAGCATCCCATTCAGAAATGCTTGTTGGGATGCAGAGAATGGGCTGACGTGTTTTCCGATGCCTAGGTCGTGAAGATTTCTAAAAACCCCATGTGTTATCAGTCTCACTCAGGATCAGCAAACCACCTTATTTCACTTTCCATTAGCTTGGGAGTGCTTTGCAGAAGAGAGAAGAAAAGGCAGGAAAGATTTCCCAAATCATTTCAGGAACTGGGGAGTGATCTCACTCTTCTTATTAATAAGCCTGAGATGAAGGGGACATGCCACCTAAGTGCAATTCATCGGTGTCACCATTTTGTCTGGTTCAAATCAATAACGGGAGATAGGCTGTAGACCACATTCCTATTCTCACTGGTGGTACGAATGGCCCCCTCCAGACAGGAGGAAAGCAGTCAGCCCTACCCGTGAGCAGTTCTTCAGGACTTCCCTCCCCTTTCTAATTAGGAGCTTTCACACCTCCTGGAACTTTATTTTTTTATTTTCTTTTTAGACAGATTCTCACTCTGTCACCCATGCTGGAGTGCAGTGGCACAATCTCCGCTCATTGCAACCTCAGCCTCATTGGCTCAAGTGATTCTCCTGCCTCAGTCTCCTGAGTAGCTGGGACTACAGGCACCCATGACCACGCCTGACTAATTTTTGTATTTTTAGTAGAGACGGGGTTTCACCGTGTTGGCCAGGATGGTCTCGATCTCTTGACCTTGTGATCCGCCCGCTTTGGCCTCTCAAAGTGCTGGGATTACAGGCGTGAGCCACCGCGCCCGGCCCTGGATCTTATTTTTTAGAAATGAATCTGAGACAGGAATATAGTATTTGTATTCTTGACACCTTCCTTGTAATTATCATTTACTTGATGAGGTTATTGTTTTGTTTTGGGTTTCTCATCTAAGCCTCTCATTATATTTTGTTCAGAAACACAAAATCATCTTCGGGTATGGGGAAGAGGACTTCATTTCAGGAGTCGGCATGGGATGGGACTTGCCACACCTTTTAGAACTGAGTGTGTAGAACGCAAAAGTCCAACAATCCAGCCCCTGTCAGTAAAGTCCCAAATAGAGCCAAGCACCCACTACTGCTGGGAAATGCATCTCTCCACCCTTATCTTTTTCCAGAGCCAAGTTCCAAATGCACATTGAAGACAAAGCTGAAATGTTTGTTTCTCCTTTCCCCTATTATTTTTCAATTTTCTGTGGCTCTGCACTTCCCGCTGGCCCTCGCCAGAGACCTGAATACCGATCCCAGAGATGCAGCCTCTTGTATCACCAGTGCCCCATGGGGCCAGCAGAATGATTTGTTTTGGGAGATGTGCATTTTTTTCTTTGCTCATTTTCTTGCGTCAATGCAGAAGAGGAGGCAGTATGGGGTCTCAGATTTTTGGAAAGTAAAATTAAATTAGCAGGCTAGGTGGACACACCAAAATTGGACAATTTAGGTCCCATTTTCCTTGAGTTGTTTAGACAGATGGGTACAATTTTCACTTGCAGTTTGATCCAAAGGGGGAGTTGATGACTGGCTCTGAAATGAGCTTCCTTTTATCCCTGCGTGAGCTGGTTGGGAAGATGCAAAGCAGCAGCCCAGGAAGCCGCTAACCAAGGAGACGGGATGGGAGAAGAGGAGCAGGGAGACAGAGGAGGCAGAGAGGGGAGCTGAGGAAAAGTGGAAGGATGGGCATTGCTGATAACTCCTCAGCTAAGCTTGCTGGTGATTAACCTGGTAATAAAAGTCAACTCTGTGAGGCAAGCCTGGAAACGAAGAGAGAGCCCAAAATGGGTATAAAACAAGCTCCCTTTGCTTAGAAATTGGCAGCTGATGGCTGTGTCCTCTCTGGGAGCCTGCAGGAGGCAGCCTGGCCCTGCTAGCATTCTGGGAGAGCTCTGACGGCAGCTGCCTGGTCCTGATGAAGAGCGAGATGCTTCCTTACAAACTCCATAGGGCAAAAGTTTTCTCCGCAGCTTTTCATCTGTAAGGTCTTGTGATGGTTTTTCATAATGATGACAGCCTGCCCGTGGTGCCCGCAGTACGCCATGTGCACACCGACTTTTTCTTGTCCTTCAGCAAGAGCTATTTTGCTCATTAGCTTCAGTATGAGGGAGAAATTGCTGGCTCCCTCTGAAGATTTTGCCATTGGGTGACCTGATAAGCAGAATGCAAATGTGCAAATGTAGCTGGAGCCCAGCATCTCGTATCTCTGTGGCTGTAAGGATGCATTTTTCTAAGTGGTTTCATAAGCTGAAATGTGTGGGGTGAGCAGGGAACGGGCTGCTGTGAGTGCTGCTGAGGGAGTTTGAGAGGCAGCGTTTCCAGGTGTTCTTAGTCCAGCTCCAGCAGGAGAGAAACTCTTAGGTGTCTTACTCAGGTTTTCAGGCAATTTATTTACAGCAACAACAAAACAAAACTCGACTTTTTGTTTTGTTTTGTTTGTTTGGTGTTATTTTTAATTTTAGTTAGAAGTAGATTTTTCTGTTGTGGGGATTCCAAATGGACATTTACCCAAGGGATACCATTTAATAGACATCCTGTGCAATAAACATTGGCTTTTCTTCATAATTCTTTATAGGTAGCCTGGTGGTAAATTGTTACATATTACTTTTATTTTATGAACAACTCAACAACTTTTCATTAGCTCCTATTATGTGGAGGATTCTCCACTAAGGGGTGATGCAGAAACATGGCTCTTGCTCCCCAGAAAGTCTCAGTCTAGAAGCCTGGTGAGAGGAGCAAATAGAGACAACTGGAATGCATGTGCTCAGCTGGCTGGTCTCTTAGCGTAGGTTCTGGGAATTCTGGGAACATACAGAATGGTCAGGAAGGGCCTCACCCTCCCTGCAGACAGTGGTGGTAAAACTGAGTCACTGAGGCTGAGGAAGAGTTGGCTAGGTAGAGAAGAAAGCCCCCGTAGAAATCTGTGCCTCCAGGTGGCTGCTAGGATCTTGAACTAAGGCAGGGTGAAGGGTCCAGGTAACCAGGGTGAGTAAGCAGGGGGCAGTCATTCTATAGCACCTTGCAAGAGGGTGGGGAGTAGGTAAGGACTGTATAAAAATGGGAGCTCTGTTTACCATGCTAAGGAATTGGGATTTCATCCTCAAGATCAAAGGATGACTTTAAAAAACGTGTAGGCAGGGGAGTGATAGGATCTGATTAGCCTTTTGTAAAGATTCATTAATGGCAAAGACAATGGACTGGTGAGAAATGACTACTGGTGGCAGAGTGTCTTGCTCTCCAATAAGTTCAATAAGAAATAAGATCCTGACCTTGCAAAAAGACACAGGACTAGAGAAGAGGGCGATTTGAGAGATACTCAGTAGGTACAAAGGTCAGGATCTTTTAAGAGTTTGGATATGGGCGGTGAGAGGAAGAGGTGAGCAGTGATGGTCCCCAGGATTCTGGTTCTAGAAAGTGGGTAGATGGAAAGCCGTGTCCAAAATGGGGACTGGAGGAGGAGGAATGAGCCAGGAGCAGGCATTCAGAGAGGAGATGTAGGTGTAAATTTAAATCTGTGGAGATGTCAAGTAGGCAGTTGAATAAATTTGAGTTCAGAAAAGAGTTCTGGCCTGCATATAGATATGGATATAGACATATAGATATATAGATTATATATAGTAGCCTGCTCGGCATAGTTGATGCTGAGGGTGTGGGCTGGGTATGCGGGTGAAGTAAGGAGACTTGGGGGCCTTTGCATGCAAGGAATTGTAGAAGTCCAGGAAAGATGAAAGGAAGGATATGGCCAAAAAGCCAAGGTAGCAAAGTGTTCGGAGGACAGAGTGGTCAGAATGATCACTAAGAAGGTGATGGGTGGTGAAAAACGATCTTTTGAATTTTACAAACTAGAGCTCTTCAGAGCTGGACAGAGTCAATATTACAGTAGAAGTGGAAGGCAGATGGCAGTGAGATGGAATGAAGGGTACAGGGAGGTGAGGAAAGAGAACTCCAAATGTAGACCACTTTTTCATAACCTTTCTCTGTCAAAGGAGAAAAGGTGATGCATTCAAGACAGTAACATGAAAGCAGGGATGGAGACGATTGGAGTCCCGCCTCTCACAGACTGTTGGTTTTTACTAACAAGTATTTCCTCCTCCTCCTCCAGTTCTCTGCTCTGGCTTTAAGAGACCTTCCCAGTATCAGAAGAGGTGAATCTCCCCTCCAGTGCACACTCAGAGCAGCAACCTATACTAACCCAGGAGTAGGATAAACAGGGTACGCTCTAATCCCATCTTGTATCACTCTTCTGGAAAGATGTAAGCAATGGTTCTGGTGCAAAGTTCTCTGAGATAAGAAAAATTGCAATTCAGGGCAACGCAGAGCCGTGTCCTCCATTCACAGAAACTTTGATTCTTGTCTTTGCAAAGCTCAGCATTTTACTATCCTCTTTGCTATCCTTCCTCTCTCAGGTTTCACATTGCCTCTTCTTTTTTCCTTCTCCTTCTGTTGGCCACCTCTCAGTCCGAACTCTTTCTCAGTTCCCAATGTCCCTCAATCTGCTCATGGCATATTTTGATAGTATTTTCCCTCGACTGGGCTTGGACTGTTTTCCCGATAAGTGGTGTTCCTCTGTAATTTTCAGGCAGCCTGTTAAGATTCTTAAATACTGATCATTAAAAATAACAATGGGATAAAGAGACCTTTTTCCCAATGAAGTTTCCAAAATTTCTGGACAAAAAGAATGTGACAAAACTTTATGTAAAAGAATAGTCATAACTGCAGAATCTGTTACAAAAATTAAAAATTCTAATGACCTGAGAAAAGTAAGGGTGACTATATAGCCACTAAAACATACACTTTTATTAAATTTAGGGAAGAAAATAAATAGTGATTTGAAGGCATTCGTGATTTATCAGACCACTCATTTTGTGGCTTTTTTCGGGAGGCCAGGGTCAGGTCAGCCTGCTCCTGGCAACTTCCTCAAAATTTTTTTAAAAAAATTATCGGGAGCTTGAGCACATTTGTGCAGATGGGAATGACAGCAGGAGCCTCCCTCCTGGCTCCCTCATGCCCGGCACACCCGCTAGGGAGCCTCTACAGGTGGGGCCTGCTGTGGCTTGCTGAGCGTGGGCCCTCTGGTCAGAGATCTCTGTGAGCTGCTCCTATTCACCCTCTCTGCAGGGTGACTCTGGTGAATGCTGGGCCCTGATCTGCCTTCATCCTTTTAAGAATTGCTTCTTCTCACCCAGGGTCCTCCAACCAAAAAGTGGGCACTTCCATGTTCTCGGTGAGAAGGAAATAAGTGTCAGCTGTGACAACGTGTCTCCTTGTCTTACCTGGGAATGCATCTCAGCAAAGGAATTCCAACTTCTATAGCCAGATGGAGCCCCCGTGTGTGATACTTCACATCTGTGGGGTAGTCTGAGAAGCACGTTTCCCAGGGGCAGTCATTCAGTAGCACCTTGCAAGAGGGAAGCAACCTTCTTCCCTTCTTTTTCCTGTTTTAAACAGAATAAGGAGATGAGAAAGTGGAGGCCCGGGGAGAAAGGTGCCTGATGTGGAGGCCAGAGATGCTCCCATCAGACATAAGCCCCTCTGCTGTTACCCCAACTCTCGGGGAAGAAGAGCTGAGCCACCAAGAGTCTTGGATATTTCCAGTGCGTTGGCTAGTGTCAGAAAGGCCAGCTCTCAAGTGAGCAGGCCTGGGTGCAGAGAGCTTGTAGCAAATCAGCAAGAAGCTAACATGGGTTAGAAGGCAGCCTGAGCTCTGAGAGCCATCCTCCCGCGGGCCACTGCAGTGCTCCCAGCCCTTCCTTCTGTGTGGACACAAAGAGCTGAGCGGTGCCTGAGCCTACCATTTGGGCAGCCGGGTTCTCGCTTTGTCTTCTGGAGGACTCGCTCCCCTGTGGAGTAGCCTCTTGGTGACTCCTGCGCTGGTTTCATCCGGCCCTAAGCCCTCCCGGTGGTTCAGCCTGGAGCTGACAGGAAGTGGCGGGTGGTTCATGCTGGAGCTGACAGGAAGTGGCCTTCCGCCTCCGCCATCTTCCGAGAATGGCTCTGGGTACCTGGCTGCCGGGCAGGCTCCCTGTCTCCCCGGCAGCTGCAGCAATTTCTAACGCTTCTCTCTGAGCTGCTGCAGAATGTGGGAGGCTTGACTCAGTCCTGATTCAGATGCCAAAGCGAAACTCCTCCAGAGCCGCCCACACGACCCTCACGGTGCCCCTTCTGGGGTCCAGGTTGCAGGGACCCCGGGGAGAAGGTCACCCCGTGGAACACGCAGCCCGCTGTGGAGACGGCTTCCTCGCCGATCACTGCCAAGGCTTTCAGGCTGTGAAATGAATATTTTATTACCTTATGAAGGGGAAAAAGATTAAATTAGCAAAATGATGATTTAAAAAAAAATGGATAACCTGACTTCAACCCTTTTATTATGCTTCACACAACTAGACATCAAATTGTGTGCTGGGGCTTCAGCTTAGATGGCTGTAAAGAATCTTACTTTTGCTTTCAAATTAACCTGTCAAATCATATATTTATAAAGGAATGAAGGGAGGAAAATGAGGGGCCTAGGTAGTCCCACGCATCAATTAGAGAGAAATTAATTACAATTTACCTGCATTAGCACGTGAACACTCCCAGATTACTGAAGAAATGTCTCTGCACCGGGAAAGGAGTCAAAACAGACCAGCCTGTGGAGGTGGGGGGATCAGGAGGGAAGGGGTTACCTTGGGTCCAAGGTGGGAGTGGAGAGGATTAGGGAGGGTGGGCACTGCAGGAGGTAGGAAAGAGACTGGCAAGTAGACATTCTTCTTGGTCGATGTGGATGCAGAAGTCTCTAACTAATAGCATGTTTTGATGAAGCAACCTTTAAAAGAACCTCCGAGTTCTTAGATAACAAAGTGGGCCCTCACATGAAACAATGCAACACAGCTCCAGATAGCAATGGAGTTTTGCCTACTGTTGATAAGCATCACAAAATAGAAGGCAAACACCCTTTTCCTCCTTCCTTGGGGAGCTGACTGGTGGGGGAATCATAGTGGGAGTGGGGAGGTAAGGAAGGAGATTGGAGGGATATCTGACCCTCTTTTTAAATAATTCCTCTTTTTCTTACAGTGGCTTGGATTTGAAGGAAGTTAAAAATAAGGTCAGACAGTTTCTGACACCTGAACTCCAAGGTGGAAACAATATATGGGGGGGGAAGGGCCAACTAGTCATCAGATTATAAATTAAATCTCTGTTTCTGTTCCTCATCAACTGTGAACAAAGATGTCATTGTACTTCATACAAAAATCACTAAAACCCTCTGGAAGGTCAAGAGCTAGAAGCATTCTCTTCCTTGGGGATCTTGCCAAGGCACTCTGAGAAGTCCTAGGTGTCTTGAATGGAAGGATGATGGTTTCTGAGGGTCTGGGGTCTTTTTCACCCTTGGGGAATCTCAGTTGAAATTTTTGCTGAAATCTAGAGAACTCTAGATGAGGATTCCGACCTCCATCTCTTGCTCTTCTCTCGAGAAGCCCTAACTTATCCCATGATAGAACACAGGTGGGAACCAGGAGCAGTGTCCACAGGGTGAAGAATAGCCTCTGGGACTGAGCTGTGGACGGCCAGGGCTTGGGCTGTCAGCAAACCCCAAACTAGTGAAGATGTAGTTTTCTTATCTGAAAAATTAAATTAATCATAACTGCACTTTCCTCGCCCAGTAATTTTCAAGGATCAAATTTATATACCAAAGCTCTTTTATAAATTCTGGACAAGGTCATATTGTTACAGGCTCTTCTAGCTTTTAAAAGTGTCCTTCTTTAAAAAGACATACATTCTCTTTTTCCTCCTTCCTTCCTCCCCCATCTTGTTGTATCTCCAGCAGCCGAAGGGAAAACCAACCGTTGCCAATTGTGTGGGAGCCTCTGGGCCATTAGAACCTTGTTTTCCTCTTTTAAAGTTTTTTTTTCCTCTTTTTCCCCTGGGCTTCATGAAGAATACTAATACTTATTATTATTATTATTATTAAGACAGAGTCTCACTCTGTTGCCCAGGCTGGAGTGCAGTGGCATAATCTCAGCTCACTGCAACTTCTGCCTCCCGAGTTCAAGCAATTCTCCTGTTTCAGCCTCTTGAGTAACTGGGATTACACGTGTGCACCACCACGCCCAGCTACTTTTTGTATTTTTATTAAAGACAGGGTTTCACCATGTCGGTCAGGCTGGTCTTGAACTCCTGACCTCGTGATCCACCTCCCTCGGCCTCCCAAAGTGCTGTTATTACAGACATAAGCCACCGCATCCAGCCGATGAATTATTGTCTCTGAAATAGTTTTGGAGGCCACTCTCTTTCTAGAAGGGTTCCGGGGCAGGGGAGGATGTGGCTTCCTGAGGAGCTCTCCGTCCTTCTCAGCTGCCCTTTGGGTCTGCACATGCACCCATTCGCTCAGCCCTGTGGCCATCCCACACGAGCTGACCACTTCTGCAATTTTCGAGCTGGAAGCGACACTCATTTTTATGACCAAGTCTGCAAGGTCCATTAGACAGGTTCCTGCGGGCTTCTTTCCTACAGAAAGAAAAGAGAGAGGAGGAAGGTTTTGTAAGATGCCAGGGCACCTTTGCCGACACTGCACAGTGGGTGCTGGGGGGGAGTGGGGGTCTTATAGTGCCACGAGGTGGCCTGCATCCCACAGTCAGGAAACCATTAGGACAGTAAGGGGAGAGCCAGGCACCAAGACATCAAGTGGCTTCGCGTTTTAGAGAACACTGTAAGGCAGTGTACAGTGCGTGGATTCTGAAAACAACAGCCATGGGCTCAAATTCCTGCAGCTCTGATTTTTACAGAGGAGGCGACTGAAAACAGAGGGTTCAGAGTCCCAGGTTGAAACCCCAGCTGCACCATTTAGCAACTGCATCAACTCAGGCAAATTTCCTAACCTCTGGAACCTCAGATTCTTCATGTGCAAAATGAAGATGATGACAGAAGCCCTCAGGGCTGCTGGAGGGAAGGGTGAGACCCTCCATGCAAAGGGTTTAGCCCAGTCCCTGACATGGAGTAAGGGCTCAATCCACATTAGACATTGTGATTATTACTAGCATGCCCCAAATGGGCACCTGATCTATCTGGAGGCTGTGAGTCCTCATTTGCAAGGTGGAGAATAAAGGCACAGAAAACATGTTTCCCAAGACCACCATTTAAGGTTCAAATGAGATAGCAAAAGAAAACTGCTCTGGCCTGGGCCTGGCCCAGGCCCAGAGAGGAAGGAGTGAGTGGAGGTGAGCAGTGTTAATCCAGGGATGCTGACTGGAGCCCTTCTGTAGGCAGGGACAGAGTCCTCCCAGAACACAAGCTCCAGATGCTTCCCCTCCCCAGAGCTGAGTACAAGTGCTCCAGCTTCTTATTTTTTTGAGACAGAGTCTTGCTCTGTCGCCCAGACTGGAGTGCAGTGGCCGGATCTCAGCTCACTGCAAGCTCCGCCCCCCGGGTTCCCGCCATTCTCCTGCCTCAGCCTCCCGAGTAGCTGGGACTACAGGCACCCGCCACCTCGCCCGGCTAGTTTTTTGTATTTTTTAGTAGAGACGGGGTTTCACCATGTTAGCCAGGATGGTCTCGATCTCCTGACCTCATGATCCGCCCGTCTCGGCCTCCCAAAGTGCTGGGATTACAGGCTTGAGCCACCGTGCCCGGCCATGCTCCAGCTTCTTTAAGAGTGATAATGACTCATCTCTGGCATAACCACCTCACTGCTCCCAAAGAAGGCTCTACTTTGATCTCCCCAGACAGTCCTCCTGTGAATGGTCAGGCTTTGGATCCAAATTGGACATCTGCTGTTGAGACCGAAGGATTTCTGAGCTGATGGGATGTGCCCAGGGTATCCTAAAGGTCAGCTGGACACCACATGACAAAATAGCAGCAGCTTCAATGAGCAAAAGCAGCACCATCCTCAACTGCACGTGCTCTAATAACTAATTGTACTGAGCAAGCAGCACCGTCCTCAACTGCACGTGCTCTAATAACTAATTGGACTGAGCAAGCAGCACCGTCCTCAACTGCACGTGCTCTAATAACTAATTGGACTGAGCAAGCAGCACCGTCCTCAACTGCACGTGCTCTAATAACTAATTGGACTGAGCAAGCAGCACCGTCCTCAACTGCACGTGCTCTAATAACTAATTGGACAAAGTGTCCACAGCCGATTATCAAGTAATGAGCAAAAGCAGCACCATCCTCAACTGCACGTGCTCTAATAACTAATTGGACTGAGCAAGCAGCACCGTCCTCAACTGCACGTGCTCTAATAACTAATTGGACAAAGTGTCCACAGCCGATTATCAAGTAATGAGCAAAAGCAGCACCATCCTCAACTGCACGTGCTCTAATAACTAATTGGACTGAGCAAGCAGCACCGTCCTCAACTGCACGTGCTCTAATAACTAATTGGTCAAAGTGTCCACAGCCGATTATCAAGTAATGAGCAAGCAGCACCGTCCTCAACTGCACGTGCTCTAATAACTAATTGGACAAAGTGTCCACAGCCGATTATCAAGTCAAAAACAGATACGTATTCTCTCAATGACAGCATCAAATGTGCAGGTGGGGGTTGAGAGAATTTGGAGGGGGCAACTGACTTCTCAGGGACACACTCAATGGTAGAGGGGATGAAAAAGAGGAGACTTAAATTGTATGTCTTCTTTGCAAGTAAATTAACTTTGTTTTACTTTAAGTGGGAAGCCTAGCAGTTGCCTGGGGCCTCTCTCCTTTCACTGGCTCAGAGGGGCAGGCTGAAAAGAGTAGGAAAGAACCTTTGCAACGGGAAATATATGGGTGATACACTGCAATGTCAAATTGGAAGATTTCCTCATATCCACGAATCAGGATTCATCTGAATCTCCCATAGGACCTGCTCCAAATGACATCATTACCAGTTCTGAATTTATGTTGCCCCATTTGTGTAACCAAGTTAGGACGAACAAACCACACAACCTAAATAACAGACCTTCAGAAATGAAGAGGACAGCCATCAGTTTAGATTGTAAGCTGCTAAGTAGAATTGAGGTGGCTGTGTGGGTCTGCTGCTTTTCCCAGTTCAGAGAGCAGGTGAAGTGTGGTGTTCAAGGAAGGAGGGGAAGAACAGGGCTGGTAGTGGGTGAGGGAATTTTTTTCTCCACTCTCCTCCTCTACCTTATCCCCTCTCTCCTTCTCAAGACTGAATGCATCAGCCTGCCTCGTTAATCAGGACCCTAAATCCTGAAGTGTGGTGGATGCTGCCTGCCCAGTCCATCACTCTAAGCCTTCCTTCCTTCCCTTTTCCAACTGTCATCTAAGGCAGCTCCCTGGGTGCCAGGGTGGAAAAGATGCTGTGCTCAGAGTCACAGTCTGAGTTGGGTCTGTCTGACGCTGGACAGATCACTTAAACTCTGAGCCTCGTCTCTGCCATTTGTAGAGTTGGGACACCAGAACCACTTCCCATCCTCCCCTGGAGGGCGGTTGGATGAAGTGAGTGCTGAAGTGCACATGGCTGTTTCAGTTCTTCACCACTCCTCTCTCCTGTAGACCTGAAGGCCAGTCTCCTGCAAGGTGGACAGAGCTTCCAAACCAGTGCCCAGGACTGTGAAAACAAACAGCCTGATACTTCCCTCCCTCTTGAGAGAGGTTGGTGCCATCATTTCTGTTTACCAACTGCAGTAAGAAGCAGACATCTGGAGGCGACAGGGCAGTCTGCATGGATTGCACGTTCCCTCCAAGTTTATCATCTGTGGCTGAGAGCTCTCAGTACAAAGTATCTGATCAATGGCATGAGGGAGCGAGCTTGGTCCATGTTCGAGTGAGGCAGTGGGCAAACCTCACCTCACAGTACCTGGGCCACAGGAGAGAGGCTGCCTCGTGAAGAGCAGTAGAGGAAATGGGAGCTCCCAGTGGATCTCCTGAAGGGAGGAGGGAAATGAGACCTCTGGATTCTATAGGGGTTTAGCATTTTGAGAAATCCACTTAATTTTCTCCTGAAAGGCAGCTATTTGGGAGCAGACAGTGGAAACGCTGGCTGTGTGGCTGCCTGGTGGCCCCAGGGTGACACTCTCACCTTTAACACCATGCCTCTCCCACGTCGGATGGTAGCTGGGGTGGGGAGGGATGAGAGATGGGGAGAAAGAAAGCATTAGCTGAGTAACAACTGCAGGACGGGCTGTAAACGGGGCAATTTTGAGTTAAATGTCATCATCATTCCGTCTTTGCAGATGAAGGAACAGAGGTTATGAACTAGCTGAGTATGCACAAGTGATGAGTAACGGTGTGAACCGGTGAATTCCTCAAGGACAGGGACTCTATCGTTTGCAGTTTGTACAACCAGGAACTGTCTGCTCTGGTGCCTGGCACTTGGTAGGGACTGATGTAAAGGGGGATGTGGTGAGACGGGGAGCAGGTGGTGAGACGGGGAGCAGGTGGTGAGACGGGGAGCAGGGTGGGTTACAGTGGCTTTTGTGGAACCTCTGTGAAGTAGCAGGCAGAGCCACCCATCCCTTCTGTGTATTACCTGGTTTCATTCCCACAGCATCGATCCCAGGGCAGCATTCTTATCCCCATTTTATAAACCCTCATGTGCTTGCTAAGGTCAAAGTCATGCTGCTTACCATCAAAATTGGCCTTTTTCCCACTCAGAGGATAGAGTCCCCCTATTTTGAAGCAGGTGGGGCTTTCTCGGTGACCTGCCTGCTCAAGACGCACCTCACAGATGCCAGATGTGCAAGCTGAGCCTAGCTTTGTCCTTTCTCAGCTTTGGCCTCCAAACTATCCAAAGCGATAACTCCTCAAATCTGCCATGACCTGCTGCCTCCCTCATCTTCCCTTACCTGCCTCTCCCCTTCTGAGTGGTCAGCAGGTTTTCTTGTTCCTCTGTGCTGGGTGAGAGATGCTGAAGACAAAGCCTGCATGTGGAAAGTGGCACTGCCTATCAGCCTTAGTGATAGGGACACCCCCCTGAAGAGCTATTTAAAGTTTAACGGATCAGAGGAGGTGGGAGCTCCTGACACTCAGGGATTGGGTGCCGCGCCCTGTTGCTGACTGAGGGAGTTCTGTTCTTTTCATGTTTGATGGGGCTGCCTTGGAGACATTTCTTTAAGCCTGCTTCATTCATCGGAGTCTCCTACACAGGGGAAACTTACAGGGGAGGGCACCACGGCTTCTCAGTACTCAGCAAAGGTCAGGAGGGGAATGGCTGACAAATTGGACAGCTCTTTTTAGGAGTTTCATCTCGAATGTGTGTGTGTGTTTTCCCCTTGTCTACACTGAACACGGGGTCTAGCCCTGTCATGTTACTGGCCTGTGTGAGGGGGAGTTCCCTATTTATGCATGAGCCAGACAAGGATAGGGGATAGAGGTCCGGGCATGGTCAGCACTTTGGGAGGCTGAGGCAGGCAGATCACCTGAGGTCAGGAGTTCAAGACCCAGCCTGGCCAATATGGTGAAACCTCATCTCTACTAAAAATTCAAAAAAACTTAGCCTGGCATGGCCAGGCACATTGGCTCATGCCTGTAATCCCAGCACTTTTGGAGGCTGAGGCGGGCAAGTCACGAGGTCAGGAGTTCAAGACCAGCCTGGCCAACATGGTGAAACTCCACCTGTACTAAAAATACAAAAATTCGCTGGGTATGTTGGCAGGTGCCTGTAATTCCAGCTACTCGGGAGGCTGAGGCAGGAGAATCTCTTGAACCCGGGAGGCAGAGGTTGCAGTAAGCCGAGATTGTGCCTTTGCACTCCGGCCTGGGAGACAAGAGACAAACTCTGTCTCCAAAAACAAAACAAAACAACAAACAAACAAAAGATGGAAGATAGAGCATGGCAGGGAACATCTCCGCACTCTCATTGATCATGACCTCTAATACGCAGAGCTCCGAGCATCAGCTCACTCATCATCCCTGTGTCCTTACCAAGAAGATCATTAGTGGGCATTAGTAGCTCCATTTTTCTTTTATGCAGCCAGAGTCCCAGAAAGGCTGAGTGATTTATCTGGCAGCACACAGTACAGTCACAGTAAGCCTATAGTAAAAATCTCAGCTCTTAGAACTCTAGTCCCTTGCTGCAATCATGGATCTATGCTAGCATTTGAAAATGGAGATAAGACATTATCACAGAGCTACCATTGTTAGAAATGTATGTGAACATCATTAATAACTTGTAAGGTATTCGCCAGTGTAAATTCATTCTCTCTCCTCCCTTTACTTTTGAGATGACATTCTCCACCTCCTGTCATCACGGTTCCAACTTCCAGATTTTTTGTTTGTTCCTTCCTCTCTGTTATCCGCACATTCACTCAGCAACCGCAGCCTGCCCATTGGTTATACCTTCCAGTGCCAACCCCTCCTGCACACAGCCAAGGGCACAGCGCCAGCTCAGGGCCTCATGACCATGTCCCCACCTTCAAATCAGTCTTCCTACCTCCAAGCTCTTTCTTATCCAGTGTGCCTTGTGCACTGCCATAAGGGTTACCTTGCTCCTTTCTTTTTGTCCTGCCTCTCCTGTGCTCACACGCTGTGAGTGGCTCTTCATTGCATTCAGAAGAAAGCACATTTAAGCCCCACATTTAAAGTTCTCAACACTGTGACCTTCTCAAACTTCCCAGGTTTCCTTCCAGCACAACTTTTTCTCAACTGCTGCCCCTACCCCCTTGCCTAATTTGCTTACTGACCAATTTAATAATTACCTTTCTCTGGTTGACCCTTAAGAGGTTCTCTCTTGCTATAATTGCCTTTTCTACCTTCTCCCTTTTCTATAATTGCCAGTCAACATTGCGTCTAACTTGCAAAGCTTCAGTAAATTTCATCTCCTCATAAATGTCCTCTGATATCACCACTTTCCCCCACCTTGATAAAATATGTCTTTCTCGAGCATTTCCACAGCACTCTGCCTCTGTTATAGCACTGTCATTAATCGTAGTCAGCCCTAGATTAATTAATAGTAGACAACTTTATCTCTTTATCCCCCAAAGAATCAGGTAAGCATACATTATAAGCCCAAAGTGTATTTGTTTAAATGAATCTCACCTGGTCTCGCTCGCTGCCATTTTCTGCTAATTCCCACAGGCCACCTGCAGACTCAGCTCCCAACTGGCTGCTGTTGTTGCTAAGAGCCCAGGATACCTCTTGCCTAGATGCCCACAAAGTAGCTGGTTTCTGCTTCCCAGAAACTTGAATTAATTCACTGCTTGGCTGGGCTAATTTCACTTTGTCTTTCACCCAGATGTCTGTGTATTGTGTTTGATTCATTGCTTGAATTTAGATCTATAGCTTCTACTTGTTTCACTGGAACATGATGGAAACATCTCTTAGCTACCTGTTACCAAAAGACATGTAAAAAATAGCTCCTTTTGTTAGAATATAGACACTTGATCACTTCTTTCAATTCGTTTGAGATAAGACTGGATATAAACATATAAAGATAAGGATGGATATACATGTATAGGAAGTCAGAGCATAATCAAACTCATCTAATCACTTATGCACTGGACAAATGCTTATGAAGCTTTGACTGTGTGCTGGCCAGCGTGCTGGATGCTTCCCGTGTGCAGGAAAGCACAGCTGAAGGCTTCCCCAGGCTTGCAGGAAAGACACTCTGGATAGGTTCTCACAGATCGAGTCCACCCTCCTTGCCATCACTTCTGGATTGGGAGGAATTTGAAATGGATACACCAGCTGCCCGAAGAAATAAAACATTGCTGAAGTGGGTCAAAAGGCAGCCCTCTAAACCAAAGGGACAAGGGGTTGCTTAATGGCATGTGTGGTGTGTGTGTCTCCCTTCAGGCTGGAGCCAGGCTCTACACAGGGCCTGTGCAGGCAGGTGGCAGGGAGTGCCATGGTCGCATGGGGCTGAATCCTCACAGAATTCCTGGGCACCAGCCCTGGGGAGAGAGTGCAGTGGAGCAGAGATGGGCTGCTGATTTTTCCCTGTTTTTCTAGTGACTGAAGCATTCGTCGTGCAAGAAAAAGGGAGTTGCCCCTCCTTCACATGCCCTTCTTGAAGCTACCCTCAATGTCCTCTCTCAGAGGAGAGAAGAGGATGAGACACAAGGAGGGAGGCAGACCCTGACAAAGTGGCATCTCTTCACATCCAGACATAAAACAAGAACCAGACAAAACAGCATGAGCTCAAGGGCCATACGAGCCCTCCTCCATCTCCATGGAGTAGCGTCTCAAGAGCCCTCTGCCTTCCTTCTCTCTTCCCTCTTCCTGCCTCTTAGAAAGAGCAATGTGGTTTATAAGCCGATTGCAGCTAGTATTACAGCAATGGAATGTGGAAGAAAATAACAACAATAGTATTTATTAACCTAGAAAGATAAGTAGACACTTTCTCAGCAGTCCTGGCTTCTAGTTGAGAGGTTAAGGCAGGCCAATAAACATTCCTTTCCTGGTTTACCCCACAAGGAAAACGGCATCATCCGATTCATGCCTCCTTTATCTCAGTTTGCTCTGGGGTCCAGCTGAGATGAGATATGGGGAAGGGCTTTGAACAGTGCATTAGTTATTCTAAAAGATCCTAAGTGTTCTAGTAAGCAATGCACAGATTATAGTACTTAATCAAAAACTGTTGTTGTTCCTCTCTCACATGTCACAATACTATGTGGGTCTGCGAGGAGTCTCTGCTTCATGCAGACATTTGGGGACCCAGACTTCCCTCTTGCTTGGATCTGGCACCTGCAGACCTGATGTTTCTAGGTCATGTTGGTCATTCCACCGTATAGAGAATGGGAGAGGAGAGGGCGTGGCCTCACCCTGGGAGGGTCACGTTACTCTCACTCTCATTCCACTCAGCAAAACTAATGATAGTGTTCCACCTAAATGGCAGGGAGTTATGAAGGTAGTTTCTGTGTGCCTTAGAAGGAGAGACAGACCTAATGAGCATCTAACCAGTCTCTCAACAGTCACTGTAGGCTACTGTTCATATGTCACTGACATTGTATTTTGGAAACAGAGGAGGCCAGACTGCTTCCTCCTCACATCCATCCAACATCCAACTGCACTTGAGTCAGACTCACCTGCTAAGGCCCCTCACATGGAGTAGATATTCAGTACACACTGGGGCTGTTTGTGAGGAATGTGGTCTCTGGAGAGATTGGACTGCAGGTATCCAACCACATCTGAGGAGAAGAACCAGCAGCATGGCCCATGCCTGAGTTGCACAATTATAGTTACATTAAAAGATGCACGGTACAGGAATATGAGAAGGCACTTGGAGTTCTTTGCCCAGACTTTGTTGTATGGGCAGAGAACTCCAAGTGCCTTCTCATATTCTTTGCACTTGGGGAAAAAGGATTTGGACTTTGGCCTGAAGTCATCAGAATTCCCATCATACAACAGCCCATGCTGTTGTATGCCAAGTTCCTTGGCTTTTAGGACATGGGTTTGCTGGGTTAGAGCCCAAGCTCTGACTTTTAAGAGCTCTATTAAGTAATGATAGTACATACATCATCATCCCATCTCTATGCCATGCTCACCCTACTTTTTCTTTTGCACATTCCTTCACACCTCTTTCTTAGTTATCAACCATTCAGTGTGTCAGTGGAAATAGGCAGCTCACGCACTTTTATTCAGCAAAAAGCATGAGAAACTACTGTGTGCTATCTACTGCCAGGACTACCCATGTGAGTAAGGTCAAAGTCCAGTCCTCATTGGCCTGATAGTCTAGGGATAAAAATAATAGATAGTAGTTAGTATCTGTAGTTTGCATTGAGTAAGCAATTCTGATAAAAATGCAAAATAGGTCAGGGGAAGTTAAAGAAATTACAACCAGGGACATCAGTGCAATGTCTTGAGCAGAGTTTAGGCTCCAGTGTGAAGCTGGGAAGACTTTCAAACAGCAAGGGTGACATGGACACAGGTCTTGGGAGCAATAGGCCAGTCATTCTGACCAGAGTGGAATAAAGACAGGCCACTGGGGAACATGTTGAGAAGAACATTGAGTGCCAAGCTACAGACTTTTGAATTTATTTATTAGTGAATTGTGACCTTTTTTTGGTTTTGGATTAGTGAAATCATATTGTCAGAACAATACGTTTTAAAAAGTGTTCTGCTGGTGGAAGACATGGTGGATTGGAATAGAGGTGAGACTAGAGGACAGTAAATAATATTAATAAGTAATACTTATTGAGAATTAATACACAACCAGCTAATCATATCAACTACTCTGTGATGTATGTACTATCATTACTTAATAGAGCTCTTAAAAGTCAGAGCTTGGGCTCTAACCCAGCAAACCCATGTCCTAAAAGCCAAGGAACTTGGCATAGGAATGAGGACAGCTTGAAAGTCAGGGTGGAGGTAATGAGAATGAAAGGAAAGATGGATGAGGCAGAGCATGAGAAGGAAGAATGGATCAGCTTTGCTGATAGATTGAAATTAGGGGATACAGAAGGTGGAAATATTAATCCTCATTATTATCCTGAATGGTTAAATAGTATTGTTAAGGAAATTAGAAGGCAACATTTGAGTAGGAAGGGAAAGGTAATTTTAGCTTCAGATACGCTGGTTGAAGCTATGTTGACAGCTCAATGCAATAACTTATGCTGTCCCTGGAGAGAAAGCAGGTTTTAATTCTTGCTGGGAGCAGCCAGGTGAAGGTCCCAGGAGGCAGGAGAAAGGTGAGATTCAATAAAGATATGGGAAGCATCTGTGTGAAAGCGACAGTTATGAACTGCCATCATCTGTAGGTAATGAAGGAGAGAGAGAGAGGCTTAAGATAGATAGAGATAAGGGTTGAGAAGAATGGGAAAAGGCTAGGGCTGCCCTGGTTGGGAGAGGACTTGAGGAACCCAAAAAAGATGAAGACTATTTTGTGGAGCAAAATTTGAAGACTTGTTGAAACCAGTTCTATATACACAGTTGATACAAACCAAAGGGAGAGGGAGAGCAAGCCAAGGAGAGAGAAAAAAGAATGTGTGAACTCCAGGAGGGCTGGATCTGGAAACAAGAGTAAGGATGTCAGTGGAGAAATGGGTGAGGCCTCATGGGAGAGCCCTGCTTGGAATGGAGACCACATGCCTTCACCATGCTGCCTTGTTCCTCTCCTTCACCCACTGCAGCAGTGGTCATTTCACTCCACGAGGCAATCTCAAGTCCACACACGTTGGCATTCAACTCATTCTTCTTCTTCTTATTATTATTTTGAGAAAGAGTCTCTCGTCACCCAGGCTGGAGTGCAGTGGTGCAATCTCAGCTCACTGCAACCTCTGCCTCCTGGATTCAAGCGATTCTTCTGCCTCAGCCTCCCAAGCAGCTGGGATTACAGGTGCCCGCCAACATGCCCAGCTAATTTTTGTATTTTTTTTAGTACAGACAGGGTTTCACCACATTGGCCAGGCTGGTCTTGAACTCCTGACCTCAGGTGATCTGCTCACCTCAGCCTCCCAAAGTGCTGGGATTACAGGCATGAGTCACCGCGCCTGGCCTATTGTTATTATCTAGACAGAGTCTCACTCTGTCACCCAGGCTGGAGTGCAGTGGTGCAATCTCGGCTCACTGCAACCTCTGCCTCCCAGGTTCAAGTGATTCTCCTGCTTCAGCCTCCCCAGTAGCTGGGACTACAGGTGTGCGCCACCACGCTCAGCAAATTTTTGTATTTTTAGTAGAAACAGGGTTTCACCATATCGACCAGGCTGGTCTCAAACTCCTGATCTCAGGTGATTCACCCATCTTGGCCTCCCAAAGTGCTGGGATTACAGGAGTGAGCCAACGCACCTGGCCTCAACTCATTATTTTTTCCCTCTTTTCCTCTTCTCATTAAGACTCCCTAGTCACCTCAGGAAAATTACATTTATTCTCTTTTATTTCCATTTGTGAGGGGAAAATATAAAAGTCTAATCATGATGGATCCCAATGAGAAGCGTTGGAGTCATATGCCTACTGGAAGAAAACTCAAGCCCTGCATTCATATGTAAAATTAGACATGGCCCCACAAAGGCGATATTCCCTGTTCCCACAGCTCCTAAATCATCAGGCGCTCCCACTAAAGAATAACAGTTCAATCTGCCTCATTTCTTCTTATTACTGCTTTCCACTTCTAAGATGTCAGAACCCCAATAAGAACAAAGCTATTTATTTAGACCTAAATATTCAATAAATGTCTCCTTAGTGCTTTCTCTGGAAGAGCAGATGATCTGAAGCCAGGCAGACTGGGTTCAAATTCCTGTTTCACCACTTATTAACTATTTAGCACTGGGCAACCTCTCTGAGTCTCAGTTTTTTCACCTGTAAAGTGGGGATAGTAATAGAGCTTACAGGAAGGTTAATGTGAAGATTACATTCATTAAGATATTTAAACACTTAGAATGGTTTCTGGTGCACAGTAAGCCCTGTAAAAGTGCTAGCAATGATTATTGTTTTGCTGTGTAAGGAGGAATTTAATGTAGTTTCTACCTTCAGTGAACTCATAGAAGGGAGGCTGATTTATATAGTTCAATTGTTCTCACATTTTGCTTAATTATTAGTGTAGCAGCACCATAATGAGTGCATTTCAGTAACATTGTGTGTTAAATTATTTTTGTGGGCTCGTGGAGGCACCCTGACAATCATTTATGGCATATCTGGAAAAATGTATGCTGAGCTCCATACAATCAACAAATACTTTGAAATACACTCCATTCTAATTTGGGAAACTTAATTTGTACTTAGTATTCTAAGTCTGTTCATTTGTCTGGGGAGGAGATTCATGTCAATGAAAGACCCTCTTTCTAGGTTTATGAATGGAGAAGAGACTTGCTGATCATTCAAGCGTTCCAGGCAATGCTTGGGAGCTCAGTAAAGGCAGGTTCATTATGTCGACATCTCTATGAAGGCCTACTCTTGGAGAAGACCTGAGTGAGACCATCTGAGGGTGTCAGAGAGGGTTTGCACTAAGGTACAGCTTTGGAACCAGTAAAATCTACAGCATCTACCAGGAGTGGGGTGGGAGATGTTCCCTTCCTCTGTGGGAGGAGGGGCTTCTTTTTAGGCATAAACGGGATTTGGTAGTCCAAGAGGATAATGGGAATGGCTGTGGAAGGCGTGTTCATTACCATGGATTTACAAACAGGAAATTAAGCAAATTGTCCTATTTTCAGGTGAAGAAACTTGATTTTGAGAGGTTAGGAAATTTGCTCCAAATCGGAGCTGTCTAGCCACCGTAGAGGAGATCTATATATGGAGGAGGAGGGAAATGGGTTTTGCTCCTCTCACCATATGGTTACTTTGATTGAACAGAGGCACCCCTTGTCTTAGTGTTGCTGTAACAGAATAGCTGAGGCTGGGAAATGGAAAAGGAAAAGAAGTTTATTTAGCCCACAATTCTGGTGGCTGGAAAGTCCGATAATATGGCACTGGCATCTGTTTGGCTTCTGGTGAAGGTCATGCACTGCGTCAAGACATGGCAGAGAAGCAGAGTAGTGAGTGGGTGTGTGCAAACAGACCAAACATGGGGAGGGACCACCCACTCTTTCTGGAACTAATTCAGTCCCGTGAGAGTAGAACTTGCTTTTGGGAAAGCATTAATCTATTCAGGAGGAATCCACCCCCATGACCCAAACACCTCCCACTGGGCCCCATTTTCCAACACTGCCACATTGGGAATCAAATTTTAACATGAGTGTTGGTGGGGGCAAAGCACATTCAAACCCTAGCACCTACCTTCCTAAAAGAACTCTTGAAAAAGGAACCTGTATTTTAGCTTCTTGGTGCATGTAATTTGCTGTTTGCAAACCTCTCTAGACTGTTCACACTTTCACTGGAGGTCGATTTTTCCTGACATGCTTAAGAGCTCCTGATGTTGCTAGGAAGTGCAATTTGCTGCTAAAGTGTGAAACTTCTCCCTAAATGGAAAGGGGAGGAGTATGAAACAGTGACAACATTTCGGTTCTTTTTCCAGGCAGGACATAAAATGTTAACTTGGAGCGAGTCTCCCCCTTGACCAGGACCTTGGCCTGTCTCAGGCAACCTTGATATTCAAAGTGGGTTTATAGGAGCAGAATAACATAAGGATACACCGAATTCAATTTTACGGATCCTAAAGGTATCAGAAGCAATATGACCAGCATGATATTGACTCTTACTGAAGTAACTAATGCATGAGAGATATTCTAGAACTCCTTGACATTCCTTCTGTGCTATGAGTCAGTCCTCTATGTAAAACAAACAAACAAACACATGGCAAGTAATATCAGCATCTTTAGAAGAAAAGTGTTGTATCCACTTTGCTTCTCTCTGTGCCTAAGTAAAACTGCATAAAAGTAAAAATCTCCATTTTAAGTAGAGTTAAAATATAAATAAGCAAATATAAGAATAGCATTTACACACAAATCTCCAAAGACCATTCACCAGCCTTCCAAAAGAGTGAATGCATTAGTAAGGCAGAATAGTTGTTCACTTGGAATCATTAATAAAAGCACAGACTTAGAAGAGTTTTTCAAGAGAGGCTCAGCCAAATGCTCTGTAAAAATGCCCCCCACCTCCCAGAACCTTTCCGCAAGTACCCAGAGCTTCCTGTTGTTAAATAGGAACTAAACCAGTGATGACAAAACCATCCTTCACGTTAATGGTCCTTTTGGCCTTTTTGTTCCTGCAAATATGCAAATTATTTTGAGGGCATCTGTCATAACCATTTTCTCAAAATAATTTACTTTTTAAAGCAGACTTCTGATGACCATTCCCTTCTATTGAAAAATAATATTCCCTAAAATACCCCCACAAAGCACATTAAAACCCCTTCCCCACCAAATACACACACGTGCACATAGAAACTGCAGTGGTATTTCCTTAATTAACAAAGCCCAACATTTTAGGTTCTTCAAAATCGAGCCACATCCTACATTTCCAATCTTACTTCCAATGTAGCATTTCTTGTTCTACCTGCTGACTCCCTTATTCACTCTCTCTTTCCCTCTCTCTATTCCCCACCCTTTCTCCTCTTCCCTGTTCTCTTACTCTTTCTAGCCTGAGTGCCTGATTCCAGGAGCTCCTCTTCCTGGAATACCCCTCCTCCCACCTCTGCCTCTTGTAAGCCTACCCAGCCCATCAGGAAGCAGCTCTGTTTTTAGTGTTGGATGCTTCCAAGCCACTCTGTGTTCCCGGTGTGCTGCGAAGGCCTCAGTATTGATCTGGAAGCTGCTTTCTGGAGTCTTGATCCCAGTCTGCCTCTGCAGTGCTTGCAAACTCTGTCTTCTAGGAAGTGGGGAAAAAGTTGGGGCTCTGCACTGAAAGCTCCTTCTGCTTTGCTTGAGGGTGGGTTTGAGTTTGGCAGTAGAGGTATAGACACCACAGTCAAAAGCTTTATTCCCACTCTTTCATTGCTGTATTTCTCTTCATGCATATCATTCCAAACTCTTACTCCTCTATCTTGACTCATAAGAGCCCTTCTTCACAAATAGAAACCTAAATGGGTTTTACTGTATGCATTATTAATTTTTCTTATGTGTCTCCTACTGTCAGTCTCAGACACTACATCCCCGAGCATCTGCAAATGCCAGTAATGAGTTTCTCATACTAAGTAGATAGATTCTTAGGTCTTTTGAATAAATATGGGTGAGGAACAAACTATCAGAATGAGTCTGTGAAGGGTAATATGGTATTTCTTGGTCAATATTGCTTTTTTGTTCCACAGTGGAGTTCTGCAGCTGTTATATATGGCAATTTTCCAATTTGGGTAATTACATTCTGCTTACCTCTTGTTTCTCTTGTGGTTCAAAGATAACTTATCCTTCATGTCCTTTCCTACATAAAACAGAAGGCTACTTTTGGTTCTGCTATTTGCAGAGGCAACTGAGGTAGAGAGAGGTAGCAGAGTGGAAAAAGGGTGCTACTTTGGGGGTCCTGCACATAGACCCTCCAGCACACCCTAGTGGGAACATTAACTCCATAGAGCCTCAGTCTTCGCATCTGTATTTTGGGGGTCTTCTGTCCTACTCTAATTGTTATGGAGATTACACAGAATATTACAATGAAAAGGACTTTTAAAAGTACTATAAATATCTATGGGAGCTTGTTGGTCGCCCACATAGAAAATTCAGCTGGGTAGGGACAGGTTTAGCAGAGCGTTTCCTAACAGAGGAAACCCTCCTTCTGTCTCGAAAACAAAACCCAGTCTGTCCCAACTGATAAAAAAATAAAAATAAGAAAACCCTATGGAGGGTAAAGAAGAGGAATCACCATGCCTACCTCTCACACAGAGAAAGAGACAAAGCTATTGAAGGAAAAACAGGACAGAAACAGGAGTCAAAGGATGTGATTCTGGTAGAACCTCAATGGTTAACTAGCTAATCACGTGTTAATCATAAGGCTAGTGTGTCCATCTTAAATTCCTCAGTAACAGGCAGGGATCACTAACACTTCAGCTGTTATTTATTGTTATGAATATTGTTGTGAAGATCACAAGAGATAATATAAACATGTGAATACCATCAAATGAGAGGCCCGTGTGTTGTTAATTAAACAAACTGGAGTGCCAGCCAAAGCAGGATATGCTAACCGGGGAGAAAAATGCCTTTCAGAGCAGTTTTTCCAGAAATTTCCTTTTAGTGATTGTATAATTCAGTGCTCTTGATTCTAAAATGAATATGAGGCTGTTTTCAAGAAAGAAAGGGAATCAGTCAGTGTGTGTAAAATGTGCAATAGAACAATATCCAATAAATGAAGAGGAGGAGAGTCTGGGAATGGGAAAAAATACTCCAGAAAATACAAGTAAAGGAAAGTGACTGTAATTATGCACAATAGCTCTGAGCCAAGGAACCTTATTGGTGTTCCCTGCTGCCTTCTAGCTGGGGTGCGGGGAGCTCTCTGTGCCCTCCTGGCACTGAACGACTTTGGGTACAGGGAGAAGAGCACCACCTGGTGCTCGTAGCAGACGGTGGCTCATCTCACTTGATCTGGGCTGGACTCCTTTGCAGGGTTCTCTCAAGAGTTCCCTTGGAGCAAGGAAGACAGGAGACAAGATCTGGCAAGTCCGAGGATATTTCAGAAGAGCCATGGCTGAGGAGACGGAGCAGGAAGAGAGGGCTGAGAGTGAGCACCCAAGGAGTGACTACCCAGTTCCCCTTTCTATCCTGTCTCCCCTGCCCTGGAAACAACACAGGAGGGATATGCAGCTCACCCACCCACCTGAGACTCTGAGGAAGGCCTCTAGAAAGAAATGGAAGGACTGTCTCAGGGCAGAGGTGCCTCAGTCCCTAGGACTTCCAGTGTTTGGGATGAAAGACCTTGCACCACTGAAGAACTCCTTGCTATTATTTTATGTGGATTTCATTTTGTAGACGCTTAAGCCACTCTGAGCACCTTTTCCTAGTTAAGTCTGCAAGTGGGGAAGTGAAGCAGGTTTTGTGGTGCTGGTCATGTGGCAGGAGGGGCCATGGGATGAAAGGCCTGGGAGTTCGTTATTAATAGTTAAGTGGGCAAGGCTGATGATGGGATACCTTTTGATTGGCCCCACAGAGGAGTTATAATACACAAGCTTGCAGCAGCTCCTGTGATTTGCATTGATACAATTCAGGCTGAGGTTTTCATTATATTATATGGCGGGGATGATACAGGAGCCTGTATTATCAAAGGCAGCTGAAAGGAGTTCAGGCGCGATCTCATATTCTGTGTGTGCGTATTCATTACTGGTTAGTAAGGTGCTTTGTCCTGTGTGATATTGGATGTTTCATGGTGAATCATTAACAACTTGAACAGCTTTATACATATGTCTTATTGATGTGTAAAGTCATTGCAACCTAGGCTTTTTTCGCCCCTGAATGAATGAGTTCTGCTTTACTTGGGCATCTGCAAAAAGCCTAGTGACATTTTCAGTGAGCACAAGCATCTTGTGGTTGGGAAAGGGGCTGGCAAGGCAAGCCCCAGGAAGCTGGCAGTCTGGTGTAAGAAACACAGGGATGGTTGGTTTTTAAGGAAATAGCGTGGCAGCTGGGGGTGTTGTTAATCAAAGGGAGGGTGGGTTCTGTAGCTGCTGCTCAAGGGAAAGAGAGGGGAGCTACTGCACTTCACGGAGGACGGCATAAGGGACACATTGTCCGAAGGTGATCAGGGGTTCTTCTGGAAAGGGGCATTGGGAGAACGAACAGGCTGCCCATGTTGCCCAGGGGGCAAGGAGAGGAGAGTAAATGATGAGCAGCCTGAAGGTGAGGGAAGGGCTGCATGAGGTAGACAAGAGAAGATGCCAGAGTATGTAAGAAACAAAAATGTTTAGCAGCTGACAGTAAGAAAATCTGGAAGCTAAAAACAAAGGAGCCAAGACAGCTTTTCCTGGCTGGAGATGGGAAGAATAAATGGGATCAGAGTTAGAAACCAATTATCTCTGATTGCACAATCAGGACACTGCTTCCGAACCAGACTCCAGCCGCCCTGCCACCCAGGGGCCTGAGGCCACCTAAGGATGATGTCACATCTCAGGAACTGTTGCCTCCGATTCCACTTAAGCCCTGATTATCATTAGGCAATGTTTGGAGGCCATGCCTTCTGAGTTCTAACAAAGCAGAGAATTTTCAGGCTGCGTGGGACCTACTTTGCCGGCAGAATTTTAATTTCTGAGTTGTTAGACACCAAACAACCTGAAATAAACTTTCTGATTTCTCTGACATTAGTTCTAAGCCCTCACAGAGCTTCCCGAAAAGTTCAGGACTTCATGCTAGCCCTAACGCCTCTGGCCAGTCTACCAACCACCCATCTCCATATCTTTGGCCCTTAGTATCTTTGTGGACTTCGTCCCCCAGTTTTTTTAACTTCCCTTTGGAATCCCAGGAAAATACTGATCTGCTTTCTATCACAGTGGATGAGTTGTATTTTCTATTTTTTTTTTTTATGTAAATAGAATCATGGAGAGTGTGCTCTTGTTTTGGCTGGCTCCTTTTCAGTCAACATAAGTATTTTGAGATTCAGCCAAATGTGTGTACCAGTATGTCATCTGTGTTCATTGCTGATTAGTATTCCATTGTATCCATGGCCGTTCAATTGTTGGTCAACATTTGGGATGCTACCAGTTTGCAGCTATCGTAAAGTTGATACGAATGTTAGCGTACACCTGCATTTATCTTGGGTACATGCCTAACAGAGGAATGGCTGGCTCATATAATAGGTGTGTCTCACTCTTCAAGAAACTGTCAAACTATTTTCCAAAGCAGAGGTATCATTTTACATTCTGACCAGCAGTGTACGAGAGGACCGATTCCTCCATATCCTCACCGACACCAGGTATAATCAGTCTTTTTAATTTTAACTGTTTGAATAGTGTTGTCGTGGCTCGTCATTACAGTCTTAATTTGCATTTCCCTAATAACTCACGATGTCAGGCATCTGTTCACGGGCTTATTATCCAGGGTTTATCCTCTTTGGTGAAGTGTTTTTCAAATCATCTGCCAATGTTTTAATTGGGCTGGTATTTCTTACCATTAAATTATGAGAGTTTCTGTATATTCTATCTACAAGTTCTTTATTAGCTATATGATTTGAACACGCTTTCTCTCGGTGGTATTTGTCTTTTGGTTTTCTAAACAATGTCTTTCAAAAAAGTTTTTAATTTTGATGAAGTCCAAATGTCACTTCGTTATTTTATGAATGTTTCTAAAAGTTTTACAGCATTATATTTTACATTTAGGTCCATAATCCATTTTAAGTTAATTTTTGTATGTGGTATAAAATATGGATTGAAGTCCATTATTTTGCATATGGATATGAAATTTTTCCAGCACCATTTGTTTAAAGGACTATTTTTTCTCCACTGAATTGCTTTAACACATTTGTCAAAAACCAGTTGTCCATATAAAGACAAAAAGAACATACAATTAGACATCTGGGCTCTGTGAGGTTCAAAGATGTTAAGACAGCACTTGAAATTTTAGGTCTTAAAATATATGCAAACATTCATGGGCAGGTTTTTATGTGGACATAAGTATTTAACTCATTTAGGTAAATACCTAAGGGTGTCATTGCTATATCATAGAGTAAGCCTATGTTTAACTTTGTAAGAAACTGCAAACTGTCTTCAAAATTGTCTGTATCATTTTACATTTCCACCAGCAATGATTGAGAGTTCCTGTTGCTTCACACCCTTGCCAACGTTTGGGGTTGTCAGTATTTTTAATTGTAGTACATTTTAATGGTCTGTAGTGGGAGATCATAGTTGTTTTAACTTGTCATTCTCTGATGACATATGATGTTGAACTTTTAAAAATAATTTTCTCCTATGTTATACTCTAGAAGTTGTGCTGTTTTGCTTTTTACATTTAAATTTATGGTCCACTTTGATTTAATTTTGGGGAAAGATGTAAGGTCTGTGTCTTACATTATTTTGGCTGTTTTAAAAACATACCACAGTCTGGTTAGATTATAAACAACAGACATTTATTTCCTAGAGTTCTGGAGTATGGGAAGTCCAAGATCAAAACACACATTTAGTGTCTGCTGAAGGCCTGCTTCCTGGTTCACAGACAGCCATCTTTTGCTCTGTCCTCACATGGTGGCAGGTACAAAAGCCCTCTCTAGGGTCCCTTGTGTAAGGACACTAATCCCATTCATGAGGCCGTTGCTCTCATGACCTATTCCCCACCCCAAATTCCCACCTGCAAATATCATCACACTGGGGATTAGGTTTCAACATAGATATTTTGGCAGAGGCAGTGAGGGAGTGGCATAAATATTCAACCAATACATAGTGGTCTCTGTCTAGATTCTTTTTTTTTTTTTTTTTTGGCATGTGAATGTTCAATTATTCCAGCACTATTTGTTGAAAAGACTATCTGTTATTAATTAAATTTCCTTTGCTCCTTTGTCAAAATTTAGTTGACTCTGTTTGTGTGGATCTATTTCCAAATCCCCTCTGCTGTTACATTGATCTGTTTGTCTCTTCCTTCACTAATAACACACTGTCTGGATCACTGTAGCTTTGTATGTCTTGAAGTTGGGTAGTACCAGTTCTCTTACTTTGTTCTTCTTTAATATTGTATGGGTTATTTGGGGATCTTTGTGTTTCCGTTAAAGAACTTACGGTCTTAAGTCATCATAGTAACGTTTTAATAATATTATCTTTCTATCCATGAACACCAAGTATCAATTTATTTAGGTCTTCTTTGATTTATTTTATCACAATTTGTAGTTTTTCTCAAATAGATCTTGTACATATTATATTAGATTTATATCAAAATATTTCAATTTTTTGGTGCTAATATAAATTTAAAAAGTTTGGCCAATATTTCTAAAAACATTTTTTATGTTCCTTTCTCCTTTCCTATAGCAACTCCATTTACATGTATATTTCACCTCTTGAAGTTATCTCACAGATCATTAGTGTTCTACACATTTTCTTTTATCATATATTTTCTTCTATGCTTCATTTTCAGTAGTTTTTATTGTTGTATATTTGAGTTCAGTATTTTCTTCTTCATTGTTCAATCTGTCATTATTCTTATCTAGTATTTTCTTTTTTTTTTTTTTTGAGACGGAGTCTCGCTCTGTAGCCCGGGCTGGAGTGCAGTGGCAGGATCTCAGCTCACTGCAAGCTCCGCCTCCCAGGTTCCCGCCATTCTCCTGCCTCAGCCTCCCGAGTAGCTGGGACTACAGGCGCCCGCCACCTCGCCCGGCTAGTTTTTTTTTTGTATTTTTTAGTAGAGGCGAGGTTTCACTGTGTAGACCAGCATGGTCTCGATCTCCTGACCTCGTGATCCACCCGTCTTGGCTTCCCAAAGTGCTGGGATTACAGGCTTGAGCCACCGCGCCCGGCTCTAGTATTTTCTTTATCTCACACATTGTAGCTTTTTATCTCTGGAAGTATGGCTTAGATGATTGTTGTTTGCTCATTTTTCACATCTCTGCTTAACTATTTGAACATATGGAATATAGTTATAATAAATGTTTTAGTATCCTTGGTTACTAATTCTAATCTCTGTGTCAATTCTTTTTTTTTTCAATTGACTGATTTTTTCAATATGCATCATATTTTACTGCTTCTTTATTTTTATCTATGTATTTATTTTATTTTAGAGACAAGTTCTTGCTTTGTCATTCTGACTGGAGTGCAGTAGTGTGATCATGGCTCACAACAGCCTCAAACTCCTGTGTTCAAGTTACCTTCCTGCTTCAGCCTCCCAAGTAGCTGAGGCTACAGGCAGGTGCCACACCACACACAACTTTTTATTATTATTATTTTTGTAGAGATGGGCTCTTGCTATGTTGCCCAGGCTGGTCTCACACTCCTGGCCTCCAGCAGTCCTCCCACCTCAGCCTCTCAAAATGCTGGAATTACAGTCATAAGCTACCACACCCAGTCCTTGCTTCTTTACATGCCTGATACTTTTTAAATTAAATGCCAGACATGGGGAATTGTATCTTGTTATGCACAAGATATTTCTATTTTTCTATAAGTATTATTGACCTTTGTCCTGGGATACATTTGAATTACCTGAAAATAATTTCATCCATTTGGGTTTTGTTTCTGAAATGTACTAGGCAGAACTTAGGACTAATCCCTCCTTACTGAAAATATTTCAGTGTACTCTACCCAATATCTGGTGCGCTACATGGCTTTACTGTGTGGTAGCTAGGAGCAAGCACTCTTCTTGGCCCTGTGGGAGCAAGTACTCTTCTTGGCCCTGTGTGCTGCTACTACTAATCCTCTCCCCTGCCTTGGGTAGTTCCCTTACATGCATGGTCTGATCTGTACTCAGCTGAGTACTTGGGAGGAGTTCTTTGTAGATCTCTGAAGCTCTCTCTTTGTGTAGCTAACTCTCTCCTCTCTAGCACTCCATTCTGGAAACTCCAGCTGCTTTGATCTCCCCCAGACTCTCAACTTCATCTCTTCAACTCAGAGAGTCTTTCAGTTCCCACCTGTTTCCCCTTCCCCTATGTAAACTCTTAAGGCAATGAGTTGTCACAACTGTGGGTTTACTTTGTTTTCCAGCTCTCACGGACCTCTGTCTCTCATCAACTGATGTTCAGGGCCTTGCAGATTATTGCTATAGGTTTTCTGTCTGTTTTTTTACTGTATCAGGTAGGAGGTCAAAACTGGTCCCTGTTACTGCACTGTGGCCAGAAGCAGAAGCCCCAGCTACAGAGAGGGCTTCCTGGGGTCCTCATGAGACAGATGGGCTGAGCTGCCTCTTCTCCACTCTCTTGGCCACAGTAACAGCTCTCCCTCTCATGGTGTCAATGAAAAACTGGTTTTAAAGATCCAGCTTTTCTCAGGCGCAACACTGACAGGCCTAGGAATCTGTATCTTTTCCACCCTGGAGTTCACAGTCCATAGACAAAGAGCTCCCACCCATGAGAAGGCTGCCTAAGCCAAGCTGTGGCTGAGGCTCCTTCGGAGGCTTGCTCTTCTTCTGAGATACCTCCAGGGGTCCTCTCCACTGGCAGGAACTACACCATTTGAAAGTCTGAGCTATGCCCTGCACATGAGGGAGAAGTTCATTTTGTGGAGTAGAAAACTTGGCTCAGGGAGTGATACGGAAAAGTGGATTCCAAAAGGAATAAAAGGAAACCCTTTCTGGAGATTATTCCCCTTCCGTTTTTCTATCCCTCCTACTTTTTACATTCAAAATGGAAGGGGAGGCTGAGAAAGCTATTTGCCAGCTCCTTCAGACTGACTGCAAGGCAGGCATTAGGACAACTGTCAGAAGAGCAGTGAACCTGGATTCACATCCATAGGGGTATCCGAGGAATCCCTTGGGCACGAGGGGATGGGGCTGCCAATGCATTTGGCACTCTTCATTCGTTCCTTTATTCCATCAGTTTTCAGCATGCCTCCACTCTCAGCAGTCACTGTGAGGGGCTGGAGATCAGTGGGTGAGGAAACCTGTGGTAAAGAATATCAGGACTAAGGACAGCAAGGAGGGGAGCTGAAGATCGCATAAGGGATTCCTGGAAAAAACCTCAAGGGAAACCAGTCATGCTGTGCTGATGTGGACTGATGGGTGTCTGCACCACAAGACCAGCGTGTCTGAAAAACCACATTGTCTTCCATGTGTGGAACAAAGTGCATAATCACCCTGTCTTCTGCTGACCAACCAGACCCATCACTCAGAGCCCTGTTTGGAAGCCTGTCTTATCATTTGTCTCTTATGGCCATATGAGGTGCCCCTCCTTGATGCTTGCATAGTCCCTTATATTTCCCTTTTAGAAAAATACATTTTAGTATTTTTCTTTTTTTCTTCTCAAATAGATGATAGATTGTGATGGTAGCAATTTGTTTTGCTCACATTTGTATCCCTATTAGCACAAACCTGTGCACATTGTAGATAATTAGTAAATATTTATTAGATAAATGACTTTTTTTTTGAGACAGAGCCTCTGTCTGTCACCCAGGCTGGAATGCAGTGGTGCAATCTCAGCCCACTGCATCCTCCACCTCCCGGGCTCAAGTGATCCTCCCACCTCAGCCTCCCGAGTAGCTGGGACCACAGACACGCACCACTATGCCCGGCTAATTTTGTATTTTTTGTAGAGACAGGGTTTTACAATGTTGCCAGGCTGGGCTCAAGCGATCCTCCTGCTTCGGCCTCCCAAAGTGCTGGGAGATTACCAGCATGAGCTACCATGCCCAGTCAAGATAAATGAGTTTTGACTCATTTTCTCCTTCAAATGATCCTATGAGATAGTCAGAAGGCCTATAATTATCATCATTTGACAGATATACAAAGGAGATCCAAAATGGTTGGGTCTTGAAACTTTAGGATAATAGCATTTTAAATTACCAGAGATCTGGAAGAATATCCACTACAGGACATGGCAAACCCATTTAAGCCTAGAAGTACAAGATGATGGATCAAAAGGGGGAAAGGGGCAGATCTAAGGACAGCTTCTTGTTACCCTTCCTAGGTTTACAGATACTCTCATTGTATTTTGAAAGTTTGGAGATGGGAGAAAAGAGCTAGTGTCAATAGAGTTAGCCATGCAGTGAAAATGTGGATGCCATCTAAAGTACCATCCCACCACTTCTCTGCCAGAATGCTGAATTAAAAAGAACCGTATCTCTCCCTACCTACGCCTCTTCCAGGCACTCTCTTTTTCAGTGATGGCGTGCACCTTCTTCCCTGCTACCCCTTTGGCAGCCTCCTGCATGTGCATGTGGGTCCCTGTGGCTTCGAATCCCAGGAGGCAGCTGGAATTCCAGGCCCAGTTTCTTTGAGTAGCTGGGTAGCCTTGGACAAGTTACTCAATCACTTTATTGTTCTCCTAAAAAGAATTATAAAAATTTGGCCCTGAAAGATACACATCAATAGTGGCTGCTTATATAGGATTGGGCAGAAGGAGTCAAAAGAGACTTAAACTCCATCTGCGAGATTTTTATCCATTCTTTAATAATGTCTAAAGTAATAGTGACAGAATGTAACACGTTACATTTAGATGGTGGGTACATATGCATTCGTCCATTGTCCCCTGCGCTTTTCTGTGTGCTGTTTGTGATGATTAATTTTATGTGTCAATTCGACGAAGCTAAAAGATGCCAGATAGCTGGTGACACATTATTTCTGGGTGTGTCTGGGAAGGTGTGTCTGGGAAGGTGTTTCTGGAAGAGATGAGCACTGAAACTGACAGGCTGAATTCAGATCACCCTCACAGTGTGCGTGGGCATCATCCAGTCCATCGAGGGCCTGAGCGAAACACAAAGACAGAAGAAGGGAAAATGTGTTTCTATTTGAGCTGAGACATCGCCTTCTCCAGACTTGGAACCTTAATGCTCCTGCTTCTTGGGCCTTCAGACTCAGACTGATTTATACCACTGGCTTTCCTTCTTTCCTGGTTCTCCAGCAGAACGTGGCACTTTTCATCCTCCATGTGAGCCGATTTCTATAACTTCTCTGTCTCGTGTGTGTGTGTGTGGTGTGTGTGTGTGTGTGTGTGTGTGTGTAGTACCTATATATACCTGTATATATAGGGTATATATATAGTGCATATATATACATGTACATAGTATATATAGTGTATGTATATGTGTACATATACACTATATATACTATATATAATATATACACTATATACACTATATATATACACATGTATATATACACATGTCTATATATAATATATATTTATATATATAATATATATTTTTATATGTATTATACATATTATATATAATATATTTTATATATTATATATCTTTATTTTATTTTTATTTTTTATATATATTATATATATATATCTCCTTGATTTTGTTTCTCTAGGGAACACTAATACACAGTTCACATACAACCATTAGGGGAGGGATTATAGAATGATGATATAAATATCTTGCAGGCTTTGGTGAAAAGTAGCGATTCTGTATGTAAAACATGAATACGTAGCTGATGCAGTAGGTGCTAGAATGTTTGCAGTATTTGGTGGGGGAGAGAGGAAGAGAAAAAGAGATAGAGGCTGAATTACAAAGAATTCTGGTAGGTAAAGCTCAAACGTAGACACAGGGAATGGCTTTGATTAATTAACCACAACTGAATCCAGGGAAGGGATGTTTTCACTTAGGGAAAATAGATACAAGTCTATATAAAAGTGACCTCCTCAACTTCCTGGGGTAGCTTAGATACCCTCTCTATACATCCAAAGCACTGAGGAAGGAGCTGCCTCCCAGTGTTGCTTCTTGGAACCAAGATTGTAGCCAATCAGTGTATCTCCAGTGATTACAATCACCATTCCAAACAGCTGCCTGGAAAATGTGGAGCTTAGGCCGTTGGGGCTCTTTGTCCTTATTTGTATGAATTCCCAACCCATATGGGGTTTAACCAGAGACAACTGCCCAGTACGTCCAGGTACGCACAGGAAAGAAGTGACTCCTCATTGGGTGTCCACTGGGAGGACCTCGCTTCCTTAGGTCTGTCCATTCTCTTGCAGGTAGAAATTGAACGGAAAGATTATTCAGGTTCCTACGCTGGTTTTGAACAAACTGCTGGCAAAGTTATTGTACAAGGAGACAATGAGGAAAATGATGGGAGGGCAGAGGTGAGGAAAATATTTTGAGGATCCGAATCAGAAGGGTTCTGCAGCGGTGCATGAGGCTTTCAGGGTTGCAGAACGTGATGAAGGCTGAGGAACAAGGGTCCTGAAGATAACGGCTCAGTCTCAATGCCCCCATACTGCCTGCTGGGCTCTGCAGAGGGGCTCTGTGATTGGAATGGACACCTTTGCCCTCTAGGGATGCTCAGCAAATGTCAGGCTTTAATGAGATTTCCCACACTGTTGAGGGACTCTTGTGAAGTATGTGCCACTCGTAGCAAGCCACCAGTTGAGGTTGCATTGACTTATCTCTCTGGGAAGGGGCCACTGAATCTGTGATGGAGCAGATAAGCCATAAAGACGGGTGCCCTGGGCAGAGGAGATGTCCTGATACCAGGCTGCTGTGGTTGGCTGCATCCTAATGAATTTGCTGAGAGCTTTGCAAAGAGCCCCCGAAATGGGGGAGCCCTAGGGCTGAGAGACAACTGTAAATGTCAGACTGCTTAACCTTCACCTTCAGGGAAAGCTGGACTTAAGAGAATCAGAGAATAAATTCACTTTCTTAAAATGCCTTTTTCAAAAAGATTTCCTGAGGGCATGGCTTAAGTATGGGAGAAATAGACTAATCCCCCCTCTCATTTGCACTCTTCGCTTACATTTCCTTCTCTCCATTGGGTACCCACCTGCAGAGCATAGATAATGCCATCTTCTGTGCCCTGAAGGTGTGGTTGTCATTGCTGGCATTCATGTTGAAGGATAGTGACCACATTGACAAACTTTGACCCAACCCATGCTGCCAGCTTCTCGGAGGTGGCTCTGCTTTTGTCTGGCACAGAGACCGCTTGGCATATCCCACTTCCTCCTTTCGGTTTTATTTTCTGAAGCCTCAGATGGCATGGAATGGTCGACACCAATGATACCAGCACTTAGGATAATTATAATAATGAATTAATTAAAACCCCGTAATCTCTTAAAGCACCAGGGTGCTGAATCCGAATGAAAAATCACAGAGAGAGACCCAGGAAGGATGCCGCTCAGGAGGAGGTGACCTTTTGGCATATGGTTATTCAGGGGTTGGATGCATGGGTCTTTAAAGAACTCTCCAAGAACCCATCCATCTGGACCCCTGTGTTGCTCCTCCAAGCATGCCGGGCTGACCAGATGGCCCTGGATAAAGCAGCTTCAGGGGAGGGAGGTGGGGAACCCGTCCAGAATAGCTCGTCACCCTTGGAGGCTGCCCTTGGCTCAGGCACATCCCTTGTTTAAATCTTGAAAGCAAAGATTTTTTAAACTGTGTGTATGGGTTGTCATTTCCACCAGGGCAAACAATAAAAAGACTACCCAGCAAATATGCATCCAAATAAAACACAAACAGACTTTGATAAACAACAATATGGTCTCTAGCATGAGAATTTCTTCACCCAGGGTCTCTGTTTAATATTCATGATCTTTTCAAAATCTTTTAAAGTCTGAGAAATACAAGGGTAGCACAAGGGCGAGAATCATCTGTCACCCAAATGAGATGGCTGATCCCAAACCATATAATCAATAAAATGTCTGGAATTGAGGGAATTTCTTACTGAATGATGTCATAGGAGAAAGTTCTTCAAATCCATGTCCTTGGGATTGTCACAGTGTACGCACTGGTCTGAGAGGGAATTGATTCTGCAGATTGAAATATTCTTTTCCAAGTCACTTCGTAGGAAGAAGTCATGGAAAAACATTATTTCTGCTTTCAGAAGGCTCTGAGAGAATTTTAGAATATCTATCTTTGCAGTATTTTAGAAGCACATTGCTAGTGATTTCCAAATGAAAAGGGAATGTGAATACCTTATAATGATGAAAGCAGCTGGAGAATAGAATTACTTGCTGGCTGTAGGGCCAAATGCCATAGCAGTGTCAGCGAGCTTTTGCTAAGCCTTTATTGAGAGAGATGCTAGATTTCAGTTTACCTGGGGCAGCAGGTATGTTGAATTTTCTAGTTGAGGTGGATTTGGGAGATGCACGTCAGCATCATCTGGAAATTAACAGGTGGCTAGCTAGGTAAATCAATGTTGAGTTGTGCTGGAAAGAAAAGGAAAGGTATAGGGAGGGGAAACATATTTTGACAAAAAGGTGCCCAGGTGGCTCTCACACACTTTCCATGCTCCACACCTCCACTCCTCAGGAAGAACCACTGTCAGACTCTGTGCATGTGCTGGAATGTGAGAAAACTAAGCACCCAGGAGGATGTGAGAACCTGTCAACCAGAAATCAGAGGCCTCCTGCCCAAAAGTGCCTGAGGACTTCCATGATCACATTGTGGAACTAGAGATCTGACTCAGCAATTCTAGGTCTGTTACTAGCCAGCAGGATGGCATTGCAAAACCCATTTTTCTTAGAGAAGACTTTACCCTATCACTCTTACTATGGATTAAAAAAAGGAAGTTCCAAGAGGATTAGCTGCTGCTCCTCCAAGACTATCCCAAGCTTGGGCAACCAACAGCAGCTGAGCTGGAACTCGAATTCAAGAATCCGAAGCTCCGTCCATGTCTATATGATTACCACCATGCGTGCTCTTTTCAGAAAGACATTGCAGTAGACAAGGACAACTACCTGTATTCCACTAGTGTTATCTCTACTATTACCAGGAACAACAATTCTACACTATTCCTAAGTTGCTTTCTCAAATGTTATATGGATGCATATGAGAATATAGGAGCCTTGAAAATATGGGTTTTCGGTAAGCATTTGACCAGGCCCTATGTCAATATGCATATGCTTCAAATAATCGTAAGAAGATGGCATGAATATTTTGTAACTTTTAAGGGCCAAAAATAAGGCATAATTATAGATGATCACTTTCCTGGGAACAGAAATGTTAACATTAGAAATTGCTTGGGGCATTTTTCTGAAACCACTTGTCTAAAATATTTGTACTCAAAAGACTTTTTATAATCTCAAAGATTTTAGAAGGTCTTCAGGATTGTCAAGAAGTGAAATGGTATTCATCTGGAAAATATGCTGGCAGATTTCAAGAGCCTTAAATGGGTAGGCAGGAAACAAATGAACTTTAGTGTTATCAAGTGTAAATTAAAAGATTTATGAGAATGTAATCTAATTAGATGCAAACTGTTTCCCCAGATCTCACCAGCCTGGGGAGTAAAAATGAGATTGTGTGAACAGTAATAAACAGATGTAGTAGTCTCTAACTCTTCCACATTGACCCCTGGCCCAGGATTCCTCGCACCCCCCGTAATCTGTGTCAAGAGCTCATGCTTTGGCCAGTCTACTAAAATCACATACATCCCAGAAGTTTTCCCAGCTGGGACTCGTCTGAAGTGTATCAGGACATTCTGAGGATGTCTTTTATCTATCCTAACAAATATCTATTCCTGGCAGGCATTCACTGAGGAGATAGGTGAGTAGATAACATAGGTTTTGATGACTGACAGAGTAGAAATTTCTAGAAAATTTCTGCCAGACAGAGGAAGTGACTCTGTGCAGTTATAGATTAATTGAAATGCTATGGTTTGGTAGGTAAATATGATGGGGGCCAGGCACGGTGGCTCATGCCTGTTAATTTCAGCACTTTGGGAGGCCGAGGTGGGTTGATCAGTTCAGGAGTTTGAGACCATCCTGGCCAACATGGCGAAACCCCGTCTCTACTAAAAATATAAAAATTAGCCAGACATGGTGACATGCACCTTTAGTCCCAGCTACTCGGGAGGCTAAGGCATTAGAATCGCTTGAACCCAGGAAGCAGAGGTTGCAGTGAGCTGAGGTCGTACCACTGTACCCCAGCCTGGGCGACAGAGCAAGATTCCATCTAAAAAAAATGACTAAGATGGTGGGGTGTTTAGTGAATTAAGTAAGTAAGTAGAATTGTGGGTGATTATCAGAACTGATGGTGTTCAGTATCTTCCTTGCCATTGGAAGTTCTGGTCCTGAAAACAGATCATCTCTCACCAACTGGGAAAACTTCGGAGATGTATGTGATCATAGCAGACTGACCAAAGCATGAACTCTTGACACAGATCAGAATTACTGAGTGGTGTTCACAAAACTAACCCCTCCAAACTGATTTCATCCATTCAAGAACAGAATCACTTACTTAAAAGCACAGTCACTGAAGCCAGGTCTGAGTTCAATTATTGACTATGATTTCTTAGGTGGTGGTCTTGGGTGACTGCCTCAACATACCTGCCCTTCAGTTAGCATGTGTCATGGAGGCAATCATGCCTGCTGTCTAGAGGGGTTGAAAGGATCCTATTAGTTGATTCATGAAAAATGCCTGGAGCTGTGTCTGACATGGGGTAAGGGCTCAGGAAAGCTTAGCTCTTGTATTTTTCCAAGTGGATTTAAAACTCTACAAGGGCAATGCTGCTGCTGTATCCCGAGTGCCTATGACCTTGCCCATCATAGCTGCTTTATAAGTATTTGTTTATTAACTGACTGGTCTTTGAAATGGAAATGATATTTATACATATTAGATGCAAAGTGCTTTGCTCAGTAAACGTGTGTGCATGTGTGTATGTGTTTGTGTGTATACACACACAAATATATATGTTAGAATATGTATATACATACATATACATATATATTCCAATAGATAAGAAGCTATTCCCTGGGAACCCAGAGGCTGAGAGGCTCACTATAGACCTCAGCTCTTAACCTGAGCTTTGATGAATGGTAGTGAAGCAGGGCTGGTGATTCTGCTGTCTTTGAGTTTCAGGCTTCCAGACCAGGCCCAAAGCAGTGAACAGGCATAAAGAGATGGACCTAGAACTTTCATTTCCTTTGACCCCATACCATCCTGCACTGGCAGGAAGAGCCTGCATCCACCCCACAGCATCACCCCTCTCTCCCTGCAACCCTACCTGCCCTTTCCGCTCACCTTTCCCACTGCCTGCTCCCCTGCCCACTCCACTCCCATGTGCATCCTGTGCGATGTGAACGTGGAAGTCAGTCTTCCCCATCCTGACTTCATGTGAGCTGTGGCCTTTGCCCCTCTCTTTGAGTGGTGAACTTCTCATTACTCACAATTCAGCTCAGTCATCTCCTTTGTGAAGTTTTCCTTGCCTCCCCTCCTCAGGCTGAATTTTACACTTTGAAATTGTCCCACAAGACTCTGTGTATACTTGTTGATATGTCTATGCTGTTCGCACTATGTCAGGTAAATGTTTTCTCCCCCAGCTGAAATCGGAGGGTTCTGTGTCTGTTCAAGTATATTACTAATCCTCAGTGCCCTGGGCTGGGCTTGGTACCAAGAAGCCCTTGGTAACCTTTGAATGAAGGAACCCAGGAGTGAGTAGATGGTTGCATTCCTAGTCCTACTGGCTAATTATGGCATTCCTAACTTATATGACTCCATGTTCCTTCAAATCAGGAACAGAGGGCCCTTCTGAAATAGTAGCATTCCAAATGTATACTTGAAAAGATAAAGATATTATATACTAGATTCATCTCCAGAGGTACATAGATAAGAAATATAGATAATTTGGCCCCTGAGAAAAGGAACAGGAGCCCCTGAGGAGGAGCTGTGCCTGAGCCCTCTCAGCGTCTTCTCTGGGGGTCTCCTGGCCAGTATGATTGTCTCAAGCTTGGCTGGAGGGATGGGCTATTTATAGAGCCTGGGGCATGGTGGCTGTAGAAGTTGCCTGAGTTGATGCTGATAAAAAACTTGCCAAGCGCTGGCATGATTTGCTATTTATATGCACAGTTGGCCTCTAAAAAAGTGATTATCCAAAGGAAGTAATTGTTTAGAGCCTCACATGGAAAGCAGTCCTCCTTTGGCCTTCGGGACTAACCCTGCTAATCAGTGCCAAATTACTGCTATTTTAATACTTGAATTAAAAACAAGACCAACCATTTGCTCGGTGGAAGGTCTCCACTGGATCACATCCATGCATGGGTCTGTGCAGGAGGGCACTTTGCTGTGTTCCTGGCTGCCAGAGAGCACTTTATTGGGAGAGGGAGGCACGGCCAGGAATACTTAGCTGTCAGCCAGCTTCCTGCCTCCTCCACCTCAAGGAAGAACTGCAGAGCTGCTTGCAGGGTGAGTGGGAGTTCTGTGCTACTGAGCAGGAGTGAATTGGGGACAAGACTTTTTTTTCATATGGTAAAAATCCACTCCATGTGAGAAGAGAGCATCTTGTGAAGACAGATGGCCATACATGCGGCCTCTAGGAGGACTCTTCACCACTTCTCAGCCCCCTTGACTTCCATGTCGCCACGAGTCTTGCTACTGAGCAATTCTCTCCATCCTGTCTCCTTGACCAAATGGAGGCATTCAGTCTCCTTTCCAGTTTTCAGTCTACTTTAATCAGGACCATTGTATAAACTCCACGAAAAGAAGGCCAGTCCTGACAAAGGGAAAGACTCCAGTGTACACCTCTCACTGTTAAACAAACGGCATGTCCTTGCTCCAGCCTGGGCCCTGAACTCTTAAAAGACTGGCCCTGAACTCTATGAAGAATTTCCTTCATAGAGGCCTCCCTACAGCTCATATGATGTGAACAAAGCTCGGGATAGACATATATCCCAGCTATGTCAGTAGAGAGTCCTAGGAACATATGGAAACAGGCACTGCACTACCACTTTTAGAGACATATTCAAAAGTAGGTCCTGCAGTCCAGAAGTTCCACCTGAGTCACAGTTTGCTAATCAGGGATTGCTGAGACTCAGGCTGTGGCATATTTCTTTCTGAAGAGTGTTTCACCTGTTGGGGAAACTTCACACCCCTCTAGACTCAGGTTGAAAACAAAAGCTGCTATTTGATATTCCATCCACTTGCACTTCTCCAAGGATGGGGAAACTTGGACAGCCCCAATTCCCTTCTGGAAACATCTTTTTGCATATTATATGAAGAATTCATTTGATAAAGTCCTACAAAACTTTCCAGTGATACTTTCAGAATCAGTTATTATTGGTATTATTGTAATTATTCCAGAGTTAGAGCTTAGTTTGCTTCTGATCTAAGCAATTTATCTTGCTTAGTATTCCACTGCAATTGTACATTACTTTCATTTTCATTTTCTACAGTTGGTAATACTTTTTAATTTTGAAAATGATTACCAAACTGGTCACTCTGAGCCCAAGAGTAAGTTAAATTATCTAGTATGTGCTCGCACAGTAGGTTTAAAATCAGACTCTCACATGACCAATTCAGCTAGGTAAATATTTCTCATATGAGCATAACATCAAAAAACTACCTATGTCAGAAATAGGCATATGGTGAGAAAGAAAGAAAGAGAGAGTGAGAGAAAGAGAGGGAGAATTGGTCATCTGTGATGGGGCCTAATTCGCTTTGGTCCCTTCATAGCTCAGTGCTAGTCTGTGGGAGTACCTGAGGACCATGGTTATAAGAAGGTCCCTGAAAGCTCTGGTCCATCACAGGTTCTCCTCAAGGGCGATAAGAACACCTAAATGTTCAAGCTGTGAGATAAATGAGGAGGAAAAGAACTATATAAGCTATTCAATAGCAACCCAAACTCCTTGCTGAAATGGATGGATCTAGGGTCTACGAGATGAACCTAGAACATCTTCATGGTCCACAAAAGACAGAAGTGCTCACAAAACCATCAGAACATTTGAAATGACACAGGCGTCAACTTGAAGGAACTCCCACTAACCAAATCTGGGACAATTTGAGTGTTAAAAAATTTTTAATGGTTTTTAACAGACTATAACAAAAATAGATGTTAATCCATTGAGTAGAATAAAATGAATGAGTCATACAGAATTAAATAGATAACAGAATAAGTGAATGACTACATGGAATAAAAGGAAAAAATACCTTCTATGGTATAATTCCAACTAATAATGTAGAATAAAAGATGGAATCAAAACATCACCATTTTGCAACCACCACAGAAATAATTGATTCAGGCAGTAATCATCAATGAATACTAAAACTATTGGATGAATGTTTGAGGAAGAACTATATATATACACATATATATACATATATACATATACATATATATACATATATACATATATATATACACACATATACATATATACATATATATATACACACATATATATATGGTTTTAAAATATCTTCCCACAAATTACTTATAAATTACAAAGAAAAAATGAATAGTCATTTGGTATAATAGTAACTTCCCAGATGCTACCTTAATCAGGTAATCAAAGTGAACATCACCAGTAATGGAACAAACCTGTCACACACGCCTCCTAATGAGATACACTGAGAAGATTACAGGATCACTTCTAGGTATTCCTGCCAAAAATACATAACCTGAATCTAATAGCGAAGAAACATCCAGCATACCTAAATTAAGGAACATTCTACAAACTGACTGGCCTGCATCTTCAATACTTAAGATTTAAAAGAAAGAAAGCTGGAAGAAGGTTGCAGATTATAGGAAGCTAAAGATACCTGACAACCAAAGGCAGTGGATGATTCTGGATTGGCTCCTGAACCAGGACGACAGAGTATAAACGATGCTATTGAGAAATTGATTTACATAGAAATTCTAAATTAGATAGTAGTACTATATTAATGTAAACATTTCCTAATTTTGAGAATTTTTCTATGGTTATATAAATAATGTCCTTGGCCGGGTGTGAGGGCTCACGCCTGTAATCTCAGCACTTTGGGAGGCTAAGGCAAGTGGATCACAAGGTCAGGAGTTCAAGAGGGTGAAACCCTGTCTCTAACTAAAAATACAAAAATTAGCCAGACTTGGTGGTGGGCGCATGTAATTCCAGCTACTCGGGAGGCTGAGGCAGGGGACTGCTTGAACCCGAGAGGCGGAGGTAGCAGCGAGCTGAGATCATTCCACTGCACTCTAGCCTGGGTGACAGAGCGAGATTCCATCTCAAAAATATATATATATTAATAACGTCCTTATTTTTAAGAAATAAATACTAAAATATTTTAGGGAAAAAACGGGCATGATAGCTCAAATTTATTCTCAATTATTTATAATTTATTCTCAATTACTTAGGAAGTAAACATGTGAGCACAAATGATAAAGAAAGCTAGGCAGAATGTTACCAATTAGTGAATCTGGGTAACGTTATATGAGATATTTTATCATTTTTTTCCCTCTAGGTTTAAATTATGTATAAATAAACTTACACTTAAAAAATAATTCAAAGCAATCCCAAGACACTGTGACAATTCAGCTACATTTGGAGTCCCTTAGTTTTCAGCCACGTTAGAGGATTGTTTTCATCACTGATTTTTAGTGGAAATGGAATATTTCCCAAAGTGATACAGAATAATTAGGAGGTTTTTTTTCTGTCTTTTTTGAGTATTATATAATTCTGCCTGCGTTTTTGTTGTTGTTGCTTTGTTTGTTTGTTTGTTTTGTTAATCACATTTGACCTCAGATAGACCTGTTTTCTTCTCAGGTGGCTGCTCAGTAGAAATTCTAGCCACTGAATCTACTCCAGGGAGATCAGTTCCTCAGAGGCTCTCATCTGCCTCACCTCCATTCCCGTAATAGGCTGCATAAGCCGAGCAGTGGGCTTGATGAGGGCTTCGAGCAAACACCCTGTAGGTCCTGCTGCCCGGCACGCTGGATGTCCGCCCAGTCTTCTGGTAACCTGAAGGCAATGAAGTTTCGTGATCCTAGACCAAGGTGGTAAATTCCCTTTGTGAATAGCATCAGGATGCAGGTAGCTTTGCTGAGTGGCTCAGCGCTGGAAGGTAGATCAAAGAGTCACAAACAAGTGGGTGCAGGTATATGGGCAAAAGTCAGTGTGGGCTTTCCATATGTCCTTTGACCTCCCACTCAAGGGTACAAATAATTTATAACCAGAATTTAACTAAAATCCTACATGATCCAGCCTTTGAAGAGTGTTAAGTCAAAAGCACAAAATACCAACAGATAAAAGATAGAACTGTAAGAAATTTCAAGTTTTCTTCAGTTTTAAGAAAACATAAAAGGGGACGGGGTAACTTTTAATGTACAACAAAACATCTAAAATATTCTTTCTCCCTATCTCTTTCATTTTTTATTCAAAGCACCACTCTCTGTGAAACTCGCAACCGTTTGCTTTGAGACTCTTAACTCCTCCTACTTATTAATTCATCCAACAAATAATTATTTAGCACCCACTCAATTCCAGGTACTATTCTATGCCTTAAAGATGCAATGGTAAAAGAATTAGATGCCAATTTCTGTCTTTCTGGATTGTATGCCTTGTAAAAAGAGGCATTGGATAGGGGAAAAGGGAGGGGAGCACTTAGGCCATGTATTTTACTGAGAATAGGATGAGGACTATTGCAAGGTTTGAAGGTAAAATCTGTCTTACACCTTTAAACCATCACTCTGGCCTGGGTTCAGGACACACAGAGGCAATGGAAGGAAGACAGTTAGGAGGTTGATTTGGTCCCAGATGGTAGCAGTAGAGGTGGTGTGTAATTATAAGGTTTTGAATATGTCTTGAAGGCAGAGCTGACAGGATTTTGTATGAATAAGGAATGGGATGTTTAAAAAAAAGAGACATCAGAACGACCCCAAAAGTTTGGCCAGAACAACTGGGAAGATGACACATTGGCACTGACTGGGATTGGGAAGACCATAGAAGGAGCATGCTGCGAGCCCAGGAGTCTGGCTGTGGGTGCCTTTTCCACAGCAGCAGAGCGAGCAGTTCAGGGGGAGGCCCAGGCGGTGATGTTAGGGTTAGGGTTAGGTTCAGGACTGTCACATAAGATTTCTGTAGGCAACAAGATTATAAGCTTTATGTGGAAATTCTTCCACAACTGCCAATATCAGGAATGATTATGCTGTTTGTTTTGTACTTACGCTCTGTTTCTGAAGAAGCAGGGAGGAGCTTGTTTAGATAGACAGTGGTGTAATCATAGTGTCTTCCTAAGCATGAGGTCAAGTTTTCATAAATATCAACAAGGTGGTCTAAAAAGCTTGCACTGCCTTCCTAAGAATGGTTATCTCAGGAAGAGACGATACATTTACTTTTATGCTAATGAAGAAAGAATTCAATATGTGCCTGAAGCACAGAGGTCAGAACATTCAGCTGGCTAATAAAGTGAGGAGCCTTATTCACATGGTAGGGAAAGAGTCATAAATACTCTCTTACCTGCGGTGGGAAGCTAAGACAAATCTTAAAATTTATGTAGGCTTTGTTTACTCTTTGGCCCTTAGTCATTACCAAAATTGCTTTATCCTTTGACAACAGAAAGCCAGTTAATTATTGCCAGTGTTTGGCTGTAGACTTTGGTTTAAGTTCCTTGCTTTCTTTCTGATCTACAGTTCTTTCTGAACTACTATGAAAAGAGCAATCAAGTTTGAGTCAGAAAATCTGGGTTTATGTCTTGGTTCTGTGTGAGTGTTCAGCTTAGTGGCATTTAAAGAATTAAATAATGATACACATGTCTGAAACCATTCTAAAAACAAATGTAGTTCTGTTATTTTTTTCTCTCCTGATTCCTTGTTCTTCCTTCTTTTTGTTAAGTTTCAAAACCCTCAGGGCTAAAATCATGCTCTAGGTAAATAGAAGACTGAGTGATTGATTGAAAAGAGTATTTTAATGAATTGTACTTTTTGAAAACTTCCCCATTGCTCTTTAAGGGTAATTTCAAGAAAGTGGGGGAAAAACAGATATCTGAATGGCAAAACAGATCTGAAATAAGCAGATGGAAAGAGATGGAAAAAATTTTATACCCATACAGTTTAGCTCTGGGGAAAGGCAAAATAAAAAGATGCCTTTTTTGCATGATAAGTAGGAACAGACCAAGCACTGTCACCAGGCTTTAAATGAGTTATTTTTAAATGTATTTGGCATGTTTTCACTTTAGCCAGGAAATCTAGATGAAAGGGGCATATATATTGTGTAATTGCAGACAAATTGCAGACGGGAATTGTGAATACCAGAATCTGCCCAGGTCTGGCATGAAGTAAGGGGAAGACATGTGTCATCTCATCTTTCCTCTGGGGCTGCTGGCTGAGGCTGACACAGCAAAAGCCTCCAGAGGGTAGGGGGAATGACAGTCCACTCTTCCGGAGCTTGTGTAATTAAGAGTTTCTTGGTGTCCTTTAACCTGCTCGCCCTTGGCTCTCCTAGACACTTTCTCTTGGAGACAGGACAAGGCAGGGGGAGGTGTGATGGCACGACAGTGTGAGAGAAAGATGCAGCTGTTCTCTTCCTTACGCCAGGACTGGTGAACCTGGGACATTCATCTATCAAAGTATTCGGGGCAAATAGTCCTCATTGCAGGGTTTCCTTCAGCTCACTAGATGCTGGCACCTTTCATTTATACAAATCCAGTCTTACATTTTAAGAAAACACCTGAAAGATGCCTCATTTTGCCCATGTCTACAATATTTGAAAGATGTCATGATTTTGAAAAAACCAAGACTAATTGTACTTTTTATTTATTTCCAAATTTTGCTCATTTTCTACTAATTTTTCATCTGTTATATACTCAGCATCACAACAAGTGTTAGTTTTTAGTATCAATATTTATTTTTCTGCTTTTACATTCAACTGGATTTTCCAAGTGATATGAGACATTTTGTTTCTTTTAGCATTTTTTTTTTTTTTTTGGCCAAGAGCCAATGAACTTGAACTTCAAAAGGTTGGAGCCTTATTTAGAAAAAAATTTTAAGTATAAAGTCTAATTAAAGAAAAAAATCCTTGGATGGAACCATACTCCCAAGATTAATATAGAGAAGAAATAGCTTTGTCACAAAGCTGCCTGTCACCATAGCCAAAGTAGGATAATAAAAGTACATAAATGCATTATTTGAATATTGCATGCAATCCTGGCAATATGTTTTCTAAGAACCAGCGTGAAGGTGGCTGTACAGGACAATTTCCCCCATCCAGTGTCTGTAGATCCATAACAACATTTTAAGAAAAAAATAATATCCTTCACTGCTGCCCTTGAGTGACAAAACTGATGAAAAAGAGTCACAGATAACTCTGGCTGACAATACAAACATCCTCCACTCATCCTGCAGGTTATTAACAGGTGTCAATCAAAGGTGGAAATCTAATCAAATCTCAGTGCAATTCCCTAGGAAATGATGGAACCAATATCATCTATGAAGGATCAACCCTCCTCCCACCTACAAACAACAACAACAAAACACCTTTTCTGGCACGAACTTGATTTTCTGGGGGCCCAGTCTGCTTAGGAAAGGAAAAGTCACCAAGGTTCATTGTTTTCCTAGGCAGTTGGTGCTCCATGAGTTTAAAGGGAGTTCCAGATGGGCAGAGATGATGAAAGAATCATCCGAGTGAAACACTTCCCTCTTGGGTGTTAAATATTGCATTTATTGTGTCCACGGAGCTGTTGAAACCAACAGAACTAATGAGAGCGCTGGTATCTGAGAAAGACTCGCGCTAACTAACATCGGGGCAACATGCCAAAAGAAAGAGCCAAGTGACCTCGTGGAGGGCAGGGACACAGGGAGTGTGATCTTGGAAAAGCTCTCTCCCCAGCCAGAAGCAAAAGAAGGGGAGTAATATTTGCCCAGGGACACTTGGGTTTTAATCTAAATTACAGTGAAGGGACATATGGAACCGGAATAGACAGAGAAACCAGCTACAGTGCCAGTGGGTAAATGATTTTCTTTTACTATTATATTGTAAATGACACAAAGTATTCTGCTGGGGTCATAGCACATTTGGGCATTTTTTTCTCATTGACACAGAATTAAATATATTACCCAAAACAATGGTCAGAATTTTGTTTTCCATGGAAAACAGACTGGCTTAGAGGAGGAGAATAATGTTGCTAACTTTGACCCAGAAACCCCTCAACTCCTTATTTGGGGGCTATTCTAACCACTTTGAACTTATCATCTCAGTTTTTCTTGTCAAAAACCATATGGATCGGTATTATTATTTTCATTCCCACCTCACAGATGAGAAAACTAAAGACTGGAAAGGTTTACTAACTGCCCAATAGCATGGGGTTAATGAGTGTTCAGAGTCAGGTTTCGAACCCCAAATGCCTCCCTGTTCCACACAACTTTGTGTTTCTGTACTTAATCGTGCCGTTAGTCGTGCTCCAGTTTATAAAGGGAAATGCTGTTAAGTAATGTGTTTGCCACCTGACTCTTATATCTAGGAAGGAAGTTTGGGGGTAGGAAAAAGAATCCCATAGATTATCAGAGCTGGAAGCTACTACCTTTGAGGTTACGGCCACTGTAGCATTGAACAAATGAAACACACACTGAACCCAGAATGAGAAGATGCACTTGCTCCCAGTCATGTAAAGCATCCCCACCTGAGCTGGAGTTCAGAGACCAACCCCTTGACTTTAAGATCAAGGCCCTTCTCAAAACACTCTACTTCTTTCACTAACATGGCAAGCCAGTTTATGGGTCAGAATAAATGTAGACCCACGGGGGCCTGTGACCTCTGCTACGGGCTCAGAGCCTAAGTCACACAACAACGAGTGAGTTTTCAAGTTCATGCTGTGGAAACACCAGGCTGCACAAGACTCTGGAGGACACATTTTCTGCACTCGATGAATGTAAGGTGCTGCTGGTACCACATTTGCTTATCAGTATTTAAACATAGTCCCGTAGACACCACTATTAAGAGCACTTATTATTCTTTTTTTTTATTACTATACTTTAAGTTCTAGGGTACATGTGCACAACGTGCAGGTTTGTTACATATGTATACATGTGCTGTGTTGGTGTGCTGCACCCATTAACTCGTCATTTACATTAGGTATATCTCCTAATGCTATCCCTCCCTCCTACCCCCTCCCCACAATAGGACCCAGTATGTGATGCTCCCCTTCTTGTGTCCAAGTGATCTCTTTGTTCAATTCCCACCTATGAGTGAGAATGTGCGGTATTTGGTTTTCTGTTCTTGCGACAGTTTGCTGAGAATGATGGTTTCCAGCTGCATCCATGTCCCTACAAAGAACACAAAGTCATCCTTTTTTATGGCTGCATGGTATTCCATGGTGTATATGTGCCACATTTTCTTAATCCAGTCTGTCATTGATGGACATTTGGGTTGATTCTAAGTCTTTGCTATTGTGAATAGTGCTGCAATAAACATACGTGTGCATGTGTCTTTATAGCAGCATGGCTTATAATCCTTTGGGTATATCCCCAGTAATGGGATGGCTGGGTCAAATGGTATTTCTAGTTCTAGATCCTTGAGGAATCGCCACACTGTTTTCCACAATAGTTGAACTAGTTTACAGTCCCACCAACAGTGTAAGAGTGTTCCTATTTCTCCACATCCTCTCCAGCACCTGTTGTTTCCTGATTTTTTAATGATTGCCCTTCTAACTGGTGTGAGATGGTATCTCGCTGTGGTTTTGATTTGCATTTCTCTGATGGCCAGTGATGATGAGCATTTTTTCATGTGTGTTGGCTGTATGAATGTCCTCTTTTGAGAAGTGTCTGTTCATATCCTTTGCCCACTTTTTGATGGGGTTGTTTGTTTTTTTCTTGTAAATTTGATTGAGTTCTTTATAGGTTCTGGATATTATCCCTTTGTCAGATGAGTAGATTGCAAAAATTTTCTCTCATTCCGTAGGTTGCCTGTTCACTCTGATGGTAGTTTCTTTTGCTGTGCAGAAGCTCTTTGTTTAATTAAATCCCATTTGTCAATTTTGGCTTTTGTTGCCGTTGCTTTTGGTGTTTTAGACATGAAGTCCTTGCCCATGCCTATGTCCTGAATGGCATTACCTAGGTTTTCTTCTAGGGTTTTTATGGTTTTAGGTCTAACATTTAAGTCTCTAATCCATCTTGAATTAATTTTCGTATAAGGAGTAAGGAAAGGATCCAGCTTCAGCTTTCTACTTGTGGCTAGCCAGTTTTCCCAGCACCATTTATTAAATAGCGAATTCTTTCCCCATTTCTTGTTTTTGTCAGGTTTGTCAAAGATCAGATGGCTGTAGATATGTGGTACTATTTCTGAGGACTCTGTTCTGTTCCATTGGTCTATATCTCTGTTGTGGTACCAGTACCATGCTGTTTTGGTTACTGTAGCCTTGTAGTATAGCTTGAAGTCAGGTAGCGTGATGCCTCCAGCTTTGTTCTTTTGGCTTAGGATTGTCTTGGCAATGCGGGGTCTTTTTTGGTTCCATATGAATGTTAAAGCAGTTTTTTCCAATTCTGTGAAGAAAGTCATTGGTAGCTTAATGGGGATGGCATTGAATCTATAAATTACCTTGGGCAGTATGGCCATTTTCACAATATCGATTCTTCCTATCCTTGAGCATGGTATGTTCTTCCATTTGTTTGTGTCCTCTTTTATTTCACTGAGCAGTGGTTTGTAGTTCTCCTTGAAGAGGTCCTTTACATCCCTTGTAAGTTGGATTCCTAGGTATTTTATTCTCTTTGAAGCTATTGTGAATGGGAGTTCATGCATGATTTGGCTCTCTGTTTGTCTGTTACTGGTGTATAAAAATGCTTGTGATTTTTGCACATTAATTTTGTATCCTGTGACTTTGCTGAAGTTGCTTATCAGCTTAAGGAGATTTTGGGCTGAGACAATGGGGTTTTCTAAATATACAATCATGTCATCTGCAAACAGGGATAATTTGACTTCTTTTCCTAACTGAATACCCTTTATTTCTTTCTCTTGCCTGATTGCCCTAGCCAGAACTTCCAACACTACGTTGAATAGGAGTGGTGAGAGAGGGCATCCCTGTCTTGTGCCAGTTTTCAAAGGGAATGCTTCCAGTTTTTGCCCATTCAGTATGATATTGGCTGTCGGTTGTCATAAATAGCTCTTATTATTTTGAGATACGTTCCATCAATACCGAATTTATCGAGAGCACTTATTATTCTAAGGTGCTTACGTTGTGGACAATATGTACTCCAGAGCTCAAAATACTAAATTTACCGTTTCTATTCTATCCTTGTCTTTTGACTTTATGTTACCTTAGTGGACCAGAACAGGGTTGTTCAACCTTACCACAATTGACTTTTTGGATTGAAATACGTTTTATAGGTACAGGGTTGTCCTATGCATTACAAGATGGATACCTTTCCTGGTTCTGCTCACTAGATTTCTGCAGCATCCCCCAACCAAGTCCCGTCAAACAAAAATGTCTCTAGACATTGTCAAATGTCCTATGGAGAGCAAAATTGTCTTTGGTTGAAAACTGCTAGGCTTGAGGCTTCCTGAGATTAAGTACTATGCATTCTATCTGCTCTAGGTTTCTGTCTCATTCTCTTCAGCTGTAAAACAGAAGGTTGGATGAGATAAACTTTAATTTACATTCCCACTCTCAAACGCAATGACTCATCTCCCTTTCCAGGTCTGATCTTCCAGGGTTCAACAATGCTTCCTGACAGGGCAAAATCATGGATAAGTCCTGAGGCAAAGTCAGGGAGGGCAGGTCACCAGGTAAACTACCCAAAAAGCACTCTTTTGGGGTCATGGTGAGAGGTGAAGCCAGTGGGACTTCCTGGGTCGAGTGGGGACTTGGAGAACTTTTCTGTCTTACAAGAGGATTGTAAAATGCACCTATTGGTGATCTATAAAAATGCATGCATCAGCGCTCTGTAGCTAGCAAGGGGATTGCAAAATGCACCAATCAGTGCTCTGTAAAATCCACCAGTCAGCACTCTGTAAAACGCACCAATCAGCAGGATCCTAAAAGTAGCCAATCGCAGGGAGAATTGAACAAAGGTCACTCTGATAGGACAAAAACGGAACATGGGTGGGGACAAATAAGGGAATAAAAGCTGGCCACGCCAGCCAGCAGTGGCAACCGGCTGGGGTCATCCTCCGCGCTGTGGAAGCCTTGTTATTTCCGTCTTCACAATAAACCTTGCTACCGCTCACTCTTCGGGTCCATGCCATATTTAAGAGCTGTTGTAACACTCACCGCAAAGTTCCGTGGCTTCATTGTTGAAGTCAGCGAGACCAGGAATCTAGCAGAAGGAACCAACTCTGGACACGATGGGAGTAGGTGATAAAAAATTAACCAGAGAACACAGAAGGAAAATTTTGTGAGCTAGAGAAACCAATTAACCTCAAGAAAAATAGAAAGAGGGGCCAGGAAACCGAGTAAAGACATTGAGTGGACCTTGAGAGCAAAACAGGTAAACGCAGGTAAGTCACTCTTGTTTTAAGATTGTCAGCTTGGGGATGAGTCCTCATGAGGCCTGCAAAGGGCCCCGAGCAATGGAGTCCGGCTTCCTGCCTATGGAAACACGTGTTCAGGGGACGCTCCGTGAATGCATTTCCCTGTCTGGTGTGGTTCCTAAAATATGTTTCATTATGTATTTAACACATATTTTTTATCACCTACAGTTTGCAAAGTGCTGTCTTTGGTAACAATGGGAGACAAAAAGATTAATTAAATGTGGAATTTGTCTCAGTGTGACTTAAAACCCAGCAAGTGTGATATACTTGCAGTCAATGAACAGGAGAGTAAAGGGGATCTGAGGAAGAGCCAGACAATGGTCAGTGTAGGCTCAGAATGGAATAGCCATACACACACACACACACACACACACACATATAGTAGTGCCGCCTTTAGAAGATTCCTAATGCTCCCATTTACCCCACTGGAAAGCTCTAGCGCACGACATTCTAACCCAGCTCAGGTCAGGAGACTTCAGGGGTATTTCCTCCTTAATGTATGATGGATTGTTGATTGCAATTTTAGTGGGAAGAATTAAATTTGCATTAGGTATTTTTAGACCAAAAGTCTGACAACAGTCCACTAAGTAAATGTGTAGCCAGGTATCTGTGCACTTTGAATCCTAGGATTTAGCAATATACAGCCACCTAGAAGAACAACACCCTTCTAAGGACTAAGACCGAAAATAGAGTTGCATATTAATTCGCAGCAATTCTCCTCTGGCCTCATCTGAAAGTGTACCTTGACATTGATCAGCAAACGTAAGCCAGCCTTGTTTCTAAAATTTAAAAAGGAAAATTTTTTCTAAGTCTTATTTCTTTGCTAATTTACTTCTGTCTTGATCTAAAGTGAACCCTCTCCTGCCATAAACAAGAATAATTTGACTGCTCTGCTTTTGTGCATCCTGAGCCCTTTCCTTTAACAATCTTGATGAGCATGCGGGGTTGTGTGCTGCATACCAATAGCCACTCCAAGCCTGAAAAAGAGGTAGTCATCCCAACCCACACCATCTGTGGTCTCAGCTAGATTTGTGGCATGTCTCCCTGAGCTGGAGCAAACCTCCCTCTGTCTCGAGTACGTTGAGAATCAGAAATAAAAAATAATTAAGACAAGTAGGCAAACATTAAAATGAGTTGTTACAGAACATTTGTGTAGATTCCAATCTTCAGTGTCAAGAGAGCATCAGTCTGCTATAATAGTATCTTTTCATGAAAGCACTTCAAGGCAGTCAGTCATAAATAAGCAGCCAGTGAAAGGAATGACAATGTCAAAATGGAAACTGAGTCAGGAAGGGTCTTGATTATTGCTTAAACAAAGCATCTGTGACTATGAAGAGGGAAAGGTGAATGGCAACAATGAAGAAAAGAAACCCAGCTATTGTATTGCTGTCGTGTGCACGTCAACAGAAAATCTGGCTCTGGTGGGCTGACAGGTTGTCTGGATAAACAGGTTAGGGCCAGAAATATTCATTTATGATGAGAAGTTTCTTCTTACGCCTTGTATCAGGAGCTCCAGAAGCATGGACAAGAACAGCAATGGCTCTATAAATCAGTAAGGGCATTTTGTCATTTGAAAAGCATTATCTCAGTGTCTGTCCAGGCAATTTTGAAGAGCCCTCTTCCTCCCCCTTATCAGAGTGCAGCAGCTTTAAATGCAGATAAATACCTTCTAATGAAAATCACAAACGGAAGTCTTCAGTCCTTATAAGTTCCAGTTAATAATGTACTTATATGTACCTCAGAGTTTGTCTAAATATAGAGCCGTGTGTTCACCACTGACACTACAAAAGAGGCCACTGTTCTACCACAGAACAGGCGTCCTGCACAGTCTTCCTCTTGGATGGAGAAGAGAAGGTGGCCTGGGGCTAGAGAGAGTTCTCTGTTGATCCAAGTATTATTCACCTAGAGGCCCTTGGCCTTGTTTTCCCTGATGCCAAATGCGGATATTCAAGACTGCAACATACTACCTACCGAGTTGAAGGTAGCTGTTCTTTGGAGAGCTTTCTCTTCATGGCAGTTAACAAAGGGCCCATCTCTGCCTCCGGTGCCGTGGGCAGTCTGCAGTCTATTTTACGTTGAGTGGGGCTAGGCCAGGAGAGGCATGGTACAAGGCATGGGGAATGACAGCAGATCTGATAAGCGCTGTGCTTCTGAAGTAGTATCATGCATTTGTATTTATGTTTATGTAGTGTATATTTACTTTTTATTTTTGTCTTCTTCACTCCCCCATCCTAAGCAGCTGACTTTGACATGTGCTCTATTGTCTGGTCCTAGATATGTCATTTGTGCTTACATTTGCTTTGCGGTTTGCTATTTGAAGTATCATTAGTTGCTTCCTCATCCTGGCTTTACCATCATCCCATTTGCCATCTGGATGTAGCACATTGCTATAAGCACTGCAGCCCCATATACACAATTATGTAGTTCCTTACACTGCTAGGGGAGTTTGTTATTTCTTTAGAAAACAAGGATGCGATGTGCATAAAAGCTTGAGCTCTGATTTCACCATCTAAGGCATTTGATAAATTCTTTGGGACTATTTCTAGTTGCCATCATCATTTCTTGCAGAAAGTCTGTGTTATGTATTTCCATGTACTCTAAAGGGCATATCAGAATTTGCTAAATGGATGCAATGCTTGCCTTCTAGAAACCTGCAGGCCGAAATGGACAGTGTGAGCATACGTTGATAATGATATCCAACTGCACAGTCCACAAAACATCTTTTCCTCCAATGAGTTTTTGACTGAAATAAATTGATAAAATTATTGTTAAATTGGTGAGAGAGTATATATGCACTATTGAGCAGTTGGAGCAACTGTTAGAATGGGGAATGAGGAATTTTAAAACGTTATAATAGTTCAGTTTGGCTGGATCTGTAGGGGATCCAGATAAAATGTTATTTAAAAAATGGCACCATTGAACATAGTGATTTTCTACAAAAGTTGTCCTTTCCTTTTTCTTTTTTTTTATTTTTGAGATGGAGTCTTGCTCTGTCACCCAGGCTGGAGTGCAATGGCGCAATCTTGGCTTACTGCAACCTCTGCCTCCCGGGTTCAAGCGATTCTCCTGCCTCAGCCTCCCGAGTAGCTGGGATTACAAGCACCCGCCACCATGCCCAGCTAATTTTTGTACTTTTTAGTAGAGACCATGTTGGTCAGCCTTGTCTCAAACTCCTGACCTCAGATGATCCACCTGCCTCGGCCTCCCAAAATGCTGGGATTGCAGACATGAGCCACTGTGCCCAGCCTCTTTTTCTTTTGCAACCCAATAATTTCAGTTGCCCTGGCTAAAAACCTCGAAATCCTTTTTGAGCCATTTTTCTTTTTCCACCAAATCAAATTTGTCATAGTCTTAATACTTTCATTCTGAATGTATCTTAACATCTTGCCATCTCCATTTTCAGCCTACTGCTGAACCTTGGCAAGTCTCTCTAAGACAATTCGCTTACCTTTGATTTCTGCTCATTTCTATTCATCTGCCCACTGGCATTAAACAATGGTTCTTATATGCATATATCATTCATGATTAAATAAACCTATACCTTTTCTTCATTTCCTGAACCTGGAAAGCCTTTTTTTGTACGATGTACTTATAAAAATCTTATTTACACTGCATAACTCCTTTCATGAAACCCTCAGCAATTATACTTAGTCTGAATAAGACTTTGTCTGTCTTGAACTTTGAGCTCTATCAGCACCACAGTTACATAATTAATTGTTGTCTGAATTCCTTCAGATATGCATTTACCCCTGTATTTTAGCTCTAGGCCTTATATTTTATTTTTAGCCACCATCTCACCAAGCGTAAAGTTTATTGAACACACATAGTAGGTGAACAAACCTTTGATTATTTTTCCAGGCAATTCTCTAAACCATAAAGTTTAAGGATACATAGCAAATTCTTAATGTGCCTAACAATCCATTATGCATCTATAACACATAATTTGTGCAAAATTATTTTGGCCTATTGATATTTTGCTTTATATTGCATCTCGAGTTAGCTAGCATTAGTGGTTGAATTCTGACAGAGAGTGACCTTTGTAGGAAAATTATGCCTACAGTTTCTGATCTTGAATTGGGCCTTTAATATTTTTCACTCTAACTTGGTTGTGAACCATGATCCATTTAATTAAAATCCACTTTTAGACACAAAAGAAATCAACAATCTGAAGGAAAGTGAAATGTCACATTCTTCAGCCCTCTCTGTTGAGTGCTCTGAATTTCTTCTTGAAGCATTTGCTGAAGGCATTTATAGGCCCTTTTCACCAGAAATAAAACCTAACACCAGCTGAGTCAGAATCAAGATTAGTTCAAATCTTGGACATGTTTTACTTTCAATGTTTTTCCATCTTAGCAGCACTCTGAGTTCATGTTTTAATTGCCATATGCATCCAGGATGTATACTTTCAAAGCATAGACAGGCAGAATGCCAAAACACCACAAAATGGAGAAATGCCCAAAAAATTGGGATGTATTGCTAAATAACTTGTTTTATAAAAATGTTCCTCTTTTTCCAGGTCCCTATGAGTTTAGGGTAAGTTTACTCTCAGTAACTAAATATTTGGATGCTTGGGTGAACTAGACTCTGAACTCCTTGAGGTTTGTGGTGCTCACACATGCCTTCAGTCTAATGAAGGGATGGGGAGGAATTTATGATAACTCTTCAGTACTCTGGACAGCTCCTGCTGCCTGCCTGCCTGCAATGGAAAAGCTTCATCAACAGATTGTTAATTTCCCTCTTTTCTCCCTGAATAGCATTATGCCTTCTGGCAGAAAGCAGTGTGTTGCATCCATCCATGCGCTCTCACCTGTGGACATGTGGAGCTGTCTAATGGGCTCCTGCTTTTTGCCCCACTGGGCTGTGACTGAGCAGGGAGACAGAGCTGTACAAGTTGCTAATTGTCTCAGCCTGTAACTCTTGAATGATGAAAAAGATTAAAAGGGAAGGAAAACAGCTATTATATCTCTTTCCTGAAAAAACTTGCACTGTGAAAGGCTCATTAACATCATTAGTGTTCCATTAACCTCTAGCCAGACAAATAAGCTGGAGGTAATTTCAGAGCATGGGGAGAAAGAAAAAGAGAGAAAGGAATTTAAAAATTATCTGGGTGTAGGTGACATTTTCCAACTACCTCGACTGAACATTTGGACAGACACCAGCAACTTTACTTACTTTAATGCCAGCCTGTTATTGGAGGGTAGCCAGAACTCTGGCTGCTAGGAAGGCCTGTAGGTAATAGCAAGTGGGGAGATTCATTGATTGGGACAAAATGAAATTCATTTTAACACAACAACACATGAAATCTTGCAAAGAAACACTGTGTGATACAATAGAAGCTTAAAAATATCTACTGCAAAATTATGTTCCATTGTATGAACAAAAAAAAGGCTTTTCACCTTGTAATTTTTTCCCGTCACATTTTGTTTTATTCTAATCCACACCTCCGTGCCTGGCCCTCGTTGTTTGATCCCCAACCTCACTAAACCTGCTGCAAATCAGGAAGTTGAATGCAAAGCATGTTCAGGCTATCAATCTTTAGGTTTCCTGGCATAGAGGCGGCAATTTTTTAGATGGGAACATATTTTAGATTTTATTTTTGATTTAATCTCAAAATACAATATGGATTTTGGTGACTCAGTTTTTCTTCCTATAAAAAGAAGACTCTGTAAGTTTTCTAAGTATTCTGTGTGGAAACTGGTAGATGTGTAAAGGTTGATCAAGTAGAATAAGTGCTAAAACTATGGTTTACAATGATCTGATCTAATACAAGTCTAAACAAATGCATAAGTTAAAAATGTCTGTCTCAAAGTAGGAATCCCCAGATCACTATTAGAAAAAAAGTAATGTCGTGGTTTTGGTCTTAATTTTTGATGTGAAATTGATTTTTATTATGTCCCTTTTTTGGATTCAAGTATGAGAAGCTGATGACAGCAATCAAGGTAGCTTCAGAGGGATACTCTTCCCAGGAGCCACTGGTCATTCTCTTCCCCAGATGGAGATGCTGGCTCTCTGCTGAGAACCTGATACTGTTCCTAGGGCTCCACTCCCCTGTTTATAGCCCATAGTCATAATTCTGTCTCACTTAAGAGAGGTCTCAGATTTCACATCAACACAGACGTACAACTTGGAATAGTCAAAATCAAATTTGACCTAGTTTTTTTTTTTTTTCTTTTGAGATGGAGTCTCGCTCTGTTGCCTAGACTGGAGTGCAGTGGCGTGATCTCAGCTTACTGCAAGCTCCGCCTGCCAAGTTCACTCCATTCTCCTGCCTCAGCCTCCCGAGTAGCTGGGACTACAGGTGCCCGCCACCACACATGGCTAATTTTTTTTGCATTTTTTATTAAAGACGGGGTTTCACCGGGTTAGCCCGGATGATCTTGATCTCCTGATCTCATGATGTACCCACCTCAGCCTCCTGAAGTGCTGAGATTAACAGGCATGAGCCACCACCCCCAGCCAATTTGGACTAGTTTTTGAGAATGCATTTCCCAGAATAGTAGATGTTTCAGAGCTTGTCTCATCCTGAGAACAATTCTCTTAGCCCTGATGGAGTTGTTTAGATCCATTTTCCAGAAGCTTTAGGATGTTAGCAACAGAGATTTCCCATATACCATCTACCCCGTTCATGCTGCAAATCTGCTGCAATCTCCCTCATTATCAACATCTCACACGACAGTGGTATATTTCATAAAATTGATTTAACTACATTGATACATCTTTATTATTCGAAGTCCATAGTTTACATTAGTGTCTACTTTTGATGTTGTATATTCTATGGATTTTGGCAAATGTGTAATGACATGTGTCCACCATGATAATATCATACAGAATGATTTTACTTCCCTAAAAACCTACCTATTCATCACTTCCTTCTAACACTTGGAAACCACTGCTTTTCTTACTGCCTCCAAAGTTTTGCTTTTTGCATAATGTCATATTGTTGGAATCAGACAGTACATAGTTTTTACAGATTGGCTTCGTTCACTTGGCAATATGCATTTAAGTTTCCTCTATGTATTTTCATGGCTTGATAGCTCATTCCTTCTCAGTGCTGTATAATATTCCAGTGTCTGGAAGTACACAGTTTATCCATTCACATACTGAAGGACACTTTGGTTGCTCCCAAGTTTTGGACAATTATTAACAAAGTTGCCATACACAACCATGTGCAGGTGTTTTTATGAGCATAAGTTTTCAATTCATTTTGTGTAAAAAGCAAGGAGCATTATGGCCAGATCATATGGTAAGAGTATGTTTACTTTTGTAATTGCCAAACTGTCTTCTAAAATAGCCATACAATTTTGCATTCCAACCAGCAATAAATAAGAGTTTCTGTTGCTCCATATCACATCCTCATCAACATTTGATATTGTCAGTGTCTGGATTTTTGTCATTCTAGTAGGTAAGTAATGGTGCTTCGTTTTAATTTACAATTTCCTAATGGCATATGAAGCTGTGCAATTTTTAAATCAGGTTGTTACATATTTCTTGTTGGATCTCAAGAGTTGTTTGTATATTTTGGATAATAGTTTTTTTTGAAATCATATATGCCTTTTACAAATATTTTCTCCTGGTTTGTGGCTTTTCTTCTCAATCCCTTGACAGAGTCAAGAGCATAAGTTTTTAATTTTAATGCACTCTAGCTTATCAATTATTTCTTTCATGGATTGTGCCTTTGCTGTTACATCTAAATAACTCACTGTTGTGGGCCAGGTGTGGTGGCTCATGCTTGTCATCCCAGCACTTTGGGAGGCTGAGTGGGCAGATCACAAGGTCAGGAGTTCAAGACCAGTGTGGCCAATATGGTAAAACCCCGTCTGTACTAAAATACAAAAATTAGCGGGGCATGGCGGTGGGCACCTGTAGTCCCAGCTATTTGGGAGGCTGAGGCAGGAGAATCACTTGAACCCAGGAGGCGGAGGTTGCAGTGAGCCAAGATCATGCCACTGCACTCCAGCCTGGGCAACAGAGTGAGACTCCATTCAAAATAAATAAATAAATAAAAATTAAATTAAAATAACACATTGTTATATCCAAAGTCATCTAGACTTCTCTTATGTTATCTCCTGGGAGTTTTATAGTTTTGCATTTTACATTTGGCCCTATGATCTATTTTCACTTCCTTTTGGCAAAAGGTATAAGGATTGTGTCTGCCTTCATTTTTGTAATATGTGCATGTCTGTTGTTCCGGCGTGATTTGTTGAGGACTATCTTTACTCCATTGTATTGCCTTTGGTCCTCTGTCATGGATCAGTTTACTGTATTTGTGTGTGCCTGTTACTGGGCTCTCTATTCTGTTCTATTGATTTATTTGTCTGTTTTTATACCAATATCACGGTCTTGATTACTGTAGCTTCATAGTAAGTCTTGAAGTCGGGTAGTGTCAGTCCTCTAACTTTGTTTTTCTCCTTCAATATTGAGTTAACTATTCTGGTCGTTTTCCTCTTCATATGAATTTTAGAGTCATTTTTTTCAGTATTTGCAAAATAACTGCAAAATAACTTGCTGGTATTTTGTTTGGAATTGTGTTTTATCTTTACGTTCAGTTGGGAATAACTGACATCTTGATAATATTCAGTCTTAGTCTTTTACTTTTTTATAACTTTTATTTTAGGTTCAAGGAGTACTTGTGCAGATTTTTTTCATGGGTAAATTGCATGTTGCTGGGGCTTGGTGTACAAATTATTTCATCATGCAGATAGGGAGCATAGTACCTGATAGGTAATACTTTGATCTTCACCCTCCTTCCACCCTTCCTGCTCAAGTAGACTCAGGTGTCTCTTCCCAGCTTTGTTCCCATGTGTACTCAATGTTTAGTGCCCACTTATAAGTGAGAGCACATGGTATTTGGTTTTCTGGTTTTGCATTAATTTGCTTATGATAATTGCCTCCAGCTGCAGCTACGTTGCTACAAATAACATAATTCCTTCCTATTTATGGCTGCATAGTATTCCACGGTATATATGTGCCACATTTTCTTTATGCAATCCACCATTGATGGACCTAATTAAACTAAAGAGCTTCACACAATGAAAGAAACTCTCAACAAAGTAAATGAACAACTTACAGAATGGAAGAACATATTTGCAAACTGTGCATCTGACAAAGGTCTAATATCCAGAATTTATAAGGAACTTGAACAATTCAACAAGCAAACAACAAATAACCCCATTAAAAATGGGCAAAGGATGCGAACAGACACTTCTCAAAAGAAGACATACATGCATCCAACAGGCATATAAAAAACTGCTCAACATCTCTATTCATCACAGAAATGCAAATCAAAACCACAACGAATTACCATCTCACACCAATCAGAATGGCTATTATTAAAAACTCAGGGCCGGGCGCGGTGGCTCAAGCCTGTAATCCCAGCACTTTGGGAGGCCGAGAGTGGCGGATCATGAGGTCAGGAGATCGAGACCATCCTGGCTAACACGGTGAAACCCCGTCTCTACTAAAAAATACAAAAAACTAGCCGGGCGAGGTGGCAGCGCCTGTAGTCCCAGCTACTCGGGAGGCTGAGGCAGGAGAATGGCGTGAACCCGGGAGGCGGAGCTTGCAGTGAGCTGAAATCCGGCCACTGCACTCCAGCCCAGGCCACAGAGCGAGACTCTGTCTCAAAAAAAAAAAAAAAAAAAAAACTCAAGCCAGGGGCAGTGGCTCACACCTGTGATCCCAGCACTTTGGGAGGCCGAAGTGGGTGGATCATGAGGCCAGGAGATCGAGATATCCTGACTAACTTAGTGAAACCCTGTCTCTACTAAAAAATACGAAAAAAAATTAGCCGGGCGTGGTGGTGGGCACTTATAGTCCCAGCTACTCGGGAGGCAGAGGCAGAAGAATGGCATAAACCAGGGAGGAGGAGCTTGCAGTGAGGCGAGATCACACCACTGCACTCCAGCCTGGGTGACAGAGTAAGACTCTGTCAAAAATAAAAAACTAAAAAAATAACAGATGTTGGCAAAGTTTCAGAGACTACTGACTCTGTTTATGAAGATGAACTATCTCTTCATTTATTTAGTTTTTCTTTTACATCTTTGTAGTTTTCTTCATATGGAATTTGGTAGTTTTCTTCACATAGGTCTTGTATATGTTATCATATTTATCTCTTTTATTTTGGGGTGCTAATATCAATGGTAATGGGGTTTATTTTCAAATGCCATTTGTTCATTGCCAGTATGTAGGAAATTGATGGAATTTTGTATATTAACCTTACATCCTGCAACCTTGCTATAATTGCTAAGTTGGTTTTTCTTTTTTGTTGTTGTTGATGCTTCTGTATTTGCTATATAGGTGATCATGTCATCTGCGAAGAAATACAGTCTTATTTCTTCCTTCCCAATCTGTATGTATTGTATTTTCTTATTATGTTAGTTAGAATTTCCAATACAAGGATGAAAAGCAGTGGTGAGAGGAAACATCTTTGACTTGTTCTTGATTTTAGTGGGGAAGTCTAGTTTCTCACCATTAAGTACGGTGCTAGCTGTAGGTGTTCTGGAGACGTTCTTTATCAAGTTTTAAAATTCTCTTCCTATTCCTAGTTTGCTGAGAGACTTTATCGTGAATGGATGTTGGATTTTGTAAAATGCATCTATGGATATGATTGTGTGATTTTTCAGCTTTAGTCTGTTGATATGAGGAATAGCATCAATTGTCTTTAGAATGTTTAACCAGCCTTGCATACCTGGGATAAATCCCAGTTGGTAGCAGTGTATATTTCTTTCTGTACATTGTTGGACTGAATTTGCTAAGGTTTTGTTGGGGATTTTTTCTTCTGTGTTTATGAGAAATAATTGATCTGTAGTTTTCTTTGCTTGTAGTGTCTTTCATGGTTTTGGTATTAGGGTAAGGCTGGCCTCATAGAATCATGAAGTATTAAGAAGTATTTCCTCTACTTCTATCATCGGAAAGAGATTGTAGAGAATTGGTGTAATTTCTTCCTTAAATATGTAGTAGAATTCACTAGTGAAACCATCTGGGCCTGGTGCCTTTTGCTTTAATAAGCTATTAACTGTTTATTTAATTTCATCAGTTAACATGGGACTATTCAGATTGTCTGTTTCTTCTCGTGTAAGTTTTGGCAGACATGTCTTTGAAGAAATTGGTCTATTCCATACAGGTCATCAAATTTGTTGGTACAGAGTTGTTCATATTTCTTTACTATCCTTTTAATGTCCATGGGTTGGTAGTGATGTCCCTTCTTTCATTTCTGATACTAGTAAATTGGTTCTTCTCTCTTTTTTTCTTAGTTATTCTGGCTAGAGGCTTATTTGTTTTATTGATCTTTTCATAGAACCAGTTTTTGGTTTCATTGATTTTCTTTGTTAATTTTCTCTTTTCCATTTCATTGATGTTTGTTCTAATTATACTATTTATTTTCTTCTGCTTACTTTGGATTTAGCTTCCTCTTATTTTTTTTATTTTCTAAGTTGGAAGATGAGATTATTGTTTTTAAATCATTCTTCTATAAATCTCCATCTAAGCATGCTTTAGATGCATCCCATGCATTTGATAAGTTCCATTTTCATTTACTTCAGAATATTTTCAACTTTCTCTTGAGATTTATTCTTTGACCCACATGTCATTTAGAAGTGTAATGTTTAATCTTCAAGTATCTTAAGATTTTTCCAGTGATCTTCCTGTTATTGATTTCTAGTTTAATTCAATTTTGATTTGAGATCAGACATTGCACAATTTCTATCTTTTACATTTCTTAAGGTATGTTTTTGGTTCTGGATGTGGTCTATCCTCATAAATATTCCACATGAGCTTGAGAAGAATGTGTGATCATGTGTTGTTGGATAAAGTAGTCTATAGATTTCAATTATATCTAATTGACTCATGACAGTTTTCAGTCCAACTGTGTCCATACTGATTTTATGCCTGCTGGATCTGTCCACTTCTGAAAGAGGGACAGTCATTAAAATCCCCAACTATGATCATGGATTCATCTGTTTCTCCTTGCAGTTCTATCAGATTTTTGTCTCTTATGTTTTGCTGCTCTATTGTTAAGTGCATACACACTAAAGATTGCTATGTCCTCTTGGAATATTGGCTCCTTTATGAATATATATTGCCCCATCTTTATCTCTGATGACTTACCTTGCTCTGAAATCTGCTTTCTGAAATTAATATATCTACTCCTCCTACCTCTGATTAGTGTTACCATGGCATATTTCCCTCTATCTCTTTACTTTTTATCTATGTAGTATTTATATTTAAAATGGGATTCTGTAGGCAATATATAGTCTGGTTTTGTTTTTGACCCACTCTGACCATCTCTGTTTTAATTGGTGTTTTCAGACCATTGACGTTAAAGTGCTTATTGACAGTTGGATTAACATGTACTGTATTTGTCACTATTTAGCATTTGTTGCCCTTATTCTTTGTTCCTTTTTTTTTTTGTCTTCTATACCTTTTCTTTCTTTTGTGTCTTTAATTCAGCATTTTACATGATCTGATTTTCTCTCCTACTGCCTTCTTAGCATTTCAATTATACTTTTAAAAAACCATCTTTTTTAGTGGTTGCCTTAGAGTTCACACTGTACATTCACAACTAATTTATGTCAACCTAAATATAATAATATACCTATTCATGGGTAGGAAGTATCTTAAAGGTAGTTCAAGTATGTTATAATAACAAAATATTCCTAAATTCATTTATTCCACATCCGTTGTATCATTGCTATCATTCATTTCACTTACACATAAACACACTCACACACACACATTCGTGCACAAATACATTGTCGCTATTATAACTTTGAAAGAATGAAAATCTGTTAGATCAGTGAAGAATTTTAAAACTAAACATTTTGATTTTACTTATTCATTCTTCAGTGCCCTTCCTTTCTTTATTTAGATCAGAGTTACCGACACATAATTTATTTCTAAATAACTTCCTTTAATATTTCTTGAAAGGCAGATTTACTGGCAACAAATTTTCTCAATTTTTGTTTGTCAGAGCAAGTCTTTCACCATTGAAGGATAATTTCACAGGGTACAGAATTCTTGGTTGGTGTTTTGTTTTGATTTTCTCAACACTTGTTTCACTGTATTCTGTACTTACATGGTTTCTGAGAAGTCAGATACAATTTTTATCTTTTCTCCTCTGTAGATAAGGTGGTCTTTTCCTCTGATTTTTTTGTAATTTTTCATTATCTTTGATTTTCTGAGATTTGAATATGAATGTGTAGGCTTTTCTTATTAGAATTCATGACTACTGTATCAGTAGTTCCAAATAAAACCTTTCCCTTCACTAGCATACTAGATATACTTAAAATAGGTCAGATTTAAAGTAGGTCAGATTTCTGCATTTTTTTTTTTGAAGCTACTAAATCCATCCTTTCATCTTCTCATTTATTTACTCCCTTCCTGAAAAATGCCTGCTAATTATTGGTATTTTGCAAGATACTAAAGATTAAATGTCATGATTTTTCTGTAATTCCTTCCAATAACCCAAACCTGAGATTATCTCACTCCTTCCCTTTGGTTTCTTAGGTCCCGTGGTCTTTACTCTGTCATATTCACCCTAAACAAAAACACACGTGCAGCTGCAAAAAAAAAAAAAAAAAAAAAAATTATATTAAAATCATCTTAGTCTCAGCAAATTGGACCAACAGGGCTATTTTATTGGAAGATGTGGCTAGAAAATATCTTAGTAGACGAAGACAAGCATACAATTTATTGTATGTTGATCCAATGAGATACTGTCTGGCACCAACAGAACAGCTACATGAGTAATATGCCAATGTTGAACTTTGACGCCACCATATCATGCGGAACTCCAGTATCTCTCGACACTGTTGATTTCCCCTTGGGAATATAATGCACTATATGATAGGATAACTTTCCAGTGCATACATAATTGAACCTTGTGTACGAAATACCAGCAACCAGATGAATAAATATTTGCTCAAACCTGCTATTTGAATGCCCTGCATCACTGGGGTAAAATTTTAATATTATATCCCAGTACTATTTTTATATTCATGTTGTCATGAAATCTTCCCAAACTCAAACATCTGTTAGATGCATGCTTCAAGACCCAGTTATTGCAAACTCATTTCCAGCATCTCAAGAGAACTTTAATGCAGGTGTTTGAATGTGTAAGCATAGAGTTCATTCCAGACATTGGTTCCCTAATAAGTTGTCACTGCTTTTCTCTCTCTTGCTATTTGAATAAACAAAGACTCACACTTAGTTATGGTGATTTAGGCATTTATCCAGACACTTGCATCGTGATAGAAGCTACAGAATATAGTCTACTAGCAAGATAAACAATAAAAAAATGCTTCTGAGCAACTTTTGTTCATAAAAACATCAATAATACCATTTGTCACCTGCTCTAGGTCATTGAGATGGTGGCATTGAAAGGACTGACAAACGAATTATTTGCAAAGCAACTGGTGAGGTTGACTATGGCTCTGTAAGGGATCGTCATGCGTTGTAGACTTGAAAATAATATCTGAACATTTGCCCCTGGTATTACAGATTTTTAGTATGGAATTTTCAGAGTCCTAAACTTTGTATGGTAAATTTGGCCTTTGAGCAACCTGACTTTAGCCAAATGCACTTAGTGTTAAATATTTTACTGTGACTCACGTTCTTGGCTCAAACATATACCATTTTCTTATTTAAAGAAACTTTGATCTGCAAACCTCAAAGGCAAAGTAATTAACAGCTACTCTCACATCACTCAGTACCGGTAGATAATTATAGCTGCACCTACATATTTTTTTTACTGAAATACTTTATCCCAGGTCCAGATAAGTAGAATAATGCCATTAAAATAAGGCTGATATTTAGACACACTAGGGGACCTGATTTTTAGCACTCAGATGACAGCAGAAAAAATAAACCACCTAGACAATGCATCCACCGAACATATCCTTCCACTCACATTCGTGGCTTTGACTTAATTTTATATTTCCTCAAAGGTTAAACTTAAGATTTATCTATTCTGTTTTTCAAGTGAATTGAATTGACTGATGTTAATGCAGAGATGACATCTGCATCATGCTGCCTTCTTTTCCCACCGCATTACTCCGATGGCTCTTGTTTAAGAAAAAATAATAAGTACAGATTCCTAACCTTAGCATGAAGAACCCACACAATGTATATTCAACATCAATCAGACACATTACCTGGAAAAAAGTCATCTACTCCAGTGAACCTTTATTGTTCTAAGCTACCGTTAATGAATGCCTACCACTCACCTGCTACTGGCTTTTAAGACAGACCAATATGGGTTTGAATTTAGGCCCCATTTTCTGAGAGTAATACCAATTTCATAGATCACTATAAGCATTAAGTGGAATTCTAATCATAAATTGCCTAAGTTTGTATTGGGCACATAACAGGTGCTCAATAATTGTAGTTATGGGGAGCAAGGGGAGGGAGAGCATTAGGATAAATACCTAATGCATGCAGGGCTTAAAACCTAGATCATGGGTTGATAGGTGCAGCACACCACCATGGCACATGTATTCCTATGTAGCAAACCTGCACATTCTGCACATGTATCCATGTATCCCAGAACTTAAAGTAATTTTTTTTAATGAATGAAAATGGAAAAAAAAAGAATGATATATTAGATTTGGGGAAAGGGTAGGGAGGGTGGCAAGGGAGAAAAGGCTACACATTGGGTACACCAAAGTCTCACAAGTTCTTTAGTGGTGACCAAAGAACTTATTCATGTAACCAAACACCCCCTGTTCCTCAAAAACGTTTTGAAATAAAAAAATTAATAATCATAATTCTGGTTACTATGCATTTATCAAAGATTTACATTCCAAGTTACAGACTCTAATTCAAAGTGCCTAAGAAAATAGTGGGATTTATTAGATGAACACTAGATATCTCTTATAGGCAAACTGTGGGATGAGAATGGGTGCAGTGGGGTCTCAGGGATAACTGGCACTAGGAACTAAATGCTGTTACCGGAAATCCCCACCCCCCACTCTGTCTCTCTCTCTCTCTCTCTCCCTCTCCTTTCTCTTTCCACTGTTTGCTCCTTTATCTCATAAAGATGTACAAATCTCACAGAGAAAGAACAAGATAATTAACAGCTCTTGAGTTTTGTTTGTTTGTTTGTTTGTTTGTTTTGAGACAGTGTCTCACTCTGTCATCCAGGCTGGAGTGCAGTGGGGCGATCTCAGCTCACTGTGACCTCCACCTCCCGGGTTCAAGTGATTCTTCTGCCTCAGCCTCCCGAGTAGCTGGGACTACAGGTGCGCACCACCATGCCCAGCTAATTTTTGTATTTTTAGTAGAGACAAGGTTTTACCTTATTGGCCAGGCTAGTCTGAAACTCCTGACCTCGTGATCTACCCACCTTAGCCTCCCAAAGTGCTGGGATTATGGGTATGAGCCACCGTGCCCAGCCAGCTCTTGAGTTTTATTCTGTGATTAACTCTCATTCTTTGTGGTTCTCAGTCCAAAAGTTTCAGGGAAAGTATCCACTTTGTTGACATTGTATTAGATGCCCACTTCTTTTCATCAGTTGCCTTAGTCTGTGCTGCCGTAACAAAATGCCACAGACCAGGTAATTTATAAACAACAGAAATTTATTTCTCACAATTCTGGAGGCTGCAAAGTCCAGTAACAAGGTGCCAGGAGGTTGGTGTCGAAGGAAGGCTGTTCTCTGCTTCCAATATAGTGCCCCATTGCCTCCTCCAGAGGGACGCATGCTGTGTCTTCATGTGGTTAAAGAAATGTAAGAAGTAAATTCACCCTCTCAAGCTTTTTCATGAGGTTGCTAATCTCATTCATGAGGGCTGCACCCTTATGACCTAATCTCCTTTCAAATGCCCCACCTTTTAAAGCTATCACATCGGAAATTTTCTACACACGAATTTTGGAAGACATTCGGACTGTAACATTCCACCCCTATGCCTCCAAATTCATCTCCTCACATGAAAAATATATTCATTCCATCCATCTCAATAGCCCCAAAAGTCTTAATGCATTTCAGCTTCAACTCAACATTCTAAAATCTAAAGTCTCGTCTAAATATCATTTAAATCAGGTATAGGTGAGACTCAAGGTACAAGTCATCCTGTGACAAATTTCCCTCCAGCTGTCAGCCTGTGAAATGAAACAAATTATATGCACATACAATGGTGGGAGGGTCATAAGATAGTCATCCCTATTCCAAAAGGAAGAAATGGGGGAAATCAAGGGTAGTAGGTCCCAAGAGAATCCAAAACTCTAGGGCAAACAACATTAAATCTTAAAGTTTGTGAGTAATCTCCTTTGACCCTATGTCCCCCCTCCTGGGCACACTGGTTCAGGGGTTGGGCCCCCAAGGCCTCAGGCAGCCTCACTTCCACGGCTTTGCTGGGGATAGCCCACACTTCAGCTTGCATTATTGAGGGTGCGTGCCTGTGACTTTCCCAGGCTGGCACTGCACTCTGGTGGTTCTATAGTTCTGTGGTATGGGAGAGACCTCATTCCCACAGCTCCACTACCCATGGCCCTAGTGAGGGCCCTCTGTGACAGCCCTGCCTCTGTGGCAATTTTCTGCCTGGGCCCTGAGGCTCTCTGAGGCATCTTTTGAAATCTAGATAAAAGCATCCATGCCCTCACAGCTCATGAACTCTACACACCTGCAGAATTAGCACAGTGTGGACACCACCAAGGCTGAACACTTGTGCCCTATCAAGTGGTGGCCCAAGCTGCACCTGGGTCCACTTGAACCACAGCTGGGGAAGCCAAGGAGCACTACAGCAAAATGTGAGAAACAGAGATGTGAGGCATGCCTGGGTCTTCAGGTTTGAGGTCCCACAGGTGCCCTGGGCTTCTCCTTTGAAACTATTCTACCCTCAAGGCCTTAGCACTCTAGGAGGCGGCATTACTGAGAATCTCTGAAATGCCCTCTGGGTCATTGTTTCATTGACTTGATGAATAGCATCTGGCTTCTTTCTCTCCATACTGATCCTTATCAGATGGTAACTTGGCCATACTCTGGGTATGGTCTCTCAAACACACTTTTCTATTCTTCACAATCTAGCCAGGCTGAAAAATTTCCCAGTCTTTAAGTTCTGCTTTCTCTTTAATTATAAATTCTGTCTTCACTTCATTTCTTTCTTCTCATATTTTCATATAAGCTGTCAGGAGAAGCTGTGCAGCACCCTGAACACTTTGCTTGGAGATTTCTTTTGCCAAATTTCCTAGTTCATCGCTCTTAAACTCTGCTTTCCACAGAGCACTAGGATATGAACACAACTCAGCCAGGTGCTTTGCCACTTGGTAACAACGATGGCCTTTCCTCCAGTTTCTAATAAGTTATTTCTCATCTCCACCTAAGACCTCATCAGAATGGCCTTTACCGTCTGTATTTCTACCGATACTCTGTTCACGACCACTTTGATAATGTCTGAGAAGATGTAAGCTGTCTGTAAGGCTCTTTTCTCCTGTGCCCTCACCAGAATCAGTCTCAATGCTCTGTTGACCCCCATCTAGGGTTTCTCCCTAGGATGCGTCTCAAACTCTTCCAGCCTCTGCCCATTACCCAGTTCCAAAGCCATGCCCCCATTTTAGGCATGTGTTGCAGCAGCACCCCACTTCCCAGTTCCAATGTCTGTCTTAGTCTCTTTGTGCTGCTGTAACAAAACACCATAGACTGGGCAATTTATAAACAATAGAAATGTATTTCTCACAGATCTGGAGGCTAAGTCCAAGATCAAGGCATTAGCAGGTTGATGCCTGGTGAGGGCTGCTCTCAGCTGCCAGAATGGCACCTTGTTTCTACATCCTTCTGAGGAGATGAATACTGTGTCCCCACATGTCAGGAGGGGTGGAAGGGGCCAGCATACCCCCTCAAGTCCTTTTATGTTGTTGCTGATCCCATTCATGTGGACTTTGCCCTCGTGACTTAATCACTTCCCCAAAGCCTCAACTGTTAATACTATCACACTGGCAATTAAGTTTCAACACATGAAACTGGGGGGACTTTCAGACCACAGCACCCATTAACTGTAGCCAAGATGACAGAGTAATATACTATACACATGGACACTAAGATCATACAACTGTATATTGGGAATCAATCCCAGAAAGAAAAGAATTCTCATTAGGTCAAAAGTGCCAAGAATTATTCACTGAAATTATTATAGCATCTGGACAAATAAAGATAGCACAGGTAAATCTCTATCCTTAAATTATTTAGAGTCTAGTTGGGCAGACAGATAATCATAGAGATACAAAGTAATGTGTTGAGGCTTACGTTAGAGAAAGGTATAAAGGTGAACATATAGACAAGGGGCACCCAACTGTGCTGGGGGATGGGAAAGGCCGGGAGGGTCATGACTCATGCAGGTAGTGGGCTGAAGGCTGAAAGTCATGGTGTGTGTGTGTACAAACATGCAGTATGTAGGTAGAAGGTATGGGGGGTAAAGGTGTTCCAAACCACAATTTGAAAATTGTTAAGATGGTAGGTTTTATTTTATACGTATTTTACCACAATTTAAAAAATTAATGCCAAAAATGAAATAAATAAGTTAATAAATGAAAACACAATTATTCCAGGCAAAAAGAACATCATTTATAAAAGGAAACCAGGGAAAAGCTGCTATCTCTGGAAACTCCTTGTGGTTTACTATGGCTCTTTATGAGCCCTACAAAAACAGAAGAATATCAGCCTGAGGAGCACAGGAGGATGTACACCTTAACAGGCTTTTTCTGAGGTGTGAAGGCATCTCAGAAAGATGCCTGGATCTTTTGGGCATCCAGAAAGATGGATCTGGATCCATCAAGATGATGGATTATGTAGGTGGTGGGATCCATTCAAATATTTCAATTAGAAGAATAGTCTTATCAGATTTATACGTTAGAAATATCATTTTGAAGTGTGGAGGGAAGGAGGCAGAGCAATCTAGGAGGATCTTAACAACCCAGGTGAAACACAGCCAGAGAGTCAACTATGAAACTGGAACAAAAAAATGATTCTGCAGATGGTCATGAGGCAGAAATAATAAAGCCTATTGGCAAATCAGATTTCAGGCAGAAGACAGAAGTGGTCAAATGTATTGCTTAAGTGCTGTCTCAGGTGTGGGGAGCATTGGCTACGGATGGAAGGGAAGAACCAGTTTTAGGAGAGAAAGATGTTGAGTTCATATTTGGAGATGTTGATTTGAAGTATTTGTGGAGTATGGTTTCACTCCATGCACAACTCCCCTTTTCTTCCCCTGCCTCAGACAACACTAAACTTCTATTAGTCCTTCAGACATACCATGCAGGACATTGGCACATTCCCTGATTTGCAGGTCAGCAATTATTTCCTCAGGAATTCTTCCTGCTTCCCGTTCTTAGGTGGCGCCATGGCCCCAGGTACCTCCCCGTCACAGCTGTATCACAGGTGTAATTTGAGATTTTGTTAAAGAGGAAAAAAAGGAAGCAGATATTGGTAAAAATGGCAAGAAAGGCTATACAAATCTATTGCAATAAGGGTCAAGACGGCCATAATGGGGGAGAAAGCCTGAACTCAACTCTAAATATAACAGAGACAAGCAGAGATTTTGAGTTGGCGGGCAAGGCAAGGGAGTGGATGGAAAATTACTAAGAATGTGGTTAGGCGTCTAGGAAGAGAAGTGTGTGTAAATAGTAAGGGTGAACGGGATTCTCCATAAATGGGCTTAGCAGGATTCTTGGCTAAAACCGAGCCAAGGACAAGGCCTAGTAGAGAGGATTCAGAGGATACTAAAGTTTCATCAAGGAGACAGTCCTTGTGAATTTACATGTGTACATTTTTGATATTTAGTGTATCTCCCACTATGAAGTAAGCTCCATAAAGAGAAAGAACCTGTTAACTTTTGCTTGCTATTTTATTCCCAGCACCTAGAACAGTGTCAGGGTACATGGCATGTGTGCAATAAGCGTGTTTATTAAATCATTGAAAGCAAATTTTGAGTCTAATTCCTCTGCTTCAATTTCCTTCCCCAATGTCTCTATCAAACATAAGCCACTGGGTTGTTTTTTTTTTTTTTTTCTTTAGAGGTTGGTTGAAGTCCCCCCTTCTCAACAAATCCTTCTCTGATAGTTTCAGTTCCAAATGTATCCCATTTTTCTGTACTTCAGTAAGTAGTTACTGCCTATGCCATTTATCAGGGACTTAATCATATCCTTTCTTATGTCTTAATGAATTCAGCTGTGTGACTCCCAGAACAACTAAATTACGTGCCCTTAGAGAGTGGGGACCTTGTCAGAAGCCTTTTGTTTTGCCTTTAGCACAGAGTATGTTGCTGTTGCCTGGTAGATGCTCGGTAAATACCTCCAAACGAGTAAGTGAATTCATTAGTTAATACAATTAATGCTTAGCCCTAAAGAGGTTTACGATGAATAAGAAACACAGAATAAATACTTATAATTTTACTTAGAAAAATAACATTTATCTAGGTAAGTAAAATTCTCTTCAAAGAAACTAATCTGGAAGATGACAGCACTGTTGTTAAAGTGTATTCATTACTCACACTCTCCTCAGAATCTTCTTTTGGCATATCGTCTGCCTGTTGTTTGTCATATTTCCAGATACTATCTGTATATCTCTACTTGTCACATAGTAGCAACGATCTGAACAGGCAATTGGTTCTGCTCACTTACTATTATCAGAAAGACTGGCTCAAGATCAGCTGCTCCTTTCTGGCACTTGCTCTTCAAAATTTAATTGGCTTAGATCCAACAATCCTATATTATGGGTCAGATTGTTCCATCACATTGTGATACATTTGGCAATCAGCGTGTATCAGTGGGTTCATCTGGAGACTACGTTGCTTACTATTAGCCATCCTTTGGGAACTTTTGGAGATATTTTCATTGCTCTGATGGATGATTGATATCATTTGCTTTGGAATTTTTCTGGGATGAAATTATAGTAGTCATGCTTAATATGGGCACATGATTACTTATTCTCCCTGTTTTAGAAGCACTGCCAAACCTGCCCTCCTCTCAGATGGTAACCAAAACATTTAGACCGTTCTGGATTGGTAATATGAATGGCCTGCATTCCAGGGGTTTGTCAGAAGCATATCCTGTATAATTCTATCGTTCCACTCCCATTTAAAGTCTTGTTGCAGAAAGTTATTTATCCATGTTATATAATTAATCCACTACCTGAATTAAACTAAAACAACTCCATGTTTTAGCTTGATATCAAGTGATTTTTTATTGCAATCATCTTTGGCATTGTAACCTAATTCATTGGAAGCCAATGGCAAAAGAAACAGATGACAAAATTTCTCTTTGATATTGGAAGATATTGGCGAGGGGAGTGTCCACTGGGACCGTCAGTGAGTGCGAGCTCGCTTTTTGAAGGAAATGGCATGCGCTATCCCACGTCATGGGCACAGCACTCATGGTCACTTGGATCTTGCCCCTTGTATGAAAGAGATAATGGTGGCTAATAGAAATGATGTAATTTGCTAAAGTAACTAAATTAGAGGCAAATGAAACTATGTGACTTCGTAATGCGTACTCTTAAGAGTCTGTGGAAAACCATAAAGTTTTCTGATGTCTCAGTACTTAGAAAAGCCGTGATTTTCCCAAGTAATAGGCTCATGGTTATTTTGTGGACTACTTGCCTACAGTAAGTGGCAGTACTCTTTCTCTTTTCTTAATAATGCAAAGTCAAAGTTGTCATCCACTGTCAACATTAACATAAGACTTTTCCCATGGATACAACTTACTTCTATGCAGTTGTATTTTATTTCTCACCCCTACCTTCTTATTACATACCTTTTCTCGTATATTTATTTTTGTGTGCTACACAGTGGATACTTTGGCAAGCAGTCACAAATCCAATTTAATAATTATAGTTCACACATTTTCTTCTGCTATACCATCTCCCAACAGTCTAGTAAGAGAGCTGAATGCCCATTTTACAGATGAGGGCTTTGAAGTTCGGGTAGTGAGATCCTTTGACTACTCAGCTAGCCAGTGTGGAAACAGCCTGTGAACATCAGCGTTTGCTGTCAAACTCGATCATACCCCTGCAGGGTTCCAGTCAAGAGCGGCATCTTCCAAACACTGTTCTCTGGCACATTGGCATTTTAGATGTATTAATAGAAGCTCCTAAATCTTAATTTAAAAATAGTCTGGGCCAGGCGCGGTGGCTCAAGCCTGTAATCCCAGCACTTTGGGAGGCCGAGACGGGCGGATCACGAGGTCAGGAGATCGAGACCGTCCTGGCTAACACGGTGAAACCCCGTCTCTACTAAAAAAAATACAAAAAACTAGCCGGGCGAGGTGGCGGGCGCCTGTAGTCCCAGCTACTCGGGAGGCTGAGGCAGGAGAATGGCGTAAACCCAGGAGGCGGAGCCTGCAGTGACCTGAGATCCGGCCACTGCACTCCAGCCTGGGAGACAGAGCGAGACTCCGTCTCAAAAAAAAAAAAAAAAAAAGTCTGTAGCCAAATGTGTTGGCTAAATATCTCAGGGCACGACAAAAAATTAATATGTTAAACTCTGTGAAGCAGAGCAGGTTAAATTGATGTTTTATAAGTTTATTCCAGCACATATTTTTCTTTTCATTTAAAATGCTTATTCATTGAGTCCACATGGACATAAAGATGGGAAGAATGGACACTGGGGTTACTAGAAGGGGGATGGAGGGAGGGGCAAGGGCTGCAGAACCTCCTATTAACCCCCTGTTGTGTACTAGGCTCACTACCTGGTGACTGGGTCATTTGTGCTCCAAACCTCAGCATCACACAATATACCCATCTAACAAACCTACACAGGTAGCCCCTGAACCTAAAATAATATTTAAAATTATACAACAAAATAAAATGCTTATTAACATCTTCTTCGAAACTGCAATTTTAAAAAACATAACTTGGAAAATGTTGGTAAATATAATGAAAATGTTGAAAAAGCCTAAGCAGCAATTCAATCCTAGCCTCAGCTCTCACTAACCAGCAGTGTGACCTCCATTCAGTCACTTAACCTCTTTGGGTCTTAAGTTCGTCATCTGTTAAATTATAGGTTTGAACTCGATGATCTCAAATGCTCCTCTCATTGCTAAGATTTTTGATGTTTGACTCTAAGTGCAATCTCATTTCAGGCAGGTTCAAGTGTATACTTAGGTTCTAAGGGTTAATGTAGCATCCAGAAGAGTTTTGATTTGAGAATAAGCTCAAAAAAAGGAAGGAAATCTTGCCACTTGAGACAACATGAATGAACCTGGAGAATATGCTAAGCAAAATAAGCCAGACACAGAAACACAAGTACTGCACGATCTTACTTATATGTAAAATCTTAAAAAGTCAAATTCATAAAAGCAGAGTAGAACAGTGGTTACCAGTGGCTGTGAGTGTTGTGGGGATGGGGAGATATCGGTCAAAGGGCACAAACTTTCAGTTCCAATATAAGCAGCTTCTGGAGACCTAAGGTACAACATGGTGGTGATGAATGTGTTCATTAATTTGATTGTGCAATCATTACACCATGCAGATGTACATCAAATCATCATGTTGTACACCTTGAATATATTCAGTCTTGCCAACTATTTCATTTATTTCAGCAGAATTTTCATCTACAGGAAGAAGATGGGGTAAAGAGGAGGACATTTATCAGATAATAAATAGACTTTTTATTGCAAACTAGAAATTGAACTTATCTGCATTTCCTTTCTTATTTGTATTATTCTCCAAGTTGTAGGAAGCTCAGAGAAAAAAAATTGAAGACATAAAAAAGTTGATGTCCCTTGCAAAGTTGAAAAAAAAATCACATCACATTTTATGTTAGGCTTTTAAAATGGGGGAAAATAATTACACCTCAAATTGAGAACATCACTTGACTGTAATATCTCTTTTCAAGCAGATTCTACTAATTCCAGATTTAGAAAATGAATATGTGTTCATAGAAACCATCAGAGCAAGGCAGATGGAATAAGGTATTTGAAAAATCTTAAAGCTGTGCTTGAATTATCACCTTTGGATCTGCATATTTGAAATATATTATTGAAAGACTTTCTCTGGCATTGTTTTACACCATCTTCTGAAATGCACAGGGAGGGATCATTAACTGTCCTCTATTTTCTCTGAGGATGCAATAAAGCAAAGAAGGATTTCAACTGCAGCAGGAAGGAGCCGAGTTAGATATTAGATGAACTGACAGGTTAATTAAACAATTCAACTAGCTTCCAGAGATGCCTTGGCTACTGCAGATTTAACGTACGCATGATCTCCTAGATGGTCTTCTACTTTTATAATTCATTCTCAGATCAGATATACACTAGAACCCAAGAAGTCTCTTTTCTCTTATAGTTCTTTCCAACCTAGAATGCCTATTTAGATCTTTGTCAAAATTCCAACTTGTCTTTGAGGTGCACATGTATTTTTACCTCCTTTTGGTCTATACGATCTTTAATTCATGTAACATTCTATTACATAGTGCTCCTTTCTCATCAATAACATATGCCTTGGTACTTTATTGTATGAGAATATAAATTGCATTCATCAGGCTATACCACTGCCTTATTAGTTAATTGCTAGGTAAGGTTTGTCTTGCCAAATGTATTGAAAGCTCTTTCAAATCAATTCAACAAATAGTTTTTGCTCTATGTGCTGGGTACCAAAGGGATCCTCTTTAAAGATAAAGAAAACACCACCATTGATCTCAAAGAGCTCAGTGTCTGGTGTGGGGAATGGCATGCACACAGCTAATTAAAACACAGAGCTGTGTGTAACATGGCTGTGGCAGAGACAGAAAGGAGGTATTGTGTATGGAAGGTAATGAGGGGAAACTTCATGAAAGAGAAGCATTTGAACACAGGGTGTGAACTCTGTCGATCCCAGGCAGATCTGTACTTCTACTGTGGAGCCTCATGTCTGGCACATAGTAGGCAGCTACTCATGAAATGCACTTGGTTGCATAAATCAGTGAAGACATAAATATATTTTTCTAGGCAAAGGCATGAAGGAAGTGGGATCTAAATGAAAGGATGAACTTCAACATTAAATAACAAGGAATTCATTTAATTGGATTTTACATAAACGGAAAGTGAAGGAGATAAACTTAGAAAAGTAAGTAGGAATGAGATATTTCAGTCCTTGAATGACATAATATGTGGTTTAATCTTTATTTGGTAGGTAATAAAAGCAAAGTTGGACTTTGAACAGATGAACAATATGGTGGAGGTTTTTGATGTCAGTATTTTTATATCATCGTTCTTATAATAAATCTATATTGTATGATAGATGCTCACTCATGCTTGAATTTGAGTTTGAGTTCTAACTAAAAAAAATGGCAAGGTTTTAAATAGAAACTATGGGAGTTACATTATAAAAACCACAGCTATAACAGGTGATCTCATACTCGCAGTGCAGAAGGACATAGAGACCTCATGAGGCTGAGCAAGAGAGCTGGGCTTGGGGCCAGACCTCCCTATCCAGGCCAGGCCCTGTCTGCCTGAATGCCTGGAGCTCCCCAATACGCCTCCTACTGATGTGCTGCCTGACCCCAGAGAGGCTTCCAAACCAGGCCCAATATCCTTCAATTTCATTTTAAAGGAGGAAGTGCTTCGTTTTCAAACTTAGACACCCTCAAGAGATGCCTGGGTCAATATTTGCCTCCCTGGTATGAAGTTCTCTTTGTGGAAGCTGAATCTCTCAGCTGAAGCTTAACACCTCTTTCTGGGAAACTCAACTTGAATTTGAAAATTGACCTTCATCAAATGTTAATTAGCCTTCTTAAAACATTGATGGTTGAGAATGATAAGAACCAAATGGTGTTTGTGGAGTGCGCAGGGTGTGCAAGGCCCTGTGCAGGGGTCTGGGGGGTGGGCTTTGGAGAACGGCCAAGATATGAATGCTGGTTCTGCCACTTACTAGTTGTTTGTTCTTGGAGGAGCTATTACCATTAGTGACTCTTCTAATGTATAAAATGAAACCAATAAGGCCTGCCCTACAGAACTTTTCTGTGGGTAGGTACAATGCACAATCCAGTCTCCGCTTGCCAGTTAAAAAAAAAAGTCAAGACCGGTCTCTGCTCTCAAAGAATTTGACATCTAGTTAGGGAGACAAGGCGGGAGCATGCAAAAAGTCAATTAGTAACAAAAGATTGAAATAACAATTCCAGACAATAATAGAAAAGACATCACAAGGCTGTATATGATTAATTGCCAAATGAATTTTTCACACAGTAAGAATTCAAAGAAAAGAGAACATTTAAGACTGGGACATCTACCAAGTTCATCATCCCCTCATCCCACAACCTTCAGTGAAGTGAATTCTTCCTGTCCTGGCGCTGACAGCCCATGTGAGACCCTGGGCTGGTCTGGAGGGCATCTGGCATTCCACATGGGCCTCCTGGTATTGGACATGGGGTCTCCTCTCCCCAGTGGCGAGGTCGTGTTCCAAAGGAATATCCTCCAGAATATCCCAAACCCAGGAGAACTGTTCCAGTATGAGTGGCATGTCAGGTCTCTTGCAAGTGGCGAACATGCACCTGAATCCAGTTTTGAGATGTGGATGTATCCACTCAATGGCTGGAGCAATCCAGGTGCAATTTCTGGGAGCAGGCACGCTGGATCCACGGGTCGAGCCTTCCGGGGCCCTGGCCCTCTCTGGCCCTTCCCGGGCTGGGGTGGGGTGGGGCTGGATCCCTCGGGCCAGCCCTCCACAGCCAGTGACCCGAGACAAGGGCACCAGTAACCCGGACTCAGGCTGGGGCAGTGGGAGCACAAGCCTGCGGCCGCCGACCTCGGAGAGGGGCACCTCAGAGGGAAGGGTCTGGGAGTGAGACCACAGCGCGCGCCCAGCTCCAGCTCCGGCAAAGCCCGCGGCTCGCGCTCCGGCTGCTCAGTGCACCCGCGGGAAAGGCAGCAAAGCGAGCGGCGCCCCAGGGACTGTGCGGCCGGCTCGGCGGGGTGTGTGCATGGGTGTGCGGGGTGCGTGTGATGTGAGTGTGGTGCGCACCGGTGCTGTCGGGGCGCAGGCCGTGTTTCTGCGCGGGGGCCGCGGGGGACAGCCCTGTGGCTCCCCCAGGCACTGGCTGGGCTCCTCTGGGGTGTCCGCCGTGGGCTCCGGCGCTGACGGGCGCCCTCCAGCGGCCGCGCGGACGAGGTGCGGTCCCGGCGCCCGGCGCCCCCTTGCGGCGGTCTCCGGGCCGGCGCGTCTGCCTGGGACGAGGTTGGCTGGGAGCGGCCCCCAGCACCCCGCGGGGTCGTGACCTCTCCGGGTCGGTGGGCCGCGCCCGGGCGGCGAGGAGGCCACGCATGGGGTCCGCGGCGGCCGGACGCGGCGCGGGGGAGAAGCGGTCTCCGGAGGGGCCTTGAGCCCCCGCCCGGCTGGGTAGCTGATAGGGCCATGCCGCGGGCGGTGCCACTGGGCGCAGGACGGGGTGGGGTGGGGGTGGTAAGAGGGGCAGGGGGATGGGCGAGAGGGATGGGGGAGGAGGGAGGGAAAGACGGGAGGGGCGAGGGGGATGGGCGAGGGGGATGGGCGAGGGGGAGGGGTGAGGGGGATGGGCAGGGGGATGGGCAGGGCGATGGGCGAGGGGGATGGGCGAGGGGGATGCGCGAGGGGGATGGGGGAGGAGGATGGGCGAGGGGGAGGGGGGAAAGACGGGAGGGGCGAGCCGAGCGGGTCCTCCGCCCTAGGCCCACCTGGCGGTCCCTCTGCCCCAGTGGGGTGGAGCCCGGCTCGCCCACCCGAGGCCCCGAGACTCCGGTGCCGGAGCTGGTGGCTTCCCGGGGCTCCTGGAGTGGTGCGGGACCCCGGGTCGTGCGGAAGCGGGGCGCCTCTGGAGGTTGGAGGGGAGCCGAGGCGGAGGCCCAGGCCTGGGCTTGTCCTACCCTTGGCCCGGGGAGGCGTCCACGAGGCGGGAGCTGCGCTGGGCCCCGGAGTTCCCGGCCGTGTCGGGGCTCCCAGCAGCGGGAATGGGGCCAGTCAAGAAGGCGCGCGAGAAGGAAACTGCAGGACTCTGTGCGGACTCGGGAGCGGGGGCAGAACGTCCCGGGGCTGCTGAGGGACGCCTCCCACGGGACCGCGGTCCCCTTGGGGTGCAAGGGACAGATGCCTGGAAGAGAGAGGGCCTCACAGAACACGCTGGCGGCTGAAGGCTGCTGAGAAGAAGGGGGCTCCGTGCGGGGAGGGGCGGGGAGGGCCACTGCCAGCGCTTCACCTGCCATTCGAACAGCAGGATCAGGATGTTTACCTTGGCCTCAGTTCCTCCTCCTAGAAGGAGATTCTGGATTGGGTGATGAGTACCATGGATGTACCCCACAAGGCCTCTTCCCCCTGGAGTTAAGAGAGGTGCTTAGAGAGGTCCAGTAGCATCATCCCCTAGAGCAGGAGTGCATTTTATTCACTATTGGGCTTATCCAAAGGGAGAATGTTATAGAAGCCTCCGTCTCAAGAAGAGAAGTCAATCTATTCCAGCTCAAGATGTCTAAAACAAAAGATGAGCTGTGAACACCAAATACAGTCCTGTGTAAGAGCTCTTCATTCATTCCCTCAGCCGCTTGTGAATTCCTTACATATTCATTGAGCTTGTGCTTTGTAGAACACACTGGGTTAGGAATTGGGAACGCAGAGAATCATCAGCCTCAGTTCCTAAGTTGCAGAACCTATGATCTAGTGGAGGAGGCATTCATTTAAATGATCATCAGGATGCAGCATCCTTAGAGATGTCTGCTAGGTAGTACCAAGGGGGCTGGCATCCCAAAGGAAACGGAGAATTAACTGTTCAAAGAGCCCTACCCCTCCAGATGGAAGCACTAAGTCCTGGAAATAGAAGGGATGGGTATACCTCCCCTCTCCACCAGGGACATCAGATGTGCCTGCCACCCTGAAGTCAGGAGCACACTGGGATGCTGCAGTAGTGTCCTACAAGGAATAGCTGCATTGACTATCTGGGCTTGAAGTCCCTCCAATTCTAACACTTCCAATTTATGTTTGTGGATATAATGTTGAAACTTGTCTTCCCACCAAAATCTAATGAGGCCTGGTGGTAAGCCCATTTCCCCACCATGCACTCTTCACCCCCACTCTTCCACTCACCTGTGTCCCCACTAGACTGCGAGGCCCATGAACAGTCGTGTTCTGCACCGACATCTCAGCCTCCAGAAGAGGCTTCAGCATGCATGCAGAAGGCCTGGGTGAGTAAATAATGAGTGAATGAAGAGGTGAACAAGCAGATGCCTGCAAGGTGTTTAAAGGATAGAAGCAATAAAAAACATTGAGCTCCTTCACAGCAACGAGAGCTTTTATACTAATTCTCTCTCCAGCTTCAGGGTGCTCAATGGCTCCTCAATAGAATGAGTGAAAAGAAACGGGCACAGTGGGTTTGGGTGTTTTACTGATTTGAGGGCAGGAAGGAACTTGTTTAGTGAAATGTGTGAATAGGGCACCCCAGACCTGTGGGTGTCCTCTCAACGAACCCTCTGGTCTCAGACAGCATTATACCTGAAGCATTCCACAGATGAGACTAAAGCCTATTTTAGGAAAAAACGTTTGATTAACAAAGTGGGAATGGCTTTTCATTGTGCCACTGCAAGTATAGAATTGTTAGCATTCTGCTTCATCTTCCCTCTTAGGGCCTTCCCATTCACGGTGTGGGCCACACACCGGCGGCAGTAGTGTTCATGAGAGCTTGTTGAAAATCAAAAGTCCAGGCATCATCCCAGACCTACCGAAGCTGAACCCACATTCTCACAAGACCGCATGGGTGATGAGGGGACACACTGGAGCCAGAGTTACCATCCTGCAGTCCTGCAGGTTGATTCCAGGTCAGGTCTATACATCTGGCCATCTGCCTCTGGCTGGGTTGCTGTAGGTCTGTGGTTTGGCCAGTGGTTCTGGCCCTAGTGTGGATTGGCAGGGTGAGTGGGGCCCCTATTCATAGACCGTAAGGAGTTTTCATTTCTCGTCATTGCCCTGTTCCCAACTCTCTAGCAGCTGATGGACTCTGACACTTCTGCTAAAATGCTCCTCCTCGTGTCAAATTAATTCTGTAAAACTGTTTTGCTACCATGGTTGAAGTTCAAAAGGCATTCCCAATGAGCTGCTTTGTGAAACGGGAGAATGATGCCTGTCTTCTGTCCCCCTGGACAGGCATCTCGGCATGTCTTTGGCGTCATGATGGAGCAAAAGGCAGAGCCTGCAGCAGGCTGGAGAAGGTTGGGGGATGAGGAGGTGGACAGGACCTTGGGGAACATATAGCTCCTTCCTCTCACCTTACAACAGGCAGGCAGAGGTGGAGGGGGTGGTTAGTGAATTTGTGAGGTCACACAGTGAGCTGGTGCAAGAGATGAAATGGGAACCTCCTGAGGTTCTTACAGTGGGTGGCCACGCCTGGCTGTGCACTTTGCAAGGCATCCCAGTCACTTTCTCATCACCCCAGAACAAGTGTAGAGTACTCAGGCAGATTTGTTTTAGCCATTTTTTAGCCTCTTTTCATATAGAGATTCTTGATTTATCTGAAAGGAAATCAGATCGGAGATCATAAGTTGAATCCACATATATGAAAAATGAATGCTTAGAAGTCATCTGAAGCACGATCTACTCCAGCTGCCCATCAAAACTGTGGGTCCGCCTGCGACATTCCCGCATGGTCAACGCCTGGCCTTGAGCACTTCCGGAAAGGGGAGATTATCCAAACGGGATAATCCTGCTGTGATGCTGTGCGCCCCATGGATCCATTCTTGGCTTCTGTTGAGTTGAAATATGCCTCCTGTTACACCAACCTAAAACGCATATCAAAAGTACGAGCAATTACATATCAAACATGCTTGCCAACAGCAACTGTCTTCATCCAGAGAGAGCCAGGGGCCAGGAGACCAATCCAGGCGGCCGTGTATGTGGAAAGCAGGGTGAGACACGGCAGGAACTGGGTGGGAGGAAGGAATTTTGGGGTGAGGATGAGCTTGGATCAACAAGAGGGAGAACTAGGGTGGCATATTCAGAGAATGTAAGGATTCCCAGTAAAAAAGATTCATGTGGCCTCGGAAGCCTCTCAAACTTGTCGTTTATAACCCCTGGTAGGTGGGTGCTTTGTATTTCTGAAGCAGTGAAAGAATAGCATAGCATAAGGAGTGTATGAAGGTGGCAGTGGGGGGCGGTGGAGAAATTTCTGGGTTTACGTCTTAAGTTTGGAGTGACAGCCAAGATTCTGAAAATCCACGGGCACGGAGCGCCCTCTTGTGCCTGGTCGGAGCCGGTGCAGCTCTGTAAAAGCGAGCCCTGCAGCGCTAAGGGAGCTGCCCGTGGTGCATCCCAGAACTTAGAGGTGATTTCCAGGGTTGTCTGCGTCCTCCTCACCGGAGGGAAGTGAGTCGAGGGCCTAGACAGCAGGAGTCATTGAGCAGGGGTAGAACCCAGCTCTCTAAACTTCAAAAGCATGTTGCCTTTTATATTCTTACTTCACTCTGACTCCGGCACAGGCTAATGACTGAAATATATTCCTTTCTTTGTCCCTGGTTTACACAAGGACCTGCTAACTCCATTACTCATTTTCTTTTGTCCTCAGTCTCTGCTGTAGTCCCTGCGCACGTGCAGTGTGTCTGTTGTGTTGCTGTGTGTGTGTGTTCGGTGTGGAAAGCATGCAGATATTCACCTGTTTTAATGGAGCAACGTAGGTGATGCTGTGTTGGGTATCTCCTTGTTCCCGTGTTTTCACTCAGCCCCATGTTTATCAGATCATCCGGGTGGCTGTACGCACCTTGAGTTCATTGCGCACAGCCACCGCGGTGTGCTCGGTGCGTCCACACCCCTGCATGGTGCGCACCTCAAGTCCCCTTCTCTACACAACACTGCAACAGACATCCTTGCAGATTCCCACTGCGGGACGCGGGTAATACTTGGAGGCTGAGATAGACCCAGAAGTGAAACTGGTAGGTGATAGCAGTGTAATTTACTCAGTCTAAGAGCTACCAGATTCCTCCCTAGAATCACAGCGTCCATAAGGTTTCTCATATTTCCTGTATCCACTCCAACTCTTGCCATTATCCAGCTTTCCATTTTTTCCCAGCAAATTATGTGTAAAGTGCTTTTATTCCACTTTCTGATTCTTTTAGTCTGTATTTATCTGAGTATTTTTTTCTGTGGCCGATAGGCATTTGCGTTGCATATTTAAATTGTCTGTTTGCATCTTTTGCCTCTATTCCAATAGGAGTCTTTTCTTTTTCTAATTGATTTGAAGATTTTCTTTGTAGAAACAAAGTATTCATCCCTTGGTGTTTTTTTATGCCTTGCAAATATCTTCTCCCAATGAGTTGACTGTTGACACATGTCTTGTGCTTCCTTCATTGAATAGAAATTCTTAATTCTGTCATCCTCAGTCATCATTTTTCCTCGTGCTTTTTGCTTTTGAAGTTATTTATAGTAATTCAGAAAATTCTTACCGAGTTCTAGTTCACAAAGACAAGCTCCGACATTTCCCTTTATTGATTTTGTAATTTCACTCTTCACATTACAGTCTTAAAATTGTATAGAATCCAGTTTTGCAAGTGTCATTAGGTAGGGATCTTGCTTTATTTTACTCTTGATTTCAGATTGCTTTCCACTTCCCGCTGAGAAGGGTATCACACCGAGCCCATGGGGAAAATGAGGGCAGGGCTGGAAAGCTTGAACCTGACTCCATGTGATCAGCTCCAAGTCACGAGGCAATCTCGGCACTTGTTCCTCATGTTGATGGGGCATAGGCCTCTTCCAGATTCCCTTGGCCCAACCCAGCCCTCCTGATATCCGGGCAGGGCTGAGTTCTAAATGAGCTCACAGAGCCATAAGCAAAGCTCAGAAGTCCACCTCATCCGATTTCCCTAGCGTCACTCTAGAGAACCACGACCCAGAAAGAGTGATACTGTCTGTTGCAGAATTCCCTCAAGGACAAGGCATCAGCCACCTGCAGTAGGTGGTCTGGATGAGGGGCAGCAAAATAAGACTGGCGTGCTACCTCCTGCCCCACCGCCAACCATCACTAACTAATCACAAAATGGTCACCCACACTAGCTCTACTAGAAATCAACCAACTGAAATCTTTTTGTCTGGGCCTTCGCCTGCTTGGCAGAGAAGAACCAGTTGAGATGAGTCTTTCGGAATACAGAAGATTCCCAGTGGGGTCAGGAGGTGCATGTTTCACGCTGCTCCATCACCAGCCTGCTGACCGGCTGAAGAGTCACTAGCTTCTCTGAGTCCCCACATCTTCATGAGGATGACAGTGATGAGGATGATGATGGCTTGCATTCACATATGATTCTATGGGGGAGTGTCTCATTTGAGACTTGTGACCATACTCTGAGGAGTCTTTCTGTGTTACAGAGGAGGAAGCCAGCCAAGGGGGAGAATCAAACCTGGACCGCTGCTTGCATTTGCATGACGTTCTCAGCCACTTCTGGCCTAGAATTCTGGTCTTGTATAACATCTCCTCTTGAAGCCTTACTTTCCCCACATCTTAAATGGAACCCCATGTGCAGGGACATTTTTCTTTGCAGGTGGAAGTGGGTGGTCTGAGTAAGTGGGTGGTCTGAGTGAACCAGTGCAGGGTGAAGGCATAGCACAGAGAAGTGGAGGAATGCCAACAATTCATCCCAGACATCACCTGCCTCTGAAAACCTGAGGAATTCAGGTAGAAAAATGTTTGGAATAGGGAAAGGGGGCAAGCTATTTAGAAAAGTTAATATAGAATTCGACAGAAGTAGCCAATTTGTTTTCCAAAGATATGCATGCATCGCCTTGAAAGCATGTCTACAAAATATTAACTAAAGTACAAAGTAATATATATCCCACCACCCTATTGTATGAGAAAAACAAAAAAGTGTGCAGATTTTTATATATGTTTATATAAAAAATAACAAACCAAGAATAAATTATGGAAGAATATATAGTGTCTTTCTAAAATTCTAAAGATTAGTAATGCCAACGTACATGGGAGAGGGAGAGACTGTGGATTTCCATTAGATATTTTATATTCTTTAAGTCATTCCAAAGAACAGGTATTAGGTTTATCATTCAAATAACTGAATGAAAAGGAAAAAAAATACAGGCTGGTTGGAATTTGGGTGGAGGTTTGATTGCTATAGATTCTTTCTGGTTTCCATACTGACTTACGAATCCAGGAGCCCTTTGGCAGGACCAAAGCTCCAGGTCCCTCTGGCAGGACCTTTGGCAGGACCAAGCTCCCCTAGGTCTGGGTCTCCTGTTCTCTGTGTGCAGCTTCCCAAGTTAAAGGTGCCTCAGAGATGGGGGAAGTGGGAGAATCAGGAGTCCTGGGATGGCTCAGGAGCATTTCTTCCTTCTGATTACATTGTCAGATCCCTCCCCAGAGCAGATGGATCGTGCTTTTTCCAGGCCAAGACTTTTCTTGGGGGGTCAGGTGTGAGAGGCATCACGGGCAGTATAACTGTCCCTGTGTGCACATGGCAGCATCCAGCTTCAGAGCAGAGCCCCTGCAGCAAAGCATCAGTCAGCGTCGAACTGCTTCCCGGCAGCGTCAAACCCCAGCACATGGTGCAATGCAGTGCCTGCCGCTCGTGCCCCAGAGTCCTTGGGAAATGGTCTCCTTTCTCTAGAAGTTGTCAGAAGATGCAGAGATTTGTCTGCTTGCAGGGCCTTGTCCCAGTGAAAGGCCTCATTGAGGAGAAGGCTCTGAGACCCAGGGAGTTCTGTCTTGGTTTTGTCTTTGGAGAAACATGGCTTCGGTTTGGCCTCATAATGAATGAAAGGCTGGTGGGCACATAGCAGATTGCCAAACCAATCCTGACAATGTCATAGAAATATTGATCCTACAGCCACCTCTGATATTTGCCAGTGTCAATAGTTTGCACTCTTGCAGCTACTTTAAGACAGGGGTTGTGGGGAGGACGTGAGCCTTGTCTACCACTCAGTCTGTGACAAAATGCAGCTGCACTGACAGGGCGGGGTGGGGACGCATGAGAGGCTGACATCCACTGCACACACACTTTTCTTTCTTTCTGCTCTCTGCCCTCCTGTCCCCCAGTACTTGCCCTAGGAACCACTTCCAGGTGAGCTGAGGATGCCTGTGAGAAAGTATGATGGTGGACGGACAGGGGTGGGCGTGATTCTGTGCATGGTTATTTAACTTGGCTTCTCGTTACTGACAATTTTTGAAATGGGGCTGAGAGATGTGGCTTCTGATAGCTCTGTTTCCACCTATAGCAGCATTTTAAAGGCTTAGATGTCTGTGTGACAAAGGGATTAGATAATGACGCATGATTATTGAGAGGGCTGGATTTAACGTTCTCATCATATTTTTCAAGAGTAAATAAAAAATTAGATTAACCACAAGAATATCCTGCCTCTCATGACCTGTGAACCAAGGCTTCGTATAGGATCCTGGGGGCCAGAGCCCTGACTAGCTGGTGGGCATCCTTTACTCTCCCCAGGCCTCGGCTGCCATCCTCCTGGGAGCCAACCTCAAGGACCTTTGAAGTCTGGCCTGAAAAGTCTGCATATGCTCCCACCACAGGCTAAGGTTTATACTTTCTTCTCCTTCTAAAGGGAGCTGGAACACACAGCAACAGATTGTAATCAACTAATACCAGAGTATGCTTACATAAAGGTACTAAAACTCTTAGCCTTCTAGCAGCCAAAGTGAGCAGAAGGGCCACTGCTTTACTAGAGCCAGAGAAACAAAATTTCTTACTTGGGAAGGACTTTAGAAGTCTTCTGGTCCAGCTCGTATATGATACACAAACCTCAGATATAACATCTGACTCCAGATGTCAGGGAAGAAAAGTCGCTCTTTTACTTGGTGGTTTTAGAAAAATAAAAGATTATCATTTGAAACGAGCTCTAGAAAGATATAGATGTTTCCAGTAGATTTGCATATTGAAAGAAAGAAATGTGGATTGACTTATTCTGTATGGCCCCAAGGGTTCTGTAAAGATTGAACGAGCTATCTCGGCAAATAATGAATGAGATTCCCATTACTGGAGTCACTCATGTAGAGAATGGATGGCATGGAATGGAAGATGGATTAATAATGAAGAATAGACATTCTGGAATAAGTCAAACTGGTTTCCAACCCAGGGTGTGCTATTTACCACTTCTGTGACCTTGGGCCAGTATTCTAAGCCTTTTTCTTTATGCACAGATAAGTGTGATAATTTATTGCTCTTCTTTTAAGGGGTCTTGTGAATTTTCAGGGAGCTAACATATATAAAGTACATAGCCATGTATCTGGGTCAATAAATAGTAACTGTTTATTGCATTTGTTTATAATCACTTGGCAAAAGCATTGTTGAAGGTTAGGATGTCAAGACCAGCAGGTATTTCATATCCCTGGCAACATAGTGACTTCGCATTCACTAGCTATTTACTGAGAGCCTGTCACGTGGCAGGCACAGGTCTGCACGCGGAGAACGCAGGGGTAAATGGAGCTGATGGAACTCTCACCCCCAAGGAGCCTGCAGTCTAGTTTCTACGGCTGGCATTGTACGTGGCAGGACAAGTTCTGACTTCAGCTTTGGGGCAACTCATTGGAATGGTGCTGAGAACTGCCCTCAGCTCCCTGTCCTGTGAGCCCTGGGTTTCTGTGGTTGGAGGACTGCTGGGAGAGCCCTTTGGCACTACTCCTCTTCGGACCGGCTGGTCCACGGAAATCCATCATTCCCAGCACCTGCTGTGCCCTTACTCACACCAGTTCTGTCTTTTCATTCCAGCCAATGCTGCCATGGTGAGGTTCTCGCAGATGCAAACCCAGAGCCCCTCACCTGGGCTGCACCTTGTTTTTCTGCCCCAGGGCTTGACTGGTACCTGAAGGAAACTTGGGAGCGCTCAGGTGTTAACCAGAGCCTGAGATCGTTAAGAACCCATGACAAACGGGGGAAGCAGAAATGGAGGGTGTGCTCTTCCCCCTCCATCCCTCAGGCAGGCAATTCTGAGGTGTATCTTACCAGGTTCCTCAGAAGGATGCTCAGGACTGAGCCTCACTCGAACCTCAGCTTCGCTGTGGTGACTCACTCAAGAGCTCTCTCCATGTTGGCTTCCTCCTTCCAGGTTTCACCGTCCCTTTCTCTCACACCAGTCACCCAGGGTTACTTCCAACATAATCTGTCTTCACACCAACCCTTGTCTCAGGCAATGTTCTCCTGGATGAGATGTGCCACCTCAGTAAAACCAGTGTCACAAGGCTCAGTCAACGCCTCTGCTAAATCTGTCGCTCACTCTTGAGTACGTAGAGTCCCCGTGTGTTTGATGGTGGGATGTGCAGTGGTGCACAAAGTCCAAGGCCACCAGGACACCTGTCCCTGAGTACTCAGTGCCCAGTTTGTCCCCTCCCTAGACCAGCCCTGCACTGAGTCAACTCAGTCCCGTCAGCCTAACCTCCTCCCCAATACAGAGCGCACTGTTCTCCTCTCATTGGTGATTATGGAGTAGTGCCGAAAGATTTCATCCTTTATAGACTTAGTCCACATCTGGTCATCAAGCAGTCCCTAGAGGTAAGTAGGGTAGGTTTGAGGATGCATTTCCCTTTGGGTGTTATCCCACATGTATGAGTCAGAGATTCATTCATTGGTTTTACTTAACCGTATCTAGATTTTCTATTTTCTCTTTCTAACTGCTTCTACTCCTCCTAAAACTTACAAGGGAATTATGCCGCCATTGCCTTTGAGTTATTTTAAATGTTTAGTCTCACTTATTTTCTTAAATGCAAAGTTCTTTAATAGCATTTTGAGTGATTGTCACAGTAGGTTTATTTTTAAATTGAGATATAATTCACATACCATAAAATTCATCATTGTGAAGCATGCAATTGAGTAGTTTTTAGTCTATTCACAAGGTTATGCACCCATCACCCCTATTTAATATTTTCATGGCCATTAAAGAAACCAGTACTCAGTAGCGGTCTCTCCCCGTCCCACCCTCCAGCAGGTGGTTTTTAACTTCCCATCGCATAACTTCATGTGGCCCATCCGAGTCTGAGCACTGTAAACAAGTGCACGATGATCATTTGGGAATCACTTGGGAACAATTGGCGGTACCTCCCTGCACCTGCAGTCCTGACTTCACTACTGCCAACTCGGTGACTTTGGGCAAGCGTTTTATCCTTTCTGAGCCCAGTTCACATTTATACAATAGGAGGATTGGGCGATATCAGGAAGATTTCCTCTTGGATTTGCAGAATTTTAGGAATAAAAGTACAGGAGGCCCATGAGTGCTAAATACTCAAATTTTGGGATGAACTTTTGTAGCTGCAGTTTTGTTTGTTTTTGTTTGTTTGGTTTTTGGAGAAGACACCAAATATTCAGCTAAACTATAAAAGGGCCTAAAACTCTCTCCATCACTTTTAAAAATGAACAACTAACAGGCCAGACAAGAAAGTACTTGTTCCACCTCTGACCTCTCACTAGGATCTACATTTCCATTTGGGAAAATTGAGTGTCTGGGAGTGACTTGCCTACATCATTCAACAGGTGGCGCTAGCACACAGGCGTGTGTCTGACTCCTGGGCCAGTGATTTTTCCTTAAGCCCCTGCTATTCCTTTCACAAAACTTGCACTTTGGAATCAGGAAAATCTTCAAGACTCATTTATACATCTAAATATACAACTATGTCTCAGACATAGGAACCACTCAATATATTGGACTTTTTAGAGCATTCCACTTGTAAGAAAGGGTCTCATCTATGTTTCACACAGTCACCCCCACCACACACCCAAATGTTGCAAAACCCTTTTGCTGAGTTAGTAAGAACCACACACACACACACACACACACACACACTTGGATGCCATTTCTTTACTGGCTTCCTTGAAGCACAGCAGAGCCTTTGCCTGTCCACATCTATCTCCCTGAGCTTGGATGGGGCAAAGCCATCATCTTTGATGAGCTGCCTGTCTTAGCCAGTACCTGCCTCACTCCAACCTAGTATATTTTATTTCAGTAGATGAGACATATCTGGTTATATTTAAGAATATCCTCTCATTGTAGCCTCCAAGAATGTGCCCTGCAGGGAGATCACATTCTCTCTCCCAAGCCCCCTCTGTAGGTGAACATCCAGATTCATCTCAATGGCTGGGAAAGGCCTTGCCTGGCTTGCTGGAGAAGGATGTGTCCTGTGTCTCAGAAGACTGAAGGCTGCCAATAAGTTTGCAGAAATATATTCGAGCTCAGGGTATGAACTCTCCTGCCCACCTGTGGTCCTGACAGAGTCCGGGGAACCAACATCGCTTGACCCTCAGTCCCTGCTCCTTTGTCATTATCCCTGGTACAATTTTCATTCATTTCAGCTGCCTGCCCAGACCACCCAGCCAGTATGAACCCAGGCAATGGGAACTAATTATAATATTAGCTTAGACACAACATAATTATAAAGAAAACTGCTAATAAACAACTTGGATTTATGCATTCCAAAAATCACCTAAATATTTTCAGTCGCACCTTCTTTGGAATTAGCCACACCGTTGCGTTACCTCTCTTCATAGGCTCTGAAAGCAGAGTAAGGGTTTGTAGCCAGGCCCTTTCATCCACAGGCAAGAGAATTGTGGGCCCGCCTCTGGCCACCACATCCCTGGGTGGAACTCAGCATTCACTTTCTCCCAAGAGATGCTGGGTCGAGATTGTGAAACCTTGAGCCTAAATGGACCAGGGTGGGAGAATTTACCAACTAGCAGAAGCAGGGCCAGGGGGGTTCCAGGAGCTTTAGACAGAACAGGGACAAGCAGTGAAGCACAGCAAATTGACATTGGAAGTTGCCTTTGCTTGCTGCAGAGCTAATTATTATGCAAATTTATGCTAATAAACTCTGCCTTGCATGTTGTTGAGAAGCTGCCTTTTCCCGTTAACATAGCTGTAATGAGAGGTAAATTTGTAATGCAGATGCCCGAGGTAATATATCCTAAATCACTTTATGGTGGAACGGACTCTCTCACCCCACCCGAAACAAATGTCAATTTAAATTAGTTTTTGCTTTGCATATTTATTGAAGCTTTATTTATTGTTAATATGTACTAAGGACACCAACGAAACAGCCCCCACTACTTGTTAGAAGTGGAATTTAACAGGGAGCTGGGGATTGGCGTTCGCTCATCAGGAGATCCTGGAGTTTTTTCTTCTCCCAGCTAGAGCCACAGCGTCAGCTTGGATGGTGCCAGAATCGCGCGTGTGTCTCCCTCCTCCCCTGAGCTGGCTCTCAAATTAGGCTCGGCAATGAAAGAGCAATTCTATCATGATAATTATTATATGTCGTTTCTAAGAGTTAATGGTCTTTGCCACCTCTGCCTTTGTGTTTGTGATACCACCCAGGCTTGCAGAAACATGCCCAGGAAACAGGCGTGCTGTTGAGACAATGCCATTTGTCCCCTTCCGAAACTCATGCACACACACACACACGTGCTTACACACTCCTATACATGTTTTAGGACACACATGTAGCTTCAAGCCCCATTTGCATTCACATCTGTGTGGTCGCACACACACCTTTATTTTGATAGTGTCTTACACATCGTTCAGGGGTGTCTTCACTCAGGTGTGAACACACACAGATCGCCACTCGCCCCTGCACCCCAGCTATGGTCTTGTGTGTAACTGCAACTCTTCTGAGAACAGGAGGGGATGGCACTTGGACTTGGAAAAGTTCTTCCAAGCAATTCTGAGATGAATCTTCCACTGCTGGATGATGGAAATAGCACTAAACCATGAGTAATTTTGTTTCTAGTTTGCATTCTGTCACTTAAATAAGTGCCTACCACGTATCAGGCATAGTGTTAAGCATTTTCTTGCATGGTTTCATGGTTTCATTTTCACTTATAAATAGTTCAGTTTAGGTTTATATTATTATTATCCCCATTTTGGAGATGGGAAGACTGAGGCTTTGCAAGTTTAAATAACTTACCTCAGGTTAATCCACTTATGCCACATGGCAAGTAAAATTCAAGTGTTCTTTTTACTACACCCTTGTTTCCTTGCTAATGTCTCAGTAAATCTGAGTTTGAGTTTCTTCTACAATTTAAGATGTTAGATTTGATGATCTCAAATGCTCTCTGATCCATCTAGCTCCAAATTATGATGTTGTGTGATAATGTAAGTAACTCTCCTGATTCTGTTTGCCTCTTTGCATCTCCCACTGTGAACTAAGTTTAAGCTAGTCACTTGCCTTAGGATTCTTGACGGATGCCACCTACCTCTTTCGTATGAGTAGGTTTCTCCTAGGGCACCTTGACCCTTAACCATTTTGTATGGAATAAATGAGTCTGTGAAGAACTGGGGCTAACCCAACCAAGTAAGATGTCAACCAGATGTGCTAACCCACGCATACATATATTCAGGGAATGCCAAAATATCCGTCTGCTGAAAAGTATCTCCAGCATTTATGTGTCAAGTACCTAGCGTTTTCCCCATTAGTATAACCGCTTTGAATCCAGTTACCCTGACAGACCCTCCTCCTGTGAATATGTAAATTCACATGACATGAAGCAACATATCAACTGTTTGTGCAGCTAATTCTCGAGCACGTGTTTTATGCATACCAGAACCTAAACAGGAGAGCACTGAGAGAACAGAGCAATGAATTGTGATGAGTGTATTGGAAGAAGCCGCAGCATCCACACTGCTCACAGGACAGGCTGAGAGGTGACCTTCCCCTTTACCATTTGGGCATAGACTTCTGCTGGCAGAAATCTCTCATATGTAAATGAAATTCTAATGCATGAGGATTTTCTTCCTATCTATTAAGGAAAAAAAGTAGAGCTTAAGGGCTTCTCCATCTCCCCATGGCCACACCCACCGTGCCCCAATTCTAAGCTCTATTCCCAACAAACCAGAAAGCCTGGGGTTCCACCTTAGAAGAGCAGTGTTTTGGCTTAAGGAAATATACTAGGTTGTGATACTGAGCCTGGAATAAAAATACCATCTGTCAGTATCAATCTTTGCTGCTTTAAAATAAATACGTTTATTAGATCAATTTTGGTTGGAACAGTGTGCTGAGAAGAGGCCTAAAAAGAGGCATATAAATAAATGCATTGTTATTGTTAAAATTTAAAAAGAAACATGAAAATACTGTAAGTATAGAGAAGAAAATAGCAATCATCCGTAACTGCACCCTCAAAGATAACCATCCTTCAGACCTCCCTAGATACCATGGGGCCGACTTGCTAGAACTTTGCACAAATATATGATAAGCATTTTCCCCGGAGGAGGTAATTCTGAAAGGGAGGTTGGATAGCATTTTGCTGTGGGAGTAGGCAGACCTGGGCATGAGCCACGTCAGGGATGAGGGATGACGTCCCTGATCCTGGGGAGAGAGGCGATGGCATAGAAAGGGCCAGTGAAAGAGGCAACAAGAAGTTTCAAGACACTAACTTCATCCACCTGGCCACTTTGTCCAGGTGGCCTTTGGGCATCAGGAAGTGTTTTATGCCATTGAGTTAAGACATCTTCTCCCATTGGATGTGTTTATGCCTTGGTAAAATAAGAAAACCAGGCTAGTGCACCTCTAAAGTTCCCTTCAGCCTGTGGTTTGTTCCCCTTAAAGGAGGAGTTGACGTTCTGCTTGCCCTGAGTCCTCTCAAGGATTCAGCCAGAGTCGGGCATGACAGCTCCCTGATTCCGAAGTTCCTCATTTCAACTCCCAGAGGAGTCCCACAAAGCGAGTATTCTCTGTTCTAGCTCTCTGAGTAGTGCCAGTGGCTCCTTTAACATTGAAGAATGATTGGCAGTGGGAGGAGCCTGGAGTCTGGATTTGGAAGACCCTACTCAAGTCAATCCACACCCTTTACTCGCTGCTGATCTCTGAGCAAATGATGGTGACGTCATCTCCTAGAGCCTCAGTTTCTTCATCTGGAAAATGGCACTAATCACACACCTTCAAAAGATGGTTGTGAGAATATGTGGCTGTATATGGCAGAACTCTGCGAATTTAAGCACGTTATGCCATAAGGGAGCAACAGGGAAACAGTCAGAACTGAGGGATTCCTTCGCACCAGTTTTCATGGCTTATTGCTACTTTTCCATTTTATTTTTATAGTGGTTTTACCATTTAGATAACTTTCACAGGTATTATCTCAATACCACTTCACCAGCCTGGTGTGGTGGCTCATGCCTGTAATCCCAACCCTTTGGGAGGCTGAGGCGGGTGAATCACCTGAGGTCAGGAGTTTGAGACCAGCATGGCCAATATTGTGAAACCCCATCTCCACTAAAAATACAAAAAAATCTGCTGGGTGTGGTGGTGCATGCCTGTAATCCCAGCTACTTGAGAGGCTGAGGCAGGAGAATGGCTTGAACCCAGGAGGCAGAGGTCGCAGTGAGCTGAGATCACATCACTGCACTCCAGCCTGGGCAACAGAGTGAGATTCCATCTCAAAAAAAAAAAAATCAAACAAACAAAAACTTCACAGGGACATGGAAGACAGAGAGAGCATGAGGTGGCAGCCTCATATGACATGATTTGAGCCTCGGTCTTCCAGTGACTTGCACGAGGACATAGAATGACTTAGTTGTTGCTGGATGCCATAGTCAGAACCGGGAATTGGATTTTGAGTGGCATAATAAAAATTTTGCAGGACTCAAGTCAGGACCAGAGTCTGGTTCCTTGAACTAATAAGGAACCTCCTTCAAGTCCTAGTACTCTCCTTAGGCCTTGGTAACCTCTTCTATGAAAGGGGAGGTTGGAGGAGATGGTGGGGCGAGACTGGCATTTTTTTTAAAGGCGTCTTCAGCATTGCTAGTCCATTACTCTGAGAGTTGAAGTCATGTTTCTGCAATTGGGGAAGTGGCTGTGGTTTAAATTCCTAGTCTGTTAACTGTAGAGTTGGTTTCCTCTACAAGGGGAGTGGCCATTGGCAGGAGTGGACATGGGGCAAGCCAGGGTCCCACTCCCTTATCCACCCAGGCCATGGTCCCTCCCTGGCAGGCAGGGTGCTGCTGGCCCGAGGGACCTGGGCAGGCAACTCTGTTCTAGCCCTCTAAGGAGACCAGATGCTGTGGGTACCTAGGTTCTCAGGCCCTCAGAGGATGACATTTCTCATGTCAGGAGGGGATGGACGAATGAAGGCGTGTGCACTCTGGGGAGGGAGGAGAGTCACAGAAAGAGGTGGGGACAGGCAGGATGGAGCAGCACCTTGTAGTGGGATTCAGCAGTGTGATGGGTGGAGCCGGGAGAGGAGGGAGCTTTGGGCAAGGGCACATTGGCAGTGAGTGTGCGCGGCAGCAGGACCCTGGGGTGCTTGTGGGTCTGTGCACGTTCTGGCCTAAATGACCCAGGCAGTGTCTCAGCTTTAACTCTGCAGGTGTTCAAATCCCATCCAGTGAATCCAAGCAAAGCACCCTGTCCACACGGAGGAGATACCCCAGGGCAAGGCTGACAGAAGGCCCTTGAGGTCCCAGTTACGTGTCTGGGCAGACTGCAGATAAATGTGAGACTGTCACAAACAGAGAGCACTGGGGTGAGGTTTGCCGCAGGTGCCCGCAAGAGCCGCATGTGTCCACTATACTGAGGGAAAGAAGTGATGCCCTCCCAAACACGGGAGATACGGTGGAACAACGGCTTGTTCACAGCCCTTGCCGGGCTCTGGGGCACATTTGTCTCCAGACAGTGCCTTGGAGACGACCATCTCCGAAGGAAGTCTGGTTAGGGGGCAGGTGCCTCTGCCCTGGAGCACAGGCAGTGGCGGGGTGTGCGTCTCCAACCCGGGGGCCACGTCACCAGCACCCCTTCTGGAACCATGGCTCTTTCGGACCTTGTTCCCTTGGTGGGCATCTGCACACACGGTTTAGAAGCGCCCTTTCCAGGGCCGATCCTGCTCCTGGAGGCCCCAGTGAAGCAGCCCAGCTCAGCCCAGCCCAGGCTCAGCACAGAGACAGATTTTCCAAGGCTCTGGGCCGCCCTGTCCTGCGGGACTTCATACTCCCCCAGGTCCGGCTCTCACAGGGGTCCTGGGGCTTCAAGCACCAGACTGAACCGTTTCCTCTGCACCGTGCTCTCCTCCGGGTGATGCCACGAGGCACCTTGTCAGGGACACCGTTTCTTCCACTCACCCGACCCTGGCCCCTGACAGGTCCCCTCTCCCTCCTTGTTTTATTTTTCTCCTTTTCTCAGCCAGATAAAACATGTACTGTACTTGACGTGTATATCTTGTAGTGTCCTGTCTACCTGGTGGACGCAACGTAAGCTCCGTGGCAGAGACCTTTGTTTTGTTCAATGTTGTATGGTTAGCACATGCCAGGCTTCCGGGAAATGTTTCCAGTGGATGTATAAAGCCGTCTTAGATTTACTGCCAGCCTGCCCCGTGCCAGGCCATGTGGCTGCGGAGGCAGAGAAGACCTCAGCCTTCCCTTCCCTCCAGGCTCGCTGAAGCCTGAGCTCTTCCTGACACTTCCCCTCCGGCCCGGCCCGGCCCGAAAGTCCCATTCCCGGATCGTTCCCCGAGGCCAGATCCTCCCGGACAAGAATTCAGGGAGCCCCGTCCCCCTCCCTGGGCATCTAGCGTGGGGAAAGGGCAAACGCACCAGGTGGCCCCAGAGCGGCCCCTGAGGACGCCAGCGAGTCTCATGGACCAGCTGGCCGCCCCTTCTCCCACTGGGCCCTCCGCCTGGTCCGCTGCCACAGGTCAGCTGTTGGCACAGCGACCAGGGAAAGGGGTGTTCGTGCCCCGGAGTGTTCCCTGCGGAGGAGCTCTGCCCGGGGCCTCGCCGGGAGGGCGGCCAGGTGGTTGCAGTACCAGGGACTGCCCGCCAAGGGGAGACAAAGCTCCACAAATGAGCGCAGAGGCCGGGCTGGCGGCGCCAGTGACCCTGCGGCGTCCGGGAACCGCGCTGGGGCGGGCGGCTGGGCCCGCGCTCCGCTCCTTCGCGCTCTGCGGGGCTCCCTTCCACCCCTCGCTCAGCTTCCTCTGCGTCAGCGCCACCTACTCCCTTGGGTCAGCCCCCTTCCCCTACGATAGGCCCCAAGGCAACGGGCTTGAGGAAAGAGTTTTGTGTTTTTTTGTTTTGTGGTTAAAAAAAGAAAGAAAATTAAAGCCATATTTCCCGGCCCTGTCTACAACTGACACATGCGAGTGATCAAACCCGGCTCACAGTTAGCCCCTTTCACAAAAACATCCATGAAATCTTTCTTTCTCAATTCAGGAGGGGCTTTGAAGATCTGGCTGGTATTAATCATCACCAACTGGGGCTGGGCGCGGTGGCTCACGCCTGTCATCCCAGCACTTTGGGAGGCCAAGGTGGATGGATCACCTGAGGTCAGGAGTTCGAGACCAGCCTGGTTAACATGGTGAAACTTCGTCTCTACTAAAAATTCAAAAATTACCTGGGCTTGGTGGCAGGCACCTGTAATCCCAGCTACTCAGGAGGCTGAGGCAGGAGAATGGCCTGAATCTGGGAGGCAGAGTTTGTAGTGAGCCAAGATCAAGCCATTGCACTCCAGCCTGGGTGACAGGAGCAAAACTCCGTCCAAAGAAAAAAAGAAAAAAAAATCACCAACTGCTCTGTAAATGACATTTTCTGATCATGAAACTGAAGAATTAATAGGATTAATAGGACCCAAAGTCGTCATTCACATCCTATAAAAAGAAGCGGGAAGGCAGCCACCTCACAGTCGGAAGTTCAGGCACACCGCTACAGAGCCCACCACGTGTGGCTCCCTGGGACCTTTCCTAAGAGCACAGCGAGGCTTTCCTCCTTTCTGACCCCACGGGAGGCTGTCTAGTCTGTTGGGCTTAAGAAGGAGACAGAAGGCTGGAAAAGCCATCCTTGCGGGCTGGCCACAGCCCAGGGGACCAGTCCTCTGGTTGCTTCTCTTCACCATTGTATGACACGTGTCTGTTCTCACTCGGCGCCTGTGCCACTCTGGGTAACTCTTATAGACTGGAGCCTCTAGAAAGAGATGGAAGGGACAGACAGGAACTGAACTTCCACTGTGAAGGCTGGTCTCTGGATTGACCAATAGAACTCACAGCACGTGCTGAGACAGTGACTGGAATACAATGGGAAAACCCCATGACCTCAAAGCCCTATGCTGGCCCCAGCCATGGGAGGCACGGGACAGACACAAGGAGGGTGTGGCTGTCTTTACACACAGTGGTGTCTTGCAGGGGATCCTCAGATCAGTCCCCAGCACTGCAGGTGCCGACTGCTGGAGCAAGGCAGAAAGCCGTTCCCAGGGAGGCTGCTGTGGAGTACAGCTTGCCAAAGCAGAGGTTCAGGGGCGGGAACAATGCTTGGGTCCAGTGACCAGGATTGGGATCAGTGACGGGGTTGCTGAGGCAGCCCCAAACCCCAGCTGGAACAGGAGATGAAAGCTGAACTGGCAGCAAGGGTGGGCAGTGGGGTCTCCAAGAGTGTTGCTCAGGCAGTCTTGGGTGTGGTGACGCATTAAATCTACAAGCAGGGCTCAGAAGACCTCATCTAGAGGAAAAGGAGGGATGAAGCGTTGGAATCTAAGCAGGGTGCAACGTTCTGAGCCAAGAACTTTACCAAAATCCTTGACATTAAACTGGAAACTAATGTTTTACGAGCAAGGAGGACTCTTGAGCCTCGTTTCTATTAAATGATATCATTTGCAAATTAAAAATGTTTGGAAAACTACTCAGCACTATTTGTCAATAGTGGTGATGCCAGTCAGAATCTAACAGGAAAGGCACGAGAAGACACTGATTTTGCCTACATGCAGGTGGTAAGGACCTGGGAGATTTCAGATAAGGAAGTGCAGCAGGGAGTCATGGACTGCCTTTCACTTGGAGTCTGTCCAGTCTGGAAGAGGCAAGGACAGGTATCTGGGGTGAGAACTTTAGAATCACATTTGCGGTGGGCTCTGGTGTTATGGGTGGAATCTGTGCTTTCCTCCCTGACACCGTGGACTCTTGGTGGAAACTCGCAGCTTTGGGCATAATTGAGATTAGCACAACACACACCCGTGGAATGACACAGAGCATAGGCCAGGCTGACAAGTTCATTAGGAAAGGTGTCTTTGCACCCATTGCTAGGAAATTTATTCTAAAACCAAAGTTGGTGTCACCTTTTGCAGCTAAACAAGACCCTATGCCCCCTTCCAATGGCTTCCTCAAAAGTTTCCAAGAAATTCTCAAACTTTTCAGTCCCCACCCCCACCTCAATTTCTGTTTCTTGTCCCATTTCTGCATGTGCTTAAGTGTGCTTGGATGGAAAACATAAAAGAAATGGAACTGAGGGCCCTAATTTCACTTGTGGAAAAGTTTTTGAAAGAAGAGGTGAGAAGATCCCTTTTGCATAGCACATTAAAATAATTTATGGAGAACTTCTCGCTTCCAGCTAAGGAGGTGGTCAAGATGAGCGGATAAATCTTTAAAAGAATAATGTTTTCAAAATCAGGTTCCTTGCCCTCAATCCTTTGATGTATGAGTGTAAGAGTAGGTAGGACACATGGTGAAATATACATGAGAGCTCAGAAGAGAATAGCAGAGTGGAGGAAATATTCGTGTTTACATCAAAACTCAATTGAAACATTCATTTCAAGGTGATAGTTTATTATGTTGAATGCAATTTAGTCCCACAAGGATATTTCCTTTCCATCTCCAAGACTCTCCCCAGGTCTACACCCCCATCCCCGCTTCCCACTTCCTCCCCATATCGAGATGTGAGGAAGCAAAACACATCCACTGTGGAATTAGTTCTTTGTGGCTGCAGGCTTTGCAGACTGTAAAGGAAAGGAACAGGAAGAGGTAGAATCCTTTGGACTCTGCCGACAGTTCCCTAGCTTTTTGGAGACGTAGACAGTTGTAAACAGAGAAGAAATTAACACAAAGGATTATCTTCTTGCAGAAAGTCAACCAAAGTGATCAGCTTCAAACAAAACTGCCGTTCTTCTTGGGTGTGGTGATACACTCTTGTAATCCTAGCACTTTGGGAGGCTCAGGCAGGAGGATTGCTTAAACCCAGGAGTTCAAGACCAGCCCAAGCAACATAGGGACACCCCCCAACACTAAAAATAAACACAAACATAAAATCAAACAAATACTATTATCCTTTTTCTTTCTTTAGCTTGCATCCCTCTTAGACACACTTTAAGGAAATTCAACTACAGCAAAAGATAAGTGGAGGCAAAAGTGATCTTGTAGAGGAGGGCAAACTTGGATAAGCAGCCTCTGCAGCCCTGGAGGCAATGGACCCACTGGCTGATGCCCACCTGGGGTTCGGTGAGCCTGACATCTCTGCATGCAGCCAGCCGCCCAGTCAGCAGCGTTCAGCCAGGGACTGCTGTGTGCAGAGTTCCCAGCCCTCCAGGTGGGCTTGACTTCTAAGTTGCTCTAAGGCTTTCTCAGCACCCTTCAGCAAAGCTTAGAATCTTGAATGAGGCACCTGCCTTCCCAGCAAGAGGCCTGTTTTCTCACCTGGCAGGTCCTGTCATGAAGCCACAGTAGGAGCAGGGACCTGGGGAGCCAAGGCCTGGTGGCTGCCCCTCCCCTCCACGCCCTGCCTGCACCTACTGTTGCTCTCTGCCATTAGGAGTGACTGCCCTGAGCGTGGGACAGACAGGTCTGAGCCTAGACCTGCACGCAGGCACTGAGGTGTGTTTTAAGGCTGGAGAACTGCCTTCTACACGTGGCTGTATGTAACAGCATGGGGCTATTGTGTCGGAAGCTTATATTTCAGATGTTCTGCTGGTACAGTGCTCAGTGAAAATGAAGGAGAGAGAGGATCATTCCCTTCTAACAGCTTCTATGGTTTCTCTCTTTATGCCGGTAGTAAACACTCTTCCTGGATTAGAAGCTTAGAAGCTGCGAATCCTGAGGGGAGAAGGAGGGGGAGTGGGAGGGGGAGGGGAAGAGAGAGAGTAAGATTTGGAAGTGACCTAAAAAATCCTTTATTCTAATTCCATGTTTTGAAGTTTAGTATTGTGAGATCCAGAGAGAGGAAGGGCCTTAAAATATTTTACGGAAAGTTTGTGGCAAATCTAGATTCGAAATTCTGTCTCTTGACTGGACAGCACCACAGATCTCACTAGAAAAGATGGATATCAAAAGCTGTCAAGATAATAGTAACCGATTAAAGTTTTCCAGAATTCTATTCTTGACCTGAAAGCTCCCATTTGAACACTGGCAGTGGGCACCGCGAGTTGGTTTCCGAGAAGCAATGGACTCATTCCCTTTTGGGGAAACGGCTGCCAAATACCCAAGTCTAATAACAACAGATCGTCCATCCTTCTTTCAAGCACATATTGTGCTCCATGAAAACGGCGGCTAGCTCAGCTTGCAACTCAAACACAAGAGTGTTTTCTTGAGACAATCACACTACTTCACTGTGCAGCAGAAGTGTTTTGGGTGAGCCTTCCACCTCACCACCAACATTTTTAAAATGGGTACTCAAGATTTGAAATTTAATAAAATCAAGTGTTCTTTGTGTAATGAGGGTGTTCTTAAGTGAAACTGGCTTTTGGGTTTCCCTGCGAGCGTGCGGAGGTGAAGAGTGTGGTGACTACTTGCGCAGTGAGCTGCATGTGCTTGCGTTGTCCATGGTTGGGGCTCCTGCTGTCTTACCCAACATTGCTTTTGCCCCATCAGTGCAAATATCAACACAGTGAAGAAGGCAAAGAATGTCCTGATATTATCCTGACAATAGCTCTGACCTCCCTAAAAGGTCTTGGGCAGTCTTAGAGATTTGTGGATCACACCCTGAGAACCACCAGATTAAAGAATCAGCAGATCTTTGAGTACCAAGGCTCTGGGACCAGAAACCCTTTAGGTGTCTTCCTTGAGCTTTATCTGTAAGATAAGAAATGTCAAGGTGGCAATACAATTCTAGATAGATCCCTAGTACTGGTCTGTGCTATTACTGCCTTGACCTCTGAATGATACGACACAAAATCAATAGTTTGGACCATGGAGTCAGCCTGCTGGAAATCCACAAGGTAGTCCTGGAGGAAAATTTGATTTGTTTCAACAACAAAAGATAAAGGTCCTTGCAAAGTTACCATAAGCCTGAAGCTTAGATCAAAGTTTCCCTGGAATTCTCATTTCCTGGTTTAGTTACAACTCCACTGGCAGCGGCCTAGGTCAGTGAGGCCACCGCAAGCTTGGAACCTACCCTGTGGGTATCTTCACACGTCAGGCTTCATTTTTCTCCTGAAGAGCAAGTTACTTCAATCTATTGACTGTAAAGTCATCTTGCCAGATTATTTTTATCCTTAAAATACTTAGGTTATATATAGACTCTCAGCAGTTGATGTTAAGTTGGGCAAAAAGTATAAATGAGACTTCTGGCCCCTACTGGGAGGTGTGGAGAAGTACAGAAGAGAAGTGAAAACACAGGCGCGGGGAGCAGTGCTCACTACCTGATTTAGCCAGCGCCCCCCCAGATGCTTGGTCCCTCCAGAGCTGCCCCGGTGGGAGGGGAACTAGCTGCTTTCTGACACTCTAGGCTCTAGGAGGTACACCATAAAACAGAAGTGGATGCAGGGACAGAGTCCCTAACTGGTTGAGGAGTGGATGGCATGCTCGATGTGACACCTGCCCGCCCCATTTGTCTGGGCTCGTGCTGGAATCCCCATGTCTCTGTGTGTATCAGGACGCTCACTGCGTGCCCTCACCCCAGCCCGCAAATGTGCAAACACACCACGCTCGCCTGCATCTTTGATGCTGTTTGTACCCGGAATTCCTCTCCTTTTGCCGCCTTCTTTCTGGGGAACTTCTACTCACCCTTTAAATTCCACGTCATATGTCACCTCCTCTCGGTGATTTCTTTCCTTAAGTCTTTACGCAACCAAGTAAGAATCAAACCCTTCCTCCTCCTCTATGGTTTGGTAACTTTAATAATGCTACTTTCAAACATTTGTCACATTATATTATAGTTAATTATTTGCCCGGCTTTGCTACTCAGTTTAAAATTGTCCAAGAGCTTTACAAATGTAAATAAGCTCTGTGTCAGGTACTGGCCAGGAGCTGGAGATATATTAAGTAAAAGAGACATAGTTCTAGCCCTGGCGGTATTCCTAGTCTAGTGCAGAAGGCAGATAATGCACCAGTAAAAATAAAGTATATTATGATGTGTTATAAAGAAAACAGATGTACAGTGTTAGAAAAGATAGAGTGTTTAATTAATTTCTTATATTGCAAACATCCGGAACATTGTCTCTGGCACTGCAGGAGTTCACACATTTTTGCCTGGTGCCCCTTATTGTGCCCCTGAGAGTACTGAGGACTTGAGAGGGTCACACAGAAAACCCAATGGAATGAATAGAAGGATGAGAAATGAAGGGACGATGACAGAGGAGTGGGCAGAGTTCACAGTTCACATGTGATGGTGACTAGCAACAGTGGGAGTCATTTTTGTCCTTTGAAAAAAGGGCAAATAGCAGACCAGTTGTTAGGGACAGGGGTGGGCTATGGCTTTGCAAGCAGAGCTGCCTGACAGGAGCCGGGTGATAGGACCTTAAATGGTGTCCTCCACCTCCCGTGTCCTACTGGAGAATTCCTCTGGCCACACCCACCCAGAAGCAGAAGGCAAGGGAAGCTGGGGTGGTGGTGTCTGCAGAGAGCAGAGTCTCCAAGACACAGCACAGGACAGGAAGGGCAGAGCCTGGAACTGGACAATCAGTGGAAGAGCCGCCAGCTGACCCGGTTAAAGGAGTGGACCTCAAATTCAACAGCCTTTGGCCTTGGACAATTCTGAATCAAACCCCATGCCAGTCTATGATCTACATTGGCCCTCTTGGAGACAGAGGTTACATAAGGGGTATTCCCTTAGACTCTGGAGCCAAGTATTTCACATGTGATCCTGCCCACCTACATCTAAGGAACAGAACCCTGGCCGAATACAATTAAAGGCAGAGGATAAAAGAGTAAGAGATCTAGCCGGGCGCGGTGAATCACTCCTGTAACCCCAGCACTTTGGGAGGCTGAGGCAGGTGGATCACCTGAGGTCGGGAGTTTGAGACCAGCCTGATCAACATGGAGAAACCCCGTCTCTACTGGAAAATACAAAATTAGCCGAGTGTGGTGGTGCATGCCTGTAATCCCAGCTACTTGGGAGGCTGAGGCAGGAGAATCACTTGAACTCGGGAAGCTAAGGTTGTGGTGAGCCGAGATCGCACTATTGCACTCCCGCCTGGGCAACGAGCAAAATTCCATCTCAGAAAAAAAAAAAAAAAGTAAGCGACCTAATGTCTGTCCCTTGGAGGAGCTGTGAATCCGTTTCATGAAGAAAACAATACTTACAGAACCATACATAGTGATTACAAATTAATATAAAACCATCTGAGTACTGCACAGGCTTGAGGGCTTGGCAGAGATTAGGCATGATTAGAATCAGGCTGAATTAATCAGGCAATAACATCTTCAATGTAGGATAAAGTTCAGTTAAATGGAGTTTGGAGAAATGTCGCCTCACCTGTAAAAATAGACTTTCTTCCCCAGACACTTAATTTTGGGGAATTCTGAAATAACTAGTTAATTTCACAGTAGATTTAAATGTGTCCTGGTTTATTTCTGTTTTCACAGAAAGAGACATTCTCTCCACAATTAGAGATTGACTGAATCTGGGGAGAGATTTAGCATTGATCTGGCTTACCTGATTGATTTCCAATTCCCCAGAGACCCTAAGCAGGTATGGATTCAGATGTTTACGCAGTGAATCATTCTGTATTCATGTTCACTGGGCCTGTCTTAGTCACTCATTTTTCTCTTTAGGGCCACAGGGTAGTTTATGAAATTACAATCAATTTTACATCAGATGTTTAGGAATGACCACGGATGACTTTTTAATAGATGCCACATAGAGAATCACAATCATTTATAAATCATTCTCCTTCCCCCTCCATCTCCCCATTTGTTTTGCTTCCCTTCTTCCCAATCCGTAACTGGGCTTTTTGAATCATTTGAACACCAAGTATTTAAATATTCTCTCTTTTACCGTGGAGGCAGCATTGTACAACAGAGGCAGCTCCCTCTTGGGACCTCCCCACTTGGAAGTATGTTTCTCAACTTCAGGTCTCTACACCAGGCTGCGAAGAGGCAGTTGGACTCTCTAAGGCTTTATGAGGAGAGAACAGACTAAGAAGTGTCCCCACTTCTGATGGTTAAATCGGAATCATCTTTGCCTGTTGATTTTAAATTCCTGTAAGTGTTTCATCTATGCCCTTATGATATGCCCAACCAGGAAAGGCAGACAACAAATAGATGAAGTTAATAACGAGGAAGCTCTGTGAGGAGCAGCCCTGGGAGAGCAGTGTTCCAGGCAAAAGTAACAGCAGCAACGAAAGTTCTGAACCTGGGACCACTGTGGCACTTGTGGAGACTCCTGGTGCACACTGAGTGTGGCTGGGGTACAGTGACAAGGAGCAGACAAGGAGATGGAGTCTGCAAGTGACTGTTAGAAAAGGGTGCATGTGCCACATGTGACATAAATGCCATGTGACATTTTTTAGAAGTTTGGGTTTGATAGCAGGTGTAATAGAAAGCCACCAGAGGTTTTGAGGTGACAGAAGTGTGAGCTGATCTATCAATGTGTAAGAGGGCCAACGTGATTAGAGCAGGGCCAGTCAGAGCCTGCTGCAGTGGTCCTGTGCCTGGACTCAGGTGGGAAGGGTAGGAAAAGTGAGATAGACTCATATTCGGAATAAACCTGAAGCCAGAGCCTACAGTGCCTGCTGATGGGTGACCAGGAAAAGAGAAGAATCAAAGATGACATCTAGGGTTTCAGCCTGAGAAAGTAAGAACAGCAATGGTGTTTACCAAGATTGAGACCCCAGGAAGGGGAGCAGATTTCAGAGGAGGAGTGTGGTGGTGAAAAGGAAAAGTCAGTTTTGTTCATTATGCATGTTTAAGGGCGCTGTTGGACATCCAAGTGAGGTTGCCATGTGGATGGTTAGATTGAAGGACTTGAGAAGAGGGATTGGGAATAGAGGTGTGCATCCCAAAGCCATTAGGAATGAGTGGTTTTCCTGGGCATGAAGTCAGTGAGATGACGCAGGGAGTGAGAGCTGATCCGGAAGAGGGGGGACAACCAGCCAAGACTGAGACAGACGACGGAGGGTCAGGTGGAAGAAAAGCCTGGAGCGTGCTGTCCCAGAAGCCAGTTGAGAAAAGTGCTTCAAGAGGAAGAAGGAGTCCTCTGTGCTAAAAGGTACTGAATAGAATGAGAGGAAATGTAATCATTGTTTTTTGCAGGGGGGAGTTCCTAGGTGATCTTGACAATGGCAATTTCGATAGCAAAATGGGAACAGAGCCTAACTGGAGTGGATGGAAACCAGGGGACAGAAAGCACAAAGTGCAAACCATATGTGATCTTTTACAAAGAGTTTTGTTTTTAAAGGGAGCAGAGAAACAAGGCAGTTAAAAGAGGGAAGGGCAGGGAGCCAAGAGAGGGTTTGGGATGTTTATGATGATGATTATGATAATGACCGTGATCATGATAATCACAATGCACGCCATGCGTTGAGGGCTTACCATGTGCCAGGCATTGTGCCAAGCCGTCTCCATCAGGAGCTCAAGGCATTTTTCAACAAACCTAGAAAGAAGGCTCTGACATTATCACCAGTGTAGAGGTGAGACAACTAAGGATCAGGGTCCCAAATCTGGTGAATGATGAACTGGGAGTCCACCCGAGATGTGTCATAAACACAGCAGATGGAGATGTTCCCGTTCAAAGGCCAGCTGAAAATGAATGAAATTCTTAACTGTTGTTAATCAAGACCTGTTGTGGTTGCAAGGGATAGAATACCACCTCAAACTGACTCAAGGGAGTAAAAAAGTGAGGGAGATTTAATTCAGGTATCTCAAAAGCCTCGAAGAAGATCTGACTTCAGAATAACTGGATTCAGGGGCTCAAAAGGTATAATTAGGATCCTCTCCATCCCTGGCTCAGGCCTCTGCTTTCTACTCTGTTGCCCTTAGTCTTGGGCAGGTTCCCCATGTTCTGGCATCTGGCAGATCACGACTCACTTCCAACCATTTGGAAAATCTAGGAGTCAAAGTCTCATGTGGCTGGGTGGCTCTTATTGCATGACTTTGGCCACCTGCTCATCTGGGAAGCAATCACTATCCCCAAGGACATACAGTGTTCTCCATGGGACTGGCCCACATGCTTGGCTCCAGAGCCAGCAGGACTGATCTGGACATAGAGGTTGCTCTAAAGGTAACATCCAGGTGCCACGAACAAAAGAAGGAACCCTGGGCCGGCAGTGAAGGGCAGATGTCCACTCAAGTATGAAGCACATGGACATGAACTCTCACCCTGGGCCGGCAGTGAAGGGCAGATGTCCACTAAAGGATGAAGCACATGGACATGAACTCTCCTGCAGACAGTTCCAAGGTATGCTTCCCAGCATTCTGCCCACATATACCGCTCTACGACGGCAGTTATCTTTTTAGTCCTGTTTGTCAAGTACAGTTTCTAGCACGGTGACAGGCACACTACAGGCTCAGGTGAAAAAATATGTTTATTGAATAATGGAGTGACCTCAGATAATTCTCCTATAATGCTGGTCTGTTTCACTTGATTTAGTTACTGGTTATTTTAATTTGAGCTAGAGAGCGCTTCATGTATTTGAAACTCATCATTACTTTTCCTAACTATAATTCTCCAGCTCTCCAAAACCCTTAGTTTATTTGGAAATAGGGTATTCAATTAATGCCCTACTCATCAGAACAGTGTTTTGGGTGTTATTTTATTGAAAGGGGGGAAAAAAACGGCCTTAGTGTAAAATCTTCAAATCGCTTTGTGATGTCCCCTGAGGGTATGAACCTGGTGGTTTAGCCAGAATTGAAATCCCCACAAATTCTAAGGAAGCTTTGCTTTGTTGAACCCCTGGGGGTTTATCTCCTCCCTGCTGACTCTGTAAGGTGAGGCAGAGCTCTGGGGAAAGACAGATGCATGACAAAAAGCTGTTTGGGGTATATTTGCTCCTGATACTAAAATGCCTGTGGCAGAGCCGTCCATCTGGAAAATGCAGGCTCGGGAGGTGGAGAGAGGAACACCACAGAATCCTTGTACAGGATTTGAAATGTTGTCTTGTATGCGATGTCAGTGGGAGGATGCTGAAGGGTTTGGGCTGCCTAGAAGACATTTGAGCTCTGTGCTATGGTTGTGGGGAGAGGCTTACAGGAAAAAATACAGAATGCCAATCGTGTCCTATGTCAATGTGCTGCCTTCTTTCCCACTGGTCATCAAGAGATAGCCATGTGCTACTGGGGAGATGTGTGAACTGAGGAGTGGGGCAGGCAAGTGAGAATGGTAGAGGGCTAAAAAACACAAACCCAGCAAAACCTCCTGGAAGGCATGCCGAAGAGAAGCATAGTGTAGTGAGTACCCTGAACAGGAAGGGGCATGTTAACCATGACGCTCAGGGGCTGCAGCGCTGGGCTGTCCGGGCGCAGACTCTTAACTTCTTCACTCTTCCTTTTTTCAGTTGGGAGACTTCAGGCAAGATCCAGATCATCTGTGTCTCAGTTCCCCTGTTGGTAAAATACGGGTAATAAAATAGTACTGCTTCACAGATGCTAGACACGCGTTGTTATATTTAAAGCATTTTAAACAGTACTCGGCACAGAGAAATCAATATGTGTGGGTTTGTTTCCATTGTTATTAGTCTGAATGGGAAAAAGATGGGAATGTAAGTGTGAGTGTGCATGGGAGAAGTTATGAGCTTTGGTGTAAATATTCAGAGGGCATGAACTTTGAGAGGTGTGTTTGTGTGTGTGTGTGTGTGTGTGTGTGTGCACATGGAAGAGGAGGCAAGGCTGGTCTGAGATGGATCTCTTCTGGCTGTATGCAAAATATAACATTTTAACATTCTGGGGACAAAGAGCACCTGTTGGGTGTCTCGCAAGTTTGAGAAGAGCAATTGCTCTGAAGTCAGAAATGGAATTAATGTCATGGAAAGAAGCAGAGGCTGATGTGAATAATTAAACCTCCTAATGAGAGCATTAATATTTCCCCAATAGATTGATTTAGTGTTTCTTTCTCTGGGATTGTTGCACAAACTTACCTGAGCTGGCCATCTATCTTGATTATTCAGGACAAACTGCACTGAAAAAAAAAAAAAAAAGAAGGAAGCAACAGCTGGTAGACCATTTAGTTTCACACTGCAATGTGAAACTAAATCTTAAGAAGGGAGGCCTACATCCGAGAAATGGTGAGCCCATGGCATGGTCCTGAGTGGGAGGACACAGACATTAGGACTCCAAAACAAGTCCTCACTGGGCTCCACCTCATTATTCCTTATTGATTTTTACATTATAAGTTGGCTCAATTCATCAGCCCACTACCCTGGCATGTAATGTGCCAGACGCTTGTGTCTTCCAAATGGACTTGGAAACTGAGGTCAACTTTCCTTTAACCATAAGAACACCCATGGGTAGAAATAATTTGCTCATTACAGGTAAACCACTGGACAAGCAAGGTAGGATGTGTCTCTGCCAGGGTTCAATCAGAGTAGCATGTATGTGTATATAAATGAAGTTACGGCAAGGAAGGGTCTACCCCATTGCGGATGATGGCTAAACAAGACCAAAGTTTTTAGGGTGGACAGTCAGGAGAGGAAGATCATGAACAAACTAGAATCCAGTGGGCAGGAGGTTAAACTGAGTGTCTAAAGGTGGCAGCCAGGAAGGAAGGATTGGGAGAAGGAGAGCTGTGCTGGCCAAGGGGGTGTTTAGACTCTCTCCCTCAGCGACAGACTACGCTCATTTACAGACTCTCAATTTGTTAAGTCATGTCCACGGAAGATAATCTCCCTTTCGATTAATTTAAAGTCAACTGGTGAGGGATTTCCACCATAGCTACAAAATCCTTGCACAGGAACACCTAGATCAGCGTTTGGCTAAATAACTGAGAGAAGAGGCATGCGTGCTAGAGTGGCAGCTACTGCCCTCCATCCCTCTGAGGGGGTCTCCCCTGTAGCCCAGCTAACTGGAAATACACTAGAATGTGGATTCCAGGGCTGCCATTCAGCCTAGCTGAGCTGACACATAAAAAAACCCTCACAGATGGAAAGCACAGCACGTGAGTGAAACCAGCTTCCAGGAGGACTCTGTCCTGCACGTTGACAGGTTACAAATCAGATTATAAGACTGCCCATATTTATCATACTCTATGTGCACCTCATGTCATTGATATTAGCACTTCACATTTACATGCAATTTCATGAATTCCAAGCATTTCCTCATCTGCAATCAACTTCTCTTTTGTTTTGCTTTACTTTGGACTTTTTAACATTCAAATAGAAGTGATGGGTATTAGTCTTCCTCATTTTACAAAGAAAGATGCTAAGAGCCACAGAAGTCAGTTGCTTACTGAAAGGTCACATGATTAGCTTGCGGGAAGACAGATGTGTCAGATCTTCCAACTCCAAGTCCACGGCTCACTCCACCATCCCAGGCTGCCTGCGATAAGAGGCAGCTTGCTCAGTACACAGACCATTCTCTTCCCTGGTGACAATTCCAGTTGCCACTGAGTCTTCTAAAGCAATGGGAGCTGACCTGAAGGGGTTATGTTCAGATTATGGCTGTGGGCTTCCCTTGCTGATGCGTAAGTTCCTTTTTATGTAATTAATAGTCTTGGAAATCTGAAAATCACATAGAACCCAATGTTACGCTCACAGGAAGTTCTGTATTTGAAGGAAAACCAATGGATTGTAAGCCCCAGAAGGGCAGGGATATTTATGCCGTTTCCTGCTGTATCCATAGTGCTAAGAGTGAAGTCTGCCACACAGCAGGTTTTTGGTAAATGTTTTTGTATACATAGTAATGCTTAATGAAGCTGCTAATCTTGAATCAATGGAAAACATTTATCTGTTATTGAGCTTTTGTAAAGTAAGATCAACTAGACTTTCAATGATACTAGCTTAATGATACTAGCTTGCTCGGTACTTTATGGTCAAAATGCACTTTATGTACACTGGCATTCTGGGAAACATGTCCTAAATACCTTCAAAGAGCCACAGCTTAGAGTAATTCAAGAGAAGACAGAGTTCCAGACCTTAATCTCGAAAGACAGTGTTTCTCTGGGGCATGACAGCGAAGCATCTCTCAGTATCAGCTCTACCTAGTACTGTGTAGTTCTTTCTTCTGGGGTATCTTGTCAGTAAGAACCATGAGACTATAGGAAAAAAAAATGTTTTATTGTTTTGTTTCTAAGTAAGTGCGTGCCACAGACAAAGAGAGACTTTCATCTCTTCTCAAGGCAACGCAAAGTCACAAGATTAATTAACCTGCGATACACTGAGAACTGCTCTTTATCCAGTAGGTGCTCTCTGTCTGTTTAGAGTGTGTAGTTTCTGGCGCTAAGTGGTATGATGAGTTGGCTGCATTCTCATATGGGGTCTTAGACATCTCTCCTAATGCAGTCAGTAGTCCTTGTGATGGGCAATGGAGCACAGTGGTTAATCAGAGCTGCTCTCTAGTCCCTCTGCTTGTATTTGAAACTCAATGTTACTGTTTGTCGATTGAGTTAATGCACGCCTATGTCTCAGTTTCTTCTCTGATAAGATGGAGATGATAAGAGTACATGTCTCATAGGATTGTTGTAAAAATTAAAATGCATTAATTATGCAAAGCTCCTATGAAATTGTCAGGCCTAGGACAAATTTTTTGTAAGTATGAGTAGGGGAGTTAGCATCCCGCATGGAATCAGCAGGATATTCCATCTGGGGAAGCCGGGCATGCGTCTTACCTTCTTCCTCAAGCCTGAGGAGAGTGTCTGGGCAGGGTGGGGCAGGAGGGCAGTGGGCGCTGTGGCCTTGGGCCTCCAGGAATCCTCAGTTTCTGGACAAGGACAAATAGGGCAGAAACCCTCTCACAGTCCCCTGGCCGTAGCCTGTGCCACATAGAAATGGAGAGCGTCTTGCTCTCAGAGGAAGCCTGGCTTATGTCTCCCAGGGGATTCTCCACATTCTGAATTCAGACAAATTGCTGCTTTTTAATTAACAGAGCCCCAACAACTCTGTTATCTGTCTTCTCATGAATCTATTTTCTCTCGAATCCTTTCTCCTTTCCCACCCTGTCTGCTTCTGAGCTGTAATCTTTCAAGCCGCTCCCTGAGGAGTGGGCTGGGGAAGGAAGCGGCAGAGAGACGGAGGAGGGGTAGGGAAGTGTAGCTGGAGTGATGGATGGCCAGTGACCCCCGGCCAGCAGTCACCAGTCTGTCTGTGTACAGCTGTGGGAGACCTCAGCTGGAGCATGTGGGCCACAGTGCCATCCACAGCTGGGTGTTATTAAAGATCCGGCAGAATTCCCTGACAGAAACAAGTGGAGGAAGCATTCGGGAATGGATCCCAAATACCCCATTAATTTAAGTTTAATAGGACAGTTATTGAATAATAAATAACAACCGAATCAAGGAAGCATATTTATCAAAGACTTATGGCCAGATAATGCAATTGCGGCTACACCAGTTGAGAAGCCACCGGACGAATAGCTGCATCAGGATGAAGACATGCCCCCGGTGACTGTCGGGATGAACTCAGAGGAACACGCATGGCTCTATCTTGTCCTGCCAACCCTCTGCAGTTTCCCCTAAAAGTGGCATGTTCTGCTCAGGCTGAGGTAGCCCCATCTGTGGAGAAGGTGACACACATTTCCACACTGGGCCTTGTGAAGCCGTGTTCAGATTTTGTTCTCCTGAGCTTCCTCCGTGAGGTCTGTGTGATGGAAATGCAAGATATGATCACCTTGTCTCAATCGCCGTTTCAGATCTGACCTACAACTCTGTTTGAAGCATTCTCTGTTTCCAGAAAACAGCTTCTTTCCAGCTCCATTCCCAGCAGGCCACTTTAAAATGGCTTTTGAAAAAAAAAATTGTAAAGTTAAAAATATCCCCTTCCACTCCCCTGCTCCTAACTTATTAGAACAACGCCTAAGGCAGCAGGGGTGTCATTGGCAGTTCTATTTGTGATGGGTCTGGAAGAGTTGATATGTTTATGAATATTTACATCTCCAAGAGGAGACTGCTGTTAAGTAGATTTTTTAAAAAATCTGTAAATTTCCTCTTGTGGGATGAAAATGCTATGGGCCACAACATAGGCAGAGGAAAGAATGCAAGGGGAAAGGAAGAGGGAACCATGGTATGGGCACCTCCAATCCTGTACTCTACAGACCCCCACATGCCAGGGGCTGTGCAGGGAGGAATGTGGGCAAATTGTTAGCTGGTAGGTGCCTGAAGTTGTGTTGTGTTCTCCCAGCTTCCTTTTTATATGATGCCTATGATGCTTTCTGCTGTTAGATGAAAAGCTCCTGGCATTGAAATCTATGAGCAGAGGACAAGGGGAGGGAGGCCGTGGCTCACTCCTGCAAGAGCAAACTCTAAGAATGGAGAGGGCAGAGGTCTGCGTGTCGGGGCGTCAGGATACCATGTTCTTTAGCAGAATGGCTACTCGGCAAATTTGATTGTTAGTCATTTTCACACTGTCAAATATGAACTACTGTTTCTTGCTTGCCTCTGTAAATACACTGCCTCCTTCCAAAGAACTTTAACATTTAAAATGTGGGAAATTTTTCAAAGGCATTGACCAAGTACAATGTAGGTATGATGTTCTCCTCCTTAGCTTTCCCAGAGAATCTAGATAACTCACTTGAAAACACACAGCGAGTCAAGAACTAAAGGGTATACAGGTTCTCACACACTTCCCCAGCTCAAACCTCGGGCTGATGTCTCCAGAGCAAGACAGAGGTGGAAACCTCAGCTCTTAGTCACATTTCATGAAGATAGAGAACAGGGCTGTCTTTCCTTTCCACAAGCCCCTTGCCGGTGAGCATCTTGTAGCTTCACGTGCTAAGCAGTAACTCCTGCTGACTGTCAGGGACTTGGCTCACCTCTTGCTTGGCTACAGGCGGCCATCGGAAGCAGGTGACTATTGAGCCATTACAGTGCCCTAATTTGCAAGTTACTTTGAGAAGACGCCTTCTTTTGGCAGGCTGTCTAACCATTATGAAGCTGTCTACCAGTAGGCAGTCTTGTGCACATCTCTCAGCTAATTTAGAGAAGCCCAGAGTAAATGCCTCTAACATGCTAGAAGATACAGACATTCCTGGATGCACACTGTTCAGTGAATGTGAAGCCCAATGACAGGTGATGCTCCCCATTGGGAGAGGGAAGAAGATGGCAGAGACCAGCTCACAGGGCAGAGCTCTCCCGTGGGGAGGCGGCATCCCACCTTGGCCAAGAGTGAAGCCCTGACCCTTTAGCATCTAATTTAGACAGATTGAATTTTCATTTCTCCTCTCCAATGACAATGCTACATCACTGAGCAGCTGCCACTCCTTTTCAGAGCTCTGTCTAGAAGCCAGATACCTTGTGTTTTCGAAGGAATGAGAGGAAATCATCTATGACTGTCCTTCCAGGGTGGGTGGGTCCCTTGAAGACCATAGAGGAGGTCCTGAGAGCATGTTTCCCTGCCTTGAAGGGCCAACCGTCTCCGGAGGGGACAAAATGCAGACGTGAAATAATGATGTGACATGAATTAGAATCCATCTTGCCAGCAGGTGTGAAAGAATACACCCCAAGGTTGGTGGAGGAATTGCTTAGGGAACCCCAGCTTTGGGGCAGAGCCGGGGGTATGTGTGAGGGGCAGGGTTTGGGTCTCTTGGCTGACTTCCTGGGCTGCTTTGACTGGGGATTTGAACCAGCTCTAGGACAGTATCCAACTTTTCCCTCAAAGATGACTTTTGTGGATTCTGAAAAACGTGGTTATTCTCTTGCTTATAACCAAAGATGGGAAAGCACTTGAAAGAGGAGAGGTTCCAGATCATCTTCTGAGATTCAGGGCTGGTCTTTAGGGTCCTCATTTGGAAATGAGAGACTGGTTTCTGGGGCCTTTCACCAGGGTTTCCTGAATCTGTGACTGTTCACCCCAGTTCTTTTGAACTGTAGAGTCTCGTTCCATATGCTCCCCAGTAGGAACAGACTTCCAAGAGCACAGGCTTCCTATCATTCTACCGGGATTCAAAGCCTGGCTCTGCTAACCACTAGCTCTGTGACCTGGGCAAGCTACTTCACCTCTCTGTGCCTCAGTTTCCTCATTTATAAAGTATGAATCACCTACTTCCTAGAATTGGGTATGGATTAAAAGAAGTAATACATACAAGGTGCTTGGCCGAGAGTAAACATTCAATCAATATGGCTTCTTATTAACGTATGGCTGCGCGCCCTCGGCCTCTTTTTTGGGTTCTTCCCTTGATGAACTTTTTATGACTGGTGTGACTCAATCCTTTAAACTGGGCTAGCCAATGTCCCCTTCCTTCTTCACAATGTAGCCTCTCTCCTTAGTGAGCTTATCTACTCCCCTGTTCTCTGTTCCGCATGCTAAAGAGTCATGGCTTACAAAGCATTGCATGATCTGGCCATTGCTTATCGCCTTTCTTATTGTATTCCTACAGATATTCTTTGCCTCAAATCTCTACGTTTACTGTCTCTTACCCCTTTCTCCAGCTTCCACCTTCAACAGGAGGATGCACGTGGATGTGCACCCATGCACACCCATCCACACTCCCATGCAAACACATGCACACACCCTTCTCACCTGGCTTACTCCCACTGCTCTTTCTGACTTCATCTTAGACCTGGCTCCATTGTGGAAGGCTTTCCTGATCCTCTCCATAGGATAGCAAAGATCTCCCTCATAGCATTCAACACGCAGGACACTAAGTATCTGGCCATATGTCGGCATCTCCCACAAGACGGTAAACCTGGTGAGAACAGTTATTGTCTGCTATGCCCCCCTCAATTCAGTATAGTGCCTGGCACCTGGACGATCACCAATAAGTATTTATTTTAAGTGAATGCATGTACAAATGAATAAAGGTGTCAACAGATGATTCCCTCTTGAATATACTCCTTTTGTTGAAAGTGTTTCTGGCTTGCAATTATTTGAGATCTATCTGCTATGAACGATTTGTCTGGCTTTAGCTCGTTATGTTTCTGTCCCCCTTCTTTTCCGGTGCTTTTCATCATGCACATAAAAGTAACTGCACACAATCACTCACAATTGGGAGCATCAGTGGATGTACAAAAAAAAATGCATGAAGAAGGCTCTGCGTGGGCAAGGGCTGATTCTGTTTGTCAGGATGCATGTTGTCGAATCCTGCACACACCAAGGCTGCAGACTGTGGCACAGACCCTCCTAAAGCAATATCACAATGAGGCTGGAAATCTATTTCCCTGGGTGTGCGCAGCTGCCACCTAACACTTTGGAGAACAGCAGGTGGTTCATGAAGAAGGCAGAAAGGGAAGGTTGGTTAATTTCAGAGCTGAGGAGCAGAGGGGCTGATGAGTGGAGCCCTTGGTCAGCCTGGCATCCTCAAAGGCAGAGGTAATGAGAAAAATGGCTCCTTAAAAACGGCTTGGTGGGGTTTCATATGTGCTCTCTCACGATCAATTCCAGAGGAAATTTAGGCCGGTTTCAAGTCAAAATAGGGTTTTTTTGAACAACCAGAAACAGAAAACTGCACCTGGACCCACAATCCCAGCTGGGCTCTCTCTGCCGCTTGTATCCACCCTGGTAATGAAGATTCTCCAACAAGAGGAGAGTTGATGAGGTGGAAGATGGAAGGGAATCCACGTGTGGTTTGCTTGAGCAGACCTGGCTGCACAGGGGTCCAAATGTGTTTGTGTGGGGTAAGTCGACAGAGATGGCTGAAGAAATGTGGAAAGTATCACCTCTGAGACATGCTGGGCATCTGCAAGTGTTTTGCAGGAAGTCTTTTCAGTGTGGAACTGCACGTGGGAGACTCTTTTCTTAATTTCATCCCATAATTTTCTCCCTTGATAATTAAATTACAGTAGCAGGTTGATGCCAAAAATAGAGGGGGTGGCTCAGGTGTCTTCAAAATTAAGTTTTGCCCATGACAGAAATATGACTTGGTTACACTGAGGCTTCTTGCTTCTGGGAGTAGCTGAGGGTTCCAGTGTTAACTTTGGCCGTTAAAGGCACCCTCCGTTAACATTTGGAAACTAGCCAGCATCTAACCCTGTGGTTCCCTGGAAGAATATAACTGTAGAGCTAGCCTTGGGCAAAATCCAAAAGGACAGGGTAATAGCTAACCTGGACCACTCACTAACAGTGTTACTCTGAGCTTCAGGAAGCCAGTGTGGGAACAATGTTTGGGATTAGAGTCCCTCCAACTAGCCTATTGGGAGAGCTGAGCAGTTGATTTCTGTGGCTATAACACCAGCACTTACATTCCCTTCCGCACCGTTTGCGTCCCTCTCTGCCTCTCTGCCGGCCCACCTGTAAGGTGGCGGTCATGATGCGCCTAGCCGGCAGAACTGTCCAAAGACTGAGAATGCATCTGTCAAAGGGCTTGTACGCCGTCCAGTGCTCCATGCGTGAGGGCCATGTGTTTATTTGCCTTCTCTCCACCCTGTACACGCGAGGCCATTCCTATCCATTAGGCTCCTGGGACCCTTTCTCATGAATGCTGGGAAAAGTTGCTGTGTGTGGATGGTGAGGGCTGGCCACGTGGGCAAGGCCCTCAGCATTCCTTGAGTGCTGCAGTTGTGCAGTGCCAGGAGCCCGCCTTCATTAAACAGGAGCCAGGGCCTTGTGTTTCCATGTCACATGTGACTGTGGACCTAATGGTGGTGATTAGTCAGTGTCCAGCAGGGGAATGAGCAGGCTCCCCCACCCCCAGCTCTGCACGGCGGAGTGATGCATTGGATGAGGGGGATGGCAAGGTCGTTTGCGAACAGGACTGGATATTGATCCCTGGAGCCAGGTCCTGGGATTTGGAGGCGACTCATGGGCCCTTTTGTGGAATACAAAACAGTGTTGCCTTCTTGAGGGCTCTAAGCACCCGGGGGGCCAGAAAGGATGCTGCTCTTTGGGATTGGAGGGGCCTGAAGAAGACCTATATAGAGTGATATCAGAAATGTTGTGACTTCGAGGGGGTTTTCGTCTTTTTAAATACATTCTTCCATTATTTTCCATTCTTAACTCATAAAGCTGTATTCCCAGGGATGCAGCCCCATCGTGCTGATAGAAGATTCTTTGCATCAAGGCAACAAGGGGGTATAGGATGTTTCCTATGAAAAACATGAAAAAGTCATCTTAGAGTTAGGAGCAAAGGGTATACATGACGCAGTTGCTGGAAGAGGCCAGGCTAGGATACTCGAAGGTATAGGGCAGGATGCCTTTCTCCTTTCCTGGAAGTTATTCCTCATCTACTTCTAGATGAAAGTCTTACACGACAATTGACAAGTGCAGAGAGACTGCAGAGGGTGGGAGAGGTAGCAGCGGCAACGACAGTGGAAAGAGAGGCGAACGCATTGAGAGGCAGCTCCCAGCCATAAGGTGTCACTGCTGTTCGGAAGTTGATTCAATCAATATTAATAACATGATGCCATCACTGAAGATTTATTGACACATTGAGCACTTACTGTGGGCCAAAGCTGTAGCCAAGTGCTTTATAAGCATTATCTAATTTTATCCTCCGCAGCCTTCAGAGGTGGTGGCTGTTGTTTTTCTCATCACACGGATTAAAACCAAACATGCACCCATGAGTAAGAATCCCAAACGGTGAAAGTCTAAGTAACTTTTCCAAGGTCAGAGCTAAAAAATGCTCGGGGATTAACTAACAAGCTGAGATTTGAACTCAAACGCTCCAAAATAGTTAATCCTATCATCAAATTCTTTTCCGCTAACTTTCAGTATTTCTCAGCCTTTTATAGTCCAAGCCCCCATAAAGCTTCCTGATTCCTTCCCTGCTGATCTCTACCAGGTAAGAAGATGTTCTGTGTGGTTTTACATTCAGCTCTTTGTATTATGAAATCTACAGGTATCGTTGCTTTTAAACTGCACAAACCACTTCTCAGAGTGTTTGATGTGCTTCCCTGTACTTCACCCTTTCTCCTTCTCCCATCCTGGTGGTATTGACTTACATATTAATGCGAGAGCACTTACTGAGCTCCTGCAGAGAGAGGCAGTCATATACGTGCAGCTCTGAATGACTCACTGCCCCGCCCAACCAAGCAAGAGGCCCCTGTCCTGTAGCAGGTACTCAGGTACTCATTCCTGATGGGGACAGACCTGAAGGATGTCCTGTCACTTCTACACAAGGTGGATCCTGCCCCTCTTTCCAAATTCCTTCCAAGCCAAGTCCTCAGTAAAGCCCTTTTCAGACATCCAGCCCTCCTCCTGACACATGCATGCAGGAATTAAAAGAAAACATCCTTATGGGGAAGTCGTGGACAATCAATTTGGAGGGACTGGAGGGGCCAGAAGGGGAAAGGCTTTGACTCATAGGAAAAGAGTTTGATGCTTTGGGTTGCTTTAACTAAAAGCAATGGGAGATGACTGAAGGTGTTTGAGGAAGACAGCAGAGTTTTAGGGAGATGAGTGGAGGCTATAGGTTGTGGGGTAGGTTGGGTAAATGTTAGGAGTGAGCTTGAGAAGAGCTGGAATAGCTCAGTCGTGCAGTGTGAGGAGGAGGTCATGTGAGGCATTCTCAGAGGTGAAAATATTTTTATTTCAGGGAGTCAAACAGTGTGGTTTAAAAATGCCATAAATTCAACACCTGTTATCCAGCAGTCAAGATTAAGGAGTTGACTTGAGGATGACACTAATTCTGGACATTTTCTGCTTGGTTGCTGAGGAGGTGAGGAAATAGGAAACAGAGGGTCTGCCCTCCCCTATCTTTTTTTTTTTTTTGAGACGGAGTTTCGCACTTTCACTCAGGCTGTAGTGCAGTGGCGTGATCTCGGCTCACTGCAAGCTCCGCCTCCCGGGTTCAAGTGATTCTCCTGCCTCTACCTCCCAAGTAGCTGGGATTACATGTGCCCACCACCACACCCAGCTAATATTTTGTATTTTTAGTAGAGATGGAGTTTCCAGTATGTTGGTCAGGCTGGTCTCAAACTCCTAACCTCGTGATGAGCCCGCCTCAGCCTCCCAAAGTTGCCCTCCCCCATCTTTCACATGAATGAGGAGCCTTGCTTTCAGTCTGTGACGTCTGCCTGATGATTGGCAATTCACACACAGGTACACCCACCCATGATTGCCAAGAAGGACGTTTTAGCTGATGTCACTGGGATTCCTGAGCCACATCTCCCTGGTCCCAGCACCTGGGGAGCTTCCTGTAATGCCCTCCCGGACATTGGGAATGCAAGCACCATCACCCCCTGTTCATGTGGGCACCACCATCCAATGGGTAATGCCCTCCCGGACATTGGGAATGTAAGCACCATCACCCCCTGTTCATGTGGGCACCACCATCCAATGGGTAATGCCCTCCCGGACATTGGGAATGCAAGCACCATCACCCCCTGTTCATGTGGGCACCACCATCCAATGGGTATACAGCCCACTCTTCAAATGAGTGCAGTGAGGGGACAGGGAGTGCACACAGCACACTTCACTGTTCAGAGTTCACCCAACCCCAGTGCCTCTGATCAGGGCTGGAGGACTTTGGAAGGCATGAGGAGGCAAGGACATGGGGGAAATGTAATAAATGTAAAAACTAGTCCTTGGTTCCCTGTGCCCCTCCTGAGACCTGCTGAGGTTGTCTTGAGCACAGGGTTCCCGAGACAGAAGGTAATGTGAGGACAGAAGGTTGGCTCCTGCTGGAGCACACAGATGTTGCCTTACCTTTTCAGGGGCATAGATCTTAAGGCTAAGCTGTGGCAAGGATAAAGCCTATGATCTCTTCCTCTCCCTGGCACTCCCCTGCCAGTCCTCCGCCTGTGGAATGTGCTCTGAAGGCACTGAAAAGGCCTTGGAGTTCTGAAATCTTAAAACACATGGATGAGAAAACAAGCCCCAGCCAGCATAGGAAGTGGGAATGGGGGCATTTGCCACTTTACTGCTAACTGCTCTGAAGGAAGAGACAGGTGTGGGTCCCGCTGATTTCCGAAACTGTCACAGATGAGAAGCAGCATGAGACGGCAGGAGCTTTGTAGCTCTCAGTCTGGCACCCTTGCCAAGATCACAGAGACTTGGGGGAGGAGTTGTTTCAACCAAAAACAGCAGTGGGTTGTTTTTTTTTTTTTTTTTGGCAATGTAGCGGCAACAGTGAGTCAGAAGAACAGGAGGGGGATCAACCCTATTACAACCAAGTTTTGTTTTTTAAAATCTTGGCCTAAACTCACCTTAGACAGCAGAAAGTTGTGGGATCATAACTCAGCCATGCCACTTGTTAGCTGTGTGATGTTGGGATATGTACTTAACCTCTCTGTGCAGCAGTTTCGTCATCTGTAATGAGGGATAATAATGATCCCTATAAAAATAGGGATTTTTGAAGAGTTAAGTTATGCATTCTCTAATATCTCTGGGCTAGAACCTGGCATTATATAATAACTCAATTTTAGTTGCCATTGTTTAGGAAAAAAAATTAAAATCATGAATCTTTTTATATCTGTCAATATATATTAATGACCATGGTCTTCTGATAGTCATAACCCATGTTGGCTAACCAACAACCTTGAGGCAGGGAATGTATTACTTTTCCCACATTTTACAGATAAATGAACCAAAGCCTGAAGATGTTCTATAGGACTGTGGAAGGAACGGTGAGGAAGAGTTAGGAGATGAGTGTCCCACCCGAGCTATAAGCAACCCCAGAGGACACTAAGACAGGTGCTGATTGGGACCAAAGGCATGGCCCACATAGCATGGCTGGATATGGAAAGGGACAGACAGGGCCAGTGCCCAGGGCTCCTAAGTCTGCACCCAGAGCTCTCCCCACGCACTTGGTTCCCATGCATCCAGCCACGCAGGCATCAGAAAGAGAGGTGGCCACCACCCTATTTGTAGAGATATGGGCCAAGAGTGGAAAGGTCTCTAAAATCCTTCTGTTAAAACTTGCAGTTTAACAAGGAGAGCGATCGCACATCCTCCTCCTAGTAGCGTGCATTCATTTGATGCTTAGGAGACCAGCATACTGAGTCCAAGGGGACCCTGATCTCAAGGACTTGGCTCCAAACAGCCAGAAGGGGCAAGAGTGTGAGAGATGCTCAGTTAGACTCACCCATTAAGACCAAAGGTTATCTTAATTCACACAAATTCTAGCCATTTAAAATCTTGGCCCTTTTGCTGCCTACGGACAGTTTTATCCAGCATAGCACAGATGATGAGCTTGCTCTTCTTTAAAGGTAAGTGCTAATTGCAAGGTGACAGTGACCTTGCCAATGCAAGAGGGTGATGAGTCAAAGACAGCTGGGTTCCCTTCTTTTTCTTAAGTAGGATCTGAATTTCCTACCCAGCAGCTGTGGACACCTAAAATTGACATTTGAGCTAAGTATAAATTTCACTCGCTCTCTAAAAAGGTGGCAACGTGATCTCATATACAGGAGCTTGCACTTTCCACTCCTGTCTAGCTCCAACTAAAATGTAGTCCAGCTAGGTTACAAGAAGACATCTTAAATTTAGAACATTAGAGGTCATTCTGACCCACCTCCCACCCAGTGCAATAATCCACTTTGAAAGACTCTGCAGATGGTCCTGCAGCCTCAACTTGAACACTTCCAGTAACAGAGAGCTCAGTACCGTGCAAGATAAAGAAAGTTTTGAGCAATTTTTTTCTGAAATTGAATCTAGTCTTTGGAGTCTTATAACTCTTACCTATTGGGATTATTTCCCAGAATGTGTGTAAGTCCTCATCCTCGTGGTAGTGATCCAAGTTACTTGGAAGTTAGCTCTGTTGACCCAAATAAGTCTTGTCTTTTCATAGTGTTCATTTTCCATTCATTCAGCCATGGCTTTTGATTTTCAGCCTTTCACTATCCTCAGTGCCCTCTTCTAGGGGACGGGGTAGCCTGGTTTGTATGCTTTCGATTGGGACAATACAGTGTGGTCAGGCAGGGCCCTTTGTCATCGAAGGCAGGGTGGCCGGGAGAAACAGAACACTGTGGGGAGGGAGGACCAAGGTCATGGTCTCAGAGCTCCCGCAGGGCATCACAGAGGAAGAAGCAAAGAAACAGGAGGGAGCAAAGTGCAGCAAATGGATTATGAAAGAGAAGGAGGAATAGATGTGGCACAGCGGAAGCTCTGGGTCTGTCCTCACGCCAATCAACCAGGCTGCCCTCCTGTTCCACACCTCACCATAAACTTAAACCGCTGATTCTCTTCTGAATGCAGAATGTAATCCTGAATCAATATCATCTTTGTAGTCTTGGATTATTTTTCTCAGAGATCAAAATTTTTTTGAATCCTGATTCTGTCTCCTTGAACATTAACTATTTTTCTCAGCTTCATATGCTCTATAGAATACATTAGGTTGCATTCCAAATTCTTTACCATGTCATTGTTTAATCCAACAGGGCCAAGACAGAACGCGGAAGCACGTTAGTGTACTTGGCATGGCATATATTTGATATGCTTTAATAGACCTATTGCAATGTTTGATGATTGAATGTGAGTTAAGGAGGAAATAACAATGTAAAAGAAATATGAGATCATCTAATTATAGCATGTGGGCATGTAAACAAATGCTAACAATAAAATTTAACATTTCTCTCACTAGACCGTGGAGAATATTTTATTGATCTTTGCAACCTTGGCAGCTGAGCAGTGCCTGGCACATAATAAGAATTTATTCCATATTTATTTTTATAAATGAACACACACACGTTCACACCATCCTGGGAAAGAATTGGCATTAGGGAAGTTCTCAACTCGATATCATTGCACTTACGCAGCAACCCTTTAAAGCAACTACCTTTTGTTGTCCAGTAGCCACTTCTGGACTCCAACTTTTCTTTTTTATTTCACTTTGACATTTTAAGTAGACTTCAAATTTTTAGTTGATCTATGTCTCAACTACTTTGAGAAAACTGAGTCTTCATGTTGATGTATTAGTTTGCTAGGCTGCCTTAACAAAGTAATATAGGATGAGTGGCTTAAACATTAGAAATTTCCTTTCTCATAGTTTGGGAGGTGGAAATCCAAGATGCAGATGCTAGCAGGTTTGGCTTCTCCTGAGGCCTCTCTTTTTGGCTTGCAGATGGCTTCTTGCTGTGTTGTCTGTGCCACTGCACCCATGGTGTCTTTTAACCTTATTCAGCCTCAAGGTTCCCGTTGATAGAATGGACATACTCCTTTATGTGTCCAAACGTCCTCTTCTTATAAGGACACCAGTAATATAGGATTAGGGCCAACGCTGACGACCACACCTTAACCTAATCACCTCTTTAAAGATCCATCTCCAAATACAGTTACATTCTTAGGTACTAGGAGTCAGGACTTTGACATGTGAAGTTTTTGGGAGGGCACAATTCAGCCCACAAGAATAGGGCGTGAAAGAGAAATAGCAGGCACAGGCTCAGAGATCTGATGTGGCACTTAGCCTGTGCCACATACTAGAAGAAATAATATGAGAACAGCCAAATACTTTAGTGTAGATCTGTTCTGGCTCAATTTCCTGACTCCTCACCACTAGCCTTTTTTATGTGAGGAGTCCTGCTGTCCATTTTCCTCTCATCAGAGCGAGCTGGGAGGTGCTGCCTGTGCCTCTAGGTCCCATTTTCTCTTTCTCTGCAGCCTTGATCCAAGGACTGAACCTGAAGGTGGAGTTTGTGGGAGAGATCCATGAACATGCACCTGCAATATTACTTTTGTGGTTGATGGAGTAGAAAGTTTCTCTGGGAAGAGGCAGCATTGCTGCTGCCTTCGGTGACATGACAGATAGGATGGCAAGCTGCCTGGCACACCCTCCCCTGTCGGGCTGACTGCAGTCGGAATGAAGGTAATCTATGAGCAAGAGTGCACATCACCAGTGCCCTCCCTTCTGTACAAATCAGGAAGGGATAACGCCTATTGAAGACGACTCTTCCAGAGCATCCTTTCTTCCCACCTGGGGCATTATCCATCTGGTGTTGAAGGTCACATCAGCCCGACTGGGGAGAGGGGACCATGCCTAAGAGGATGGAGAGACTGAGGATCACTGCAAAGATCTCCCATTGCATCATGCCAGGATTGAGAACATGCCTCTGCTGGTGCCTGTGCGAACCAGCACTGTTAGAGCATGGGGGAGGGGTGTATAAAAAAGATCTGGGGTCCAGAGTGGAGGGTTCCTCCAGGTTCACACGAGGCTACTCCTCTTACAGGTTTAGGACGTGTGCCTTGATAACAATAAAAGCAAAGAAAGAAAAAAAGAAACAACAAGAAAGTTTGCTAAGCACGTGCTTCTCAGTCACACTTCTCAGTGCTCCTTGCATCTCATTGAAGCATCATAGCTCTGGTCTGAGGAAGGTGGTGTTATTTTCATTCTCTACATACAGCAGCGGCATTTACTGAAGAATGTTGAGGCCCAGTAAAGGTCAGCACTTTGACCAAGGTCACAGAGTTGGAAGGAGATAAAGCTGGCATTCAACCCTGAACAATCTAACTCTGGATTTTATGCTTTAAAAATGCTGCACGCCTTATGAATAAACCTTTACATTTAGTAAGCACTGGATTTATGACAGGCACGGGCCTAAGGTCAAATAACAGGCAATTGGCTTTTCAGTGTCATATATAGCATTTGCATGCATTCCCTCTGTCTCTCTTCCTCTCTCTCTCTCACACACACACGCCCATATACATACAGGGCTACTCTTCTGGTTGGAGTAATGACACTGGCCTTTGGGTAGCTGCTTGATAGCTGCTTAGGATCCACTGCCCCAAAGAGAACTGCAAACTTAGGACTAGTAAGAATAGAGGTACACTCTTCGAGGCCCTCAAAGCTGCCCAGAGCCAGCTTACCCCTATAGAAGCATCCCCTCAGCCTCTTTCTCAAAATATCACCACTGAAACCATGACTGACAAGCAAGCCCTTTCACACTGTGCCTAAATTAATTGCTGTACTTGTTTCCATCACAACTAAGCCATTTTGTTGCATCAAGGAAGTAATAAAGGGTGTCAGTTAAGATTATTGTTTTTGGAGACAAATGGATTCGGCCATCCTGCATTTGGCATGTAGAGTTGGCCCTGTACAAATTACTTAATTTTTGAACCACTGTTTTCTTCTCTTTAAGTTGGGGATATTGTATCTATTGCTGTGAGTTGATATCCATGACCACATAATTAGAAGGTCGCAGAGATGGGATTCAAATCTAAGTTTGCTTGGCTGGATATCTATAACCACTGGTTGCATATTTTTAACCTTTGGCCTCAGTGTTCCCATTTATAGAATGGACATACACATCCTTACCTCACTGATTTGTTAATATAACAAAATGCTATATTCAAAAAATAATGCAGTGCTGAGCACGCCAGCTTCAACTTGTCAGCTGTTATATAAAGAATGACAAAGTAAAGTTACACAAACCATAAGAAAAGCTTTATTCCCTGGAAGTTGCAAATGAGAAGCTATGTATATACAATTTTCTTCTACTAGCTACTTTTGATTTTGATTTCAGGATGTATGGATAGGAGTGATATGTATAATATTTGGAGTGTCTAAGATTTCAAAATAGTCAAAGGAGCTAGATGGTATTGAAGACATCATGAATGCATAGTCCTAAATGAGCCTACTTTGTCTTGAATATGGCCGTACCCCTGCACAGAAGGAGGGGTGAATGGAATGCTGCAGTGGGGATGGTGTTTGTTGTCAGCTTTGGAACAACCAAAGTACTTTGTCTTGTCAGCTTGCTGGTAATTCATCAAAAGGAATAAATGAATAGAATGCCTTGTGTGAATCTAATCTCTCCAACCTACAAGACTCAATTCTTAAGAAGGCAGGCAATGGAACCCAGACTGGAGATATAGGATTTAAAAGATGAAAGAGCCTTTTATGGGTAATATCTGCGTTCTTTTTTTTTTTTGAGACGGAGTCTCGCTCTGTCGCCCGGGCTGGAGTGCAGTGGCTGGATCTCAGCTCACTGCAAGCTCCGCCTCCCGGGTTCCCACCATTCTCCTGCCTCAGCCTCCGGAGTAGCTGGGACCACAGGCGCCGCCACCGCGCCCGGCTAGTTTTTTGTATTTTTAGTAGAGACGGGGTTTCACCGTGTTAGCCAGGAGGGTCTCGATCTCCTGACCTCGTGATCCGCCCGCCTCGGCCTCCCAAAGTGCTGGGATTACAGGCTTGAGCCACCGCGCCCGGCTATCTGCGTTCTTTTTTTAATGAATCTATTTTTAGTCCTTGAACAAATGGACATACATTATTCCAACCACTGACAGCTAAGTATGGACAACCATTTCTGGATTGGGAGAAAGACAGACTAATTATATTAATGTAGAGTAATTATACATATTTATGTTCACTATCCTCATTGCAGTGCTGAGATAAAATTCTCTTCAGAAGGGAATTGGTGAAGTCAGAGAAGCAGTAGGTTGCTCAGCAGACGTTTGGGAAGTTTCCTGTGAAATGCCAGCTGTCTGAAAGTAGAAAAAACTGTTTGTATTAGAGCCTTTGACTTGTACCAAATTCCAGGTCACAATAATGCAGTAGTCACGGAGGATCCTGCCACAGGTGATGACTGGGGGCCGCTCAGTTAGATTCTGGGGTAGGCTTCTTTCATTAGTATCTTACATTGGGATCTTGGTTTAAAACCAGAGTGGAGTTCTGTACCTACTTTGTGCATGTATGTGGGATTATTGTTGGAAAAATATATTTAAATGAACTCTTTTGCCATTTACTGCTATGAGTTCTAGACTTGTTATCCGGATTCTATCATACATTTGAGGTGTCAATGTCCAAATGATGTTCCCAAACTTTTACAACCAAAACCAATAGGAGCATGTGCCTTTTTTCCCCTGGCGATTTGCAAGGGGAATGAGCATGCTGAGCTGGAATAGACTACACATTCTGGATGAAGACTGAGCCCACCAATAAAGTCAGTGTCTCAATACAGGTGCAGTGGTTTGGACCTCACCATTCTGTGCTGATAGATGTACTGGGCTGGGGCATTATGTAAGGAGACAAGTGAAGGAGTTGTCTCATTGGCCATATTTGAGTCATTTGCTCAACTTTAAATCTTTTTGACTGGAGATATTTAACCAGGTCAAGGTCATGTGACCTCTGTTCTTTCTAGAGAAGGGCTAGCCCCACCAGAGCCCAAAGAATGTGGAAGGATGAGAGGAAGCTTCTGTTTACAGAGGAAATTGGAAAAAGGGATGTTGGTAAAACTAAACTACTGGATATCCACTCTAGCCACCTTTCACCATCTGATTTTGGACTGAGAGTGTAATCTCGTTTAGCTCCAGATAAATGGCAATAAGTCTTTTCTTCATAAGGTTGAAGATTAAATGAGTTAATGTACAGAAAAAAACAAAGCACTGTGTTTGACATAGAGGAGGCACTCAATAAATGTTAACCCTTTGGTACCAAATAGAAACCTGTATTTTTATTCTTGTTGAGAGGTCTTGAAGTGCTCATTTGAAAGCTTGGTTCTAATGTTTCTGACTGGCCTGTGATGTACGGAGGAAAGATGGAGAAATTTTTTTTCTGTCATACTGTTCTATATTAGTCCCAATAACTCCAGAACTTCCCTGTATCTCTCAGCAACTCTCAGAGAAGTGAAAGCTGTAGCCACTTTTTTATTACCATACTCACACCCTGGCAACTTCCCATCCACCCATCCATCCACCCATTCATACACCATCTATCCCTCCATCCACCACCCGTCCATTCACCCATCTACCCATCCATCCACCAACCATCCATCCATCCATCCAACCTTCCATCTATCCTTTCACCTACCCATCCAACCAACCATCCATCCATCCATCCGTCCACCCACCCACCCACCCACCCATTCATACACCCATCAATCCATCATTTCACCAACCACCCATCCATCTATCCATCCACCCATGCACACATTCATCTACCTATTTATTAACCTGTCTGCCCATCCACCTATTTATCCACCCATCCATCCATCCATTTATCCATCTCTCCACCCACCCGTTCATTCATTCACCTATGCATCCATTTATCCATCTATCCATTCATCTCTTGAGGAGGTACTTTTTGAGCACACACTAAATGCCAGACTTTGTGGTAACTGCTGAGTAAACCATCATGCTTTAACAAAGCCTGGGCGTATGGAGCTAGGTTGTGATACCTTTTCTTTCTGGAATTATGTCCTACTCAAGCTATTTGTAGGGAGAAGGGGACCAGAAGAAACAGGAAAAGCATATTTCCCCAATTTTCCCTAGTACAAGCTTTAGTGAGACTTTTAAACATGTATTGTTATAATGCCTTCTTTGGGAAAAAAATGTCCAAACTCTGAGCACAGTGCAAAGGACAACGGAATGCTTGGATTCCCCTTCTTGGTAGGGTGAAATTCATTAGGAAAAAAATGGCAGGAGTTCAGCCTTTTCTGGATGGCTTTTTAGGAGCACCAGACCATTGAAATCATCTCCAAATAGCCTTTTAAAACCTAAAATGAGCAGTCTTATTGATTAAATATTTCATGAATATTCTAGCTAACGTATTAATTCTAGGTAAAATTGATGAAGCAGGGGTGGATTTTATATGCTGTCTTATTTTATGGCTGTTGTGAATATGAATAATACCTTGCACTTCACTCTTGTGGTCTTGATGTGGATGCTTTCCTTGAAGGCTCATGATGATTCTGTCAGACAGACAGGACACAGTGTTCTGTCCTTACGTAAAGATTAGGAAAACAAGGCTCAGAGACTTTGAATATGTGGTTCAGGAGAGAGACAAGGGGTGGCAGGGACAGAACATGAGCACAGACCTGTCAGGCTTCAGTTCTACATTATTTCTCATTTACCATTATCACACTTGGGGGTTTGTGAGCATGTGGCAGGAGACGTGAGGCATACATTTTTACCCATACTGTAAGCCTTGGCATATAATTGTGTTAGCCGCGTGTTTCAGGGATTCTACTTTGCCTTCTGGGTCATGTTTAAGACATCTTTAATTGTTGACAGTTTGGTTAGGAGACTTGGTTGTGCAGTGTTTCTGTAATGAGAAAGTTCCCTTACTCTAGGAATACCCACTAGGGAACAGTTTCTGGGAATGTAGTGTGGCCAGAAGAGGCCATTTCTCCCCAGAACAACTCCTTGTGTTGAGGGGATGGGTAGGGAGCAGCTCTCTGGAGTCAGTGGGCCAAAGGCCCAAACCCTAATTACCATCTCTTAAGATGATGGTGACTTTCTATTCACAATAGCAAAGACTTGGAACCAACCCAAATGTCCATCAATGACAGACTGGATTAAGAAAATGTGGTACATATACACCATGGAATACTATGCAGCCATAAAAAAGGATGAGTTCATGTCCTTTGTAGGGACATGGATGCAGCTGGAAACCATCATTCTCAGCAAACTATCGCAAGAACAGAAAACCAAACACTGCACGTTCTCACTCATAGGTGGGAATTGAACAATGAGATCACTTGATCACAAGAAGGGGAACATCACACACCAGGGCCTGTCATGGGGTTGGGGGAGGGAAAAGGGATAGCATTAGGTGATATACCTAATGTAAATGACGAGTTAGTGGGGGCAGCACACCAACATGGCCCATGTATACATATGTAACAGACCTGCACATTGTGTACATGTACCCTAGAACTTAAAGTATAATTTAAAAAAAAGAGATGATGGTGACCTTGACCAAGTTACTTCACCTGTTTGTGCTTCCCCTCCCTCCTCCGTAAGATGAAGATAATTATTCCCTACTTAGATTGCTATAGATAATGAATGAGTTTTACTTAATTTTTTTTTAAATTTTAGATTCACTAGGTGCATGTGCAGGTTTGCTACAAGAGTATGTAGCATGATGCTAAGGTTTGGGCTTTTAGTGATCCTGTCGTCCAAGGAGAGAACGTAGTACCTGGTAGGTAGTATTCCAACACCTGTAGGTAGTATTCCAACACCTGTAGGTAGTATTCCAACAACACCTGTAGGTAGTATTCCAACACCTGTAGGTAGTATTCCAACAACACCTGTAGGTAGTATTCCAACACCCGTAGGTAGTATTCCAACACCCGTAGGTAGTATTCCAACACCCGTAGGTAGTATTCCAACACCTGTAGGTAGTATTCCAACACCTGTAGGTAGTATTCCAACACCCGCCCTCCCGCTTTTTGAACCCCTAGTGTCTATTGTTCTCAGTTTTGTGTCCATGTGTACCCAATGGTTAGCTCCCACTTACAAGTGAGAACATGTGGTATTTGGTTTTCTGTTTGTGCGTTAATTTGCTCAGGATAATGGCCTCCAGCTGCATCCATGTTGCTGCAAAGAACAGAATTTCATTCTTTTTTATGGCTGTGTCGTATTTCATGGTGTATATGTACCACATCTTCTTTATCCAGTTTACCATTGGTGGGCACTGAGGTTGATTCCATGTCATTGCTATTGTGAAGAGTGTTGTGATGAACATAGGAGTGTATGTATCTTTTTGCTTGGACGATTTATTTTCCTTTGGGTATATGCTCACTAATGGCCTTGCTGGGTTGAAGGGTAGTTCTATTTTTAGTTCCTTGAGAAATCTCCAAACTACTTGACACAGGGCTGAACTAATTTGCATTCCCACCAACAGTGTATAAACATTCCTTTTCCCCTGCAGCCTTGCCAACATCTGTTATTTTTTCTTTTGACTTTTTAATAATAGCCATTCTGACTGGCGTGAGATGGCATCTTATTTTGGCTTTGATTTGCATTTCTCTAATGGTTAGTGATGTTGAACATTTTTTCACATGCTTGTTGGTGCATGTATGTCTTTTTAAAGAAGTGTCTGTTCATGTCCTTTGCCCATTTTTAAATGACATTATTTGCTCTTTGCTTGTTGAGTTGTTCAAACTCCTTGTAGATTCTGGATATTATTTCTTTGTCAGGTGCATAGTTTGCAAGTATTTTCTCCCATTCTGTAGGTTGTTTACTCTGTTGAGAGTTTCTTTTGCTGTGCAGAAGCTCTTTAGTTTAATTAGGTCCCAATTGTCAGGTTTTGTTTTTGTGGCATTTGCTTTTGAGAACACAGTCATAAATTATTTGCCTAGGCCAATGTCTGGAAGAGTATTTCCTAGGATTTCTTCTAGGATTTTTATATTTTGAGGTCTTACCTTTAAGTCTTTAATTCATCTGAAGTTGATTTTTTTTGTATATGGTGAGAGGTAGGGGTCCTGTTTTATTCTTCTGCATATAGTTGCTAGACAGATGAGTTTTAGCAACTGTGTGGGGAGCTGGGTAGTCTGTACCATTCATTCATGAATCTCTCTCTCTCACACACACACACACTCACTCTCCTTACCAAGCAACAGAAACTTTTGTGCATGTTATAAACTTTTGATCCTCACAGAAAACGACGTGTGTACTTGTCAAAGTGAATGGCTTGGTGGGATTTGGATGGATAATTATCTCGGGAAGTTTCTTGTAAGCAGATGAGGCAAGAGTTAGCTCCTGACGACTGACTACCTTCAGGAGAGGATGGAATGGACATGCAGTCTTTCCAAATATATGCTTCCCCAGGCTGCCACAGGGCCTTACATCCCACCTTTAGGAATTATTCCTTGGGGTTGTTTTTTTAAAGACATGTGTGCCTTTTAAACAATTCTGAGAAATTAGACTCCAGAAATATTACAATGAGTGGTGCCTAAGTCTGCGAAGAGACAAGAGGCAGAAAATAAAAGAAATAAATAAAAATAAAGATTACTGGTTGAGAAAAAATGTGTGAGATTTTGCAGCTACAATGATTTTAATGAAAAGTGTTCAAACCTTACTTTTGTACCTGAAGGAGAGGCTAACTGCCATGTAACTAGAAAGTAACTTTAAAAAAAATTTGTTTACTACATGTAGAATTGCGAAAAGCATATTGACACTTTGTTGAGGTCTGACTCAGGTTGTAGCCATCTCCATCAGCTCTCCTTCACACAGGAATTGTGTAACTGGCATGGAGGTAGAAAACCCACACACCACACTACACTCCCACCCCACCTCCACACACACCCCACCACAGACACCACACACAAACACCACACATGCCACACATACCACACATGCATCACACCATACACACATACCACACACACACCACACTACGCTCTCATCCCACCTCCACACACACCCCACCACAGACACCACACATGCATCATATCATACACACACACACCACACACACATCATACTATATTCCCAACCTACTTCCACACACCCCCCACCACAGACCAAGCACACACACACCCCACACACATACCACACATGCATCACACCATACACACACCACCCACACATTACACTGCCACCCCACCTCCACACTCAACCACCACAGACACCACAAACACACCGCACACACACATCACACTACACTCCCACCCCACCTCCACACACACCCCACCAGACACCATTCACACATACCACATACCATATATGCATCACACCATGCACATACACCACACTACACTCCCACTTCACCTCCACACACATGCACACCACCACAGACATCACACACACACATGTACAGGATACATGTTGCACAGGCATTGTACCATAAACACACACCACAGTACAGTCCTACCTCACCTCCACACACACCACCACAGACACCACACACACAACACGCAATACACATGCCACACTTGCATTGCACCATACACACACACCATACACACACACCCCCACACTGCACTCCCACGTCACCTTCACACACCACAATAGATACCACATAAGCACACACACATCACGCATACCACACATGCATCACATCACACAAACAAACCACACACACACCACACTACACACCCACCTCCACCTCCACACACACACCACCATTCCCCACAGGCCATGGCACAGATACCATACACCACACATACCACACATGTCACACCATACACACACACCACACATACCACACATACATACACTTCATACCACATTTACCACACACACACCACACATACCACACGTGCATCACACCATACACATACAACAAACACACATACACACCATACACACCAAACCTATCACACATACACACCACACACATATACCACACTGCACTCTCACCTCTACCTCCACATACACACCACCATTACTCCACACACCACAGCACAGATACCATACACCATACACGTCACACCATACACATATACTGCATATACTAGACATGCATATACACCATGCACACCACATGTACCACACAGACATACCACACACACAGCACACATACCACCCATGCATCACACCATACACACACCACACACACAAAACACATATACACACCAGGTATATCACACAGACATGCCACACATACCACTATGCATCACACCAACACACATCACACATGCCATACATACCACAGACACCACCCACAAACACATCACACATACCACACACAAATTGCAAACACACGCTACATACCACACATACACACCACACATACCACATATATCACACCATATGCACACACCAAACAACATACACACCAAACGCACTATACATATCACACCAGACCACACAGCATACACACACACCATGTGTACATTCACACCACAGATACACCACACATAATGCAGCCCACACACATGCACCACGTACTACACACACACATGCATACCACTCATACCAAACACATCACACCACACACTCACACCACATACATGTATGCGGCATATGCACGACACATACCACACACACACATCATCCCATGCACACCATACCCCAAACACATGCATCATGTTATACACACACACCACACATACCAGACACATCATACACACCACACATACACCACACGTAACATACCCACTACACAACATGTAACACATTCACCACACACACCGCATCACACACACCACACTACACACACATAACACACCACACACACACTACATAGACCACATATGACATACACACATTAGTTAAGTGACCATTTCTTTATTTTTGCTTTAGCTAGCATGTCTGTGGTAAGTACCTTCTTTGTCACCTGAACTTAACCAATTCATACAGTAAGAGCTAAATTTTGTTCAGCACTTTCTTTTTTTTTTTTTTTTTTTGAGGCGGAGTCTCGCTCTGTCGCCCAGGCTGGAGTGCAGTGGCGCAATCTCGGCTCACTGCAAGCTCCGCCTCCCGGGTTCACGCCATTCTCCTGCCTCAGCCTCCCAAGTAGCTGGGACTACAGGCGCCCGCCACCTCGCCCGGCTAGTTTTTTGTATTTTTAGTAGAGACGGGGTTTCACCATGTTAGCCAGGATGGTCTCGATCTCCTGACCTCGTGATCCGCCCGTCTCGGCCTCCCAAAGTGCTGGGATTACAGGCTTGAGCCACCGCGCCCGGCCGTTCAGCACTTTCTTAGCACTTAGCATAAATTATTTCGTAGTAACCCCATGTGGTGCAGATTATTACTATTATCTCCTATGTTAGCTACAGAGAAAGAATCTGGCGGTAACCAACCATCTCAGTTTGCTCAAAGCTGAGAGGGTCCAGGAACATCAGATGTTCAGTGTTAAAACTGTGAAAGTCCCAGGCAAACTGTGACAAGTGGGTCACCACAAAACTGAGACTCAGAGGCCATGTAACTTCCTGAAGGTCACAGAACTAGTGAGCAGTGGAGCTAGGACTGGAAGCTCCCAAGCGTTTCAGCTACAGATCCCTCCACCTTAATTTCCCATCTGCCTCTGTGGCCGGGCTCAACTCAGAATTCTCCACCATGATCAGTTGATTAAAATAAACATGTATCAAGGTTAATTATGTATCTCATAAAGTAGTGTGTATATCAAGACACTCTAACATATGTATCCAAATGACATATCAACTATTAACAGGAAAAAATAATGCATTAGAAATCTAATAATTTTTTTTAAACATATGAAGCACAAATCCAACATATGCAAGCATCATATATACTTGTCATACTTAGACACTGGCGGGAAACACAAAACTGATTGCAGGCAACTGTTTCAGATGGATTACTGTTAAACATGTGTTCCTTACTGTAAGAGCTATAGGAATCCAGGCCATGCACAAAGCAACAAGAGGCAAGTTATGAGAGAAAGCACCATGAAAATGTGGGACATTAGCTAGAAAGAATCACAGTTTCACCTAGACCAGATTTAGGTGTTTGGAAAGGAGAGATTTCTAGGTGGGAAAACAAGAGAAAAAGCCTACCAGCAGGACAAAACCTACTGTATGGAGGATGTTCACGATGAGGTTGCAAAACAGGAACCAGGGATGAGAAAAGAGGATGCAAACAGGTTTCCCTAAAGAAGAGGCAGACAATGTGCTCACTCGTCAAACAGACCACCACCCATCAGGGTATTACATATGGATAATTCTCAAAAAAACTATCAAATGTTGACAGCTGAACAAGCCCAAATTCCAAATCTGTTTTGACCCTTTCTTACATGTTTGCATTTGAGTGTAAGGAGGGGGAATTTTGTAACTGATTTCTCTAACCTGTCTCGAAAGCTTTACAGATTACAAAGCTTCATTATGATTAAGGCTATTGAAACAAAAATTATTCAGATGGGTGGTATTTTCTAAGAGTTATTATGTGCAACAGAAAACTTGGACAGATATGCCCAAAATTCTCATCAAGTCACGACGAGAGAAACAATAATACAGTAAAAATCAAATTTAGGCCGGGCGCGGTGGCTCACGTCTGTAATCCCAGCACCTTGGGTGGCCAAGGTGGGTGGATCACCTGAGCTCAGGAGTTTGAGACCAGGCTGGCCAACGTGGTGAAACCCCGTCTCTTAACAAAAATACAAAAAATTTGCCAGGCATGGTGGCACACGCCTCTAGTCCCAGCTACTCAGGAGGCTAAAGCACGAGAAACACTTGAACCCAAGAGACAGAGGTTACAGTAAACCAAGATCGCACCACTGCACTCCAGCCTGGGCGACGGATCGAGACTCCATCTCAAAAAAAAAAAAAAAAAATCAAATTTAAATCGGCAGGCACGTTGGCTGATGCCCCATAATCTCAACTATTCAGGAGCCTGAGGTGGGAGAATTACTGGAGCCCAGGAGCTTGAGACTAGCCTGGCCAACAAGTGAGACCTCATCTTGATTAAAAAAGAACCAAATTAAAATGATAAGAAAGGAAATACCCAAATGAACCACTGTTCTTAAATTTTCAGCTTCGCTTTCAACAGAAGAATCAAGTGTTCCTGAGAGAGCCGACTGACTGACTAGATTACCAAATAGTTAAGGGTTATAAAGTTTGGATTTCTTCAATACAGTTACCCAAACTTCATCTGAGACACACATTTTGGGAATACTTTTTGCCTAGTACTGGTTTCAAGCCATTAGGCAACAAGCTATATAATCAAAAAAGTAATAGCCATAATCATCCATGGAAATATGAACATTAAAAATGGACTGTCCTAGTATGTGGAGATACAACTCACAGGTGAGAAGAGATGGTGTACATTTGCACAAATGAAAATTATTTCCATTTCTATGAACTACAGAATAAGTCACCCCGTATTTGCATATTTATGCTTACTATTGGGTTGCATTGCAGTCGAATACCCTAATTACTCCCAAATCAATCCCGTTTTCCTCTCTAGGAAGGAAAATGAGCTATAGGCTTATCGATACCCACTCTCCACAGATACCTCAGCACATCAGCCTAGAAGTGTTTCTTAAGGTATAGTGTGAGGATTTCCTGAATCAGACTCATCAGGCCTGTGTTAAAATGCAGATTCATAGGCCCTGCAGTGCACATTGGTTCTGGAATTCAAATATATACAAATTTGTACTCTGTAGCTAATCTTTATGCACTCTCTTTTGGAAAATCACTGGCATAGAAGGGACATGAAAACAGGTCCTTTCCCTCACCAGGTCACCCATGGCAGTGATAGAACTGAGTCCTGGGAGAGTCATTTTACACTCTGAGTCTTCCACAAAATGCCCTTACTAACCCATATTCAAAAGCACGAGGGCTGGCAAAGATGCATACGATAAGAGCCTCCTCATTCTCCACCCCTTTCACAGACCAAATGTCTTCACCACTATCGAAATTGTCCAGGGAAAGTCTGAGACTTGCTTGACATGTTTTGCAAGTTGCAATTAAATATTCACAGGGCAAAAATCCCCATGTAGTTCTTTGTTATACATGAATTACGTGCAAAGGGTATATTACAGCAGGCAATGAGCGTTTCTTAAACGCTACATCTTATTACCCGTGAAACCTGCCCCTCTGTTGTGTGAGCAGCTGCTGCTCTTCTTCCTGCGTGTGCTTGACCTACAATCCCTCCATGTCTAAATCTCTCCAGAGGTCTCCATCCTAATGAGTTAAGTTCAATGGACACGTATGCTGTTTCACCTGTAAAGAACACACTTCCTTCCCAGAGCATGCTCCTAACTTCCATCAACACTGCACAACACGCTTGCGCTAGAAGCTTTTTCTTGCCTTCTCCCCCCCAGCCCCCCACCAACCTGCCTGAGGTTGGTCTGATGAATCCTCCTTCCTGCTCGCCGTCTCCGGGAAAACAGTATTGAATGTCCCCTGTTTATATGCATATCTGTAACATATGCTCAGGTAAACTGGCATTTACCTTAGTTTCTCCATGGACCATAACGATCACATGGGAGGGAGCTGTCTAGCACTTCCTGTGAAATATGTAATAAAACCCAACTCCACTTTCTGTGCAACAATTAGCTCTGGGCCTCTGTGCAGGGTGAGGGTTTGATCTATGCTGCTGGCTGCTCAGTGACTGTTATTCTTTCACCTTATGATGCATAGAATGGAAATGCTTCCTGCCACCCACAGAATGAAACTCGATTTCCCCAAGTGTTAATTGTATTAAAGCAGGCAAACCAAGCTCATGTGAGTCCATCACTATGAGTCAGCCTCGTAGCTCACATCAGGTAGACTCATGCAGACTTTTTGTTTTCTTTTATTTTCTTCCACAGCCTATTTTTAAAACCCTCTGTAAATACATTTAATAATCACTTGGTAGATTATCATACAAAACTACTCTTAACTAAATTTGAATTCAATCTTTATTTGAGGCAGTGATGGCTAATATTGACTGTTGCATAGAATTATGAGAAACCCCTGAGTAGTCAGCTCCAGCGGAGCCGAGATCTATTTTTTAAAACCAGTTATTGATTTCTGCAAATAGGCTTTCCTTGAGGCTCCAGCAGATCATGGTCTTTAGGTGAAGTGTGGTAAGGTGATGGATAGTGAGGGTGAGTACATTTTCCCTTTGTTCATCTACATTCTTATTAATAATAATATCTTTCATTTATAACTCCTTTCATCCCTGAGCATCGTGAAGTGCTTAGCGGACGTAATGATGCTGTGTGGAGAAATCCATCACCCATCCCGCAGGCAAAACACAGCAGTTATCTAGCTATACTGCTCGGTGGCACTGCAGCTTGGGACACCAGGAGGAAGTCAATGGACAGCCAAAGCTATTTTAAGCAGAGAATTACAGGGAACTAGATTGGAGTGGGGCTAAGCCCTTTGACCTAACACTCACCAGTGTTTGAAGGACTCTGCACCTGCTTATGGCGCTGAGTCCCACAACTGTTGCACCAGGTCAGGGTTGCAGTGGAGCAGGTTCTGTTAAAGAGCCAACTCATCTGAGAACAGTGCTTCATTGCTCCCCTTCCAAACAATGAAGATGTCAAAATGCACGAGATAGCGTGTACAAGTACTCACCCGCCTTTCCCCATGGGCAGGCTCAGCAGCAAAAGCATTCCCTGCACTGCTAACAGGAGCCCACGATTCCACACATTTCCTCTCCGATGCTCCTGTTTCCTATCTCTCTTAATTGCAAAAGGAAAATATGGCGGTCTGACCCTCTGGAATTAATGGGTAAGCCTTGAAGGGAAGAATCAGTTTAGGTTAGGTCTCTTTGCCAGTTACTGATGGTGTGACTTTGGCTTAGTGCTTTCCTGTTATTATTCCGCGGATGTTATTTTTCCGTGGTGAGTTACCAAAACCCCATCCAACAAGCAGAGGTCCGTCTATGATGAATATGTATCTGGACTTTTGTTCCACCTTGGTTGGGTGGCACATTATAGATACTAAAAAATGTGTTGGAATGAGTACATATGTGCAGACAGTGGAATAACAGACACTGGAGACACCAAAAAATGGGAGGGTATGAGGGAGGTGAGGGATTAAAAAAAAAAAAAAAAAAAAAACACCTATTGGGTAAAATGTTCACCATTTGAGTGATGGTCACACTAAATGCCCAGATTTCACCACTGCACTGTCTATCCATGCAACAAAACTACAGTTGTATCTCTAAATCTACATTTTTAATGTGTTGATAGGTTAAAAAGTAAAATTAAAAAAAAAAAAAACAGAAGAAAGGCATGAGTGGGAAAGAACGGTGAGTTCATCCATCAAGTTTCCCTTCACAAGAGTGTGTCATCAGGACTCATAGGTTATTTCAAGTGTTTACTGTGTGAAGTCATTTTTCTCATCATTTGGACATCTTCTGAAACTCCACTATCTCCAGAAAAATTTGTCATCTCCATCAGCAAGAAAATTGCCAGCCCCTCCACTCATAACCAAAGATCACATGGTGAGTTCCTCAGGCTCTACTGCTAAGCAGAAACCCAGATTCTTCCCACCCCAAGCAAGTCATTGGCTGAATACCCTGTAGGGTGTCAGTCCCTTTCTCTCATTCAGGACTTAATGGTTTTACTTTCCTTCTGTTTGACCTGTCCCTGTGTATTCAGATCACTGCATATGCTTAGAAAGCAGCCCCTTAAAGACTGAGCAGCCAGTCTGCTTTGCTCTGTAGCACGGGGCTCAACTCACTGCTGTGTCACAGGCAAGTGGAGCTTAAATGCTCCCTGATGCCAACGATTGAGGGTGTGCTAATTCGCTGTGCTCACTGGGTGCAGATTATTTTCGACCAACTCAGTATCGGCTGTGTGAGCAAGACACTGGCTTAATTACCTTTCCTAATGGCTGATAAGGATCACAGGATGGGTGAGCCGGAATGCTGAGCGGCACCAGCTGCCATTTCCCATTTCCTTGCTGTCCCAAGCCTTGTCCATGACAGACAAGATTAGAAATGACATCCACTTATCGCCACTTTTTCTTCAATGACGTGTGGCTCATACCTTTAAGTGAGCAAGAGTCTCCCCCCTGCCCGTGGCATAGGAGGAAGCTGTGTACTCCCTGCCCACTTGATTATCCTGTCTCCAGCTGATGCAGCAAAGCTCACTGATGTTGAGAAAGTCTTACCTACAACCATGCTGACCACACAGAACAAATGAGTCTTCAGCTTGTGAACTGGGGTGTATCACGGAAAAGTTGGACTATGAAACAGATCTCCTTGGATAGAAGCACACCCTGGGGGCTCTCTCCTGGGGTGTCCACTTGATGTTTGAGGTGGGCTGTTCATGAAAACAAGTTTCTTTCCTTTCTGGACTTAGGAGTGATTTCTAAGAAAATGCTCTCACCTAAAAAATTGGACAAAAACATTTCACCATCAGAAGTCAGTGACCTCCACACTGCATTGTGTTCATTCTCTTACCTGTATGTATCCTCTTACAAGACTCCAAGCTTCACAAGAACCATGTAATGTCAATGTCTAATGCAGTGTCTCGTCCGTGGGAATGCTTGATAAATGTCTACTGAATGGCCGAAGGAATGAAGTAAGGAATGGGAGAATTCTCCAGTAAACATAGACATGAATACATCAATGAATGAGCAAGTTTGCATGTGTATCTCAGGTTAAATGGCCTGTCTTGTCATACACATTGATCAGTTAGAAGTCTCTGAGAGTCTATGTATGCCAAGTGGGAAGGAGAAAAAAATTAAAATCCAGTCTTTGCCAAGGTCACTCTTGTGAGATTTTCCAAAAAAAAAAAAAACATAGAAAACAAAAGTTTCTTACTGGGATTTGTTGTAATTGGTATGTACCAAACCAAATGTTAAAGAAAAGCATTGCTTTTCTATACCATGAAGTCATTTTTTTAAACATGAAATTGGTCTTATCCCATAGCTCAGAAACATTACTCTCTCATGTGTGCAGGTACCAGCCAAGAACTGACTTGTGTCAGCTTATTTTGATCCATCTTGAAAATCCCCCCTCTTTGCTCACTTTTTCTCTAATCCTGAGTTCCCAGAAAAGGAAAGGAAGAGAAGGGATGCCAGCTGCCTGCCCTGCAGTACAGACAGCTCGGGAGAGATGGAGCCACTACTAAACTGCTTCCAGGGCCACTGGCCCTCTGCCCCTCTCAGTGCTGAGCCAGTATCTCAGGAGGCTTCTGAACTGGGATAATCCACTTGAAATAGAGACTAAAAATAGAAACAAGTTGAGTTAAAGACATTCAAAGGGGTTAAAGTGTACTGTAGCAGACAGCCATGCAGCATGTCTGTGGGTGAAGGGAGGGAAGACAGATGGAGAAGGAAGCACAGTCCAGCTGAGGTGGGCTTGCAATCCATCGCAATCCAGGGAGGCCACAGCTCAGGCCTGGCTCATTGAGATGGGCCCACCGTTTCTGAAACTCTCTTTCTATGTATATTTATGTAGAATACCCAGCAGGCCTGCAAGGAGCTACTGCTTGTTATTTTGACTGATTACAGGCGAGTGACTGCATTGTAATGGCAGCAGCCACTCATTAGCTCTGGCGAGCTAGACAGAAACCATCAGCTCATTCCGACCGCATCCGCCCCTGGAGGTGAATATTCAACAGGAATTGATCTCCTTAATGAGAACACAGCCGCGCTGCTTCGATTAGCAGCAGTGGAATTTTAAATAGTTAATTATGACAAAGGGTCAGCATGTGCGTGTGTGCGCTGGGGAGCACGTCTGTGTGTGTGTGGTTGAGTGGACCCTCAGCCGGTCTGTGGGTCTGGGCTTCATAGGAAGGCAATTCCAGAGAATGACACTGGATTCCCAGTGGTTGCACCAGGAGCAGCCCTTCCTATCAAGGAATTCCTAGAAGGAAGGCCTGGAATATGCACTCTTCCCTCTGTGCCTGTAGGGGTACCCAGGGATGCTCTCCATGGTACTCTGCCCAATGCCCCTTTCCTGTGACAAGCCCATGGAGCACTGTGGGTTGGTGAAGATGGATGTTGTAGTCTAGGTAAGGCAGATCTGTCTGTTCAAAATGAAATAGCTCCTTTTTTCTAAAACTTAGCTGAAAGACCTCTTTCCCTAAACCCAATGAACATAATTAAGAATAAGCTGAAATGGACAAGAAGACATGATAATTGATTGTGGTCTTTCTGCCTGGCAGCTGCACTTAATTAACCTTTAGATTCAAATATCAAGTGGTGTCTGCATGGAGAGACATGGAAAAGGGGCCGCCTGACCCCACTTCTTTCTGCTCACTGGAGGGGACTGGTTTAGAGGTCACCTTGGGGCTGGGCCTCAACTATCTTATGTCTGGTTTCACCAAACATCACTCAGGTACCTGGAGTTCCTTCTCAAATCCTGAAGGACACAAGAACTTCTCCCACGTGGTGGGTCTACTGCAGTCTGGTCTGCAGCTTTATGTCACTGTCTTGCAAATGGGAGTCCACTACTTGGGTTCTTCTTAGCCTGGCTTTTCAAAAGGCAACCAAAGGCACAATCCACAGGCCAGGTGTCATGTGTCTGGGAAACAAAAGCAATACAGTCCTGCTCTGGTCTCTTTTGTCTCTCACCAGCCTGCAGAGACCATAGTCACTCACAGCAACATCATCTTTGAGAACAAAGCCCAGTGAATGTGAGGATTGTAGGTGAGCACAGGGGATTTGGGACTCTGTTCAAGCTCACTCCACAACTGAAAAAGCAGGAGCAGAGTCACTGTCTCGGTGGCATCCCTGTGGCTCGCGGGAGCAGCACACAGAGCTTGGGTTTTGTCAGTCCTCATTTAAGGGCTGACCCTGGCGAAGCCGCATCAGCTGCAGCCGTCTTTGAGGCATGTTGCTGGGGGACGACACAGCGTGTGCCTCAGGGTACACGGGTCCATAGGTGATGCTGTGTGCCCCCGCACATTCCTGCCCTCTGGGATCAGGAAGAGGTTGTTTCCAGCACGAGCCCAGTCGGAGCTCTTTATACTGCATGGCTTCTCAAGGGCTGGTGTGAAACCAGCAACCGCACAATGGACTGGCTGACCTCTAAATACAGCGCGGAGCACAATTCAGGTCCCTTTTCCTCCTATCGCATTGGCCATCTGGCTTCAAAAGGGGGTCGGATTTTCCGATCTACAAAAGGGCACGTCTGAATTGATGTACATTTTGGAGAGGAGGCTGGTAGTAGTGTTTCTGGGGATGTTGTGCCTGTTCTGGCTGGCCACATTTCAAAAGAATAAAAGAGAGAAGGAAAGAAAGAATAAAAAGAAGGGGTAAAAGAAATACAAAAGACAAAAGAAGAGAAAGAATATGCACACACACATGTATACACACATACACATATACTGCACTTTCTTCTATCTCCTGCACCCATTTTTGGCCCCCAGAAGTTTCTCTACTCAGTGTACATTTTAATAGGGGGCTGATTTCTTTGCTCCAGCTGAGTTATGTTTTCTGTTCCTTAATGGGTTTTTCAAAAGGAAAATAGCAACCCTAGCTACCAGACTCTTAAATAAGAGAGAGACATTACTTTTAACCCAAAGGAAAACTATGGCAGGAACACAATCTCACAGCCAAGAGAGATCCCCACCCTTTAGAAGACACCTTTCTGCCTGCCTGCGCAGCCCTCTCGCAGTGGCTGCAGGTAGCAAGGGCTGATCCCATGCTCCCAGAGTGCTACCAAGGAAAAGTCCTCAGAAAAAAATGCTCAGAAGGTAAGGGGGCTGCAACCCGTGACACGGAAAGCCAGCTCTTTCTTTGCATCAGTTGTACAGTTTCTGTAAAACTGAAGACTGACATTGAAAATGGCTCCTGGTCAGTTATTCCTTGATCACTCCTAGAGTGTGTGTGTTATTATTCCTTCAATTGCTAGCAAGCATTGAGACTGGCGGACTCAGCTTTCTGCTGGAATTTGAGTATAACGAGCATCTGTATCATAAATAAGCATCAAAGATATAAAGTATAATCTAAAGAAGAGGCTGGGTGCGGTGGCTCATGCCTGTAATATCAGCACTTTGGGAGGCCGAGGCGGGCAGATCACCTGAGGTTGGGAGTTCAAGACCAGCCTGACAAACATGGAGAAACCCCGTCTCTACTAAAAATACAAAAATAGCTCGGAGTGGTGACACATGCCTGTAATCCCAGCTACTTGGGAGGCTGAGGCAGGAGAATTGCTTGAACCCAGGAGGCAGAGGTTGTGGTAAGCCAAGATTGCACTATTGCACTTCAGCCTGGGTGACAGAGAGAGACTTCATTCAAATAAAAAAAAAGAAGAAAGAGGTCCCGAAGGTGGTTCTCAAACATTAAATTAACTAAGAATTACCTAGGGAGCCTGGTATGGACTGACTGTGTTCCCCCAAATATCACATGTTGAACCCCTAGTCCAGGTGTGATGATGTTAGAAGAGCCTTTGGGAGGTGATTAGGTTATAAGGGCAGAGTTCTCACAAGTGGGATTAGTTCCCTCATCAAAGAAGAGGCAGAAAATCAGTTAATGTCTTCTTTCTGCCAAGTGAGGACACAGAAGGATGATGGCTATCTGTAAGCCAAGAAGAGAGCCCCTACCAAGAATCCAACCCTGCAGGCACCTTGGTCTTGGAATTCCAACCTCCAGAACTGTGGAAAATCAATGTTTATTGCTTAAACCATCCAGTTCACAGCCTGAGCAAAGTTACAGCTTGTTAAAAACACGTATTTCAGAGCATCATCCTCAAAGATTCTGATGTATTAGACCTGAAGTTGGGCCTAGTCTTTTCTGAGGACATTTTCCCAATATCTCTTTGGACCAAGAACATAGGCCTCATTATAAAGGAGCAGAGTGGGCCTGAATTCCCAGGATGTTGTATGTCTGTGGTTGCCTGTGAGGATGTTTGTGTGCACATGTGGGACCAGTGGAAAGTACTGAAATAAGCTGTGGAAGCATCCCTTCTCTCTCTCCTTTTCATTAACTGTGGTACACACTGAATACAGCAGGCAAAGTTTCTAAAATGGCTTTCTAAAGATGTCACATCCTAACTCCAGGTACCTGTGAATATAATGAGATATCGCTCTTTGATTATATTATGTTCTAATGCACAGTTGACCTTGAAATCGGACGAACATCCTGGATTATCCAAGTGGGCCCAGTGTCATCATAGGAACCCTTAAAAGCAAGAAACCTTCTCCAGCTGATGACAGAAAGGGACATCAAAGAGAGTCGAAGTACCAGGAGGAATTGACAGGCCTTTGCTGACTTTGAAGATGAAGGGAGCCCATATCAAGGAATGTCCATGAGCAGCCCATGGTCAACAGCCATCAAGGAATCAAGGACTTCCGTCCCACGACTCCAAGGAACTGAGTTCAATCAACGAGCTTAAGAAAGTTGGAAGCAGATCTTCTGCAGGGCCCCCAAACAGGAATCCAGGCTGTTTGACCCCTTGACTTCAACCTTGTGAGGCCCAAAACAGAGAACCTAGCCAAGCCCACGGGGCTTCTGACCCACACACTTTGAGATAATAAACTGTTCTAAGCACTACATTTTTGGTAATTTCTTACACAGCAATAGAAAGTGACTACACTTCAGAAATACCAAATGAAGAAAATAGAGCCCTGTCCTTTAGGATCTCACAATACAAGAGAGGCTGAGGATGTACAGCCAATTAATATAGAAGTATTTGTTAAAGGAATGGGCACCAGGAGCCTTGGATATGGAAAAGGGTTCATTCTTGCTTACTATGCTGGGGGTGAAGGGAGCTCAGCAAAGCTGTCTCTGAGAGAGTGATGGGTGGGCTGGGTCTTGGAGGAGGCACAGGCTTTGTTAGGGATGGGGATGATATTATAGGAGGAAACAGCAGGAGCAAGGACAGAGTGGTCTGGGGGTGTTTGTCACAAGTGGGGAAGAGGAGCCAAGATCAGTTGCAGCTGGAGCTTGTAGTACATGAACGGTGATCAGAGATGATTTTGGAAAGTCAGGCGACAGTCAGTATGTGGAAGGATTTTTCACTCCATGCCAAAACAAATTGGGCAATATCTTGCTTTTGTGATAGTGAGTCCTAGGCGTTGGTAAGCAGGAGTGTGACTAGTCACATTTGTTTTTCTACTTGGCCTTCAGGCACACAGAACTGGATTAAGTATAATTATGGGTTCATGTCACATTCTCAGGACTGTTATGTGCAATGACTTTCTTTCCTTCCTTCCTTCCTACCTTCCTTCCCTCCTTCCCTCCCTCCTTCCTTTCTACCTTCCTTCCTTTCTTCACTCCCTCCTTCCTTCCTTCCCTCCTTCCCTCGCTCCTTCCTTTCTACCTTCCTTCCTTTCTTCACTCCCTCCTTCCTTCCTTCCCTCCTTCCCTCCCTCCCTCCCTCCTTCCTTCCTTCCCTCCCTCCCTCCCTCCCTCCTTCCTTCCTTTCTTCACTCCCTCCTTCCTTTCTTCACTCCCTCCTTCCTTCCTTCCCTCCCTCCCTTCCTCCTTCCTTCCTTCCTTCCTTCCTTCCTTCCTTCACTCCCTCTTTCCTTCCTTCCCTCCCTCCCTCCCTCCTTCCTTTCTTCACTCCCTCCTTCCTTCCTTCCCTCCCTCTCTTCCTCCTTCCTTCCTTTCTTTACTCCCTCCTTCCTTCCTTCCCTCCTTCTCTCCCTCCCTCCCTCCTTCCTCCTTCCTTCCTTCCTTCCCTCCCTCATCCCTCCCTCCCCTCCTTCTTTTCTTCCTTTCTTTCTTCATAATACAATGCGTGCTTTCTAACACTCTACCCAACACAGAAGCCAAAACACTGATAATTTACATCGACTGGTGTGTGTCCTCCTGCTTTTATCCCTTATCTGTTGATCAATTGATCTATCACTCTATCAATCAATCTATTTTCCAACCTGCCTATCTATCTGGTATTGTCAGATCTATGTAAATTTATTACCTGTATATTGTTTAGGTTTTTTTTAATTTAGAAGAGAACATTATGCTGTTTGTACTCTTTTGTATTTGTAACTGCATTTGCTAACTGTAATCCTATGAGTTACCTGTAGATGCATTTCATCCATTTTGATTGCTGTACATTATTCCATTGAGGGCACACACTGATAAATTTCTTCATTCCTCTATTCTTCTGTCTGTGGGAATTTGGGAGAATTATGCAAGAGTTCTCTTAATAGAAAATACGGCACCAATACTAGGACAGTAGATGTGGGTTGGAGAAGAGAGGGAGGGCTTGAGACTTAGATAAACTGGCTATGACCAATGTTCAAAATATCTGGCCTGAGAAATATTTGTGTTCAGTGTTCAGATTAAAACTGTGTACTTCTTTCTCTCTCCTGCTGGGCCACATGTTGTTCTCATGCAAATGCAAGCTTCCAGCTTGTCTCCCCAGGACAGAGCAGAGCCTGTACCTCACCGTCACAGGACATTGAATGCATCACTGAATGAAGGCAAAGGACTGTCTCCTGCATGGACATACAGTCTGGACCACAGCCTCTGGACTCTGTTGACAGATGGCTAGTGATACTTGAGTGAGCTGTGAGGCCTTTAGTGCTGCCCTGCCCTTCCTTCATGGGGAAGGAGCCTGTAGTGGAAACATCATCTCGAGATAGAGAAGCAGCAGGCACAGAATATCTTGCAGCCGTAGGAGAGAATAACAATGTTTTTCTTCAATCCTCATAGGTTCTTAGTTGAAACAGATCCCTATAACAAAAGACAGACTAAGAAGAAAAAAAAACCCAGCAGCTTAACAACATGTGTATTTCATATACACACGAGAGCCACTTAGGGAATGAGCAGTTGTCCAAGAGGTGGCTTTTGAATTCCAGCTTATATAGCATCTTCAAGAACACTTAATTTCTAGAGAAGTGACAAGATAATGGAAAAGGACTTTGATTCTCTAGGGGCAACAATCTGTGGGCAGGTAAATAACTGGCAGATAAAGGCCAGTTAGTAAAGCTTGTTCATGTAGATTTCTCTGGTATCATCTCCAGTAGATAAGAATGTAAAGTTGTCTTGAGTGGTTAACCTTCATTCTTCCTAATGGTGGTGGTGGGAGGAGGAGCAGGGTTCCTTTTGTCTTTGTAAATCTATGTCCTACTTTTAGGCAAATAGAGGGAGAGCACGGAGCTGTCCTGCATCTCCTTCCTCTTAATTGTCTTCAGCTCAACAATTCTTCATATTCTGAGGTGGCAAATTTTGGTCTCTTACCCAGCCTAATAGGTGAGAATTGGAATTGATTATAGCACTGTGCTTCTCTGACGCTGGCCCTAGACCAATTCATCACCTGCAGCAGGTACAAATAAACCCCACCTTGAGGATCCAGTGGGATACAGGGTTCTCCTTCACTTTCTGTCCTAAGTAATGCAGAAGAACCTGACTATACACTGTTGAGTGTGGTGTTACGAGGCAGTAGAATGAGTGGCGCTTTTGACCATCTCCCTAAAAATACATTACAAACCAGAGTGGTAGTAGAGAGGTTTCTAATGCTTAATTTTTATTAAAAGTTATCATTACATTTAATTTCTTCTGTCAAGTGGACCATTATGCTTACGATGAGTAATTGTCTTTATCATCCTTAAATACTTCATCTTCACACACACTGGGGCCTATCATGGGGAGGGGGGAGGAGGGAGGGATTGCATTGGGGAGTTATACATGATATAAATGATGAATTGATGGGTGCTGACGAGTTGATGGGTGCAGCACACCAACATGGCATAAGTATACATATGTAACAAACCTGCACGTTATGCACATGTACCCTAGAACTTAAAGTATAATAAAAAAAAAAAAAATACTTCATCTTCAAAGAAAATGTTTAAATAAACCTTTGTAAGAATACTTAAATATGATATGTGGTACTGAGTTTCATTTAATAAAATTTGGCTGTATGGTAGGGCTGGCATAAATTGGATATGTGCATCGTTCGAACTAGTCTTTCTGAATTCATTGCATTATTTTAAACATTTCATTTTTGAAATATTGTACACCAACCAAAAAGTGACGTAGGTTATAAAAAAGAAAATGTTCTTGTGTTTTTTAATCCAAGAGAGGTTTTACCTGGAACAAATGAACTGCCTTTTTCTCTGTAAAGCAGAGCCCACATGGTGCTGCGAAATTCAGAGTGCTTCACCAGGAAAAATGATCTTAGTATGAGTTCTACCACTACATGATCAAGTGACCAAGAATCAGTTACATAACCTCTCCTTGTTTTCTTGTTGCAGAATGAGGGGGTAGATTAAATAACTGGTGCCAAGTCCCATGAGAAGTGCCAGACAAGTTTAGACAGGCAAAGTCCTTTGGGAAGGGAGCCACTGAAAGTCTGAGCAGAATGCTGGAAATATCCAGGATGCTGTGGGAAAGTCCAAGTACAGGCCGATTTTTTTTTTTTTTTTTTGAGACGGAGTTTCGCTCTTGTTGCCTAGGCTGGAGTGCAATGGCATGATCTCAACTCACCGCAACATTCACCTCCCTGGTTCAAGTGATTCTCCTGCCTCAGCCTCCTGAGTAGCTGGGATTACAGGCATGTGCCACCACGCCTGGCTAATTTTGTATTTTTGGTAGAGATGAGGTTTCTTCATGTCAGGCTGCTCTTGAACTCCCGACTTCAGGTGATCCACCCGCCTTGGCCTCCCAAAGTGCTGGGATTACAGGTGTGAGCCACTGTGTCTGGTCAAGACCGAGTTTTTTTTTAGCATTAGAAAATATCTCAATTTATTTTTGCTTTTAATCTAATCTAAACTATGAGTTGAGTTTCTGTCATGTGCAACACCATTATTAAATAAAATAAACTTCTTTGAGGAAGGTGTGTTGAGTTGTTTTACAGTTGATGTGAATTAACAGAGAGATTCACATTCCCCCTCTTCGTTTTCCAAGTGCTTCCAAACCAAATCTTCTAGAGTTCTGTAGTTTGCACTTGAAAAGCCAACAGGAGGTTGAATTCATTGCTAAGGACCTTGGATAAGCACAAATAATAATTTTCTTTGTCTATGCCAGGTTTTCCCAACCTTGACACTACTGACATTTTGGTCCAGATGATTCTTTGTTGAGGAAGGCTGTCCTGTGTATTATGGGATGTTTAACATCATCCCTAACCTCAAACCCCTAAATGTCAATAAAATAAAACCTTGCCCCTTCCACAAGTTGTGACAACAAAATATATCTTCAGGCATTGCCTAATGTTCCCTATTGAGTAAAATTGTCCTCAGTAGAGAACCATTTTTTTAGACCAAGAGTCAGCAAACAATAGCTCATGATCCAAACACAGCCAGCCATTTGTTTTGTAAATAAGGCTATAATAGAACACAGCTATATTTATTTGTTTACAAACTGTCTGTCTGTGGCTGTTTTTGACCTACATTGTAATGGCGGTACTAGCAATCATGCCAAGAACTCATTAATCTTCTAGTATACTTAGTCAACTTTTCTAGAGCCTTTCAATGCATGCTATTTTATTTGACTTTTCAACCATTTTACAAAACATGCAGAAGAGGTAATGTTAGCCCCATTTGCAGATAAGCACACTGGGCTAGGTGTGGTTAAATGACTTGCCGACTTCCATCAGAGCTTGGACTGTAGCCAGTGGCTCCTGACTGCCTGTCTTCCTGCTTTTTACCCCATAATCTTGAATGTTGAAGTGACTGTAGAGATAATTGACTCTAGCTTCCTAACAAATACAAGGATCACTATTAAAACAATATACCTGGGAAAAAAAAGAGAAATCACTATTAATTCAGTTTTTAAATAACTTTAATTTTAAAAAGTTTTTCCTTAAATTGAGTATAGTCCTGCCTTCTGGAGTTTTATAGCTGTCAACTTTGGGTAAAATCATGGAATCTTGGGAACCTAAAAGGTCATTGACTCCAATTATCTATGCAATACATGAATCTACACCAGAGGGTTCCCCATGGGTATTATTCAAGGTTGCAGCCTCAACACCTGCAGTAACTAGGGATCATGGGGCTCACTTCTCTCACAGTGACGCTCACTATTTTGCATAGCTGTGACTAAGAATTTCTTCTTCTGTGGAAGTTGAAGAAGGTCCTCTGTATCTGCTGCTCCCAAAGATCATGCTACCACTTAGACTCCATAGAAAGAACCTGATCCCATGTGCTTGATGAAAATTTTTCAGCTCTGCTTGATTCAGCCATAGACAAGGTCTCTGCTGAATATTCTTGTCTGCATGTTTACCCTGCCAGATTCTTATTTTCTTAAATAACACAGTTTTAAGAACTCTTGCAGGGCTTGCTTGTACTGCTCTGAACACAACTTGCAACAGTTTACCTACATCTTTCTAAAAAAATTCCAGATACTGTACTCCCAATTATGTTTCCTAAGTTTGGGTTAACTTTGTTTCAAGCTGTTTGATTATGTGAACTTACTACGAACTTACACACAACTAAATTCCCTGTTGATTGTTACAAATGCTGGAGTTAAACTTCATGTTCCTCATCTTCTATTTTACAGTTATTTCAGGATTTGGTGACTTGGCTTTTTATTTTTCTCCCTTGAATATCAACTTGGCAAGACCGGCTCATAATTCTAGCTTCTTGAGATATTTTTGCATCCTGCTTTTAATCTTCCAATTTATTTACTGTTTCACTTGGCTTCATATCATCCCTACATTTTGATAATTATGCTTTGTATATCTTTATTCAACACATTGATAGAAATATTAAAAAGGATAAGGCTAAAGATAGAATCTTAAAGTTATCACTTCCTTCCATATCGCCACTAATTCATTAATCAAAAACTTTTGGTCACAGTTATTAAGTTAATTACAGATTCACTCCATAAAGCTATGATCCAGACTGTATTTCTTTATTGTGTTACAAGAATACTTTAATAATGCTTTAAATATTTGAAGACTCTTCCACCTCTTACAAGTGTTCTCACTTCCAAGCTGCCTCCTCTTGCATTTAGGATTTGCACATTCATTTGTTAACCCATTTATTCACAAATTATCCATTTATCAAATGATGTCAAACACTTTCCGTATAGCAAACATTCTGCTAGATGCTGGAATGACAAAGCTCGGATCCCTGGCAACCCTCCTGTAGACTGCCACAGCAAGAGCAGAAAGAAGGGCGGGAGCTGGGACAGAGGTGTGAGCAAACTGCTCCCCGAGAAGCCAACTCCCCAGTGGAGAGTTGGGCTCACTATGGAGGAGACTTCCAAGCTGTTCCTTGAAGAGTGGACAGGACAGTGGGGATTCAAAATGCAAAGGCATCACAAGAAGAGCTCGGCTGTGGGAAACTCTTTGGTTGTGTTGCTGGATATGAAAAGGGGCTAGGGGGAGTTGAAACTTTCAAGGGTTCCTCAAATAACTAAATTTCTGACCTCTTACCCTTCTGGGCATTCTCCTCTGAATGCTTTCTAATGGTATCTAGAACTGAAGACAGTAGACATCCCAGGGGTCCCCAACCTCTGGGCTGTGGACCAGTACCAGTCCATGCCTTGTTAGGAACTGGTTCGCACAGCAGAAGGTGAGTGGCCAGCAGTGAGCATTACTGCCTGAGACCCACTTCCCGTCAGAGGTGGCATTAGATTCTTATAGGAGCACAAACCCTACTGTGAATTACGCATGTGGGGGATCTAGGCTGTGCTCCTTATGAAAATCTAACTAATGCCTGATGATCTGAGGTGGTACAATTTCATTCCCCACACCCACCCCATTCATAGCAAAGTTGTCTTCCATGAAACCAGTACCTCATGCCAGAAAGACTGGGGACTGCTGCTTTATACTGTCCAACTTGTACAGTATAGAGTGGACTAATGCGTCACTTGGTCTGAATACAATATGGCTACTGAATTAAATTGCCTGGGTTCTTTGAACTTTCGATCAATCTTGTATCAGTACAGTTGATTTTAGGAACCAAAGTGCCAGACTTCCTTAATATGTTCCTGGAAATATCAACTCGTTGTTATATTTGAACAGACTATGAACATCTTTTTTATTCTAGATTCTATTGTTTTGTTACCTTAGCCAACTCTTCCAAATATGTACCATTGCATTTTAACAAGCAAGTATTTATGTCCATTTTCTTGCAACACTTGAAGTTCTCTGAGATCAGGGACTGTATCTACATATGGTAGAGACAATGTATATGTTTCTTGAAAGGATAAAGGGTGAATAAATCCAATCTAAATCATTGTTCTCTGTTAAATAGAATTTAAGAATGCATTCAATCCCACTAAACCTCTCCATACGTGTAGACTTATGTAATCCGGAAGAGCAAATATGTTTAAGTAATCAAAACTTTTGAAACCGATGTCAAATAGAGATTAATTCATGTCAATCCATGTCCATGCTGATTTCCTCAGTAATGTAGAAACTTGCTCAGTCTTCTGGCTGTGACTCCTTAATTGGGTGTGTTTACGTGCAGATCATTCATATGACCAGATGTATTAGGTTGGGTTCCACGAAAATTGACTCTGAGATGGAGACTTTTGTGCAGAATGTGCATCAGGGAGTACTGTCAGGAAGAACACCTAATGAATGGGAAGGGGATCAGAACTTGCTGAAAGGAATGGTGGACATTGTTGCAGTCATATCAGAGGCCTCAGTCAGTCCTGTGGAGATTCTGGTGCAGTAATGACCTTCAAAGTTGCCACCAAACAAAGGGAGGATGACAGATCTTTCCACTGCCATATAGCCGTAGTCCTGGAAGTGGGCTGTCCCTGTAAAGTGGAGTGACCTCGAATGAGGCAGCTTTTGTCCACTGAGGGCAGTTCCCAGAGAGAGGCTCAGCTGGGAGCCTTCCACAGCTAATATTCCTGGCAGCTGGAGAAATATGTGCTCCTTTCCCAAAGGGGAATCTGGGAACCGCATCATGGCAACCACCACACCAGAGAAAAAAAAAATCAGAAAAGGACCTTCTGAGCACAGTCTTGGCTGTCTTCTGAAATTGTGCTCTGATTTTGAAGGAATAGATTTCCTTTCACATCTCTTTCTCATTTTCATTTTAGTTGTTTACCAGACAGTAGCGAGGCACCTCAATTGATTGTCAGCTCTCTATGATTCACCCACTTTCTTGCTCCACTACGTCACAAGTGGCTAACCCTGTGTAGGGTCTGAGCTTAATTCTGTAGCCAATGGAATGACCCAAGGATTCTTGGTCACTGATGCTATTTTAAAGACGTCTTTCTGCCCAAGAGGCTTGGAAAACTGAAGACCCATAGTAGAAGGTGAAAACCTTGGAGAATCTGAGAGCTTCCAATGCAAGTAGCTACACTACAAGATTCCAACGATGAGACAGCTCTATTGACACAGCACCTGCAGTGCACTTGAAGCATATGCAGACGTGTGCCTGTCCTCATGGAATTCTTGGCATGTCTGTGAATATATAAAACATAAATGCACAATGGACCTGAAATACAGGACAACAGATCCAAGAAAACCGTAAACCATTTTCCCCACCATCTTTTGTTCTAAAATTACCATCTGTGTATCAACTGCAAAGAGCTGAGTGATCTGGTCTCTGGAAGACAGGCTATATGTGCTAAGTATTCAAAGTGTCTATGCCTGCATCTTTGCACCAGTCTGTGTGGGCCTGGGTCTGCTTCCATCAGACGTTGAACTTTTTCTGGCCTAATTTCGTCGTCTCTTTGTGTGCCTATTATTTCAATAAAAGACTGAAAGAGAGGCCGGGCGCGGTGGCTCACGCCTGTAATCCCAGCACTTTGAGAGGCCAAGGCGGGTGGATCACGAGGTCAGGAGATCGAGACCATCCTGGCTAACACGGTGAAACCCCGTCTCTACTAAAAAAAGCACACAAAAAAACTAGCCAGGCGAGGTGGCGGGCGCCTGTAGTCCCAGCTACTCGGGAGGCTGAGGCAGGAGAACGGCGAGAACCCGGGAGGCGGAGCTTGCAGTGAGTCGAGATCGTGCCACTGCACTCCAGCCTGGGCGACAGAGCGAGACTCTGTCTCAAAAAAAAAACTGAAAGAGAATAAAAGTGCAAAATAAAAATGAGCATGTGCATCCCAGCTCCTACAAGCAATTCTAGAGTTTTAGGTTTTACCTCTGAAGGCTCAAACACATTTGAATGCTCAGTTCCCCACCCTGCCTTCCAAAGGAACAGAGATTCTGTCTAAGGACAGGTTCATTAACAAATTAATAGAATAATCAGCAGGGCTTTGTGTGTATTTTGGAGATAAAAAACTGGTAACAGCATTCTTTGACTCTTTAATGGGGCGATAAGCACCAAGTATCTGCTCTGTGGCTGAGCTAATCACACAGATAAGGGAGGTTAAATCAATCCAGAGTTCTGCTGAGGTCATTTATAGATGGAGCTGTATCCTGCAGCAGCATAAATAGCTCAGTTATTTTGAATATAGCCACGAATTGCTAAAATAAATGGAGGGTGGGGGCAACAAACTCTAAAATAGATTGTACTGTGCTGTGTGGGACCAAGTCCCCAAGGCCACAATCTGTGGGCAGGTACCTGTAGGGCTGCCCGATAAGTTTGGGGAATGTCATGCTTTCGGGGATGTCTCCTCTTAAACTGGTTTGACATCTGGTCTCAAAGTCTGGAAAGAAAAGGACTTTTCTTCTCATGTCTTTCCCCTCTCCTGTTTTAAATTAAGTGAATGTGATTGCTTTAGAGGGTGAAGGATTAACAGTTCAGGTATTTTGCAGACAATTATTAGACAGGCCCCCTGCTTATGCCTGCCACAAGCACTACACCAGCCCAGGTGGCCCCATGGCAGGTATATGCATGAGCCTACTGCATTCTGACATAATCTTCCTGGCCAGCACTTCATGCCCAGTTACCCTGGGGTCACTGCTCCTGCTAGGGTGGAAGGCAGGACCTGCAGTGTGCATGGGGCAGGTGTTGTCAGGCCAGTGTCTAGGCGTTCACACCTCACAGTGCAGAAAGGTGCTGGAACAATTCTAGCAGAAAAAGTGGAAGTGGCAGACATGTGGGACCAGGGAAGGGCACTGACCACCTTCCAGATGGTGTGAGTTTCACATAGTTCTGGCCAGTGGGGCATAGTTCGGCCAGCAACCTTTGACTTTCAACACACCCTATAGCAAAACTTGTGCAAAGTTTCCGAGTTATTAGTTACAATTGGGTAATTGGAAAACAAGTTATGATAAAACTTTCTTTCTTGATCCTTTAAAGAACTCACTTATCAGAGGCCTCAGTCAGAAGCCTCAGGTCTTCCAGTTGTCACGGGACTTTTCTTTAGTTCAGTTAAAGATGGGTTTCTTTGTCCCACAGCCAAGAAAATTCAGGCTTGCATACAATTTGAATGGTGAGTAAGATAAGGGTTTTATTGGGTGAAAAGTAAGAAAAGGGGGAAACAGGGACTCTCTCTCACTAGGCCAGAGTCCCTGCTAGAGCGCTTCCCACCGGCAGCTTGAATCCCAGGTTCCACACAGGAAGAGGAGGGGCCAGGCTCCTCCCTACTACAGATGGCGCGAACTTCCCAAGGCTCCCCCTCAGTAGGCCGGCTGGTTGGAGCTTCTTCAGGGATCTCCTCCCACCTGGCTGTCTCACATGACCCCATGCCAGAAACCCAGGTCTCACTGTTCTGAGCACACTCCATTCCCAGTCGCTCTTGGGATGGCTCTCCCTGCAAAGGCCACACTCCACTCTGAAGGAAAAGAGAAGGGTAAGGAAAAGAGACATCCTCCCTTTTAGAACTTGTCCTGGAAGCTGCACACATCTATGAGCCTAAATTTAGTCTGAGGGCCACAGCTAACCTAAGGGGTACTTGGAAATTGCAGGATTCTACAATAAAGGGCAAATTAAAAATAGATCCTAGGCAGAAAACAGTAGCCCCTTTCCCCATCTCCTAATTGAAGGAGTTCATAAAACAATGTGATTCAATTTTTAAAAAGAAAGAAAAGCTTTTAAAAGAGATAGAATTCATAGTAAAGATAAGAAAAATCTGGATTAGATGCATTTAATATATTGATAAGTATCCATACATAGTTTTTTTTTTTTCTTAGATGGCTGAGCCATCAGAAAGGGTGGTGTGAAGGTTAAGAACACATCTATAGTCCCTAAGGAAAGGGTTATATTAAAATATTTTTCAAAAATATGTCTTATCCATGGAAATGCAGAGGAGATAAGCTGCACTCACCCTACCAAATATGACCTGCCCTACCTCCCCACAGGGAAAAACTAGTACCCAAAAGCTGTGGAGTAGCAGCGGTAGAAAAGGAGAACATGGGTGCTAGGGCAAAAAAGCATTAATGTAGACAGATATCTCAGAAATGGTATTGGCAGTATGTGTCTGCATCACATTTACTGTCATGTTACTTCCAAGCAATGTAGCGGAATGGATCTAGCCATTCATTCATTCATTCTGGCTATTGATTCATGCATGCACTTGTTCCACAATCAATTTTTAAAATCGTCTCTCCCCAGGAGCTGTGGTTGGCAGTGGGGATATAGTTGAAAACCGGGGCTAGAGAGATTGGGTGGAGAGTCAGAGGTGCGGCAGCAGGCAGAGATTTCATTCTAAGTTTGGATTTCATTCTAAACTTAGTGGGAAGCCACGAAGGAGTCCAAGCAAGGGTGTGGCATTCATGGAAGCCTCCCAGGCTTTCATGGCTGCCACCAACGCTGAGAAAGGAAGGACGGGAGGAGTAAGAGTGCAGGAGTCCAGGTGGGAAGGACCATGATGTCGACTAGCTCGGTGCAGTGGAGGGAAAGGGTGGGCATTGGAGAAGTTCACAATAGCTAGTGAGGGATAGAGTGGACCTAGACATCACGGCTCATTGATTTCTGTCTGGGGGATGGTGTTTGAACCAACTCCCAAAGACGGAGAGGGGCAGGTTAGACAGAGTGCAGTTGAAGGAAGGCGGTGTGACCTCTCTTCTGAGCCCGCATCCATCCACGCGTCTGGTGTGGACCTACTCAGTAGACAGCTAAAGTCAGCTAGCACCAAGGCAAGCCCTGAAGCAGAGTGAGGGCATGGTCCCTGACCAGCTGGCCTCCCGAGCAGCTGTTAGCAGTGGGGGCAGCAACTGGATCAGAGGAGAGCAGACCCTTCATGTGGAGCAGCGGGTGGGCATTGGAAGGCACTATCAGAATGGCTAGGAGGTGCATGGTCAAGGCCGACCTCGGTCACCTGCAGAGGACATCTTCAGACTGGCCCCTGTGACCCCGCCACCAAGCACACCTCAGCCTCCACGTTCTGCCTTGCTAGGACTTGGCTGTCAATTGCCAGATGACAGACAGGATTCCAACTGCCTCTGAAGAGACAGCGGAACCATTAATAAAACATCAACACCGCAGGAACCCAAAGAACCCACAAAATAAAAATTAAATAAGTCAGAGCTACAGCAGAATCACACCTGTTTTCCTCTGGCAACCTCTAAGGAGACCGTTACGTCCCCAGGGGCACTGGCAATGGAAAGTGGCTCTCAGGCAAGGCAGATGGAGGAGGCCTCAGATGAGACGGCAGAGGAGCGAGACCCCTCTCTGGGCTGCCTGCTCCGGCTTTTGAGATGTGTAGGTGTCCAACTTCCTTCGAAGCTAGAACACAGCTGCCAGCCCCTGCTCTTTGCCTCTTTGCCTTCTCCTTCCCAGCTGGCATTTCTGCCTGACTCCAGCGCGGTGAGAGACGTGTGCTGCTTCCTTGGGGTGCAAGGATTTCTCGAGGGATCTGCTGCCCACAGGACAGTGTGCTGGATGCTGCCAGCCTGTGTAACCAAAAGGCCCCCTGGGGTTGGGGGGGATTCTGACAACTGTCAAAAGGGATCGGGGACCCACGGTGGATGGCAAGGCCCTGCATTATTCATTTATCTGCTGTTTGGAGAAATTGTGTGTTGGGCCCAGCACAAAGAACACTCCGGGTAATCCACTGCTCAGAATTCAGTCTATTCTGTGGCCTCCAGGAAGTCAGATATTCGAGAAGTAGGGACTTTAATTCATTACTAGAAGCAATAGAATGCCAGGCATTTTGTTTGTTTGTTTGTTTTTTTAGTATGTTCCACAAAACAATAGAATACTGCGGTCATCTGAAAAGTACTCCCCAGCCAATATCCAACTCCTAATTCCTGGAACCTGTGAATGTTTATAACAAAAAAAGGTCTTCACAGATTGATTAAATGAAGGAAATTGAAATGAGGAGATCATCCTGGATTATCTGAGTGGGCCCTAAATACAGTCACTTGTTCCTTACAAGCGGGAGTCCAAGAGAGATTTTACAGCACAGATGAAGACAGCAGAGAGAGATTTGAAGGTGCTGATTTGGAAGACTGGAGAGATGTGGCCACAAGTGAAGGGGGTGGGGCAGCCAGTAGGAGCTGGAAGAGGCAAAGAAAGGCTTCCCTGGAGCCTTAGGAAGGAGTAGGAAGGCACTTGATATGGGCTCAGTGACGCTGAATTCAGACTTCTGGTCTCCAAACCGTGAGAGAATAAATTCCTATTGCTTTCAGCCGCCGCGTTTGTGGAAATCTGTTACTCAGCCACAGGAAGCTCATACAATACCATTGATGACATTATCTCAATTTAAATAAAAATTCACGTAATGAATTAAATCTTCAAGTTTTCCACTGTATTTTTCTTTTCAATATCTAGCATATGCTACTATTTACAGATGAATGAAGAAATTGGATTTAAGATTTTATGATATATTAGAAAAGTCACTGTGACTGTTAGCTTGCATTTTCCCCCCCACTGATATGAAAAAGAGAAGAACTGCAATTCATGGGGTTATTCTAAAGTTCAAATGAGGTCAAGCGGTGCTAAGGTCTCCAAACTGCCCAGCACTGTGCAAAGTTGAGTAAAAGTTCTTACTGGATTGGTCAACTGATGAAACCACCTATGACCAATCTCTCCTCTCTTCCCCCCTCCCTCTCTCTTTGTCCTTCTTCTCTTTCCTCCTTCTCTTCTACTTCTCCTTCCCTCCTCTCTTTCTCCTCATATACATTCCCACCCACACATGTATTATCTATAGAAAAGATTCCACTTAAAGGTGAAGAATAGCCTTACAATTATGTCTTATATTTCAGTACCATTTTAGAGCTTACTGAGAACTTTTATATCCATCATTGTATTTATTAATCCTGATTCTACCCCTATGGGCACACAGAACTAACATCCTCCTCCTCATCTGATCGATAAAGACAGTGAGAAGCCCTCGGTAGAAAGTGTTAAGAGGCTTACTCAGGGTGACATGGATGTAAGAGGTGAGACAGGATTCAAACACAGATCTTTATGAATACACAGATGCAGAACTGAAAAGGCATTCTCACCTGTCTAATCAGCAAGGACTGAGCAAGGTGCTTTCCATCTATACAGACCGGGAATGAAAGTCTAGTCTTGCACCTCAGCAGCTCTGAAAAGCTGACTGGTGACCTGACCCTGTGGAACTTTCCTTAGCCATCAAAGTTTGTGAGGCTGAGTGAACATTCAAAGGAATAAGTTAAGTGGAAGTGCCTAGATCCATTCCTGGCCCCAAGAATTCTTCTTTCAAAAGCAAAGGGCTTTTGTTTTTATATTATTTTTATTTTTAACTGCTGTCTAGATCTCAAGAGAGTCAATTCCAGTGTAACCATCTGACCTATTTACTGTATCACTTTCAAACCACTTGTGTTTGTTTTCTCTTTCTGTTTGTCAAAAGTTAAGTTACAATTCCAGCCACTTGTCACTTAAAAGATGACAGTTATTACTCATAGCTACAAAGGCACTTACTGCAATAGCAGCTCTGTATTGAAGCAACAGCACTCACTATAAATACGCTTGCCAGATCATGAGGATTTTGTCAAGCACATCCCTCTTAGCCACTGCTGCACAATTATCATGGGTGCACCTAGAGTTCCGCTGAGAGAGAGGGGTCAATACTTGAGTGATCTGAGGTTGAGGCAATCTATAGGCCTTTGGGTTTTCATTCCAGTTCCTTCACTGGTCTCCACTTTGGGCAATGTTTGACTGAAGTACACTGGGAAGGCTGGTGCTCCAGATGGCCTTCCCCACTTATTCTTCATTGCTCCCACTGAATATGTGACATGATCACTCTTCCACTTTCCAAGTGGTAAGAAAACAGTCAGTTATTGGCTGGTCTTTGGCTAGCAAGAAAGGCTTGGCCTGGACTGTGGCTATGGTTCTATTACAACCAATGGCCATGGTGCTAGGGAAAGACCAATGCTTAAGTCACCCATGGTAGCATCCAGGTGAAAAACATAGCCTTCTTCATCATTTGCTGAGATTCCTTCTATCAGTTTAGCTTAAAAACCAGAGACCAGTTCTCTTGTTCTAAAGGTTTACTCTTAGGAAGGAAGGGGCCATGCATTGGTGTTTCTGTGTGTGTGCACATGTGCAAATGTGTGGACCTATGCATGTAGGCATGTGGGTAGTAAACATCTGAAATAGGGACTCCAACCCTGTTGAACATAGTAATTAGTTATCTTTATTATTTCTTTTTAAAGACTCCTGTCCAACCAAGTGTCAGTCAGTTTGCATTGTTATTAAGGAATACCTGAGACTGGGTAAATTGAAAAGAGGTGTAATTAACTCACGGTTCTGCAGACTGTACAGGAAGCATGGTGCCCACATCTGCCGTCTTCTAGTGAGGCTTCAGGGAGATGTTACTCATGGCGGAAGACAAAGGGGAAGCAGGGTATCACATGGCAAGAGAGAGCAAGAAAGGAGGCAGGAGAGGTGACATACTGTGTTAAACAACTGGATCTTACATGAAGCCATACAGCAAGGACTCACTCATTACTGTGAGGATGGCACGAAATCATTCATGAAGGACCCGCCCCCATGAGCCAGACACCTCCCACCAGGACCCACCTCCAACATTGGGGATTACCTTTACATGAAATTTGGAAGGGACAAACCATAGTAAGCCAATCTATCATTATTTTTTCCCAGGAACATCTTTTTTCTCTCTCTAATTGTGGTCATTGGCCTATTGTTTAAATGAAAAGAGATTGTGGTTTCTATGCCTCCCTTATTACTTCTCTCTTCCATTTTAGATCTCTGCATACTTCCTGGAGGATTTTGTCAGTGTGAGAAAGGATAAACCCAGCTGCAATTATACATTAAGGATTTCCTCCAGTAGAGACCTTGCTAGGTGACATTGTTAAACATGGCATACTGCCTGCTAAGTACTTGGCTTGGTCAAGGGTATCGTATGACAGATTTGTAACTACAGGTTAATACTTAGAAGTTCTAACATACTTTCAGGACGAGTGTGGTGGCTCACACCTGTAATCCCAGCACTTTGAGAGGCCGAGGCAGGCTGAATGCCTGAGGACAGGAGTTCGAGATCAGCCTGGCCAACATGGCAAAACCCGTCTCTATCAAAAATACAAAAACTGGTTGGGTGTGGTGGTGCGCGCCTGTAATCCCAGCTACTTGGGAGGCTGAGGCAGGAGAATTGCTTGAACCTGGGAGGTGGAAGTTGTACTGAACTGAGAGGCTGAGGCAGGAGAATTGCTTGAACCTGGGAGGTGGAAGTTGTACTGAACTGAGAGGCTGAGGCAGGAGAATTGTTTGAACCTGGGAGGCAGAGGTTGCCGTGAGCCCAGATCATGTCACCACACTCCAACCTGGCCAACAGAGTGAGACTGTGTCTCAAAACAAAAAAACAACAAAAACAAAAATGAAGTTCTAAGATACCCTCCTTTCCTGTCAGCTTCGTTTTTTATAGATTTGGCTCAGTGGTTTGTCTACGCGGGAAGGACGGGTTTCCAGGTCTGGCAGGCTGAGTGCAGGCAGAGGCTTCCTGAAACAAGCTGCCTTTGAGGTGGATGCGTTTTGGGGAGAGGTTGGGATACTTTGGAAGAAGGTGGGAGAAACTCCCACTTCCTGCCCTGAGATAGACCCCTGTTGCCTTTCCACAATGTTGCCAACGGAACCACCTGAAGTTCTACTTTTTGCTGTCTGGTAGCTCTTTCTTTTGGAGAGACTCAAGCTGTGTACAGCCTGGCTGGCAGCCTCCTTGGCGCCTGAGTTCCTGACATTTCTGATGGCCGCCTCTGGCTGCACCACACAGGCATGCTCATGGCAGCACACAGAGCTACAAGGAAAACCTAAATTTAAATGTTAAAAAGCTTTTGTTCATTACCGGTGGCATTTTCCCCCCCATTTGTCACTTGGAGCGGAGCTGTGACTCTTTTAATATCAAACAAATAATAAGCTCCCTCTAAAGTGATTTTTCTGACAAGGAGCTCAATATATTAAACTTTATCTATATTTTAATAGCCAATTTCACACCAAACTGCCTTCTTAATAATGTATTTACCACCTGGGGATATTATTCCAACCCATCTGGAAAGAATTGGAAATTAACTGTCCCTAAACCGAGTCTGTGTGTGCTTTACACTTGCTGTAGGAAACAGCGGTGTCATTGCTAGGGAGGGGGCTGGGGCAAGAGGGGGTCTCACCACCTGGGGAGGGTGAGATCTGGAAGAGTAAATGATAGTAGGTTTAGAGACACGAATTCCTTCTTTATTTTATTTTATTTTTTGATACGGAGTCTCACTCTGTCGCCAGGGCTGGAGTGCAGTGACCGGATCTCAGCTCACTGCAAGCTCCGCCTCCCGGGTTCACGCCATTCTCCTGCCTCAGCCTCCCGAGTAGCTGGGACTACAGGCGCCGCCACCTCGCCCGGCAAATTTTTTGTATTTTTTAGTAGAGACGGGGTTTCACCGTGTAGGCCAGGATGGTCTCGACCTCCTGACCTCATGATCCGCCCGTCTCGGCCTCTCAAAGTGCTGGGATTACAGGCTTGAGCCACGGCGCCCCGCCCCCTGAATTCCTTCTTTAGATAGGGCAGGACTACTGGGAGCAGGCACTGTTCCCATAGCATTTTAAAGAAGTATAGGACTTTCCTTGCCAGCAACCTGCAGCTAGTTGACATCACACCAGTTTCCTATCATCTGACCTTTTCTTTCCTCATCTGTGGAGAGAGGGAGTTTGGCTAGACGACTTCAGAGGTCTTTTGTATATATACTTAGGGTTTGTCGTAGTGGGTTTGGGTTGTTACAACAAGATACCACAAACTGGGTGGCTTACAACAGAAATTTATTTCTCATACTTCTGGAGGCTGGAAACCCACTCTCCAGGCATCAACAGATTGGGTATCTGGCAAGGGCCTACTTCCTGGTTCATAGATGGCGTTTTGTCACTGTTCTCACTTGGCAGATGGGGTGAGGTGTCTCATTTGGGCCGCTTTAATAAGGTCACCTATCCCATTCATGAGGGCTCCAACCTCATGACCTAATCACCTCCCAAGAGCCCCCACCTTCTAACATCATCACCTTGGGGGTCGAGATTCCCACATATAAAATTTGGAGGGTCACAAACATTCAGATCATAGAAGGGTTCTCTCTGGAAAATACCTTTTTTATGCCTAACCACAATGTGAATGGTGTTAGGGATTGTTTTTTCACCTTTTTGGTTATGAATATCTATGAAAACTGACAAAGATGGGAGACCCTAAAGAAATTAATTAAAGAAAATAAGACATCTTTAGAGTAGACAGAAAAACTCACAGGGATGGGGTTTGGAGCATGAATAGGCCCACGGTAGCCATGCTAACAAGTAAACACAGGCTCCCTCCCAGTGAGAAGACAGGGAGAGAGTGCCCCTTTGCCTCGTAGACTTACACGTGTAAGCCACTGGGCAAACTCTGCTCAATGCACTCAGCTATATTCAGCAAACACTATCAAACTCACACTCTAATGTGAGGACGTATTTGTAGATTATCACATGATGGCGTCATGGGTTCCATCATGAATGGAACCATGACAGAACGACGGACTGGGGATGTTTCTTGGGGGACTCAGCAGGGCTCACCAAGGAGACTGGATATTTTAACTGCACCTTGAAGGATGGGCAGGCAGCCACAGGACATTCAAATCAGATGGCAGAATTGTGCCAAGCCCAATTTTGTGGCATCTGACAGGAGAAAGAATGTTTCCAGGGGTCAGGCAAGTTCTTGCTCCCAATGTCAGCAGGAAGTGAACTTCCTGTGAAGGCTAAAACCAACCAGCTTAGGGACCCTGAAGGGAAGACCTGGTTTTAATGACTCTACGGATAGAAAGTGTGTCCAGGATAACCCCAGAGAAAGTATCAGCTCCAAGATGTGCTTGGTGTACGTCAAAATTCCAAGAGTGAAAGAAGCAGCTAACTGTGCGAGGCAGGAATGAGTGTTTGTGGAAAGCACACAGGCTCTTGGACTCAGCCAAAATAAGATGAAACATGGTGCAGCTCCTCTGGGCAGCCCCAGCCAGGAGTCTTCTCTTGAGAGTCCATGGTGGATGGTGATGAGGGTCCCTGCTATCCTCCCACTGCCATCCACGGGTCTTGCTCGGTTCCCGGTTGCCTAGGGAGCACGTGAGCCCCAGCCTTGCGGTGTGGATGGCATGTGCATGGATACAGCACTATCTCTCCAGTTGTGTCCCCAGTCATGTCTGGGATGTGTCAATCAGAGGCAGATGAAAAGGATAGCATTTCCAGGAGGAACAAATGACAGAGCATCAGCTCACTGGTGTTCTTAGTAGAGGGAAGTGTATTTGATTCACCAACTCAGAACAGAAAGATCTACATGGGAAGGGAACACCTGCTGAGATATTTGGTGGCCTGGGCTGATAGCCCAGAAAAATCAGAAAGCAGTGGTATCAGAAGGCTGCCCTATCTAATCCTGTGCCTCCATTCCCTTCCCGGGGCCTTGGGAGCAGGCACTCTTGTGCAGATATGTGTGAGGGTGAGAGCACAGGAGTGATAGCTATCTCTCAGGTCCTGGGGACCTAAAGTCCCAAATTAATAAGCAGACAAGAAGACTAACTGTGACAGACAGGTCAAGGAGGAGAGGGGTAAAAGGCTCCTTTAATCCTGCAGTCGGAGGATGTGCAATGCTGACAGTTACCTGGGGACCCAGAGATACCAGGCTCCCTAACTTAATCAGACAGATAACGGGAGCTGCCTCGGTAGAGGCTGCACCAGGAAAAGTGGAACAATAGGAGACGGCCCCTTAGGGCCCGTGCTGCTGCAGAGATAATAAACTATATAGAAATCTGTCACTGAGCGATAAATGATGAATTAGAATCAATTATATGTTTAAAATAATAGACATCCTTGTCTTCCCTACTGGAAGTGGAATGGTTTTGACTGGCCTCAGAGGTGCCAACAGAGCAGGGACTCTCTCCATGGAGCTGTGTGTGCCAGGCACACTAAAATTACTGACATAGACTTTTCTGGCCAGATTGTCTTGTTCTGTGGTTCCGGTGGAAAAAAAAATACATAGAAAGTTATGAGTTAAGTTTTTTTTTTTTTTTTGAGATGGAGTCTCTCTCTGTTGCCCAGGCTGGAGTGTAGTGGTGCGATCGTGGCTCACTGCAGCCTCTGCCCTCTGCCTCCAGGGTTCAAGCAATTCTTTTGTTTTAGCCTTCCAAGTAGCTGGGACTATGCCCAGCTAATTTTTGTATATATATATATATATTTTTTTTTTTCCAGCAGAAATGGGGTTTCACCATACTGGCCAGGCTGGTCTCGAACTCCTGACCTCGTGATCTGCCCGCCTTGGCCCCCCAGAGTGCTGAGATTACAGGCATGAGCCACCGTGCCCAGCTATGAGCCAAGTTTTAATCTTTATCCGTCTTTCCACCCATACATTTGCCTTCAAATCCTGTATCAGAACCAAACAATTTGATGAGCAGTGGGAGTAAGGAAGTCTCAGACAAGATATTTTCTCTGTGCTTTTTCTTTTTTGGGGGGCACAACAAGCTTAATAACTCCATCTACAATGAGGACAGACATTGGTGAAAAATATGTTATCTGTGTAGAACTCTCCTTCAAAGGGAATTGCTATTGAAGAAGAGACTTGAGTGCTCCCCAGGCAGCAGGGAGCCGAACAAGACCCCTGGATGGTGGTGGGAGGACAGGAGGGACCCTCATCACCATCCACCATGGACTCTCAAGAGAAGACTCCTGGCTGGGGCTGCCCAGAGGAGCTGCATCACGTTTCATCTTATTTTGGCTGAGTCCAAGAGCCTGTGTGCTTTCCACAAACACTCATTCCTGCCTCGCACAGTTAGCTGCTTCTTTCGCTCTTGGAATCTTGACGTACACCAAGCACATCTTGGAGCTGATGCTTTCTCTGGGGTTATCCTGGACACACTTTCTATCCGTAGAGTCATTAAAACCAGGTCTTCCCTTCAGGGTCCTAAGCTGGTTGGTTTTAGCCCTCACAGGAAGTTCACATCCTGCTGACATTGGGAGCAAGAACTTGCTTGACCCCTATAAACACTCTTCTAGGGGTCTTTTAAAGGGAAGTATTGAAGGTAGATTTTTGGCATTTATTTAAAGAATCTACTTCTCTTCCTCAAAAGTTTTATCCCCTTTATTTCCCTGCTCTCCTTCAATCATATGAACACAGTCAACATCAAAGAAAAGAAGGAAACAAAGAAGGAAGGAAGGAAGGAGAGACAGAGAGAGGGGGAAGAAGGGAGGGAGGGAGGGAAGGAGAAATTTTAGCTTCTTTTTAGCATTTTGAATTCCAATTCCAACTTTCCACATTCTCTTTTATTGTTATCACTACTACTACTCCTGTGACTACTAATACTATTATTTAGTAAGAGCCCTAGCCCCTAGATGTACGTTTGCCTTTATAAACGAGCACAGTTCATTTGGGTTGTCATATAATCCAAATATAATATCCTCCCTCTGGCTCCTGTCTGCCTAGCAAACTTCCATTCATTCTTGAGCTACCTGCTCATGTTTAGTCTTCTTGGCAAAGCTCTCTCTGACCACCATTTCCCTCCATAATATGAAACATTCTCCCTTTATACTGTCTTAGTTGCAGATTTACATATTTGGTTATGCTGCACTCATCACAGTGCCCTGGTAGACAGTAAAGTGATGGCTACTTAGGTGCTTGGGTTTCATAGTCAGCTATTTACCAACCACGTGATCTATAAATAGTTACTTGTCCTTTTAGAGACTCAGTTTTCTCAGCTGACACATGGGTATGACAATAACAGTATTCAACTCCTGGGTGCTGTGCACAGTAAATGAAAGGAGGCATGTGAAGTGTCTATATCTATTAAACGTTGGGTAAATAGTGGTTGCTGAGGTTCTTATAACCTTACATTGCTTCATTCATTTGATTGTATGTCCGCATTGTTCACAAGAATGTGAGGATCTTGAGGGCAGGGCCTGTGTTCCCTTTCGCTGGTATAATTCCAACACCAAGAACAGAGCCTGGCATCTGGAGGCAGCTCCGCACGTTTCATTTAAACTGAACTGAAACAACACAGAAGGCAGAGTTGAAGTCAGGCACCCGTGGGTGGTGCGTCCCCTGGGACCATGAGGGATCGCAAACGCTGCTTACACGTGAAAATCCCTGCCCTGAGCCTTCACCAGACTCAGCACTACCTTGGCCCACTCGCAACAGCTATTTGTGCCCGGTCGCTGGAAACTCCTTTCCAGGCAGCCCGGGTTCCCGCGCTGCGCCTTCGCCGCGAGGCTCCAGCAGCTCCTCCCGTGCGGCGGGGGCGCCACCGCGTCGGCCGCCCCCTTCCCCCAACCCTTCCCGCTCCTCCCCTGGGCTCCGCCTCCGTGTCCTCACGCCGACCTGGTAGGTTTAGTCTTTTGTGTGGTCCTGGATCAAAAGTTTAATTAGAAAATCGCGCCTGGGCTTCTTAATAGCCCGAGTTCCGGCCGTAAAAGCCCTGGACGTGGTCCCGCGCGCGCCGGCTCCTGGCAGGAGCGCACCAGCCGCTGCAGCGCGGGGACTCCCGCCCTGAATCTTATTTACATTCGGACTAACAATAGCTCTGGAACCTGGCTATAAATAATTTCTGGGGAAGAGTTGTCTAATTAAACGTGCAGCAGCAAGGAAAGTGCTTTAACCACAAGGCTGGTGTCCTAATGAACGTAATCACTGGATGGGGACAGCTTAGGAATCGCATCCAGACGTCCCCCTGCGGAGGCGGAGAGATGCGGGGAGGAATACTCAGGGAGACTTTCCAATCAATATTTAATTGTGCCGTGTGTTCAACTCGTTAGAGGGCCTCTGTTTTTCCTTCCCTTTTCCCATACCCAGAGGTAGAAAGGATTTCAAAATGCAGTTTTGTGGGGCGGCCTCAGCCTCAGATTCCACGGGAGTCGTTGTCAGTGGTCTGTCAATGTCTAGAAATGAGCTGAACACATAAAATGTATTAATTAATAAGTAGTGGCACTTATAGGTGCTGAATTTAGAGACAAAGGTAAGGCTGATTCCAGCTGACTCCAGATTTTTCTCCGTCCCCGGCTACGGTATTTCCAGACTCTAGGCTCGTGGAGGGCAGGGGCTTTGTGTGCAGTGTGTTCTGCCCTTTGTAAGTAGGGAGCTGGGCAGCGCCTCCACCACCCCGGAGGGCGTGAAGAAAATGAAATGGGTCCTTCCTGCCTGGTGTCATTCGTGGAGGGGCAGCCACTCCTCTGGCATCTCAGCGGTGGTTAGCAAACCCAGAGGGATGTAAGCCCAAGGCATCCATGCTCGTTTCTGCTTCATTAGAAACAGACAATATAACATCAACCAGATGGAAAAGGACACAGGATGCAGGGTGGTTTTCCTTCTGTGTTCCTATTAACACGCTCTCGAGGACAGAAAGGGTGCCATGGGAGGAAGAACAGCACACTGTCATACTGTGTGTGGGTAGCACAGGATTCACGTGTGTATACAGATTGACCTAGATGCATAGTAAGCACATGCATGTGTATGTAAACCTCAGGTGGGCAGATACGTATGTACATAGACATGCACGTCTTGGTGCTGCACTAGGGATGACATAGTTATGTTGCTATGGTAACGGGCATGCTCTTGAAACCAAGGCAAACCGGTGGAAGGAGGGTGGGAAGCAGGAGCTGGGGAGGGTGTGGATCTGCAGAGGAGCCTGGGGCTGAACTGCAGCACAAACTCCTAACCAGCACTGCTAACCAGTGCTTGTATCCTAGCCCTCCTCCCATACACAGAGGATGAAAGAGCAGGAGTGCGGGCACCTGTGATTAATCGAATTCACCACTGGATGTCAACGTTGCTCCAGCCAATTAGAAAACAAACAGCCATTCCAATAATCTTCTGCTTGTAACAAGGAAGTTTGATCTTTAGGCGGCAATCAGTTTATGGTATGAATGTACTGGGGAAGGGAAGGGTTAGACAACAGCCTTCTGACAGAGCCCCAGAGGGAAAATTATCAAATTCTAAATTTGTCATTTGCTCTTTAATCATAACCTCCACGTTTCCTCCAGCACCCCTTGTTCCCCATTCATTATTCTCCCTTAGTTAACACTTCCTAATGAACCATCCAATATTTCCCTTTAGTTTGCTCATTGCCTGCCTCTCCCCTGATACACACACAAGAATATCAACTCCATAATGGCAAGGAATTTTGTTTTTGTTCTGTCGCACCCTTGATGCTTAAAACACTGCTTGGCAAAAAGGAGATGTCTGATAAATATTTGTTTTAAATAGATGCGTATATAAGTAAATGAATTAATGAGATAATGAAATGTGGTCAATGAATAAAAATGGAGACACATATTATTGCAGTATGAATAGGAGTTTTCTTCTCTGAAATAAGGATATATATACATTTTTATATGTCTATACATATATTTCAGAGAAGAAATATGTGTACGGATGAGTGAGTGTGTATGTGTGTGTATATATACATATATGACTGGAGAAAGTGGCACAGAAGCAGTTGCCTAAACATCTGAAATACCAGGTTTGGAAGAGACTTTAAGCCAAGACTCGGAGGGCTTTCTGAATTGAGTTATAGCTCTGCTTCTGTTTTGTTTTGTGAACTTGGGAAGATAACTTAGCATTTCTGAACCTTAGCTTCTTCATCAATACAATGGCTTCATCATAATAATATTGGTCCAACCTACCCCTTAAAGACTTACGAGATCAGATGTTACAGTGTTAATCCACAGTGTATTTTGCCTTGACTAATATATACCATATCTTGCCCAAGCCCTCTCTTACATGCTGTAAACACCGAGATCCTACACACACAGTATTGACAATGTAGATATTATAACCCTTTTCTAAAGATGAACATGGAAATCATAAACCTTTTCCAGGTATTTCACTTAACCCAAAGGTCTTAACTCTTAAGGTAAACTGCAGGGAAAACAGGGATCAGAAATCAACCTTGGAGTGGTCACATTTCCCACCCAACAAATGAAGGGATTGGGAGAACAGCCTTCCCTTCAGAGGCGCGGGCCTCAGATTTGTGGCTGTTTCTGTATCTCCTGTTTTAGGGATATGTTGAAGGCCCGGGCTGCCATGGCAGCGAGCTAGCAACCTGGCAAATTTATATGTTTAAGTTTTAATAAATAAATTAAATTAAGCAAAAATAGGTCTGCACTGTAGAACCCTTTCAAATTATTTACTGTGCTGTCACTTTGGGCTCGTTGATGCTTGTTAATATTTCAAATTTAATGATAAGCACCATTTATAAGCTAAATAAGACATTAGTTGCACTATACGGGCAGAAATGTACAAGGACACCGCTAATCTAAGGTGAAAAATGCATTATTGAGTGGAATTTAATTAGTAGATTTTGTTCTATTAGTGGCTTCTATATTGCATTTATGAAAATGAATACAAATATGATCCAAGCAATCTTTCCAGTGAGAAAATGTCACTGATAATCTAACTTCACTCCTACTCTTTAAAGCAGATGCAAGATGAAAATTGATGTCCTGATCTCTTGCCAGTCAAAAGATTTTCTAGTTTGTGATTCTAATAATAGCTAAATTATGGAGAGATGCCTTGTGTGATGCTTTGGCAGGTTCAGTGAAGAAGTGTGTCCAGTGAGAATTAGTTTTAGACTTTTTTCTTATGGCAATCCTATGGGCAGTACATGTCAGAGAATTAGGTCAGAATTATGGTTTGCTTAGCTGGTCAGGTCTAATGTGTCTGAATTATCTGTTCTGATTCCTCTTTGGGGCAACATGGCCTTAGGAGAAAAGGCAAGACTTGGAATCGTATACCTGTGATTTCAATCATACTTTCATCATTTATAAGCTTTGTGCAATTTATTTTCTTAAAGTAAGTACATAAGCTACCACATTTTATGAATCCACCCAGTAATTCAGTGAGGTTAGTTACCATTATGATCTCTGTTTTATAGATAAAGGCAAGAGAGACTCGGAATGCTTGAGCTACTTCCTCTAGGTTACACAACTGAAAACTTCAGTTCTCTGCATTTTCCATTTTCTTATCTGATGATGGAGATTTGCCATATATTTAAAACGTGTATTCAATAAATGTTAGTCTGGACTCTCTGTTTCCTCCAGTTCCTTACTTTCTGGTGGCATCTTGGAAAGGACATAGAGGGCCGGTGACCGGAATTCTCATTTCTAGGTGACGAATGTAAAGTCTTTCCTGACCTCAGCTCTCTCATATGACAAATAGGAAAACAGAATGCCTACCTTTCCCACTGAGGTAGTTGTGAAAATCATCTGGACAGCTATAGTGGGGTGTTGTACAAATGGAAAGTGTCAGTGTTATTAATATAGGCAATAATTCTTTTGATTCTATGCTAAATTGCATTGACCGAAATATTGAGAGAGGAGATGGCTGAGATTCATACTATAGGAGCATTTCTTTGCGATGAGTTCAGATCGAAGGTAGGTGCAGGCACTCTCTGAGTTACACGCATCTAACGTATGAAGATTCTGTGCATACAAAGAACTCGGTGCACCCCCTGTAGGAACCCACCACGACAAGCTGTGCTTGAGATTCTGTGCCTCTGGAAAGCATCTTTCTGGAATGACCCCGCCTGGTTTCAGTCATGGTTATGGCACTGTAGCTGGTATGGATTGCTGTCTGAACCAAGCTTTCCTCTTCGATAGCTCCTATGTTCCTACACAGGGTGGCATGCTCCTCTGCCTGAGTCTTGGGATTCAGCAAACCTCAGCCCTTCCAACCCACACATACCCTCGCGTGATGTTCACCCCTCCTGCCCTTCTTTTCTTGCTATGACTTTGGTACATCAGGAAAATCATCCAAGGGTGATAAAATAAATGCATTTGTTAGGAATCTACCTAAGTTAATGACACAGTGGAAGGCTTTATTCATTTTCTTTGAAAACCAACCTCATAAGGGTAAGAGATGTTTGATAGTTCAAGTGTTTTTCTTTTTTAAATGAACCTCAGGTGCACAGAATTGTATTATTTATAACCAGTGGCCCATGATTCACTCTCAGTATTCTATGTTTGAGCCCCTTTTTTATTTTTATTTAAAAAATAGTGTCATAAACAACAACAGATCCACACCTCCACCTCTGAACACACACACACACACAAGCTAGGGTCTTGGCATCAACCTGCATCTCCAGGTCATGGTCCTCCTCCATCCATCCTCCTTCCTGCCTCCTACCTTAGCCATCATTCAGAATTCCATGTGTATCTTCTGCTTCCATTTTCACACAACTGCATCACATACATATGAGTCTCGAAAATTATTTTTTAATTTTGGTATTTTTCATCTTCATAAATAGGACATGCATCTGATATATGTGATTTGGGGTTAGTTTTCACTTATTTATTTCTAAGATTATCCATAGTTTTGTGTGTTGCTGTAGTTCATTTGCGTTGGTGGAATATATTATTCTAATTTGTGAGTATTCCTCAGCTGATTTATCCAATGTGATGTTGATGACTGTTTAGACTGAACCAGTGATTTTTTCCTCTTGTGAATGGGGTTGCTATGAACATATCTTGCTGGGTCACGGAGTTTGGGAATGTTTAGATATGGAAGGTGTTGCCAAACTGCTTACCAGAGCAGGAGCTTCTCCTCTCACCAGCAACGGAGGAAGATCCTGAACTTTCGCAGCTTCTCCAATACTTAGTAGTGCCCGGCATTTGAATGTTTGCCAGTGGAGTCTGTGTAAAATGCAACGTCATTGTAGTTTTTAGAATCCACAGAATATTTCTTCATAAGTGTTTCCTCCTCTCTGCTATGCTTGTTCATTTATTTTGCTCATTTTTCTACTGTATTGCTGTGCTCTTCTCATTGACTTATTATTAGAAGTTTTTTAAATACTCTTGACATTAATTTTGGTCAGTTATATGAATAGCTCCATTTTCAATCTAATTGAGATAATTAGTCCAGAGACTAAAGGAAGCATGAATTTATTTTATCCTTTGATCAAATAAACCCACTATTCCTGACCTCACCTCATCGCCTTTAATCTTCTATTCTGCAAAACTAGCAGAGGGAGTGACATTGTGTCAGAACTAGAGAGAAAGCTGTATTCATTAGTGGATTCCAAGGGGAACAAACAGGGCGAGGGAGACCTAAAGCAAAAGCTTCATGTTATTTATTCTTAAAAAAGGCCGAGCAGCCCTCCCCATTTCTGTCTAGCTTTAATTAGTGGACATTCTTGATGCCTTTACCATCTTCTCAGAAAGGGGACTATCTATCTTTTTCCAAAGTAATCAAAGAATTACAGAGAAGTCTTTCTTTCTATACTTCCCTTGGCAGAGATGAGATAGACATTGGAAAAAGCATATAGGGATACATTATTCATGCAGATGAGTCTCACAATTCAATGGAGCTAATTAGGAAAATGATGGAGTAAATTAGCACTTTATACAAGTGTATTAATATTAATAAAACTGCCATTTTACCCTGAGGTTAAAACAGAAGAGGAGAAAAACACAGCCTTGACCAGTGAGTCAACTCTCAGCCTGGCTGCTTGCTGGAACGCTGACTACCCTCATCCATTCTGGGTGATCTTGTTCCTTTTCTGTCATCAAAATTGTCCTAATAAAAAAAGAGAAATATTTCAAAGGCACGGATGAGCTGTCCTTGTTTTATTGTTTTGGTTACTTGAAAGCAAATTCTGCATTTCCTTTCTTGTTGAGTCATAACTAACAGCACATTCTTGTTTACATGGTAATTTCAAATCTATAATCTGATTTAAGTTTTGCAACAAACTTATGAGGCAAAGTGCTGATATTTTCCCCATTTATAATTTAATAATTTGTCCACACGCAAGAAATGATAACCCTCTGAGGGGACTATGAGAAGAAAATTTGAGCATTCCTTGACAACAGTTTTGTGGGGGACCAGAGTGAAGGGAGGCCTTGGGGAAAGAATGATTTCTATGCTGATGCCCTCAGGAGCTAGTTGGTGGAGCACAGGGAAGGCGCTATGCTTCCTTTTTCTCCATTCGTTCATTCATTTCTCTCCATATCCATTCTCATAGTCACTGCCTTGGCTCTAGCACCATCCTGGTCTCCACTCTTTCCCCTAAAATACATTCTTCGATTGTGGTTAGGGTAGTCATTTCAAATCACAAATCCGATTGTGCCACCCTAGCCCAGCTATGAGCCTTTTGATAGTTCAACCTGGCTTTCAGAATTCACACAAATTCTCTAGCAACGGGGCCTTTCACGACCCACTAGCTTATCTCTGCATCCTTATTTCTGTCTGGTCCCACGTTCTCCATCTCATTTCTCATGTTCCAGCCACACGGAACTGCTTGCTGCCCCAGGTACATGCAGAGACCCCTCGGTCTTCACGTTCTTACATCTACGTGAAAGCTGTCTCCCCTAGGCTCCATTGCCTGGCTCCTCAGGCTGGCAGCACAGAAGTCATTCTTTCCTCAATGCTTCTCTTCATCCCTCTCCCTTACAAAACTGTTGTCAAGGAATGCTCAAATGTTCACCTCATCGCCCTCTCAGTCGGTTGCCATTTCCTAATCACTATCCAGGCTTCTCCACAAGACAGACACTTTCTAGAGGACAGGGATTGGGGCACCTAGCACATTAGTTGTCATGAAGTGTTGTCAAAAGAAGAGGTGAAGAGGGAGAGAGTGGATGGATCACATGGTTACTTAGGGGAGGAAGAGTTAGAAACCCATCTTGAAGTCCTGTGCTCCTTCCCACATTCACATCGTCTCACTGGCTCATGTTCACCTCATTTCACTCAGAGTGCTGGCTTGGATAACCTGTAAGAGTATTCATTAAAAGGTTCAACTTTCTCAAGACTCATTATTGGAATTCATTCCACATCTTCTGTAGATCTGCTTAATTTTCTTCCAGAGGGTCATGGAATCTATAGGGAACTTCCTGTTTTAGTTTACTGGATATTGTTTTTCCTGATGGTAATTAACTCTCTATTACCCATTCTCATTTTAGTATTTTAAATCCTAAACCAAGTATCAATTTCCATTTAAAAGAAGAAAATCTTTCTAAAGGTACACAGATGTAGAACCCTTACAAGGTTAACTTTCTATATGTTTTCCAATTATTTCCAAAGTATGTATTTGTTCAAGTAATCCTTGATTTCATTCAAACCTGTTTATTGAGTAGGTCACCTATTATGATCAGGCAAAGTGTTAGGTGCTTATTCTCATTTAGGATTGACTTTGATAATAATCGTGCACATTCCTAAATCTAGGATCCTGAGATGATCTTAAGTCTGTTAGAGACTGACTTCTCTCCTACTCTATTATTGAATGTGTAAAATTCAGTGACTTACTTAACCTTAATTATCCTGTTTCTTCATCTGTAAAATGGTTATTATACTTTCTTTCACATCTACAGTGTTTACTTTTTACTAAAAACTACTTGAGGTAGTTTTTAGTAAGAAAAACTGAGATATTTTCTCTAATCTCAAGGAATCCAGTCAGAGTGATAGATGACTAAGTCAGTGATTTTTCTACAATGAAATAATGGCTAAGTTAGAATTTTCAAGGAATGCTATGGGAAGACTGGAGGTTTTATGGGTATTTCCATTAGATTGAGGAAAAGGAAAGTCAAAAAAAGTTTTCAGAGTTGATGCTTGATGTGAGTTCTAAAGGATGAATGACAGTTTGCTAGAGAAAGAAGAAGGCATCACAAAGACTTTCCAGGCAGTGGTAAAAGCACGTTTCAACAGGCTGATGTATGATACAGAATGATCCTTTTGGAAAAAGTAAGTAGCTCAGCATAGAGCACAAAGAAAGAAAAACTTGTGAAAAAGGTAGAAATGAAAAGCCAGAGAGACAATTGGAAAACCAAGAGAAAATACATTCAGATTAGCAGAACAGAATGATTTACTGCAGGGAAAAGGAATAATGGACCTATTAGGAGAGGCAGAGAAAAGTAGATTTGAAAATATGGAGGTGTGATAGGCTGAATTATAACATGGACCTAGTGCAGGTACCCTATATAATCCTCTCCTTTTGAGGGTGAACGGAACTTGTGAATATGACAGCATTTCACTCCTATGCTCAGGCTACATTAAATGGAAAGAATAGATTTTGCATCATATGTGATTAGGTCCTTTACCAGTTTATTTTGAGTTAATCTAAGGGAATATTCTCTTGGTTAAGTCTGACCTGAAAGCTGAGAGCCCTTTGAAAGAAGAGAGAGGTCTGAGGTGATGGGGCTTTCTTTTGCTGGACTTTCAGAAGCAAATGACCAGGTTGTGATAAGCCTATGGAGGGTTCTTATGGCAAGAACCTGAGGATGGTGTCTGGAAACTTAGAATGGCAACTTGCTAACAACTGGTAAGAAAACGGGAACTCTTGACCCACAACTGCAAGGAACCAAATTCTTTCAACCACCAGTAAGCTTAGAAGAGGACTCTGAGCCTCTGATGAGAACTATAGCCTTGGCCACCCCAGACCTTGATTTCTGCCTAGTGATATCCTGAGTAGAGTGCCCTGCTAACTCCTGCTCACAGAAACTACGGCAAAACAAACATGTTGTTTCAAGTTGATAAATTTGTGGGAATTTGTTCTATAACAATCAGAATTGAACACGGGAGGCCATGGGTGTCCTGGCTAAGGAAGTTGCAGTGGAACTGTGAGAATGAAAGCCAGATTATGTGTGCTGAAGAGTAAATGGAAGGTGTTGAATTCATGCCAGGTAGAGATGAGTAAATAAACAGCCTTCTTAATGTGATGGAAGGAGCAGGTGTTCCATGGGGGAACAAAGGGCAGGAGGGTAGAGAAGTACTTGGTGGTTTGGCTGAGCCTATGAGCAAAGTTGTTCATCGTGGGTATACCACGCACAACGCAAGAGAAGTAGAGGAAGTGGGTGGCAGGGTGAGTAGAACACTACTGGGGTGAAAATGTGAGAAAGTGCAGGTAACTGAAAGCTCTCAGGATTTTTGCTGTAAATAGATAGTGTTTTCAAGCCATTCCTGGTGGTCTCTGAAGCTTGCAAGAGTTCACTGTTTGGGGTCCAATCAGCAGTCAGTGGTCTTTGGTTAGAGTTCTAAGAAGGATGCTTGTGTGATGTTGGGAGGAAGTATACATGGTGCTGGAGAATACTGGACAAGGCTCTGGAACCGTCAGAGTCACAGCTGTGGCTCTGCCAGTTAGAGCCCTTTACCTTGGACCAGTTAACATTTTAAGCCTTGTTTTCCTTTTATACTTACGAAAAAGGAAAATAATGATTAACAGTATATATTACTAAATATTGCAAGGATAAAAAAGGTAATAAATATTGCGATACTTTGTAAAATGTATTAGTACGTCTTATTCGGTGTGTCAAATAGCGAGTACTAATCTTTATTTCCCCAAGGCCCCAGTACTGAGGAATATATAACATAGTGATTGCAATTATGTTGTAAGTACTTAATAAATATTTGTGAAATTCATCTTAAATGAATAATTATCGAGTAGTTATAAGGACTCTAAGAAAATAATAAATGTTCAATGCAGCTTACCTCTAATTGCAAGTTGTCTTACGTCTCAGCAGACCTAAGCCTTGGGTTTAGATGGTGGCATAGCATACCGGATCCTTGTCAATGAAATAGTCACTTAGCTTTCTGGCCTCAGGAAAGATCACCTGGAGGGTCAACCTAAAGCCCATTGGAAGCAGATGCTTTCCTGAATTTCACTCTTCTGTAAAACTTAGTTCTAGTAGTAGAAGTAGAATTATGAGGCCTCAATCACAATGTGGCCCTCCAGGAACCTTCTGAGGAATTCAGACAATACTAAACTCAATGGATTAGAACCTGACAAAGTGGCTGTGGTACAAAGTTGTACTCACTAAGAAGGACATTACTTAGTACCCTCTTTAATCTCTTTCTTTGTTTTCCTTCACTTTACCAGTAGAATGTTAATAGGCCATTAACAGAATTGGCTTTGCCTCGGAAGAACACATAGCCGTATGTGGGCAAGATGTGCTCATATTTTTATTTTAAAAATGTATGTAGATGTGTGTGGTGCTTTGTGGAGGACTCCGTATAAATAAATAACTTTCCTGAGTGATATGGGAGACAGGGAAGAAGCAACAGCAGACATGGGCCTTGCTCTCAAAGTGCTTGAGCCACTCCGTTACGTTTGGGGATGAAGTGATAGAAAAATAAGATGTGATCTGGGTTCTCCAGGAGCTTACCCAGTAAATGAGGCAGGACCATAGACAGTGCACAAAGCAGCATGAGCAGCGAGAACAACACGCATGCAGTGCTCTGGGTGGTCACTCACCAGTCCCACCAGTGAGTCAGGACCGTGCCTCTTTCTTCTTGCACTGCTGGTACCTGATGCAGTGTTGACACAGGAAAAAAAATGAAATATTTATTCCTTGAGTAACTGAGAGGCGTTTATTAAAGTGAGAACATGATGAAGTTGGCACCAGGCCTGGACCAATCCTAGAGGCATTTACCCAGCATTGCACTTTGGTGCTGGCTCGGGCTCTGTTTTTCTCCCAAACTGTCTTCGCTGACCTGCTTGGGCAAGGTCACTGGGCCATGGCTTTAGGAGAGATTTTGATGTGGAGAGATTCTGGGGTGACTGCCTCTTGAAAAGCAACTTTGCAAGCTGGAGGGGGCTGTTTTCTCTGTGGTGGTTGAAGACCAAGCATAGCACCAGCAGCTGTTCAGAGACAGGAAAAGCAGCTTCATTCAAAAAGCCATCATAATTTGGCAAGGAGTGCTCCAATCAGTAGCCTTCCTAATGCGTGTAATTGTTATGCAAATAAGCCACAGCACATTACCCAGACCGGGAACAGGAGCATCGACTCTGTGATTGACAAGGGGCCAAGGCGCCCAAGAAAGCGCTGGCGTGCGTCCCACACTGGGGGCTCAGTGGAGTTGTCCTGGCGCTGGGCTCATAGAGAGAGCTGGCTTATGAAAGTTGACCAGTGGAGTGAAGCTCATTCTTTAAAAAGTGAAAATATTCGAGTTTAATAAGATGATCAAGGTCTGGATTTTGATTTTCTGCCTGCAAATATCAGTAACAGAATATTACAGGTGAACATGGTTTTAGAGATGACCACATATCCAAACCACTTATACTTCAGAGGAGGAACTGAGGTAAACGGTGAAGTGACTTATCCAAAGAACCCAGCTCCCCTTGCCTCCAAGTTCAGGGTCATTTGATGTCAAACCCCGCTGTCTCTTAAGTTAGTGTAGCTACAACTTTTTTTTTTTTCTTTAAGCCTTTTATTGTCTCCTTTTTTACTTTTCACAACGAATTCCTATTGTGAAGGAATTATGAAGATTGTTGGACACCTAAAGAGTCTTATTTTCAGGAAGGTGCCATCTGATAGTATAGATGAGACAAACCCCCAAGGAACTGCAGTATAAGAGTAAGGAGGGAGAGAATGGTAGAGGTGTTCAAAGCAGAGAGGGATCACACACATTTGGGAGAAATGGAAGAACTTCATAGAGCAGGTGATATTTACAATGAGCTTCAACAATCCTAACAGAGATAAGGAAAGGAGAAAGAAGCAGGGGCTTGTGGGAATATTAGCAGCAAAGGCAGAAAAATGGGGCTTGCACAAGGAGCAAGAGAGGACGAATTGTTCTGGAGGTTGGGGAGGTCTTAGCAGAGCAGACGTGAAAAGCTTAAGGGCCGGTATTCGAGCTGTAGAATCCAGGACCAGGCTTGGCAGAACATTATGCGTTGGAAAGAGTTCTGGGTTTAGAGCCCAAAGGCCTGCTTTGGCACCTTTCACAAATGTTTGGATATGTGATGGACACAAGTAACTTAAACCTGTAAACCTTCATTTTTCTCCTTACAAGGTCATTGTAGAGATCAAATATGATGACAATGTGAAACGCCTAACACAGAACCAGGCAAGTAAAAATGAGTTTCCGTTTGTTTCTTCATTCTGTTGGTTTGGAAACTTCAGCTGACTCAGCTATCATAGTTTTCTGTCAATTCTTATTTGGTGATGTCACCGATTTTTATGTTTAACCCTTTTTCTAAAGTAAGCCGAGTCTAAGATCACCTTGTGAGTCAAGATGGCATCTGTCATCATCTTTTTGTTTCCCTCTGTAAAATCTCCTCTAGTCATTCTTATGTGTACTTGTCAGATTAATTTTCCTTGAACACTTCTTCAGCCAATAGTCAACTGCGAATGTTTATAAATGTGCAGTGGTTCCTGTGTGAGCTCATTGTATCAAATTCATGTTCCTCCCTCAAGTCCTTTCCCGCCAGCCCCCCATTATCCCTCAGTGTTCTCCCAAAACCTCCTCTCAGGCTTTCCAGTAGCTTCCATAGCTTCCTCCTCCATCGACAAATCCCAACAGAACTCCGCCTTCAGGACCCGGCGCTGCCTGCAGAGTGGGCCCCTGTCACCCTGGGCTTTGCCCTAACCACCACGTGGCCTTATCTACAGAAACCACATCCTAATCATCTCACTACATCTTATCTGTCTTATTGTTGCTATGGGGCTGGAAGTGTTCTAAAAATGCTTGTCTTTTCTATTTCTTCTGTGTCCTCCCTGGTGCCTAGCACTGTGCAGGCATAAGATAAATGCCCAATACAGTCATGCACTGCATAACGGCGTTTGGATCAATAATGAACTGTGTATGTGATGGGGGTCCCACAAGATTATAATACCATGTTTTTTACTCTACCTTTTCTGTGCTTAGATAGGCTTAGGTGCAGAAATACTTACGATTGTATTACACCTGCCTGCAGTATTCAGTATAGTAACATGCTGTTGCAAGTTTATAGCCTGTAGGTTTGTATAAGTGCTTTCTGATGTTTGCACAATGACAGGATTGCCTAATGGCGCACTTCTTAGAATGAATCCCGGTCATTAGGTGACATGGGACTGTATATGCTGTGAAATAAGTCACTGTACACCCCAAAATTCACAGCAGACTTTCCTTTTTGCCCACAGGGAAATAGTTAATTGAAGGGAAACCCTTGGGCCTGTTTTTCTAGTTCCAAACGGAGTTTGAGGCTGTGCCATTTACCAAATTATCTCTTGTCTATGAACTGAGTAGAGATGGGCCGGAAACCACTGAGGGAGAATGGAGATAGAAACGTACATCCTTGTTTTTAGTGTCAATTTTCTGACTACATAACACACTTAAAAATTAAATTTGCTAAAGGCACTTCAAGTGCATTCCTTGCTAACACTTCATTACAAGGCACTTATCAGTAATAAATCCACAGGGCCTATGTTTTTTAAGAAAATAAGAAATACTTAGAACAAATACAGAAACCTTGCTTTCCTCCCACTTCCCATGTTAGTTCTAGGGAAAACAAATGATTTCTTGTTGAATGGATTAAAGATGTCAGACTGTTGTTAATATAGTACTTGAATAATAACAAAATGCCCAACTTAAATTCTTCTTTTAGAGATTTAATATAAACTGGCAACTAAGAAAGTAAGGGAAATATTTTGCTGATATTGTACATCTACTTATTATCCAAGAAGGATCTCTCTCTGGTTTTCTTTTTTCATAGTTCCAGCTAGAGGTTACTGAGATCTCAGGAAATACCTCATCTACTCATAGAGCTGTTCTTTATTCAGCATCCGTCTCGTCTTCCTCTGTCTCTTCATCAAGTTGGTGAATATATATTTGCCATCCATATTTCTTTTATCTCTTATTCACATTTTGAGGCACTACAGTGTGGCTTCTGCTCTCTCTACTGAACTAAAACTAATTTCCTTAAGGGCAATAACCTTTTTCTAACATCTAGACTCAAGATTCAGCACTTAACTTTTATCTTACTCAGCCTCTTTATGATATATGACCAAATGGCTCAATATTTTGTTTCAACACTCTTCACTCTTTCATTCTGAATAGTCAGGCTTCCTGCTGCCTTTATAATCCCCCGCCTTCTTCTCCATCAGCGTCCCTTCCTTCTCGGTCTCTTACACACTGCCCTCCCAGCAACTTCTCCTGGTTAAGCACTCCCTCTCCGAGGGCCTCAACTGTTACTTTCATTCTGAAGACTACCAAGTCTTCTTGCCCAACTTCACATCTTTCTTTAGTGTCAAGATATTAAGCAAAGTTTTGTTCTAGTAGAAAAGACAATAAATGCATTAATTTGTAAACACATAAACAAAAACCCAGTATGCTAGATGGCAACATGCTCTAGAAAAATCAGGCTGGGGAGGAGAGAAGAGACCTTGGGAGGGTTATGGAGAGGAGTTCTCGCTGGGAGGACACTGGAGCAAAAACCTCTTGGCAGAGGCCGTCCTGTGGATATTTGGAGAAAGAGCTTTTTAAGAATATGCAGCTGCCACTTCATATGCTGTAGGAGGAGTGTGACCAGGCTGTCTAAGGAACAAGGAAGTGTGGCTAGAATGGACTTGTGGGAGAGGAGGAGAGGTCAGACGGGGATGAGGAGCCACGTCACATGAGGCTCTGCACTCTGAATGAAATGGGGCCAGGGGAGGGCTCGGGACAGAGGAATGACATGAACAGACTTGTTTTAAACAGTTGTTCCTCCTGCTGTTGTGAGAATTTATTGCACGGCAGAAAGTGAAGAGTGTTCTGGGTGTGAGACAGAGGTAGTTTACAGCAGGTTGATATGAATGGAGGGAGAAGGGATGGGATTCCGAATGTGTTTTGATGGCACATCTGGCAATGGTTGTTGATGGGCTGGGTATGAGATATGAGAGGGTGGAAAGAGTCAAGGCTGATTCCGAAGTTTTGGTCCTGAACAAATGAAAAGATGAAGTTGACATTTGTTGAGATGCAAAACATGTGGGAGATGTAAGTTGGGAATGGGGTAACATGGGGAGTTGGGATTTGCACATGTTCAATTTTAGATGCCTACTATAAATTCAAGTGGAGAGGGTTACTAAGCAGATGAATATTCAATTCTGGAATTCAAATAAAGGTATGTGTATATGTGTGTGTGTGTCTCTGTGTGTGTGTGTGTATATATATACACATATATAATCTACACATTATGTATATGCATGTATTTGAGTCATTAGTATAGCAATTATATTTAAAGCCATAAGAGTAGATGAGGTCTCCAAGAGGGAACATGGAGACAGAGGAGGACAGAGATCTAAGGACTGACCCCTGTTCTCTCACTCTGGGTATTTCCTTGGTTATAAAGTCTTGTCATCTTAATCCCAGAAATATCCTTTATTCATACCTTCTACAGAGTCACACCTTGCATGCCCCCAGGGATGGCCATTCACATGAGCGGTTTAAAGGGAAACCCTCTGGGACACAAAGACAGTATGAGTATCACTTCTCTTGGAATGATGCTGGTCCTGCTTCACAGCTGGATGAGATTCAGCTCCTGTCATTTTAAGCCTTTTCAGTGGAGAAGATACCTTAACTGGCCTCCCTGCTGCCAAACTCTTCTCTCCACTGTGACATCAGAGGGACTATGTTAAACCAAAATCTGATCACACCATTCCTTTCTTAAAAACCCATGTGACTTCTCATTTATCAGAGGTTGAAAGTCAAATAATTTTAAAGGCTTCCCAAGCTTGGTGCAAACAATTTTCCTACCTTTTATCTCCTACCTCAGCACCCACTGGTCATCAACTACTTGTGTTTCTTTGTACCACCTGTGCTATGAAGGTGATGTCCCTGTCTGCCACTCTCAGACAGAGGTCCTACTTAGCCTGCCTGCATCCAGTATTTATTTCTGCCTCCATCAGTTTCTCAGTGCCATTCCTCCATTCTTTCTTATTTTGTCAGAATCTTCCCAAGTCCACAAACCATTTTCAGCAGCTGTTACATTTTCCACAGGACTTCCGTGTCTCCTCTGGCCCATTTCCGCTCTTAATCAATTCTGTATCCAATCCTGACGTTCTTCAAGGACTGTGCAGATCTTATCTCTCCAATGAGGTTATAAACTCCTTCATGGCAAAAATAAACAAACAGATAAATAAATACTTTTTTTCTCTATCTTGCATGGCACTAAGCAGTTGTAGAGCCATTTTAATAAATACTTTTTTGAATTGAATTAAATATATTGAACGTCCTTCCTATTTTAGCAAGTTTGTAGATCAGGTGGGTCACCAAAGACTCTTATATGCACTCTATATAATTCCATCTGCCAGCTGTTGTTGGATACAGTAGCTCCCTGTGCTCCTAAATATCTCTTCTTTATATTTACAATTCAAGGACCAGATGACATAGGTTCTGCCAAAGTGTATTTATAAGAATATGAAAAAAATATGGCCACATGAGCCACATGAGTGAACGTGTGGCTGCATTTCCAGTGAGTGTGATACACATGTTCCTGTGATTTTGCGACTGCAATATGAGTAGATAGCTATCTGTGAGCTAAAGCTAGAAGGAAGCTGACCCACTTCCAGATTCTGGGTATTTTGGGATATTATTTAGTTGTTATTGACACAGTTGAGAATCAGCTCAGATCCAGCAGAGAGAGAGAGGTAGGCCTTCCTTAGGAGCCCAGGGCCGGGGGATCAAAGCAGCTGTGAATAGCTTAGCAATCAGGGCCTCCTATTTTGAATAAGTGCTTTCAACATGCAAAAAAACAAAGCCCTTCATATAAACAAAAATATCTAATATCTATTGAGCCTGACAAATTACAAAACACTTTCACATGTATTATTTTATGAGACACACCAACTACCTTGCAAATAGGCATTGAAAAGAGATGATGATCCCACTTCTGTAAATTAGAGAATTAAGCTCTCAGATGTAGAGAAAGTAACCCAGTGTTGTGCCGGCAGGGAGCAGAGGGAAGTGTGAGGGACAAGGGTCTTCACAGTCAACATCCAGTGCTTTCTGCTATGCGTTACATTGTCCCTAAGACAATGAAAATTTCCAAAAGCTCCCCATGGCTTCATCTAAATATTCTGCCTCCTCTCTCTAATCCCTTTTGAAATAAGGGATTCCGTGGAGACACTATCACTCATTCATATATTTGGCAGCCAAGTAAGAACAATGTTTTCTTTTTCCTTGAACTTTAAAAGGTAATTTAATAAATAAATGAAAAACAAACCGAGAAGAGTATCTGAACTAGGGCTTATGTTTCTAATAAAATTATAAATGCCAGAAAGTGCTAGGAGTGATTTATTATCCTGTTATTATAAGTGACTGGGAAGCTTTCAATAGAGTCCTTGCTAATTTCTAGCAGCTGCATTAAATCAGAAACTCTATTAGCTATTATAAAATCATCATTCCAGTTTTCTGCAAATCAACCTGAATACCTGATAGGAGCTTGGAACTGGTTGCTGCTCTACATGCTAACCTCATCCTTGGCCTCCAAAAGAGAAATAAACACGAGTCACAGGTGGCATGATACTGGTCACATCAACTGTTAGGGATTCATAAATGGCTGCCTGTTTTTTATAGGAGATCTTTCTGATGGGAAAACAAATAGCTTCTTTCAGTAAATACCACTTCATTAAGAGAACAGGAACTGAGATAGCATCGAGTCCTGTGTTCTGAATTTTAACCCCTCCCCCTACCTCATTCTATCCAGCTTTCCACCCTAGTCCAGCAGCTGTCCACCCTTCGTAAGAACAGAACAAATAACTAACTACAGACAAATTTTCTGGAAATTGCTGGCATTTCTACCCTTTATTCTGATTTTCACAATAAAATACACCTCCAACAACCCACTCTATCATGACCAGATAAGTAACACCTTATGTTGGACAAGGAAGAAAAGTCAAAAGCAGATATCAGTAAATCTTTGAAAGCAGCTTTAGTCTTATGTTTCAAGAGATAGCTAGGCTGAGGTGGGCAGATCATGAGGTCAGGAGATCGAGATCATCCTGGCTAACATGGTGAAACCCTGTCTCTACTAAAAATACAAAAAAATAGTCGGGCGTGGTGGTGGGCACCTGTAGTCCCAGCTACTCGGGAGGCTGAGGCAGGAGAATGGAGTGAACCTGGGAGGTAGAGCTTGCAGTGAGCCAAGATCGCACCACTGTGCTACAGCCTGGGCGACAGAGCAAGACTCCATCTCAAAAAAAAAAAAAAAAAAAAAAAAAAAAGAGATAGCTAAACAGGTATGTGATGAATGAATGAAATTTGATGGGAGAAGACAGGAGAAGGTGCTGTCTAGAAGATATGCCTACTGTGTGGATAAATCTTGGCATAGGGGACTCAAAGTGCTGATGACAGGAAATGACTAAGTAGGAAGAATAAAATAGAATTTTCAGAAAAATAGATTTTACAGGACTTAGTAAGAGGTTGGATATGAAAAGTGTGCTTTTTTTTTTTTTTTCCTTGAAACCTGGATGAGACATCCAGGCTGGAGAAGTTGGGTAAATTAAGGGAATCTGAAAAGTTATTTTTTATGTTGAGTTTATGCACCCATATACTCATATTATATGCTTCTTCCTCATTGCCTTTCTACTTGCTATTTTCTCTGCCTGGCATTTTTTCCTCCAAAACTTTGCATGGTTCATTTGATGAAATGTCACTTCATCAGAGAGGATTTCCAGAACCGTACAACTGAAAACAAAACTTCCATCATTTGTTATTCTTTTATCTGCTTTATTTTTCTTCAAGATACTTACCACTTCCTATCATCACATTATATTTGTTATATTTTCTTTCTTTCTTATTTATTATCCTACTGCAATCTTAAGTTTCATGTATCAGACTTGGTCTATATTGTTCACATCTGTATAATCAGTGCCTATAGTGGCATCAAGGTAGGTGTGCAGTAACTGTGGAGAGAAAGAATGAATGAGTTCTAGAAAATATATTAAAATAGCACATGCATATATATGTACCGGGCTCCAGACTTAAGAGACTAAGTAGTGAGTTATTAGCATATAGATAATATTGAAGCTATAGACTCTGAAGAAGGTATAGAGTAAACAGACGAGAGGGCCTTGAACAGGGCCTTGAAGAGGGCCTTGAAGAATGCTAACATTCAGAATCCAAGCAGAAGAAGGTAATTTTGCAATGAAAACAAAGAGAAAACAGGCTTAGGGCTAGGAGGAAATCAAAGGAAAGTAGTGTTTGAAGGAAGAGAAAGTGTTGAAGGATACAGAGAAGTCTCGGGAAGTTGAAGGTTTAAGAATACCCAGTGGCCGGGCGCGGTGGCTCAAGCCTGTAATCCCAGCACTTTGGGAGGCCGAGACGGGTGGATCACGAGGTCAGGAGATTGAGACCATCCTGGCTAACACGGTGAAACCCCGTCTCTACTAAAAATACAAAAAAACTAGCCGGGCAAGGTGGCGGCGCCTGTAGTCCCAGCTACTCCGGAGGCTGAGGCAGGAGAATGGAGTGAACCCTGGAGGCAGAGCTTCCAGTGAGCTGAGATCCGGCCACTGCACTCCAGCCTGGGCGACAGAGCAGGACTCCGTCTCAAAAAAAAAAAAAAGAATACCCAGTGGATAGTGCTGCAATAAACATATGTGTGCGTGTGTCTTTATAGTAGAATGATTTATAATCCTTTGGGTATATACCCAGTAATGGGATTGCTGGGTCAAGGAGTATTTCTAGTTCTAGATCCTTGAGGAATTGCCACACTGTCTTTCACAATGGTTGAACTAATTTACACTCCCACTAACAGTGTAAAAGCATTCCTATTTCTCCACATCCTCTCCAGCATCTGTTGTTTCCTCACTTTTTAATGATCGCCATTCTAACTGGCGTGAGATGGTATCTCATTGTGGTTTTGATTTGCATTTCTCTAATGACCAGTGATGATGGGCTTTTTTGATGACCACAGGAAGAACTTTGGTAGTGACAAGTTAAAAGCTGTATTGGTATGTGAAATGTGATGGGGAGATGAGAAACGGGAACGAACATTTTGGAAAACTCTTTGAGATACTTGGCTGAAGTGAGGATGAAACTAATTGAGAGGTAGTTGAAAGATGAAGGACCAGGTTAAAAAGTTAATGTAGTCTATGTTGTCATATATTTCAAAGTCAATAGAAAGGGTACACTTGATATAGTGAGGCTGAAATACAATAAAGGCAAGAAATGCTTATTAGAGTAATTTTCCTGAGACATCAAGATGGGATAAAACCAAAAGCATGGCCAGAGACATGAGTGATTAAGCCAGGAGGGACAGCTTCTCCATAGCAGCTGGATAGAAAGAAGACCCACGTGTAGATAGGCTTGTGTGCTTGGTAAGGGGCAGGTTAGGCCAGATCCACTCAGTGCTTTCTCTATTGCTCTTAAGTAGAAGGTGATCATCTGCTGAGAGCAAAGGGGAGATGAGTGGGATTGGAGTGGGATTCTCACTCAGGGGAATGAGAGGATTGGAGAAGGTTTGAAAAAGTCACTACGGAAACTAGGTGTATGAACTAACCAAAGAGTAGCTGGAAAATTGTTGGGTAAAGCTGAGGGGCCTTTGCCTTTGGTGAGCATGAGTTTATTAAGGAATCAGTCAACTTTGTTGTGTCCTTAACTGTGCTTGACTTCTCGGCTGCACACTCAGAGAAAATGGAAAGCTGAGTTCACCCAGATTTGGAATTTGATGACAAGTTTGTAACAAAAAGATTACTGACCAAAGAAGTCTAAGGTGTTGGAGCAATTATAATAACAAACCATGAAATCCTAGCTAGTTTAGGAGGAAACTGAAGAAAGTAGAAGTCTACTGAATTGAGTTAAAGTACAGGATTCGATGGCCAGGAAGTTGCAAAGCAGTCAAAGATGCATTATGGTGGGAATAGTTGGAGAAGCAAGCTGACAAGAGAGGGATTGTGGTATAAGCATGGGATATTTGAATTAGTGATTTTGGAGGTGGACGGGAACAATTACATTTTGTGACAATATCCACTTGCACAGAGCCTCATCATGAGCTCCATAAAATCCCTTAGAAGGAGGAGAAGGAGGATATTTATCTTAAAATCTAGGCCGGGATGGAGCCAGAAATTGAGGATGAAGAGACCTCATCGATGAGCAGAAAAAGCTTGTCAAGTCAAGGTCTGGTACTAGCACAAAAGTTGATTAAAAACAAACAAACAACACAAAACTGTCATACTTGCTGACACTCCTTGGTGCAGGGAGATAGCTGGAGGCTGAGTATCAGGTATGGGCTGTGTGAGGCTCTTCTCAGACCTGTGTACACTCAGGCTTCCTAACCTGGGGTTCCAGGTACCAGACAGACCTAGGTGGTGAATGGTGCTTTTTTCCATCAACAACATTATGCACAAACAGTAATCAACCTCTGGTCTATAGAATGAGTACAGCCAGCCTCTCAGGGCCTCAGGCAGAGGGAAAAGGGGGCTGCGGTTTCCCATGAAGATCACAGAACTCACTGAGAACAAGGAAGGGCCTGTTCCCAGTTCTGTTTTTGTTCAGCAGCAAACAGAGCCACTTGTCAGGCTGATGGTCCTTGTGCATTGCCACTGTGGCAATAGTCTGAAAGAGGGTAGAGGGAAATGGAGGAAAGAGACGTTAACAGGAAAATGTCACCATTTCCAAATGCCATATTATTTGACAGTTTCTCTTTATGTTGCAACAGCTGCTTAACATGACAAACGATGGCTTTAATAAAAATGCACACAAGGAGATGCAGCACCAGAAAATGAATAATGGGGCTTTCCATCCTGACATGTTGTGGAGCATATTCACTCAGCAATGAATATGACCTTGGTAACTGTGTGTTGCCCGCTGCTTTCAGACAACCCCTGCTAGGTGGATGGCCCTCATGTCAGTCAGGCTGCAGTTGCTGTAAGCCCAGAATACATTGCAACTTGTGTCAGCAGAGAGGTGTTTAGTGCGGGATGTTAAATGGCTTGCCCAGTCATCAAGAGGGTAGACAAAACAGGTTGAATTTTTAGAAAACCACACCGTAGACCTGGGGCCACTAAGACTTCCTGTTTTACAATGAAGAAGCTGCCATCTCTCCCAGTCGATGCCACCCCAAATCAAGAAGGCATTACTATCCGGAAACTGCTGCCTCTGGAAGCTGCCTGGACCAGGAAGCCACTCCATGTCTGCCTGTGTGACCAGCACCAACAAGAATGCCCCATCCCTGACTCTGAGTAGCTGGGATGGCAAATATTTAGGCCTTTGGATTCCTGTTAATGGTTCTGCTGTAAAAGCAAATGACTCCACATTGATGCTTGCCAAGAGGATAACAGCAGCAGCAGTAGCCGCAGGGTGGTTATTGTACAAGTAATTGAAGTATAGTAAGTTAAATACAAGGTATCAGGCTAGGCTGGGACCAGTAGGGTCTAGTGGTTTTAGGGTCCATACATCTAGATTTGAGAGTAGATAATAAAGCCAGTACTGGTGTGGTTTGGAGGAGGGAAGGAAAGAGAGTAAAGAAGAGGGTGGGAAAGGTGAGAGTGTAATGACCAAACAGCCTGTCCTCAGCTCCAGGACTGCAGACACGGCCTCCCTGGAATTTTGAAAATCATATGTCTTCATACTTCACTTACTGTCTTGTCACCTCTGTACAGCCGCATAGGGAGAAGAAAGCTCTTTGCCATTGAAAGTTTTACAAAGAGGCCATTCCAAGTCACTGATCAGAGCTAGATGTATCAAGTCAAGAAAAGCTATAGTGCAAAGCACATCAATGCTGGAGAAGAATCAAGATTGGGGTGGGGCTGAACACATGGACTTAGCTGGAATGATGTAAAGAAAGGCTGTGTTTGTAGGGAGCTTGAAGACTTGCACATGTCACTGGTAAAGTCATGAAAATATGTTGTTCATTTTAGCACATTAGAAACACACTCATTATTTAGTGGAAAGCAAAAGTCAATAGAAGAAAAGTGGCACAGCAAACTGTATGAAAGCCACTGGGAAATTTTAGTCAATATTTACTGATCACCTACTACGTGCAAGTTATTACAAAGAACGAAATAATATTTTGTCTGTGTACTCAAGGAATTAAGGCATTCTTCAATCTCGTCAGAGCCATCAGCTAGAGGAATTTTAAAAGCTGTTGTTTTTCAGCTTTCCTTCTTTCTCAACATCTAGAAAAGAAAGGCTTCTTTGTGACAGTCGGTCACTGTGTATAAAAGGTTAAAGTCCTCTTAGTGCTGTGCTGTAAGGGATTGAGAGAGAACTGAAGACTCTGCCACTGTAGCCAAGCAGGTGATGGTCTCCTCGAGTAGCTAGAACACCAGGAAAACAATGCACAGTTTAACTGGCAAGAAGCTAATAGAGTAGAGAACATAAGGTAGGGAATTTCTAATTGCCAAAGGAAAGATAGATGAAGTAAATTCTGTAGTAACTAAGAGAAATTTAAGATGTCTTCAGCTATGGGTACTGCAGGAGGCTTTTCCTAGAAGAAGGTAAGAGTTAAGCTGTGAGAAGAAAAGACAGAACTCGCCCTGACAGAAAGGAAAAGTAAGATTATCTTGAGTAGGAGAAACAACATAGGCCAAAATGTATATGGAGACAGTGAATGACATTTGATTGAAATAAGGGTTTATGTGCTATTTATGGAAAAATGACTTTATTAAAAATAAATTTTTCACAGGTGGAAAAAAGTATTTATTATAAAGAACCATGAATGCCACAATAAATCATTTTAACTATACTCTATAGGCACTGATGCTACGAGATTCCAAAGGAGATCAGCCTGGTATGTGCAAAATCAAGTAAATACGATTCTGGACTTTTCAAAAGCTGTTATAATAGCTTGATCTTCTTTTAAATTAAGGAAAAGCTGATTTTTTTTTGGTCCTAATATTTCTCTTCTTTGCATTTTCATTTGTATGATTCTCCGTATTCAAACACACCCTTCCCAAAAGGGTAATTAGACTTCAGGCAATACTTCTCTAAGTATAAATAAAATATTTTGTGTGTGCCTATATAATTCTTTGAGGATGTTCAAACAGTAAAATGAATTTAAAAGTGAAGAAAATGTATTTTGAAAACACACAATGAAGGATATGTGAAAGAGGAGGGGCCCTGATGCACTTGGCTCCTCTAAGGTAGAAGTTGAGGGGGCACCATGACCTGGAAACCATGAAGAGGGAAATGGATGAGTCACTAAACAAACAAGCAAATGAGAGAGCGGGGAGGGTCAGTGTCCGGAGTTGCTGAAATTGTTATATAAAATATTCAGATTTCAACAAAAAATTATGAGACATGAAAAAACTCAGGAAAGTGTGACTTTTCACAAGAAAAAATACAGCAACAGGAACTGCCTGTGAGAGGCCACAGATGTCAGATTTAACAAAGACTTCAAACAGACATAATAAATATGTTAAAAAAAACTAAAGGGAATCATGCTTAATGAAATAATGTAAAGGTATGATGACAATGCTTCATCAAATAGAGAATATTGATAAGACATAATTGAGCCCAAAAAGAAGCAAAATGTAATTCTGTATTTGAAAAATATAACCTAAGTTTAAAAAAATTATGAGAGGGGCTCAGCAATAAACTTCAACTAGCAAAAGAAACAATCAATGCACTTAAATATATGTTGATAGAAAGTATGCAATCAGAAAAACAGAGAAAAAAGGGTGAAGAAAAGTGAACAGAGCCACAAGGATATATGGGATACCATTAAGTACAACAACTTAAACACAGTGAGCCCAGGGCGCGGGGTTGGCAGGGAGGGGGCAGTCCCAGAACAAGAGGAGAGAAAGAAGAAATATTTAAAGTTGAGAACTTCAAAAACTTGCTAAAAAAATTAACCTACACATCTAATAAATGTAACAAACTCCAAGTAGGATAAATGTGAAAACAGCCACACCCATAAGCATCATAGAGAAAAGGCTGAAAGACAAAAACAAAGTAAATCTTGGAAGCAGCAAGAGAAAGCTAACTTATCACATCCAAGGACTCTCCAATAATATTAACAGAGGACATTTCATTAGAAACGATGGAGACTATAAGGCAGTAGAATGACACATTTAAAATGATATTTTTAAAAGAGTCAATGAAAAATAGTTTATCAAGCAAAACTAACGTTAAAAAATGAAGGTAATGCAATAGCATAAGAATGACACAATGGACTCCGGGGACTTGGGGGAAAGGGTGGGAAGGGGGTGAGGGATAAAAGACTACAAATTTGGTTCAGTGTATACTGCTGCGGTGATGGGTGCACCAAAATCTCACAAATCACCACTATAGAAGTTACTTAGGTAACCAGATACCACCTGTTCCCAAAAACCTATGGAAATAAAAAATAAAATAAAACCATGAATTTTTAAAAATGAAGGTGAAAACTAGAAGCTTTTCCACTAAGATGAGAAACAAGGCAAGGATATCCTCTCTCACCACTCCTTTTAAACTTTGTACTGGAAGTCCAAGACAAGAAAAGGGAAGAAAAGCATATTAATAGGGAAGGAGGAAGTAAATCTATTTGCTGATGATATGATAGTCCACATAGAAAATCTGAAAGAATCAATAACAACAACAAAATTCCTGGAACTAATAAGCAGTCATAGCAAGATTGCAAGATAAAAGATTAATGATATGTTTAAATTATTTGTCCTCTCCCACACTCGTGTTGAAATTTAATCGCCAATGTGGCAGGATTGAGAGGCGGGGACTTTAAGAGGTGATTGGGTTATGATGGCTCTGCTCTCATGAATGGACTAATTCATTCGTGGCTTCATGGATTAATGGGTTATCATAGGGGTGGTACTGGTAACCTTATAACAAGAGGAAGAAAAGAGAAAAAAAATACTATTTGAAGCTGAGAATTTCAAGGAGGAAGAGAGATGCAAGCGAGCATGCTTAGCCCCCTTTCCTTGGGATGCCCGGCCCCACCAGCAAGAAGGCTCTCACTAAGTGTGGCCCTTAACCTTGGACTTTCCAGCCTCCAAAACTGTCAGAAATGTTTTGTTTCTAAAAACAAATTATCCAGTTCTAAATATTTCATTATAAGCAACAGAAAAACAGACTAAGAGAGTAAACATGCTAAATTTAACCACCCTCCTATATACCAGTAATGAGCAAGTGGAGTTTGAAATTAAAAGCACAATATTATTTATATCAGCACCCACCAAAATAAAATACTTAACTAGAAACCTAACAAAATCCATACAAGATAAATGTGTCGATATATATCTGTCAAATCTACAGAATGTAGAACACCAAAGGTGAACCCTAATGAAAATTACAAACTGTAGGTGACAATGATGTATCAGTGTGGGTTCAGCAATTGTAACAGATGAGGGAGGCTCTGCATTTGCGCCTTTGTTTCAAGTTTGTTGTGAACCTAACCATACTCTGAAGACATTATTTCCTTAATTTAAAAAAAAGAAGGTGAAATAAAGACATTTCTAGGCAAACAAAAACCGTGAGAAACCTTGGTTGCAGACCACCTTACAAGAAATACTGAAGCATAGTCTTTAGGCTGAAAGAAAGGGACTCTAGAGAGTAATTTAAATTGATACAAAAAAGCAAATATTACTGATAAAAGTAATTATGCAATTATAAAAGGCAGTATAAATGCCTTTTATAGTTAAAATAAATAATTAAAAATAAAATGCCTTTTACAATCCTTCTTTCTTAATTGATTAAAGAAAACAATTGTAGAAAGCGATATGTATATAATTGTATTGTTGTGCTTATAATATACAGAAATGTAATTTATCTGATGATAACAGCAGTAAAAGTGGTGGGTGGGCCCACACTTGTATTAGAGTAATGAAATAACATCAGATGGTGACGTGATTCCACAGGGTCAAATAAAGAAAACAAGAAATGGCAAATAAGATGGTTAATACAATCAACTCTCTAAATAGATACTTGCTTTCCTTTCTTTTGTCAGCTTCTGTAAAAGTCATATAATTAATGAAATAGTAGTTTATAAAAATGTATTGTTGGTTTGTAACAATACAGTTGTAATATGTATAAGAAACAAAAAGTGGGAAAAGGGCATAAAACTATGTGGAAGTAAATATTTCTATGTCTCATTGAAACTAAATAAGTATAAATTTGAAGTAGATTCTGATAAGTTAAGACATATACAGTAAGCCCTAGAGCAATCACTAATAAAATATCTCAATAAAATAGAGTGAAAAATGATTAATATTAAAGGGATTGAAATGTTGCATATAATATGGAAGAAAGCAGCAAAGGACAAATAGAGGAACAAAAAAGACATGTGACATGTAGTAAAAAAGTAAATTTAAGTACATCACTAGTAACATTAAATGTGACTAGATTACACAATTCAATCAAAAGGCAGAGATTGTTAGACTTGATAAAAATGATAAAATCCAACTACATACTATCTATGGGAGACATGTTAGATACAAGTAGGTTGAACTTTAAAAAATAAAAATATATATTCCATGTAAACAGGAATTAAAATGCTGGAGTGGCTATTTCACAAAATATATTTTAAAGCAACAAAATTTACTGCAGACTGAGGGACATTTTACTATGATAAAAAGGTCAATCCATCAGGAATATACAAAAGTTATAAACATAAGTGCAACAAATCACAGAGCCTCAAAATATACCATGCAAATATTGATTTAAAAGAAGAGGGAAATAACCAATCCAACAATAATAGTTGGGGATTTTAATACTTCATTGTTAATAATATATATAAAACGAAGCAGATGATACAGGGAAACAGAAGACAAGAACACCATGATGAACCAAGTATAACCAAAATACATCTATGGAACACCCCACTCGACCACAACAGAATGTGACCAAAAGACATCCATGAAACACTCCACTTGACCACAACAGAAGATACATTATTCTCAAGTACATATGGAGCATTCTCCAGAATACAGCAGATGCTAGGCCATAAGACAGGTCTTCATAAACTTTAAATGATTGAAATAATAGAAAGTATAGCATGTGACTTGATCAAAATCACACAGTGTAGTATCTGACTACAATAACCCTAAAATAGAAATAAATAACAAAAAATTGAGAAATTAAAAAGTATAGAAATTAACAAATTCAAATACCAATGAATCAAAGAAAAACACTCACAAGGGTAATTAGATAATATTTTGAAACATATGAAAATAAAGACACAACATAGAGAAACATAGGAAATATAGTTAAAGCATTGCTTAAAGACGTATTTTTAGGTGCAAACACCTATATTTAAAAAGAGAAAAATTTTCAAATCAATAATCTAACCTTCCACCTCAATAAAATGGGAAAAAAATAGTAAACTAAAACTAAAGCAGAAAAAGAAAATAATAAAGATAGGTGGAAATTAATAAATAATATAAATAGTACAGAAAATAAATGAAACCAATAATTGATTCTTTGAAAATATCCACAAAATTGACAAACCTTTGGCTAGTCTGAACATGAAAAAAAGAAAATATGCAAATTACTAAAATTAGAAATAAAAGAAGGGACGTTATTAATGACCTCACAGAAATAAGAATAATAATAAAACACTATTGTGCTGGCTGGGCGCAATGGCTCACGCCTGTAATCCCAGCACTTTGGAAGGCCAAGGCGGGGGGAGCACAAGGTCAAGAGATAGAGACTAGCCTGGCCAACATAGTGAAACCCCGTCTCTACTAAAAATACAGTTAGCTGGGTGTGGTGGCATGTGCCTGTAGTCCCAGCTACTTGGGAGGCTGAGGCAGGAGAATTGCTTGAACCTGGGAGGCAGAGGTTGCAGTGAGCCGAGATCACACCACTGCACTCCAGCCTGGCAAGAGAGCGAGACTGTCTCAAAAACAAAACAAACAAACAAACAACAACAGAACAAAAAAAATTGTGTGCCAATAAATTAGATAACTTAGATGAAATAGCTAAATTCCTAGAAATTCACAAACTACTAACACCAACTGTAAAGGAAATAGAAACTCTAAATAGGCAAGAGGTTTAACTAGTAATTTAAAAATCTCCCACACACGCGACACAGCCTAAGACCAAATGGCTTCACTGGTGATTCCTATCAAACATTTGAAGAATAATTAACACCAACTTTTACAAACTCTTTTCTACCCCCTCCCCGCAAAAAAGAGAGAGAGAGAGAAATGAAAGAAGAGGTAACACTTCAGTACTTATTTCCAGATGAGGAAGATGAGGCTGGCGAGGATGAATAAACTTCCCGAGGCTGCACAGCTTACAAGTGATAGGGTGAAGATCTGAACTCTGCTTATCTAGTTGTTTTCCTACTTTGTGTCACCCAGGCAGTGAGAGATACAGAAAAGTATAGAAAATGGTTACGGTCTCCAAAGACACAAACTGTCTAATTAGGTACATAAGAATAACATCTCAGGAAAAAAGATGCAAAATATAGTGTGTTGCAACATAAGGAATGCAGAGATTTGAAGTCAGTGATCGAGGTCTGAATCCACCAGTTTCTGCTTGATGGCTTTGGGCAAGTCACATAAACTTTCTGAGCCTCAGTTTTCTCATTTTCAAAATGGGCGTTTAACAGCTTCCTCTCTGGCCTCCATAAAGGAATGATAGAATCTACATAGCAGGTAGTAGTATTACCCACTATTCCTTGTCCAAATGTGTCATCCACATGTGCCTGCTGAGGGGATCAGAGGACCCCAGTGCTAACTGTAAGGTCATGGAGAAGTGGAAGTTTGGCAGAGCCTTGTAAGGTAGCGACTGGGCAGGAGGAAGCGGTAGGATGTAACAGGGAGGACTGGTGAGCAGGTTCGGAGGTTGAGAAGGAACAAATGGCTTTCTTAACAAATGTTTCTAGACATTTTATGTACTCTCGCATGCAGTCACTTCCTAGCCAAGTAGGGCCATTATCATCCTCATTTTTTGGATGAGAAAATAAGGCTCACACAGGTTGTGGCATTTATCTTCAGTTCATAGTTACTCAGGGGTGGAACCAGGATTTGAACCCACATCTGAAGGATTTATTGCAAAGTCCAAGCTCTTACCATAATGTCATGCTAACATCTGTTACATAACATGTCTGCTATGAAAAGCAGCATCATGAAGATGGCACACCCGGCTTGTAACTGGAGATTCTCTCTGTTGCTTCAAATAATATTCCCATGTGTTTTTGGAGTCAGCATGATTCAGACACGTACAGAAAAGATTCTTCTCTTTTACCTATGTATCCTTCTTCTCTCACTTCCTTTGCCATTCCCTCTGCACCTTCAGGTGTTTCCTGGACTTTGACTTTCCTCTCAATAGCGCCATTAGGTATGTCTTGCCCTCTGGGTTCCACACAGAAGGATTTCTCTGCCAGCCTCTGGAGGCTTCCCTCCTCCACACAATGGCTGCTTGCAGAGTGGGCACAAGCTTGACCTGCAATATACATTTGCTCACCTGAACTGATATCGAATGAGGAGACGACTAAACTCAATTCCAACTACAGAAGGGTTCAAGAAGCAGCTGGTGGCCCTGAAATCTTAGATGCCCAACCCTAACGTGCAGCTAGGATATAGGTAGAATGAGAACAGAGACAATGTCCGAATGTAGAATAATAATAAACAACAAAAAAAAGACCAGCAACAATTAATAATAATAATATCATAATAAGGATAGGAAGAAGAGCTAATGTTTGCTGACAACCTAGACCTGGGCATCCTCTGCTCCCTCACTTTTCTTCTCTATCAGAATGGTGAAGGAAGTGGAAGCAGGAAGAACATCCTCACTGCAAGTGCTACCAAGTTTTTTTTTTCTTTTTTTGAGATGGAGTCTCGTTCTGTCACCCAGGCTGGAGTGCAGTGGCGCGATATTGGCTCACTGCAACCTCCTCCTCCTGGGTTCAAGCGATTCTCCTGCCTCAGCCTCCTGAGTAGCTGGGATTACAGACACGCACCACCACGCCTGCCTAATTTTTCTCTACTAATTTAGTAGAGAGGGGTTTCACCATATTGGCCAGGCTCATCTCAGACTCTTGACCTCGTGATTCGCCCGCCTCAGCCTTCCAATGTGCTGGGATTACAGGCGTGAGCCACCACGCCCGGCCCACCAGTCAATCATGAAGACAGTTTGTGGCGTAGTGATTGTTGTGTTCCTGGAAATCTTCGAGCAGAACCTGAGGGCCGGCCATGAGTTGGGAATTGCACATGGGAGATGTTAACGTTAACCCATTACAAAAATGGTATCTAAGGCCCCTCCCAGATCCTAAAGTCTATGACACAGCAATTTTCAAAGTAACCTGAAGTCCACCCTGCATGCGTCTGGGGTTCTAGTGGCAGAGTAGATAATGACATGCCAGTTTCCCATGTCGGAGCCCAGGGGTGGTGTCAGGCCTCACAGCTGCGGGTCCCCATTCAGAGATTCCTCTGTGCTGTGTCAAGCAGGCCCCCTGCTCTGTCTGGCAGAGAAAACAGTCTCTGTCTTGTCTTCTTATCTACTGGGGGAAGGCAGGCTGGTGGAGATGAAGTGCTTCTGAGGTTGGAGGTGCTGAAGCAAAAAGCTAAGTTGGAGAGCTCCTGGTGTAAAGTAAATATTGTACGAAATACAGCAGAGACTGAAAACTCAAATGCAGTGAAGTGCCCGCCCATAAATGGATCCAAATAGTGCCTCCCACAACCTTAGTCACAGCCTTCTTTCCCAGAGGAGGGCTTGAAGGTGGGGATGGTACAGAGCACAGCCAAGGCTGGGGTCGGTGGGAATGTGGTTTTAAACACAGACTTGCCCACTCAGGGAGTGTGTTTAAAGAAATAAATGACATGTTTTTCACTGGGTGCCCCTCTGTGACAAATATGAGAATAATAGCAGGGTTTTCCTTTGGTCCACAATTTCTGTTCTCTCACGCGACGGTCTAGACTTTAAAATCTTTTCCTCAAGCTCTGAGTGGAAATCACTGACTAGGCAAACTGATGATGCACAGGCAAAATTAGTCTGTTTACCATGTGGGAGCTTGCTAATTGCAAAGGAATGTGAGTTCCCAGGCACACTCTTGGTCTGCAGATGCTGTGTTCATGATGATGGGGGAGGGTGTGCAGGCAGAGAGAGCCTGGGTCGGGATTGGCTGAGATAATGGGGCTGGTTTCTGTGCCATGCTTTCCCCTTGCTCAGTTTTCTTCCTGAGATGATTCATCAAGAAGCCTCCTTGGCCCTCTGTTGTATAGTGTTACAAGCATCCAGTTAAAACAAATGCCAGGATGAAAATGGACCTCCTATGGAAAAGTGTCACACTCATTCATTTAGCAAACATGCATTAAGCATGGCCTCTTTGCCAAGCATTGTGCTTGGTACTGAGAATAGAGAAAGACCTCAATACAGTAGCAAAGAGAAAGTGTCCTGGACTCAACTAGGTCAAATACATTGTAACAAGATTACGGTATGGAGGATGGAATTCTGAGGACATCCAGAAGACAGAGGGATTGCTTTTGCAGAGGAAACTGGGAGACTGCCCAGGGAAGGTAACTTCTGAGCCTGACCTTAGAGACAAGACTTGTAATTTGGCTGGCAGAGGAAGACCTTTCATAAGGCAGAAGCAACAGGGACTAATGCAGAGAGAGATGGAAATGTCAGTATTTTCCTAGAAAGGCCAGTGGTTCAGCAATGGCCAGGGATCTGTAGGCTCTTACATCTGAAAGAGGCTTTGCAAATCATCAATCGAAGGGGTTCATTGTACAGATGAGGAAACTAAAGGCCACAGAGCTGACCTAACTTCTGCCAAGTCTGAAACTTTGGTTTTTTTCAGTTACGTACCCCGGCCCTGTGGGTCTATTTATATTTACCATTCTTCACACTTATTTAGGTAATAGAATTACATCTCACATCAGTGTGCTTGGCACTGACTTTTCTTCCCCTTGCCACATCTACAAATAGCATCGCTTGACTCTTCTACCTTAAATGTGTCCATCATCCACCCATCATTGAGACTATCTTTCAAACATGTATCCAGAACTGCCATGTCAGGCACTCTATACACTATTTGCTTGTATCTCGTGCTCTTTAGAGCTACGCATATCTTTGTGCTGCTTATCCTTAAAATGTATCTTTTTTTATTTAAGATGTAAAAATCTTAGAATCCATTCTTCTACTGTGTCCATGTGCTTAGAAACATCCTGTTTCAAAGCTGAAAAGACACTGGGCTGCAGCTCAGCTCAGGGTGCTGCTCGTGTGTCAGTTTCTGTATCTCCAGGAAAGCTATTTTTGGGATTCCCTGCCCAGCACTATTTATTAGTTTTCCGTTAATTAAAATGAGGATGCTGAGGGTTTATTTCTGACAGACCCTTGCTATTGAAGAAGAAAGTCATGCCCTTTTTCAGAATCTGGCAGCTTTGCTCTAGATGGAGGCTGCTAGATTCAGCAGCAAGGGGCAGGGTGTTCATCGCCGTCCCTGCTGCTTCTCCCCTTAGCCCCGCTGTGTCCTCAGCATCACTGCAGCCTCACCCCAGTTACAGGGTTGTCCAGCTGCAGCCCCAGTCTCCAGTATTCTCTTCGGGGCCCCAGTAACATGGGTTGATGGCATACACGAAGATGTCAGACCAAATCACCACGTCTGGGAATTGTCGGTAAAACAGTGTGGGGAATGAAATGCGCGCATTGCCAAAGGGTGGGGGAGATTCGAAAGCGGGATATCTTGACAGAGAGAGAAAAGTGTTGGAATTAATTCATAAACGTGTCGGATGGAAATTAGCAGCTGAAGATTTGCAAAGGGAGAAGAGACAGAGTGAGAGAGAAAAGGGAAGAGACAGACAGATGGAGAGGGGGAGGGCGATGGTGGAAAATAGAGCAGAAGAGGCAGTTTCACAGTCCTGCTTTACTCTCCACTGAAGCAGCCTGTGCTTTTGCAGGGATCCTGCTTTGCCTCCGGTTTTTGTTCCCCTGTTGACCTCGACCATCCGCAGCCCCTGCTCCTGGCCTCGCACCAACCTCCCATTTCCATCACAACAGTTGTGCTTTTCACACACACGTGGGATTCCCACCTTCTTCAGAATGGGATTCTCTCTGTACTAAGCACAGCAAACTTCCGATGTGCCCATGGTAAGAAGGGAAGGACTGGGGCTTTCAAGGGAGATCTTGACTCTTGATATTCTAATCTTATCCTGGGCCTCAGTTTTCTACATGTAAAGTTACGGTTATTAGGCCAGCTAATTGAGATTATGCGTGTAATTCATTTACCTTAGAACTGGATATGCTGCGTGCACTCAGTACATTGTTTATTATTATTATTAACAGTGGCAGTAGTAGGAGTAGTGAATTTTAAATTCTCTCTCTCGTGTTTTAAACCTCCCAGTTCAATCTTTGTGGTCAAGGTCAAGAGGTTCAAGCAGCCTGTTTAAGCTATTTTAGAGCCAAATATGTTTCCCAGATTCCATTTCTTAATGGAAGATTGGAGTTTTGCCCCGTAACAGTGAGTTTTGGATGGTGTTCCATTTTGGAACATAATACAGGCAATCACCCAATTTCATTTTGAAAGAACAATTGAGATTACTATGTGTGAGATGAGACAGGTTTGGGTTTTTTTCCTCCTCAGGCTGCCAAGTTAGCAGGGTGTGTCCTGAAATATTCTCTCTTTCCAATTTCCTTTCTGCCTCCCAGATTTAAGGTGCCACTTCTAAATCTGTAGTATTGTATTGTGCGTACATCCTGATTTTTTTCCGAAGTAGATGTAGGTAAATGGAAGCCCTGTGAACCACTATGATGCTTACAGAGCTACTTTTGGCCTCTCTGCATTCCACTGTCTTTTCCACTCTCTGTGCTATCTAATCCCTTGCACTGTGCCCCACTCTTCCTTTCCCGAAAGACTGCTCTGTAGCAAGTGATGCTGTTTGATAGCAATTTACCCGCAGTAGAACCTCTTTCATAACTGGAGACAGTCCTCTCAAATCCTGCCGCTGCTTTATCAACTAAGTTTATGGCATATTCTGAATCCTTTGTTGTTGTTTCAACAACGTTCACAGCATCTTCACCAAGGGTCGTTTCCATCTCAAGAAACCACTTCCTTTGCTCATCCATGAGAAGCAGCTCCTCATCTATTCAAGTTTACTGTGAGACTGTCACATCTTTAGCCTCCACTTCTAGTTCTAGTTCTCTTGCTGTTTCCACCACCTCTGCAGTTACTTCCTCCACTGAAATCTTGAACCCCTCAAAGTCATCTGTGAGGCTTGGAATCAACTTCTTCTAAGCTCCTGTTCATGTGGATACTTTGGCCTCCCTTCATGAATCACAAGTGTTCTTAGTGGTATTTAGCATGGTGAACCTTTTCCAGAAGGTTTGCGGTTTACTTTGCCCAGACCCATGAGAAGAATCACTATTTATGGCAGCCATAACCTTACAAAATGTGTGTCTTGAATAATAACATTTGAAAGTTGAAATTTGTTTTTGATTCATGGGTTACAGAATGGAGGTTGTGTTAGCAGGCGTGAAAACAACATTCATCTCTTTGTACATCTTCATTGGAGCTTTTGGGTAACTAGGTGAATTGTCGATAAGCAGTGATATTTGGAAAGGTATCTTTTTTTTTTTCCTGAGAAGTCGGTCTTAATAGTGAGCTTAAAATATTCAGTAAACCCTGATATGCTGTCATCCAGGCTCTGTTGTTCCATGTATGGAGCACAGGCAGAGTAGCTTTGGCATAATTCTTAAGGGCCCTAGGATTTTCAGAATGATAAATGAGTTTTGGTTTTCACTTAAAGTCAACAGCTGTATTAACTCCTAACTGGAGAGTCAGCCTGTCCTGAAGCTTTGAAGCCAGACATTGACTTCTCCTCTGTAGCTATGAAAATCCCAGGTGGCACCTTCTTCCAACACAAGGTTGCTCCAGCTACACTGAAGATCTGTTGTTGAGTGTAGCCACCTTCATCAATGATCTTAGCTATATCTTCTGGATTACTTGCTGCAGCTTCTACATAAGCACCTGCTGCTTCACCTTGTACTTCTATGTTATAAAGATGGCTTCTTTCCTTAAACCTCATCAACTAACTTCTGCTAGCTTCAAACATTTCTTCTGCAGCTTCCTCACCTGTCTCAGCCTTCATAGAATTGAAGAGAGTTACAACCTTGCTCTGGATTAGGCTTTGGCTTAAGAGAATGTTGTGGCTGGTTTGACTTTCTATCAAGACCACCAAAACCTTCTCTATGTCAGCAACAAGACTGTTTTGCTTTCTTATCATTTGTGTGTTCACTGGAGTAGCACTTTTAATTTCCTTCAGGAATTTTCCTTTGCATTTGTAACTTGACTAACTCTTTGGTGCAAGAGATTTAGTTTTCAGCCTATCTTGGCTTTCAACCTGTCTTCTTCATTAAGCTTAATCATTTCCAGAGTTTTATTTGAAGTGAGGAATGTGCAACTCTTCCTTTCATTTGAACACTTAGAGGCCTTTGCAGGGTTATTAATTGGCCTAATTTAAATATTTTTGTGTCTCAGGGAATAGGGAGGCCTGAGGAGAAGGAGAGAGACTGGGGAATGGTTGGGTGGTAGGGCAGTCAGAACACACACATTTATTGATTAAGTTTCCTGTCTTACATGAGCATAGCTCGTGGTGCCTGAAAACAATTAAAATAGTAACATCAAAGATTACTGATCACTACCAGATATAATGAGAAAGTCTGAAATATTGCAAGGATGACCAAAATGTGGCACAGAGACAGAGTGAGTGCATGTTGCTGGAAAAAATGGTGCCAATAGACTTGCTTGATGCAGGGTTGCCACAAACCTTCAATTTGTAAAATACCCAATATCTGCAAAACACAATGAAGCAAAGCACAATAAAACGAGATGTGCCTGTACATACAATATATATGTATGTGTGTTTGTTTATAAATAAATATGTATTTAACTATATAAATTTATTTATCTCTACCTCTGTCTTGGGCTCTATCTCTATAAAATCTCCCCTTGGCTGTGTTTCCCTGGAGAACCCTGATTATATAAGAGAGTCGGGCCCATCCTGCTTCTCTCCCGTGTTATGCCCCTGCCCCTTTCTTTCTTTTTCTTTTGCTTCCTCTTTGCCATTTTCTTCACCCCCATTTTCTGGAGACTTTCTAATGCCTGGAGGACAAAGGAAGGAGGATGAGCAATGGATTCTCCATCTCCTTCCTTCCCAGTCCTCTGAACTGCATTTCCTGCCATCATGGGAAATGTTGAGCCTCATGACCCAGAGGGACTATTTTGTTTGGGTTTTGGTTTTGGTTTGAGACAAGGTCTTGCTCTGTTGCCCAGACTGGAGTGCAGTGGCATGGTCATAGCTCACTGCAGCCTCAAACTCCTAGACTCAAGTGATCCTCCCACCTCAGCCTGTCAATCAGCTTGGACTACTGGCATGAGCCAGCACATCTGCCTATTTTCTTTCTTTTTTTTTTTTTTTTTTGAGACGGAGTCTCGCTCTGTCGCCCAGGCTGGAGTGCAGTGGCCGGATCTCAGCTCACTGCAAGCTCCACCTCCTGGGTTCAGGTCATTCTCCTGCCTCAGCCTCCCGAGTAGCTGGGACTACAGGCGCCCGCCACCTCGCCCGGCTAGTTTTTTGTATTTTTTAGTAGAGACGGGGTTTCACCGTGTTAGCCAGGATGGTCTCGATCTCCTGACCTCGTGATCCACCCGTTTTGGCCTCCCAAAGTGCTGGGATTACAGGCCCGAGCCACCGTGCCCGGCACATCTGCCTATTTGTAAAAAATTTTGTAGAGATAGAATCTTGCTATGTCGCCCAGGCTGGCCTTGAACTTTTGGCTTCAAGCAATCCTCCCACCTTGGCCTCCCAAAGTGCTGGGATTACAGCCGTGAGCCGCCACGCCTGGCCTTGTTTTATTTTTTCCTGACTCTATCTTTGTAAAACTCATTCCATCCAGCCAGGTGACAGGAAACTAGAGTTTCTGGGAGAAGAAGAAAGCTTTTAGGGTCGAATACAGAATACAATGTCAGTGCTGGGTTAAGGAGTGGGTATGGGGCATTAGTGAACGAAAAGAGGCTAGTCAGAGACAGATCCCAGATACTACTGTCTAACACAAGTGTGGTGGAGGATGCACATAGCCTAGCAGAATTTTAGAAACTGTCCAATCCAATCTCGTCAAAACCCAATTTATTGTGGGTTTCTACCAAAACGTTTGAGGTTTTGGTCAAAACCTACAATAAAAATACTGTGTCAAGCATGCCCAGAACACAAGAGTATATGAGGGATCCTGAGAGTGTCTGTGAATAAAGGTGGGGCACTGTCATGTAAACGTGCATTATGAGAGGCTTGGTCTCTAAGCTGAGTTACAATATATCACAATAATTATGTAAATCACAAGCTATGTTTCTGATAAATCTGGCTATGATTTATTGATTAGAATCCTAATATCTGAAGCTCATCTTCATTGCTTGTTAGCTACTTGGTATGGCTACCTGCTTTTCCACTGTGATTAGCTTCTCACCATGTACATAACAGTGTGTTCCAACATCAGTAGTGTATGGGCACAGAGGTTTTAGAGCAAGACAAACTGAATCACTCTAATTCTTGTTCTCCACCTCTAGCTAATTTGCCACTGATAAAATCCAGTGTCCAAATGTGGACAAATACCTTTGATTATTTAATATTTGGTACATGAATCTTGAATAGCTATGATACCTGTGAGACTGGAGGGTATGGGTTAAAAATATACAATTATTTTTATTATTAATTGAATAAATATTGATTAGAAACCTACTATATGCCAGGAATTATTGTGGGTGCTGGTAATAGAGCAATGAACCTTGAGGGGAATAGGAAAGAGTTCAGCATTTTCTTTTTTCTTTTTGAGACAGTGTCTTGCTCTGTCACCCAGGCTGGAGTGCAACGGCAGGATCTCAGCTCACTGCAGCCTCTGCCTCCCAGGTTCAAGTGACTCTCCTGCCTCGGCCTCCTGAGCAGCTGAGATTACAGGCTCACGCCACCACACCCTGCTAATTTTTGTATTTTTAGTTGAGGTGGGGGTTTCACCATGTTGGTCAGGCTGGTCTCGAACTCCTGACCTCATGATCTGTCCACCTTGACCTCCCAAAGTGCTGGAATTACAGGCGTGAGCCATCACCCCCAGCTAGATTCAGCATTTTCTACCTTGCACTTCTAGAAATGACTAGGAGTAATCTTTCTTCTCTATATATTGCTTTATCAAATAATACCTTTCTTATAGAGGTGTTAACAGGATTACATTAGATAGCATCTGTCAGGTGTGTGTTCTAGTGTCTGAGCTGCTGGTAGGATGGTGATGATGATGATGACAATGACAACTGTCACTATTTTTTAAATATTGGTTGGTTGGTCTGCATCTGAATGGGTCCAGAGATGGAAATTTTTTGACCTTAAACAATTCATCCTGTATATATCTTTAATCATCAACAGTGTACGAAATGCTGTGATGAACACAGGCAGCTGTACAACACCTTCAAGGAGCTCTTAACTTTCAGACACATTAAAAAAGTATTCAGGACTCTCATGCTGAAGATGAAATAAGACAAAACAGCACCAGCCTCCCCCAGACCCCCATCTCCGTCCAGCATTTTTTCACAGCTAAGCTTGACACCCTGGACCACATTTGTTTTCCCCACTCCTGGGGTTCCACTCATTCCTCAGCTCACCACTGCCTCACTTCTGCTGCCTCAGCAGTAAAACAGCTTCTGCAAAATTCATCAGTGCCCTCCACTGTGGCAGATCAAAAGCATGGCTTTCCGTCCTCTGCTAGCCTGAATCCTCTCATAGTGGATGCCGCTGGCCGCTCTATTCTTCTGAAAGGTGTCCTCCCTGATGTCGGCGGTGTGGGCGCCGATCCTGCGTTTCCTTCTGTTTTTCTGGCCACTCCTCAGGCTCCCTCATGAGCTCTTTTTCCTCTTACCCCTGTGTGTTTGTGTTGCTCAGAATTCACACTTAATGCCTCGTTTCTTCTCACTCCTGCTCTTGCTCAGTGACTTCATTAGTACCCAGGCCTTCAGCTCCCATGTATGCAAAGATGATTCCAAAATCTATCACTGTAAACATTGTCTCTTGCTCAGGCTCAACACCGAAATATCCAAATGCCAACGGCACATTTTTACTTGGATGTTTCACCAGCACCTCAAGTTCAATGTTTAACGCCCTGCCCTGCACTCAGTATCAACTCTTCTTACTATGTCTCTGGGATTGGAAACCCTGTTCGCTCATCTGCCAAAATCAGAAGCCACATGGCAGTCTAAGTCCTACTCAGTCCTTAAAAGTGAACTTTTCCTTGGAGGAGTCTTTTCCTTTGAGCAGCTTTCCAAGAACCTGATCTAATTTTAACGGCCTCATTTTGAGATCCTGTAGCATGCGGTACTTATTTTTATTTTAAATCGTATCATACCATACTATGATACCTGATTTATTTCTTCTACTAGACTATAAACTCCTTGAGAGCAGGTAACACATCATGTTCTTTGGATTTTCAGGCCAAGCAAAATGCCTAGATGGTCAATGAACATTGGTCCTCCCACCAAAACAAACAAACAAACAAAAAAACAAGAAAGAATGTTTGAATGAAGTAGTGAATTAGTCAAGAAAATAAATGAACAATATAAAAAAAAAGTTTGGCAAGACAGATATTATTTCAAGTAACTGACATATTCTACACAACACAAGTTCTAGCTCCTCTCTAAGACCCAGAAAATCAGATTCATTTTAGCAGGAAGTACGTACAGCCCAGTAAGGAGCAGTCACTCATGGAGTACTACCTATGTGCCAAGCTCTCTGCAAGCCACCTTACATACAGTTTGCTCAGTTCTTTAAATAAAAAAGTGTTATTTCTCCCATCCAACCAAGGAGGAATCCTGGGTTCAGAGAAGCCTGGTCCGTTGCTGGGGACCCCCAGCTCTCAGAGGGCAGGCCCAGACTTAGAACCCGGCAAGCCCACCTCCAGCGGCATTGTCTCCTCCACACTCTGGGTTTCCTGGGCAGGAAGAATCCATTTTCCACCTGTCGTGGTCATTCTGTTAGATACTATAGTGAGACTGGGGAGGGGTAAGTCTGTAATAATGGTACTGAACATTTAAAAAACACATTTTATGGCTTGTAGGTCTCAATATAATGGTTTTTGTTATTTGATTTATAGAACTATATGAGGTGTGACTATAAAGTAATGAGGCTGATTTTATTGTATGACTTGTGGAAATTGGTCCCTTTATAGGGGTCTCCAGCCTTTCTAGAATGAAATGCTTTAACGTAGTGGACGCCCGTGCTTCCCCATTGTCGAGGCACTGGGGGCCAGGGAGGGAAGGACAGGGTTACTAAGGGAGTTCCTTAGTGCGAATGGCATTGGATCTTTGGCTGACAGCTTCACGGACTTTCTGCAAACTGTGGAGAGTGGACACCAGTTCTCTCGTGCGGCAAATATTTGCCGAGTACTTACCCTGTACTGGGCCCTGGTCTGTAGCAGAGGAATCAGGGATGAACAAAATAAACACTCTGTTCTCGGGGACCTTGCAATTCTAATGAGAGAGAGAGTTTACACGCATGCAATGCACACAGAAACTTGGAAGGAAAAAGAGTAGGCTAGGGGCTGTTGTTACACTCCTTAGATTCTAAAGCTCTCTGTAGATCACTCTCTAAGCCTTGGGGGACCTCACAGGTATCTTTTTATAGTGTAAATGCCTTAGGTTGGCCTGTTTATTTTAAAGTTTTTTTGTTGTCATGTTGTTACTTTTGTTTATCTACTTGGTTATTTTTTGTTGTTTTGTTTGCTTTGGTTTTGCCTACTTCATCATTCTGGCATTAAGGATGGAAAAAAGGAATTGAATATCCCCCGTCATCGCGAGCTGCCATCATGCCAGGCTCTGGGAAGGGCGCTTTCACATGCATCGTTGTGCTCATAGCCGTCCTGTGAGGAAGCTCTCATGCACACCGCTCACGGAGGAGGGGACACAAACTCAGAGGATTGCCCTGCTTGGAAGTAGCAAAGCTGGGATTGGAAGCCAGGCGTTTTATTTCGTGCACAATGCCGGTTCCTTCTATCAGGCCAGGCAGATGCATTCTAGGTAGAAAAGGATGTCATGTGGTCTGTGATGGAAAAGAGGAACAGGTTGAGATTTAAGGGGCCTGAAATCTGACTTAGGTTAGCAGCTGACTAGGAAAACCATTGAATGTGTATTTGCATCAGTTTTGGAAGAGTGCAAGCAAGAATGAGAAGCAAGATTCCACATGGATTTCCTGCATTAATTGTGCAAGCAGCTATAGTATAGGGATTGGTTTGGGTTTTTTAGAGGAGAGTGCTTGTGTCTCATCCAAAGTGGTGTGTTCTGTGATATGTTATGTGATTCCCTTTCTTGTGACTTTCTTAGCCTAAAAATGGAAGCCCCAGTCAACTCTTACCACTCTGTTCACCACAACACATTTTGAATTCACTACAGCTCCATGACCGGAGGGCCCCAGACAGCCACCTTCTTCAAGCTAAGCCACCATGTCTTCTCGGTCACTCCACTCCACTGGGTCCACACTGACTCAGATAGGTTTCTGTCATACAAATACGCATCAAACCCAGGCTTCTCACTTTATATGTCTCCCTAATATACACATAGAACAGCTGGGTACAATCTTCTCTCAGATAAACACAAGCTGTAAGTCTTCCTTATTTATGAATAACACAGTTTGAAATTGCTTTTATAACTGAATACAAATTTTATTAGATAAATTCAGATATTTCTGTGTGATCCCAGATTCCCCAATAGCCATCATCTGGACAGCCCCTCCAGGGCAAAATAAAAGCTTATTAATAACCACAGAAGCCTTTTCATTTTTAGGCAACTTCTAATTCTAAAGTGGCCTCTTCTTCAAAATCAGAGAAAAACCTGTCTTGTTTCTTTTATTATATACACACACAGAAAAAAAGCCTTTGGACACCTTGGGAATTTTTGTGTCTTGCTCTGTACAGCTTATCTGCCCACAGAGATACTTCAGAGAAGAAACTTGTGACAATGGGGAATTAGGCCTCTTTCTGTAGGCAGTAATAACTAGCATTTATTATGGACTTAGTGAGTGCCAGGCACGATGCCAATTACTTTACATGCAGTATTTCACTTAACACTGATGTCGGCTGAATCATGGCCCCCAAAATTCGTATGTTGAAACTGTAAGCACCAATGTGACTCTACTTAGAGATACGGCTTTTAGGAGGTGATTAAAGTTAAAGGGGTCAGAAGAATGGGGCCCTAATCCCTTAGAATTGGTGACCTTCTAGGAACAGAGAGAGTTTTCTTCCCCATGTGAGCACAGAGCAAGAAGGTAGCTGTCTCAAGCCAGAAAGAGAGCCCTCGTCGGAGCATGTTCATGCTGGCACCCTGATCTCAGACTTGCAGCCTGTGCCACTGGGAGAAAACCGACTTCTGTGAGGCCACCTAGTCTGTAGTATTTTGTTATGGCAGCCTGAGCTGACTGAGACATATCCTCACAAGTACTCTACAGATTTCATTGCTATGGTGGTCTCCATTTACAGAGGTGGCAGCTGTAAGAGGAGTGAATGAGGGAGCGTGTGTAAAGTCCCACAGAGAGTGAGCTGCAGAGGTGGGGCTCGGACTGATGCCTGACTGCCCTGTGTTTGCTCTCGTCTTCCCTGCTGCACTCTAGAGCACAGGCACGCAGTCCACCTAGATCACAGCAGGGAAGTCAAAACAGGCCGAGGTCTTAAACCCAAGTCCTACGACTCACATTAGGGTCAGTGAGCAGCATTTTCTTGTTTTCTTAAAAACAGTGATAACTTCATGGCCTCATCTCCACACAATGTTAGTCTACTCCCAAAAGATAACTTGTGACCAAGTAGAGGGGAACTATTAAGAGACGACTAAATGGAGTGAAATAGGTTACGTCTCACAGGATTGTTGAAGGGGCCTATTTCCAAATTACCAACAAAGGCAGAAGAGCCTCTAGATTCAGGTTGAGGGTTTCATGGATAATACGCCGCCTCCCAAAAATGCACACAGCAGAGCTTTATCACTCTTTTTATGGTCATTAGGAAAGCAAGCTTTCGATGAGACAATAGCATCACCTTCAGTCCTCCATGCTAAGCTTCAGATCTCTTTCCCCCACTGTCATCCTGATGTCTCCATTTGACTGTCTCATAGACGTGATAGCTTCACAACTTAATCAGAACTCTTTATTCATTCTTTAGTTCCCTCTTCCCTAAACCCATTCCTTCTGGCGTGGCATCATTCTCATTACAGCTAGTTGTAAAATGCAGCCAGTTACCCAAATCTTCCTCAATCTCTCTCTTTTTCTCAATCTCAAATCTCAGGAAGTCCTAACTACTATTCTTCAGAAATGCACCCTTCACCTTTCCATCATTCTCTCTCTTCATTGCCACTGACATTGTTTCTGGCCTCTGCTGTTCCTGTCATGCCCTCTGCTTCCACTCTGTACCCCTGCAATCTAGTCCTCTACACAGCAGTCAAAGGGACTTGTGAAATTTTATCAATCACATCCTGTCACTTTTCTACTGAAATGTTTCCAAAGTTATTGTACTACACTTAGAATCGATTCTAAAACAGTTACTGTGGCCTTCAAGGCCCAGTGCAGCTGCACTTTGATCTGCCCCTGGGTCTAGCGGGCTACCTCTGCCATATGCCTCTATGGTGTTTGTTTGCTCAGCTCCAACCTTCACTTGGCTGATCAGTCAGGACTCAGGTCAAATGCTCCCTCTTCAGAGAGGCTTCCCCTGGCTGTTTCATTTTTCACTCTTCCCACACCATCACACTTCTTTTTTTTAACGTATAGCTTGTAGCACAATCTAAATATTTGCATCTATTTACTTTTTATGGTCTCTTTCCCCCTTCTTCAACACTGCTCACACATCCTTGCGGAAAAGCACATCATAAAAGTGATCTCATTAATTACTGCATCTCCCGTCCCTAGAACAGTGTCCAACATAAAATAGGTGTGTGACACATATTTACAGAATTAGTAAATGAATTCATAAATGAATAAGTAAAAATTGTGTTACTTTTTTGTCATTTTTTAATTGGTTTCTTTCTTTGACTGTTCATCTTGGTTATCGCCCTCTGTGTGAGACTGATCTGTCAAAGACTCTAAGGCAGATAATGTCCTGCCACAAGTAAGAGAGTTTTCACAGCCCAGGATACTGGTTGGAAGTATCCATCCATACCCAAAGCAGCAGCGGTACTCAGCAGTCAGCTCTGGCAGCCAAGACAGTTTAGGTTCTGAACAGAAGTTGCTGCCTGACAAGGCCCACCTCCCCTTTGTCTTTCTCCATAATTGTGGGTTCGTGAGTTGTATGCACCATTGTTCAGCTGCTTCTCACAGGATGCATCTCTTCAGTGTCACAAGCTATGTTCCATCACCAGACACAGTCCACATATACGTAGGAATATTATAGGCCCACAATCTTATTTAAGCCAATTTGAAATGCAATAATGTGATTAGACTTTTTACAGGTGTTTTTCCCAGGTGGGTTGCCTTACTTTTCATCTAGCTTCTCTGGGACATTTTATCTTCTCCAGGTTGCAGATACCAGCTGTCAGTTTTCAGTGGCTAGAGTCACCTGAATTCTGACCCAGAAATCCCTACGGTTCTTTATAGCTCTTTGCCTTCTTTGCTTCCCTTTCTCCTACCTGAGAAAGTTCCCTCTGGCAAGGATTCCTATTCTCAAGCCTGTTCATAATTACTTTTCTCTGGCTAGCCAGTGGTCTCTCTTGTGATCATTACAGTCCTGTAATCGGGATCCAACTTCGCATTTTCTGTTACAAATTGTCATAAAGGAGACTTCTGTAGGTCTGAGCAGAACCTCTAGTTTGTACATAGGGCATTTATAACCTTTCACTCACATCTTTTTTCATGTCATCAATCGTTATCGTGTGAAAATGGGAGTTTTGCCATATAACCATAATTCATGATTATTAAATTTTCCAGTGTGCCCAGTCCTTTGGTGGTATGTTGCATGCATTATCTCATTAATTGTCGCTTATATTAATCATGCTTTTTATGTTCTGTATTTTATGATGCTTTGATATCCTGGGTCTTGCTAATTCTGGAAAGACTGTCCCTTCTAGGGCTAGCTAATTCCTAGAGACGATAAAAAACTTGCCTGTGAGCATGCGCCTTATGAGAAAACCAATCCATTCCAAACCCATCCCCTAAACATGTCTTTTATCTAATGCTCACACACCAAATCAACATTGCCCTTGCCCTAGATCACCCCAGGGCCAAGTACAGAACCACTAGAACCACCCCCACCGCCCTAACACAGAGCCTGCCAGAAATATTCAAACTTTGTAATCCTAAGCTTGCTGAAGTTTGCCTACCTTGCCTCCCCCATTTATTCCCACGGAAATCACCATAAAGACCCTGTGCGAGGCCTTCCTCTCACTCCTTCTGCCTCCTGACCAACCGTGGTGCATCCCCATGTGGTCCAGCATGGCATGGTGTGCCCCTCCTCTTGGGAATGCAAGGAATAAAGTCATCTTTCAAGCCAGTTGTCTCTGTGTCTGTCACCTTACCAGCCTGGATTTTAAAACATGCCGGGTACATTTCAAGAAACCCCAAACCCTGTAACATAGGTGGGCCAGGTATTCCTGGGTACCAGCCAGGCAGCTAGAGAGATGACAAGTCAGTATCGGAACAGACAGTGTAACTTCAGAAGTCGTATAGGCTGAGCATCCCAAATCCAAAAATCTGAAACTTTCTGAGGACAGACATGACGGTCAAAGGAAATGCTCATTGGAGCATATTGAATTTGAGATTTCCACATTTGGGATACTCAACAGTAAGTATAATGCAAAGACTCCAAAATTTAAAATAATTCAAAATCTGAAACACGTTTGGTCTCAAGCATTTCCGATAAGGGATACTCTTAGTCATGATGTTAATTTGTCTTTATATATGTTTCCACATATCTAAGAGGGTTTCACTAGGGGCCATCCTGTCATGACACTCAGCCAAGCATTTCCTAGAAAAGTTCTGACAGAAACGACTTCGTCCTCGTTCATTGTGAACCTCAACTCATTTTCTGTTTCTAATTTCAATTTGGTCTCAGCCTGACATTCTATAAACGCACACACTAGTCCACAGCAGTGTCCTACAGAGGAATGAACTCTCCCACACAACTGAAGGCTCACAGAGATGAACATTAAATGCAACCTTTGCAGTCATTTCTCTGATTTGCTAGCCCAAGAGTTGAGCCCGTTTATTCACTCAGAAATACTGAGCTAGGAAACGCTGTTACAGAAGAAAATAGACACAGGCCCTCTTCTTTAGGACTCCAGACACCTTATTTCAGGGGAACCAGCTGTGCAAAAAATGGGATACTTGGTTTATTTCTTCACAAGAGCAAGACTTATTATATACTGTTAAGAAAATTTCCGCCTCGCTTCCACCCATCTCTGCTGCTCTTCTTTACTTATCTCAGCCGTTCTCTTCCTATGGGGAATCTCATGCTGTCCTAGCCTTTCTCTTTGTCCTTAATAACTCTTTCTGTCTCAAGCAATCTTTTATGAGTTGATTTAGCCACTGCCCCATTTTCGTCTCCTGAAAAGCAATAGAACCAGCAGGTCCAGGAGAGAGGAAGGGATCTGAATGCCCTACAACCAAGTGGCAGAGCTGCGGGCGTTGAGGGGAAGCCTGACCCAAGTCCACGGCTGCCACCCACCTGTGTTCAAGCTCCAAACTCTGCAACTGAAGAAAATCATAAGCCTGGCCTCAGGTTCTCAGCTTTACACAAGTGAAAGTATGAAAAAGAGCCTTTCCCTCTGGTGATACTAGACGAGAACTCAGAGCTGAGAGCTTGAAGTACAGTGTCAGTCAGGAAAGCTGGGTTCCCTCAAGTCTTGAGAAAAGACATGTGTCATAAAAGCTAGTAGGAAATCCCAAATGAGGTTGTGGGGCTGCTCCCTGAGCCCCCAGCCTCTCCGCTCTGCATCACAACTCCCCAAAGCCTTGTACCTCAGGAGCTTATGGATGAGAGATGGACCCCACGGCTGCCTTTGTCATACCTGCTTTCTGGAAAGGACCTAACCCAGTGGTGCACTGCATGACAATGCTCTGTCAATGACAGGCCGCGTATATGACAGTGGTATAGAAAAGATTACAGTGGAATTAAAATTTAATATACTCCAGTGACACTGTAGCCATCTTCATGTCTTAGCTCAAAGTGTTACTCAGGTATTTGTGGTGATGCTGGTGTAAACAAACCCTACTGTGCTACCCATCCCATTAAAGTCTAGCACATGCAAATATGTACAGTACATAATAATTGATAACAAATATAAATGACTATGTTACTAATTTTTATGTTTACTATACTATACTTTTTATCTTTAGAGTATGCTCCTCCTACTTATTTTGAAAAGGTGATTGTAAAACAGCCACAGGCAGGTCCTTCAGGAGGTATCTAGAAGAAGGCATTGCTATCATAGGAGGTGACAGCTCCATGCGTGTTATTGCCCCTGAAGCTCTTCCAGTGTGAGGAAATGTGCAGGCAGAAGACAATGATACTGATCATCCTGACTCCATGTAGGCCTAGGCTAATATGTGTATTTGTGTCTTAGTTTTTAGCAAACAAAATTTAAAAGTTAGAAAAAAGCTTGGAATAAGGATATAAGAATACATTTTTGTACAACCGTACAACATGTTTGTGTTTTAACCTAATGTTATTATGCAACAGTCAAAAAGTTAAAATGATTCAAAGTTTATAAAGTTAAAAAGTTACAGTAGGCTAAAGTTATTATTGAAGAAAGAAAAATGTGTTTTGATAAATTTCGGGTAGCCTAATTGTACAGTGTTTAGAAGGCTATGGTGGTGTGCAGTAATGTCCTAGGCCTCCATTCCCCACCCACTCACTGACTCACCCAGAGCAGCTTCCATTTCTGCAAGCTCCGTCGGTGGCAAATGTCCTGTACAGATGTACCTTTTTTTTTTTTATCTTTTGTACTTTTATTGCACATTTTCTGTGTTTAGATACACGAGTTCTTACTATTGTGTTACAGTTGCCTGTTGTATTCAGTACAGTAGCATGCTCTACAGGCTTGCAACCTAGGAGCAATAGGCTCTACCACACAGCCTAGGTGTGTAGTGGGCTATGTCATCTAGGTTTATGGAAGTACACACCAGGATATTCACACAATGACAAAATCTCCTAAAGATAGTTCTCAGACTGTATCCCCCGCCATAAGCAGCATATGACTATATATGTTTCACTATAGCTGATACAATTAGTGATAAGTCTTCTCCCTTCTAGGTAAGATGCACTAATTAAAAATTTTAGACCTACACATATATGTGGTCTAACCCTTTTAGAATGGGGAATGGGGCGGTATTTATTTGTGCTCAGTCTCTCAGAACTGAAAGCAAGTAGTATGCCTTTGTATCCTTCAGCAACTAAAGTAATAAACGATAAGAGCTTAATGCTTATTTTTGAATTAAATTTCATTTTGCCAATTGTGCAGAGCCCGGTCTAATTTAACAAAAGGCTTTGAGAAAAAATACAGTAGAGCAGATGCACATAGCAACCATTAAATTAGAATACAACGGGGAGGCTTCTGCCAGGGGAGCAGAGAAGGCCTCCCGAGGGGCCCAAGGGAAGCGGAGCTCTGGGGTTTAGAGCGGAAAGAGACAAATCCGAGACCAAAGACACGGGGAGGCTGGTCTCCAAGAGCACCGAGTCACCTCCCAGCACCACTGCGGTGCCACTTCCCGTGAGGGGTTTTAGGAGGATCAGTCCTACTACTTTTTAGGATCTTCCTGTGTTTTTCCCAGTCCCGCTTTTTACCACGATAAAGCGTAGGACTGGGACAAATGGTGCATGCTGTGTTTTAAGCAGAAATTGAGATTTGCCACTTTGGGGACAGGCGTCCAGTGGAGGGGCCACTCCACCTCCGCGGGCCCAGGACAGCGCGCCGTCAGGGCTGGACTTGGCTGGACGGGGAGCCGGCCGCAGCGCGGTGGACACGCACACCGGTGCCCTACCTGGCCTGGGCGGGGTAGTTCGGCTCTCCAGGGCGGGGTTTGAAAACTTCTGCGCTGGCATCGGCGAGGGAAGGTGCCAGTGTCAGTTTTCAATGTGCTGCTTTCCCCAGAACTCCCTCTCCCGCCCTCCCCTCTCCCTCCCCGCTCCCCCCACCTCACCCCTCCGCAGGGGAAGCCACTGCGCGGGGCGCAGCCTTCTCTCCGCTGCTGGTGCGGGTGTCGGGACGGAGCGGAGAGGGCGCGGTGCGGGCTCATCCCTGCGGGCATCCCCAGCCCGGTGGGCGCGGCCGGGGTGAAGGTGGGCGCCCGCGCCCCGCGCCCGCCCGCCAGGATGAGCGCTCAGTCCGCGCCGCCCGCCCGCCAGCTGGCTCCGAGGCGGCACCGGGAGAAAGTGGCGGTCAGGGATGGAGCTGCTGCCATGACAACCCCGGCGGTCGGGGCCCGCGCGCGTCGGGGCTGCTCCCGGGAGGAAGGCGGCGCGGAGGCCGGGGGCGGCCGCTGAACGTGGCGTCCGCGCGTCCCCGCGTCCCGTGCCGCGTCCCCGGAGGAGGCGGGGGCCGCCGTCCGCCCAGCTCCCCGTGCGCCCGGAGCCTGCGCCGGGCGGCGCTCCCCGGGCTGGCCGCGAGTCGCCTACCGGGCTGCGAAAGACCCACCGACCGGAGGACCCTGGCTGCGCCGGCTGCGCGTCCCCGCCTTGGAACTTTTGGCCGCCTTGGGGTTCCAGATGCGAGACTTGGGGCTGGGGGACACGTCCATCTGTCCACGTGTGTGTGATCTAATAAAACATTTCCTCCTCTCCTTGAAGCCGCAGCTTTTTATGACAGCTCCTGTATGTCAGAGACACTTGCCTTCTTCTTTGGGTTATAAACTTTTGATGCCAGAGCTCTGCAGAACGTGCGCAACTGAATCTTAAAGTAGCGTCTCGAAGAGAGAGGCAGAGAAAGCGCAATCTGTGACCTTCATCCCCGCACCTTGCTACCTCCTCTCCCCTCCTGGCTGCCTCCCTCCTCCCCAGGGGAGCGTCAAGAAAGCTCCTTTTGGATGCAGGAGGGGGCAGGTGGTTCTGCTAGGCTGGAAAGCAGAGGCAGGATCTGAGGAAGAATTCTTAGACTCCGGAGAGCCTGGACTCCGCTCTTCTCCTGCCCCCTGCTCCTGGCGAGCGCTGCCCCTTCCCGCCTCCCCGCACCGCTTCCTGAGCCGGCTGGTGCGCGGGGCGGGGGACCAGGACCGTGCGGCTGCCGGAGTTCGGGGAAGTTGTGGCTGTCGAGGATGGGGGTCTGTGGGTACCTGTTCCTGCCCTGGAAGTGCCTCGTGGTCGTGTCTCTCAGGCTGCTGTTCCTTGTACCCACAGGAGTGCCCGTGCGCAGCGGAGATGCCACCTTCCCCAAAGCTATGGACAACGTGACGGTCCGGCAGGGGGAGAGCGCCACCCTCAGGTAGGGAGCTGACCTTCCGCGGGGCCGAGCCCCTGGGCCGCGGTCGCTGGGGAGACGGGGGAGAGGGGCACGGGGGCGCGAGAGGGCCTGGTGCAGGCCCCAGGGCGCCCGCTTGCGCCTGCCGTGCCGACCGCCGTGCCCCTGGACAGGTTTGTCGTGTGCTCCGTCTATGCTGGTCCAGGATCTTATGCGTGAACCTTGAAGTCCACGTGTGGGACTCCATGGTTCTATGAAGCCATGACAGGCTAGATTCTCTCCTGCGCCGGCACCAAGATGAGAACAGGAGGGCATGGATTTGAAATACTGGGTGGCTAGCCTGAGCCCCTTGGATGGCTGTCACAGGCCAGAAGGTACAGGATGAGGCAGGATCTTCCTCAGGACCACCAGGCTAGCCGCTATCAGAGATGCACCTCAAATGTAAGGCTGTGCAAATACCAGTGCCAGGCCACGGCCTGTTATGAGTCTCCTCAAGACCCAGGACTCCTGCTAAACCTGGTGTAGTGCTCCTAGGGTCCCTATTGTAAATTGTTAGAGCAGTTTTATTTTTGCAGACTGGGTCCAAGGAAAGGAAACATGTAGCTTTTATGCAACAACATCAGTCCTGTGTGAAAAGCACAATAGGAGAGCTTTTTGTTTTACCTTAATGAGTTACAGAGAATCACTTGCATGCTCCAGGCAGAGAGATGGAGAATCTTGGAATATGAACCTTTGGGGACTGGGCTTGCTGCAGCAGAGACTTTAATAAAAATGCAGCCACCACTTTCCACCAGCTCAGCAGATAACATCTTTTATCCCTTTAATGAGGCAGTTCTGGTCCTAGGAGACAGATTCAGGGACGTCCCAGCTTAACTATGTCTCACCATGTACACAGGGCGAATGCATTTGCCCTGCCTATGACTTTGATGGTTATGGTGAAAATAAAACATCCTGACCCAGATTCTGCAGCCAAAATGCGTGGCTTCTCCTAGGAGAGAGTGAGGGTGGGAGTTCTTCCTGTTCCTCCCTGGGCTTTCCTGGTGCAACCTGTCCTGCATCTAGACAAGCCTCTCCCTGGAGGAGGAAAGACAGGTCTCTGGGACACTGGAATTCTTTTCCTAAGCCCAAGGGTGAAGGTTGGATTCTGCCACTTTGGGTGATACTTAGCTGGATCTTTTTTTAAGTTAGAGAACAGGTCCCAGAACCCTGTGTGCTGTTTCTCAGAAGCCCAAAGCAAATGGAGAAAAAAGGAGAATTGAGAGGCCCTTCCCGGTAGATGTGAGGGAAAAGTCCTCCTGGCCATGTGGGTAGCGCTCAGCCTGCCCCAGACTAGAATGTAATGTCCCTACTTCATTGCTTCAAAGAAGGTTCCATGAGGAATCAGGGAACGTTTCCCAATAAGCATTTGCAGTAGACTAGTTGACTTAAAGCTGTGAATAGCACACGGGTTATAATACATGTTAACCAAGGAAATGTCAGTAAATATTACTAGTGTTCAGGGATGTTGATGCTGCCACACACCTCTTTACCATCTAATGTGCCACTGGGGGCTAAGAGGTCTAGCACTGAATAGGATCTGAGTCCTGAATTTTCCAAAATCCTCTGTCCTCTTCCTGTCCCCCCAAATTAAACCAGAAAGCTTGAAAACTTGAGCTTTCTGCTTTCTGAGATGCAATAAGACTATTCCACCAGCAGAGGGCCAGCTTCGATCTACCAATTTTTTATTAGCTGTTGGCCTGTTTTCATGATCTCAGTTCTAATGTTGAGCAGCTGGGCTTGGGAATGGGGTTGGGAATAAAAAAAGAAAAGCTGAATAGTTGCTTTTTGTTCTTTGCAGAAAAAAAGAATAACTTACATGTTCTAGCATAACTGTTATCTGTTACCTGGTTGCATGGTGTAATTTTTGTTTAAGTAAGCACATGTCTCATGTTGATTTTGCGTCTCTTCTATACGTTTACCGCAGAATAGAGAAATTCAGCACGTTATCTACATTTTAATCTCTTTAAATCCTCATTCTCTTAGCTCATGTCATCTTCTCTTTTATTATTTTCTTCCTTCATTTTTATCAGATGCTCCCATAATATATACGTTCATCTGTTGCTCATTGTTTTCTTTCTTTTTTGTCTTTATCACTTAAGTCTTCTTATTCCTTGACTTTTTAAGGTTTTGATTTCACTGCTACCACAGTGTTTCTTAAAAGAACATAAACATCTTCTGCAAATTTCTGTATGTCCCCATCTCTCTCCTTTTGTTTTTACTCTTTTGCTCTATTGGTTAAGAGTTGTGTGTTGTGTGCCCATCTTAACAAATAACTGATTTGTTAGTACTCCAAAGGAGAGTCCATGTTTTCGGTTTCTGGAAGCCCATGGCTTTAACCCTAGGTAAATATACCATGTTTTATTTGGTGGTGTTTTTTGCTGTGTAAGTTGTAATTCTTAAGTATGGTTTCTTACTCTTTTGTCTCCTTAAAGACATTCATTAGGGATTCATTACTTGGGAACTGAGTGTTCCAAGCGCATCGCATGTTTAGAATGCACCAAAAAACACTGAATGATACCCATGCCCATCACATGGAAAACACTTTTTAATGTGGTTGTCCTGGGTCAAAGTATCTCGAATCTGTTTCTAAATCTTGAATGAAGTCCCATGAAGAAGAGAGAGACCTAGCAGGAAAAGCAAAGGAGTCAAGAAACCTGGGTCTGCCTTTAAATTTCCCGGAGAAAAAACTGCACAGCTTAGAGAAGAATGATTTCCCTCCTTTGGGATATCAGTTTTGTTGTGACAGGTCTTTGATTGCTCTGAGGGACATTAGGAAGGGCTGTGCCAAAGATGACACTGAAGTTTTGAACGTGGATGAAACTCATTTTCTGTAAGTGAGGCAATATTATCTTCCTCATAACTACTTCATAGGACTACTTGAAAAGTAAAAATAATTATTTGAATATTGAGTTATTTTGCCCTCTTGGAAGAGAGATGATATGGAAAATGAAGGTGCTATTCACTATGGTTGAATTATAGCTTCCATGAATCTGATTTGAATTCATTATTGCAAATGGGCCCTCTTGGCCAGAATCACTTCATTACAATTATCTGCTGTTGGGTTGAAAATGTTCTGTGGCTCTCTATTAGATTAGATATGACAAGAATCAAGAAGTCATGTGTCTGAATCAATGCCCACATCAGTAAAGGAGCCCAGGATGCTCAGTGTGGTCAGCTGGTGTCTATTAAGCCATCTCAGCAGAATGAATGATGGCCAGTTGTGCTTTCTTCACAGGCCTCAATCTCCTCCAAGTTTGCTTGAGTTCCCCTGTGGGTCCACATCATCTGTGTACATGAACATTTTGAGGGGCTGCGGTGAGATGGAGGCAAGGTTGTTGCTGTAACTGTTCCATTCAATGGGAAAAGTTCCGACCAACATACAGGGTTTTCTTTCTGGTTTGCTTTTGTTTTGGTGTTTTTGTTGTGCCCGAAGTCGCGAGACCCCGGTAAGTGACCACCAGAGACCAGAGTCAAAGCCAAATAGCCGGGGTCGCTTTATTACGAGTTCGAACCCGGACCTCTCCGCTTTATACAATGGCAGGTAAAGAGAGAGGCCCCGGCTGCTGTTTTAGGGTTTCTTTTATAGCGAGGTACAAACAAGTCACAGAGAAACAGTAGTTACAAGCTTATTATTGGTTAACATTTAAAGTTGAACATTTGGCAGTTTCTGGCTGGTTCCTGCCTTTTTCGCAACCTCAAACGGCTGGGGGTTTTCCAGATACGTTGTTTGTGTAAGCCCGGGAGGTGGTCACATGCATGTATGTTGCAACCTCAAACAGCTAGGGGTTTTCTAGATAAGTTGTTTGTGTAAGCCCGGGGGGTGGCCACATGCATGTATGTTTAGAATTTTTCCCTTAGGGGCTTTCTGTCTCATTCCCCCTTTTAGTTGTGTCTTCAAGAGCCAATCTTGGGTCTTATACGTCTGTTTCAATTGTTTTATTGATGATGGGTTGATATTGTGTTCTAAGGACCATTAACTGGACAGTGTTGATTCTATCTTTGACAAAGTTTATTATTCTGTTTAGTATGCATGGCCCTATGGTGAGGAGGAGGAGTAGGCTTAGCAATGGTCCTGCTAGGGGCATTAAGAGGGAGTACATGGAGGAGCTCCACCAACTATCAGCTGCGGAATTGAATTTTTGTTTTTGTAGTTCTAGGCTGAGTTTGTGTAGCTGTTGGACCCGCGTCTCTACTAACCCAGATTCATTTATGTAAAAACAGCAGTCTTCTTTGAGAAAAAGGCAACTTCCCCCCTTTTTCGGCAGTAAGCAGGTCTAGGGCGCGCCGATTTTGCAAAGTAACTTGGGCGAGGGAGGTCAGTTGCCTTTGTAATGAGGCTAGGGATTCGGCTGAAGCTTCCATTGCTATGGAGAATTGTTGGGAGAGCTTAGCAGTAGTAACGAGAGCGTGGCCTAGGGCTCCTCCTGCTAACCCTGCCGCTATTATGGATGTGGTGAGTGAGACACCGGCTACTAAGCGAAGAAATACAGCCCTTTTTGTCCTGAAGGAAGGCACATAGTCTCCTTCTAGATATTCAGCAGGGGTTCGCAGGGTTAGTTGGGGAACTATTGTAACAGGGAGACATAGGAGGCTCGTAGTGGCCTGAACAGTGAGATTTTTATATAGAGTTCCATTACACCAGAAGAATGAGCCATGAGGGGCGTACAGAGTGGAGTTGGGAGGAGAGGTTATGTTGCAAAGGGAGGTGCTAGCGTTTGAATAGCAAAATAAAACCTGTGTTTGTTTGGGGTTTAAGAACAAAGGAACATCTGAGATGGGGGAGGGTCCTTGGCTGGAAGTTGTTAGGGAATTATTGAAGGGGGCTGGGAGTAGGACGGCCATCAGGGGTGGCTGTCCTAGGGTAGCGCAAAAGAAACATGCAGAGAGGTTTCCCAGACCGGTGGCGTTCGCGAGAAGTAACCCCTCCCTCAGCAGAGATAACCAGGAGAAAGGGCGGGAGGAGGTTAAAGTGGAGAGTTGTTTGTTTAGTTCTGTTTCGTGTTTCTGAATGTTAGCGTGGAGGGTGGTTTGGATCTGAACAAGTGAGCGCCATAGATAGAGGCGGCTGCTAGGCCACTTTGTCCCAGATGTCATGTACATGGCCCCCTTCTGTTGGGAGGTCCAACGGGAGTCCCAGGGATCCCAGATAACCCATGTGTAGCCTGTGGCAGTTTTAAAAAAATTATGGGAATTCCACACTTGGCTCGAGAGGGTTTCTGAGGCTGTGAGAGTCTTGACAGTGTGGATTTTACATGAGCTATAGGGGCAACCGACGCTTTGTTCAACCCATGTGTTTTTATAATAGGGGATTTGTTGGTCAAAGAGAAAGCAAATAGCTGGGGTGACTTTTCCCGGTTGTGCCTGGAAATCAGTAAAATTAACATAGATAGGAGAGCTGCAACCTTGAGGGGGGCAATCAGCTGTGGCCAGAAGATGGCCTTGTACCTGTGTCTGAGCGTACTTGGTCCAATTCTCTGTCAGGAAAAAACGCCAGGCAAACGGGGATGAAGCCTGCTGTGCTTGGATTTTACAGCTGAAGGCCCGCAAAAGCAAGAGCGTCACAAAGGAGATGGACACCATAATTATGGTTGTTGACGGCACAGGGTGAATTTTAAAGGATTGTCTTTAGTCCGGTCAATTGTCCAGGCTGCGGTTTTCTCTGTGGAGGGCCCGACGAAGTCTGAGAGGGGGTCCACTGGCTTGGCGTGGGTGTAGTGGATCCAGGCAGTGATTCCTTCTACCTTGAGTGCTGTTGGCGTGGTTAGGATCACCTGGAACGGCCCCTTCCACCTTGGTTCTAAGGTTTCTTGTCGGTGTCGCTTGATGAGAACCCAGTCTCCTGGCCGGATCTGGTGTGGAACGGGTGGAGGTCCTGTTTTGTATAGTTCTCTTAGTCTAGGCCAGATTTCTTCATGAATTTTCTGTATGGCTTGTAGGGAAAATAAGAGTTCAACACCATCATCGACATCAGATTTGATGAGATTGTCTTTTAGGTTAGGGACAATAGGGGGAGGTCTGCCATACATTATTTCATAAGGGGTGAGACCTAATCTGTAAGGGGAGTTGCTTGCCCTGAACAGGGAGTAGGGGAGAAGGACTACCCAGTTAGCGCCAGTCTCCATGGTCAATTTAGTTAGGGTCTCCTTTAATGTTCTGTTCATTCTTTCTACCTGTCCTGAGCTTTGGGGGCGATATACACAATGTAATTTCCAGTTTGCCCCGAGAATGGAAGCCAGACCCTGACTTACCTTGGCGATGAAGGCCGGCCCGTTGTCCGACCCTATCATAGCTGGGGAGCCATACCTGGGCAAGATTTCTTCTAGGATTTTCTTGGCTACGACTTGGGCAGTTTCCTTTTTGGTTGGGAAGGCTTCTGTGCATCCTGAAAAAGTATCTACAAAAACTAGTAGGTATTTGTATCCATATTTTCCTGGTTTTATTTCAGTGAAGTCAATTTCCCAATAAGCCCCAGGTCTATTTCCTCTTTGTCTTTTTCCAGTGGTTTGGGGTTGGTTTCCTGCATTATTGAGTTGGCATACTACACAATTTTTAGTCACTTGTTCAACTTTTTTAGAAGCATCTCTGATTTTTAGTTTTGAGTGTCTTATTAAGTCCAATATTCGCCTTGAGCCTAAATGGGTACTATGATGGATTCGTTCTAGTACCCGTTGTCCTCATTTGTCTGGGAGAATAATGTTGTTTTTACAGTCTTTCCACCACTTGTCGTGGATCTGAGCCATAGAGAGCTCGTTTATCCACTGGAGGTCGCTCTCTGAGTACTCCCGGTTAGAGGGTAGCTCTGGGGGCCCCGGGTCAGGCAGCTGAAGGGCTAGGAGCTGTGAAGGGGTTTGAGCCACATTTTTAGCAGTCTGATCAGCCAGGTTATTTCCCCGGAGACCATGTCAGTTATTCTTTGGTGTCCTGGACAGTGGACAATCGCCAATTTTCTGGGTTCCCAGAGGGCAGCTAATAAGGCCAGGATTTCTTTTTTGGTTGTAATGTCTTTTCCTTCTGCCGTGAGGAGCCCTCTTTCCCTATATATTGCTCCATGTATGTGAGTGGTGGCAAAGGCATATCGGCTGTCAGTATGTACCGTTAGTTTTTGGTCTTTCCCCAATTTTAAGGCCTGAGTCAATGCCACCAGTTCAGCCTTTTGGGCCGACGTTCCCGGGGGCAAGGGTTCTGCCCAAATGACTTTGGTTTCTGAGGTTACCGCCGCTCTCGCGTACCTTTGTCCTTGGTGGACGAAACTGCTTCCATCGGTGAACCAGACGAGGTCAGCGTCTGGCAGTGGCCGGTCCTGTAGGTCTTCTCTGACTCCGTGTACCTGGACCAATATCTCGGAGCAGTCGTGGAGTGGGCTCTCCAAGTCCGGATTTGGGAGTAGGGACGCGGGGTTTAGGGCCGTTGGGGGCATGAAAGTTATTCTGAGGGGGTTTAGTAGCAGTCCCTGGTAGTGGGTGAGCCGGGCATTGCTAAGCCACCGATCCGGTGGCTGTCTGAGTACGCCTTCAATGGCAATAGTGACCTGCAATTCTTGGCCCATGGTCAGTTTATCAGCGTCTTTGACCATTAAGGCAGTGGCCGCGGTTACCCGGAGGCAAGGAGGCCACCCAGCAGCCACTGAGTCCAGTTTCTTCGACAAATATGCAACCGGTCTCCGCCAAGGACCTAAATACTGAGTCAATACTGCTTTGGCTACACCCCCGCTTTCGTCCACGTATAGGTGGAATGGCTTGGAGACATCAGGGAGTCCCAACACAGGGCTGATAGCAGAGCAGTTTTGATTTGTTGGAAAGCCAGCTCAGCCTCTTCTGTCCAATTAAAGGGCTGCTGCTCTTTTGTTGCCTGGTATAGTGGTTTAGCCAATTCAGCAAAGCCCGGTATCCAGAGTCTACAGAACCCTGCCGACCCCAAGAACTCTCTTACTTGTCGTGTTGATTGGGGTCTAGGGATACGTAGAACAGTCTCTTTTCGGGCATCCGTCAACCAGCGTTGTCCCCCTTTTAACAGGTATCCTAGGTGGGTTACCTCTGATTTGCAGATCTGAGCCTCTGATTTGCAGATCTGAGCCTCTGATTTGCAGATCTGAGCCTCTGATTTGCAGATCTGAGCCTCTGATTTGCAGATCTGAGCCTCTGATTTGCAGATCTGAGCCTCTGATTTGCAGATCTGAGCCTCTGATTTGCAGATCTGAGCCTTCTTTGCCGAGGCTCGGTAGCCTAGATCTCCCAAAGCCTTTAGGAGGCTTTCGGTTCCTTGTAGGCAGGCCTCTGGGGATTCAGCTGCTATTAAAAGGTCATCAACATACTGTAAAAGAGTGATCTCAGGGTGCTGTCGCCGGTACTCACCCAGATCTTCGTGGAGGGCCTCGTCGAACAGAGTTGGGGAGTTTTTGAATCCCTGTGGTAGCCTGGTCCACGTTAGCTGGCCATTTATGCCCCTCTCGGGATCTGTCCATTTGAATGCAAAAAGTTTCTGACTCTTAGGGGCTAAAGGCAGGCTGAAAAAGGCATCTTTTAAATCCAGGACAGTGTACCACTGTTTTTCAGGGCTTAAGGTGCTTAAGAGGGTGCCTCCGGGTCCATGGGGGTAAACTGTCTAAAGGCTTCCATCAATCCTTCTAGATAGGTAGCTGGGCTTTCTGTTTTTCCCTGTAACATGGAATATACCTTGGCCAAATGGGTGGGCTTGCGAACGGCAGCCTGGAGACCCGCCATTAGAGTCTGGCGATAAACGAGTAGCCTTCGCCTACCTTCTGCCGTGTTGTAGTCCCATGCAGGTCTGGTCAAGGGAAAGGCAGCATTAATGAGGTCAGAGTTAGCGGTAGGTTGGCCGTCATCTCCTGGAACCAGTTTTCTGGCCTCTACCTGTATTCTTTCTCGTTCCTCTGTTGTGAACAAAATTCTGAGGAGTTGTTGACAATCATCCCAGGTTGGTTGATGGATAAACATAACACTGTCTAAAAGAGCTGTTAAATCTTTAGGGTTATCAGAAAACCGAGCATTCTGGGTTTTCCAGTTGTACAGGTCACTAGTGGAGAATGGCCAGTACTGGAGTCTAGGGTTGCCCGTGTCATCGGGGGGTCCTATTTCCCTCAGGGGGAGAGCCACAGTGGAATCAGGGGGGCGCGAGCTTATTTCCCGTTGAGCGCGTCCGCGCGTCCACCCCGCCGGCCCCCCCAGAGTTACTTTCACTTTCGAGGGCCCCGGCTGCAGCAGCAGCTGCTGCTTCCCACTCTTCGAGGTCCCCTGGGGGGGCTGGGGGCTGAGGACCAGGAGGGGGATGATAAGGCGGGGGTTCTAAAAGCAGGGGATCCTGACTGTCTTCTGACACAGGGGGTAGGGGAGCGGACGGTGTTTTTGGCCTACGGGGGTGTTCTGTCGACTGTAGACCAGAGCCCTGCATGGCTCTGGCGTCAGCACAAAAGGAGTTAGCCAAGGGGGTGGGTTTTCCACAAGGTCTTGCCACACCAGGATGTAAGGGATCTGATCAGGATGTCCTGACCGCCCCGGCAGGAAAATTTTTGATTTTACCTTAATGATAATGGGGAGACAGAAGGTCCCCTCAGCTGGCCACCCTACACCGAAGGTGGGCCATTCCGAGCGGCAGAAAGTTACCAATTTCCCTTTTCTGAGTTCTATGCTAAGGTCATGGCCCCTTGCCTTAACATCTTTAAAGTTATTTATAAGAATGGAGAGTGGAGTACTCTGGCTATTACCCATGGTAGTAGAATCCCAGAGATAGAGAAAAGAGAGATATAGAAAAGAGAGATAGAGAAAAGAGTAAAACCAGAAGTATTGTACTCTTTTTTTTTTTTCCTTGCCAAATAGGTCCTGAAAAATGAAAGTAAGTTAAGTAATTAACATAACAATAGTCGCCAGCAGGTCTCAGGTTTAGCTCCCAATCAGAACCAGATGGGCTAATAAATACAGAGCCCCAGACGGGTGCCGGGGGACGTCTCCCACCAGCCCCTGGTGGCTGTCTTATAGCACGTCCGCCAAGACTATGCCGACCACCGATACAGACCCCGCGGAATTTTTCCAGACGACACAGAGACTCAAGCCCGCCGACTTACTGAATCTGCTCACAGTGACGACCTGTTGACCTGGGGTCTGGTGGGCTTAGGGGAATCCCGGACGAGCCCCCAAATGTTGTGCCCGAAGTCGCAAGACCCCAGTAAGTGACCACCAGAGACCAGAGTCAAAGCCAAATAGCCGGGGTCGCTTTATTACGAGTTCGAACCCGGACCTCTCCGCTTTATACAATGGCAGATAAAGAGAGAGGCCCCGGCTGCTGTTTTAGGGTTTCTTTTATAGCGAGGTACAAACAAGTCACAGAGAAACAGTAGTTACAAGCTTATTATTGGTTAACATTTAAAGTTGAACATTCGGCAGTTTCTGGCTGGTTCCTGCCTTTTTCGCAACCTCAAACGGCTGGGGGTTTTCCAGATACGTTGTTTGTGTAAGCCCGGGAGGTGGTCACATGCATGTATGTTGCAACCTCAAACGGCTAGGGGTTTTCTAGATAAGTTGTTTGTGTAAGCCCGGGGGGTGGTCACATGCATGTATGTTTAGAATTTTTCCCTTAGGGGCTTTCTATCTCATGTTGTGTTTTTTATTTCAACAGCAGGATAATCAGTTTTGCTGATCCAGGCTTGCTGATCTGGGATTATGCTTAATGGCTCTTTTCTAAAATGTCCCTGCATTTTCATTTGGAGTTCTGAACTAATCCATTCAGAACCAAGTATTTGAGGTTTAACTACTGCCAAGGAATAATCTGAGCAGTGGGATTTTGCCAGAGCAACCTGGGCAGTAGAGTTTCCAAAGATAAAGTTCTGTTGTTTGCCTGGGTGTGTTTCCATACTTTGCACCTACCTTCAGTTCTTTTTTATGTAAATTAGAAGATTTTGAGTCGCCATTAGACTATTCAAAACAAACGCATGATTTTTCCATTTCAGTGTTTCAGTTGCGCAGGCTGAAGAAGGACTGGGTACATTCAAAGACTTTACTCCTAGTCGGGGAAGATAAAGACATTAAAAGAGACTCAAGCAGGGACAGGTCCATAAGGGACCTCTCAAGTGGTGGCACGAACCTGGTTGGAGTTATCTGGGATGCTTTTTAGAAATTCCATTGCCAGGAATTGATGATGCTAGGAATTCCATCCCAGATTGATGATGTCAAAATTCCTGGGTTTGGGGATGGACGTGGCCATTGAAAACGTCTTTTCCAGTATTTCTAATGTGGAGCCAGAATCGAGAACCCTGCTCTAAAGCCCTTTGTGGCCCTAGAGCCTCTGAGCAAGGCTTATCCAGTATCCCTGCTTTCCAAGGAAGCATCTTCCCCATGTGTGCCTGCACCTCATGGGCAATGTCAATGCCCTAGAAAGCTCTGTGTTTGGGGGCCTAGGCACCTGGGGTTGATTCTTACTCTACCTCTCACTAACTCCATGGCCTTGAACATTTCAGTTGAATTGTGTACATACAGGAACAGTATCTATCATACCTGGTCTGCATTATCAGATGAAAGGAAGTATATAGGTTGTTCTGTGAGCCATAAAGCGACATATGTGTGCAAGTTATTACTGGTACTAAGTTGAACTCCTCAATAACAACTGACAATACTCTCAAATTTTTTTCAGTTTTGTACGCTCCATCTTGTTCTTCCTCTATCCCCACACTTACACACAGCTTTAAAGTGTATTAGTCTTTTCACAGTTTCACCCAGAATTCTTTCTGCTTGTGGTCAAGAATTGCCCTCATCAGAGTTCCAGTAACTTTCACTGCACGGATACGTACTAGGACCTATTTTTTCATGTGTGATTATGGTTAGTCTGGGGGCTCCTGGAGCTTAGGAGCTGTGCCTTATGTATTATTGACGATAGATACTGTGGTGGATACTAAAGATTAAAACAAATAACTATTGGTTTAATGCTTTAATCCATCTTAATGGGAAACAACCACTTCTAGTGTATTATTGCCTCTACAGCAATGAAACTCGTATATCTAAACAATTTTATTGTCTTCAAAATATGATCCTGGGATATTCAGGCACAGCAGTTGGTTAGAGGTCTTGGAGGCCTGAGGGACTTTTGGATTCCATTCCAATCACTTGCCAGAGGGGACGGTTGAATCTACCAGTGATGGCAGTCTGATCCAAACGATGCAAAGTCTTCACTATCCCTGAGGGCAAGAAAACAAGCGGGGTGGCAGAGTGAAGAGCAGCAGTACTGTTGCTTTTTAGCAGCAGTAGAGGAACATACTTGGAAAGCGTACCTGTCTCCGTAGAGACAGGGCCTTGTGGGCCCAAGGAGATACACAATGCAGGGAGGCAGCAAGGAGGCTGGCATGTCCTGGATTGGGTCATGGTTGCAGGATCCAGCAGGCCTGGGAGAGCAAGGCTGTATTGACTCCGCGACAGTCTCTGACATCCCTGATTGGTGGGAATGAGTCTGCCTCCCCAGCACACACACACCACACAAACACACACACACACACTACACATACTACACACACACACACACCACATACACACATACACCACACACACACACCACACACACCCCCACACACATTCCACACACACACACACACCACACACACACTCCACACACACCACACACACATGCACCACACAAACACACACACCACACACTCCACACACACACCACACACACACATACAACACACACACCACACACACACATACACCACACACACACACCACACACACACTCCACACACACACAGACACCACATGCACACCACACACACACATAGACACGCATGCGCGCGCGCGCACACACACACACACACACACACACACACTCCCTCTCTCTGAAGCAGGCCATGGGAGAAGATGTTTTAAGCATTAGAAATATATGCTCCATGGCTTTCTGAACCTTTCTGGAAAACTCAGCAGCTCTTATCTAAGCCCTTTGGGTAATTGTTTAACCTTTTTAAGTAAATTTGGGCCTTGGACTCGGTGTAGCTCTGTCTTTCCCATTTCCTTTCCTCTGGTTTCTAAAAAAGGACTCTGCCCCTGGCCCGCTCGCTGTGCTCACTAGGTGGCTCGCTCTGAGGGTGCTGGGAGCCGGTCTGGCAGGCAGCTTTTAAGGATCTGATGGGATCCGGCAGCCAGACGCAGTGGAGAGGAAGAGTCGAGCAGGTCTCATTTGACCTTCCCAGGGGAGGACTTTTAAAATTACTTATTATTAACGGGAATCTGTCTTCAGTCATGAGATGAGAAGAGGGAATTACAGTCCAAGACATCTTCAGGGCTGGCAGAAATGTGCATTGCCTAGTAAGTTAGAAAGCAAGTGCTCACTTTTCTTCATTTTCCTTCTTTCTTTTTTCTAACGTACACAAGACAGCACCAAATTATTTCAGGTTTGTTTGTTTATTGTTTGCCTTGAATGAAGCCGCTCTTGCTCCTGTTAGGGGTAATTGGAGCTCAGGTTTGCCTGAAATGGGTTTGGGGGAGGGGTGCACTCTTTTCATCTTGGTCCATTCTCAGGCCCCTGTTGTCTCCCAATAAATGACACTGCCTACTTGATGCTTTTTATACCCTGGTGTATTTTCTTTTAAGAAGTGAGCATTGAAGCTGTGATATCCAGGCTGCTCAGCACTGCCTAGCCTAGATCTGTGTATAGCTTTCCTGGTAGAGAAGTTGAGAGAAAGGAACTGTCTGCACCTTGCTCCACTACAGGATAACACTGCAGAGCCTTTAACAAAACCTGCAAGAGCCCAGGGGTGAGGGAAGGTTGTGGGGTGGGGACATGCTGATGCTATTGACACAAACAAAAGCTCCTGTTGTACACGGTTTACTATGTGTCAGATGCCACATTAATTACCTAACACTTCATGTAATTTTCAGACCATTACAATCCCTATTAACAGCCTAGGGGTCCAGGTTTAGAAAAGTTAAACCACTTTCCCTTTGGTCACATGGTTATCATGTGTCAGAGTCTGCATTTGCTCCTAGAAAACCTTTATGCTTCTTTTCAGTTTCATAGTATGTCCCCTCCCCAGATGTAGAGGACAGAGAAAACGTCCAAGTGCCACAAGCAGAAATAAACCAGACACCATCCTTTCTGTTCCCGAAGGTCAGGAAATGTGCATTTCAGTTGAAGGCTGCAGCTGTCTGCTGTCCCAGCTTTAGAGGGAGCTTCCCTCCCCTCACCCTCACCCAAGTGAAGCCAGCTAGTAGCACCTTCTGAGGCTGCAAATGGTGCACGCTGCTAACACTGAGCAACATGACGCCCACCAGGGTCCAACACATTCCCCGGGGCATCACTGGTGCTCATGGCTTTGAACCTGCCCTAAATGTTGTACTGTCCCGTTACTTGACCTCCCATAGCACATATGGAACCTCAAAGGGCCTGCAAACTAAGACAGCGTGAGCCGGTCACTTCTTGGTGAGGACCCAACAATGAGACCTGTGAAGATGAGGGATACCAAAGTATAGAAGGAGGAGAAGTAATTTGTTTAAACCCTAAAATATGTCACTCCATTATCCTCCCTCTCATCCTTATATTCACATTTTAATTTAAGACCATGAACACAGAGAGTGTAGGCCTTGCCACGGATTCATACCCCAGAGAAAACCATGTGACTCGCTTTGACTTGCTGGTCCCTGGAGATACATACTACTTAAATCAAAGCGATGCTGAAGGTCTTGACCTGGCTTCCCAAGAAAGTGCTGATCAATACAATCTTTAGAAATTGGTTCTGAATATTAAACATTTTCAGTGGATCTGAAGATTTATGGCATCTCAATTAACCAAGTTTCCACTGCATAATCAGAATAAAGAATGTTATCAGTGGTTGTTAAGTTTTCTGGCTAGTCCACAGAAGACAATTCAACTCACAATTACCTAAAATGCTATATACCAGCAATGAAGAATAACAGAAAACAACGTTGTTGTAGAAGTAATTACGCAAAAGAGAGAAAAATGAATACGATAATTTTCTATTTATTGTGAATGCCAATGCTGAAGAAAAGTAAGTGTAATTAGAAGAAGATAATATGGAAACACTTCTCAAAGATATTTCTGAATACTTTCTGAAGTTTTGGAGTTCGTTGTATTGTTTCCAGTGCTTACCGTCTGCCTATTCACCCAAAGGATCTTTTTGGAGACCACTTCACATCCAGGCAGCAGGAGAGGTCTAGCCCAAGTGACACTGGCTCCTGTCTACCCTGCTCATGTGCAATTAAACAGTCTATTTTCAGACACATGGCCTGTGTCCCAGTTATCGGGCCATTTTGACTACCCACTGATGCCTCCTGGTCATTGTTTGGAACCTCCTGTGATGCAGAAAAAAGGAGTCACCATCTGTACACCCAGGGAATGGAATAAGTCAGGGGTTTATTAGAGAGGCTGTGCTCACACTGGGATGTTGTCTGTGAGGCACCCTGTGTAAGAGGGAGGAATTACAGAACTGAAATTTGTACCGCCCTGTGCTTTTGTATGCCGTCTCTAAAGATATTCCTCTTACAATTGTCATTTGTATTGCTTCTCCCACGCCTTTTGTTAAATGCATTAATATCTTCTCTCTATCCTGTGTTCTCAGCGTCTAACAGAATACCTAATGCTTAGTAGGTGCTCTGAGTTTTCTGAAAAGATGAATGCTTCTCTTTTATCTCTTATCTCTGTCTCTCTCTCTCTGTTTTTTCTCTCTCTCTCTCTCGCGCACACACACACACACACACACACACACACACACACATATCTCCCTTTTCTAATGAAGATATTCTCACCCATGTTGAATAATTCAAAAGTCACTGAAATTACAACCATAGAGTCTGGCATTTGAATCCTAGTTGAGATGCTAATATTTCCCTAAATAGTTGGCATTTCACTTGTCCTTCCTCTGTCTGCTGGTTATAATTGGAGTATTTGATAATTGTACAATATCATGGAAGCCACAGGCATCAGATTCTGACCATTTGACGGGAGGAATACCTGCTTTCTCCCGTTCACCAAGGTCATGTAATAGAGGCTGGCACATTCTGGAAGAACACCTGCAATTTCAGGGATTGGAAAAGCCAGTGTGAGTCATCTCGAAACACTCCCGAGGGCATCTCGGGATGAAGGGATTCATGGACCCGTCTCCCTGGGTCCTAAAATGCAGCTGCTTCTGTCACAAGCTCTCATGATGAGGTCCCTGAGAATGTATCCGCAGCATGCCTCGTGCTGTCCCTGTGCAGTGGAAGCAGTGGTAGAATGTTCTTGATTATATGCTCTGCTTTAGGATGGGCAAGTCAATGGGTGCTTAGTGAAATGTAAGATAAAGTGTAACCTCTATCAAGAGGTTAAGAACACTGACTTTACAGTCAAAAGGCTCATTTCAAATCCCAACTCTGGTACTTAATGGCTGTATGTGGTTGGACAAGTGACTCAATTTTTCTAAGCCTCAATTTCCTGATTAAAAAAAAAAAATAAGGGCTAGATATCCACTTCACTGGGCTGATGGGAAGCAGTAAATGATATCAAGTTTGTAAAGACTTCAGATTAAAGTCTTACATTGCAGCAAGAGCACAATAAACAGTTGCTATTAAGTTATATATATATATTTATCCATGCAGCACACACACACACACACACACACAAAACCAAATTCACGATTAATCTGTGCAGCATTTATTGGGTACTCACCAGCACTATTCTAGGCAGTGTGGAAATTACAAAGCTAAATTAATTCTAGACTCTTCTCTCTGAGCATTCATGTATGGTGAATATGTGACTATGTTTGTAGAACACAGAGCTCACAAAACAGGAAAGGGGGATGGAGGAAGAGAGATGGATAAAAAGAGAGGGAGAAAGAAAATCTGCTTAAAAGTAAAATGCACCCCATTAGCGTTCACATCAGTGTACTTGGACAAATATATTCGGAACCACCACGTCACTAGGTACAGAACATTTTTGTACCCCAAAAAGTTCCTCCATGCCCCCATTTTTATTGTGGTAAAAATACGTAGAATGGGCCGGGCGCGGTGGCTCAAGCCTGTAATCCCAGCACTTTGGGAGGCCGAGGCGGGCGGATCACGAGGTCAGGAGATCCAGACCATCCTGGCTAATACAGTGAAACCCCGTCTCTACTAAAAATACAAAAAACTAGCCGGGCGAGGTGGCGGCGCCTGTAGTCCCAGCTACTCGGGAGGCTGAGGCAGGAGAATGGCGGGAACCCGGGAGGCGGAGCTTGCAGTGAGCTGAGATCCGGCCACAGCACTCCAGCCTGGGCGACAGAGCGAGACTCGTCTCAAAAAAAAAAAAAAAAAAAGGAGGGCGGAGCAAGATGGCCGAATAGGAACAGCTCCAGTCTCCAACTCCCAGCGCGAGCGACACAGAAGACCGGTGATTTCTGCATTTTCAACTGAGGTACTGGGGTCATCTCTCTAGGGAGTGCCGGACAATCGGTGCGGTCAGCTGCTGCAGCCTGACCAGCGTGAGCTGAAGCAGGGCGAGGCATCGCCTCACCTGGAAGCGCAAGGGGGAAGGAAATCCCTTTTCCTAGCCAGGGGAACTGAGACACACAACACCTGGAAAATCGGGTAACTCCCACCCCAATACTGCGCTTTAAGGAAACAGACACACCAGGAGAATATATCCCACACCTGGCCGGGAGGGTCCCACGCCCACGGAGCCTCCCTCACAGCTAACACAGCCGTCTGCGGCGATCTATCCGCAAGGCAGCAGCGAGGCTGGGGGAGGGGCGCCCGCCATTGCTGAGGCTTAAGTAGGTAAACAAAGCCGCTGGGAAGCTCGAACTGGGTGGAGCTCACAGCAGCCCAAGGAAGCCTGCCTGTCTCTGTAGACTCTACCGCTGCGGACAGCGCACAGCTGCAGTCCATTAGGGGAAAGAGCGGGGCGCTGCAGACCCGAACGACCTGTCTGACAGCTTTGGGGAGAGCCGTGGATCTCCTAACGCGGAGGTTGAGATCTGAGAACGGACAGACTGCCTGCTCAGGTGGGTCCCTGACCCCTGAGTAGCCTAGCTGGGAGACATCCCCCACTAGGGGCAGTCTGATACCCCACACCTCACAGGGTGGCGTCACCCCTGAGAGGAAACTTCCAAAGAAAGAATCAGACAGGTACACTCGCTGTTCAGCAATATTCTATCTTCGGCAACCTCTGCTGCTGATACCCAGGCAAACAGGGTCTGGAGTGGACCTCAAGCAATCTCTAACAGACCAACAGACAGTCCTTCTGACTGTCAGACGGAAAACTATCAAACAGGAAGGACACCTATACCAAAACCCCATCAGTACGTCACCATCATCAAAGTCCAGAGACAGATAAAACCACAAAGATGGGGAAGAAGCAGGGCAGAAAAGCTGGAAATTCAAAAAATAAGAGCGCATCTCCCCCTGCAAAGGAGCGCAGCCCATCGCCAGCAACGGATCAAAGCTGGTCAGAGAATGACTTTGACGAGATGAGAGAAGAAGGCTTCAGTCCATCAAACCTCTCAGAGCTAAAGGAGGAATTACGTACCCAGCGCAAAGAAACTAAAAATCTTGAAAAAAAAGTGGAAGAATTGACAGCTAGACTAATTAATGCAGAGAAGATCATAAACGAAATGACAGAGATGAAAACCATGACACGAGAAATACGTGACAAATGCACAAGCTTCGGTAACCGACTCGATCAACTGGAGGAAAGAGTATCAGCGATTGAGGATCAAATGAATGAATGAAGCGAGAAGAGAAAACCAAAAGAAAAAAGAAGAAAAAGAAATGAACAAAGCCTGCAAGAAGTATGGGATTATGTAAAAAGACCAAATCTACGTCTGATTGGGGTGCCTGAAAGTGAGGGGGAAAATGGAACCAAGTTGGAAAACACTCTTCAGGATATCATCCAGGAGAACTTCCCCAACCTAGTAGGGCAGGCCAACATTCAAATTCAGGAAATACAGAGAACGCCACAAAGATACTCCTCCAGAAGAGCAACTCCAAGACACATAATTGCCAGATTCACCAAAGTTGAAATGAAGGAAAAAATCTTAAGGGCAGCCAGAGAGAAAGGTCGGGTTACCCACAAAGGGAAGCCCATCAGAATAACAGCAGACCTCTCGGCAGAAACTCTACAAGCCAGAAGAGAGTGGGGGCCAATATTCAACGTTCTTAAAGAAAAGAATTTTCAACCCAGAATTTCATATCCAGCCAAACTAAGCTTCATCAGTGAAGGAGAAATAAAATCCTTTACAGATAAGCAAATGCTTAGAGATTTTGTCACCACCAGGCCTGCCTTACAAGAGACCCTGAAGGAAGCCCTAAACATGGAAAGGAACAACCGGTACCAGCCATTGCAAAAACATGCCAAAATGTAAAGACCATCGAGGCTAGGAAGAAACTGCATCAACTAACGAGCAAAATAACCAGTTAATATCATAATGACAGGATCAAGTTCACACATAACAATATTAACCTTAAATGTCAATGGACTAAATGCTCCAATTAAAAGACACAGACTGGCAAACTGGATCAAGAGTCAAGACCCATCAGTCTGCTGTATTCAGGAGACCCATCTCACATGCAGAGACATACATAGGCTCAAAATAAAGGGATGGAGGAAGATCTACCAAGCAAATGGAGAACAAAAAAAAGCAGGGGTTGCAATCCTAGTCTCTGATAAAACAGACTTTAAACCATCAAAGATCAAAAGAGACAAAGAAGGCCATTACATCATGGTAAAGGGATCAATTCAACAGGAAGAGCTAACTCTCCTAAATATATATGCACCCAATACAGGAGCACCCAGATTCATAAAGCAAGTCCTTAGAGACCTACAAAGAGACTTAGACTCCCATACAATAATAATGGGAGACTTCAACACTCCACTGTCAACATTAGACAGATCAACGAGACAGAAAGTTAACAAGGATATCCAGGAATTGAACTCATCTCTGCACCAAGCGGACCTAATAGACATCTATAGAACTCTCCACCCCAAATCAACAGAATATACATTCTTCTCAGCACCACATCGCACTTATTCCAAAATTGACCACATAATTGGAAGTAAAGCACTCCTCAGCAAATGTACAAGAACTGAAATTATAACAAACTGTCTCTCAGACCACAGTGCAATCAAACTAGAACTCAGGACTAAGAAACTCAATCAAAACCGCTCAACTACATGGAAACTGAACAACCTGCTCCTGAATGACTACTGGGTACATAACGAAATGAAAGCAGAAATAAAGATGTTCTTTGAAACCAATGAGAACAAAGATACAACATACCAGAATCTCTGGGACACATTTAAAGCAGTGTGTAGAGGGAAATTTATAGCACTAAATGCCCACAAGAGAAAGCAGGAGAGATCTAAAATTGACACTCTAACATCACAATTAAAAGAACTAGAGAGGCAAGAGCAAACACATTCAAAAGCTAGCAGAAGGCAAGAAATAACTAAGATCAGAGCAGAACTGAAGGAGATAGAGACACAAAAACCCTCCAAAAAATCAATGAATCCAGGAGTTGGTTTTTTGAAAAGATAAACAAAATTGACAGACCGCTAGCTAGACTAATAAAGAAGAAAAGAGAGAAGAATCAAATAGACGCAATAAAAAATGATAAAGGGGATATCACCACCGACCCCACAGAAATACAAACAACCATCAGAGAATACTATAAATGCCTCTACGCAAATCAACTAGAAAATCTAGAAGAAATGGATAATTTCCTGGACACTTACACTCTCCCAAGACTAAACCAGGAAGAAGTTGAATCCCTGAATAGACCAATAGCAGGCTCTGAAATTGAGGCAACAATTAATAGCCTACCCACCAAAAAAAGTCCAGGACCAGATGGATTCACAGCTGAATTCTACCAGAGGTACAAGGAGGAGCTGGTACCATTCCTTCTGAAACTATTTCAATCAATAGAAAAAGAGGGAATCCTCCCTAACTCTTTTTATGAGGCCAACATCATCCTGATACCAAAGCCTGGCAGAGACACAACAAAAAAAGAGAATTTTAGACCAATATCCCTGATGAACATCGATGCAAAAATCCTCAATAAAATACTGGCAAACCGGATTCAGCAGCACATCAAAAAGCTTATCCACCATGATCAAGTGGGCTTCATCCCTGGGATGCAAGGCTGGTTCAACATTCGCAAATCAATAAACGTAATCCAGCATATAAACAGAACCAAAGACAAGAACCACATGATTATCTCAATAGATGCAGAAAAGGCTTTTGACAAAATTCAACAGCCCTTTATGCTAAAAACGCTCAATAAATTTGGTATTGATGGAACGTACCTCAAAATAATAAGAGCTATTTATGACAAACCCACAGCTAATATCATACTGAATGGGCAAAAACTGGAAAAATTCCCTTTGAAAACTGGCACAAGACAGGGATGCCCTCTCTCACCACTCCTATTCAACATAGTGTTGGAAGTTCTGGCTAGGGCAATCAGGCAAGAGAAAGAAATCAAGGGTATCCAGTTAGGAAAAGAAGAAGTCAAATTGTCCCTGTTTGCAGATGACATAATTGTATATTTAGAAAACCCCATCGTCTCAGCCCAAAATCTCCTTAAGCTGATAAGCAACTTCAGCAAAGTCTCAGGATACAAAATTAATGTGCAAAAATCACAAGCATTCTTATACACCAGTAACAGACAAGCAGAGAGCCAAATCAGGAATGAACTTCCATTCACAGTTGCTTCAAAGAGAATAAAATACCTAGGAATCCAGCTTACAAGGGATGTAAAGGACCTCTTCAAGGAGAACTACAAACCACTGCTCAGTGAAATCAAAGAGGACACAAACAAATGGAAGAACATACCATGCTCATGGACAGGAAGAATCAATATCGTGAAAATGGCCATACTGCCCAAGGTGATTTACAGATTCAATGCCATCCCCATCAAGCTACCAATGACTTTCTTCACAGAATTGGAAAAAACGGCTTTAAAGTTCATATGGAACCAAAAAAGAGCCCGCATTGCCAAGACAATCCTAAGTCAAAAGGACAAAGCTGGAGGCGTCACGCTACCTGACTTCAAACTATACTACAAGGCTACAGTAACCAAAACAGCATGGTACTGGTACCACAACAGAGATATAGACCAATGGAACAGAACAGAGTCCTCAGAAATAATACCACACATCTACAGCCATCTGATCTTTGACAAACCTGAGAGAAACAAGAAATGGGGAAAGGATTCCCTATTTAATAAATGGTGCTGGGAAAATTGGCTAGCCATAAGTAGAAAGCTGAAACTGGATCCTTACCTTACCCCTTATACAAAAATTAATTCAAGATGGATTAGAGACTTAAATGTTAGACCTAATACCATAAAAACCCTAGAAGAAAATCTAGGTAGTACCATTCAGGACATAGGCATGGGCAAGGACTTCATGTCTAAAACACCAAAAGCAACGGCAGCAAAAGCAAAAATTGACACATGGGATCTAATTAAACTAAAGAGCTTTTGCACAGCTAAAGAAACTACCATCAGAGTGAACAGGCAACCTACAGAATGGGAAAAAATTTTTGCAACCTACTCATCTGACAAAGGGCTAATATCCAGAATCTACAAAGAACTCAAACAAATATACAAGAAAAAAACAAACAACCCATCAAAAAGTGGGGAAAGGATATGAACAGACATTTCTCAAAAGAAGACATCCATACAGCCAACAGACACATGAAAAAATGCTCATCATCACTCGCCATCAGAGAAATGCAAATCAAAACTACAATGAGATACCATCTCACACCAGTTAGAATGGCAATCATTAAGAAGTCAGGAAACAACAGGTGTTGGAGAGGATGTGGAGAAATAGGAACACTTTTACACTGTTGGTGGGATTGTAAACTAGTTCAACCATTATGGAAAACAGTATGGCGATTCCTCAAGGATCTAGAACTAGATGTACCATATGACCCAGCCATCCCACTACTGGGTATATACCCAAAGGATTATAAATTACTCTACTACAAAGACACATGCACACGTATGTTTATTGCGGCACTATTCACAATAGCAAAGACTTGGAATCAACCCAAATGTCCATCTGTGACAGACTGGATTAAGAAAATGTGGCACATATACACCATGGAATACTATGCAGCCATCAAAAAGGATGAGTTTGCGTCCTTTGTAGGGACATGGATGCAGCTGGAAACCATCATTCTTAGCAAACTATCACAAGAAGAGAAAACCAAACACCACATGTTCTCACTCATAGGTGGGAACTGAACAATGAGATCACTTGGACTCGGGAAGGGGAACATCACACACTGGGGCCTATCATGGGGAGGGGGGAGGAGGGAGGGATTGCATTGGGGAGTTATACATGATATAAACGTCATGCACATGTACCCTAGAACTTAAAGTATAATAAAAAAAAAAAAAAAAAAAAAAAAAATACGTAGAATGTATCATGTAAACCAATTTTAAATATACAGTTCGGTGGCATTAAGTATGTTCACGCTGCTGTGCCACCGTCCCCGCCGCCCGCCGCGCCACCGTCCCCGCCGCCCGCCGCGCCACCGTCCCCGCCGCCCCTCTCCAGAACTTATTTCTTCTTCCTAAACTGAAACTCGGAATCCATTAAACAATAACTCCCCATTCTTCCCTCCCCCCAGCTTCTGGAAACTATTATTCTATTACTATTCTATTCTACTACTTTTCCTTTTGTCTCTATGTTTTGACAGCACTAGGTACCTCAGATAAGTGGTATTTTATAGTATTGGTCCTTTTGTAACTAGCTCACTTAAGTTCTTTATACACACGGTCTTTAAGGTTCATCCATGCTGTAGCATGGGCCAGAATTTCTTTCTTTCTTAAGGCTGTTCTGTTGCGTGTATAGGCCGCATTTGTTTATTCATTCATCCTTTGAGGGACACTTGGATTGCATTCACTCGTGTGAATAATGCTGCTGTGAACATAGGTGTACAAATATCTGCTTGAATCCCAGCTTTGAATTCTTTTGGTATATGCCCAGAAGTGGAATTGCTGGATCACATGGTAATTGTATGTTTAATTTTTTTGAGGAAACACCACACAGTTTTCATAGTGGTAGAGTCATTTTATATTCTCACCAACAATACAGAAGAGTTCCAACTTCTCCACCTTCTTGCCAACACTTACTTTCTGTTTCTATTATTTTCATTAATAGTGACTTTAATGGCTGAGAAGTGGCATCTCACTGTGATTTTGACTTGCATTTCCCTATTGACTAGTGATGTTGATATGCTTATTGACCATTTGTATATCCTTCTTGGGAGAAATGTCTATTCAAGTTGATTGCCCATTTTTAAACTGGATTGTTTCTTTGTTTTCAACTGTTGGAGTTTTATATATTCTAGATATTGACCCTTATCAGATATATGACTCACAAATATTTCCTCCCATTCTATGGATTGCCTTATTACTCTTTTGATAGTATCTTTTGATGAAGAAAAGTTTAACATTTTACTGTAGTTCAGTTTATCTTTTCTGGTGTTTTCCTTTTGTTTTCTGTGCTTTTGGTATCAGATCTGGTATAGAAGATTTGGTATTTGGTATACCAGATTTGCTATACCAAATCTATACCAGATTTGGTATAGAAGGCACTGACAAATCTGATCTCATGAAGCTTTTTTCCTATCTTAAATTTTTTTAATAGTTTTAGCTCTTATGTTTAAGCCTGTGATCCATTTTGAGGGTTTTTGGTTTTTAATATGGTGTAATATGAGTCCAACTTCATTCTTTTGTATGTCAATATCCAGTTTTTTCAGCACCATTTGTTGAAAAGACTGTCCTCTCCCCACTGAATGGTCTTGGTATCCTTGTTAAAAGTAATTTGAGCATGTATTCAAGGGTTTATTTCTGGGCTCTCTCTTTAATTCCGTTGGTCTGTATGTCTGTCGTTATGCCAGGGCCACACCATTTTGATTACAGTAGCTTTGTGGTATATTTTGGAAGCCAGGAAGATTGAGACCACTAACTTTGTTTATATTTTTCAAGATTGTTTTGGCTATTTCCAGTCTCTTGAAATTTCATATAAATTTTAGGATTGACTTTTCTATTTCTGCAATGGAATGGGTCGATTGCTTTGGATTGAATTAACTATATTAAGTCTACCAATTCATAAACTCAGCATGTCTTTTCACTTACTTTTGTGCTCTTTAATTTATTTCAACAATGTTTTGAGTTTCAGTGTACATACGACTTGTCCACCTTCTTAGTTAAGTTTTGATGCTATTGGAAATAAATTTATTTTCTTTATGTTTTCAGATTGTTTATTGTCAGTTTATAGAAATGCAATTGATTTTTGTGCTGATTTTGTATTCTACAATGTAATTTGTTTATTAGTTCTAATTTTTGTGCATGTTTATGGAATCTTCAGAGTTTTCTACACATAAGATTATACCACCTGTGAACAGAGATAGATTTCCCATTTCCTTTCCTTTTTTGATGGTTTTATCATCTTTATTTTTATTTTTATTTTTTGAGACAGGGCGCCACACTGTCTCACTCTGTCACAGAGGCTGGAGTGTAGTGACACAATCATGGCTCACTGTAGCCTCAACCTTTCAGGTTCATGTAATTCTCCCACCCCATCCTTTCAAGTAACTGGGACCACAGGTGCAGGCCACCACATCAGGCTAATTTTTGTATTTTTTGTAGAGACAGGGTTTTACCATGTTCTACAGACTGGTCTCAAACTCCTGGGCTCAAGCTATCTGCCTGCTTTGGGATCCCGTAGTACTGGGATTATAGGTGTGAGCCACTGCACCCAGCCTATCTTTTTCTTTATTGCTTCAGGTAGAATGCCCAGTGCTATATTGAGTAGAAGTGATAGAAGCAGACACTCTTGCTTTGGTTCTAATGTTAGAAGAAAAACTTTCCGTCTTTTCTCATTTAGTATGTTGAGTATGTTTTAGCAGTGGGATTTGTTACATAATTTCTTTCTATTCCTGGTTTATTATTTTTTATATTAAATGGTGTTAAATTTTGTCAAATGCATTTTCTGTATCAATTGAGATGGTCATGTGTTGTTTTGTTTTTTCCTTCAGCTGGTTAATGTGGTATATTCATTGATTGACTTCCATATGTTGAAACATCCTTGCATTGCAGAAATAAATCTCACTTGGTTATGAGTATAATTCTTTTAATATGCTTTGAATTCACTTTGCTGACATTTTGTGAAAGATTTTTGCATTAATTTTTACAAGGGACATTGGACTAGTATTGTTTTTTTTGTTGTTGTTGTTGTTGTTGTTTTGATAATGTCTTTGTCTGATTTTGTTATCAAAATAATGTTGCCTGATAGAGTGAGTTTGGAAGTGTTCTCTCCTCTTGAATTTTTTGGGAGAGTCATAGGAAAACTGTTAATTCTCCTATAAATGTTTGATAAAATTCACCAGTGGTGCTATCTGGTCATGGGCTTTTCTTTTTTGGGAGGTTCAGATTTTCAATTTCTTTGTGATTCAGTCTTGACAGACTCTGTCTTTCTAGAAATTTGGCCATTTTATCTACGTTAATCAATTTGTTGGCACGTACTTGTTCACAGTACTCTTTTATAATTCATTTTATTTCTATAAATGTAGTTATACCATGCCCTTTTAATTTTTGATTTTAGTTATTTGAATTTTATTTTTTTCTTAGCCAATCTAGCTAAAGTTTTGCCCATTTTGTTATCATTTTAAGGAAAAATCGCATGATTTCACTGATTTTTTTCTATTTTTCCCATTCTCTATTTTGTTTATCTTTCCTATAATTTTTATTAGTTTCTTTCTTCTGCTAGTTTTGTGTTTAGTTTGTTTTTCTTTTTTTTTAGTTCCTTAAGGCTTAAAATTAGAATGTTGGGTGTTTTTTTTTTTTTTCTTTTTCGTTGTAAGTGTTTAGTGCTATGAATTTCTATCCTAATGCTGCTTGTATTGCATCCTATAACTTTTGGTATGTTATGTCTTCATTTTCATTTGTCACAAGATTGTTATAAAAATTCTGAGTTTTTTTTGTTCATTGATTTTGTGTTAATTTACACATATTTGTGGATTTCCAGTTTTCCTTATGCTGTTGTTTTCCAGTTTTATTTCATTCTAATTAGAATAGATACTTGATATGATTTCTGTCTTTTTAAATTTACTAATACTTATATTTTGCCTTAACATGATCTATCCTGAAGAATGTTTTATGTCCACTTGAGAAAAATGTGTTTTCTGCCTTTGCTGGGTGGAGTGTTCTGTATACTTCTGTTATGTCTAATTGGTCTGTAGTGTTGTTCAAGTTCTTTATTTCCTTATTGATCTTATGTCTGTTTGTTATATCTATTATTGAAAGCGGAGTGCTAATGTCTCCTACTAGTCTTGTAGAGCAATTTCTCTGTTTAATTCTGTCAGCGTTAGTTTTATATATTCAGATGCTCTGCTATTTGGTATATATGTTTATATTTTTTGTATCTTGTTGGCAAATTAACCTCTTTATTATTACAAAACATCATGTGTTTTTTGTGAGAGTTTTGACTTAAAGTCTATTTTGTGTGATATCCCATAGCCACCTCTGGTCTCTTTTGTTTACTATTTGTAGAGCAAATGCTTTTTCAACCTTTCACTTTTGAACTATGTGTGCATTTAAATCTTAACTGGGTGTCTTGGGTACAGCATATAGTTGGATGCTGTTTTTTAATCCATTCTGCCAATCTGTGTTTTTAGATTGTGGCGTTTAATCCATTTACATTTAAAGTAATTGATGATAAAGTAATCACTGACTTACTATGCTGTTTTGTTATATATTTTTTTCTGTACACTTTACAAGTTTTTTTGTTCCTCATTTCCTCCTTTACTGCCTTCCTTTGTGTTTACTTTATTTTTTATTTTTTGGTAGGGATGCATTTTGATTTATTCTCATTCTGTGTATGTTCTATAGGTATTTTCTTTATGATATATCCCCATGTTTTGCACATAGGGCTTATATACAATATCCTGAGGTTAGAAAAGACTATTTTAAATTGATAACAACTTAAGTTACATACAAAAACTCTACTCCTTGACAGCTTGGATCCCACTATATGTTACTGATATCACAAATTATTGGTTTATACATTGTGTACCCAAGAACATGGATTTATTATTATGTATAGTTTTATCTTTTAAATCCTATGAAAGAATAAAATTGGAGTTATAAACTAAAATGACAATAATACAGGTTTTTTTTGGCATGTGTCCATATATTATATTTACCAGATAACTTTGTATTTTCATACAAATTTGAATTATTTTCCAGCTTGCTTTTGTTTCAACTTGAAGGGCTCTCTTTTCACATTTCTTGAAGTGCAGGTCTAGTGATAATGAATTCCCTCAGCTTTTGTTTATATGGGGATGTCTTAATTTCTTTCTCATTTTTGAAGGACAGTTTTGCTGGATATGGATTTATTAGGTGACAGATTTCTTTGTTTGATTTTGATTTTTCCTTTTAGCACATTAAGTATAAAATCCACTGCCTTCTGGGAGGCAAGGTTTCTGCTGAGAAATTCAGTGATGATCTTGTTGAGAATCTCTTGTAAATGATGAATTAGTTTCTTGCTACTTTCAAGATTCTCAGTTTCTCTTTGGTCTTTGACATTTTATTGTAACATATTTCAGTGTGGGTAACTTTGGGTTTATCCTACTTAAAGTTCATTGAGCTTCTTATATGTATATGTCCATTTCTTTCTTCAACTTTGGAACATTCCAGTAGTTATATATTCAAATAAACTCTCTTCCCTTTTCTCTATTTCTTTTCCTGGAACTCTCATAATGCATATATTGGTCTACTTTGTGGTGTTTCTTAAGTCCCTTAGGCTTTATTCCCATTTCTTCTTTCTTTAATCTTCAGACTCAATAATTTCAAATGATCCATCTTCAAGTTCACTGATTGTTTTTTCTGCTTGTTCAAGTCTGATGTATTTTTCAGCTCCAGAATTTGTGTTTGGTTGTTTTCTTCCTCTTTTTTTATTATTTCATTCCTTTATTCATAGTCTAATTTTATTCATATATTGTTTGCATGATTACTTTTTATTCTTTGTTAAGTTTTTCTTTAGCTCTTTGAGCATATGTAAGGCAGTTTTTATAAAGTCTTTTCAGGTAAGTTTAAAGTCTTTGTTTCTTCAGGAACATCTTATGGAGATTTATTTTTTTTTCCTTTGAATGGGACATATTTTACTGTTTCTTTGTATGCCTAGTGACCTTTTGTTGAAAATTTGGCATTTGAAAAAACAATCACCTCTTCAAGTCTTTGTAAACTGCCTCCATGCAAAGGAAGACCTTCACTAATCAGCAAGATGTGAAGGCTTAAGTTCTTAGGCCTTTTCTGGGCATATGCCTTTCCTGGTCTTGTGTGCATCCTTTTTTTCCATTCCTCTGTATACATGGCTATTTTTAAATGTCTCAATTTCTCAAAGAGTCTCACCACAATTTCTTCTCAGAGGCCTTAAATGTTCTTTTATTTTTTTCTCTGCAAGTAATCTCTTGCCCCAGGAAGCTGCAAGTATGCTGTCCTGATGCATACCACAGCCTCCCCTTGCCTGAGATCCAAGCTGCTTTTGGTGTCTGGACTCTGAGGTCATCACCACAGAGATCGATACAGACCATGCCTCTGACATCTTTAGAGTTACAATCTAGGGTGGAAAGACAGGTAATAAACAAGGTAAATGCATCTAAACACACTATCATGTTACACAGTGATGAGTGCTCTGAAGAGTAACAGAGTAGGGTAAATGAGTTCAGAGGGACAAGGGTCTCTATATTCTTGCCATGGTGGTCAGGAACCATGTGTCTGATGATGGTGATATTTGAGCAGAAAGCTGATGAAAGTGCAAAAGTGAGCTATGCAAACACCTAGTGGAAGTGTTCCAGGGAAAGGGATGGTAAGGGAATAGGGCTTATGGCAAATGTGTGCTCACTGTGCTCTAAGAACAGCAAGGAGAGGCTGGGCCGGAGTAAGCAAGAGAATGAGTGGTAGGGAATAACACGGAGTCGTGGACAGATACTTCTGCCTTCAGATCTGACATGTAAGGAGCTTGGGGGCTGGTTCTCCATCCTCACAACAAGAAAAGCTCTCAACACACTGAAAATAAACAATTCTTCTCAGATCCGTCAGAGAATTGAAGTCGTAGCACAGGCCACTACCTTATAAACTGGGAGATAGGTAAATACAGAGATTCACTGTTTATTTTAGGCAGAAACCACCCAGAAACTACCCCTGGAGTCAGATTCTTCTAAGAACTTTAAAAAGACCATTGACTGATTGCTGAAAACTAGATGTAGACTAACTTGAAATGTAAACCTTTTGAATAAGTCCCTGCGGAGTCCCCACACTTTCGTGGGTTTTCCTTCCAGAAACCCTACTAGGTTCTCAGGGTGAAAAGGCATAGGTAGGGAGCCAGGTAACCATTTGGAAACATTCCCAGAGGATTCTGTTCTTCTTAACAAAAGCTTATTCTTGAAAGAAACTATTTTCTCACAGCCTAATTACATTTTTTTTTTTTTTTAACTAGAACCTATCCCACTACAGGATGGGAAATACCCTACTTTACCCCACACTAGCTAAAAGCCAAAAAGCAAAGTTTGAAGAGACAGAGAAAATATCAGAGCAAGACTCAGATATGGCAGGGATGTTTGAGCTATCACACTGGAGGTTTGAAATTACTATGCTTGATATGCTAAATGAATAATGGAGAAAATGGACAAGATGCAAGAAGTGATGAATAATGTAAGCAGAGAGATGGAAATTCTAAGAAAGAATCCAAAGGAGTGCTAGAAAGAAAATATTGTTACAGAAATGAAGAATGGGCTCATTTGATGGGCTCTTTGGTGGACTGGACACAGCTGAGGAGAGAAACAGTCAGCTGGAAAATATGCCAGTGGAAACCTTTGAAACTGAAAAGCAAAGGGAAAGACTTAAGAAAACAGAACAGAAAATGTAAGAACTGCGGGATTGTAACTGTGGGATGCAACGTATGTGTAATGAGAATATCAGAAACAAAAGAAAGAGAGAAAGAAACAGAGGAGATATGTGTAGAAATAATGACTGAGAATATCCCAAGATTAATGCCAGACACCAAACCACAGATCCAGGAATGCTCAGAGAACACTAAGCAGGATAATGGCAAACAAACGGACACACAAACATAAAAGCCTATACTTAAGCATACGATTTTCAAACGGAAAAATTTCAAATGCAAAGAGAATTATTTGGAAGATACTAGCAGGGAAAAACACCTTGTTTATGGAGGAGCAAGGATAAGAATTATACTGAATTTTTCTTTAGAAACCAAGCAAGCAAGAAAAGAGCAAGGTGAAATATTTAAAGCATTGCAAGAAAAAAATCATCAAAGTAGATAAAGACTTTCTCAGACAAACAAAAATTGATCAGATTTGTCTTCAATAGACTTGCTTTGCAAGAAATGTTAAAAGTTCTTTAAGCCTGGTGCAGTGGTGTACACCTGTATTCCCAACAATTTAGAAGGCTGAGGCAGGGAGGATCATTTGAGCCCAGGAATTTGAGTCCAGTCCGAGCAAGAACAGAGCCCTAGACCCCATTTCAAGAAAAAGAAGAGGAGGAGGAGGAGATAATTAACTGAAGCTAGTTCTGATAATGCTGCACCCCACTCCGTCCTCCATGTCCCAAGCATTTATAGGTGTAGCTGACTCTTTAGTAATCAAATTATGTGTTCATCGTCACTTCCTTTTTTCTCTCTGTCCCTCCTCACATACACACACAAACATACTTTTTTTTCCTCAGTTGATGTTAGTTTCTTGAGGGCAGGAATAAGATTTCGATTTAATTAGGGGCCGGGCGCTGTGGCTCACGCCTGTAATCTCAGCACTTTGGGAGGCTGAGGCAGGTGGATCACCTGAGGTCAGGAGTTCGAGACCAGCCTGACCAACATGGAGAAACCAAAATACAAAATTGCTAAAAATACAAAATTAACTGGGTATGGTGGTGCAAGCCTGTAATCCTAGCTCATCAGGAGGCTGAGGCAGGAGAATCGCTTGAACCCGGGAGGTGGAGGTTGTGGTGAGCCAATATCGTGCCATTGTACTCTAGCCTGGGCAACAAGAGTGAGACTCTATCTCAAAAAAAAAAAAAAAATTCCATTTAATTGTATCCAAGTAAGTTCTGTGATACTTTGCAGGACATGTTAATAATGTCTGTTTGACAGAGGCAGGTAGATTGAACCTATCGTTAGCCCTACTTCTTCCCAGTTGTGTAAGTAGGTACAATCAGACATGTTTATATTTGTGACCATAACAAAAATTGAAATAATAGTGAACATAAACAACTTTTCTTTGTGTGGTAATTTGCAATTTACTCTTTCTTCCTGAAAAGTTTTTTCTCAACCTCTTTCTATATATGACAGGTCTTACTCATCTTTCAGATCTCTCTCAAATGCTACTTCCAGTTTAGTATTTTCTGATTTTCCTGTCACCTTTATCTCAATGGTTTATAGGCCTTCCAAGCCTGGCTGGGCATCTTAGTAATCCAGGAAGATGTTTTAGAATACAGATTCCTGTACCCAGCCCCAGATATACAGAATCAGGAATGCTTAGGTACAAATCATCGAGTCCAATTCTCATGCAAGCAAAACTAGTTTGGTGCACTATTTTTTTGGAAAAAATAACGTGTCTGACCTTCTTAGTGTTTTCTGTTTACCAGAGCATGCAGGGGGAAGGAACTAGTTCTCTTCTCATACCCCCAGAACGTATATACTGTTAACTGTAACATGCTCTTGCAAGTTATCTGGCCATATTATTATTAGTATTTTTTTTGAGACAGGGTCTCCGTCTGTTGCCCAGGCCGGAGTGAGTAGTGCAATCGTGGCTCACTGCAGCCTTGACATCCCAGGCTCACGTGACCATCCCACCTCAGCCTTTGGAGTAGCTGGCATGCACCACCACACCTAGCTAATTTTTTTGAAAAAATCATGTAGAGATGGGGTCTCCCTGCATTGCCAGGCTGGTCTCAAACTGGGCTCAAGAGATCCTCCCACCTTAGCCTCCCAAAGTGCTAGTGCTGCGATTACAGACTTAAGTCACTGCATGAGGCATCTCCCACTGTGTCATCCCTTCACGGGACTTCGTTCTTGGGAGGGAAAATATTTAATTCACCTCTGTATCTCAAGTTGTGAGTACAACAATTTTTTGCTTTACTCTTTTTGTTAAAATGTACAAAGAAAACCCCACTCAAACTCTTGAAATAAAGAGGTAGGCTGTGTTATCAGGACCACGGAACGCAGAGGAGTGAAGAATTTTGGTTTCTGAAAGGAAGGCAAGCAGGAGCTGGACACTTCTCAGAACAGAGGCAGCCACTCTGCTGCCTTCCTCTTTCCACATGGTCTCCTGGTCTCATTCCTCTGTTTTCTCACACGTGTGCTGCTTTTGCTCCTGTAGCTTTCTCTGCTTGCACAGGGTGGAAGATGGCCATCCGACCTCTTTTAGCTTCATAGTTCTCAGTTGAAGCGAGTCTCCACAGATTGTCCAGTATTTCTCTGTCTCAGTTGCAAATTTCTGGGACTTAAAATCAGATTGTCTCAGCTTGGGTCAAGGGTCCACTCCTGGTCCAATCGAGCCATGTTTAGGGGCAAAAGTCATGCCTCAGATAGGATGCTCTTAACACCAAGTAATAAAATATAACATTAAAGATATGTAAAAAATGGAAAAATTGGCTGGGCATGGTGACTTATGCCTGTAATCCCAGCACTTTGGGAGGCTGAGGCAGGTGGATCATGAGGTCAGGAGTTCAAGACCAGCCTTGCCAAGATGGTGAAACCCCGTCTCTACTAAAAATGCAAAAATTAGCTGGGCACGGTGGCAGCCGCCTGTAATCCCAGCTACTCGGGAGGCTGAGGCAGGAGAATCGCTTGAACCTGGGAGGTGGAGTTGCAGTGAGCTGAGATCACGCCACTGCACTCCAGCCTGGGTGACACAGCGAGACTCCATCTCAAAAAATAAAAAGAGGTAAAATGTATAGTCTGACTCAGTAGAGGGTCTCCATAAGGTGCTAGAGGGAGGCAGTTCCAGGAATGGTCTCCATCCACTAAAGTGCTGACATCAGCACCTTTTATGGCTACAAGATGATTGCAGCAGCTCCAGACATCACCTTCTCATATAACAAAGTCCAAATGTAGTCATTAAGGGTTTGTGGGTGCCTTAAAAGAAATATTCTCCAGAATTTCTCTCCCAGCAGAGTTACCTGTGGGATCATTGGCTAGGATCACATTTATGTACAGGCTGTAGCTGGAGGAGCTACAGTCCTAGAAAGAGGGTTTCTGGCATTCCCTCCCTCCCACCGATACTGGGATGAAGGATCTGTCAGCAAGTTATTAGTGAGAAATTGCTGATGCCACAAATGTGGTCCCTACACATTGTGCTATGGCTGGGGGCCATGGAGGTGGAGGTGGTCAGAATTCTCAGAGAGGGATGAGCGTGGCCTGAAAGGGCCCACCGTGGGTGGTTCTACTGGATTTAACACATGTGCAATAAAGGGACAAACCAAAGAATGCATGTCTATTGCATTCACTGCGGTCGTACCGTGATGAAAAGCCAAACACAGAGGCAAACTCGTTTTCCATGATCACCCATGATGTCTGCAGCAACCCACGTCTTTAACAAAAAAAAGCCAAGGGAAACAGGCAAGAAACATAAGGGTTCCAGGCTGTTGAAAGGAAGTTTTCAACAACCTCACACAGTACAATCAGGAAAGAAAACAGCCGTGGTAGAAGGAGATGGAAAAAGAAAAAAGTGACGAAGCAAGGCCAGCGTGTGGCGGGGAGCAGAAGACCGCAGGGAGAATCAGATGCAGTGGGAAGCGCTGGAGCTGAGGGGGTCAGGCAAGGAAAACTTCTTAAATCAAGCTGCGTGCAGGAAGGGACTGGCTGGAAGACAGGAGGGACAAGGTGTGGGGAGGAGATAGCCGAGATTAATGAGCTCAGGCGACGCCAGGCGGGCTCCCGCCGGCCAGGCCGTGACATGACAGCACGGGCCCGGAAGACGCCCCTCTCTTTCGAGGTCAGTTATTTATTTATTTTGTAACGGAACTTAACAAATTCTAAAACCAGATAAATCCAATTACCCGTGTTTTGCCTTCAGGGAGTGCGAAAGATTAATGGTGGTATTTTGGCAGTAGCATAAAAAGAAATAGGAGGTAATAACAAGAAGGGCTCGTAAAGCGCCCGGAGAGCTGGCTGCAGCTCTCTCCCATGGGCCGCGGCTGTCCTGGGGCCATGTGTGCACCCTGGCTTCGGAGGCAGTGGGCTGGGCCCAGAGAGACCCTGTCCTTCTCCAGGGGACTGAGATCCAAGACAGGACCCAGAGCACCCAGTGCCTTTTTAACTGACGCACCTTTTCACACGCTCTTTTGGCTTCTCCCACAAACCACAGTAACTTTTAGTTTTAGTGTTTAGAGTGAATGTTCTCTCCACTTTACAGATGAGGAGCCTGAGGAAGGGAGAGGGCCTCGAACTCCCTTCTCCTGATGCTGTCTGTGGTCTTGTGTGCTTTCCTGTGCTGCTGTTAGGATAACCTCTTAGGGAAGGATTTACCTAGACACAGTAGTGCAGCCGGTGCCGCTTACTACACTCCTTGGGCCAGTTTGCCTCTGCTCTACTGGAATAGTGAAGCTGCCTGGCGAGGTCAGATGCAGTCCCTTTGCGTGAGTCTCCTTTTGTATTTGTAGTTTTGTCCTGTGAAGCGTCACCGCGTTAGACTCCCAGGTCTTTGCAGCGTAGCTTTTGGCGTATGAAATGTTTCTTCCAAAATGCCTTGCTTGATATTCACACATTCTGCTTTTTAAGAAATGTAATTATTTTTATTGAGATATAATTCACATATCATAAAATCCACCCTTTAAAAATGTACAATTCAGTGGGTTTTAGTATATTCATAAGGTTGTGCAATCATCACCACTATCTAATTCTAGAATATTTTCATCCCCACTAATAGAAACCCCAAACCCATTAGCGGCCACTCCCCATTTCTCCCTTCCATCTAGCCCCTGGCAAGCTCCAAATACCTTCTGTCTCAATGAATTTGCTTATGCTAGACATTTTATATATGTGGACTCACACAATACACATGCTCTGCTTTTAACTTGTCTTTTATTTATCCATTCTTTCATTCACTCACTTCCTGTCTCATTCTTTCTACAAATGTTTTTTGAGCTCCTGTCCTGGTTCAGGCATTTTTTAGGCACTGTGGGTGGAGATGAACAGCATGGCCTCTATCTTTAAAAAGCTTGTAATTCCGAGGTGAGGAGACAGAAGCAAGCAATTCAACACATCACGGTACTTGCTGAGATCCACTGGAAAGGGGCACGTGTATCATCAGGCTCTACCTGATTCCGATGGTTCTGTTCCAGAATTTCTTCATCCCCAGGGCCAGCCCTGACACCAGAGAGGCTTTGGGAGCTGCAGCCAATCGCCCCGGCACTCAGCAGTGCTTTCTGTGATTCTAGCTCAGCTCTAACGTTGGTTCCTAATTCCTGAGAACAGATTCCACTTAGCACTCTCATTCTAACCTCTGACACCAGTAGTTCCCAGACTTCAGCCTGGGTTGGGGTCACTGGAGGGGTTGTTAAAACAGCCTGCTGGGCCTCAACCCAGAGTTTCCAACTCAGTAGGTCTGGGTGGATGTCTGCAAATGTGAATTTCTCTCATGTTTCCCGGTGATACTGATGCTACTTGTCCAAAGACCCCTCTCTGAGAGCCACCATCTTAGAACATGCCTTTCCCTTGTTGGTCTCTGTCCTGGTAGCCTGCCTAGTAAATTAATTTCCCTGAAGCTGAGGCCCTGCCTTTCTCTTGCTAGTCTCTTTTCAAGGACCCAAGCCTTGTGATTAAATCCAGGTTCAAGGCTAAAGGCCCCACTCATCGTCTGTCTACTTATACTCTCCAATGTTGCCTGTTTCTGGGTTGGATGGTCTTCTCAGGTACCAGTGAATGTACTGAGTCTTGCCACATCTCATGTTTCCTGTTTCTGTCTATTATGTTTTATCATTATCCACAGTTAGCTCCTAGGCTTACTTCAGCCTGAATTTTCAAAGCATAATTAATTGAGTCATACACAGGTATCCACAGATAAGACAACAGTCAGTCCAAGATGTCATTGTCATGCTTCCTAATCCCAGCTTCCCTATTTCATAAGGTGGCTATAGTGACAAAAGTCATAATATTTTTTTTCAACCCTGGTGCTTTATGTTGGCAAGTGTAAGTTGAGAAAAAGAATGTGAAATAGACACCTCAATAGCCTTTGTAATTTAAATGTCCTCTGGTAAGATTGGTGGTGATTGGGGAATCATAACAAAGAATGTGGAGGTTCTTGAGAATTTAAGAAAGATGAAACATTTCAGTTAAACCTACTAGAAAAAATTATTGGATAATTGGAGATATCATAAAGTGTGATAAACTGGCTTAAAAAAAATCAAAGACCCCTGCTTTTGATACACTCATTTTTACTTTTAAAAAGGAAGTTTCCCAGACAGTAAAGTGCACACACTGTATTATTCCAATTTTATGAAGCTTAAGAACAGAACAAAACAAATTAATCATGATGGAAGTCGTTACAGGTGCTCAGGAGGCACAGGGAAGCTTGAGGTTCAATACCTACAAATGGACGTGAGAAAAACTGGCAGCAGGAGGGGAATGTTCTGTATTTTGATCTGGATGTGTCAACCAAGGGTAGATGTGTAGAAAAATCACTGAGCTGCAGTCTTAAGATCAGTGCCCTTTATATGCACTTCACTTTATGAATGTTATTCCTCCATAAACGTAGTACTAGAAAAAAGGGATACAAAAACAGTTTAAAACGTGAATGTTAAAAATCGCATTATAAAGGTAAAAATCATATTTTATTCATTTAATTAAATTAGTAAATTAAAGATTATATTGTGCTTTTACCTTATTGTGAGATAATTTCCAAGACCCGTGACATAGAACTGAGTCTAATCGTAAAATAGGAAAACATATTGAAACAATTTTTGAAAAGTAGCCACTCCACACAAGCATGGAGGTAGACAAGTGGATGAGTTTCTTCCAAAAATCATGGAGCACCATAGATTAAAAGCTTGTTTTCTGTATAAAGACTCAGTGGATCTAGTCTCATTTCTTTCATTTCAGGGCAGAGAAGTACAGGAGTTTGAAGTGATCCGAGTAGGCCCCCCAATTACATTAATCACCACCACAGCAGAAAATCCAGCCCAAAGAGGCAGAGATGGAGAAGCAAGCCATTGTGCTACTTAATGTTAAGGAAATCAGAGTCTTCCAGATACAGTAGTGAGCCCTTCATGTAGACTCCAGGGAAGGGTGACCTTGGCCAATCTAGTTCCAGGTACCATGGCAACCAGAAAACCTACAGCTTCTAGACTTAGAATTTCTTTAGAGGGAATGAGGTACCTCAGAACACTGTTAATTTTCTTCTTTCCCCAGTTCCCAGGAAGAAGTGTCTGTCTCCCAGCTCCATTAATTGCTAGGCCAATGTTCGCTCTGTCTGGGATATCTTCTGGGCCTGAAATAATCCCTTTTATAGCATAGAGAGGAAGTGGCAAGTCAGGCTGAGCAGAAACACATGCTAACTACTCCAGAGTGAGCCAGAGTATATATTCCTGATGCCCAGCCTTCAACTTTAATCAATAGATATTAATTAACATAGAGAATAATAACTGTCTTATTAAATCAGCAGTGATAAAAACAGGCCATAGCTACTATTGAATGCTAATTGTCACTTGATGACTCCACAGAGTTTCTAGGGTGAGCAGGCAAGTTATAATACAGTGTTTCCAATACAAGCCGTGATGTTAAATCCTCGTTATGGTGTCTTCATAATCAATTGGACTAGAGCGTACGGTATTTGTCTAATTAACTCCACATCGACACTCAGGAGCCAGCCTTGCTGGCCACAGATGATGGATTAGTTATGGTAGCTTGGGCTTGATTACTGGAAGGGGTGCATTCTCTGTGCTCTGGGGGACTCATCAACAGGGGCCAGGGTCTGCAAAACAACCTCTGGGACCTGATGTGAAGCTCCTTTCATATTTTACAATAGAATAAGAAGGGGAAGACTAATGCTGCCTTAGTGAAAGTTTAATTTCCTACTTATTAGAAGCATCTAATCTGTCGTCTATCTTGTTAAGCACCCCATGCTGCTGCCGACTGCAGTGAGATCCTCAGGCCCTCTGTCGAGGGAGGAGGTAGGTTGAGGGTAGCCTGGACTCTTCTCTTTCTACTTTCCCACTCAAACACCCCTACAAAGTCTTAGATGGTCTTCTATGACTTTCTCTTTACTTAAACACTCACATAGCATATTTCCTCTTCTCTAACAGTGACTTGTACCCCTTTATTCTACCACTTTCCTTCAGCCCCCAAAGGTCTCAGTGTACTACTTACTCTGTGCAAGTTTTCGTATCCTCATGGTGCATCTTCTTTTATTCTGCTTTCTTTCCAGGTTTACTGTCTGGGATATTCAGATTGTGTGTTCAAGCTTAGAAACTGTGGATTTTACTTACCTGTCTCCATCTTGACAACTCTACACGGGAATTCAGTGATGTCCATGCCTGTCTAGAGTGCCAGTGCATCCACAGTAAAAGGCTTGCCACTGACTGTGTTTTTCATGTTTCACATTGATATAGCTTGGCTAGGCCATGGAAACCCAGAGTCATGGAGAGAAGGGGCGGTCATGGATGGGGAGAGTCAGCATAAATGCCTGACAAGAGGGTGTCTCTCTTGGTGTGATGAGAGTGTCAAGCTGCCTTTTAATTAGTGTCCTATTTCCAAGGAGTATAAAGAGGCTTATAAGGATACATATATATGTTATCATCAATTAGAAATGGGTAAAACTACACTTTATACTACAATCAAAAAGTAATAGCAGATGGATCCGAGATCTGAATATTAATATAAATATGAAACTTCTGTTAGCATCAGAAAAATAAAGAATTTTACCCATACATGCACACGTACTTACATAATTATGGAAGTTGTGAAACGTTTTGTAATTAAGAGGAAAAACCCAAAAGCAATAAAGGAAAAGACTGATATATTGATAGATTGGCCTAATTAAATATGAAAGATCTCTGTAGAAAAGATAAGCAGGAGACTGGGAAAACATGATTAGCAATATTTATAGCATTAATATCTAGATTATATAAAGAACAGTCACATATCACCACCAAAAAAAGATAAATTACCCAATAGAAAGTAGACAAAAAATATGAATGAGCAATTACTTGAAATAAAATAGTGAATAAATATGTGGGAAAATGCTGAACCTTATGAGTAATCGGGGAAATACAAATTAAAGCACTAAATACAAATTACCTCTCAAAAATGAATAAAAACAGTTTGTGTCACCGAGGACTCTAGGGAAAGGTGACTCTTAAACACTACGGGTGAGATTATAAATGTGTGAGTCTTTTGGAGATGGTGATTGTCCATGTCTACACAAATAGAAAGTTGAATGCTGATTGACTTTTGGTCCCAGGCTCTGCAGGGGGAATTTAGAAAAACTCTTGGAAGGTACTTTTGATGGTCCAATCCCAGAAGGCGTGGTGACTGGGCAAACCTGTGGAAACTGCCTAAATGGTTGCACAGGCTGAGGTCTTGCCAGCCTTTCCAGGTCGTGCCTTGCAGTTGTTGTGAGAATGAGGTATCATAGCACATGCGGATGCCAGAAATGTGCACGTCTCACTGGGAGGTAAAAAGCAGATTGTGCAAGAGTACATATGAAGTATTTATCACCCAGATAGATGTGTATACGCATTCACATATATAATGTTGAAAATGGGGAGACAGGGTCTGGTAGTTTACACACAAGCAAGAAACAGGGCCTTGGAAGAGGTGAATGAGAATGAGGCAGCAAGGTAAAGGTGGGATACACATGTTCTGTATACTTCTCTATTATTAGAAGGTCATAGATGCTGAGATAATGTAATTTTAAACTTTTTATTAGAAGGAAAAGGAAAATAGGGGTAATAAAGAGAAGAACAAAGCTCTTGCGTAGGCCACACAGTTGTTGGACCTGGAGGGCAATGTGATTGGTTATGTAACTTACAGCATTTGTCTCATAAAGCAAATCAGCTGCAGGGAGCAGCGTAAGGAGCTCTCACACGAAGACCACACAGACCTTGAGAGGCAAACAAAAGACCTTGTGTTGGGTAATGGCGTGTGGAATTCCTCTGCAACACGTTCGTAGCCAGCTCCTCAGGGCTCTGCTTTCACACTGCCTGGAGGATCCCCATCCCGTCTCCCCACTGTGTTCATGACTCAGTGGCTGCTCTGGGTTGGTACAGGAATCAGCCAAACCACAGGCAGTTTGACATCCTGGTCTTGCAAGGTGCCCTATGGAGGGCTGGTGTGACTGAGGTCAGGTAAAGAGCCTGCCTTCCAGCGCGGCAGTTCCCTCTCTGCTGGGACTCTGCTTTCTCATTCTGCTTTCCATTTCAAGGGTTAAGGACAAAGGGATAAAGACATCATGGCCATAAGTACAACACAGTTTAATTTCTGGTTAATTTTCCATATGCAGAAGCAAGCCATTAGATAGCATGTTGAAATCTAAATGATTCCATAAACATTATATTGGAACAGAAAATGTATGGTCACAAGAGAGTAACCATATTACCAGGTCGTGTAATTAGATGTGCAAACTTAGTTGCATGTAAATGTTACCGAGTTCAGAATGGATCAAACGACACTGACTTGTACTGGGAAAGCACTAAGCATTGTGGAGGTATTGAAGAGTCTCAGTCATGGATCTGGAGCAGAAAGCCACAAGGCAGTTCTGTTTGCCTGTAGAGGGAGAGGAACAGACGCTTCTTCTGTGACTTCTCCATTTGCAGCAGAGAATGGGTGCCAGCACCTTGCCAGGGGTGTCCCTCTTACCTCCTCGCAGCAGAGACAATTGGGAACTTGTTTTGCGAGAGCAGTGAGATGGATTATATGGCCGCTGGCTTTTTGAGACAATCAAGTTGTCCTTCACACTCCAAGTGGATGTAATTAACTGCACTGATAGGATGTTATGCCAATAGCAACACAGAAAACACCAGAAAATGAGTCGAAAGGATGTCTAGTGAGTTGCAGTAGAGGCAGAGAGGGGAGGAGTCCGTCGAGAGTGCTAGGTGGCCCACCTTCTCTTGTGGAGCTGAGAGAAAGGGCTTTGGCCCCATGACTTTCTAGAGCAGATGTGGAGTTTTACTAGCTCCAAAACCAGAAAAAGAATGAGGGTGTGTGCCCTCTGGTTCCCTCTTGCAATTGCGGGTTATTTCAGAAGGAGCCATGGTCAGAAAAGGGGCTGCCCTAGAAGCTGAGAGCTTTTGATTCTAGTTCCAAGGCAGTGTGCGTTGAGCTGTGCAACCTTCGGAGGCCCAGAGCACCACACTGGACTGAGAGGCGACCTTGTGAAATGAGGAGGGGTCAGATGGCCTCAGCGCGTCTTTCGGCTCTAATGGTCTCTGGCTTTACACAATAGTCATTCAGAAAAAGACACAAAGCGGGAATGTGAAGTGAATCAAATTGCTTTCGATGACAGAATATTAGTCATTTTGTTTCCCAATAACTCATAATCAGAAGTGATATTTGTAAGCAAATTGTACCAATGTTTACTAACGGATCATAATTTTAAGTAATTAAATACTAGTTAATTGATTTCCTGAATATTAAATTTAACTTTCCAGTAATTGTCCTCCATTAATGGATCCACTCTTAGAAGTGTTTTTACCATAATAAGTCATTAAGATTTCCTGAATAATTTCTCTCCAAATCATTGATTTTAAGTTACTTTGCCAGCACAAATGCATAAAATCTCATAATGTTGCCATGTATCAATTTCAATCAATGCAGTTATGACAATCTGTGATTTGTTTATGTCTTACTTTTAAATAATGAAAGGACAGAAAAAATGGGAGATTATGGTAATAAGTAGAATATTTGCCAGGTCGTGTATAACATTCTCCAGGTTTTCTCTCCAGGCAACTCCTACTTTACGAATGCCTCTCCTAAAGGATTATTCTAATGGTAAATTAAGATTATAAATACGAAAGCATCAAATAGTCCCTGACATATATTTGATATGTGGTAAAAAATTGCCTGTTAATTTGCTAATTTGTTTTCAAAGTCTCTATGGAAGATCTGGCATGGACTTTATCCTACAGGAAGCCACTGAAAGGTCTGAGCAAAGTCATGATGTATTAACCAGTCATTCCAGCAGCAGCATATGGGAGATGGAGCAATGTGAGCTGAGATGAGAGTCAAAGACAAAAACGAAAAGCTACTCCAGTTAGGATGGTATTCCAAATAGTTGATACCAGAGATGATAAATTTGAGACTTGTTAGTGTGCATAAGTAAAATAGGATTGTGTTGAAAGCTGTCATAGGGGTTGTCTTGGTGATATTTTTCTAATCCATTTTAGAGTTTTTCTTTCATTTCATTTATAAGTATATAAATTGCAGGCTTCCAAATGTTTATTTAACTGGTTGTATAAAGTGCTTTGTAAAAATATGCTTTTTTATAATAATGGCATTGATGTTGGTGTTGATGATGAAGTTAATTATTAATTGTGCTTCCCGACCTCATAACCAAGTGGTGGAAAGGGGTTTATTGTATCCTGGTGATTTGTATATTGAGTTATATCTTGGTCCTAATATGACAGTTTCATAATCATTCAAAACTATCTTGGTCACCTATTGAATTTGCAACATACTATACTATATAAATATTTCTGTCATAATATTTTATCATCACAGTTTCAAGCTTTATGAAAGATAAGGTCAAAATTTCAATATTATATCTGAGAGCTTTGCAGTCTTAGCTATTTATTTGTCTTTTCTTTTTTTTTATTGGAGTCTTGAAGGACTTCATTTCTTTTATGTGTCAGAAAGAGTCCATGTTATTCCATGACTTTCTGTATGGGATGCTGAAGATTCCAAGTGTTCTAATGATTCTCAGAGCTTAATACCCAGAATCTCACGGATGCATCTCAATTAGTTCCAAATTTTCAAGCTAGTTAACCTCTACCTCTTCTATTTCCTATGTCCTGAAGAGGAACAAAGGGATAACTCACCTGATACCTCCAGCTCTGTGCATTCTGAATCTAAGCTCCTGTGTGACCCTGGGTGACAGCAAAGAGTGCTCCAACTCTTGAAATTACCTGCTTCACAAGTCTAATAATATTAGAGTTCTTTATATTTAAATAAATAAACAGAGCTATAACTACGAACTTTATCATTTTTAGACTAAATGGAGAAAGGGGAGCACTTTCTGTGAAGTCGTTAAGTCACATTGCACCCTTTGGGTGGCCTTGTGCTAAAGAGGCTATGGAGTGTGAAGACAGAGGAGAAGGGTGTCCTCACAGTGCATGTGATGCCAAGGCTCATGGTACATCTTGTGACTGGAGAGTCACTTGGCTTGCTGTCTTTGCTGTCAGATGGCACTCACTGGTCTCTGTGTTTGACTTTCTTTTGCATAACATGTCAATCCACTTACTCTTAGGAGAGTTCCCGAAACAGTCAGGCAAACGCTCCTCGGGATGTCTTGATGAATGTGTGAAAAGCCAGGGCGTTCTGCCAAGTGTGCTTTGATTAGGAGGTAATAGATTCCAACTTCCTTCTGTCGTGTCTCTTTCTGCACCGTGGAATGATTGTTTGCAGGGTCATTCTGGGTTCACAGAATTAGTGACTCATCTACTGGTTATTTGGCAGTTCAAGAAGCTGGGACATATATCTGTTGCTCAAATGACTGATCTCCAGCTGTTGAGATATCAAAGTTCTCCTGAAATTCTTCGCAAAGTTGACCCTGCACATTATTTATGGCGGTGGTTGAGAGTGAGGGAGAAAATGGATATTGTTTACATGCAGACTTCTGCAAGGACTAGTAGAAGAGAATTGGGATGAATTGTAGGATTTCTGGAGTCAGAAGATGTGGGTTGCTGTTGCAGCTTTCACATCCAGATGTATGATCTTGGCTAGTTGCTTGACATTCTTGGTTTTAATCTCTGCATCTTATAAATTAGAGATTTGTGCTAAATGATCTCCATCATTCTTTTCACCCTTACATTCCAACATCTTTCTCGTTTCCTCCAAATTAGCTGGGGTCTTTGTTCACTTTCTGCTATTCTCTGGCTCCTGTCATGCAGCCACGATGGTCCTGAGGGTTTGTATGAAGATCCTGGGTGATAGAATATATTGCGGAAGCAGCAATTGAGTTGCAACTGGAAAGACTTGGGCTCTCTGTTAGGCTCCATCATCATGAAAATGAGCTTTATCTTCTATGTGTGTGCATGTGTTTATATTTAAACTTAGCATAAAAGTAATACCCAATTCCTACTTCATGGAAATACTTGTAAGAAGAAACCATGTGATGAGGAGATCATCTGTCACTCACATAATAGGAGGCACTGCCCTCTAGACATGCTTGAGGAGAGTGAGGGAAGGATTCAGACAGGAAGGAAGAGAGTGACATCATCCCCACCGCACCTGGGATGCGGTTCAGGGTTATGCGCCATTTGCATCCTCCCTATGTGAAGATTTTGGAATTTCCGAGTTTTATTCTGTATTATCCCTGCATTCAGCTCTGCCTCTGGCGGTATGAAATTCTGAGACCCTTGGCCGCGTAATTAACTTCACATCTGAAAAGTCACTGCTCTGTGGAGCTGCGGGTCTCTGCCGTTGCTTCAGGCTGCTCTGGGGCCAGGCCTGCCCCTGTGGGGGCATAACGGCCTGTGAATATGTGCTGAGCCCCGCCCCGCCCCCCAGTGCCACTGCTAGTCCCAAGGCCTGCAGACTCCATTCAGGAATGCGGCTGAGATTTACCTTTGTCCTGTGGCTACTTTAATTGCAGTGAAAAGAGCTTATTGAAAGCAGTGCTCAGAGGAGGAGCGCCTTCTGTACCAGGATTTCACAAGCAGGAATGGTTTCTATTTTCAGTACCGACTCTCTCGATGGAAATCTCTTTCTCCCTTGCTCACTCCTTGTCTACTGAATAAAAATTCTCCACACAGTGATGGTTAAAAACATCAATTAACTCTAAAACAATTATTATTTTTTGAAATGCCATTTTATAAATGTAATAACACGACACAATAATCCAGGGTTATTTAACAGAGCATTTACCCTGAAAACAGTCATTACTCTTTAAATGCAGGAGTTTCTAGAAGCCTCTTAACATTACATGGCAAGTGAGGCAGAAGCAATATTGTCAGAAATGCCACATCCACTGCATATATTAGCAAGAAGAGGCCGGTGGCTGCCCTGCCCACTGCTGCCATTTTCTTGGCATTTCTTGGGCCCCAAAGCTTTCTGTTCAGAGTGACATTGGCCGACACTGATGTGACAGGCTGGTAGTTGAAAGAAATGCCCTGTGAAGCATTTCCCCCTATGTTGTCACCCTCCCTCTCCACAAGGGATTGAAGCCTGGTTCAGTTGGGAGGCTCTTCTTGCAGGTTCTGTTTAGCAAAGTGCAGACGGCAGCCGTAGAAGGGCTGGTGATCTCACCCGGCCTTGAGGCTCCTGTTGGGTTGGGGTGGGCTGCCATCTTCCAGGAAGCCGCAGCCCGCAGGATGCAGAAGCATTCCAGCCTCACACGTTTCTCTCCTGAGAAATGCCTATGAAATGGTCTCTCAGAATGTTCGCACAACCTGAACACCACTTCTATTTTTGGACCCAAAGAACACATCCAAGTATTTTGACCTACATGAAATTTCTGTTACGCTCAGCCCTTGAGGTCTGGGGCTCCATCTGGAATTATTAACATACCATTAGACTGGTTATTTTTTTTTAAGTGTAGATGTGTGAGAAGTGGAAAAATGTCCCACTCGGTGTCGACCGCCCTGCAGGAGACTGTTCACTTGGGTAGCCAAGGGAGGCGGCTTCCCAAGGGCTGCAGCTGCAGCTGCTCCTTGCCTGCAGCTCTGCCATGTGGGTGGTGGGCGTCCTGCACTGATGCTTCTGTCTCTGAGGCACCCTTGCCCTTCTGAGGAGGAGCAACGGCACAGCGACCCCCAAGCGACGTTCTTCCGGGGGTTGCCAGGGTCGGGGAACCTGCGATTCCGGTGCAGGGAGCTGCTCTGATGGGGATTCCACAAGCTGGTGCCCACAGTCCACTGCAAGCCTCAATCCTGCAGGTTTGAAGGCTGAGCATCCTTACCTGTGACCACCAAATGCAATGTTTAGAAAACCTAAGTAGATTCCTGTCTGAAGCTCCTTTATCATCACTTATTAACATGAAAGTGCAAAGGCAGGGCAATTTTATGGCATGTACAAATCAATACGTTATGTCTTTCTAACCAAGCAGCACCTTATCTTTGTGTTTACAATAAATAAGACGAAACTGTCTGGTGAGAACTGGTGGAGCTGTGGTCAATCCGGCGGTGGTGACCACACTGTTGTCAAAGTCTTCTAGACTCCTTAGGTCACTTAGCCTGAATTGCACAAGGGAGTGCCTGTGGAAGTATCTAGAAGGCTAGTGGGAAAACCCAGGGAGAGGGCTTAGAAGCTTAGACTTTTCAAGTAAGCACAAAACTTGGAATTCATAGACACTGGGTTTTTCTGTTTGGGAAAATAATGTGTTTATAGGGACCCAGAGAAATTAAGTGACTGCTCAGAGTTAAACAGCTAATAAATTGTAGGGGGAATCTAAATGTGGGGGCTTCTGACTTCAAGTTTGTGTGTGTACCTATGTGTGCACGTGTGTGTGTACGTGTGTGTGAGAGAGAGAGACCTTATGTTTCTTTGGGGAGGGAACTAATGTCTCTCACTTTTCTTCCTGTAACATCATTTGTCACGCCCCTGTCAGTCTTCCAGATATCAGTCGGGCCGTATTTGATGGACAGGAGTTTGTGCTGTTGCTGAAAGTCCTCTCGCTTGTGCTCCTGTGTTTTTTGTCTCCTAGAGGTATAACATGACTATTGGTGATGGTGACCATTAACTTCTTTTTAGAAATCACTAACTACAAATGATTTCAGGGAGCAAAGTTACCAAACAGGTCTGGGACACAATATGTTTTGGAACTCATTTAGTCAATTTTTTTTTCATTGACTCATTCTACATCTCTCAGCCCTGCCATGGGTCAGCAGATTTGCCAGCTGTGAGGTAACTAAGGCACATAAAACCCGGCCTCTGCATGCACGGATGTCACAGTTCAGTGAGGAAGGCGACCGTGTAAACTCCTAACTGGACCACAGCGTGCTGGTGCTGTAACAGAGCAACGTGCAGCAAGCATTTGGAGCATCAATGAGCAAACGGTTTATTCTACTGGACTTAGAGAGCGGACAGGGAAAAGGTCATTTGGACAGATCATGTTTATGGAGTCACATTTACATGAAGTTGGATTTATTTTCTTTTCCTTTTTTTTTTTGAAACAGAGTTTCACTCTGTGACAAAGACAGTGCAATGGCGTGGTCTCAGCTCACTGTGACCTCCATCTCCCAGGTTCAAGCGATCCTCCTGCCTTAGCCTCCTGAGTAGCTGAGAGGACAGGGGCACGCCACCATGCCCAGCTAATGTTTGTATTTTTAGTAGAGGTGGGGTTTCACCACGTTGGCCAGGATGGTCTCGATCTCTTGACCTTGTGATCCACCAGCCTCAGGCTCCCAAAGTGCTGGGATTACAGGCGTAAGCCAATTTCTTGAAGCAGGCAAAGGACAATTGGAGGAGGAAAAACATTCCTGGAAAAGGTAACAGCATAAGGAAATGCATACAGGTGTGGGCCCCCATGGAAAGACCAGGGAACATAAAACAACTTTTACTGTTAGAGTATCAGGAGGATGGATTGAGAAAATGTGTAGGGTTCATATTGCAAAAGGAGTTGCGGCCCCCTGTTGGGAGTCAGTGACATAGAAAACAATTTTTGAAGTAAAAATGGATGGCAATTCTTACGATATATTAGAGGGGTGTGAATTGTAGGCAGGAAAATCTGGTTAGTAGGAGACTCTGGGCAGATTTTCATGGTCAGGATAGGGGATGATTGTCAGATCCAGGAAGCCGACATATTTGCATTATCAGGTAGAGAGTTGTCGATATTTTTGTTGCCTAAATAAACATGGATGTCTTTTACCATATGCATTCTGCATTTGCTTCAATCCCCACTACTCTCTATTGCATGAAACCCAAGCAGCCTCACTCTGGTTGCTACAGGGATTTGGGTTTCAACCAAGGAAACACGGGTGGGGAAACAGAGGCCAGCCCAAAGGTGTTTATAAAAGAGGCAGCTTGCTCCTTTCTGGAAATATCTACTTACATTTTCAGCTTCTCCTGAGATTTTCCAGCCGTGTAACAAAGGCCCTTTTCTCTTTTCCTTTCCTGTGCACTCTCTGACCTTTTCCATGGTATTAGGAGAAGAGTACAGTGTGTGTTCCTCAAGGGCAGGGATTAACTAGCTGCTTCCGTGAAGCAATTCTGAACGGTAAATGACCCTCATGGAATAATATTCATTTCCTCTGTTAATGGGGTGCCTACACAACATAAAATTAATATTACCAAAAAGACCTGACTCCCCCAGCACAGAGATCTCCCAGAAAACCACACACTGAGGGAGGCTTTTCTAGTGTTCTCAGGGAAGCAAGAGCCCCTCAGGGCTGACTGTTCCTAGGCCCTAAAGATAAAACAAAATGGCTTTATTTAAAGATTTATTTAAGATGTTTTAAAAATTGAGTAGAACATACATTTTTAATACTGATTGATATTATTGTAAAGCATTCTAATGAGAACCTGCCCCACGGGTCCTTGACTGCTACACAGACAGAATATTCCTTTGCATTTCTACGATGAGTCATGTTTTAGCCATGGATTAATGTATTGATGAAAGGTGCCCCCGTTCTAGTAGGGGCAGAGGGAAAGAGAATGTCGAAAGGCAGCAAAGAGAAGAAAGAAGAGAACCATGGTGTATAAAAGTCACGTTTTAGGCTGCATTTCAAAAAACCTTTCCAAAGTAGAGAGGCTTCATGCTCACATTCTGAAACATTCCTTGTAGTTTAGAAAATCTGTGCATTTGAGGAGTGGTTGAAGACTATGAATGCTAAGACATGCATCATTAATTAAATTATAGTTCCCATTTATTGAACGTTGGCTATATACCAGGCAATGACTTCCGCTTTTACATATATTAGTTCATTTAATTCTCAAAACAACAATGGTATTATTCCCATTATACAGAGGCGTAGAAGCATTTGATAACTTATCTAAGCTTATATTGGAAGACAGTGCTGGAACTAGGATTTATGGAAGGGCAATTTGACCCAAGGGCTCACTTTTTTTATGTGACTAGATTATCCCGACGCTCTTGGGCATTCCTAAAGTGAAATTGGTCTCCTAACTTTGCGTCCCGAAGTTCAGTATGTCCCATGTATTTTCAGTCTTCCATCTTTGGGAACTATCTACCTAGCATGGTGGTGAAATGTGGGCTCTGGAGTCAACACTGCTTTCCAGGGTGGGTGCGGTGGCTCATGCCTGTAATCCCAGCACTTTGGGAGGCCGAGGCAGGTGAATCATCTGAGATCAGGAGTTCGAGACCATCCTAGCCAACATGGTGAAACCCTGTTTCTACCAAAAATACAAAAAATTAGCCGGGCATGGTGGCAGGCACCTGTAATCCCAGCTACTCGGGAGGCTGAGGCAGGAGAATTGCTTGAATCTGGGAGGTGGAGATTGCAGTGAGCCGAGATCGTGCCACCGCACTCCAGCCTGGGAAACGAGAGTGAAACTCTGTCAAAAAAAAAAAAGAACTGCTTTCTAGTCCCAGCTCTGTCCCTTGATCTGTGAGACAGATACTGGGCAAGTTCTGTAACATAGCTGAGCCTCAGTAATTATAAAATGGATATGTAATTATCAGCACCTCCACAGTAGTGTTGTGTAAACTAGAGGAGGTGGTCCATTTGGACTTCATCGTGTTTAGCACTACGGTGAAATAAATGCCTGTCCAAGAAGTAGCTGAAGTTCTTAAGGGATCCTGGTGTCACTGAGCATGTACACTGGGTTCTGAATGCATCTGCAACTCTGTGGGGTCTCTGAAACATTTTGTTGTGTTGTTGAACATTTGGGCAACCTAAGTCTTCGTTTTAGGTCCAGAGAATAATCCCAGTTCAAACAAACTTACTACTTCTGAAGCCGGTTCATTAGGCAGGTGTTTCCACACACAGCTCTAATTACCACCCCTCAGACTGCCCAGGGGAGTGGGCTGCTCACGAGGTCAGGATCTCAGGAGCCCGGCCAGCAGCCTCCTGGGTGTCTCCTCCTAAGTGCACGGCCATCTGCAGGCTTCTGCGATATTTCTTGTTTTTGAATTTATAGAACCATTAGCCTGGAATCTAAACAAAACACCTAGTCTTAATAGCTTCGTCAGTAGGTGGTTCACCAACAATTTCAAAAACCAGAAGCAATAGTCAGTTCCCAGAGGAGCAGCAGTTGTTGTTTGGAAATAATTCTCCAAATTGCATTTATTTCACAGCAGTCTGAGGTCACAAATTCAAGAGCAGTGAGAACTCTATGCAATTAGACAACTCGATCAGAATAGATCTGTCAAGATGACATTCCATCTAAAGAATCAATTGAGATGGAGAAATAATTTAGCTGCTGCTGTTGTTATTTAGATTTTTTATTATTATTTTACAATTTGTTGGAGTGAGGAAGCTGAGCATGGATGAGTGCTGGGCAGCTCCTGGCATCTGTTGCTCGATTAGATAGAAATGCATTCTCCTCCGTGTGTTGTTTGTGCTGTATTAATGGTCAAATAGGTGAAAAGTGTTTCCTGAATCAGTAGATTGACAACCAGTGAGCTCAAAAAAGGGTGTCCAAGATTTTTTCCAGCTGAATGTGAGTCCGTCTCTTTTCCTCTCCCCCTCTCCCCTACACTTTAGGACCAATCTGTGTTTGCCAGCCCATGGCAAAACTTTCAAGACTCACCAGGCATCATTGATCCAGTCACCTAGGATTATATATGGGCATTCAGGAGTTATAAGGTAATATGTTTTCTTGAAGCCATATGGCTGATTTCTGATTTCAGATAGAGGATACCATCTATCAAAGACAAATCTTTGAACTGCAATTTAATGCCAATTTCGTCAGCCATTACCAGTGAAAACTACACACACGTGCACATGCAAACACTCACTTTGTCCCCTTAAATGACAGAGAGAGGAGGTAGAATAGCGGTGAGTGGAAACGTTAGCGAGGAGCATTCCCAAATGTGTTTTCTGCTTTGTTGTTCTAGAGTTCCAGTGTTTTAACTTTGGCTGGGAGAGTGATGATGGACTGATCCCTTCTTTCTCTCTTATTTTTCTATTTATTTATTTATTTTTATAGAGATGAGTTCTCACTATGTTGCCCAGGCTGGTTTTGAACTCCTGAGCTCAAGCCATCCTCCCGCCTCAGCCTCCCAAAGTGCTAGGATCATAGGCATGTAGCACCACACCTGGCCTTTTATTCCTCTTTATAATGAAGAATCATGACTTCTTTTAGGGAGAATTTTCATTTATGCCAGGCACTGTGCCTGGTGCCAGAAACCCCTAAAGTTCTTGGAGCTGGAAGATGTAGTAGATCTCATTCAACTGGAGAGGACTGTGGCTTGAAGAAGCTGGGGACTTGCCCAAGGTCACTCTGCTGTAGATTGCAAATCTTATCTATGACCCAGGTCTGTTTCTTAGCCTGTTCCTCTCTTCACCACTGACATTGCCTTTTAAAAATGTCAGTTGATAGTGTAAACCAAAAAGTATCTGAGACAGGTCTCAATCAATTTAGAAGTTTATTTTGCCAGGGTTAAGGACATGCCCATGACACAGCCTCAGGAGGTCCTCACAACATGTGCCCAAGGTGGTCAGGCTACAGCTTGGTTTTATACATTTAGGGAGACATAAAACATCAATCAATACATTAAGGTATACATTGGTTCAGTCTGAAAATGCAGGACACCTGGAAGTAGGGACATCTAGGTCATGGGGAGATTCAAAGATTTTCTGATTGACGGTTGACTGAGTTATTATCTAAAGAACAGGAATCAATACAAAGGAATGTCTGGGTTACAAGAAGAAGTTGTAGAGACCAAGGTTTTATCATGCAGATGAAGGCTTCAGGTAGCAGGCTGCAGAGACCAGGCTGTAAATGTTCTTACCAGACTTAGAGTCTCTTCTGTCAGTCTTAAGGTCTCTGTGTTGATGTTAATGCTGGTCAGCTGGGCCTAAATTCCAAAAGGGAGGAGGGTATAATGAGGCATATCCAACTCCCAATTCCCATCATGGCCTGAACTCTTAGTAGTTTTTCAGGTTAACTTTGGAATGGCTTTGAATGAGAGAAGAGTTCCATTCAGAAAGTTGGGGACCTTAGAATTTTATTTTTGGTTTACAACAGTAATGCCAGGCTTCTCAGGGAATTTGATATATAAGAGAGGAATAATAACTACTCAGTGTCATTACAGATCTCAGCCTGGTCTCGTTTATGGCATAAATACTATAAAACAGCCTCCTGTCCTTGGTCACATATGGGAAACCTTTAGCCTGTGAGGGTGGAGGAAAAGCTTCCCTTCTGCCCTCTTTGTAGGTTTGCGGAAATGACTGATTATAGACAGATTAATAGGAAAAAAATGCCATAGCACATTTATCAACAGGTTATGGACATGGAAGTCCCATAACACGAGACTCAAAGAAGGACCAGAGAGTTGAGGCTTAAATGGAGGAGAGGTAAGTGGTGGATGTAGGCAAGTATGAGGGGTAGGAAATGGTTTTCAGGGGAAATGAATGAACCCAAGAAACAATTGCTTGGAGGAGAGTTCCTCTGGGCTCTGGGGGAAGTGGTGCAAAGGTGAGGGGCAGAATTTCACTGCAAACAAAGATTGTCTTATTATGCAGATAAAGTCTCCCAGGTAATTTATTGGAGTTGCCTTCATGAGAATAGATCAAAAGTCTATCTGGGTGTGGTGACAACTTTTAGTCTGCTTGATTCTTTCCTGGTTATTTGATGAGATTCCTAGGGAGCAAGTCTTGAGACTACTATTTTTCTTGTGGAAAGAAGTTTCCTTAGTCAGATAAGGAAATTCAAGGGATAGCCCCGCCCTGGGCCAGGGGTGAGGGTAGAAGAGGTCAGAAAGTCCTGATTATGAGGCTGCCTCTCAAGTCTTCTTGTGAAAGCATGTAGATACATGAGACTTCTGGGTTGTCATTTTCTGAGCCCCAGAAGCCCAATAAAATATCAGAATTTCCTTCTGAATTCTTGTTTTTCTTCTCCCCTATCCCTGATCAGATCGTCTGCATAGTTTTCTGGCCTGTGTCCTTTGATTGGGGCAATGTGCACCGCAGGCCGCTCAATAGCCAAGTCACAGAAATCACGCCCCTGCACACCCAGCATGTACCAGACACTAGGCTGAGCATGTCACAATGGGTGTCTTACTCACAGAAGCCCTCAGGAAGTTTTTTATTTTTACTTCTTCCAAGCTAATTGCACTATTAACTCTGCTCATTCCCAAGAGCCCTGACAACTTGAGCCCCATCCCCTTCGGGATAACTTCTTGTGTGAATTTTGAGTCAGCAGCCTACAGCCATTCAGCCTCAGTTTGCAATGAAGAAAGTTGGGGACTCTCAGATCTCTAAGGGAAGGTCAGAAAAATGCCAACCAGCAATAATCCATGAATTCCTGGACCCCGAGCTTTGATTTATTGACTATTTCCTCTGATCTGGCCTCCCACTTGCTGGTTTTTCATCGGAAATTAACGTTTAGAAGGATCTTTATTTACATAACCTTTACATAAATTTACCTTAGACTGGAGTAAAAAGGAATTGCGTAATGCCCATGACACAAACACGGGGGTGGGGGGGAAGCTCATCATCCTGCATCCTGTTGGTGGTTCTTATTCCAGAAGGATTCAGTAGAGGATTTCTGTAAGTACCAAGATTCCCTCGTGAATTCCAAGTACAATTCAGTGTACACATATTTTTAAGGAACACATCTGTCATGTGTAAATCAAGATGCATTTGAATAATCTACTTGCCATGCCTGAAAACTGTCATTTCTTTTTTCTTTATGTCTCTTTGTCTTTTCTTTTTCACTACGACTGAGGATTCTACTGCTGTCACAGAGAAATAGAGAAAGGCAAGGTAAAAAGCTGAGGACGCACAGTGCCCATCACTGAGAAGCACAGTGCCTGGGGAAAATGGAGTGGCCAGTGTGACATGTTAGTGGGAAATCTGCACCCCAAATTTGTTGATCTTATTTTGAGCCACAGCTAATTGTACATCACACCCTGGCTCCATGTCATGATCTGTGTGTATTTTGCAGAGAAATAAAGGAAGCAAACCTTTTATTGACAGTCTGTTACATGATAAGTGCAACACTGGGCTATTTATCTAATCTTTAGAAGAACTTGGTGTGACAGTTATTTTCCCATTGCATGCTTTAGAAAACTGAGGACTCAATCAGTTATTTATTTATTTTAAAAGGACACTGTGTTGTTCATTGGTAATTTATTATGGTGAGATTCTAATTATTTAGCTGGTGTTTATTTAGCTTGCCCTGGATGTGAGGCACTATGCTTCACCCTGGGCCTAAGATAAGGCACAGACACTGGAGATAGACTTTATTTATTTATTTAGAGACGGAGTCCTGCTGTGTCACCCAGGCTGGAGTGCAGTGGCATGATCTCGGCTCCCTGCAACTTCTGCCTCCCAGGTTCAAGCGATTCTCCTGCCTCAGCTTCCTAAGTAGCTAAGACTACAGACGTGCACCACCTTGCCCAGCTAATTTTTGTATTTTTAGTAGAGATGGGGTTTCACTATATGTTGGCCAGGCTGGTATCGAACTCCTGCCCACCTTGGGATCCCAAAGTGCTGAGATTACAGGCACGAGTCACTGCACCCGGCCCTGGAGATAGACTTTAAGTAATCATACAAACTGAAGTGAGACGGCAAGGGCACTAGTGGATTGAATGGAGAGCTACCGAGAACTGCCTGTTGCCAATTTGAGAGGAGGATTTGGACTAGTTAGAAATGCCAGAGCAGGCTTCTCTGACTGTAGACATGAAGGAGCTAGAGTTAGTTTGGTTAGGGAGGGTTTCATAGAGAAGGAACAGAATATGCAAATGCCACAGGGCAGGAAGGAGAAAAGCAAGCCAATGGAGCTGGAGGTCAGAGCAGGTGGAGACATTGCCAAGTCTGTAAGGTACATTTAGGAGCTTTGTTTCTATTAAAAGAATAGAAGATATGAGTGAGGCTGGGCTGAGGGGAAAATGATGACCTGAAAAATGTTTTGTTTGTTTGTTTAAATATAATTTTGGCTGCAATGGGGAGAAATGCTTATGATTGGGCCTGAGTGCACCTGGAGACCGTTTGGGATGCAAGGCAAGAGTTGAGAGAGGATGGAGGCTTAGGCTGCAGTGATGGGTGGAAATGGAGAAACGCACACAGATTTGAAAGAACCCTTAACCATTGAGACTTGGTGATAGACTGCATATCAGAGGAAGAAGAGTCTGAATATCAGAGGAATCAGAGTCATATCAAGGATGACACCCCATTCTTTGACTGGCCTGATTGAATGGCTGGTGGGACATTCATTGAAATAGAAAGCACAGAAATAAGACCCTATTATGAGCCTATAATAAGTTCATTATGAGCTTGTGGACATGGCTACTTTGAATTGCTTTGCAGTTAAGAGCTGTTAAAAAGAATGCAAGGTATACAGGTCTGTATTACTCAGGGTTCTCCAGAGACATAAAAATCAATGGGAGGAGATTTATTAGGGGAATTGGCTCACCTGATTATGGAATCTGAGAAGTCCCGTGACAGCCATCCACATATGGGGACCCTGGAATGCCAGTAGTGTTAAGTTCCAGGGCCTGAGAACCTGAGGTAGGAGTAGGGGTTGCTGGGCTAAGTCCTCGAGCCCACAGGCGAGAGAGCCTGGAGTTCTGCTGGCCAAGGGTGGGAGAAGAGTGTGTCCGAGCTCTAGGGAAGGAACCTATTCACCTCGTCTCTTTTTCATTCTGTCCCGGTCCCAGCCTATGGGATGGTGCCCACATACAGTGAGGGCAGATCTTCCCCACTGAATCCACGTAGACTCATATGCCAGTCTCCTCTGGAAACCCCCCACAGACACACCCCAAAATCATGCTTTACCAGCTCTCCAGGTGTTCCTTAATCCAGTCAAACTGACACCTAAAGTTAATCATCACAGATCCACCTTTTGTCAACTTGGCACCTCTATGCTTCCTTTAAACCAAGCTTAACCTCCAAATGCAGACAATAACAAGAAAATAGTTCCACCTAACATGGTGAAACTATCTGCATACAACGGAAAATGCGCTAATCTCTTCCCTAGAAGAGGAGGTAAAGTCTTTGGATGATAACTGAAACACTATGATGTAAAATTAACAACGCATAAATACTGATATAAAGTCAAAAAATCTTATTATACATAATAAAGGGGTAAGAGAGGAGCAAAACCAAAGATACTTGCTTAACATAAGCATAACATGTATAATATGTATACCAAAACATATCCTTAACAAGATAGGAAGAAAATACTCATGACAATTACTGTCCTTGTTTCTGTAACTAGTCACCTGGCCATAGCTGGTATTTATAACTGCCTTCCACTACCCGTTCTGTATAATTTACCTGCATCAAGCAGCTCAGCTGGTCATGGTTCATTATCTGGTGGGGTGACCTGAACCTTTATTCCTGAGGAATCTGGGTCATTTGTAGTCCTCCCTGGATTGTGTTGAACCTTTATTCCTGAGGAATCTGGGTCATTTGTAGTCCTCCCTGGATTGTGTTGTGGTGGTTTCCCGTTGACCTTGATCGTGGGGCATGGTAATATTAATAGACACCCTAAGGGATCTCCTGTATTCCAGGCATAGTCTTCCTTTCATCCAATGGAGTAGTAATCCAGTTTCCCCTTCCTAGTCTGGATGAGTTACCCAGTCAGCACCATAATATAGCCAGTTGACTCAGAAGCATGAGGCCTCCAAAGTGGCTGGTGGGGGGGGGGGGGGGTGGGGGGGTGGCAGGGCGGTCTAAACTTCCAGTTCAGTGGAATCATTGTTGTGTCTCTTGATGGAAACATTCCTGTCTCTGGAACTAGGACCTCGAGGTTCAGCAGCACATAAAATCGTGGGAAAAGGAAGCAAAAGCTTTGCCAGTGGGTTACTAAGGGTATTGGTGAGTGGTGACACTCCCACTCTGTGATTCCTGACTCCATGTGTCCTGACTACGGGAAAAACAGGATCATATATTGGATGCTGATTCCGAGCACACACAGCCTTCTGGAAAACCTTGCCCCCGTCCTGCAACATTAGCTGGTCTTGTAACTGCAACTTAAAAAGGCCATTTTACTGTTCTGTCAAGCTTGTTGCTTCAGAATGGTGGGACGCAGGGTAAGACTAGTGGGTCCCATGAACTTGGGCCCATTGCTGCACTTCTTTGGCTGTGGGGTGAGTTCCTTAGTAGATACACTGTGTGGAATACCAGGAGAGTGGATATGGCATTTTGTGAGCCCACAGATGGTAATATTGGCAGAAGCACTGCGTGGAGGGAAGGCAAACCCATATCCAGAGGAAGTGTCTATTCCAGAAAGGACAAAATGCTGTCTTTTCTATGATGGAAGCCATCCAATGTAATCAACCTGCCACCACATAGCTGGCCGATTGCCCTGGGGAATGATGTCATGTCAGGAGTTCAGTGTTGGTCTCTGCAACTGGCAGACTGAGCACTCAGTGGTGGTTGTAGCTAGCTTAGTCTTGGCAAGTAGAAGCCATGCTGCTGAACCCGTGCACAACCTTCGTCCCTACCACCATAGCCACTTTGTTCCTGAGCCCACTGGGCAATGACAGGGATGCCCGGGAAAAGAGATTGATTGGTATTCACAGAACGGGTCATCCTACCCTCCTGAATGTGAACATACTCCTCTGTGGAGGTCATCCTTGGGTGAGCATTTACATGAGAAACAAATATCTTCACATCATTTGCCAACTCAGAAAGATCTATCCACATATCTATTCACTCAATGTTTTTGCCACCAATTTTCTAATCATGTTCCTTTCAAGTCCCTGACCATCCAGCCTGTGAATCAGTACCTAATCACTTATCTGGCCATTTTCCCTCTAAGCAAAGTGCACAACCAGGTGCACTTCCCTAAATTCTGCTCCTTGAGATTTTCCTTTACCACTATCATTAAAAGATGTTCCAGAAAGGGGCTGAGATGCTGCAGCTGTCCACTTTTAGCTGTATCATACAGAACCATTTGTCCACAAAGCCCGAGTCTTCTCTTCCTCTGTTGGCTGATCATGGGGACTCCCCATAAGGCCATAGGTGCAGGTGGTGGGAGAGAAGGCAGTGTGATAGGAGTAGACACCAAGGACATTTGGGCCATTTCTTCATGTAACTTATTTGTACCTCCAGGGCCTGTGCTGGTCCATTATTTGATGAGGAACTGCTGCTGTGCATGGCCTTCCTGGCTTGGTAGGTCAGATGACACCCAGTTCATGATGGGCAGCTCAAGTCACATGGTAATTGGTGGCCCATGGTCAAGCGTTCAGTTTCTGTTAAGGCCCAGTAGCTGACCAAGAGCTCTCTCAAAAGAGTACTTATCTACAGATGATGGCAGGGCCTTGCTCCAAAATCCTAAGAACTTCTGCTGTGATTCTTCTATAATGCCCCACCAACAGCCCCAAACAGCATCCCTATCTGCCACTGACATCTTGGGTATCATTGGATCTGCTGGGTCATATGGCCCAAGAGGAAGAGCAGCTTGCATGGCAGCTGGGACTTGCTGTAGAGCCCTTCTGTTCTGGACCCCACTCAAAACTAGCAGTCTTTTGGGACACTCAACAAATGGGCCAGAATAACACACCCAAGTGAGGAATGTGTTGTTGCCTCCAAAATTCAAATAGGCCCACTAGGCATTGTATCTCTTTCTTGGTTGTAGGAGGAGCCAGATACACAACATATCCTTCATCTTAGAAGGAATATCTTGACATGCCCCACACTACTGGACCTTTAGAAATTTCACCAAGGTAAAAGGCACTTGAATTTTAATTGGATTATCTCCCATGCTCTGATATGCAAATACCTTACCAATAAGTCCACAGTAGTTGCTACTTCTTGCTCATGAGATCTGATCAGCAAAAGGTTATCAATGGAACAGTCTGATATCTTATGGAAGGGAAAGGCAATCAAGATTCCTACAAACTGGGTTATGACATAAAGCTGGTGAGCTGATATATTTCTGATGTAAGACAGTGAGGGTATATCGCTGGCCTTGCCAGCTGAAGGCAAAGAGCCTCAGGTGGGCCTTATGAACACAAATGGAGAAAAAGGTATTTACCAGTTTAATAGCTGCATCCCAGGTACCATTTTGTAAACTGCATTCAACTTGTCTTTGACAGTTGGTTGAGTGCCATCACTTAGTCCCCACCACCTTGGGATCCAATTACTCCCATTGAATGTAAGTTTTCCAACTGCATAACAGCAGTTCCCATGGTAAGATCTGGTCTACAGAGAAGAGCAATCACAGAGCTCTTCAGGGATGCTGGGGCTCCCCTCACAAATCCGTTGTTCAAAGTATTGATGAAAGATCTGTCTTCTGGACCCTCCTGGTGTGGCTGAGTAGGGTTTAAGTGACAAATCCACTATAGCTTTCCAATCTCCCTAGGCCTTTGACTCCTTTCCTCTGTGTTAGCCCAAGGGAGATCAGGCATCTCCGGCTCACTCACAGTGGGTCATGGTTTTTGATCCATGTTTCACCAACCAATCAAACAAACTCACTCCCTGAGCTGCAAAGTTAAATTGAGGACCTCTGCTCTGAGGGTCCACGTAAGTAAATTCGGCCCGATCCAACTTTATATTTCTTCCACCATTTTCCCACACTCTCAGTGTGCATTCCCACGAGCATTCCCCAGACTTCTGCTTGTACAAATTGGAAAACTGAAGTAACGCTTTTGGAACATGGCACACCTCCTCCTGAACCACACTTTGAACCTCACCTCTCGGCACCTGCTGGGACTCAAGTCTAGTTACAGATTCAGAAGCAAAGAGGGGCAGTGGGAGTGGATTCTGAGGAGACTCAGCTTTGTCTTGCTTGGCAACTGCCTCATGGAGGCTGTTACCATTTTCTTAGGCATTGCAGGGTTAACTCCTTCAGACAGAGGTGGGAAACCCTATACTATTGTGAGTGGGAACCATTTCTGCTGGCAAACAACACTCATCAGAATTTCAGAGCTCAGTGTCCCCAGCCTCATCGGAGTCCTCCCACACATCCCCATCTCAACTTACAGATCCCATTCTGTCTCAACCAATGCCCTCACTTTAACCATAGACACCTGCGGAGCTGAGAGTTCCGCTTTTGCTGTGATTCAGTCAGTCATATGATAAGCGCTGTTGTCTTATTTTCAGCAATCCCAGACCTGTGGCTACAGGGGAGGAGATTCAGACTCAGGGCACACTTAGAAGCTCTTTGGCTATTTATGTAGAGCTGGAGCAGGAAATGGAATACCTGAACTCATTCTTTTCTTTCATCCCTTTGTCCACTGACATTAGGAGCAACCAACCAAAGTCATTATATTCCTTGGTTTTGCTCAAATGTTAAAGGTATCATATATAGAAGTCACCAAGTTTCTTATCTCTTTTAAGTGGTGAGTTAAAAGTACCAAATGTACCTATTTTGTGTATCTCTAGGAGCAGTTTGCACTAGAGAGTTCAGTGCTGTCTGTACTGTCAGAAGTAGAGTCCTTGGCATTTTTAGATCTAAGTAGATTCGATAGCCAATTCTAGAAATCAATTATGAAAACCTCTAGAACCACTGTTGATACTAAAAGCTGCACTAGTCAGTGTTCTTCAGAGAGACAGAACCAACAAGCTATTTATAGATATATAGATATACGTGAGGGGTTTATTAGGGGATCGACTCACCTAATTATTGAGGCTGAGAAGTCCCGTGACAGCCGTCTACGTGCTGGGGACCCTGGAATGCCTGTAGTGTTGCTCAGTCCAAGTTCCAGGGCCTGAAAAGCTGGGGTAGGAGTGGGGGTTGCTGGTGTAAGTCCTAGAGTCCAAAGGCCAGCGAGCCTGGAGTTCTGGTGACCAAGGCAGGATAAGAGTGTATCCGAGCTCCAGGAAAGAAACCAATTTGTCTTCCCTGTTTTGTTCTGTGTGGGCCCCCAGCCTATGAGATGGTGGCCAAGCACACTGAGGGTGGATCTTCTCCACTTGGTCCACTCAGACTCACATGCCAATCTCCTCTGGAAACTCCCTCACAGATACATCCCAATATAATGCTTACCAGTTCTGTAGGTACTCCTTAATCTGGTAGGTGGATACCTAAAATTAACCATCACAAGGTCTGCTGCTCAGAAGAGCTGGGCTCTTAAGTGGTGTGGGCCCCTGAAGTCATGGGTATGGATTAGCTCCATGGAGGATAAAGAAGAAATTAAGAAGAGAGTGCCTTGGACAGAGTCTTGGAGATCTCTAATACTTAGTGGCTTTAGCTTGGATGAATGAAACATAAGAATCAGCCAGAAAGTTAGCAGGAGAACAAGACTGTTTTTAAATACAAGAAGCTCAAGAAATACTATTTCAAGAAGGAGGAAATAGTCCAAAGAACCAAATGCTGGCTGGTAAGTCAAGTATAATGACTGATAAAACACCTAGTGTAACAAGATGATTGATGACATTGATGAAAAGTATTTCAGGCAAGGATGAGACCAGACTTAAATGAGTAGACTGAATGGGAGGTAAAAAAGTAGAGATGGCAAACATTATAATTCTTACAAGAAATCTGGTTATTTAGAGAAGAAAAGACCAGAAGCATGATGGAAGGAACAAGAGTAGTGGAGTAAACTGTGGTGTGGTGTGTGTGCATGTGTGTGTGTGTGTGTGATGTAAAGATGCATCTTTAGCTTCTAGAAGTTTTCAGTTTAATGTAGACAACTAGACCAAGAGACAAGCATGCAGTACTTTGATAAGTGTGTAAAGACAGCCTGTAACTCCGCCTTGGCTATTGGAAGCCAGGAGACAAGAGTTACAGCCCACCATCTTTGGAAACTGTGGTTTACTGTGAAACTCTTTCCATATTTTGACTGAAGCTTCAAAACAATGGGCCCTATTACCATATTGCAAAGCAAGGTGCCAGATCACTGGCAATACTTGCAAAGGAGTTGACTCAAACGGAGTTTACGATGTTGCTATCTGCTCACCGTTAGCCTTCATAAGAGGCTGGCAAAGAGAGAGTTTGACGTTAGAAAGATGTTAGTGGCTTCTTTCTCAGAGAGATCCTGATGGTCTCTGAATTGCACCCCTCCCAGGGAAGGTGTTGTGAAGCGGACTTTTTTCTCACCTCCAGACTAGATGGAGAAACTAACTACAAGGAGGCCACACACACACAGCTTGATGATCCCAGGGAACCAAACAAAAGTATGGGTGATGGGCTAGCTGAGTGCCCAGCGGCAGCAAATAGGGCTGCACGGGCAGGGGTGGGGGTAACTGCACTTCTCACAGCCATAGTCAAGCGTCTGTATTTCCCAAGGATGATGGCTTAGCCATGCTGGAAAGATTACATCTGGAGGTTTTTTTGTTTTGTTTTGAGACGGAGTCTTGCTCTGTCCCCCAGGCTGGAGTGCAGTGGCATGATCTCAGCTCACTGCAACCGTAGGCCTCGAGTTTTTATAGCTCGTGTCCAAGTGAACAGCCAAATGGCTCAGTTCTGTGACAACAAACGGTCTAAAAGCATCCACTCTAGTTAGTCAAGATGATTGATGATTTCAAAAAGGGGATGAATGGGGGTAGAAGGTTGATGGCAGAGGGGTGAAATGTGAGTGAGAAGGAAGGAATTATAAACAGTGAGTGGGGACAACCTTTATATAACAGAAGTTGTGAAAAGGAGAGTGGTACATGAAATTAGCTATAGGAAGGGCCTTTGTTTTGTTTTGCTTTTCAAGAATGCCAGAATCTGAGCGTAATCCAGATAAAACTGGGCTTTCTTGCTTTTAGCTTCTTGCTCTGTGTTATATTCCACTCAATAAATAGCATGTATTGCAACAATAGTCACACATATTATTGGAAAGAATACTTTACTTTTGAAAGCCAGGAAGGGCCTCTCTACAACGCACATCGATGTATGTCAAAATTATTTTTTCTCTGTATTTCTCTCCCTATTTTACATGCCCTTCTTCCATCCCCCGCTTCTTCCATCCCCCACCTCTTCCATCCCCCACCTCTTGTATCCCCCACCTCTTCCATCCCCCACCTCTTCCATCCCCCACTTCTTCCATCCCCCACTCCAAATAGCTCTCCTTTTCTTCTCAACCAGCCCACACTCTCTTGTAAACCAAGTTAAAATGAGTTCTTGATTATTCTGTCTCCTGGATATACCTTTAGTATCTATTCTAATCTTCTAGGGGAGAATTCTGCCTTTTCACTGTAAATTTAGTTATTTCCAGCCTCTCCAGCTCTCCAGGCTCATTGCTACTCAACGCAGTCATAGACCTTTCTAGGTGATGACACTGGGACAAAAGCTCTTGTCTTTTAAAAGCGATGGAGAAGAAGGCCTTAAATATTCATTCTTTAATATTGTAGCTTTGCATCGACTTAGTATTCTTAAACACTGTTGGAAAAGAGCCAGAGGAAGTGGAGCTGGAAATCCATGGAGTGGGTCCTTGAGGAGAAGCAAGGGTGGGAACAGAGCCCAGGGATAGGGGAACCCTCAGACAGGAGGGCACACCATTCATGGCAGCAGGGGTGGGGGCGGGAGAGGACGGCAGGATGAAGAGAGGATGTTTGCAGGGAACATGGAAATTGAAAAGTCTGGACATGAAGAGAATTTCTTTCATGCAGCTATTTTACCCAGCTAATATAAGGTGAAGACAGTATTTGAATGAAATTAGAAGTGACAAGATATTACCCCAAAGATTTATTCATTCATTCATTTGGTCATTAACTCAGCAAACTTTCACTGAGCACTTGCTGTGTGCCAGACCATGTTCTAGGCACTGGAGGCCCAAGAGAGAACAAGAGAGAGAAAAGCCTTGCTCTCATGGAGTTGATATTCTAGTTTATATTCTGGTTTATATAAACTGGCATATACTCTTATATATTCCAAATATATATTTATATATTCCAGTTCATATCTAGTTTGTTTATTTGCATTTAAGCAAACTTAATTTTAAATATTCCAGTTTATATTCTGGTTTGCTTATTTGCACATAAGCAAGCTCAATTTTAAATACTGGTAAGTATTTTAAGAAAAATAATACAGAGTCATGGGCAAGAAAGGTTGAAAAGGGAGGAAAAATGACTACTTTTGCTATGATGTCTCAAAAAATCTTCCTGAGCCGATGGATGACTCAGGTCTGGTAGAAGAGGAACAGCAACAATTGTTGTGTGCCCAAGATCTAAAAATAATTATCAATGAAGTTGACACTTGAACCAAGATAGCCAGACACTTTTGGGAAACTTACCTGAAACAATTTTTGTAATATAGACTTCCAAAAAAGTTACCAACAATCACCTAGAACTACCTTACCTAATTTTATAAAAGTTCTAAATTGTATATGCTGATTTCTCTTAAGGCAAATAACTTTGGATGTGGCTTGTAAATTGCATGCTACTACCAAGTGGACACAAACAAGGTACGATGATGTCGGCATACCTCACAGTAGAGAGGGGAGATGTCAAGAGTGTTCGTGCTTTGTTGAGATCGTCAAGCTCTCACCCTGGTTCTTGTATTTCTTATCATAGGGTCATTTTTCTTTCTTATCTTTATTTTGTCTTGCTCTTTTGTATGTATCTTTGCAACCTCCCTTAAATTCTTCTGTGTAAAAGTTGCATGTCTAAATAAAGGGCATACTCTAGAAACTCAATGATTTTTCTTTCCTGCTTCTTCACTTCTCCAGTCTCCAAATACTGGTGTGGATGTCTGCATCTATCTTGCTGAAGTAAAATTAAAGAACAATGGATTTTTCATAGCTTGGCTCTTTTTTAACTTGACTCCCCCAGCGGCTGAGCAGTGATATTTGGAGAGTGAAGAAAGATATTGTCAGTGAAGATGGTTCTAGCACTATAGGACTTCTTTGAAGTGGAAGAGAAGATATTTGAGCCAACACTCAGATGCTTCCAAGAACACCCTTGACATCAGAATTCACTGAAAATAGACATCTCAGGAGCATTAAAGATAAATTTAGGTTATAAAAGGAAGAAGGCATAGCAAGTAGAAAAAAATTACAAAAGCCCCACAAAGATAAAAAGTTGCCTTGTGAATGATGATGGAAGCCCCATCCAGAATCGCTTTCCTAAAATATGAAATTATTTTAGCTTTTGCAACGCTCGAATTAAAAATACTAATAGCCCATTTCTGCCTATTAAAATGGTGCATAGCTAACGGTGTCTATGCTTCTGTTACACACATAATAAATTAGACTTTGACGTATTTCTGCAATTTCTGTTCGCTTTTTCATTCAGGAAGCAAGCGTTTATTGACATCTCCTATATGCCAGCACTGTGTTAGAATGGCATGGGCAGTATTTACTCAGACAGACCTCATCCCTATCCTAATTGAAGTATGACATCCTAATGAGTTCTACAATGCTGCTACCTTTGTTAGATCCAGAACTAAAATCAACCATGGAGTTGGAAGACAAAAATACTGATGACAAAATCTATTAATTGTATTTAGGCCCTGGGCACTGGCTGTAAGAGGGAGACGTCTCTGGAAGGAAATACCAGGAAGTAAAACCTAATAGTTCTGCCCAGTTGGCCCCTTCATTATCAATCACTTTGACCTTTCAGTGAGTATGTTTTTCTAATGAGATGAGAGATGCTTGTCAATATTCCAAGATCTTCAGCTACAACTCGACTATGTGGGTGGGGCATTATTATCATCATGGATGCAAATTTAAAAGTCTTTTCTAGGCAAGGTTCTCCACTCCATGAGGTCAGAAGCACCTGCTTGCTAAGCTCCAGAATGTTATGCCCCATGGACAATTGAACAGAAGGCAAGTTCGTAGCACTTGCCCATGCTTGGTAGGAGGATATAAAGGGTGTTTGAACATAAGAACAGCAGGAGCCACCATTATTCCGAATTCCTCCTTTGCCCATAATTAACTAGAGTTACCTTAAGCAAATCGGCTTTCTTTGTCTGTCCTTGAGATCTCTTCAAAATATCACTTAAAGTTGCAGTCCTGAGGCAAACAGCTAGATGTTCTCTATACACTGCCCCAAAGCCACCATCTTTCATTCCTACAGTGTCATTCTTTCAGTGTACCTGGACATAAGTCCTAAAAAATCATCTGCCAAGTGCCCTGTAAACTGTGGCACTGCTCTCAGATAAAGAAGTAAAATGCATGATTTCTAAGAGTTTAGGGCTGATTTGTCCTTTTCATCTACTCTGACATGATTTAATGTTCCAGAACTTGTAAAGGGAACAGATTTTTTGTTGTTGTTGTAAAATTTGTGAATAATTTATCAAGTGACTGAAAGAGCAGTGACTTTAAATTATTAAAATGCATTTTGGTTTTGAAAGAAGACATTAGAGATGTTTGCCTTGGCCCATTCTTATGCCTTTACACAGCAGCAAGAGATTCCTACAAATTCAGGGAATGCTAAGGTGATTTTCAGTGATTTATGGGGTGACTGAGAAAGAGCCAAAAAAAAAAAAAAAAAAAGCCAGACAAACAAACGAACAATACAGACAACTTTCATTTATTTAAGACAGAGCCTTTTTCCGAAGCAAATAACCTTTTGTTACAGCTCCAGAGAAATGACATTTCCTTTCCCTTTTCCTGCTTTGCAAGGACAGCAGATGGGTGGGGAGAGAAACGGAAGCAAATGGAAAGTAAGGTAGGCACAGGCTCCTTCGCGTTCCTTCTCCCTGTGCATCCCTCACTGAGCATGCTGAAGGCATGGCTGTGCTTCCTTCAATTTGTCACACATCAGAGACGGCGCACAGCCTCTGATCTCTAGAGAAAGTTATCCATTCCAGTCTGTCTGACCTAAATAATACATTCTACGCCGTGCAGCCTGGAATGCTTCCTGTCTGTCCCAAAGGACCCTAGTCGGGCCCATGTGCCTTGTGGTATGGGGTGAGATGTCCCACCCAGATCTTGGTCATCTTAGTGACAAAAAGGGAACTGAACGTTAAACCAGGCTGTCTACATCCAGACACATCAGCTCCTACACCCTGCTTTTCCTTGTGCCTCCCCTCTTCTCTTTATTCACCCTTCACTCTTTGCCAGTAATTTCTCTTATGCACTCTCATCCAAAGGCTGCCTGCCCCTCCAAGCTTCTTCCAAATCCTACTGTAAATGGAAACAGGACATTCCATGCTGGTCTTAGAAGCAACAAAACCTAGGCAGTCATGAGACCAGCCCCTGGCCTGGCCTCAACTTTCCAAATGCTAAGTATAAATCCCTGAGAGAAATTCTCTCTGGGATAGGAAATATATTTCACATGGCGCAGCTTAGGCAGAGTAAGATAGAAAGCTAAGCGTAGTACAAGATCTGGCAGAGGTGCCGCAGTATGGACAGGGAGCCGTGGAGCTAGCGATCCCTTATGTTTGTGACACTTTCTTACACCATTTCTGATTATATCAATCCTACCTGTTTCTCTCATATCTCAATCCCTTGCTCTCAAAAGGAAGCAAAAAATGATTGCTCTATAAATTGAAATTTTAGTACCCCTATTTTCTTGTTTAGATACTCCCAAATGGGTATCATCATCCTCATTCCTAAGTTCAGAAACGTGTCTATTGCACTGTTGGCGGGGCTGGAGTCACACTCAGGCTGTGCGATGTTCATTGCTGTTCACTGTACTCGGTCATGCCCTGTCTTCGGGGTGAGTACAAAACGGCTTGGAAAGCTGGGAATGCCTTCAATCCATTTGACTTTTTGTTTCTCCTTTTCAGAACAAGGAGTTGGAAGATGAGATACACTCATATGCTGTTTGACGCCAGGACACATTCTGAGAAATGCTTTGTTAGGCTATGTGGTTGTGTGTGAACACCATAGAGTGTAGTTATACAAACCTAGATGGCATAGCCTACTGCACACCTAGGCTCCATGGTGGAGCCGACTGTTCCTAGGCTAGTGTTACTGTCCTGAGTGCTGTAGGCAGTTGTAACACAGTGGTATTTGTGTATCTAAACATAGATGAGGTACAGTAAAAATATGGTGTTATAGTCCTATGAGACCACCGTTGTATTTGCGGTCTGTCAGTAACTTAAATGTTGTTATATGGTACATGACTGTATACAGGTAGGGTCTTAGAATGATAAAATTCTGTAAGTGAGCAGAGCCTTGGACCTAATTTAGTATAATCCACTCCTTTTAATGATGAAACTGGGGCTCTGAGATGCTCCGTGGCTTGAATCCTATGTGCTCTCTGTGGGGCTAGTGCTCTTTCCACTGTAGTGAGCCCTTGGCATTCTCCGAGGAGGGCACGACAGCGTTCTGGGACGTATATGTGAGAAGTCAAGAAACACTCAAGATGAGAGGACAGAGGCAGGGATACTGGCTTTTAAAACAGTTTGGCAGTTTTCATTTCCAAAGATGCTGCAGGGACATCTCATCTCATATGCTCTCTGGTCTTCTACCAGCTGGCTGCGACTCCCTCAGCACAGGGGGGAGTCTGGACCCCCTTTTCTTGAACTGGTATGGCCCTATGACTTGCTCATAACCAATGGAATGTGGCAGAAGTGACTCTGCCTGACTCAGGCTGAGTCAGAAAAGGCCATGCAGCTTTGGCTCAGCTGGCTTGGGCAGGCCCTGGAGGAGTCACCTGCCTGAAAAGTCTGATTACCCAGAGACCACATGCTGGAGAGGCCCCCGCTGTCCCTGCCAAGGTGTCAGAAAAGGAAAGAAGAAGCCGTTATGGACACTGCAAGCCCTGCCATCCCCAGTCGTTTGAGGCTTCCCAGCTGAGGCCCCAGGCATCATAGAACAGGGGCAAGCCGCCCCCGCCCTGGCCAAATTCCACACCCACAGAGTCCATGCCCACAGTAGCAGGCATGTTGTTCAAGTTCCTAAGGTTCATGAGGCTTGTTATTTAATGACTGATAATTAGACAGTAATAAATATTTATAATAAAAAATAAAATAGAAATAATAAATGCTTACAAATAATAAAAATAGTTTTATAGTAAGTAAATTTTGAAAGCCTTATTGATATGGGACTAGTTATGTAAATTATGCTAATCCATCCAATGGAATACTTTGTAGCCCTTATAGGAATGTGAGAGCCCTACACTTATTATGGAAAGACAGTAAAGGCACATGGCAATGTGAAAAAAGTTAGCTGAAAAGTATGTGTACTATAATTGTGTTTGTATAATGAAGGCAAAGGAAATTGTGTGTTTGTGTGTGTGTGTTTCTGCCTTGTGGGACTTGTATCTATACAAGATATTTCTGAAAGGACACAAGAGAAAGGATGAAGTGGTTAACTGGATGGGGGAATGCGGACTCAGGGAGGGGAACTGTTACATGCCAAGAGAAATTTATTTTTCTTGTTACTGCTTTCCCTACTGTTTGATTTTCTACCATGAGTTTGTTCTATTTTGAAATTAATGCTTCCAAGACGATGAATATTTTTTTTTTTTTTTTTTTTTTTTTTTTTTTTTTTGAGGTGGAGTCTCGCTCTGTCGCCCGGACTGGAGTGCAGTGGCCGGATCTCAGCTCACTGCAAGCTCCGCCTCCCGGGTTTACGCCATTCTCCTGCCTCAGCCTCCCGAGTAGCTGGGACTACAGGCGCCCACCACCTCGCCCGGCTAGTTTTTGTATTTTTAGTAGAGACGGGGTTTCACCGTGTTAGCCAGGATGGTCTCGATCTCCTGACCTCGTGATCCGCCCGTCTCGGCCTCCCAAAGTGCTGGGATTACAGGCTTGAGCCACCGCGCCCGGCCTGACGATGAATATTTTATATGCTACCTCCAAAGAGAAAAAAATTCGTTATTGCAGGTGACAGCTGAAATTGTCTATTTTCAACTGTGGCACAAAGACAATAAAAATTATTTTTTAGTATTTGAGAAAGCCCTTTTACCCCACATTCCAACTTCATTTTCTGTGTAGCTCAGTCCCAAGTGTCATTCACAAAATATTAATAATACAAACTATGGTGTCGTGTAAAGTAGGTGATATTATTGGGGAATGAATTGTGTTTTCTTTCTGTGTCTCTTGACCTCCAACTAAAGTAGTATAAACAGCGTGTTTATCCAGGGGCAGAAATTAACTCAGTCACCCAAAGAGAATGGTGATTAGCAAGATGTGGTTTTAGATGATTGAACATGCTAGCTCTTTTCTAGTAAGGACCCATATTGTGTTTTGCAGCCCATAGAAATGCAAAGCTTATTAGTTCCCCGGATTTTAGACATTGCTTGCAAGTGGCATCCACCGTACTATTCTGCAGAGAATGACACAGTCCATTTATGAAGAGGTCTTCTGCCGTGGCTTATGTGAAGATGCCTGGCAGTTGGTGGTGGGGTGCATTCATGGCTCATCGGTGAGTTAATTGTTATGGTGGAAGAGGGAGTGGAGGACAAGGCACAGCATGTGATCCAGGTAGATGCTGTCCACTGCACGTAATCAATGTCAGCCAGAGCTGCAGAGCTTGGACTCGGCTCTGATTCCTCTCCTTCCACCAATACTCAGTCAGGTGCACCTTTATGTAACTAAATCTTTTATTTTTGGCAACAGTCTCCTATTGGAAACCATAGTTTTTTAAATGATGTGTCACAAATCTGAGCGATCACTTTTCAGTTCTGTGAAATAGCTTCCTTGGGTAAAACCACTTACATATTTTAGTAAAAACAATTTGGTAATGTTCCTAATTTACTGTTACTATTGTTTGTGTGGCATGTATCAGAGACCTTTGATTGTAGCCACTAACGAAAGCTTGCACAAAACTCTAAAGATTGTTCTGAATTATACTAGCTGTCAACAGTTTTCATCTCAGTAAACCAAAAGCCTATGCTATTTTGTAACTTGTGATGTTCTCTCTTTAAACCACAGCAAACTATAACCAAGCTATATATTCACAGAATTCCCGCTTTACATGTCTCCCCATGAGTCGTGTTTTATTTTCTAAGATCTAGTCAAATAAAGAAACCCCAAGCAAACTTTCTTACCCCTGGTATTTGTCTTTTTATATTATTTTCCTTATTTTTTTGACAGGTTCTCTCTACAGCAACCAACACACTTCTATCCACCACAGACAGTTGTCTCATTTTTTCTGACTTATTGGAGCCATTCAACATTTTTGATACCTCCTCCTCAATCTGCCTTCCAGACGTGGGAGGCACCTCACCATCTCTTCCCCTTTTCAGGAAGCCCCTGTCCTGTCCTGTTAGTGAGCTCTTTTCTTCTCCCCACCCCAGAAAGTTGGGCACACCCAAAGGACAATCGTTAACCTTCTAATGCATATTTTCTCTCATATGGTGATTTCATTCATTTTCTAATATGTGAATTTTTCCCAAATGGATAACCCCAGCTATAATCTCTTTTTAGAATTTTGGCTCTACGATTATATGATTTTTAAGATGCCTTCCAGCTCTATAAATCTATGATCCTATTATGTCTGACTGCTCACTAGATATTTCTTCTTGAGTGTTCCACCATCATCTCAAACTCACCGTGTCTAAGTCCAAACACATTATGTTTCTCACTGGAACATGTGAGGCATATTGAATAGAGTGTAAACAGAAACTAAAGTACAGTATATCCAAGACTGAGTTTTGCCTCTCTAGTTTACTACCTCTGGGCATTTGGGCAATTTGCAAAATCTCCTTGATTTGTAATTTTTTAGTGTAGAAGAATAATTTTTTATTTTATAGGGTTTTTATAAGGATTGATGAGGTAAATATAAACTTGATAGGTAAATACTAGAAATACAGTTGACACATAATAATGTTCTTCCCCCTCCCATTGCCTCTCATCTTCCTGCTTTCCCTGTTCTTATCATTCTCCTATTTACCCAGTCTCAAAACGCTAACAGTATTCCTGTGTGTCATCCTAACCTAAATAAAATCATGTTTCATAAGACAGTCTTCCAAATACCTTTAATACCTGTGCTTTATTTTTATTCCCACTGGAACCAACCTCGCTGAGCTCTTCATCTCTTCACACCTGGAATATGGTAATTTTACTGCTTTCTAACAGCCTTCTACAATAGCCTTCTTATCTGCAGGACTAATTAATCCTGTGCTCTCTTGCAGGTGTGTTCCTAATTCACCTGTCTGTGTTTTCTATAAAGAATCACTAAATGGTGCCTGACCTAAGTAATTATTTAATGTGATTGTTTCACCCCCTTTATTTTTTTTAAAAAAGTAGGCTTACATGACCTCCAGCATGGGTACAGTATTTTCTCAGGCACCTTGGTCTGTATTTTACTGCTGCCTTCTCATGGCTGAGTTAACCCAGTAGATTCATGTGTTGCATGAGGCATATAAGATCCAGTGCCATGCATCTGTTTGTGCAGGTTCTTCCTTCTGGGAGTACCTTGCCCCTCAGATCGGACCATTTTGGTGTTCATGGGAAAGCCTCGCTGCCTCCATGAATTCTTTTTTGACCGTCACGGCTGAAGTGCCTTTCTCCTTATTTTCATAAACACATTGTATATTTTTGGACTTATTCATTGGGCATTCAAATTCATGAATGCAAACGCTTTTATACGCATAATTCCCACTTCCTCGAAAGTCTTTTCCCCACCTCTTGATCTTCGGAATCTTTTACTCTTCCAATTTAAGCAGGATAAAATATTTTCTCCTCTTGGAAACCTCTTATGGCCTATCCAATCTTACATTTCTACTCCTTCTCAAGCAGATGTAAGCATTTGGTTTTCTGTGCATTCATCACGTTTTTCACACACCTCTCTTATGGCACTTGTTATATTGTAATCACTCTCAGTCAGTTTTCCATGTGGCTTCCTAGCAAGCTAGGTTTCTAGTTCTTGTTCATCTTTACACCTTCAATCTTGCTAACACATAGAAGGTGCTTCATAAATATACATCCAGTGAGATAAAGGGCTGAAGTTCGGGGATTAGTGAGGCCCTGTGGGCAAAGCATATCAATGAGTGATTCTAGTGACTTCCAGAATGACCTAGCAATCTCAGTAAGAGAGCATGGGACACAAATGATGGACTGGAGAACAATGACGACCTTCCCCTGGATGCTTGCTATCTTCCTTCATGGTTCTAGAACCACTCACCATCTACAAACCTGTTTATTCCCAGCGTGGTAGGAAGTTTTATGTTGCAAAAAGATGATGTACTGGCTTTGATTTTGTAAGACTTTTTGTTTTGTTTAAAAGTGGTTTGCCTTCTATTTACTTATACAAGGTTCGTTTTTTGTTTAACTTGGATCAAGTTGGCATTTTAAATTTACTTGTTAGAACAGAAAATGTACAACTCTATTTCTAGATATCGTTGGTTGCTTCTTTTTCTTGCCCTCCCCCTCCTCTGTAGTTAAGGATTTACCTTGAAATGTCCCCAGCCTGAACACCAAGTGACTTCTGTCCTAAAAGGGAATAAGCCAGAAGGAGAAGGAAAAAGTTGGGTTAAGTCTCCTTAGCCCCTAACCACAGGGCTAGAATGCAATGGCAGTGAAATGTACTAATTTATCTTATTTTACATAATTAGAGTTAGGGGCTATTGAACACAGAATGCAAATGTATGCTAAATATGCAAATCAACCACATTTCCCAGATTTGGAGAAGGGGGAAATGTGGTAGCCTTATGTTAGATGGTTCTCTCTTATCTGTGAACACAACTTTTCAGCACTACAAATGCAAGCAACTGCGCAGTCACAGTTGGGGCTGCTAATTTGGAAATCCAGTTTAGGCTGATTTGAAAAGACAACAACATTTTTGCAATCACTGATGTATCCTTTATGAGAGAGTTAGTCATGCCATTTTTTGTTTTCTGAAGACGGCCTTTTTTTCTTTTTCATTATTATTATTTTTTTAAATTTGGGATCTTGCCTAACTCTTTAGTACAAAGCCTGGCCCTAAAACTGCAGAGTAGACATTTTTTGGGAGTGCCTCCAGCCTAACAATGTATCAGAGAGACCTCCTTGCCTGGACCCTTGCCCAGCTGCAGGGAGCCTCCTGCCGGCCTCACGGCTCCTCCTCACGGCTCCTCAGTGCCTCCTGAAGGTCCTTCAGCTGCAGTGGGGACGCACTGTTTGTGCTTCCTGCCCCTTCCCCGGGGGCCTGCATCGCGGGAGGCTCATGCTTCCTTCCTCTTCCCTTCCCAGGTGTGGCACTCCAATAAGTATCTGGAACCCCCGACTCCAATTCCGCATCTGCTTCTGGAAACCGAATCTGACACAGATCTTCATTCCCTCACCCATCGCTCTCCCCATTTTAGGAAATTTTCTTTGTAGTTGGAGATCTCATCCTCCCCTAAATATCCCTGTTAAGTGGATCCAGTAAATTACTTCCCAGGCTTCATCCCAACTAAAGAATCAGTGGTGGCATTTGGGGCAGTCATGACCCCAGAGTGGTGTGGGCAACTTGTCTGACACACTTTCAAACTGTGTCATGTGAGTGACCACAGAGTTGTAAGGTCAGACTTGTAAAAACATGCTATTTGGCTGTGTATTCCACTATGCTATCACTCTGGCCAAAAGAGGCAAGGGACTGGGAATGGAAGTGGGGGTGGGAGCCTTGTCTTCCGGTTAAAGCAGTAACAAACTCCAGTCAGAGACATGGGAAGAAATACGGAGACCCTGCACGGGGATCAGTTTCAAATTACTATCTGGACTCAGTCAAGGAAATTATGTACAATTACTTGAAATTGGTATGCAATGTCATTTTAAGGAGTAGAATAATATGGTCATTCTACCAGTAATTTGGTTAGTAATTTGGTAGTAAGCTCTAGTAATTACTGTAAGTGCTAACCAGTTCATTTCCCAAATCACTTTTCCTTTTGGGTGTTCACTTTATTTTGTACATTTTAATTGAGTTTTTTTGTTAAATGGCCTAACAATGTTTCACATTCCATGGCCTTAGCTAGGGCTGAGCGTGAGAATACGCAAGCCACTGTGCCCAGTTTTGTTTCCAGCATCTAGATAGCTGCTGCTTAATTCATATGAATCCCCATGTGTCCATTACTGTCATACTCAACTAAGACATTTTTGAACCTTGAGCATCTTTGTGGTATTATAGTAGGGGAAAATAAAATACTGAATTAATCAAAAGATACGGCCTGTGGAGTTTGTGACCCAGAAGAGATACAGGCACAGACAGAGTGGGGCAATTCTAGTGACAGGTTGTAGATGGTCAAGAGAGCCATGGTGGTTTGCTGGTGTGGCATATGTTTGTGAGTGTGTAGGTTTTAATTATTTAAAATAATTTAATTTTTAAAATTATTTTAAAAAATTATTTAATTTCATGTTCTTCCTGGCTTTACAAATTGATTAGAAAAAGCCCATGATCTGGAAGAGAGAAGGTAGGAAACAGTACAGAGATGAAGGGATATAATGGAATGATCAGCGAAAACGTTTGGAAGTAAAGGAAGTAAGGAAAAGTGAGAGAGAAGGTGCTTAGTGTGCATCTGGGAAGTGAGCCGATTACACCTGTGGGACTGGGGGAAGGTTCACTGAAGAGAAGAAAGCATGTGATTGGCAGGTGTCTGAAATGTAACTTTATCTTTCTATGAAATGGAATTCAGAACACCCCAAATGCCCCAGTCACCATAAAGAAGGTATGACGGTACAATGTATGTTTTCGTTTGTATTTTTTTATTTTCCCAAAATGGTTCATGTATGAAGTAGGCTCTTAGACTATCTCCCACTACTATTGCAAATACAAGCATAAGAGAAACCTGTTTATTAATGCTGAACTAGTGTTAGAGATAATTCATGACGCTCTTGCTGAGGAGAGCTGTTGCCTGGGAGTTTCTTTATAGTTCTCCTCACAAGAGTTTTAATAGCTGTACAGCAGAACTTCACAGCAAACTTTGTTATTCTCACCCATCATATTTTTATCACAAAAATGTCACTCTGAAAGGAGACGCTCACTCTCCCAGTACCTTTCCCACTTTATTTCTTGCAAAATGTAATTTGGTTTATGGACTGCTACTAATAACTTGCAAAGTCTGATTTCTACTTTAAGCCTTCCATTCTGATAACACCTCATCTTATTTTTGAAACACACAGAAGTTTTGATAACTCCTTGACTACCTTTAACTCATTGATTTCTGAAAAACTATGAGGTAGGCCAGTGTGGCTTTTAGCTCATGTATTTGTTCACCCTATTTCTCGCTGACTTTCAGCTCACCCAGGGCTTTGTAGCATCAGCTGTATGATTTTCATACTTTTACTAAGAGTATTTTGTATGTCTTTCTTATCTAGGTGCCTAGAATGGCTGTCATATAGTAGACGCTCTGTAACTATATGTGAAATAGTAATTAAAACAGAATCAGTGATTTCCATGGTGCTTTGTTTTAGACACTTGTCTCCAAAGAGAATAGCTTACTTACGTTAACTTCATTTATACAAAGCTTCTACCACTGAGCCACGTGAAGCAGGACAAACTGGAAAATGTTATTCAAATACTTCTTGTCATCTGTATTAACTAATGATTTCAGCCTGGTGCATGGGCTACTGAATTCACCTCTGAGCCTTTGATTAGTTCACTTTTTAACATGAGTATGCAAAATGAAATATGAAGCACTTAACGCTCAGATCCTTGAATTCTAATCATGCTTTGTGATGTCCTCATCATAATACTTGCAGAGAATGCTTCCATATTCCAGGTCTAAAAGTCGTAGTCAACATTTCCTATGCCAGCTGTGTTAGGGCATTTTAGAGAAATAAAACCAATAGGAGATATCTCCATAGAAAGACTAGATGGATAGATAAATAGATACTCTCTATATAGAGATCTACTGGCTCTGTTTATGTATGTATCTCTACAAATATATCTATATGTACATATATTGATTTACATACACATGTACAAGAGAGAGATTTATCATAAGAAATTAATGGACATGATTATGGAGGCCAAGAAGTTCCAAGATCAGTTGGCAAGCTGGAGACCCAAGAGAGGCACTGGTGTAAGTCTCAGTCCAAGTCTTAGCCTGAAGGCAGAAGACTGATGTCCCAGCCAAAGCCCATTAGGCAGGGAGAGAAAATAATTCCTTACTCAGTCTTTTTGTTCCATTCAGGCTTTGAAAGATAGGATGAGGCCCATCCACATTAGGGAGGGCAATCTGCATCACCAAACCTGCTGATTCAAAAGTTAGTCTCATGCAACAGTGTCCTCACAGAACACAATTAACCAAATAGCGAAGCACCCTGCGGCCCAATCAAATTGATATACAAAAGTAACGATCACAACAGCTATCATCAGAGAACTACCTCCAGCCAATATAATTTTTTCATTGTTGCTGAGATGGAGTTTTGATTTGTCGCTCAGGCTGGAGTGCAGTGGTGCGATCTGTGCTCATTGCAACCTCCACCTCCCGGGTTCAACTGATTCTCCTGCCTCAGCCTCCCAAGTAGCTGAAACTACAGGCATGTGCCACCACACCCAGCTAATTTGTTGTATTTTTAGTAGAAATGGGGTTTCACTACATTAGCCAGGATGGTCTTGATCTCCTGACCTATTTTACCAAAATGGTGAATAAGTTAATGTCAATATGTATATTTCTCAGGAAAAATAAAATAAAATGTAAACAATTAGAAACAAGCTTCCAGGCAACGTTCCTATGACCATATGGCTACACTTAATAGTAATAGTAATTTACATGTAAATAGTAATTTACATGGCTCTAGTCTGGAGTATTGATTTTAGCTCTTCAATCTGTTTGAGGAAAAGCTGTTTTGCATGACCCCAGCTTGGAGACTGGGCACAAAGTAAAGTCTAGGATAGGGTAGAGTACTAGTGAACATACTACAGATTTCCCCTGAGTATAATGAAGAAAGTGGCCACATCTCCATTCCAGCCACCTTCCCACAGGACTTGAAACCTCCAGCTAGGAGATGCTCCAGAGGGTCTCTGTGATCTGAGGGTCCTGGCTTTTGATAGTTTGCATCATACCTGTTAGGACTGTCAGAACAAGTTCATGAAGTAAGCAGTCCCCTGCTGCTCCTTTCTACAAAGAATGAAGAACCGAGAAGTCAAATGAACTCTTCAGGTGACCACAAGTCATCGGTAGCAAAGCTAGGGACAGACTCCAGTGTGCTTGGTGCTGGGTGCTGCACTGGTAAGTTTATTGATACCATGATTGGATTCTCTATTACCTGCAGACCTCACGTTTTCTTTTACTCTTATTCAAGTGAACATTGCATCCTTTTTTGGGTTGGGGGGTGCAGCTTCGTTCCTGTCAGTGACTACCATCAAAAATGCTGACCGAGAATTTCAGAATTGAGCAGTTCAAACCTCCTCTGCAGGTTGAAAAGATGGATCTCACATTTTGCACATCCATCTCTGCAGAATATGACTGCTGTTTTTCACTATGTGGGATATACATCACTTTTAAATGGCAACTGTGGCCTCTTGGCACACTGGGAAGTGATTGGGCAGCTTCACCAGCTTCCCTTGCGTGTGGTAGAGACTCTGAGGCAAAGCCCAGGCTTTCTTTCCCCACAAGGACAACCATTGCCAATCACGTTTCCTTGTTTAAAGTCACTCCCTGGAGAAAATTAAGCATCTTTTTGTTTTGCTTCCTTTAACTGTCTGTGGTTTCATGCCCCGTCTGAGCCTTACCTGTCTTGAAAAGCAAAAACCACATCCTTTACCCCTGAAGATCCAGCTGGTGGCACACGGCGCCTCCTTCCCTGATGGCATTGTGTTCTGATTCCTTAGAAAGCACCAGGCATGTTTATCTTTTCCTTAAATCTTCAATCTCCACACACTGTTCTGGTCAGCGAAAGTTCAAACTGGGATGCTAGCTCATCCTTGGCCTTTCCAAATACCCTACCATCGGCACATTTATGTTAGGTATTGATTTCTGCTTAATAGAATAAGCCAGGAAAAATCACACTCCTTGTTGGCGTTCAAAGGATAAACCATAAAAGCCATTAAGAAGTACTGTAAGCATGAGGATGATTAATGGGACTCGAGGTACCGTCCACTGACTATTTCCAGATAATGTCTTTGAGAGATTCCATTGCCTCTGGCGGCCGTTCAGAGCTATTTATTTGCAAGGTGAAATTCTGAGTAATGCTGTTTCCTGGGTAGCTCTGACTGACAGTGTTAAGGAGACAGAACTGGATGGCCCTGAACTCAGCTTATAAAGGGATTGCTCTCAGGAGTTGCTAGGATACTTCAGAGGTTGTGCATTGAAAGACACTATGTCCGCCCTCAAATGGCCCCTCCTTCTGTGAGTGCTGAGTCTCCTCTTGAGGACCTCCTGGGCTTAAAGTTGATAGGGAAGAAGTGATTGTCAAGAACTATCGATTCCCGACTTCTATGAAACCAGTGTGAATTTTTTCCTTCCTTGCATTGGAGTTAGTTTGGACTGGGACAGGAGTGAGCAGCCTGAGAGCAATGCCTGCCCGGGACCTGCAAAACTTATGGTTTGCATTGTTTTTTAATTGGCAGAATATTATGCAAAGTACTTCAAATTGTCCAGCATTCTCCAAGTTCTATTTGTTAAAATAGGTCCCGTCAGCCTCCTTAGGTGCAACCTCTGACAATTAGTTTTTGACACCTGGGTTGCAATAATGCGGTTTATATGTCGATATGATTGTTGATGCTTGAAAGTCTAACTTAACCTTTCCAGCAAAACAACCAGAGGAACCCAGACTCTCATCTTGATAAAAGACACCACCCAGCACAGCCTCTGCTGGAAAGGAGACCTTCAATAAATATTAGATGGGTAGGCTGGGCGTGGTGGCTCACACCTATAATCCAAGCAGTTTGGGAGGCTGAGACAAGTGGATCACCTGAGGTCATGAGTTGGAGACCAGCCTGACCAACATGGAGAAACCCCGTCTCTACTAGAAATACAAAATTAGCCAGGCGTGGTGGTACATGCCTGTACTCACAGCTACTTGGGAGGCTGAGGCAGGATAATCACTTGAACCCAGGAGGCAGAGGTTGTGGTGAGCTGAGACCATGCCATTGCATTCCAGCCTGGGCAACAAGAGAGAAACTCCATCTCAAAAAAAGAAAAAAAAAAAAAATTAGACGGGTAAATACATTGTCAGATGGATAGATACATGGATGAATGGGTAAATGAATGAAAGCTACCATATTTTGAGCACCTATAATGTTGTATAAATCAGTCATTTATATAACAATTTGCAATTTTGATATTATTCCCATTTTGCAGAAAAGAAAACTAAGGCTCAGAAGTGACTTGTCCAAGGTGATAGAGACAAGGTTTAAATGCAAGGTTATTTTACTTTTCAGTCTAGAAAAGGGAAAGATGGGTTCAACAGTAAGTATCTTCATAATGTTGCATGAGTTCATTGTAATTTCTACTTTACATGAAGCAAAGCATTATTCATTGTTTAAAAAATGGTGAAGTTTCATAGATTTCAAAGTGCATATACCCTTTTCTTTGGGTATATTCAAATCAAATGCTTTGTGTGCTTAAAAACATATGTAGATTATATTTTTAGAAAATCTTAACACTTCGTTAGGATCTGAGACTATGTTTTAAATATTTACTTGGGCTGGTATTTATCTTAAGTCATTTCTGATGGGTGGTTAGAAATATATGGATGAATAAAGGCCTTTTTAGTTGTGGTAAGAGCTGAGCCCACATTTCTCAGCCTTTGTTTACATGTCGATTCGCTGTCTGAGCAAGCAGTCTTAGATTTCTTGCCTGCTCCTTCTCGCCAGAGCTCTGTACTGCCAGGCTCCTCACCTAAAAACAGACTATCCATGCAGTCCACTGAGCCACCTTAAGGTTTCGTTCATAAGGTTTCTTGCAGTCCCATGTTGGCCAACTGAAGCTTATTATCCACTGGTGGTTTTACCCGTCTGTTCTGATTAGTGGTGACAACTATGTCTCCTCCAAAGACTCAGAGGCAGCGGCAGGGAGAGGCTAGTTCCTAAGAACAATTCCAGTTATTCTCAGCGTATTCCCTGGTAGCTTGAGGTTGAGGTGTATCATTTCCAAGAAGACAGTTTATCCTTCAGGAAAATTTTTAAAATAGGAAGGAAAGTAGGAAGGAAGGGAAGGGAAGGGAAGGGAATGAAAGGGAAGGGAAGGGAAGGAAGGAGGAGGGAGGGATGGAGGAGGGATGGAGGGAGGGAGGGAGGGAGGGAGGGAGGGAAAGATAAAAGATTGTTCCCTAGTTACTCCTTTGGATCATTTCAATGATTATTTTCTCTCAACACTGCTGCAGGTTACTTCAAAATAATCAGCAATGCTATCCTGACAGCCAAGATTCAGATAGATTTTCTATCAACTGAGCCAGGCTCTGATAGTTTATCACTGAAAATAATAATGATAATAATAATAATAGCAAAAATACCTGCCCCAATTATAATTGACAAAATGTCATGGGGAGAAAAGAAGTATATAATTGATGGCAGTCATTAAATATAGACAGACTCGGGGCAGGGGGGGACCCTAACCCTGAACAGCCAGAGCCTTCGTAATGGGGAATAACGGGAAACTTAACTCTGGGCTGGTGTGAAGGTGGGCACGTGATTCAGTGTTACAGGGTAATTATTTATCTATTGAGCTACTGAGTTTTAGAAGGCGACAGGGCCGTGGAAAAGAGGTAAATTTGTTATATCAGAGCAATATTTTATATTTTTAAGCAGATATGCAACACTAACTTACTAATGATTTGACTACATAATTAGTTCCTCTTTCATTTGCTCCTTTACTTTCTAATGTTTTTTATTTGATTTAGTTTGTTTTAATTACTGTTCATCTCTTTACTTTTCTGTTATCTTTCAATACCTTTAAAAACATAAATATTACCCCTTCTCCTTTTTTTTTTTTTTGTCCCCAACTGCTCAGCCCAGCCGCTGGGTTAATTTTTGATGTCTCTTTATACAACTTGTCATGACTTTCTTCATGTTAGCTTTATTCCTCTTTACTTCTGTTGTCTTTCCTCTCCCCTCTGGCCTAAGCCCTGCTACCTTATCTTTTCCCATTCCCAATACCACACCTCTCTAGCACCCACTGGGTGCCTCTGTCCTATGGAGGCATTATTCTTATCCCATAGAACAAGCGTGGACTTGTACCCAGTCTGCCCTTTCCCTAGGGAAAAGGTGCAGTAAGGGGCAGGAGGCTCTGGGAGGCATGCCTACACTTCGGGGGCTCTTGGTCTTGAGAAATAACTGAAATCATTTACCTGAAGGAAAATGTATCATCTAACTTGGTTCTAGACTCATCATAGGCCATTATTTAAATCTGCTAGGATGCTTAATGTACAGAAACATTGAACAAAAGGAGAAGATAATAGAATTACAAGCTAGTTAAAAATTGAATTACTATGAAATCTAAATTCAGTCCAGCTTGGAAAACGACGGAGAGGATCTATTGATTGACTTTTAACCACTCCTGGAAGCAACATTAAGCCTCTTTCTTGCCAGGACAGGAACCCCAGCTGGAAAGGTAGCCTCAGCTTCCACAGGGCAGTGTGCAAGAGGGTAACAGAGGGGACCTTTCACCACTGCTGGGCGTGGTTTTGAGGATGGCCAGCAGAGCTTGCACTTCCTTGCAGGAAAGATGTGTATATATTAATTGCCTCTGCACTGCCAGCCACAGCATTTCCCAGAAAAAGAAAGAAAGAAAGGAAGGAAGGAAGGGAGGAAGGGAGGAAGGGAGGAAGGAAGGAAGGAAGGAAGGAAGGAAGGAAGGAAGGAAAGAAAGAAAGTCTTCTTGAAATGGAGAAGTATTCATTTTACATTTTAACTAATGATGCTCAGCTAATAGCCAGGGAGCAAAGTGGCGTGGCAGGAAAAGAAATCGAGTCATGGAGGATGGTAGCAAAATCAGGAGTGGGGAGCCCTTTTCATACACCCTTTTATTCACTCACATTCTTACAGATAGGAGTTTAACACCTAAGAAAAGCAATGAAGATAATTTTCTAGAGTCAGACACACTGTGAGTCTCCTATCTTTTGTGTCTGACCAACGGAGGACTTAGGCGAGTTGTTTCATGGATTCTGGGCCTCAGATTCCTTTCTATAACCTGGGAGTGCGCACGGTGGCTGCCTTACGGGTTCCATAGGACACTGGAAATCTTTGTCCTGCCAGTCCCCAGCTTTGCAGACTGGGCCAGGCCTGGAGCTGCTCACTTGTGGAAGTGGGTGAATGTGTGCTCTGTTGTCACCTGCACACCTCACCAGGTGGGGAGGGTGTCACGAGTGATTATGGACCTGGAAGGCTTTTCAATCCGTGATTCGTTTGCCAGCACGCCAGATCTGCAACAGCCCATAACATCTGCTTGCTTGGAAAATAGTCATGTTCAGGAGGCAGATTTAATGGAAAAGAAAGAATATTTAGAAAAAAAAACAAAGTCTTAAATACTTGTAGAGTTATATACAGGTTATATTCTTCTGAACATCTTTACAAAAAGATTTTTTCCTTTTGCCCTTCTTCTTAACTAATAATCTTTGAGCACAAACTACGTCCCAGGCAGTGTTTTCGTAAGTCATTGACGAAAGGCAAACACACCGATCAAATCTCTGACCTTGAAGATAACCAACAAATAGTTTAAAACAACATAATATGTCAGAAAGGAAACAGTGCTAGGCAGGAAAAGTAAAGTGTTGAAAGGGGACAGGAAGTTCTAGAAAGATGGGATTAAAGTTTTAGTATGAGTAAGACTGAATTCAAAAACCAGGAAAAGTCAGTCAGAGAGGCAGGTTCGGTAAAGAGAGTTGATAGTGATCCTGGGTAGGGCAGATTTCATATAACAATCAATAGAAAAACAAAACAAAGACACACATACGTTGATGAGATCTCCACGGACTCAGGAGAGTGATTACTCTTCTGGAGTATTCTGCAAAGCTGAAGACAATTCTAGAAACAGCAGCAGAGTGCCTTTGTCCAAAACATGGCTGTTTGAGTGCACAGTCTGAGCCAGGCACTGTTGTAGATGAACAGAGGAAGTGCCTGGCATCGGTGGTGCTTTTGCATCCCATGGAGGGAGACCGATGCTAAGCAGTGAACATAACCAATAACTAAATATATTTAGTGGTATCCAGCATCCGTGGGGATTGGTTCCAGGACCTTCCACCTATACCCAAATCCAGGAATGCTCAGGTCTTTCTTACAAAATCATCTTCAGATTACTTACAATACCGAAGACAATGTAAACACTATGTAAACAGTCATGATATTGCATTGCTTAGGAAATAATGACCAAAGTCTGTACTTGTCAGTACAGATACAATTTTTATTTAAAAACTTTTCTGATGATACATAGTATTTGTACATATTTATGGGGTACATGTGACGTTTTGATATAAGCATACAATGTGTAAGAATCAAATCAAGGCATTGATGTGCAGTTGATTGAATTCATGGATGCGGAACCCACAGATAGGGAGAGCTGACTGTCTTTTTTTTAATTAAATTAAAAAATTTTAATTAACAAATGAAAATGTACATATTTATCTTGTACAACATGTTGTTTTGGAATATATATATACATTGTGAAATGGCTAAATTGAGTTAATTGACATATCATTACCTCATGTAGTTATCGTTTTTTGTGATGAGAACACTTAAAATCTACTCTTTTAGGAATTTTCAAGAACATGAAACATTGTTATTAACTATAGTCACTGTGTTGTATAATAAATCTCTTGAATATATTCTTTCTCTTCAACTAAAATTTTCTATTCTTTGAACAATATCTTCATAAACCACATCTCCTTACCCCCTGGTAACCACTGGCAACCACCATTTTACTCCCTTCTTTTGTGTGTTCAGCTGTTTTAGATTCCAGATGTAAGTGAGAGCACTTGTCTTTCTATGCCTGGCTTATTTCACTTAATGTAGTGTACTCTAGGTTCATTGATGTTGCTCCAAATGACAGGATTTCCTTATTTTAAGGTCAAATAGTTTTCATTGAATTTATCTACAACATTTTCCTCACCCATTCATCTGTTGAGGGACACTTAGGTTCTTTCCATGTTATCTTGGCTATTGTCAACAGTGCTACGATGAACATGAGAGGGCAGACATCTCTTTGACAGTCTGATTTCATTTTCTTTGGAAGTATACCCAGAAGTGGGATTGCAGGATCATATGGTAGTACCATTTTTATTTTTTTTCAATTTGACCAGAGCCTACTTAGACTATTTTTAATTTTTTGAAGAACTGTCATATTGTTTTCCATAATGGCTGTACTAATTTGCATCCCCACCAACCATGTGCAAGGCTTCTCTCTTCTCCACACACTGGCCAACATGTGTTACCCTTCATCTTTTTAGTAATAGCCCTTCTGACATGTAAGTAAATAATTTAGTCTTTATTGGCTTAATTTTATTGCCCTCAAGAAAAGTGGCAGGATGGAGGCAGTAATCTCATGTTTGTTGGAAAGAACGTGCTTGAGCCTAGAATCAAGCTGACAGTCTGAACTCATTAGGCCCCCATCCCTGGGCAAGTTACTTAAATTCGCCCAACATCAGCTTTCTTATATTTAAACTGGAATTAATAATATCTATCTTATGTAGTTGCTGAAATAAGGTCATGTGGTTAAAGAAATCTAGTGTGTAGTAGGTAGGCATGGAGCTTATAGGAAGGAAGAGGTGTTACATGATGTTATTTACCCCAATTCAGGAATAATTATGATTTCTACTCTCATTTAAATAGATGATGTTTGATTGTTTTTCTCAAACATGGATCATTATTTTTTGTCACACTTGGTAAATGAACATAAGAAGCATGAGAGGTGCATCTGTGCTCAGACCTACCAGTACAGCCTAGTATTTTTCTGAATTTTGAGGCAGTCAAGTTGCCCATATGCACTGAGGCCCACTTTATGTAGAGTGTGCTTGAGATACTTCCAGAGATGTGCACAATTAGCTAAAACAGTTCTGTCCTTTCAGAATTTAGCTGAGAAAACGGCAGTCCACATAATATCATAAACGATACGAGGCAGGAGATTGTATCAAATAAGGGGTGCAGATGATGCTCTGGGATTTCTCGATTTCTTCTTATGGAAGTCATCTTACTAAGTTCAGATGATCAAATTGTGTTTAAGGAAAAAAAGATCCATTATTATTTCATCGTGGTTTTTTGGTGTTTGTTTTTTTGTGTTTTTTTTGTTTTGTTTTGTTTTGTTTTGTTTTTTGTTTTTTGTTTTTTTACCATTTGTGGGTCATTCCTCCCAGGCTGTGAGTATTTTTATTCAGACGTATGTAGGTGTTTGGTATTTACCCTTGTAATGTTAAAGATGACAGGATACTGCTCTCACTTTGCTCTGTTATATAAGCTATGTGTTCCCTCCAGCCCTTGGAATCTTCCTTACGTACTTTGGTGGGAAGGAGGAGGCAGGGTGTCAAATCTCCTTGCCCTTGGGCTGTCACTTGGATGGGCATTTGGTGTTTGCTTCTCTGGCAGCTCTGTGCCAGGCCTGGGTCTTCCTTCACACTGCAGCAGGTATGTTCCGGAAGGAGGAAACCAGTCTGATAAACTCCTTCAATTCTTCATGCCAGCCCCATGGGGTGGGAGTGGCCCCTGAGGTTCCAGTTTCCACTCTTGGCTTCTCTTCTCAGCCCTGGCTCTTTCTCCCTCAATGGTACTTTTCCTCCAAGTGCTCGTGGAGGCACCGCCTCACCCTACTTTAGGAGAATGCCTCTCTGGCTCACAGACTCGTATGCCATTCCTCAGAACAGGCCGTGCTCCCTGCAGGATCTCCAGGGGCGTGTCCTCTGGGGGCAGCACCCAAGCCTTTCTGCCTGCCCTGAAGGTAAATTGGAGATAAGCACTCACATGTGCATACGCAAGCACACACACTTGTGCACAGACACACATGCACTTCCTGTCCTCAAAATCAAACAATTCTCAAAGACAAGGCAGCCTAAATCCACTCCGGGTAGCAGAAGCCTATGAGTCACAGCAGCATCCTCTGGCCCATCATCCTGGCCTGGTTGTGTCGAGGGAGCAGTCCCAGCCGCTCTATTCTCATTTCTGGGTTTTTCAGCCCACAGTGCTAGAGGCCGAGAGAAACGATGGCCTTTTGAAGTGTCTTCCCTAAAGAAATTTGGCGCAAATGTGTTCTTCCCCACAGGCCAGAAGAAGAGCTTGGACTGGGCTTCACACTTCACTGGGACAACTCTTTGATTCCTATTTGGGATACAACAAAGGGAGGAAACAAAGTTTTTTTCCAATTATTTAGAAAGTGCACATTGACATAAAGGAATATTAAGTGACTTATCTAAAAATGACGTGGTGCCTACAGGACTGACACTGTTCAGGGTTCAAATCACTTGATAATTCACAACTGTTTCTTTTTGCTGAATTTCATGCACCTCATTACCCCAAACATATAATATATCCCCTTTGTAAAAAAAAAATCACAGCCCCTGTGGAAAAATATTAGAAACCAAACATGATTTCATGGGCTAAAAATTCCATTCCTCCCATCATTTCTATTTTTGACCTCATTGCCCAGTTGTGAGAAACTGGGAAAGGCAGCTCTTGGTGCCTCGGTTTCTTCATTTGTGAAACTCAGAAAATAACACTGACCACCCCCCCGCTTTCCATGGAAGTAGGTAGGCTTAATACGTTAGTGCTAGCAAAGCACTTTACACTCTCCAAGTACCTTTCCCAAAACGATATCAAAGTATTACTGCATCTATTATGAATAAATAAGATTGGCTTGGACATGGAGCCCCAAGAGAACTTCTTTGTCACTTCTCTGCATGCAGATTGAGTGACATTTTCTATGACCCTCTTCACTTTGCTGGCCAACAACCTGCTCATTAACATGGATCACAACACTGTTTTGTACGTTTCCACTGCCTTTCATTTGGAAAACTCCAAATGCCTTGCTAACACGATTAAATCAAGTATCCTCATACATAGGTTAGGTGTTACAAGAACCATTACACTTAGGGTGGTGGGCAGAGAGATCCAAGGAATGGAAAGTTAAGGGCAAGAAGTAGTTCCACTAACTGGGTTTCCATTCCTGCCCCAGAAATGAATAATCCCTCAGCTCTACGGGTCTCTCATCCCTACTTCTTGAAAGCCCAGTCTAGAATGTTAGAAAATTGCAGCAGATTCACTGGTGTGCTCTATTTTCAGCTACTTCCATAAAGAAATCAATTAACTGTGTCTGACAGTCTATTTTTCCTGAAGCTCTGCTGGCAGAGGCCTTAACTTTATATCATCTTTCACAGCCCCAAAACAAAACAAATATTTTATTTCATCCTCAATGAAAGTAACTTCTATTTATTTTGGTGAGGTTCCCATGCTAGGTAATCTACAGTCACCAGTCGGATTTCCTTTGTTCTCGGCACTTTTGGGCTATTGCATTTTAGTGCCTGAGACGCTGAGTCTGTGACAGAGGAAACATCTTGTCATTTTAATGAATTGAGTTCTCCCAGTGCCACTTTTCTCACCAACAGTCCTTTTCCATACCCATCAAGATGTCAGATGCAAAATAAAACCGGTTGCAACATGGCAGAGTATGCAAGGCCATTCGGATTATTACTGAGTAACGTGGCTGGAAAAACTGGGAGAGATCACTTTCCTCATCTGTAACTTTTTGAGATTTTTTTCTAAGTGAGCTCATATTATTACCCGTTATCACAGAGCTTTCAAATCACAAAGGGCCTCAGCAAGTCTAAGTGAAAAGGATGTGTCATGCAGTGTGTTAAGAAACTGTCTAAGCCTGGGCTTGTTTCTCTTGGCACCCAGCTTTCTGCGACTACTCACACCTTTAGAAGTTGATCAGTGAATACAAATGAGCAATAACATTATACAGAAGGAAGATCAAGGGACTTGAAGTCAAAGTACGGAGATGCAAAATCAGAGCTGTGTGACCTGAAGAAAGTTGCTTAAGTTTCCTGAATTTTGTTTTACTCATCTTTGAATCGGGGGGATTGCAGTCTACCTGATCTCCGTGTACCTCACAGTATGGAAATGATATCTTGTAAGGTAATACTTGAAAATCATCTGTATATTCAAAAATTTTATGTAACTATTCATCATAATTAACAATGTTAGTGAAAACTAAACCTAATTACAAACGAAAATCCACAGTGAAAAATGTACAATGCATCCAAAACACAAACAAAAATTTCAAAATCCACAATTGTTCCTTGTCTATTATGATGATTCCCTTCTCTTCGTACAATTTGAGATGAAAAAGTCAAAAATTGGCAAAAAATTAACAAGACCTCCAGATGACCAATTGGGGTTGTTTTCTTAGTACAATTCTTCAAGACACCTGCAGTGCTAAAAAGGGTCTACTTGGATGACATAGCCAAAGTGTATCCACAGCTTAATAGGATCACAAGTAGCATTTGATGATTTCATGATGCACTTTATAGCATCCCTTTGGTTTTGCAGAATCCCTAACTTCACAAAGAATTTACCTGAACAAACGACTTGACTTTTTTCTGCCTCAGTTTCCTCATGAATAAAACAATTTATGTTCTTCTGTTGGCCACATAATGTAAACATCAAAAGCAATTCTGTGTGCAAGTATGTGGAAGTGCTGCCTACAATTGAAGATCTCATTAAAGTGGATCCTTGCGTTTTATGTGCAATCATTTTTAAGCTACTTTTTTTTTTTCCTGAGGAGAAGAGAGAAGGATGGCTAGGACTAAACTAAAGAGTGCTCCAAGGAGATGAAATTTCTAAGAGTCACAGATGAAGTGAAATATGAAAACGTGTCAGCTGACCACCAGGAATAAACAGATTCCTGGCAATAGCCATTATTAGATCGTGGAATTGCCTCTCTCAGGAAGTGGTAGAAACATTTACTGCTCAACTGGATAAAGTACTCTCAGGGGCCAGATGACCTGCCATTTCCTTCTACATTATCTATGAGTTTTTTCTAATAATAAAACCACTGAAATTGGCTACAGAGCTATAATCACTCATGTATAGGCTGGGAGCTGCATCGTAATTACAGAGGGCCGTGTTCTCAGATAATTGCTCTCGATTTGGTCTTGGTCTTGGCGACTCCCCCCGTCTGTGTACTGCTAGGTCCAAGTCTACAGAGGACTGCATTAGCGTCTACACTGGCCTTACATGCATTTAACAATGTTGAGTCACTACTTTCTAAACAGTAAGCTGGATTCAGGCAGCTTCGGAAATACCATGAAAATATGATGCTGTTTAAATGCTAATGCTGAGGCCTAGAGGTGATGGTAGCTGGCCAGGAACCATGTTTCCTCTGTTGGGCTGAGCGTATGATTTCGTTTCTCCTATTTGTTCAGTTGTAGTAAACATTTTTCATGGAGTTTTTACAGTGTTTGCAAAAACGCCTGCTAAGCAAAAATAGAAAAATACACTTTCTTCTTTGTACAGTTTTCAAAAATATACTCCTTTTGAATTGAAAAAGGCTTATGAAAGAATGATGAACAAACCATATTTGATATTTACAAGTGTTATTTTCTGGTTGTTAAATGCAGTTTGTAAGATGTATGTATGTGTGTGTGCACGCACATGTATGTGTGTGTGAATTCTGTTCATTCTACTTATCCCCTTGAAAAATCTCATTTTCAAAATTTCATACTAGTTTTTAAAAAGGAAAAAAGAATGACTTGCCTGTATCGGTAAATCAAAAGCTAAAATGCTGACTCATGCAGCAAAGCAGCCTGACTTGCAGAGCTAATGCCCAAGTGCAGGCTCTCTCGCCCTCTGTGGCAGCCAGGGGCTCGCTGTCCGCTCTCCCACCAGCGTGGCTTCAGGAGATGAGCCCTTCACTCACAGGGCATTTCTGGCTCTCAGCATAGTGCCTGACCCAGGGTAGATGCTGAACAATGGCCCATTAAAGTCCACTATGTTGTTGTTGCTGTTATGGAACCACTCCTACAAAGAATATCATAGAACCCCAGATAGAAGAAAATAGACAGATGTTTTTGGGTAGAGAACCACTTTCAAGTGAGATCCTTACTTTGTGATTCAAGATTTTATGTGTCTTTCTTATTTCTTTCTTTTAATCTGAAGTGCATTCCCCTATCCTGCTTCATGGTCATGATTTCATTCAAATTTATTGAATTCCTACTTGTAATTCTATTAGATGACCAATGGCAGAGAATTTTTAGACCTGATTTTTACACACTGCTTTGCAGTTAAAGTACTTTTATTTGCATAATCCAAAGCATTGATTGAACCCTGTGAAAGTGGAGACATAGATGGTTCTACTTTTATTTTATAAATGAGGAAACTGAGGCTCAGGGATGTTAAGTGAGTTAACTGAAGTTACATGGTAAGTGAGTGACAGATTTGAGCCTTAAACACATCTTTGGACTCTGTAGGGTTTTCCCCTTCACCTTCTGAAGGTTTGCTGAAAAATCATTTCACAAAAGGCAGATTAATTGGAGAAAAGGCACACAAAACTTATTGATGTGTACATGGGAACCTTCAAAATAAAAAATCAGACTGGGTGCAGTGGCTCACGCCTGTAATCCCAGCACTTTGAGAGGCCCAGGAGGGCGGATCCCCTGAGGTCAGGAGTTTGAGACCAGCCTGGCCAACATGGTGAGACCCTGTCTCTACTAAAAATATAAAAATTAGCCAGGCGTGGTGGTGCATGCCTGTAATCCCAGCTACACAGGAGGCTGAGGCAGGAGAATCACTTGAACCCAGGAGACAGAAGTTGCAGTGAGCTGAGATCCCATCATTGTACTCTAGCCTGGGTGACAATGTGAAACCCTATCTCAAATAATAATAATAATAATAATTAATTTAAAAAGTAAAAAGAAAAAATCAATGATACAGGGAAAATTGTCTATTTTCATGCTTAAGTTCAACAAATTATGCACAATCATGTAGAAATAGGATTGGGCGAAAAGGTTATGATCTAATGCTAACTGACTGAGTGGGGAGCCAAGCCAGGCCTGTCTAGATTCCTCCTGGCCTCTGTGAGCAGTGTCCCTCCCTTCTGGGTGTGGGGGTCTTATGACCTTCAGTCAAACAAGGCAAACTGGATGATTTCTTTATGGCCAGTTTTGACCGAGAAAGGTGGCAGGAAAGTTAGAGTCATATTTTTAGGTTGGATGGCTGACTTTGCGGCAAAGGGGTTCTGACTTCAATGACCTGCCTTGAGGAAGAGGGATTCTGGATTCTGTGGCCAGCCTCAGGGGAGGTTAAGACCCAGAGACAGGAGGGCTGGAGAAAGTTAGTGAGAAACTTTTGCTTCTTAGGCTGCTTCTGAGGCCTTCGTTTGGGAATATTGTTTGCTGAGACCCAGCAACTCAAAATCACTTCACCAAGAAAGAAGTCAATATACTCATTGTGTCATATTCACACACATCCTCACTGCCTAGCTCTATTTTCAGCTGAATATGTTTATTTGGTCATGTCCTCCTATGTCAAAAGCTCCCATGTATATTAATTCACGCAACTATACTTGTGGTCACTGCAAAGGCCAGCCTGGATGCTAGAGTGAGCTTGTTGGGCTCAGGATTTTCTGCTGCAAACGCACGCTAGGCTAGACCATGCCCCATGCAGTGTAACTACACGCAGGAAGGGTCTGATACATGGTGACTGCTCAGTGGGGCAGATACGGATGCTGCCCACACCCAGTCTAACAATAGACAGGCGTACATTGTATGCAGAGAGTCATCTTAAAAGTGGTAAAAGGAGTAGTTTCCTTAAAAAAATTTTTTTCTTAACCTCAAAGAAATATCTCAGTGTAACCATGCCAGATAAGGTTTTGCATAAAGGCTTAGCTTTTTGAGTTATAATCTTCTTTTATGAAAGAATAGCCTGGAAACTTTAGGTCTGACTTGTGTGTAAGTATTTGAAATATTTTAAGCCAAAGAGAAAAGCTTTAGAGAAGAGTTTAGCTGCCAGGGGCTTTTTTCTGTAACTCCCAGGGATGAGGCAAGGGAGGGCATAGACCAGGAGACAGGCCCCATTAAAATCTTACTAACAGGGATGAGGCAAGGGAGGGCTGGCATAGACCAGGAGACAGGCCCCATTAAAATCTTACTAACATGCTTTGAAGTGACAACACTGCCATGTGCGAAATATCTCCCCAGCCCACTGTCTTTCGGAGTCGTCTGTGTCCTAGCTAGGATGCTGGGCCACAAGCAACGGAAAGAACCCTGAGCTGGACCCTTGCTTCGTCCTGAATTTATCCCAACTAGCAGTTTGACCCACGAGATGCCATGTGCATCTCTTGTACTCTCAGAGTTTTTTTTTTTTTTTGTAAAGATGACAGAGTTAGATATGGTAGTGTTTATGAGCCTGTCCAGCTCTAACCTGTGTGAATCTTTAAGGATTGCTATACCACTTTCATTGGTAGGAAATCCAGGTACTACACACTGGAATATTTCAAAATCAAGTCCAACTGGAAACAGATGATGCACCTGGCCTACCCGGAACTTGGTTTCCATCTGCACTGCAGACGTAAACCAACAGCTAACACGGAGAAGTGATATAAATTGTTGGATTCTTGAAAAAATACTAATTATTAAAAGTAATAATGAATACATGGAAAAATGTCTAAAATACATGGTATTTTTTTTCTTCTGAAATTACAATGTCCTCTTAAAAGCCATTTAAAAACTGCGTCATTCCAGCTTCCTTGCTACCATTGCTTTTGTTGTGCAGAACATCATTCTAAATTTAAAGGTTGGTAAACATGCAAATTGAAGATATTTGCTAATTCATGTTAAGAGTATATTCAGATTAATACAATTTAACTTGAAGAAATGATTTAAAGGAAAACAAAAAGACTAAACAAGCGCCAGCATCCGGTAGGAGTAAACTTATTTTCATACTCAGTTAACTAGCTTAAGGAGAGGGTAAAATTTTAAAAAAACTGTTTTTTTGTTTGTTTGCTTGCTTTTGTTTTTGAGACAGTCTCTGTCACCCAGGCTGGAGTGCAGTGGCGCCATCTCGGCTCACTGCAAGCTCCACCTCCTGGGTTCAAGCGATTTTCCTGCCTCAGCCTCCTGAGTGGCTGGGATTACAGGTGCCCGCCAATACACCCGGCTAATGTTTTGTATTTTTTAGTAGAGACAGGGTTTCATGGTGTTAGCCAGGATGGTCTCAATCTCCTGACCTCGTGATTCACCCGCCTAGGCCTCCCAAAGTGCTGGGATTACAGGCATGAGCCACCATGCCCGGCCAAAAAAACAGTTTTAAATAGTGGTCTCATACTCTGTGCCAGATACAGTGAGACACATACATGCAAACATGTATTTGGATGCGTGTATATATGTATATTTGTATTTATAAGCCTATACATATATATACATTTTGAATACATAATAATTTGAATAGTCAATATGATCTTAACACATAGGAGTTATTTTCCTGTTTTCCAGTTGAGGAAACTGAAATTTCAGAAATAACTAACCTAGTGTCCCTTAGCTAATACATGAAGAAGCCCAGGTTTGAAAACAAGCGCCTAGGCCTTCTAAAGAAAGTTGTCTTTATATTATACCCCATTTCCTCAAGTGAGGGCTTTGTTGTAAAACATCCTGAGAGCCTGGTGTTTAGAAACTGCTACATTTAACTTAAATAAAGAACACGAGTTATTTAACATTTTGAGTTTTGATTCCTTCATCTGTGAAAACGCAAATGAAAATATCTACTTTGGGAGACAGTTGGCAGGATTAAATGAGATACAGTGAATTAAAATATCTGCAAAAGTCCCTGGCAAATTGTGGCCTTGTACAATGTATTAGTTTGTATAGCATTTTAGCTGCAGTTTCTCCAAATCTTTTCACACTTAAATCTTTTTATGTGACGAAAAGAGAAAGAAAATTTTGCCTACTACCTCAAAGAAGTAAGCAAGTATTTACTGAATGCCTTCTATTATGTCACAACATTTTATGTGTCACATTTCAGAGCTGATTGAGGTCGTGATGGTGGAATCTTTTATGCGGGGTGGTAATAGTTAAACAGTAAGTACAGTTACGTGAATCTAGCTTTTCAGGTGTCCCAAAGAGTTCAAACAGCTTTTTTGTTAAAATGAAGCCTGGGAAACTAAAAGTACTCCTACCTTTTGCCTTTTCTGCTGCCTCAGTCCCTCCAGTTTGAGTTAATTTTCCTCTAGGGGCTTTAGAGGGAAAGTTTTCCTTTTGCCACACTCACCTTGAAGCAGGACGCAATGGATTGCAGTGGCTTTCACCATGCATCTTGTCTCAATACAGACCTTCGGGGGACAGGCCTGCGACATTACCCAGTCTACAAGGGCAGGTACTTTAATAAGGTTATCATATTTTCCCTCTATATAATGACTTAAGAACAGCTTTTTAAAAAAGTCATGTCAGACGTTGTTCCATTTAAAAATCAGTTACTGAATAAGGCAAGCGGGATGTGAATCCGTGGACACATAGTGTAACTCAAGTTTCGAGATGAAAACTGGCCCTCCAGGCCTTTGTTCTGCATCAGGCTCAGGAATGTGAGAAGTGTGTCGCCGTCTGCAAGTTATTAAGGTCCCTGCAATAGAAAGAAATCAACAGACAATCTCAGTAAAGCATCTTTGACTTCCATACATTCAGCTTTTTAGAAATATTTACTTACATAATTACACCTGACTCGCCTAAGCTGTTTTGCATACACCAGATTCAGTCTTTCCTACCACAGTTGATGTATTAACCTTTCCAGGGATCTTAGGAAGTGCTGCCTGTCCGCCAGTGGTCTAGTGTGTCAGCCTTGTGCAGATATTTCTATGGTAATATTGTGCATACAATCATTTGAATGCTTTGTTGCATTTTCCCCTTTTTTAATGACTTGAAAGCAGAAAACGAAAGGGTTAATATTAGGGCTAGGAAGCCGAAGTCTCATATTTATATATAGCTGAGCCTGTAGTACAGTTGAGAGAACGATGGAAATGAATAGACGTGTTTACAAAATTAAGAACATGTGAAATGCGGGAAGTAGTTTGTTGAAAACTGTCCCTGAAATGTAAAGTGTAATTAGGAAGGTAGTATTTTCGTTGTGTACTCTTATTTGTCTCTTATAAAACACTAGCCTTTGCTAACCTTTAACATTAGAATTTCACGTGCGTTTTCAAGAAAGCTCTGTCTGGCAAAGTAGGAAGCTGCCATAATAACCAAACTCTAACTTGTACCAGCTCCAGTCTATCTCTTCTGCAGGATGCAGATGCTGCTCCTAAATCTTTCTTGGACAGAGAAGATTTTTCTCGTTTCTGAAGTCCACACAAGTTTCCTCATTACTGAAGAATGCATTTCACGATATAAAACCTAATCTATACAGCTGTATGTGGTTTGGGACTCAGTTAACTTAGAATGGATTCTCTTCCTCTGCACAGTCCAGGCAATTGAAATAAGTTAAATGTTTTTTTTTCCAACATAGCCACCCCCATTTAAGGCATGGTGACCCAAAGTCTTCCCTTGCGAACTCACACCTCTGAAAGCCTGATACTTTGTAGGGACAGAAGGCGAAACTCAGTGTAGCATACAAGGTATGGGTGCTGCTTCCTGGCTGCACCGTCCACTCCTTCCTTCAGGCTGCTGCTCCCCCACAGTGATATGTGCTTTCATTTATCATCATCATCATCACTGTGATTTTAAATCACAAAAATTCCAGCTGCTTTATTACACGTTTTTTAAAACTGTGGTTCCAAGCAAATTCTGAAATGAAATGAAGAAAGTAAATATATTTCAGAGAGAAGTCTAACTGAGAGAAAACAAAAGAGCATATTTAATATTTAAACTAATCAATCAAGTACCCTTGGCTCGAAGAAATGAAGAGAATATAGAATACTCCTCTGATTTCCAAGTATATTTACACACACACATAGAAACAATGCTACTTAGATCTTTTGCATTTCTCTGCTGCATTACCTCATAGTCGGCTACCCTTATGTTAGGTTATGACATAATAACAAGGACCCATTGAATTAGGTATGAGAATGTGCTTTTAGATTTATTCATAAGAATGTGGCTTACACTGATAAACTTTTGTATTTAAAAACACTTGCATATGTATTTCTTTGATTAATATGAGGAGAATTCATCACCCATGTTGTGGATGAGAAAATGACACTCAGAAAGACTAATGCTGCTACCAGAGTCGGGACTTGGATGGGATTTCTGATACCTGAACCAAAGTTCTCCTCACTCCCAGGAAGAAAGGGGCCTCTGGGAAATCCTTCTGGATTGGGTGGGGCCTCCCAAGTCCTGGGTGGAGGCTCAGAACCTCTCCATATGGGTCACTCCCATTGCCCTTAGCTAGTTCCCAGCAGTGTTCAGCAATGCAAGTATCGTTTTCAAAGGCATCTGTGCTGCTTGCAGGCGAGCAAGGGAGGGGGAAGCTGAGGAGGCTGCATGCCTCCTGCAGGCAGATGGGAGGAACTGTGGAGGCATTTCAGAGAGGAAGGAGGCACCCTGGCAGGCCCCGTCAAAGAGGAAGGAACCTGGGAGCATGAGTGAATCGGGTGGAGCCATCAGAGGAAGCAGAACAGGGTGTCACTGTAGTGTTTTGGTGATGACCCCAGAGCCTGAGAGCTGTGCACATAGGCTATGGATTTGAGTTTTCATGTGCACAGTACTACATATATACACTGTTAGAAAATTAGGCTGTCAGTCTCTTCCTTCCTCGTTTTTCTCAGTGAGTGGAGTTTACGTGTGTGCATGTATGTGCCTGTGAGAAACCCCAACTTCTGTCCTCAGAGTCCTCCCTCACTCTCTCTGTGTTCACGTAACCCACCGGCTTCCTAAGGGGGCCACACTGTCCTCATTGCCTCAGGGGTGCAGTGCTCACCCAGACCTGTCTCCCTAGGGTAATGCTTAGAGCAGTAATTCTCACACTCTTTGGTCTTGGGATCTTTGTACATGCTTGAAATTGTTAAGGATTCGAAAGAGCTTCTGTTCATGAGGGATATGTAGCAATACTTCCACATGGCAAACTAAAATGACAAAAAATTCATGCTTTTTAATTCTTTGAAAAGTAGCAATACAAATTTCATTACATGTTAACGTAAGTAATCTTTATGAAAAATAGCTATATTGTTTTACAAAAACGTTAATGAGAAGAATGACATTGCTTTCTAGTTTTGCAGGTTTCTTAGAATGCAGCTACTGCCTTATATCTGGTTTTATATTTAATTAGTTACTATATATATATTTTAAGTATGTAAAGAATATCTGACTTCTCACAGACTGTAGTAGAAAAAGGGAGGATTTTCATAGATTTTATGATAGTTGTGGATATTCTTCTTTGATAGTTTACCAAAACTCAACAAGTGATACTTTCTTAAAAAGTAGTTGCAATGTAAAATCAGAAACCATATCAATTAGATTTTCTTGATCTGTTACATTAAAATGTACTAGTTTTTTCTTTACTATCTTTGCAACTTACTCTGAATCTGTAAATACTTCAAAATAAAAAGGTTAAAAATTGTACAAAGAATTTCAACACACATTTCTTCATGCAAGATATAGAAATGACCGTTAATCACATGAAACATATTCAACATCATTAGTCATTAGGAAAACTCAAACTCACTATGAAATTCTCCTTCATAACCATAGAATAGCTGTAATACTTTGGACAATAACAAGATTTTAGGAGGATGTGGGGGAGCTGGAACCCTCATTCATTGCTGCTGTGAATGTAAACATGGTACGATTGTTAGCACTGGCAAATCCATATGGGTCTGCAGCAATTCACTTCTTATCTCCTCAGAGACAAGAACTCAACCAAGGGGCATAAGGCAGAGTGAGAGATTGAGGCAAGTTTTAGAGCAAGAGTGAAATTTTACTTAAAAAGCTTTAGAGCAGGGTCATAAGGAAGAAAAGTGCACGTCAAAGAGGGCCAAGTGCATGATCTGTGAGATCCAAGTGTGCTGTGCGGCCTTCGATTTGGGTTTTTCTGTGTTGGCATGCTTCGAGATTTGTGTCTCTTCTCTCCTGATCCTTCCCTGGGGGTAGGTGTCTGCATGCATAGTGGGATGCCAGCACTTCGGAGGGGCCGCTTGCACAGCGTGCTTACTGGAGTTCTATGCATGCTGACTGGAGGTGTTTTTCCCTTGCCGGTCGAGTATTCCTAGAGGAAGGTCATATGCCAGTTAAACTCTGCCATTTTGCCTCATAGATGCATGCTGGAGTCTGCCTGCCCAGCTCCTGAGATCTTATCGGGAAGCTACTGATCACCAGCTTCAACTGTTTTCTATCTATTGGGAGACTGTCTTTCCCTGGTGCTGGCTGTGACCAATTCTTATTTTAGAGGGACAGTTTAACAACTGCATGACCATCACCTGATAGACACCTGACATTCCTGGAGGGGAGACCTCTCCTGCCCCCCTCATGCCTGCCTGGCTACCTACTCCAACACAATCACTTCTGAAAACAGTGTGACTCTTTCTCAACTTTTTGTTTACATTTACATCATATCCTACCAAGGTATTATTTGATATCTATCATGCCACTTCCCCATGTTAAATCAGTTCCCATTTCTTCGTATTATTGATTATGCTTCAGTCGATTTATTGATTAATTTTTGTCACATTTGCTGAAACTGAGAACTAGTTTTCTTCTGAACAACTAACCTAATAACGTTATGTATAAGGCAAATTTTTATGCGTAGGGCATGATTATTCGTTCAAAGAGATTAACTGTTAGGTCTGTTGTGTTGGCATTCCAGTGTCTTATCATAGTCAAAGCACTCCTCCTTAGAGAAGCAAAGACCAATTTTGAAAGGGAATCTACAGTGAAATCGTACGTAGCAGAACTGTAACATTATCTTCCGTTGGACATCACACGACCCGGTCACCAAAGGGAGGAAAGTATGGCTTCTTAAAAATGCAATTAAGGGTCTTGAAGCCGATCTTGTCAGCAAAGGTGTGGAGGCTGACGAGAAATCTGCGAAAACTGCATTGGTTATCTTTTGCTGTGTAACACGTTACCCTAAACGCAACAGCATAAAGCAAATATTTATTTCACAATTTCCGAGGCTCAGGAATCCTGGGTGGATTAGGTTGGTGGTTCTGTCTCGGGGACTCTGATGAGGTTGCAACTAAGATGCGAGCTGAGTCTGCAGACATCTGAAGGCTGCCTGACCGGGGCTGGAGGAATGGCTTCCACAGTAGCTCACTCACATGGCGAAAATGTTAAACATGGAGTTACCATGTGGCCCAGCAGTCCTGCTCCTATATATTCACCCAGGAGAAATGAAATCATACTGTAATCACCCAGCGGATTCTTCCTGCCGTCTGCTCAGGTAAACCCAATTCACGGAGGCAACAATATTCCAGTAAATGAAGAGTTTAGTTAATGCACGGCCAGCCAAGCAGGAAAGAGGAGTTTACTACTCAAATTAGCCTCTCCAAGAATGCAGAGACCAAGGCTTTTATAGATAATTTGGTGAGCAGGGGGCTAGGGAATGGGTTTGCTCATTGGTTGGGGATGAAATCACAGGAGTATGGAAAATGGCCCTTGTGCGTTGAGTCCACCTCTGGGTCATGAGTGACAACACTGGGTGTAGTCAGTCGGTTACCAGAATGCAGTAATCTGAAAAACATCACAAGACCAATCTTAGGTTCTGTAATAGTGGTGTCATCCATAGGAACAGATCTTTGACCACATGACTCCTGAGCCGTAAGGGATCATACAAACTATGCCTCCATTTTAGCAGAATTCAGGCCCCTCCCATAATCCGAATCTCACAGCCTTTTATTAGCTTTACAAAAGTGGCTTTGTTCCCTGGGCAAGGAGGGCAATAGTTTGAGGGAAGGATTAATCATTCTCTGCTTCAAAGTTAAACTCTAAACTAAATCCCTTCCATGCTTAGCTTGGCCTATGCCCAGGAATGAGTGAGAACAGAGAGGCTGTGAGGCTAGAAGAAAGATGGAGTCTGTTATGCTAGATTTCTCTCTGTCATAATCTTTGCAAAGGCAGTTTCGATATGTCCCACAAAGATGTGTATGCAATTGTTCATAGTGGCATTACTCAGTCACTCATGATAGCTCCCAAGTGGAAGCAGCCCTGATGTCCATCAACCAGTGAAAGCACAATCAATATGCGGCATATCCGTAGTATGGAATACTATTTGGCAATGTAAGATTGTGATTTATGAGAAATATATATTTAGTCTTTATCCTTGTTTCCTCCCATACAGCTCCTAAAACCCTTGGAACCTCTTCAGTGCTAAGTGTCTTTTTGCATGCTAATGAGATGACTGATGACTGGGGGCTCCTCGGTAGCCTCAGAATAGGGGCTGCTTGCCAAGGGGAACCCACTTTGTGATTAGAGCCTTGGAACTTTCACTCCCAACCTCCAACCTGGAGGGAGGGGAGAGGACCTAAACATTGATTTGATCACCATTGGTCAACGATTTAATCAATTATGCTAATGCAATGAAAGCGCCATAAAACCCCAAAAGGAGTGAGTTCTTGTAAGAGCTTCCAGATTAATGAACAAGAACACATCCAAATGCCAGGAGGATGGTGTACCCCAACTCCATGGGGCCAGAAGCTCTGGCACTTGGGATCCTCCTGAACCTCTCCCTGTGCATCTCTTCATCTGCCTATTTGTATCCTTTAAAAAATCCCTGTATTAAATCGGTAGTAGTGAGTAAAGCGTTTCCTTGAGTTCTGTAAACTGCCCTAGCAAATCTGCCCCAAGGGATTGTGGTAATTCCCATTTATAGTTGTTTGTCAGACCAAACGGCCTGGGCTTGATATTGGCATCTGAAGTTAGGGCAGTCTTGTGGGATTAAGCCCTTACCCTGTGTGATCTGAGGCTAACTTCAAATATAATAGATAATGTCAGAATTGACTTAAATAGTAGGACACCATTGAACACAATTAACACAATTTAACTGTCTACTGGGGAATTGCTTGGTGAGTGGGGAAAACTCCCTGTACATTTTGGTGATGAAGTATTAAGTGTTGGATGTGAGAGAAGGAAAAACAGTTTTGTGTGTGTTTTTGTATCTCATACAGGCAATACAAAGGAATGAATACTCGTACGTGTTACAACATGGATGGACCTTGAAAATAAGTGAAAGAAACTAGTCGTGAACATATACTTTACAATTCTATGTACATGAAAAGTCAAGAAAAGGCAAATCTGTAAAAACAGAAAGTATACTAGAGGCTTAAGACTGGTTGTGAGATAGGGAATCATTATAAATGGCAAGAGGCTTTTTCGTGGGGTGATAGTATTCTTTGAAAATGAGATTGTTATAATAGTTCCACAACTCTATACTAACACACATTGAACTGTATCCCTAAAAAGAGTGAATTTTATGATACGTCTGTTTTACCCCAATACCTATCTGCTGGTCTGTCTTGTATTTTGAATTGATATTTTTACCATGCTCAATTTTGTAAAATCACACCCTAAAAATCACTTGGAAAATATTGATTTACAGAGTTATGCAGATCCTCCAAATATTGACACATTTCATTATATAATATAAAAATAAAACTTATTAATAACACCCACAATCTCATCTGAAAAGTCTTTAAATATTGGAAAGCTGTCAAGTCATGGTGATGAATTCAAGTTTTCCAAAACTCTTATTTTCTCCATGAAAGCTCAACTTTTATAACTGGCAATAAATACTATCAATTGTTTTCCTTGAAATGACACTTCTTGAGAAAATGTCTTCAAGATACCAATTCTGAATAACTGTAATTTCATTCAAGATCATTCAAGGAAAAGCAGTGTTTCATGAAAAATGCAGATATTTCTGCTCACAATTCAAATGATGACACAATTGCTTTTTTCCTGCCGGCAAACTTTTTCTGTAAGGACCAGAAAGAAAATATTTTAGGCTTTGTGGGTTGCATAAGGTATCTGTCAAATATTCTCTCTTTTTTTTAACAACCTTTAAAAAATTTTTTTTTTTAATTCTCAGTTCAAATTTCCCATAGAAAAACACAGGTGGCAGGCCTTGTTGACAGCCACTATACTATGGTGTGCATACGTGCTGGACGTATGCTTTCTATTTTGGTTGTACGGAATATTTAAACATGTGTCCTCAGGAGTCAAGATATACTAAAATTACTCTTTCCTTCATTCAAGGACATTCTTAAGTGAAACAGGCAAACAGGCATTGTCTTTCTCTTTCCTTTTCTTTTCTTCTCTCTTTTTTTTCCTCCTCTGTGCGCAGGCATGGTGAGGAAGCATGCGGTGCCGACCCATACAGTTTGCTGCCACTGCTTTGATTCTTGCTCAGTTGCCAGAAGTTCCGCCCACTATTGCCTTGGCACCTCTGTTACTCATATTAACACAATGAAAAAGGGAAATGATGTCTTAGGATCATTCTGAGAACAGTTACCTTCTGAAAAAGTCTCAGGGGACCTCATAGGGTCTGCAGGTCACACTTTGAAAACTGCTGGTATAGGGGAGGTAACATTCTTCCTCTGCCCTCTTAGGTTTTCCAGCTGGTACTGACATAAATGAGATGAAACGGAGAAAAGCGTACACAATGTTTTTCAGTAATTTTTACATATATATGAGAGCCCCCATTTAAAAAAATGTAGGCCCAGAACTGGCCAGGTCTAAGGGCGTATGTATTGCGTTGAGCAAAGAGAGGCAACTGCGAAAAAGTAACTAAAATAAGGCAGAGAAGAATTATTTTAACAAGGTCTGTTTGTACAGATTTCTCACCTCAACTACCCATCTCTGGTGATAAGAATGTTTATTTCCCCTGGTCTAGAGCGGGCACCTTTCACCTGGGAGTTACAGCTCCTGCTTCCAGGAAGAAAAGGGAAGGTCAGAATGCTCTTCTTGAGCCTGCTGTTTTTCAAGTGCTTTTAGCTTAAAATAATCAATGTGCCAAAGAGGTGGCATGTCCTGAACTCCTGCACTGGCCATATAACTTTTTCCTATTCTTCCCTCACATCACATTCTTTCATGTGAACGGGCATTACATAAAAATAACTCTCAGTGAGTCATTGACTTTAGTTCAGAAAAGATCTAGTTGGGTGTTACTGGGCAAGGCACTTAACCTTTCTGAATCTCAGTCTTCTCTTCTATCAATTGGGGAAAATAATAGTACCCACTTACAGATTTTTGAAGATTAAATGAGATTTTAAGTAAAGTGCTTAGCCGAGTGCTGGGATTAGTAACTATTTTCTTGCCAATTATATTCTTCTTTTCTTTTTAAGTTACAAATTAATTTACTGTGTGCTGTTAATTATGTGCAGGGAAGAAGTATTGTAGTAAAAGTGAACCCTTTTCTTGGTAGACTTTTAGGCACCGTGAGGGGCAAGGCAGGGAAACCTGCTTGGGAGGAACCTAGCGGAAGCTGTGCGTCCACACTGCACCATCCAGCAGAGCGTCTTAGAACAGCAGCCCTTGCCTCTCTAGACCTGGGGTTCTTCAGAGTTTTGAGCTCTAGATCCTTTTGACATGTGGATAGGATTACAAAGAAAATTAATTGTATTAAAATGCAGCTATCAAAATATTTAAAACATTGTGCTGTAGCATGTGCTTCATGATTAATGCATTCAATTCAAATCTAGCAGTGAGTCTAACAACTAACACAAATTGGAAGAAACGTTGAGTGAAAAGGATATTTCAAGATATTGGCAACGTGTATAATAGGATATAAAAATAGCTGTGATTTTTCTCACTGATAAAGTCCCAGGCACTTCTGACACTTCTGTGCTTGGTTCTCTATATTCAGAAGTAAAGGATATGCTACATTTCAATTAGAGGTGAGTGAGAATAAAGATGTAATTTTCCTCCCCATGGAAGCTGATAGACCTCCCTGAATTCTAGTCACAGACCCCCATGGGGGCCCAGAGACCTCAAGTGAATAACCTCTGTTCTATATTATCTTCTTTACCTATTTTTGGCCTTTATTTAGAAAGGATGGTAAAGGCAGAAAAAATGTTGGAAAATTGTCAGTGGTTTGATGAATTTGGGAGAAGAGGCAACTAGCCATGTTTGGTCTTTTTAAATCTGGATTATGATGATTGTATGCATAGTGTATTTGCTGAATAATTGCTAGTTTCCTGTCTAAATTTAAGCTTAGTTGACTGAGGTTTAGGAGGTGGGAAAGCTACAATAAGCTTAATTACAAATTACAAAGTTGTAAATACAAGCCTTTTCTGACTCCTCAAAAAATAACCTCTCACTTTGTGGGTAGTTTCTGCTCCAATCATAAATTGAATTACACAAACTATACACATGAGTGATTTTAAATCTGAACTAAAGTGTAAACACACACACAAACACACACACACACACCCACACACCCTTTTCACAGTGTAGAATCATAAAATAGACAAATTGTTTAACTTCCAACACCCTGTCTGGCCATCTAATTGATTCTTCTTACCCAACTGTGCATTTTAACGTGTTCCAAGTTTGGGAAATCTACCAGCACTAATTTGATGCTACAAATGTTTATGAGCCTTTTAATGGGCAAAGGGGTATTGATCTAATTTCTCAAGATGGCTAGGGACCGTGTTACATGGCACCTGATTGGTGCACTGGAAAGAGGTAAGAACAGTCACCCGTAACCACTGAAGGTAAGTAGGGCTCGCTTTCCTTCCATGAGATGCACATCCTGATGGACACAGGAGGTTTCCCAGAGGGACTTTGTTTAGAAATGAGGATGCCTCTTTGAAGGATTACTTGACTTACAGGGAGGGCTAAACACAAGACTTGAAATAAAATGCACACACTTCACTATAAACTTTCTAGTTGGGACAGGAAAGTTTGTCTTTCCCATCCTTACTCTCAGGTTGAAGATGACAGTATTTGGGGACATTTCTAACATATGCAGGTTTAAATAGTTAGGATGGAAGGAGCTGGTGTGCATCATCTGCTCAAGTGGACACAGCAAAGAACTTTAGAGATCCATGACACAGTTTCACAGTCATTCAGAAGAAAATCTGTCTGCACTTGGCCCACGAGGACTGGCACAATGCCCAGCCAGTGTGTGGCCTCATTTGCCCCTGTTTACACATGGCGTACTTAGCCGGCTGACCCCATGCCCACTCTGCCTTCCTTGCCGATCATGGACCATGTCCCCTGGGTCCCTTTCAAGGGCTGTGTATCTGCTTCCTACTTACTGCTCCCTCTGCTGAGAGCACTGTTCATCAAGATAGTTGCATGGCTTAAACCTGATTTTAGCCAGGTCTCTGCTTTCAGGTGATCTTCTCACATGGGAATGTCCTCAGTATAAAATAATAGCATCTTCACTCATCCTGGCCCTCCATATACCCCACTTGGTTTGTCTCTGTAGCACTTAGCAATATTTGACATCTCCCATAATTTTATCTATGCTTCTTTATGGTCAGCTCCTTTCCAGAAGATGTTGCCGCTTCACGAAGGTAGAAACTTTGCTTGTTTTAGTCACTGGTGTCTCCTCAGTGCCTGCAAAAATGCCTGGGCCTGCAGTTAGTCCTTAATAACATGTGTTGTCTAAGTGAGGGGACCGAATAGACAGTTGCTGTCTTTATATGATAGGGCTAGATCACATGAAATCTTACCCTTGAATTCCTAAGTTCTTCTAATAGACAATAATGTGATTGTGCAAGTTATTCACCCTCTTTTCATATCAGTTTCCTTGTCCATAAAATGGAGAAAGTCGTATTTATGCTTGGGAATGGATAGAGCAAGACAGTGCAAGGAAACGAGCATTGTAAACTATTTAACATGATGTGAACCACATTTTCATAGTATGGCACCAAAGTATAAGAAGTTCTGATCCTGTTTCCTTTTGTCATCATCATGCTGTGGTTCCACTAAGCAGATTCAGTTGCCCAACACTGGGATTGTGTGAGGCAAGGCCAGGACAGAACAAGTGGAGTTCATGATTTACCTTTACCAACTTCGCCCAGCAACGTGCCTTTCCGAGAGGACTTCATAAAGCTTTTTCATTGGCATGATCTAATATGATTTTCACAATTACTCTGTGAAAAAGGAAAAACGGTCATTGTTACCATTCCATAGGAAATGAAAGGCAGAGAAGTAAAATGATTTGCTCAGATCAACAGCTGATGAGAGGCAGTGTAAGGACAAGAATTTGGATATTCTAGGTCTCTCCTAATATTTTATGGACTATCTTATTACTTCGAATCAGGAAAGGTGTAATGTCAGGCTGACTAGTATGTCATACTCACAAAATGCAAAACTGCATACAAATTTGTTCCGTGATTTCTTCCTTTCTGGCTTTAACAGAAATTATGGGTAAGTAGGAGGAATGCTTTCAGCATGTCTCCTTGGAGATGTTGTGGTCAGAGCCCAAGGACACACAGACATCTTAAGACTTGAGAGAAATGCCAAATATTCTGCATCCACAAGGCAGAGAATCTTGGACAATGAACTCACCTGGAAGGTCTTAAGGATGACTTATTTTCCAAGGTCAGTGGAAAGGCAGGTATATGTGAATATATAATATGCCACAGTGAAAACCATCATCCATCACCTTTCTAGGATTGTAGAAATCATGTTCACAACAGGGAGCATATTCTTTAAAGGTAACATCATACCTGTAGAATAGCAGTATATTTTTTTACAGGCATGAGTACAAGCTCTCATGGGATACCTGGAATCAGTGCTTTCTTTTGAGAGACATGATCTCACTTGTGAATGTTTACAAACTTTCTTTCCATTTCCTACTGCCATCTTAAAAAATTTAGTTAATCCTCCTGATTCCTGATTAGGGATATATGCTTATATCATTTTTCTTCTCAACACCTCAATTGATAGGTGCCTCTTCTCAAGTGCCTCAATTGATAGGCACTTAATCAATTCCACTGCCAATGTCCACAGGGCAGTCTTCCCTGTGTCTCTGATGAAACTGCCTTGGGATCAGGAGAGCTGGGTGGGTTCCTCATTCTTCTGAGTGACGGCCCTGACTTCTCTAGAACTCTCTTGACTGGTTGGGAAGCTGGAACTTGAAGCATCTGGTGCTTATGTACAAAACAAGTATAAATAAGAAATCATGTACAAATGTGGCTCTAACAAATCTCCAGCAACAAGAAAAGAAGTAGCACCAACAAATGAAAGGAGAAAAATCAATACTAAAAGGAGAGAGAAAAGAGAAACAGAATCCTCCAAAGACTATACTTCAAAAGTTTAATTTCAGACTCAGATACCTGACCAAAAGACAACATTTTTAGTGGTATCTAAGATTCCTGAAAGAGAGTGAGAAACTCGTTGTGAAGATCCAATTATGACTTCTTGCCTTTACTCTCCCTTCCCTCTCTAGGAGTCATGAGAATACTTACCCAGAACAATCGATGCATAGAGAAGAAAAACATGAGTATTAAAAATCACTATCACTAACATTTATTATAATCTAAAGAAGATAGGGTTCTTGTCTTCTATCAGGCCCAGGTTCAGAAATGTGGTCTTTCTTGCTGTTTTTAATTTGAATAACTATGTACAAATTAGTATAACTCTGGAGTCTTACTCCACGGACGTTTTGACAGGAAGGTATACCTCTTACTCTAATGCAATGGATATACATCTGTCTAGAAAAATAAGCATGTCAACAAAAAAGAAAGAAAATATTTAACAAAACAATATAGATTTATGGCTTTGAAGGTGTCTTCCTACTGGTTTTCATTCTTTTTATCCTGTGTTTGAGGATGAGAATGCAGTAAAATACCTTCAGTTGTCACGGGTCAACGACGTTACCCTCTGTGCTTACCCTCAGATTCTGAGAGATGCTTTAGGCTGACAAATAAGGAAACTCTCCAAGATGTATCATATTATCTATTGCCCATTAGAAAACAGACAGCCTCATGCCTTTACTTGCATTGGGGGAACACCTTTATGTAGTCTACCTTTTCTATGCATTAATCTGTCCAGAAGGAGAATTAGACTCCATTGGGGGGAACTTATATTCCAACTTAAAAAGTTTATCATGTGGATCTCAAGGAATAGAATTAGGATCAACAAGTAGAAGCTAAGTGAGTAATTAAATGATAATTTCAGACATACAGAGCTCTCCCAAGTAGGAAGGTAGATGTAGGGAGTTCCCTGTCACTAGAAGTTTACAAAATTGAGTAGATCGTGTTGGGAGTCTTATCCTTCTCACTCTAATATTTCACACAGTGCCTGTCACATAGCAAATTCTCAACAATCATTTGTTGTCCAATGACCAGACAAGCATTTATCAGGGCAGGAGAAGATGCTAGGTTATGAACTAGATCAGTGTTAAAGCTACTTCAATACTAAGAATCTATGTGTATTTTTTCAGTGTGAATGGTACCATGGTGGAGTTACAAGTTACTTCCTAGACTTCCTCTAATTCTTAACTATTATTTGAGGGATTTTAAAGACCTTTCTTCTCATGTCCATTAGGAAGCAGATATTTATGAGGGAGGAGTAAAAAGAGCTTCAGGGTAGCAGGCTAAAATAGATTATTTCCCAACCACTCTGACATTATCTGCCAACTACTGACTCCTAGACCTTGGAAGCCATGTTTATACCAGTGTTTTCAGGCTGCTGTGAGAAACACTTGGAAGAGCAATCCTGAGTGGGGGCACTCAGCCTTTGTTGCTGGTTAAGTTTTATGTGGCTGCATCTCAGTACATTGAAACAATGAGGCCCTTGGCTGTAAAACTTGTAATCCTAGACACTGTTTCCAAGGAGTTCTCTGTAACCCTGGAAGGAAGAACCTGATCAACGGCAGCTATAAAGGAGACTATAAATGAATTTCCCCCCGAGTGTTTGATGCTTTATGGAAATGTGTCCTGCCCTTTTCTTTAATTAACTTTTAATTTCTATGGCACTGTAAAGGAGTGATGGTGACTGGGGGATTGCTCTCAGCGTTCTGAAGCATGGTATGAAAGAGGTCGAAGTTAAATGTCCACACTGGGCACAGGTGGCTCTGCTCCATCCAGCCAACCCTCTTTGTCTCCCAGCCAGACATCAGGATGGGCTTTTCGCCACGTGGAAGACTGAGCAGGGAATGGGGCAAATAAACCTCAAATCATTGCTAGACTAGAAAAAATAATAATAATGTAGGAGGGGAGGTAGAGAGAGAGAGAGAGTGAAAGAGAGAGAAAGTAAGCTTTCAATGTCTCTAACAGTGACAGAGTGACAGGGGAATCTCTATGGAAGAGCATTTAAGAAGAAGCTTCAGGAAAGATATGTTGAATGTGAATAGACAGAAACCTGGGAGACAGGACAGAGCGAGAGAATTCAGGGCCCCTTTTGGGAACTCAAATATTATCCACCTGAAGGGCCCCCACCCTGGGAGCCCAGAGAGCATCTGAGGATCCTGCCAGCTAATCCCCACCCATAGCTACTGGGAGGAAAACTGTCAGTGCAGTGACACTATCAGAGATAGCATTCCACAGATTTTTAAAGAGTATTTGAGTTAGAAATGTGGTGCTTTGTTCCATATTTTCTTTCCCTAAAGACACTTCCCTTAAGCTGTTGTTCAAAGGCGTTTGCTGTCATCATTTGTAGATAACTGAGTGGCCTAAGCACGTGGTAAATGGCAATGCAGGGCTGTTCTACTTGCAAAAATTCAAGTGCTGACTTTATTAGGAGAAAAAAAAATCACAAATAAATTTACTCTGGGTGTGAGGCACTGATGACTAAAGAAAGGCACCAGGAATCACGCCAAGTGATGAGCTAGAGTCAAGTTACAGTGACCTGCTTGTGGCTTCTCAGCCATGAGCTTCCCCACATACCTTGGTCCCATCCCACCAAAGGAAGGAATTAAAGAGGTGTGTATTTGTGGCTGTGAAAACATGTTTGTTATCCATACAGGTATGTCTTTGATTTCTAAAAACAAACAAACAAACAAACAAAAACTATAGTGATTTTTTTTTACCTTTCCTTTTATTTCTATACGTTCCTTCAATCTCTTAATGTGGGTAGTAATTAACCAACTATATAGGTTCACTTGTGAGTGGTACAGTGTGCAGTGACCCAGAAGGGATACAGACTATACATCAATTCTCACTTGCCACATGTTTCTGCAAATAGTTTCATACGGACACAGATTTGCTCAATGTTTTGCATATTTTCTATCGTTCTTTTCGTGCTACAATGGCAGGTTCAGTAGTGATGACAGAGAATATAGAGCCCGCAAAGCCTAAAATATTTGTTATCTGGTCCTTTACTGAAAATGTTTTTAGCCCTGGTCTATACTCTAAATCATCATGTCTCATCTGAATTAATTATAAAGATTCCCAAACTGTTCTTGCCCTTTGTCTTTCTGACCTACAATATATTTTTGTAGGGCTCTTCCCGAAAGTTAATTATGATCATGTCATTCTTCCTGTCATTCCTTACGTAATACAAATCTACCTCCTCCCACATGCACCCAAGCCAGCAAGGCCTCTGCAAATTCATCTCTTATTGCTTCCTCTTGTTCACACTCTACTTCCTCCAAATGGACCATTCTCCCTTTGCCTGACTCCGTGTATTCACAAATATGTGTTCATTTGTTTAGATATGATCCCTTCTCCCTTTTCTTGGATCACCACTGTATTAGTCTGTTCTCACACTGCTGATAAAGACATGTCGAAGACTGGGCAGTTTACAAAATAAAAAGGTTTAATTGGATTTACGGTTCCACGTGGCTGGGGAAGCCTCACAATCACGGTGGAAGGGCAAGGAGGAGCCAGTCATGTCTTACATGGATGGCAGCAGCAAAGCGAGAGCGTGTGCAGGGAAACTCCCCCTGATAGAACCATCAGATCTCCTGAGACTTACTCATTATCATGAGAACAGTACAAGAAAGACCTGCCCCCATGATTCCATTACCTCCCACCAGGTCCCTCCCACAGCACGTGGGAATTCAAGATGAGATTTGGGTGGGGACACAGCCACACCATATCAACCACTTATTTGAAACCCTGCGCAGGTACAACTTTACCGGGAAAATTTTCTGATCACCCCTTTCTTTCCCCTGGCTTTACTCCCATAGCACCCTGTGCATGTCTCCAGGATAGGTGTTGTTGTTGACGTGCTGTTGTAATTTGTTGGCATACTTGGGTTTTCCAAGTAGAAGATAAGCTCTTCAAGGCTTGACTTCTGACGTATTTGGCTACCAGGCTTTCTGCTGTAAACTGACAACATATAGTGAATCAATGAATGGCTGCTCTTCCCAATATCCCAGGTATGTACTTGGGACACCTCTGTTAACCAGTTAAATCATACGTTTAGATTTCTATGCAATGGGCTCTGTCTTCAGATGCCTAAACAACCCTTTGTTAATCTCTCCATGTATATATACATCTGAAACTATCACACAAATTCAGAAGAGTCTATATAGATGCGATCAGATACAATCTACAGCATTCCCCTGTCCTTCACAGTGATGATAGATTTTTCTAACACATACAGATCTTCTGCCACAATCTCAATAACAGTGACGAACATTAGAAAGACTGATGTACTTTTCTGAAGTTGTTATTCATTCTTCAACAGATATCAATTGATATTTTTTTGGTGCCAGGCTCTGTTTTAGATGCCAAGGATACAGGTATTGTACATGCATTCACATACACACATGCATCTAAAATAATACCTATGTTTTATTCACTATGTTTAAACAGTGACTCTCTTTCTTGGGTATCTTTCAGCTTTTCCAAAGTACCCTTTTCTAGAACTGTTGCATCAGAATCTTGCTGGTAGAACTTATTTTGGAAAAAGATTTCCAGGTGACTAGATGTCCACTTTTAAAAACCACACTTTAAATCCCAGCACTTTGAGAGGCCAAGGCAGGTGGATCACCTGAGGTCAGGAGTTCAAGACCAGCCTGATCAACATGGAGAAACCCTGTTTCTACTTAAAAAATACAAAAAAATTAGCTGGGCCTGGTGGCACATGCCCATAATCCCAGCTACTCAGGAGGCTGAGGCAGGAGAATCGCTTGAACTCAGGAGGTAGAGGCTGGGGTGAGCCGAGATCGCGCCATTGCACTTCAGCCTGGGTGGGCAACAAGAGCAAAATTCTGTCTCAAAAAAAAAAAAAAAAGAACCACTCTTTAAAACGGTAGAAGTGTCAAGGAATGAAACTAGTCTCTGGCAACTTATTTCTACAAAGGAATGTAATGTCTTAGTTTAATTGATTCACAAATTTCTAAAAGCTACAAAAGCATGAAGAGTTTGAAGTCTGTCTGTTTGGGAGCAAGCATCTTAGGTTGATGACTGTGTAAATCGCTCACCTTTTCTAACCTTCAGGGTCTTAGCATCACCTAATATTTTAGGTTGAATGTAAATCTCATGTGTCAAATGAGAGAGTGGAGAGGGGCATGTTCAAGATGGGGTTCAGCTTTAAGTATGTCCACTTTTGTACAGGAGGCTTTGGCAATGCATCTAAACAGAACCCTAGCCTGTGCCCAGGGCTGGCATGAATCCTTGAACGGGTATGGTGAGAGAAATCGTTTCTATTTATATGGCTAAGATTTGGAAATAGTACCTAGAGGAGAAAAAACTCTGACAAGCAAACATTAAATTGCTGAACTATCCAACACTCAGTTCCAAGTTTCTTAAATTCTGGTGTCAGCAGGGTTTCCCCTTGGGGCTGCAAGGGCTACTGCTTCCTAACCCCGGAGGTTAACAGCAGCACAGAGGCAAATGGCTTCAGTTCTTTGGTCCTCAAACCAAGTTTGTTTAGCCCTTAAGCTACTGCAAATGTTGCTGGAAAGAGGGGAGGCTGTGGCCAGAGCTGCTGAGTAATGTGGTGACAGCTTCCCTGAGTTCCCGTTAATACAGATACCATTCCATCAGCATGATACTCAGCGACCTCTCGCAAGGATTAATAATGAGGAATAATTCACTTGAGTGGAACATGCGGCGTGAGAGGGAGACTTGACAACGGAATCCTATGGGAGCTCTAGGTGGCTACATTGGTGTTGGGGAAGGAAGGGGGAAAAGTAGTAAATGGGGTTACAGAAACACACGTTTATATCTGAAGGACCTTGACTGAGGGAATAAAGCCAATTTCATGAATAGGAAAGTGGTTCTTGTTTTAATCCCTGTCGTTTCCACTCCATTTCCATGGCTCCTGAACTTTCCCCTGTGTTAGTGAGAGCCTGTCACCTCAAACATTTAAGATATAATTTTAAGTGTTCTCTTTTCAATAGTGTGCAGCTAGATTGACCTGGGTCTAACTAAAACTATATCTTGTCCTTTGTTGAAATTATTATATCAAAAGGAGTTATTTTTTTATTTTTATTTTTTGAGATGGAGTGTCACTCTGTCACCCAGGCTGAAGTGCAGTGGCGCAATCTTGGCTCACTGCAACCTCTGCATCCCAGGTTCAAGCGATTCTCCTACCGCAGCCTCCCGAATAGCTGACATTACAGGCTCTCGCCACCATACCTGCCTCATTTTTGTATTTTTGGTAGAGATGGGCTTTCACCATGCTGTCCAGGCTGGTCTCGAACTCCTTGGCCTCCCAACATGCTGAGATTACAGGTGTGAGCCACAAGGCCCGGCCTCAAAAGGAGTTATTCTAAGTGGTTAACATGGGTGTTGCATATCCTCAACTGAAGGTAGATTGTATTTTTGAGGGACACACTTTTCCTCCTCCCCTTGCCTGGGGGAGTCTTTGAATGTTTTGACTGACAGTTACAAAGAGTCTCATTTTAACCCCCCGGGCCTTGGCGGGTCTGGTCCTCTGCAGCGGGCTAGAGATCATCTAGGCCCTGAAAGTTCACAACTGCTGTTTACGCTCCTTCTCCTCAATAGGACTTTGTCTTTCCATTCTCTTCTTTAGTGAAAGGAATAATTAGTGGTGTCATTTGGGGAGGGCCGGGGTCAGTAAGTGCTAGGTAACAAATTATAAACTTCTGCATTATATTTTCAAAAAGGACTAGAGGGCAGCATTTTGGGTTGTGGGGAGTCCTCTCACCCTCACATAGTGTGAAGTCTTGGCTAATTGCTTGCAGCATTTGTTAATGGCTGCTTTAATGGCTAATGCTTATAGAACCCTTACTTGTGCCAGGCACTTTATAGGCATGTTTCTCCCTCCATTTGCAAACCTCCCTATGGAATAAGTATTCTTTTTCCCTCTTGAACAATGGAGACTCTGAGGTTAGAGAAGTTACAGAACACCCCTAAGCTCACACAGCCCCTGAGAGGCACTGCCCCGTGTGAGCTCACTCTGGAGGTCCACCTGGGCCCTGGGCTCTTCTTTTTGCTGCATGTTCTTCCCTCTCACTACCTTCTTCGCTTCCTAGCCCAGTGCTGCAGTGTGGGGTTTTTTTCAGCCACCTCATCAACATTTTTCTAACCAGTATTCTCCAGCCCCTCCAATGGTTCTATTTCCTACTGTCCTCCTTAAAAAGAATTCCCATCCTGCAGAAGGTAAAAAGGATAAAATTATAAAAGCAGATGTGAATAACATTGTGTAATTTCCTGAGCATTTAAAGATAGATTAAGACTTCGGATTGAGCAACCTTGTGATAATAATTTCATGACACCCTTCCTGTGGATTAGGGAAATGAGGTTTAGGGATGTTAAAATACTTGCCCCATGTGCCCCCATTATCAGTAGCAGAGGACTGATTCAAACCTGTATCTTTTGACTCTTAAGGACGTTCCACCCACTAGCAGAAGTTCAAACTCAGATTCCTGCCGGGCCAACATGAATGAGAATGAGCAACACTGGCCCAGTGGGAACTGGCAAGCCTGGGCCCGGCGCCTTCCACCTCAGCAAGGGGGCAGCTGCTGTGGGCCCCATCAGCTGCTGTCCAGGGAATGCGGACACAGGGCTGCTGCATTTTTCTGATATTTCAAAGGCAGCCAGAAATCTGAATATTTACATAAAATGTCCTGATCTTTAAATGTCGGTGACTACTTGACATATCTGAAAAACACCCGGGGGAGACCAACCCTACACATGCAAGCTAAATGCTGTCAGAAGTTTCGTTGTCAGCCCCTGTGGCTTCCCTGCCTCCTGTCCCTTCTTACCCGAAATTGTCTGATTGCCGCTGTGGCCCCTATTCTCATGTATTTTTCCTCCACTGTCCTCATTTCTTTATTTTTGCCTCCCATTTTCACTGTAAATATCCTTCCTGTGATTTTCCCAGGGGCTTTCTCCTCCCCGCCTGGGCCTCCTCCCAGCAAACCAAGACACTTTATGATATAATCACAAATGGCTATTTACAAAGCCGAAGGAAGTCTTCATGGGACGGAAGGCACTCTGTCCACAAAGCAAGAAACCCTCCACTCAGGCAGTCGACGAAGGGAGAGACAGAATTGGAAATGATTTTATTTCAATTAGATTTTAATTAGCTTCTGTCTTGGAACCATCAGATCGGTTGCCGAATAATTGAAAAAGCAACCATATTTGCATCTGTTGCTCCTAAGAATAGCAATGTTGCAGCATCTGATCCGTATTTTATTCAGAGGCTGAGAGGGAGGAGGGAAGCTCAGTGGAGGAAGGATTTCAGATTAAATAATCAGTGTCAACAACAGCAGTGTGGTGGGTCAGCCCTGGAGACTGCAGGAGCCGTGCGCTATAGCCTTGTCCTGATTTCCCACGGAATTGATATGGAATGGGTGGCAAGAAGCATTTAATTAGCCTCCTGCACAAACTTATTATAAAGCTCTAGCAACCCTAATTTAAGCATGCTGGAAAATTAAGAAAAGCGGCCATTGCAGCCAAGTGCCTAGCATATGGGAAGGAGTCGCGAGTTTGTCCTTGGGCCTGGTGTTCAGCTTTGACGCTTGTGGTTCCGATCGACACCGGCTCTAGTCAGTGACGTCAGCGCTCTGGCATTCCCCTGTCACTCCTCTCCGCCCAGATAAAATGTCATGCAGCCCCTGAGTGGGACTCAGGCCTGTGTCCCACCTGATTTCCCAAGGCCGTTCCAAGATTCTCATCACCACTCTGCAAGATCTGTTTTTTTTTTTCTGACAAGACAAACAGGGTTTCTAAGGCTAGGCAGTTGATGAAAATGCTTTCCCTGTGGGGAGATACAAGTGGATGTCTCCTCTGTGAATCTTCTCTTGAGGAAAATGCGGTGTTTGGGAGGCTAAACAGCTCATGCCCCTTGTTTCCTCCCGAGGCCAGTTTTCCTGTTCGCGGGAAAGTGTATTGCAGAGAAATCTTTCAGCAACACTTTTCTCTGTTGGTGTGCGCTTGGTAATGTCCTAGAACAAATTCTTAAGGACCTCCTTCCTGCCACAAATTAACAAGCGTAGATATCGGCTTTGCTGTTTCTCGTCTTCGGGGGTGCTCAGCGCCTGGTGCTGAGTCATCTCCTGGGACAGGCTTCCCAGGGAGCTTTGCTGCTTCCTTGCAGGGCAGCAGCCAGGAGGGCATGCCACGAATGACTCTCATCTCTAAACTTCCACTCTCTTACTCTGCAAACTTCTGTGGTGTTCAGCTCTTTGGCAATGGGCATGCATTCATGTAGTCCTTGCGCAATACAAAAATAAATTTTAAAAGTCGATTTTCTGAAAATGAATTTATTATAGCAGATTGTGACTGTGTTATATACCATACATATATCAGAAATAAAATTATGCCAGCAATGCTTTCAAGAGTCTTATATACTGAAGTTATTAATCCATTTTCACAACTGTTAGTTCGGTCTCCAACACTGCCATTCGACAGGTGGTTCTGTAATATTATGAATTACTTGTAGGCAGGATCTGTGTCATTTATCCAGGCCAAATGTCTGCATGACATACATTCTTTTGGAGCTATTTTCTTAACTACCCAATGTAACTTAGTAGCCTTGTCAACCCTTACTCCCTTTAGTTTATTCCATTAATTTCATTTTCTTCATAGAATATACTGCTATTCAAATTCATTGCTTTTTATTTGTTTATTAATTGCCTTGTTGCTCTTGACCGTTAATACCATGAGGGCAAGGACCATATTAGCCGGGCCCCAAATGGTGCCAGGCTCACGGTAGGCTGTAATAAACAGGTTTTGTTATTTAGTTAGTATTTGCTGAAACCTCCCATTTAGCCAGAATATTTTAGGCATGAAAATACCGGAGTGAACACGATGGACAAGGGCCTTCCTCTCAGCATGTACACAAATTAGTAAGGCAAGGTGGGCAGTATGCAACCTGTAAACAAATAGATAAATAAACCCGAAACATATCATAAGGCGACGTAAATCCTACAAAGGGAATTAAACTAGGAGGATGTGACAGCGGCCTGGCATTGAACGTGAGGCCCTCCAGCCTTCAAAGGCAGGAGAAGATGGAGTGTTCACAGAGGCCCTGAGCAGTGAGGGAGGAGGGAGGGCCTGTCCTGGTACTGACCTGCCTGAGCTCCTGAGGCTTCACAGTGGTCCTCCACTCAGATGCCCCCCTGTCCATCCAGTCTGCCTCATGGATGCCTACTTGTCCTCCAGTCTTAGCACAGGGGTCATCTCCTCTGTGGAGTCTTTCCTGTGTCATCTCCTCAGGGAGGACGGATCCTGGCCCCTGGCCAATGTGCACGCCTGTCCCCTGCACACCTTTGTATATATGTCGTTGACCCACGCTTTTCCTTGCTCTGGTTTGTTAACGTGCTTTTCTTGACCTCCTCTTGGACAGTGCGTTCCTCAAGGGGCAGGTCCTATCATTTTCCCCCTATAGCTAGGCTTTAGGACAGATGCTGACTGTGGAGTCTTGGTCATTATTTGATAAACCAGTGGCTAGATGGGAACATGACACAATAGGTCCATGGATGAGTGAAGGAAATAGAAGACCACAGAAAGTCTCTTCTCTTCTTAGGATGTCATGATTACTATTTTTTGTTTCTTTGTTTGTTTGCTTGTTTTTGTTTGTTTTTGCGATGGAGTTTTGCTCTTGTTGCCCAGGCTGGAGTACAATGGCGCGATCTCGGGTCACCGCAACCTCTGCCTCCAAGGTTCAAGAGATTCTCCTGCCTCAGCCTCCCAAGTAGCTGGGATTACAGGCATACACCACCACTCCCGGCTAATTTTGTATTTTTAGTAGAGACGGGATTTCTCCATGTTGGTCAGACTGGTCTCGAACTCCCGACTTCAAGTGATCCACCCAACTTGGCCTTTCAAAGTGCTGGGATTACAGGCGTGAGCCACCGCATCCAGCCCAGACCGATTACTGCTTTAAACACTCCCACTTCTCGTTTTTTGGTCTCACGCACTTTCCCTCTGTGATCGTTCACTTTATTTTATTGTGGCTTCTTTGGCATTTACATATGTAGGATCACTGGTTATCAAATGGATTCCAAAACTACCTCTACTTCTGCCTTCTCTGATGCCAACGCTTTCACCTCTCCCTGCCTGACACTCACAGCACCACCCCCTGCTCTTTTCTGTGGTCTAGATTTTCCTTACCCATTGATTTTTCCGCTGGGGTTTAAATAAATTTCAAGTCTTGTTCAGTCATGCCGTACATATCCTTGCCTCTGGCTCTCAGTGGTTGGATTTATCTGTCCTTTGATGTCTGTATTAATATAGAACAAATATTAGCAGATAATATAATGGTGACCAAAAGATGAAAAGAGGACTCATGCTAGTGTAATATTCGTAAAACTCTTGATTTGAGCTGTCATAATCCAATGAGGTTAAATTTATCCTCTAGCAGATGAAGTAACACCAGCAGTTCCCTTAAAAGTTGTAATATTTTAATTACTACCATTACAGTCTCATATGCACACATCGTATACATCTTGAACTTCAGAGTCTTAAAACAGATATGTTATTTCTCAGAGAATCCTGAGGGGACAGAAGTCACACCGGGCTACTAGATCTGGCTCATGCTGTACAAATAATTCTCTGCAGAGCACACTCTCACATAACAGATAATGCTGAGCAGGCAGGGTATTATTTTTCTAACACTGATGAGATTCTGTTCAGCGTTTTTCTTTGTGTATTTTTCATTATTTGGGAAAAGCCAACATAATGTTTATCTGTGGATTAGACACCATGGATACAGGTGTTAAGCTTTTCAGATATGTCTGCCTAAGTTCCCTGTTGAAATGTGAAGGCCGTTTATGTTCTCACTGGTTAATTTCGCATCTTGAAATGCATCTCTTACCACCTCCCCTGATTCAGGAACCAGCATTCAGCACATGGATGGGCATGCTGGGATCCAATTTCAGAGAGTGGATTTCTTCCACTTTCCATTTCCCAGCCAAAGGGTAGAGAACATGGAACAACAACAACAAAAATGGACATTTGTATGTAGACAGCACACGTAAAGGCCCACCTGATTTTTGGTAGGAAATGAAGACAAAGGGATACAGGACAATGTTCTGGATTTTTTAAGATCAGGTATTTAGTCTACAGTGGTGTCACCATCAGAGAGAGTTGGTGAAGAGAAGAAAGAGTCATAAGAGCACCGCTGTTCACTTGAACTTTGACATAATGCATTTGAGTTGTATGTGGCCATCACAGCAAGGTGGGGAAAGATGTTTCCTGTGTGTCAGAGCCTCTTCTAGGGTCCAGGGATTCCCAAATAAGTAAAACACAGGTATCCCACCATGACTTGATTGTAAGTTGGGGGTAGAGACAGATGACGTTCCCGTATAATGCAAGAACAAATGCAAATAGAAAATCCTGCTTGGCGTCTAGAACATGAAAACAGAGAACAGAAAACTGTCACCGCTGGTACTGAGTAGGGAGAGATGGACTCTGGTTCTAGACCACTGGCCTCAGTGCATTCATCTATTCAGGAGGCATGATTATGTGCTTTCTGTGTACTCAGGACTGATTTCTTATTTAGTCATAATATTCCCGGAATGGAGAATGCAGTTCTTTCCTCTTTGTAACTTGGTTGTATTTGTAAGGACGTTTCTCATTTCTTTTGTACTAACCCCACACTTCAGCAGCAGTCTGCTGATCCACAGTCTGCTCTCCTGAGTGGATGTGCCTGGGAGAAAGGCATAGCCAGAGCATATGAAGCCTCTCTCATGCCAGGGAGACTCTTCACTGGCAATGAATATGCCATCACGCTGGTTTATAAATCTGTCTTGTGTCATTTAGGTGGGCATGAATCAATCCTCCGCAGCCTGGCCACCTTTGTGCAGCTGATGAAATCAATGTTATGACCCTGCAGAGTGGAGGTCCTGGCTCTGGCAAGCTGGTGGCCCCCTCCTCTCCATGTGTTTTACAAAGTGCCGCCACCCAGGGGACTTAGCCTTGAATGGCTAATTGACCTCTCCTTATAATTACAAACTACACGGCAGCATATTTACAACCCAAATGTGTCTTTTTAATCTTAAGGTCATTGCACTACTAAATTTTTCAGCGAACAAGGTGTCATGGGTGAAACTGTGTTCCCCAAAAAGATATGTTGAAGTCCTCAACTCTCTTGCCTGTGAATGTGACTTTATTTGGAAATCGGGTCTTTGCAGATGTGATTGAGTTAAAATGAGGTCGTTAAGGTGCATCCTAATCCAATATGGGTAATGCCCTTATAAGAAGAGGGGAATTTGGACACAGATGCACAAAGAGATGAGAATGCCATGTGAAGACATAGACTCAGAGGGAACACAGTCTGTGAAGACAGAGGTAGATATTAGAGCTGTGCTGTCGCAGGCCAAAGAAGGCCTTGGGCTGTCAAATGCTGGAAGAGGCAAAGAGGGATCCTCCCTACCCTAGAGGGTTCCGAGGGGCATGGCCCTGTCAACACCTTGGTTTGGACTTCTACTCTCCAGAACTGCGTGAAGCCATCAAGTTGATGATGCTCTGTTACAGCAGCCCCAGGAAATGAATACAGAAGTTTATGCCTAATGTTCAGATGGGACTTAGCATTCATGAGCTGGGGAGGGGGTTCTCCCATGTTTGTTTTCAATAATATTAATGTCATTGCACTGGTAAAACTTTAACAAGGTGGTATGAGTGGAACAAAAAGGTGAAAGTTGAATCCCAAAGTCCTTAAAGGTTTTTTGGCTCTATCTCCTCTCTCAGTAGATTATTCTCTTCCTTTGCCTGTTTACAAAAAAGGTCCATTGCTTTTTAAGTGGATTATAATCAAACAGCCCATTTCTCAGAAAAGGAGCTACGAGTCAAAAATTAATGACCAAGAAAACTAAAATAACAATTCATTAAATCTCATAATCATTACTCAAAACCTTGTCTATAAGAAGGACACCGACAGGTCAAGAGTTAGCATCTCTTTGTTTTTTCTAAACTATTAATACTTTTTGTGCCAGAATGAACAGGCATTTTTGCTATTGCATACTTCATTTCTCTTTCTGATTAGACTCTTCTTCCCTAAACTGTAGTTCTGTCCTAAATGCTCTTACTGGATTACCTTGCCTTTAAATACAGTACTGCATAACAATGTTTCAGTCAATGACGGAGTGCATATTTACAATGGTGGTCCCATAAGATTGTAACAGAGCTGAAAAATTCCTATGGCCTATGACATCATAGCTATTGTCATGTTGTAATGCAACACACCACTCCCGTTTTTGTAGTGATTCTGGTGTAAACAAAGCTACTGTGCTGCCAGTCTTAAGAAGTTAGAGCACATACAATTATGTAAGACACATTAAGCTTTATAATGATGATAAATGACTATAACTGGTTTATGTATTTACATCACCATACCTTTTATCATTATTTTAGAGAGTACTCCTTCTACTTACGAAAAAGAAGTTCATTGTAAAACAGCCTCAGGCAGGCCCTTCAGGAGGTGACTAGAAGAAGGCGTTGTTAGCACCGGAGGTGACAGCTCCATGTGTGTTATCGCCCCTGAAGCTCTTGCAGTGGGATGAGATATGGAGGTGAACGACAGTGATGGTGATCATCCTGACTGTGCAGGCCTCGGCTGATGTGGGTGTTTGTGTCTTAGTTTTTAACAAAACAGATTAAAAAGTGAAAACAAAGAAAATATAGAAAGTTGATAGAATAAGGATATAAAGAAAGGAAATATTTGTACAGCTGTAATGTACAAATTTGTATTTTAAGCTGTGTGATCACAAAAAAGTAAAAAAAGTTAAACTATATATATTTTAGAAGTTACAGAATGCAAAGATTAGTTTATTATTGAAGAAAGAAAATTTAAAAAGATAAATGTAGTGTAGCCTGAGTCTACAGTGTTATAAAGTCCCCAGTGCTGAATGTCTGCTCAGCACTCACTCAGTGACTTACCCAGAGCAGCTTCCAATCCTGCAAGCTCCATTCATGTTAAGTGTTCTATACAGGTGTATCATTAAAAAAAATCTTTTGGCCGGGCGCGGTGGCTCAAGCCTGTAATCCCAGCTGCTCAGCACTTTGGGAGGCCGAGACGGGTGGATCACGAGGTCAGGAGATCAAGACCATCCTGGCTAACACGGTGAAACCCCGTCTCTACTAAAAAATACAAAAAACTAGCCGGGCGAGGTGGCGGGCGCCTGTAGTCCCAGCTACTCGGGAGGCTGAGGCAGGAGAATGGCATAAACCCGGGAGGCGGAGCTTGCAATGAGTTGAGATCCGGCCACTGCACTCCAGCCTGGGCGACAGAGCGAGACTCCATCTCCAAAAAAAAAAAAAAAAAATCTTTTAATCACATTTTTACTGTAATTTTTCTATGTTTAGATAAGCCTAGTTGTGCGAATAGTTACCATTGTGTTACAGTTGCTTATAGTATTCAGTATCGTTCCATGCCATGCAGGCTTGTAGCCTAGGAGTGATAGGCTCTCCCATATAGCCTAGGTGTGCAGTAGGCTGTGCCATTTATTTTGTGTATGGTGTTCACAAAAAGATGAAATCTAATATATCTCAGCCAGTAAGTGACACATGACCGTATTTGAAAAGTCCTGCTCACTGCAAATGGTAAAAAGCATACATGATTAGGAATATGTATGAATCATTTTTTCCAGATTTTTGTTTCTTTGAGCTTTTGTTAAAAAAAAAAAAAAAAAGCATTGGCTTTTTTGGAAAATCTGATTAATGCTGTTGAGATGTATGTGTGTGCATGTAAGTTGCACATCATTTCAGACGTCTGTTCATGGCCCAGATAAGCAGAATATTTGTCCTTAAATGAAGGATATCTATTCTTTGGTTGGAATGAGGGAGTCAGAGAAAGATCCTACACTGAAGTTTAACATAGGCTAGGTCTCTTTCATTATGATTTGAGGTTTAGACTTCCAGCTTTAAAGAATGTTAGTTTAACCTTCTCTTCCTTTACTTTGGACTGTTCGTTCTGTAAGTTTAAGTGCACTATCATTTTTTTTTCATCAAAATAAAAAAAAAAGAGGTTGGGAATGAACATGCAATTAGATGCTTAATTACCTTTTGATGATGCTGAAGGTTGTAGACTTCTCGCATGTGACTAGGGATTCCTTTACTACTGAAAGCCTTGCAAGTAGAAGGCTGTGGTTCAACAGGACCACCAGATACACAGTCGTTCTTTGAACCAGAGTTGTCATGCAGCAGCAAATGTCCCACAAGAGAGGTAAGCATTGTGGGATGGACTTGAGGCATTCCTGCTTCTCCTTGAAGGGAGGGTAAGAGGTTGCTGGAGCCCCAGAGACAGCACAAGAAGGAAAATGAAGAGGGCAGACAGGAGCTGCACAGGGAAAGACAGAGTGATTGCTGTTTAATGACCATATTTTGTAAGACAGGACAAAAAGAAAACTCCTTGAATGACAATAAAGATGTCTGTTGCTACAAGGTTTGTACAGGGCTTTCTGTGCTTATACAACTTTGATAGCCTAACTTTAAAGTCTTTAGAACTTGAAGACAGGGAAGAAAAGAGGGAACAGTTGTATGGGGGATGCTGAATGGGGAAGAGGGAGTCAGGAGAGAGGGTCAAGTGAAAATGACTCAAGTGGTCATTCCTGGCCCTATTACCAGTTATGATGGATGGGTTTGGAGAGGCAGGAGGAAGCAAGTCTATTTAAAGATGGCAATTAAGAAAATATGTCTAAGTAGAGGGAAAATGGCAGTGTGGATTCTGGCTGTTGATGTGTCTGATGAAGCAAGACTGATTCACCTACAAACTGACACAGCTGCATTAATGTGGCTGAAAATAGCAGTTCTCATCGCTTGTGATGGAGCTATGGTGGGGGTGCCTCATCACCTGTGGGCTTATGAATGTAGATTATTCCCCTTTGACTGAAAATCATTTTACCTAGTTTCTTCCAAGGGTTGAATCACTGCCTTTCATTGTCTGCTAAATGAGCATTTAAACTCCAATTTGTTGTTTGGAGTTTGGACTTCTGTTCATTGGGTGATAGTGAGTTGTATTAAACTTATGCTTTTGAAATTTCCTCTTGTATTTCATGTGGATCTTTTTTTTTAGTGCCAAGTGTAATTGCTGTGATTTGCCCAATTGCTTTCATGTACATGTACTGAGACAGGTTTATGATACTGGGATATACGAGTCAGTGAGCAAAATTAAGCCTTCATTATCTTAGTGTATGACTGTAGCTCAGTTATAAGAAAAAAAGTGCAGGTGGGAGAAATTTGATTCTGAACTTAAAGAGACCTTGCTTCACACAGACATATTCTAAATATATCCTATTGCATCAAAACTATTGAATTTAGTTATGCTTCTTCTGCACTTTCTTTCCTCAATATTGCTGAATATCAAGACTGCTGGGTGAAAAGAGATGCATTCCCTTGGAGTTTTCTATTAAAACATATTTCCCCTTTTCACTTTGAAGAAAGCACTCGTGTGTTTCTTGTCCTTAGAAAGGTATGACACATGTACAATTTAAGGGAAAAGAGAGAGAGGCAGAATTCTTTAGAGGAAGACAACCCTCCTAAACCTCTGCTCCTTCTGGTTGTGCTCTGCAAATGAATCTCTTTAGAAAACTCTCTGGGTTCCATCCATGAGCCAGCACCTCCTGGTGTTGTCTGTAATTGGGCATTATGATTTTAGATTCTGATATTTGCAGAGGAAAGAGCAAATCTAAAGGGGTTGATGATAAGTGAGAACTGCAGAAGGCATCCTGGTGAACCCACGCTGCAGGGTAGAATGCCTCAGTGCAGGGAGGGGCTCATGCTGCGAGCTGGTTAATCAAACCAAGGCCACTGTTCGGTATTTCACGTGCTCTGCCAGTCCTAACCTTACATGTCAAGGCAGGGTGATTCCATTTCGCTAGAGAATTGAGTCCAACACCGCGTTATGTGTATGTTGAGATGAAATTATGAATCACGTACTTACCATATGGGGAAATCTAAAAGCTCCGAGTAGTTGGCATAGTTTAAGTTTGATCTCTATAGTAATTGGAAGAAACACCAGATGTGCAGTAACCTTATGGGCAAGTGATTAAAAAACATGATAGAGGCTAAATTGATGAATATAAAGGAGCAGTGCATGAACGGGTACAAATGCAACATATGCACATGAAAATAATACAGATTGGGGGAAAAGAGTAATCCCATAAAGATTCTATTCTGCTATTGCAAACCAGAGGTTCCATATACGCTGACATGTCTGGATTCATTGTGCTATAGTAAATGCTAATGTAGCAATTTTTTTTTTCTCTGCCTATAATGCCTGGCTGAAATCTGGGTTACCAATACATAATATTAAAAAGCAGAGGTAATATTAAAGGTGTATTATTAATACACAGTAAAAACAAATATAGAGAGATGTGGACCCCAAATGAGAGAATCCAAACCATTTATGAGACAGACATGAGAAAAATAGAGTCTGTGAACTTTAATTCTAAAAGGGGAAGGTTTTTACCTGACATGTTTTGACTATAGCCAGAAAACCAAAGCAAACCCCAAAAAACAAAAAGGATTCTATTGAATTCTATCAACATGCTCAGTAAAGGCAGGCACAAATGAAGGATACCATTGGAGCCGAGATGTGAGGCCGCTAATGTAGGCCAACACGGGACAGGAGATTTAGAAGCAAGATCTCTTGCCCTTAGGTCTCCGACCATTTTGCTTTTCCTCCGGAGATGAGTCAATAGGGGAGATCAGAGGCCCTTCTCAAACACTGTCTGCACAGGGGAGCTCTTCTGTATGTATGTTTTCAGTCTTGTGCTTTGTACTGGTTCTAGCCTGCTTTTCCATCTTCATTAATTGACTCATTCAGTAATATTCACTCGTTTATTCATGTTCAGTTTCCTCACTTGTCAGATAGAAATAATGGTCTCTATCTCAGAGGGTTGCAATGTGGATTAAATGAGTTAATTCCTATGAGGCACTTAGCATATGAGAAGCACCTACTGTATCCTCGCTGCTTTTATTTTTAAATCCAGTTTCCGTTTGAATTAGCACAGTATGATCAGCATTTGGGGTTAATTTGGCCCCTCCAGAGATACCAGATTATACTTGGGCTAGCATAAACAAGTGTAACTTGGATTCTTCTGGATTCTTCTAATACTAGAATAAATAATATCCCTGACTCACACCTTCTGATGAAAACAGGCAAGTTTTGAGTAATGTGTGAGTTGGAGTAATCTGTATATTGAATGTCAGTTCTCCTAATTTCTTGCTGTATTGGGAAAGTTATTTAAGCTTTCTATTCCTCCACACCCCTATTTTTCAAAGGAGAATGCTCTTTACAAGGCTGCTCTGTGGAGAAAACGAGGCACCTACTGTCTTCAACATCTGTCACTGTGTCCAGCCCATGACCGGCCAGTGAAATCGTGTTCTCTGCCCAGTTCTGCCTGCCTACTTAGGCACTTGTTGGGAAATTCACTGAGCATCCTGTCATCTCTTGATAACACGTAGATCTTCTAGACAACTTCAGTATCAGCACTGGCTTTCTTTGGGGCAAGAAATAATTTTTCTAGCCAACATCTGACACCTAAAAGTTTGTCATTGCCTATGACATGAGGAAAGAAATGTTAAACAATAAAAAAATTCTACTTTTTTTTCTATTGGTGAACAATAGGATAATTTTGTTTTCTGGTTCATGGAGTATTGTTTCAAAATAAATAGACTTTTTTTAAAAAAGAGCTGTTTTAGCAAGATTAAACAGAAAATAGAGAGAGTTCTTACTTATAGCCTCCTTCCCCATGCCCAGTCTCTCCCTCCATTAACATTCTGCATCAGTATGGTTCATTTGTTACAGTCAATAAACCAACACTGACACATCATTAGCAACTAAAAGTCCATAGTTTACATTAGGGTTCATTCTTGGTGCTGTGCACTCAGTGGGTTCTGGCAAATGTGTAATGACATGTATCCATTGTTGTAGTACCATATGGAGTGGTTATGGCCCTAAAATGTCTTCTGTGCTCCACATGTTCATCCCTTCATGCCCCCACCCCAGCTCCACAGATCTGTTTACCGTCTCTATAATTGTGCCTTTTCCAGAATGTCATGCAGTTGGGACTATATAGTAGGTCATTTTCATTTTCACATGGTCTTTTTCCACTTAGCAATATGTACTTAATTTTTCTCCATGTCTTTTTTATGTTTGATAACTCATCTCTTGTTAGCACTGAATAATATTCCATTGCCTGGATGTACCATAATTTATTTACCTATTGGCCTATTGAAGGACATCTTGATTGTTTGCAAGTTTGGGCAATTATAGTAAAGCTGCTATAAAACACTGGTGCACAGGGGCCAGGCGTGGTGGCTCATGCCTGTAATCCCAGCACTTTGGGAGGCTGAGGTGGGCTGATCACGAGGTCAGAAGATTGAAACACAGTGAAACCATGTCTCTACTAAAAATACAAAAAAAAAAAAAAAAAAAAAAAATCAGCTGGGCGTGGTGACACACACCTGTAGTCCCAGCTACTGGGGAGGCTGAGGCAGGAGAATCGCTTGAATCCAGGAGGCGGAGGTTGCAGTCAGCCGAGATGGTGCCACTGCACTCCAGCCTGGGTGACAGAATGAGACGCCATCTCAAAAAACAAACAAACAAAACACGGGTGCACAGGTTTTTGTGTATACATGCTTTATCAGCTCATTGGGGAAAATGCCAAGGAGTATGACTACTGGACTATACAGTAAGAGCATGTTAAGTTTTGTAAAAGACTGCCAAATTGTTTCTCAAAATGGCCGTGCCATTCTGCATTCCCACCAGCAATGCATGAGAGTTCCTCTTGTTCCATATCTTTACCAGAACTTGGTGTTGTCAATGCTTTGAATTTTAGCCATTCTAGTAGGCATGCAGTGATGTTTCATTGTTTAAATTTGCGACTCCCGTGAGGTGTGATGTTTAGCATTCTTCATATGCTCATTTGATATCTGTATATCGTATTTGGTGGGGTACCTGATCTTTTGCTTGCCTTTAAAATTGGGTCAATTGTTTTCTATTGTCGAGTTTTTGTGTATTTTGGAATGCAATCTTTTATCAGATATATCTTTTGCAGATGTTTTCTCCAAGCCTATGTCTTGTCTTCTCATTATCTTGATGGTTTATAAACCTTTAAAAAGGCAACTTTCTGTTCTTAAAAAGAAACAAACATGGAACAAGAGAAATTTTGATCTCAAATTAAGTTACAAAGTATAAGAAGGATCTGATGCTGATAGGGTAGATACTTGGAGACTTACTGTTTTCTATTTATCTGTCTCCCCCTTCTCTTCCCTTTTATACCTATATTTCTTCCTTAGGATCCCTGGCCCCTGGTAAAGGCTACTTATGGACACTAAAACTATTCAGATCAGTCCTCTTTGTGTGTATTCACACAAATGTGTCCCTTTTCCATCCCGCAGCTTCTCAGAGCGACAGTAATAACAAATACAACCTTCTGTATGATTGTATACCTTCTTATCTATTGCCAAGACTCAGAGAAATCAGGCAGGACTGCATAAGAAATTTTGTGGTAATAATGCAGTATAGGGTAAATTAAGAGAACTGTCTTTTAATCAGACAAGTGGATCGCTGATAGCTAAAAAACCTTGAGGCAGTTTTGGAAGTGCCATGGCCATATTCCATAAAGTAGGCTTTTCTGCTCTATGGAGTCACCTTGAGACAGGTCACACGGCTGTTGGAGTGTCTGAAAGGTAAACAGGGATGCCTTTCACATTGTTTTCACCTCTGCTCCTTTGCATCTTCTCTTGCTGTTGCCACTCACTGGGGGTTCTTTCACTACTTGTGTTCAAAGGAAACTGTCACCATCCCACTCAGACTGGCAGACTAAAAGTTCAGAAGATAAGAAACCCTTCCTGGCATGAAATGTACTGTGAAATGTATTTGGAAATAAAGTTGTTAATGACAATTGCCATCAAAAACTTGCTCTTTCAAATGCATTTTTCATAGTTTCCAAGCCAACAGGAGCTTGTTTTGTACTGGAATTTCTGATCAGTGGCTAACTGTGTGACAGACACGCAAGCACGCATACATAAGGGTGTAAAAGTGCACAGGAAAGCATACCTGTGCACATAATTATCTACCCATAACTACCTAGACTCTTCACGGAGATGGACAGGACATACATTCCATGGAACTGCTGCATGCCAACAGTAGCCACGTCTTTGCACCTTAAATAATTGTGGAAACTGTTATTCTGAAAGAGTCTGGAACAGGATACAAAACCCTGAGTGGTTAGGGAGGTAGCGGGTTCACATATGGATAAAGAGAAAAACACAAACAAACAAACAAATCAACAACAAGGGTCATTGACTGGGCAGTGACCCCATCAGCTCAGGGGCACCTTCCTTCGCTTTGTTTCTAGGACTCCCAAAGCAAAGGTGTATTCCCTTCCCTACTGGAACTTTTCCCTTCACTTTGTTAAACTAACAGACATTCTACCAATTAATAATGCATTTAGGTTCATAAGCTTCCCCTGGGAATGCTAAAGGGCTAAGAGTCATTCACACTTGGGTGTAAATTTGTTTAATTAGAGTTGTATTTTCAACCCTCCTTCCAAGTGGCAAGCTGAAATCCTTTATATTGAGGAAAGAAGAAAGACTGTTTATTGAACCTCTTACACGTATCAGGCCTGGTTACTTTACAAACCTTATCTTATTAACCTTCACAATAGTTTTCCAAAGTATATTATTACCTCATTTTACTCTTGAGATAATGGAGGCATAGATGGGTTTTAAAATGTGTCCAATATCACCCTGACAAATGGAGGAGGTGGGATTTAAAACCAGGTCTGTCCTGTTCAAGTGGAGCTTTGATGGAAGGAGTGAGGTGGTCCCAAATGTCAGGGCAGGCATAGTTGAGGGTTTTCAATTTGGGCGATGGACGCCCTTCCAATTGCTGGGTTTCTAGAGGCTCATATATAGTTAGGAAGTTAGACTCTAAGTAGTGTATTCATCCATGTAATAAACAAATGTGCATTAAATTAGACTACGTGCCAGGTAATTTTCAAATTGAGGAAAACTTGGAGCTGGACAGAAAGGCAGGTGACTACTGTCATGAGGTTCATGATCTAACAAAGGAAGACAGATAATAACCAAGTATGTAGATAATTTAAAAGATATTATGAAATCATGATAAAGGGTCTGAATAACAACATGGTAGAGACTTAAGCAGGTAGCATGAAGTGCCCCTTTTGCTTGTATATCAGAGAAGTCCTCTCTGCTCTGAGACTTTAAAGACAAGAGGCATCTTCCTATGCAAAGACCTACCCGGGGGGCCTTCCAGACACAAAGAAGGGAGCATACAAGGCCTTTAGACAGGTGGATAAATCGAAGGGCTTGTGGTGAAAGAACAGGCAGCAGGAGGAAGTGGAGTGAGATGGGGTCACAGAGGGAGGAATGACAGTCACAGAAGGGTGGTTGATTTTTTTGTTGTTGTTCTAACTGAAGTTTACAGCCATTGGAAGGTTTTTTTGAAGGTGAATACTCTTATTTTTGGATTAGAAAGACCACGGCTGGGTGGGGGATGTATGAACACACAGGTTAAACAATAGGGGGGCAGTTGGTGACCTTGCGGAGCCATTTCAGTGGAGAAGCAGAGACGAAGGGATGATGGGGTGTGCTCAAGAGAAGACGTATTGAAAGTAAGTGGAGACAAAGTGTATCTAAAATTTTTTTGTGATGTTTTGCTGTGAAACAGAACAAAAAATGAGATGATAAAAGGTGAGGATGAACACAGTGTGACTCACTGTACCATTACAGCATCCAAGTGAGAACTGAGGCTGACTTGGCTTAGGAAGGGTAGCAGAGAGGACAGAGGGAAGCAGACAGATTCTAGGTGCATGTTGGAGCCGCAATGAGCAGAGACAACTAATGAACTGGATGGGAAGAACAAAGGAAAGAGAGAAGGCCGGGCGCGGTGGCTCAAGCCTGTAATCCCAGCACTTTGGGAGGCCGAGACGGGCGGATCACGAGGTTAGGAGATCGAGACCATCCTGGCTAACACGGTGAAACCCTGTCTCCACTAAAAACTACAAAAAAAAAAAAACTAGCCGGGCGAGGTGGCGGCGCCTGTAGTCCCAGCTACCCGGGAGGCTGAGTCAGGAGAATGGCGTGAACCCGGCAGGCGGAGCTTGCAGTGAGCTGAGATCCAGCCACAGCACTCCAGCCTGGGTGACAGAGCGAGACTCCGTCTCAAAAAAAAAAAAAAAAAAAAAAAGAGAGAGAAATATCACGGGTGATGATTAACTTTTTGTCTGAAATGGCTTAAATAAATGGCAGTTGCATTCAGTGAGAGAAAGAAAGCCAGAGAAGGAGGACTAGTATTTTTGAAGAGGCATGAGTGATGGTTCACAACGCAAGATTTTTAGATAAAATGAGCTAAAATGAGGAGATCCAGTAAGCGTTCAGGTCTGAGATTTAAACTGGAAAGGCTGCAACATCAGTGAGGGAGAGAAAGTCCAATGAAGGAGAGATGTAGGTAGGAAAGAGCTTCAGGATTTAGCCCCATGACACTCCAGCAATTAGATAGATGTCCAGCAGGAGGGGGCAGGTCAGTGAAGAACAGAGCAGGAGCAGTCGGTGAGGCAGCAGGCAGAACAGAGAGTGCATGTCACAAGACACACAGGCTGCTTTTCTAGAAGATGGCATGGCCATTGGTGTGACTGCTGCGATCAAGTTCCACAACACACATGTTAAACCATAGAGGGGGAGTTGGCGACCTTGTGTAACCATTTCAGTGGCAAGGCTGAGATGAAGGGATGATGGGGTGTGCTCAAGAGAAGACGGATTGAGTGTAAGTGGAGATAAAACATATATAAAATTCTTTTGTGATGTTTTGCTGTGAAACAACAAAAAATGAGATGATAAATGGAAAAAGCAGTAAGTTAAAGGGAGTGCTTTTGTTTGTTTGTTTTCTTTATAAGTGAGGCACCCTAGATGATGTTTGGATGCCGATAGGGATGGTTCCACAAAGATGGGTGTACTGACGATGCTGGGGAAAGAGAGGCAATGGCCAGCAGTGAAGTCCCTAGCAGACAGGCAAGAGGGTTGGAATCTAGGGTGCAGGAAACGGTACTAGCCACCATTTGTGGTTGAGAAACATCATCTTTTTTAGCAAGTGGGAGGAAGGGGTGTGAGGACAGGTGCTGATAGTTTCCTAAATATGTCAGTGGGAAGAAGAGGTTGTTCTCCAGGTTCTACTGGGAAGGGAGGGATGGCAAGATGTGTGGAGGTGTGAAGATTTGAGGAACCTGGGAGAAAAAAATGGAACAGAGACAAAGGAAGAAAACAAACAAACATACTAGGAAATTATAGCAGGATGGCCAGGCAGAGTCAGGTGCCCCTGAAGTCCTAAAAGTAAGGTGAGGTATTCTTTTGAGATCATTGGCATGCAGTATAATCTATGAAGAAACATATTCAAAGATTAAAGCCTGACTTACCACATACATGTATTGTTTAATAACAATGAATATTCATAAAGTGCACTTTGCATGCATTATTTCATTTCATCCTTACAAATACATGAGGTGGATATGATTATAGTCTTCATTTACAAATGAGGTAATTGAGACTTGGAGAAGTGAAGTAAGCTTCATAAGGTCCCACAGCTAGTAAATTAGTCAGAAAGGGTAGAAACCAGTCTACTTAATGACAAAGACTGTGACCTTACACCTCCATGCTGAGCTGCTGCTCAGGTTACAACTGAGCTGTGGGTGTGAACATATGCATACAGTACTTTTATATAATTAAAAATCTCAGCTGCATATCACAAGTAATGTTAAGGAAAGGGAGGGACTTATTTTTGGTTTTTGTCTGTTTCCCTCCACCATCAGTGTCCCAGTATTGTTTCCTTGAGTCACCAGGGAAGGGAAGAAAGCTGACTGGACCATCGCATGGGCCAGAACTGCTTTTGCATGTGACAGTGCATGAGTGCACACGCGCGCGCACACACACACACACACACACACGCTTCACTCTCCTGTCAGCTGTCACAAATGAAAAGCCTTTCTCTTATATTTCTCCTTGTAATCCATTCACCGCCTCAGAGGCTCCTAGTTTCTCAGGGGAATGTCACCGAGTGCAGAGTTTTGCATCTATTTCTAGAAGTTATTCATGCATTTACAAATGGTAGAAAGAAATATGGAACCACTTCTTTTTGTGGGGACACTTGGGAGTACCAATGACTCTGACAAGTGGTGGTGGGGTTGGGAGAGGGAGAGTGGGGAGGGTCTGTGTGATAGTGGAGGGCCTTTGAACAGGCTATCTCCATCTTCCGCTTTGGAAGGTGGCCATGCACCAGCTGTGTAGTGTTACAGCTCTCGTGGAGTCCCAGGGAGTTTATCACGGGTGTCCCCAGTCACTGCCCTGAGCCAGACTTGTTGGTCTGAGGATGGAAAGTCAGCAAGGGAAGGCAAGTAAGAGACAAGGCTCCGTTTGTTTATTCTGTGTTTTAATAATTGGCTGATTACGTTCCATTTTTATTTGGTTTCACTGGCAGTCAGATAGAGAGCTGTAATATCCACTCACACCTTGTAATTACCATTAATTTCTTCCCTTTACTCTGCGAAGTCAAGACAAGGTTGGCAGAGAAGCCATGGGAGATTGAATCCGACCGAGTGCAATGCATATGCATGAGGCAGGACCCGCCAAGGCTCCCAGGAGATGTTTGGTGGGGAGGGGTGAGAAGGGGAGGAAGGGGAGGAAAGGAAGAAAGCTGGAAGATGGAAAGAGGGGGGAAAATACCTTGAATTGGAAACAAAGGCAAATGGAAGAAAGTGTTGAAGTCAGCACAACAGCCTTGCTAGCTTAATTACCATAATGATGTAAAATAGTCCAATCAGCAATCTGGGGCTAATCTTTCATGTATTACAGGTCTCTCCTTCGTAGAGCTTCACAGCTTAAATGCATTTTTAATGAAGATATTTGAGGCAAGCGGATAATTTTCCAGTCTTTCCAGGAGGGAATCAGAGCACATTAAATGGGCTGTTTCTCTTCTCTGTAGCTGCCCAAAGTTCTTGCTTTGCCTGGCACATGGAACCGGTTGTCTTTCAGGATAGGTGGGGTTTGGTCTCCTGCCCTCCTTCCCGAGGCAGCTGGGAAAGGCACGGATGGGGCTGACATCCAGGGAGAGCAGTAGCTGGTTCCGAGGAGCCTGTGCTCTGCCTTGCCTTGTGCCTAGGGGATGTCTGGATCTCCTTGCTAGAGACGAGAGAGGAAGGACCCCAGGGACATCGCCCAGTGCTGATGCTGCCTCAGCTGGCAGGAGAGTCTCAGCTTCATTCTGCCAGTGTCATGCGAACAGTCCAAATACCCCTGGAGATGCATGTGAATCTCTTACTTATAATGCATGCATTTGCATGCTAGAGTGGGCAAAAGAGCAGTCCTGGCCTCTTGACCTCACTCCTCTAACCAGAGAAGGCTTTCCTTATGGTTCCATCACCCAGGGACTCTGTTGATGGTACAGTCAAGTGATGTACAATTAGATCCATTGAAAAAGAGCAGTCTTTTTGTTTGGTGCCTAATGCTGTATGATGGGGGAAGAGTAAAATATCTGGGTTAAACATACATGCTATGTATCTATAATAGGGCCCCCTCTCAGATGGACAAGTTTTGGGGGAGAAGGTGGGGAGAAAGAAAGTAAGTACAAGCTACAGATTGTATGTCCTGGTAAGGCAAAAATGGGTTAAACATCTCTTAGATTATGGTTTGGGGGAAGCTTTAATGATTCTATTGCTGGTGTTTCCTTCTGTCACCAAACTGCCTGAGATACAGCTTCAACTGTTTAGATATGTACAGTGAATTCAGCAATTTCTAGAAATTCTGTCTTTGCCTCTCTTCCCACCACCACATCCCATCAAACTCCCTGATTTCCAGTGGTACATATCTTCTCCCTGAAGGAGGGTCCAAGGCCAAGGGACTTGTAGCACTTGACAATACGTTTTTCAAAAACAGAATACACACACACACACACACACAGACACACACACACAACATATATATGTGTATATAAATGCAAACATAAACATATAAATCCTTAGTTTTCTTGAAGTTGAAACTTGATCGAATGTCTGTCTAGCTGTTTGTAATACACCTATCACTGGCCTGCTCGGACACTGGGCAGCCTCACTAAATCTAACCTCAAATACTCACACGTGGAATAAGAAATTCTTTGGCTTCTTTTCCTACTTTTGTGATTGACAGAATGAGAAGGTCGGTAGTAAGATCTTAAAGTCATAGGATTATCTGGACTTGCATGTGAAAGCAGGACCCTCATTAACTAGAGGTTAATGGCACTACCTATTATGGGCTCCTAAGAACCCAAGATGGCAGGAAGGAGATTCAATTCCCACACTCCATTTTCTTTCCTTCCTTTCTCGATTCATTCATCCATTTACTTATTCATTTATTTGTTCATTCATTCATTCATTCAGTTTTTGCTGTGTTAAGGCCATATGTAAGACCGTCTGATGTTTCCAGAGCGAAGATGCAGACAGGGAAGGCACTGGATGGAGAGGAGGAATAGAAGCATTGAGAGCCTTCAGCCCCGGGACCCTGCGGGTGAAGACACGTCGTTAAAAGAAGCCCTGCCACATTCTGACTCCAGAGCATCACAAACAGCACAGCAGCCTCCACTTACAAGCATGTGCTCTTTAGTGAGCTGTTTGGCTTGTTATCTGGAGAAAAGTAAACTTAAAGGGACTTACTGATGATGTCCCGTGTTGTATTTCTTGAGGGAAGTATAGATAATTAAGAGAAGAAAAGCAAAACTCCCTCATCCTACAACTGAGAAATAAATATTGATATCATATGTCCAGACAAATATATTGTGTCATAACCAAAATGGGAGAATTCTGTATAACTATTTGTAATGGCAGCATGTTGAATAGCATTAAAATATTCATTCCTCCTAGTTTCTTAATTTGGCTATGATCTATTGGCCTATCTTCCGGGTGGATAATTCTGTGTCCAACTGCTATTAAAGGAATCTATTAGGTTAATGATTTCGGATGTTGTATCTTTTAATTCTGGAATTTCTATGCAATTTTTAAAAAATAAATTCAAACACTCTGTTAAAATTCTTCATTATACATCTATTTCATCCATTTTGTCTCTCTCCTTTTTTTTAACCAAAGTAATCATAGTCACGTAAAGTCTTTGTCTGCTAACTCCAATATAGGGATCATATTATGGTCTGCTTCAATATCTTTTCCCCTGTTCAATTATCAGTCATATTTCCTTGCTTCTAGTGACCTTGTAGTACATACCAGACATGCATATAAAGGAATCATAAAGCTAAAGATATTATTTTTCTCTAGAGATCTCTCCTATTCCTTCTGGTATGCACAAAATTTCTGGCATTAAAAAATACTAGATGTGTGAAAAGGCAAAGAAATATGATGGATAATCCATACATAGCATACAAAATAACAGAAGTAGACCCATATATGGTTCTTCTACTGGGTTTGGCAAGCAATGAAATAACTATAATTAACACATGTATTAGTAAGGTTATCCAGAAAACAGAAACAATATGATTTTAAATATAATGTAATCTCATATATATATACACACTCATATCTATCTGTGTATCTATCTATCTATCTATCTATCTATCTATCTATCTCTCTATTTCTATCTGAGAGAGAAAGAGAAGGAGAGGTTTTAGGGAATTGGCTCACATGACTAGCAAGACTGGCAAGTCCAAGTCTGCAGGGTGGGCAGGCAGGCTGGAGACATGGAAAAAGCTGACGCTGCAGTTCTAGTGCAAAGGCCATGTGCTGACAGCATGCCCTCTTGTGCTGGATGATGAGTCTTTTGTTTTATTCAGAGGTTCAACTGATTACACGAAGCCCACCCATGTTACGGAGGGCAGTCAACTTTGCTCAAAGCCCACTGATTTAAATGTGAATCTCATCCAAAAAACATCCTCACAGAAACACAGAATAATGGTTGACCAAATAGCTGAGCCCAGTCAAGTTGATGTATACAATTAATTATCCCAAATTGAAGAAAAGATAAAATAGAAGACAATAGAATAAAAAATTGATAAAGTACATGAAAGGATGGAGGATTTCAGTAGAAAATTGAAATCTGGGAAATGAATCAGGGATCTTCTCTACTTCTAAGCTCAGTATTTCCACAGTTGTTTCATCTGTGAATGGCTGGACCCCGGCACCTCTTTTGCTAGTTCCCAGCATAGCCCCAGATTGTCAATGAGGCTCCATCATGAAGTGTCTGTTCTCAGGTCTGTGGGATTCTATCCAGGTTTATGCTTTCTAAACACAGTCTGTAGCTGTCTATCTCCTCTTCTATCAGATGTCAACTTAGAATGAGTTTCTCTCTTGTACAATGCCACACTGTGGTCCCTATTTCATAATGTCTTGGTGGTACTTAAATTTTTATTTTATTTCTTTAAAGTTTAAGGTTCATATTGTATATTACAAATAATCTTCGCATTGATATATAGACTTCTGTAGCCGTAACTATTTTCTCCTGATAATTACTAGGCTCTTCTTCCATTATATTTTTTTTGTCGGGGGGGTGGTTACGTGGCACTCATTATGGTCTAAACATATAGATTTATCTAATCCCTTCCTTTTGCCTCTAAAATTTAAATTTGAAGCCCTCTTGGTGAAGCTGAGTTGTCTCCTGCCAAGTTCATTATTCTATTTCAGGGAATTCTGAGATGTTCTCTGCCCTTATTATGAGATCACCTCTGAAGCATAGGCATATATCCAGAAAAGCAACCTTATTTTCCTTTAGTATCAGCTACATAGCCAGCTGTCTGCTTCACACATCCCTTAAAACATTTTTTTTCCAAAGACAAAAAAAGAAGCCATGAAAACACCACCTGTGGTCCCAAATCCTTCAGTTTCATACCTAAGACTACAGGATCAATAGAGATACAAAGAAAACTTATTTGGGATATTATATTAATCAAATTGTATATACTGGCCTTCACTGGTTTACAGACTTGAGTTTTAGAGAAATATTCTTTTTTTCCATAGTGTATCATCTTCAAAAGTAAAGCACTATCCCAGCAACACCCCCACCCCAGTCATCTGAAACTCCCAGTGTATGATGACATGATATTTTTTCTTTAAGATTGAATATGAAAGCCTTAACCATCACATCAAGCCACAGATCAATCATAGCCACCACACAGAGAAAATTACCATTGGGCAACATCCATCATCTTTACAAGTACTACCCACATCTGACTCCACCTGAGCCAGCATTGTTGCTGCTTACTTCTATCTTCAGTGAGGCTGGAAGTCAACAAAAGAGTCTTATTCCCTTTACTGGGAGAGGAGAGGAGCACAGAAATGCTTTTCTGAGGGGTAACTGTCTTTCCAATCCTGGATTCTCTTGTCAACTCCCTCCTCACCCCTCATTTTATGAAATCAATAAAGAACTGAAGCTCTCCTTGTTTATTTGTTGACTATACCCTTCTCCCTCTTGTACAACTGATTTCAAAAAAGAAGGATATGGCTGTGGAGAGAAGAGTTGTTATCTCTATCCTAAAATGAACAAGAGAAACAGGCTATATGTCTGTGTTGTAATTGAGTCATGAAAATGCAGTCCCACAATGGACCAAAAACTCACTCAGAACTCTTGAACTCTGTGATTCTCAGTTTTCTTCATCTCTGATGAGTAATAGCCTTGTTCCCTGAACACCCAGGTGTCATGTATCTCTTCCTGCTATAAACAAGAAATCTTACCTGCGGTTGGAGGTAAATGCCCACTTCTTGTTTTTGTATAACACAGGAAATAAGAATGTTTTTGTACTTAAAAAAGCATTTTAAATGGTTGAAAATGAATCACAATAATATTTCATAATGCATAAAATCATATGACATTTAAATTTCAGTGTCTGTAAATAAAGTTTTATTGGTACACAGTCACATTCACTTACATAATGCGTACGAGATATTTTTAAATGGCAAAATGGAGTATTTGCAACAGAGACCATATGCCCCACAAAGCCAAAGGATTTATTAGCTGGCCCTTTACAGAAACAGTTTGCCAAGCTGTTTCAAAGCAGAAACTGACTTAAGAGAGACTGCTTGTCTGTGATCATGTTAAACCACAATGCCATGAAGTTGGAATCAGTATCATCCTACGTGATTTTTCATGCTACTTAGAAAGCCTCTGAGTCCTTAATCCAATATTGCTCTTATTTTCCAGCACAGCTATCGCAAACATGTCCATTTCCTCAAGACTCCAACTTGCCCTTGCCACTTTTCACAGTCCCACCAGCTGATTTCATGTCCTATTTTATGTAGAGAAAAATTAGGCCAATAAGTGTGAACTGCCTCCAGCTGCTTCTTCTTGCCTTCCTTCCTCTGCATCTAGCACCCATCTTGTCTTCCTTCTGCCATCTCTGCTTTGCAGCGAGACACATTTCTCTATCTGTGTCTGTTGCATTCTCCTTCAAGATTTCATGCCATCCAGTATCTCTTTCTTCTTCTAGATCTTCAACCTTGACTGGCTTTAATGAATTTTGTCACAACATATAAACATGAGTTTTTGAAGAAAATAAATCAATGAATAAGAATTTTAAAAACCATCTCAACCCCATGTCCTTCTTTGGGGACCCTCCTACGGGTGGCGGGGGCGGGTTACAACAATCTCCCTCATTCTCCTCACACCTAACCTACTTGAAAGGGTACTCTATATTCACTCTTCTTAACTGTCATTGTCATTTCCAAACTCACACAAACCTTCCAGGGACATGAAATATTTTGGGGGAAAATAAGGTAGACAGGAGGAGTCAGGGCCAAACAGACCTTAAATTCCTTTGCTAAAGACTTCGAACTTAAAGCCAAGAGTGAAGGGCAGCCATTGAAACATCTCCACACGTCTTTAATCTATTTCTTTTAAATGTGTTACATGTTTGTGTAGCCCCTTCCCATCCTCACATACTTCGCGGGAGGTCCCTGCCATCTGAATTAGTGTAGAGAATTCTGCAAATACACAGCAGGCCGACAGGTCAAGATGAGGAGGAGCCTTCTATTCTCATAGCAAGACTTAGAAGTCCTGGTAGGTCATCAAAAAAGGAAAGGCATAATCTGATAGATGTTTTAGAAAGATGACTCATGAAAGAATGAGAAATGGATTTAATTTGGTGAATTTGGAGGCAGAAAGATGAGTTAAGAAACTATTAAAATAGCACAGATGGGGCAAAGGCTTCAACTTTATAGCAAAGGGTTTTATGGGGGTCACGAAAATCGGGTAAAAAATGAAACTAAGCTCTTTGGGGAAAGATGGCTTTTAAGTTCACAATAAAGGCTTCACAATGATTTACTGTAACTTTTCTTTTCTAAAGGAGTCATATTCCATTGAGTTCAGAACACTGATGAATAACTGTGTGCTATTGTAGGAAGTGTATTTAGGACCCACTTCATCCACACTAATGAGAATCCTTGCCCCTTGTGAGCTGCTTCCACAAGAATCTTCTTTTCATGGGAGTCTGAAGTCTGAAATCCTAATTCCTCCACAGTCCCCCATAGCAAATTCCCATTACAATCAACTCGATGAGGCTATGTGTGATGGTTAATTTTTTACATGTCAACGTGACTGGGTCGTGGAGTGCCCAGATTCAACATTATTTTCGTGTGGGTCTGTGAAAGTGTTTTAGGATGAGATTAGCATTTGAATTGGTGGATCCTGGACTCAGTAAACTAGAATGCCGCTTTTAATATGAGTGGGCACAGTCCAATGTATTGAGGGCCTGGATAGAACAAAGGGCAGAGGAAGAAGGAATTTGCCCCTCCTCATTTCTTCGTTTCTGCCTCACTGCTTGAACTGGGACATCTCATTTCATCGGTTTCTGCCTTTGGGCTGGGATTTACATCATTGGCTCCCCTAATTCTCAGGCCTTTGCACTGGACTGAATTATACCACTGGTTTTCCTGGGGCTCCAGCTCATACATGGCAGATTATGAAGTTTCTTAGCCTCCATAATCATGAGCCAATTTCTCATAATAAATACATCTCTATCTCTATCTATAATCTCCTATTAGTTCTGTTTCTCTGAAGAACCTTGACTGAAACAGCAATGAGTTCAACTCATCGCTCTCCAGTTCCTAGTACATATTGCTTGCTACATAGTAGAATTCAATACTAATTTGAATGAATGAATGAATGAATGAATGAGCAAAGAAACCTGTGAACTTGGAAGTGACTGCTGTCATTCATCCATCATTCTTTAGTTATTTACTAAACACATACTTTGTGATCAGAACTGTTCTAGACATTGGGATTTCAGTGTGAAAAGGATAACTTTGAGACAACCACTAAACAGGTGATTGTGAAGGCAATGGACACATTACTTGAAAAGGTGTTATTAGTGCATGTAAAACGCATATCAATCTCAGACAAGGGTGAGGAACGCTGGCTTCCAAAATGAGATTCCATTTAAGCTGAGGCTGAGGGCAAACAGTAATTATCCCAGGGGAGGTAGAATGGGGGAGAACAATACACTGGGGGAAGCAGCAGAGATGAGAATTAAGGTAGGAGTTTCACAGATTAAAGTAGTTCAAGGTTGGCAGAAGGAAGAGCTTACAGAGGCAATGATGAGGGAGGAAGCTGGACAAAAAACAGTAGATAAAGGATATCTATAACAAGGAGTTTGGACTTGATGCTGGGAATGCACAGTGGTGCATCTTTAAAGAGGTTCTCTCTAATTAAGATAGAATTCAGCTAAGAGTGAGACTTCCGATGGGGATACAGAAGAGAGGAGGAGGTTGCTGCTGCAGGCTGTGGCACCGTGGTGTGGACGATGGGGGCTGCTTCTCTTGCATTGGTAGTGTCCATCATGCAATAAGATGACTGTTGTGGTGCTTAGGTTCCACCATTGTGCTGGTATTTCTGCAGAATTAAGGGAGCTTTTGTGAACTTGCTTTGAAAATTAAACAACCCTCTTAAACTCTTTTGACAGAAAAATATGTTGAGACTTCTAATGATTACTGTAAAGACTGACTTCGGAAATGCTGTCTACTTAGAATTGAGACGCTGTTTCCATATATGAGCTCTTTAAAAGAGATATGCAGATGGACATGATCTTTGAGCTGTAAAAAGTCTGAACTAAGATATCCTTAAGATATCATCAAAATATAAAGTTATCTAAAAAGAAGTGTACTGAGTTCACAGAAATTACGTTCAAAAGCAATGAAATTATTTAAAAAGAGAACCCATTTGAATAAAAAGGGAATATTTTATTGATTTTCAATGAGTTTTATTTGAAATTAACTTGAAAGTTTATAAGTTTTATAGAACTGCTCAGTGCTTTCAGGGAGGTCTCATTTAGTAAATCATAGCTGCACAAACCTCCATTTATAGGACCTCTGTATAGATCTAATTCATCTTGCTTTCAACAAATATTTGTTGAGGACATATTATGTGGAAATCACTGTATTAAGTGCTAGGGAGATACAGAAAAATACTAGTAAAAGCAGGCTCCTACCCTCAAGGAGAATTTAAGTTACTGAGGAAGATATACACAAAATGATAACTAATAACAATCTATGTAATAACAGAGTAGGAGATGAATTAGTGATAAGATAATCAAGATCATTGTAGTTCCGAGGAATAGGCAATTAAATGTAGCTGCAAGTAGAATCTTTGCTGAGTTCCAAATGTTGGATCCGCTTTTAATAGACAGATAAAAGAAGGGAGCAGACCATCTGGTTTTCTACCTCATCATGCTATTGAAACTATACTTTAAAACATTTCCAATAACCTTCTAATTGCTATCTCTAATAGTCTTGCCTCAGCTTTCAGTTCATCTCCTCTTTGTAGCACTTGACTTTAAAACTTTCTCCCTCTTGATTCTGTAATATTAATTTTCTGAGTGTCAACGCTATTTCTTTGGTTCAATTTGCTTCCTCTGTAGGGTGGATTAGGAACATTTACTGCAACGGATTGTATCATTCCTTTTTCCTACTTTTTATTGCTGCCTGTTGCTCAGGTTCACCTTTCAGACACAGGGAGTAAAATTGAAGAAATTGATCTATACTTTGCAATGGGCAGTGTAAATATCTTCCTTCTTGGAAGATGGAAGGTTAGTGTTCTTCATCCCCGGCCACTCAGGGAATGGCCTGGTCATGAATGTGTTCCTTCCCTGCCCATTTACTCCTTCAAGTTGTGATACCCGAAGGCTGGGTTAAAAGGGCCCCTGAAGCAGCTGGTGCACAGTTAGCAATGAGAAAAGTTAGGCTAAAATGCTGGGGGATCCAGTCTGTCCAGGTATTTTATGCTGCAAGCTACTGCATCTCAGCTGGAGAAATAAACTAAGAGGTACAAGAGATGACCACATCTGTATATGTATTAATATAAATAGGCCGGGCGCAGTGGCTCAAGCCTGTAATCCCAGCACTTTGGGAGGCCGAGGCGGGCAGATCACGAGGTCAGGAGATCGAGACCATCCTGGCTAACACGGTGAAACCCCGTCTTTACTAAAAAATACAAAAAATTAGCTGGGTGAGGTGGCGGCGCCTGTAGTCCCAGCTACTGGGGAGGCTGAGGCAGGAGAATGGCGGGAACCCGGGGGTTGGAGCTTGCAGTGAGCTGAGATCCAGCCACTGCACTCCAGCCCCAGCAACAGAGCGAGATTCCGTCTCAAAAAAAAAAAAAAAAAAAAAAAAAAAAAATATATATATATATATATATATAGAGAGAGAGAGAGAGAGAGAGAGAGAGAGAGAGAGAGAGGATAAGCACCAAACTGTCCTGTGATTACATTCATTTAGTCCTATGGCCAGGCTGATGCTCTCATCTGTCTGCCTGTTGACGGAGTGTTAGACTCTTCACAGCCATGGGTGGTTTTTATGCTTTTAAAATAGGGTATGATTGTGTTGCCGTTTCTGCATTTGAACCCTTAGTGAGCAGTGACCTTTCCAGTCTCTGAGTGATTAAGGCTCTTATTAATTTCCTGTGGGGTTGCCGACACTCTAAGGCAGCAGAGTGGTGGGGGTTCATTAATATGTGGGGCTCTAATTAGTGGCATAGGAGCTGTCTCTGTTCTTAGTCCGATATGGAACAAAACTATAAATATAGACACATAAGAAAAAATACGCAAAACCGTAACCGAAAGAAAGAGGTGTTGACACGTCCAGGGCAGATCTTTAAACCAAAACAGCCACTTTCTTGGGACCTAATCAGGCTCTTCTAGAAAACTGCGTCTGGATGGGATGGCACAGTATGGGAGAAAATCTGAGGGGGTCTAGATCAGCCTTGGAAATAATTATTGATTGAGTTATATTGTTAACTCCCTTCTGCACCTGTGAGTCACTGAATTGCTACTCTAAAGAAAGGTGAAATGAATTGAAATCCCTTGTGCTGAAAAGAGAAGTAAGAGGGATTGAATAATAATCGTTATGTCTGGGCAGGATTTTAATGGAGAGAATAATGACCACATTCCCTGTTTCCCAACCTAGAGAAGAAATGAGTTCAAATTGCAGCTGGGAGCAGTTTGATTGGTTAATTAATATTTTGGGGGCCCTTAAAAGATACTAAACCCTTTGCAAGGAGCTGGTAGGTAGTTAGTGCACAACTCTTGGGGGGAACCTAAAAATGTACCAGATGTTGCTTATGAAATTCTCTGACACTGACAGTGAACCGATCAGGTTAGGCTTCAGGAAGCATTCTGCAAATTGTGAAACACTGAATTGAATGCCCAAGAAGGGAATGCATTATCCCCACATACCCAGCACCTGAAGATCTTTATAAATAGGAAAGACATTCATTAAACTGAGGTCAAGGAGCTGACCTGACCTGAGAGGGAGAATTGGCAGTATAAAGACTCAGCCCTTAGGATGGTAACAGGCAACCCTCTTCCTTCCTCCACTCTTAGGTGCCATGCGTTTGAGGTGCCTAGAGCAAACATATTGAAGGTACAGCCGTCAAGTTCCATTTTCAACATCGATCTTTGGTATTTTCTTCTAATTTATGTATTTATTTATTTTTGAGATGGAGTCTCGCTCTATCAACCAGGTTGGAGTGCAATGGCACGATCTCAGCTCACTGCAACCTCCGCCTCCCAGGTTCAAGTGATTCTCCTGCCTCAGTCTCCTGAGTAGCTGGGATTATAGGATGCGCCACCATGCCCAGCTAATTTTTGTATTTTTAGTAGAGATGGGGTTTCACCACATTGGCCACGCTAGTCTTGAACTCCCGACCTCAGGTGATCCACCTGACTCGGCCTCCCAAAGTGTTGGGATTACAGGCATGAGCCACAGCGCCCTGCCTGGTACTTGCTTCTGATTCGAGTCTAGACATGCTGGTGCTTGGACGTTTCCATTAATAGAACCCTTCTTTCCTTTCCACCTGTATCCACCTAGGCAAGGTTTCCCCGGGCATGGGAATTGTGAACATCTAACAGAAAGGATGCCCAGAGCAGAATGAGACTTGAAGTCTGACCTGCCATTTCACGTCCACGATTCCACAGTTTCCCTTCAGGCAGGTATGGCTGCTTACACAAAGATGCGGCCCTTGGAAGGCTAGCTCAGAAGATGGAGGGAGAGGCTGGGTGCAGTGGCTCATGCCTGTAATCCCAGCACTTTGGGAGGCTGATGCGGGCAGATCACGAGGTTAGGAGTTCGAGACCATCCTGGCCAACATAGTGAAACCCCGTCTCTACTAAAAATACAAAAAAATTAGCCAGGCGTGGTGGTGTATGCCTGTATTTCCAGCTACTTGGGAGACTGAGGCAGGAGAATCACTTGAACCCTGGGCGCGGGGAGGTTGCAGTGAGCTGAGATCACATCACTGCACTCCAGCCTGGTAACAGAGCAAGACACCGTCTCAAAAATAAAAGTAAATAAATACATAAATCAACAAAAAGAAGATGGAGGGACAGAAACCTGCAGTACTTCAAGAGGTGGCTTCTTGGCCAAGCCCCATTCAGAATCAGTGTGTGTGAAGTGGAGATGAATGTGAACTATTCAGAGACCAATTCTCATAGAATTTAACATAAATCATAAATAAACACTTGGAGATGGCACTTTTTTTAATTAAAATTTTTATTTTTTTAAGATGGCGTTTTAAATAAATGAGCTATCAGTGTATTATGCTTACTGGAGACTCCAGTCTTTTATTAACCCTGGGGAACATTTAGAAATACAATATTAAAAATGTTGTTAAGATTTATAATCTATAGTAAGGAACATTAAAAATAAGCTCCGTACACCCACATGAACTTAAATAACATCATCCTGGTTCAGCACTGAGCACTTCGCCTGGCACACAGTGAGCGTAGCACAGTGGCAACTGTAGCTCAGAGCGGCTTTGTCCAAATGAGGTTCCTAAGTCAGCCCTGGAGTGTGGGGGGAACTGAGGTTTGGATTATCTAGCTCCTTCACAGTTGTGCTCACTGCCTTCCTCTGTCTTCCCACCTCATTTCGCGATTTCACTGCTGTTAATACCACGATCACAGCGGCCCAGGGAAATGAATGGGAAATTAGCCACGTGTGCTGCTTGTCAGCATCAGCGAATGGTTTAGTGAGGAAGGTGGTTAGCATTATGGAAGAAAATTAACTTAGCATTAATTTTTGCTGCTTCTCTTTTTCTTTTTAAAACCTGAGAGTGAGTGGCACTTTCTTTAAGATCTCTAGACAGCTTGTTTCTTTGAGTATCACCTTCCAGAGGCTGTCAGTGGGGTAAAAACAAGCAAACTTTTAAAAACCACCCCCCCCCCCAAATTTTAAAAAAGCAAAGTTTTTCTTTTGGGGCTTTTAGAATAACAAAGGTATTGGCATCTGAATTATGTTCGTATCTGAAACTAACAGCTTTCAGCAGCTCAGCACCGTCCTTTGGCCAGAGGTCCTGGTTATCACGAAGAGACCTTCTCTATGCAGGCTTGAGAGCCTATTAATAGGATAATCAATGATGTGTTACGGCTTTTTAGGAGAATTACTTTCAGCTCTGAAATCCTGTGTACTTTGCCAAGAGAAATTCAGAACAATCCCAAATTGCTTCAAATCTGTTTCAATAATTAGCAGCAAGTAGGTGAAGGAAAAGATAAGGCAAGGAAAGAAGACAGTCGTACCCACTCGCAGTTGTGTTGCATTTTCACGAACTAGGAAAGTGGAAGCTTCGTCATGGGGTTATACCCAATGATCATCAAATTCCTTTGGAAAAAAATGTGTGAACCCTTCAGGATCCAACCTCCAGCCTTCACAGCGTTTACCATGATCCCACACAGTGCTCCATACCCTCCACTGTGCTCTTAACATTTTAAATGTATCAATCTATTCACATTTCTCTGACCAGTAATGCTTTCTTGTAGCACTGTGCGTTCGCACATTCTGTTCCCACTGCCAGGAGTTCCTTTCCGGCAGGTCTTCCTGCCCAACGCTCTCACACTGCACATCAGGACACAGCAGGCAGGGATTTCTGACTTCGGTTCCCACCGTGCTATCGCTATCGTGTCTCAACATCCTGCAGTCGGGACTTTATTACACCGTCTTGTAATCACGTGTGAACATGTCGCCCTACCTTCTCTAAACTGTGAACCTGATTAGGTAGAGAACTGTATTTAGTTCCCAGCCCCTAGTATAAAATTGAACCAAATGAAATTGCTGATATTTGACTTTTAAAATCTACAGCTCTCTGTAGGATACAGCAATTTCATATAGTTTGATCAAATTCATTGCCAGCAGAAAGAACGGTTAAAAATCTCTCTCTTGAATGAATGAATGATCTACATTTACTCATGTAATATGTGATTTCTTTCATTGTAATGTCTTTCTCCAGCTTACAAATCAGAATTTTGATGGCCTTACAAATAAGTTGGGAAGAATTTCCTCTTCGGGCTAGAATTTGTTTAAGAGTGGTATTAATCCATCCTTGAATGAATGATAGAACATACCAGATATTTATAAATTCTATCCCTTTAATTGATAAGGGTTTAGCTGGGAGTGGGAATTCTGAGCAGCTAACAGAAAAGATGCCCAGAGAAGAATGCTGCTTGAGGTCTGACCTCCTGTTTTATAGCTATGATTCCTTGATTTCCCTTCAGGCATGTCTGGCTGCCTCCACAAAGATAGGGTCACTGAAGGCTATTCAGAGATGGAGGGAGAGGAATCCACAGCACTTTAAGAGCTGCTTCTTGGCCAGCCCCATTCAGAATCAGTATGTGTGAAGTGGAGATGAATGAATACTAGAATTTACCATAGATTTATAAATTTTATTCTTTGAAGTGAAATGGGACTTACAGATTTTTTATAGAATGCATTTTTCAAGGAACTTTTTTGATTTTTATTAATACCAGATTTGTCAAGTTTATGGGGATAACTTATTAATGCTATTTCATTGTTTTCCTTTTAATATCTGGGAGATCTCCAGTGATAGCCTCAAGTTTATTCTTCATGTTGGTAATTTGGCCTTCTTTGCTTAATCATGATTATTCTTTTTAGGGATTTTGGAAAATTTTATTCATATTTACAAAAAAACCAAGTTTGAGATATAGGTTTTCTCTATTGTTTGTTTTCTAGTTCGTTGGGTTTTGCTCTTATGTTTATTGTTTCTTTGTGTCTATATAACTAGGATTTAGATTTTTCTTCTTTATCTACTTACAGTGGAAATAATAGATTTTTATTTTATTGTAAGTCTTCTTTTCTAATACAGGCATTTCAAAACTATAAATTTCTCTGTGAGCATTGCTTTAGGGGCATCCCTAAAATTTTGATATATTTCATTATTATTCCATTGTAAACATTACGCATTTTTTGTGACTTCTCCTTTGATCCATGGGTTATTTAGAAACGTGTGCTTTTTTGTTGCTTGTACTTTCCAATTCAGGCTTTAAATTGTATTCAGACTTGTTCTAAGGTCAAGGATAATGGTATATATTGGTGACTAGCTTATACACATTTGAAAAGAATGTGTATGATGTCCCTGTTGGGTGTAGTGTCCTATAAATACGGGTTAGGTAAAGTTGGTTGACAACCATGTTTAGATCTGACATTTTCTTCCTCATTTTTTGCCTACATTTCTTACAATTACTGAGTGAGTGGAATTAAAATATCCAACTTTAGTTGTAGATTTGTCTATTTCTTCAGTAAATTTTGTCAGTTTTTGCTCTACAGATTTTGATACTCTCTTACTAGGTGATACATACTGAAGACTAGCATGCCTTGTGGGTAATTACTCTTTTATCATATGCACTATTTCACATGATCTCCTGCAATATACTTTTTCCTGATTTCTACTTTCTTTGATATTAATAAACCCACATCAAGTTTCTTACGCTTGTTGCTTGCATGTTATATCTTCTTCCATCCTTTTAAACTTGTCTATTTCTCTGTATTTAAAGTGTGTCTTAGGTAGACAGCTAACAGTTGTGTTGTGTTTTTCTATCCAGTCTGTTAGTCTATGCCTTTCAATTGGCATTTTAAATCCCTTCACATTTCGTGGAATTCTTGTTTTGGTTTGATTTGAGTGTACCATATTGCAATTTGTTTTTTTGTTTGTATGTTTTATCTTTCGTTGTTTTCTGTTTTTCCCTTCCCAGCCTCCTATGTTAATCCACTATTTTTAGATTGTCAGTTTATTTCTTCTATTAACTTCTTAGCTATAACTCTTTTTATTATAATTTTTATATGGTTTCTCTACAACTAATGATATGTATCCTTCTCCTTCATATTTCACACCCAACACTTTCTGATTCTCCCTTCCTATTGTCGATTTTATGTTTACCTGTCCCTGTTTTCTATGTGATTATTGTCATATAATTTACATTTTCATGTGTTTTGAATTCCATCTTACACTGTTATTATTTTTGCTTTAAATAGCAGTTTTTAGAGTAAATTATGAGAAGTAAACATACTCATTTATATTTACCCACATATTTATCATTTGTACCTATAGAACTGAGTTTCCATCTGGCATCATTTTCCTTTGAATTGAGAAATATCTTTTTAAATTTCTTATACTGAAAGTCTGCTGTCCACAAATTTTCTAAGCTTTCATTTATAGAAAAGGTCTTTATTGCACTCTTGCTGTGAAACTTTTGCTGGCTGTAGAATCTCTGGGTTGACTGTTTCCCTTTCTTTTTAGCAGTCTGGAGAGGTTGTTCCACTGTCTTTCCTCCTCTGTTGTTCTGATGAGAAGTCAGAGTATTGCTATTGCTGTTATCTCTATTCAATGTGCTCTTTTTATTTGGTTTTCAGCAGTTAGATTATGATGTGCCTAGGTGTGGTTCTCTTTATATTTATTCTGTTTGATGTTTGCTGGACTTCTGGGATCAATAGATTGGTCTGGTTTCTTAAATAAAATGTGGGAAGCTCTCTGCTACTGTCCCTTAAAATATTTGCATAATGTCACTCTGTTCTTTTTCTTAGGCACCAACTGCACAAAAAGTAACTCATTTAATAGCATTCTGTATGTCCCCGAGGCTCTATTTAATTTATAAAATCCTTTTTTCTTCTCTTAAAATTGCATAATTTCTATTTATCTGACTTCAAAATCACTGGCTTTTCAATGCCATCTTGAATATGCTAATGAGTCCAACCTGTTAGTTTCTCATTTAAGCAGTGTACTTATCAGTTCTAGAATTCCATTTGGTTCTATCGTTTCAATTTCTATGTTGAGATTATCTCTGTTCGTTCATTTAGATCATATTTTCCTATAATTTTGTGAACACATTTTTATTTAATTCTTTGACTGTATTCATAATAGCTGCTTTAAATATTTGTCTGCTAACTCTAACATCTGGTATCTTGGGTTCAGTGTCTATTGGTGGATTTTATTCTTAAGGCTAGATCACAGTTTTCTCTTTCTTTTTAGGACTATTGATTTTTTGTTGAATATTGGCATTATAGATAATACAGTATACAGTCTCTAGATTCTGTTACCTTACTCTAAAGACTATTGATCCTTGTTTTAACAAGCAGCTCAATTACTGGCTGATCACACTGGGCTCACTAGCCAAGGTCCAGCTTGGGATCCACATTGGATCTTGTCAGGCCTTCATTTGAGGCTTTACTAGAGAGAGTTTAACATAAGTCATGCCCTGTATGTAGTCATTACACCATAACACCACCATTTTTGCCTCTCAGCTAGACTTCATGTGCTAAGGGGTAGATCTCATCATTCTAGCAGGGCCTACATTTCAAAATCTCCAGGCACTGCATTTTCCCCAGCAGTGCCTTCAGTAGCTATGTTCTGCTTTTAATTACATAGCAGCTGCCACCTGGTAAACTTCTGGTTGTCTTGCTCAGTGGGGACTCCCTCAGCCACAGACTTGCAGGGGCCTCCCAGAGCGTCTTGTGAGGCTTCCTTTTCACAGTTTCCTCCTCTCTAGTTTGCCACCTTGTAAATTCTAGAATCTCCAGCTGCTTTGAAATATGATTTTTCCACTTCAGCTCCGCCGAAACATAGCGCTCTGCTTTGACTCCGACTTCGTGCAATGTGGTTGGGAAATTGTCTCCAGGTAGAAACCTGGCGGATTGTGGGGCTCACCTTCTATCAGCCATTTCAGTCTTGTGTTGCCTGCTCTTTGCTGACTGAAGACAATTATATTTGATATTTCATAGCTATTTATGGCCACAGGTCTATTCCAATACTGTTACTCCATTATGGCTTAAAGTGAAAATTATTTGTGTAATGTGTCTCAGGGATTCCTATCAGGAATAATAACATTTCTTCTTAACAAGCATCCTAAATAACAATAGTTAATAGTTAGCATGGCTTACTATATGCCAGGCATTATCTTGAATGCCTTACATATTAAACTCATTTAATTCTTACAACAGCACTCTAATTTATGTACTATCCCTATTTTTAAGTAGAAAAATTGACACACAGATTCATTGAATGCCTACGTTTATACATCCATAAAGTTGTTGAGTCACTCACTAGTTTTAACTCCTACACCTGAACAACTGTACTATGCTACCTTCTGGTAGAAAGTGGGTAGTGACTAAGCAAGAGGAAGTGATTCCAAGAGGGAGCACATCCTTGCTCATGAGTGAAGGATGAGTGTTCTAAGTATTCTAAGTTGAATCATAGCGAGTTTAGGCTTTAGGCCTCTGATTTCCTCCCACCATATCCCATCAGTTTTACTTCATTCCACCAGGAGGTTTTAATATTCACCATTAAGTACTACAGAGGTACAGAAAAAGTGGTGGGAATGATAGTGAGATTCATTCTTATTTTTTTCCCCATCCTCACCCACTGTATTCTTTTTCTTTTCCTTTTTTTTTTTTTTTTTTTTTTTTTGAGACGGAGTCTCGCCCTGCCGCCCAGGCTGGAGAGCAGTAGCGCCATCTCGGCTCACTGCAAGCTCTGCCTCCCAGGTTCACACCATTCTGCTTCCTCAGCCTCCCGAGTAGCTGGGACTACAGGTGCCCGCCACCATGCCTGGCTAATTCTTTATATTTTTAGTAGAGATGGGGTTTCAGCGTGTTAGCCAGGATGGTCTCGATCTCCTGACCTAGTGATCCGCCTGCCTCAGCCTCCCAAAATGCTGGGATTACAGGCGTGAGCCACCGCCCCCGGCCTATTCTTTTTCTTAGTTTGGATGTGAGCTCATAAAATGTGCCACCAAAAGAAGCTAGTGTAAAATTGGAACCTTTGGGTGGAATAATATATGCTAGATTGGCCGTTTGATCTATCTGTGACAAGTGCTAAAACACATGTGCATTGATTTTCTTCAAGGAGCGTATTTCTAAGGGTAATTTAATAGTAGTATTGAGCATAGCTTTTACTGGTGGGGAGGAAGAGGGGAGAACAGATGAAGAGAGGGAGCTGCTAATGGCGTTTTCCTAGTGCAATTGCTTAGGTCAGTGGAAACCTGTCACAGCTTAATGCACTTGCTTTTTGAGGATGTTATCGTGTCCAGGATTAAACCATTCCAAAACATGAAAACGACAGTTGCTTGTTAGAGTGGGAGCTTGTTAAAGACCTTCTATCAAGCAGTTATGATCATCTGAAGAAAGAAGTTATGGTTCTTATTTTTCTACCTTTAATTCTAAGTGAAGTCTAAGTACTACAGGAAGAAAAAAAGCATTTAATTTTCCAGAGAGGATGGGGAATAGCACAATAAATTGCTTCAAAGACCCCTTTCTTTCTTTTCCCATCTACCTATAGAAATCAGACTTTATTTCTAGAGGAAATTCAGGGATTTTTGCTTTACTATGGGCCTGGAAACTGGAGAAAATTTAATCTCTGACATGGCTTTGACTTCACGCACCTTTGTGGTACTCATGATAGGAATATAGACCCTTCACTGAAACCACATCTGATACCTAGAGTCATCCAGTGGATATTCTGTGGTACAGTATATTCTAAATTTTTTGCATATTCCTGCTGTTGGTATTTGTTACGTTCAGAATATATAGTTCAGAGAAAATCTCTCTAAAAGGGAGATAACTAAGATGTTGGAACTGGATCACAAAGAAGGTGTCAGAAATTGTTTCTAAGAAATCTTTAAGGATTTGTTCTCCATTCATTTCTTGAACCAGTGTTGATGGAGTACCAGGAAGGCTAGTGAGCATAGACGAGGCTGAGCAAAAGGTGATTCATGATGAAGCTGGAGAGGCAAGCAAGGGCCGAGTAACCAAGTCTGTGTCGGGGACTTCAGAGTTGATGTTAAGTACAATAAGAAGCCACAGCAATGCTTGTGGGGGAGGGTTGGCATGATCTGGTTTACACTAAGTAAAGCTCACTTCAGATCCTGAGTAAAGAATGGACTGTGTGCTGGGGGAAAGAGGAGAGTTAAGAGGGTAGAGATGGTGACGGTTTGGACTAATGAAGGTGCAAAGAAGATAACTTATTCACGGTAACAGTTTGAGTCAGAAGCGTAGGATTTTCTGATGGTTAAAAAGAAAAGGGAGTAGCCCAAAATGATTTTGGCTTGAACGTCATGACTGTTGGTGCTATTTACTGAGATGATGAAGGCTGGGTTGGGGGTGATGAGGGTGGTGGGGGGAGATGACAGTTCTGGTGGGAGAGAAATCAAGAGCAGCATTTGGGAAATATTAGTTTTGAAATGCTTCAGAAACATCTAAAGAGGAATGTCCAAAGTTGAAAATTTGATTGAGTTCAAAATGTAATTGCTTTGAGGGCAGAGACATTATCTATCTTTCATAATAAGGACATAGAACACTGTATGGCACATCATAGCACTCAATAAAGATTTCCTGAGCTCATGCGTCTAGAGCTCGGAGAATAGACTGAGACTTAACCTGAGAGGCATAAGCAGGTAGAAGCTATTTTAAACACAAAAATGGAAAAGCTCAAGATAAAATAAATTTATATACCCATCTCAGTTTCTTCTCTGTCAAAAGCAGTTTAAAATAATAGTTTCAGAGATTTCTTTAAGTACTAATATTCAATGCAACTGATTTGTTTGGTTTGAAAAGTTTCTTAGAATTATGGAAAGAAACAGATGACTTAGCATTTGTTTTATTTAAATATACTTGGAATTGGTCCCATCTCATTCTGGTGTGTAGTGAGATGGAGAGAGGGCTGGTATACCATTCTGAAAGAACATGTAATCTCTCCAGGCATGAGTCTTTAGGATCTTTCACAGTGCTGGTATAAAAGTCATAAAGTGGGCCGGGCGCCGTGGCTCAAGCCTGTAATCCCAGCACTTTGGGAGGCCGAGACGGGCGGATCACAAGGTCAGGAGATGGAGACCATCCTGGCTAACCCGGTGAAACCCCGTCTCTACTAAAAAATACAAAAAATTAGCCGGGCGAGGTGGCGGGCGCCTGTAGTCCCAGCTACTCGGGAGGCTGAGGCAGGAGAATGGCGGGAACCCGGGAGGCGGAGCTTGCAGTGAGCTGAGATCCGGCCACTGCACTCCAGCCTGGGCGGCAGAGCGAGACTCTGTCTCAAAAAAAAAAAAAAAAGAAAAGTCATAAAGTGGAAGTCTGTGTCAAAATTATTTCTAAAACAAAAGTACCAATTGGTTTTTTAAAAGTATCAACAAAATTGACAAGCCTTTCGCTATACTGGAAAAGAGAAGACTCAAATTACTAAAATCAGAAATGAAAGAGGGCATATTACTACTTACTTTACAGAAATAACAGGATTATAAGAAACTATCATGAACAACTGTATGCCTACAAAATAGGTAACAGGTTAAATGGGCAAATTCCCAGAAAGACATGCACTGCAAAAACTGACTCAAGAAGAAATTAAAAGTTTGAGTAGACCTATTCAGAGTACATAAGTTGAATTAGTAAAATCTAAAAACTATCCATAGAGAAAAGCCCATGCCCAGATGGTTTTACTGGTGAATTGCTTCATTTAAAGAAGAAATAATATCAATTCTTCACAAACTTTTTTATGAAATGGAAGATCAGAAAATACTTTCCCACTTATTCTATAATGTAATTATTACTCTAACACCAAAAAAGGCAAGTATATCACATGTAAAAAACTACAGAAAAATATTTCGTGGGTACAGATCAGAAACTTTAAAAAATGCAACCAAGCAAAATACAGTGATATATAAAAAAGGATTATACATCATGACTAAATACAATTTATCCCAAGCATGTAAAGTTAACATCTTAAAATCAATGAATATAATCCACCATTTTAATAGAGTAATAGACAAAATCTATATAATCATTTCATTAGTAAGGCAAAACATTTGACAAAACCCAACAGGACTTTATGATAAAAACACTCAAGAAATTAGACTAGAAGGGAACCTCTCAACTTGATAAAGGGAGTATATAAAATATCTACAACTTGCACCATACTTCATGATGAAATGCTGAAGGTTTTTCCCTAAATCCAGAAACAAGATAAGGATGTCCACTCTCACCACCTCCATTCAACAATGTGCTATGGGTTCTAGCTAAAGGAATTAGTAAAAACGAACAAACAAACATAAGCAAATTTAAAAATTCAGATTAGAAGGAAGAATATCTTTTTGTAAATAACATGACATTGTATGTAGAAAATCCTAGGTAATCCATTAAAAGTTTGATTAGAACTGCTAAAAGAGTTAAGCAAGGTTGCAGGATAAGTCAATATATAAATCAACTGCGTTTCTGTATGCTAGGAATGAGCAATCCAAAAATAAAATTAAAAAGGCAGTTTCATGTACAATTACATTTAAAAATTCTTAGGAATAAACACAATAAAAGAAGTGAAAACCTATACTCTGATATCCACAAAACATTACTGAAATAAATTAAAGAAGACCTAAATAAATGGAAAGACATCCAATGTTCATATAATGAAAGACTTAATATTGTTAAAAAGGCAATAGTTACCAAATTGGTCAAGATTCAATAAGTTCTTATTGAAATCCCAGCTGACTTATTTTCTGAATTTGACAAGCTGATAATAATGTTCACACAGAAATATAAGGGACCCAGAAGAGCCTAAATTATCTTTACAAGTGACTAAGTTGGAGGAACCACACCATCCAATTTCAAAACTTAATGCAATATTGTAGTAGTGAAGACAAAGTCATACTGGCATAAGAACAGACATAAACAGGCATCCTTCATTTTACTGAGCTTTGCAGATATCAATTTTTTTTTTTTTTTACAAATAGAAGATCCATGGCAACCCTCCATTGAGCAAGCCTGTGACCACCATTTTTCTTAACAGTATGTGCTCGCTTAATGTCTCTGTGCTACATATTATTAATTCTCACAATATTTCAAACTTTGTCATTACTATTGTATCTGTTATGGTGATCTATAATCAGCGATCTTTGATGTGACTATTATGATTGTTTTAGAGTGCCATGAACCACACCCATATAAAAGGACAAACTTGGTAAATAGTATGTGGTGTGTGCTCTGAACTGTTCCACAGTTCCCTCATCTCCCTCCTTCTCCATAAGACCCTAATTCTCCTCAATTCTGAAGTCTGAGGGAGGTGAGGAAGCTGTAGAAGAAGTATTTGAAGTTAGCAGAAGTTGGTTCATGAGATTTAAGGAAAGAAACAATCTCCATAAAGGTGCAAGGTGAAGGAGCAAGAACTAACATAGAAGCTGCAGCAAGTTATCCAGAGATCTAGCTAAGATCATTGGTAAAGGTGGCTGCATTCAACAAGAGATTTTCAATGCTGATGAAACAGCTTTGTATTGGAAGAAGAGACCATGTAGGACTTTCATAGCTAGAGAGGAGAAGTCAATGCCTGGCTTCAAAACTTCAAAGAACAGGCTGACTCTCTTGTTAGGGGCTAATGCAGCTGTTGACCTTAAGTTGAAGCCAATGCTCATTTGTCATTCTGAAAATCCTAGGACCTTTAAGATTTATGCTAAATCTACTCTGCCTGTCCTCTAAAAATGGAACAACAGAGCCTGGATGACAGCACATCTCTTTACAGTACGATTGACTGAATATTTTAAACCCACAGTTGAGACTTGCTACTCAGGAAAAAAGATTCACTTCAAATTATTACTGTTCTTTGGCAGTCTACCCAAGGACTCTGATGGAGAGGAATATTGTTTTCATGCCTGTTAACAAAACACCCATTCTGCTGCCATAGATAGTGGCTGCTCTGATGAATGGGCAAAGTAAATCGAACACCTTCTGAAAAGAATTCACCTTTCTAGATTCCATAAAGAATGTTTGTAATTCATGAAAGGAGGCCAAAATATCATCATTAACAGAAGTTTGGAAGTTTATTCCAACTCTTGAGGGGTTTAAGACTTCAATGGAGAAAGTAACTGCAAATGTGCTGAAATAGCAAGAGAACTAGAATTAGAAGTGGAGCCTGATGAAGCGACTGAATTGCTGCAATTTCATAATACAGTCTTAATGAAGGAGGAGTTGCTTCTTATGACTTAGCAACTAAAGTGGTTTCTTGAGATAGAATCTACTCCTGGTGATGATGCTGGGAACATTGTTGAAATGACAGCAAAGGATTAAAGTGTTACATAATTTGAGTTCATTGGGCCGGGCGCTGTGCCTCATGCCTGTAATCCCAGCACTTTGGGAGGCTGAGGCGAGTGGATCACTTCAGGTCAGGAGTTCAAGACCAGTCTTGCCAACATGGTAAAACCCCGTCTCTACCAAAAATACAAAAATTAGCCAGCCATGGTGGTGCATGCCTGTAGTCCCAGCTACTTGAGAGGCTGAGGCAGGAGAATCACTTGACTCCGGGAGGCGGAGGTTGCAGTGAGCCGAGACCATGCCACTGTACTCCAGCCTGGGTGACAGAGAAAGACTCTGCCTCAAAAATAAATAGATAAAACAAAAATAAAAATAATTGTAGTTAATAAATCAGTGCCAGGGTTTGAGAGGATTGACTCCAATTTGGAAAGTTCTATTGCGAGTAAAATGCTATCAAACAGCATCACATGCTAGAGAGGGCTTTTGTGAAAGGAAGAGTCAATGACTACGGCCAACTTCATTGCTGTCTAATTTTAAGAAATTGCCATGGCCACCCCAACCTTCAGCAACCACCACCCTGATCAGTCAGCAGCCACCAACATCATGAAAGGCTCTTCATCAGCAAAAAGATTACGACTTCCTGAAAGCTTGGATGATTGTTAGTACTTTTTAACAATAGAATATTTTCATTTTTTAATTTATTTATGTTTTCTTTTCTACTGACCCATTGATAGAGATCAATAAAGTATTTTTAAATTAAGGCATGTACATTGCTTTGTTAGGCATACTATTATGGCCCATATAACAGATTACAGTATAGGATAAACATAACTTTTATTTGCACTGGAAAACCAAAATATTTATAAACATAATGTTTATTTGCACTGGAAATCCAAAATGTTTATATGACTCGCTTTATAGTGGAACTCACTTTATTTAGATGGTCTGGAACTGAACCTACAGTATTTCTGAGGTGTGCTTCTAGATTAATAGAATAGGATTTAGAGCTCAGCAATAAATACACACTTTTATAGTTAATTGGCATTTGACAAGGCTGCCAAAGCAATTCAATTGGAGAAGGAATGGTCTTTACAAAAAGTGGGATGGGGACAACTGGATATGCACATGCAAATAATGAAGTTGAAATTTTTCTCACACCGTACACCAAAATTAACCCAACACGGATCACAGACCTATATGTAAGAGCTGAAATTATAAAATTTCTATAAGAAAATACAGAAGTAAATCTTCCTGAGACTGGGTGGGTAAACCTTTCTTATATGACACTGAAAACACAAGTGACAAAAGAAAAAAGTAGGTTGGATTTTATCAAATTTAACAACTTTTGTGCTCCAAAGGACACTATTTAAAAAGTGAAAATAAAACCCAGAGTGAGAGGAAATATTTGCAAATCATATATTTGTTAAGAGATTTTTATCGAGAGTGTATAAATAATCCTTGTATCTCAATAATAATCAGACAAATAACCCAATTTAGAAATGGGCAAAGGATTCGAATTGATATTTCTGCAAAGATGTGCAAATGACTCATAAACACATGAGAAGATCCTCACATTAGCCGTCAAGTGCAAATTAAAGAGTATGATACCATTTCACACTCACTATCGTGGCAGATCACGAGGTCAGGAGATCGAGACCATCCTGGCTAACACGGTGAAACTCCGTCTCTACTAAAAATACAAAAAAATTAGCCGGGCGCGGTGGCGGGCGCCTGTAGTCCCAGCTACTCAGGAGACTGAGGCAGGAGAATGGCGTGAACCTGGGAGGTGGAGCTTGCCGTGAGCCGAGATCGCACCACTGCACTCCAGCCTGGGTGACAGAGCGAGACTCCGTCTCAAAAAGAAAAAAAAAAAAAAAAAGGGATGATAAGTGTTAGTGAGAATGCTGAGAAATTTGAATTCTCCTATATTGCTGGCAGTGGTGCAAAGCTGCTTTTTGGAAAACAATCTGGCAGGTCTTCAAAAGATTAAACATAAAGTTATCACACTTACCAATTCTGTGTCCAGGTATATTTTCAAGAGAAATAAAAACATATATCTACACAAAAACTTATGCACAAATGTTCCCAGCAGCACTGGTTATCATAGCCAAAAGTGGAGATAACTTAAATGACCGTCAAGTGATAAATTAATAAATAACATTTGGTATATTAATACAATTGAATGTTATTTAGCCAAAAATAAATGAAGTGCATTTGTCTCTTGGTGTCCATGGAGAATTGGTTCTGGAACCTCGTGCAGACACCAAACTCTGGGAATGCTCATGTTCTTGCTATAAAATGGCATAGTATTTGCATATAACCCACACACATCCTCCTATATACCTTAAGTCATCTCTAGATAACTTATAGTACCTGACACAATGTAGATGCTATGGAAATAGCTTATAAACTGTATCGTTTAGGGAACTATGACAAGAAAATAAGTCTGTACGTGTTCAGTGCAGATGCAATTAACAAACATGCTTTCCCTCTGAGGTTGGTTGAATCCGTGGATGTGGAGCTCACAGATACATAAGGCCGACTATGTTGTGCAAGGGTTATGAGCACAAGCTTCCAACTCAGGCAGACCTGGGCTAAGTTGGTTCAATGCAATGCCATTATTAATCTAAATATAGCCTCAGACCCAATTTTCTCATCTGTAAATGGAAATCATAATAGCACCTAGCTCAAGAAGTGGAGCTTGGATGAACTTTGCAAGCAATATGTTAAGTGAAGGAGATTAGTCACAAAAACACACTATTGTAGGACTCCTTTTACATGAAATTAAATATGGAATAGATGGAATTTCCAAAACTACAGACACAGACAGTAGATACATGGCTTCCTAGGGCAGGCAGGGAGTAGGAGTGCAGGGACTTGGGGTTAAATGGGGGTTAAACGATAGGTTAAATTTGGCTCATTCATTTTAAGTGCCATGCCCAATGGCATGGGATTTCACTCTGGGAATATGGAAATGTTCTAAAACTTATTGTGGCAATGGGTGTATACTTCTGTGAATATATTAGGAAACATTGTATTGTATACTCTTTGAATGGGTACATTCTATGGTATTTGAAAAGTCTTAATAAAACTAATCCAATAAAGAGAAACAAACAAAAACTCTAGAATTTCTATTCATTTAAAGTCTTCTCCAGTGCAAGTATCCAAAGTCAAACATCACTAAAAATTAAAAATTTGGGGATATTTAAAAGATAAGAAAAATTCAAACGTATGAAATGCACAACAGCTAACACCCAGGTACTCAACAAGATATTTGAAATGTTAACCTCGGATCTTTGAATATGTGTGTGTGTGTCTGTGTGTGTGTCTGTGTGTGTATACGTACATGAATAGGTACCAGTGAAGCTCTTACCATGCCCATTCAGTTCTGGAGGTTACCACTCTTCTAAATTTAGTATATGTCAGTTTCACTTACGTTTTTATTATTTTTCTATACATTTATGGGACCATAAATAATATATCACATTCAGCTGGCATTACACTATAGGTATCTTTTATAGTTTCTTTTTTTTTCACTCATGATATTTTCATGTTTTTGTTAGGTTGATAGGTCAAATTGGGTTCACTCATTTTAAGTTGTATGAAGTATTACATTGTTTGAATATACAAAACTTACATATCCTTTCCCCTAGCAATGGCACTTAGTATGTTTTCAGTTATTTACTCTTAGAAAGGATATGGTAGTCACATCTTTGTATAGGTATTGTACATATATTCATATGTAGGAGGTGGCTATTTACAGGGGTTCTGGGAAGAGCCTGGATGTGTGGCTTGTGGTATCCGTTCATGTACACAAAGTTCCTTTACAGAGCAAGGTGGACTCGGGGCTAGAGGGAGATGGGGAGAGAGCCAGGAAGCAGGAAAGCAGGAAAGCTCCCTGGTACCATTATGCTCCAGTGAAGAACCCTGAGGTTTGCAAGGATTCCAAATCTGAACCAAGCCTTGTAGGTCATTAGAAATAATATTTATCCAGATATGAACATAAAATATATTTTAACTAACAATTGGATAGATTGATTTATAACTTCTAAATCTTTAGGCCTGGCAGCTGGAACTCCCTTTCAACTTTTGCCCTGGGCCCTGCAGATATTCGAGTACACGGAATTCCGTTCTATCAGAAACAGATCAGAATAAAAGGTGATAAGTGCTGAAACATGCTCAGTGTATTAAGGTAGAATAGGAGTGGAATGCTAACTTGGCCCTAGCTCCTGTGTTAAGGAGTTTGCCTGGGAGGCAACTGACATGTGCGAATTGGGAGGGGCTAACAAGGGCCTGAGGTTGGAAACAGCACGGTGGAGGTAGGGAGATTTCAAAGAAAGTGTGATTGTTAAGAAGAAAAAAAGAAGAACTATCCACAGTTAGAAGATGAGTGAGGCATGAGTAGAAACTGGTGCCTGAGCACCTTGGGTGGCTTGGTCAGTAGCCGTCTTTACCCCATGGGTATGGGGGCCACGGCAGGGATTGAAGCAGCAGCTGGAGATACAGCCAGACCCATGCCACCTGCACGCTGCATAGTTTGCAGGAGGTAGAGTGTGCTGGGTGAAAGCTGAAGCCAGGACACTTCGGTAGGGAATCGTTAGGGTGAACTCAGCAGGAGATGAAGAAGACCTGGCCTAGGTCAGTAGTCCCATGGGAGAGACAGGGGACAGAGTTGAGACGTATTTAGGAGACAACAGTGGCATCATGGGCGTGTGCTTCCAAGATTGAGCTGACAAATTGCACGTACCCTCAGAAAGGGTTCCTTTTTCAGGCTATGTCTAACTTAGAAAAGTAGAATTGGCCTCAGCTCCAAAGAGCATTAGACACCCTTAAATCATCTCAGTGGATTGTATCTCCCTGGCCCCCTAGTTGGTGCTAATCCTGCCTCCTTCACAAAAGATGCTGAAGAATTCACAGACTCATCAGACACATTCTCTTTGGCTTTAAGAAGGGACAGAATCAGAGGCCTTAAGAGGTTCCTGCCTTGGAACCGCTTTTGATATTTGGTGAGGAAGCCATTTAAATCTTTTCTTGGGCAATAAAATACGTGCATAAGCAAGACTACGAGTTGGAATTAAAGGGTGTCATTTCTGCGGATGGATTCTGACCTTGAGAAAGGCACAATGCGTGTCCCTACTCCCCTCGGATTGAAGGCCGTGGTAGTCCCATGCCTGGACCACAGCCTCATCTACTGGGGGTCCCGGGAAGGGCAGCACTGGGCCAGGGCAGGCAAGACCCCACAGGCGGCGGATCCCCCTCGGTCCCCCTTCTGCCAACACGGAAGCGGCCCAGGGCCCATCTGTCTAGGCGGAGTGGGGAGAAGGATGGGGCCGGAGGCGCCCCCGGACCCCACTGGATAGTCCCCAGCCGGCACCTCCAGAGCCCGCCGCCGCCCTTATCGCCCCGTCTGAGTTCACAGTGCCTGCTTCATGTCAATGGCACTTCATCCGGCTGGAAATGTGAATCCTGTCAGGAGCACCGGGCTCCGTCATGCTTATCAGAAATACATTATCAGGTGGGGATTAGACAGAAACCGGCGCTGCCGTGCTGCCCACGCCCGGCGAATAATGAATAATGAAAATTCCATGGACTGGAGACAAACACAATTGACAGGCAGGGGCTGCCGGAGCCACCCGTTCACTCCGCTGAATGTGACACTCGGAGCTGCAGGAAGGTTCCACTTCGCTCACCAGGGCCGCGTCCCTCCTGGGGGCCGCTCCGCGACGCCCTCTCCACCCTTCCCTCCCGCCTGCCCTCCACCCTTCCCTCCCGCCTGCCCTCCACCCTTCCCTCCCGCCTGCCCTCCACCTTCCCTCCCGCCTGCCTCCACCCTTCCACCCTGCTGCCCTCCACCCTTCCCTCCCCCTGCCCTCCACCCTTCCCTCCCCCTGCCCTCCACCCTTCCCTCCCCCTGCCCTCCACCCTTCCCTCCCCCTGCCCTCCACCCTTCCCTCCCCCTGCCCTCCACCCTTCCCTCCGCCTGCCCTCCACCCTTCCCTCCCCCTGCCCTCCACCCTTCCCTCCCCCTGCCCTCCACCCTTCCCTCCGCCTGCCCTCCACCCTTCCTCCTGCCTGCCCTCCACCCTTCCCCCCGCCTGCCCTCCACCCTTCCCCCCTGGCTGCCCTCCACCCTTCCCTCCTGCCTGCCCTCCACCCTTCCCTCCTGCCTGCCCTCCACCCTTCCACCCTGGCTGCCCTCCACCCTTCCACCCTGGCTGCCCTCCACCCTTCCATCCTGCCTGCCTTCCACCCTTCCACCCTGGCTGCCCTCCACCCTTCCACCCTGGCTGCCCTCCACCCTTCCATCCTGCCTGCCCTCCACCCTTCCCTCCTGCCTGCCCTCCACCCTTCCCTCCTGCCTGCCCTCCACCCTTCCACCCTGGCTGCCCTCCACCCTTCCCTCCTGCCTGCCCTCCACCCTTCCCTCCTGCCTGCCCTCCACCCTCCCTCCCGCCTGCCCTCCACCCTTCCACCCTGGCTGCCCCACCCTTCCACCCTGGCTGCCCTCCCCCTTCCATCCTGCCTGCCTTCCACCCTTCCACCCTGGCTGCCCTCCACCCTTCCACCCTGGCTGCCCTCCACCCTTCCATCCTGCCTGCTTTCCACCCTTCCACCCTGCCTGCCCTCCACCCTTCCACCCTGGCTGCCCTCCACCCTTCCATCTCGCCTGCTCTCCACCCTTCCATCCTGGCTGCCCTCCACCCTTCCCTCCTGGCTGCCCTCCACCCTTCCACCCTGGCTGCCCTCCACCCTTCCCTCCTGCCTGCTCTCCACCCTTCCATCCTGGCCTGCTTCTCCTTCAGACATCCCGAGCCAGCAAAGAGGTCACTTGGGCCTTTTTAAAGGAAGCGATGGAAATGGCGCAGCAAAAAGAAAAGACGACACAGAAAAACTTGAGGCAATGTCCACACCCTTTTTCATGGAAATGGGGGTGGGGGGAGCTGACTCCCTGGAGCCAGGATGGGGATGAGGAAAAGCCTTAATTACTTTAGACTGTACACTTTTTTTTCTCAGAATTCAGTTGACTTTGAAAGATGTGGTTAAAGTTCTCAATCTAATGAAGTATTTACAAAAAAAATAGATCAAAAGTGTATTTTAATTCTCTGAATTCCATACTCCCTCACCACTGTTTTTGTTTTTGTTTTTTTTTCTTTTTGGCAGTGGAGAAGAAGAAGGTGGAATAAGTAGTTTCAACACAGAACACAGGTAGCAGTAATTGTCTCTCTCCGTAAAACAATGCCCTGCATTTTAATATTGTAAAGATGGAACACGCAACAATTGCAAAGCCCTATTTTAAAGAAAATGAAAACAAAAAAAGCAAAGAAATAAAGGGGCTTCCTAGCATCGAGCTTTTATAACCAAGTAAAATGGTTCAGAGAGACACAGCGTTCTCTGATGAGGAGGCATTTGGATGCAGAATCAAGGTCTGGCTTTTATTCATGGCTCTTTCTCTCATTTGTTTCTTTATTTCCCAAAATGGGCGCCCATAATGTGGTAGTCCTTGTACTAATCACAGCCAGCCAGCACTGAGTACACACATCATCTGCCCCAGAAGCTCAGACTCCAACAGGAGAGACGGCCTGTGAGTCAAAACTGCAACCTGGGAGCTAGGTGATGTCATTCAAAAGGCCACTAGGATAGCTAAGTCACAGAGAGGCAAGCTTTATTTGAGGTATCAGTTTGTAAACTAGAAAGAGACAGCCTCCTGCACAGGTTTTGGGGGGAAGCTGTGCCCATCTATGAGGGAGCCAGCACATGCACAGTAGGTAAGCATGTATGGAACATATACCCCGTGCTCACTTTGAGGCAGGGTTTTAGCATTAAAATGAGATGGAATTTGGCTCTTTATGTCAAAAGGTTAACTAGAGGTCAGCCTCTATAAGCTGCTGAAACTGGCTTAAGGTGTGCAGTTGTTTATCAGAAAAGAATGGTTTCAAGGCCAGTCCCCTATCCAGTCAGAGTTGTAATGATCTGGGTTGTAAATCAGAGTTAGGAGGGGTCTGATAGTTCTTGCTATTAGAGATTTTAGAACTATAGGAAACTAGAAATTTGCCATGCCAGCCGGACCCTGAACCTTCAAAGATAGGTAACGTTGTTTTCATAGCATTAGGCCTGTTTGAGCTGATAAAGCAGTGTCTATTTTGATCTCTCCGATCACAGTAAATAGTGCAGGGAATATAAGTAGCAGACTCGGGTGAACTGGCCAAAAGAAGATGTGGCTAGTCTTCCCCAGCTGCAGCAGTGTGATTGTGGACAAGTTCATCTAGCTGAGCTCCACTTTTCCTGGCTACAGAATGGCTTTGATGTCAGCAGCTCTGTAGACCACACAGGCTCCCATGGTTCTCCCTATAGATGAGAGTGTTACGATACCCCACAGCCAATCCGGCAAAATCATGGGCTTTGAAAATTGTAATATGCCAAATAAACACAAGGAGCCGTGAATGATATCACTTATTTTCACTGTTGCTACAATTTATATACACATTACTTTTCTAGAACTATGACTATAGGGTTTTCCTGATGTCCTCACAGCAGAGCCAAAATCGAAATCTTTCTCCCTGGCTGTGTTTTCTGTGTGATTTCTATGGTGGATGACATTGTTCTCACTCTCTTCGTATAACCAAAATATTGGAAGGCATTTGTTGCAGTCAGCAATCCAAGCTGGGCCCCATCTGAATGGCATGCAGGTGTGTGTGTGCCTCCACCCGAAGAGATGGAAACAGACCTTTCCTAGTGTCTGCCGCTACAGCAGGCTCTTTCCTCCGGGGTTCCTGCAAGTCTATTCCAATGAAGGCCGTGTGCTGTACTGCATGGCTGAGAGAAGCTCACACAATTTGACAATCACTCATTGCTCAGTCACTGAGACAATCTTGAGAATCTGTAAAGGAACCAGTAAGATCACCAGCCTATCATTCTATGGTATTCTGGTTGACTTTTTAAATTGACACATAATAATTATTCTCATTTATGACTCACAGGTGATATTTTGGTACATGCATATAATCCCTAATGATCAAATCAGAGTATTTAAAATTTCCATCACCTAAAACATGTATCTTTGTGTTGGGAACATTTTAACTATTTTCTTCTACCTGTTTTGAAATAATCAATTATTGTTAATTCTAGCCTCCCTACTTTGCTATCAAACAGTAGAACCTATTCTTTTTATCAGACTGTATGCTCGTACCCATAATCAGCCTCTCTATATACCACATTTTCTTTATCTATTCATCTGTTGATGGGCACTTAGGTGGAGTCCACATCTTATTTTGGATAGTGCTGCAACGAACATGGGGGTGCAGATATCTCTTTCATATAATGATTTGCTTTCCTTTGGATAAATATCCAGTAATGGGATTGCTAGATAATATGGTAGTTCTATTTTTAGTTTTTTTGAGAAACTTCCATATTGTTTTCCTACACTTACGAAGAAGTTTGAACCTGTGGCCTTAATTCCTTACAAGTTGTGTGAGATATCTTAGGAGCTTATCGGAAATAATGTCCGGGATACAGCTGCTGTGGTTTAGTGCGGCTGCATAAGGTGTGTTAGATGAGAGCTCGGGGATTTCCTCCCCGTTTCTAGATGACGCGTCAGGCCTGTGAACACTCAGCCAGATGAGGAGCATTGCTGATGTTGGCTAGTTACAAGTTGGCTGTGGCAGCGAGCTTTGCTTTGAACAGTTTACAAGATAATCTTAGGTTTTCTTTTATGTATGTTGTTTCAGACTCACTCCTTCCTGAATATTAGAGTTCTTTCTCTGAGTATTTCCTCGCATGCTAATATTGTGCTTTCTCTTTGATGATCTAAGTATAACCTCTAGGTTCAGACCTCAACTGCTGTATTCCTCCTGAACCATTTGTCCAGAAATAGCTCTTAGTAGTCCCCTTTCCTACACCCCCTGTCAGTATCTAATTCTGTCTTTTTCATCTTTTGTCTAAACGAACTCGACTGATTCTCTTGTAAATTCTTCTTCTTCTTCTTTTCAACTCTTTTTCTAAGCATCTGTCACCTTTCCTATCTTCTTAATTCCCAATATATTGGCAGTCTATTTTTCTGCTTTCTGTTTTCATGTTATCATTTTCTGTTAAGATATTCACATTCATATGCATTTGTTTTGTTACATTGTTGCCTAAACAGTGGTGAACAAGGCACATGTGGTTTCTGCCCTCCTGAAGCCAGACATGAAATAAACAACTGCACAAAATCCATACATAGACATTATGTTGGGTGTTATCAGAGAAGTCAACATATAATCAACATGACAAGAGTTTTGAAAGCCTAATTTAGATTTGTGGGGTCAGAGAAAGCTTCTCTGAAGTGATAGGATACAGGCTGAGGGAATGGCATGTTCAAAGTCTCTGAAGGAGATGAATGTTTGACGAGCGCACATAAATGAATGAAGCCGACATGGCTGGCTCACAGCACACAAAGGAGAGAAAGCCTGAAAGTGATACTTGAGAGGAACATGAAGGCGAGGTTGTACAAAGTGCTGAAATTCCTGGTAAAAACAGAGATTGGGTCCTAAAAGCAATGGGAAGCTGCCATGGGGTTTAATCCAGGGAGCGACATATTCAGGAGCATGTCAGAGGCAGTAGGATATAACCTAGACTATGTCGGATGGCCTGGGTTTGAATCTCAGCTCCGCCCCTTACCAGCTAGGTAACCTTGGGCAAGCTACTCAAATGCTCGGTGTTTTTATTTCTTCATTTCAAAGAACTGAGATGATAATCCATCAGAGGTGGTTGTTCTATAAGTTAATAGCTATGTAGTCCTTAGTTAAGTGCCTGTCCTATAGAATGCATTGTATAAATGTTAGATGATTGTGATGATGATCACAATGATGCTGATGGGGATGACAATGGCATTTCAAAGAGATCTCAATACCTGCTGTCTGGAGGTGAAATTGTGAGGACAGGTATCTCGAGGAAGAGGGGAAGTGAGGAAACTAATGGAAATCCTTCACTAGCCCGGGAGAGAGACTGTTATCCTTAGATATAAGGAGCAGTAATGGGAATAGAGAAAAATGAATAAATTAGAAATATATTTGGGAGACAGAATCGATTAACTTAGCGGTGGATTGGATGTGGGATTGAGAGTAAGGGAGGTATCAAGGATAAGTTCCAAGTTTCTGGCAAGATTAAGTGGATGAAAAGTACCCTTTCCTGGAGGAAGAGTAGATTTTTCAGGGAAAAGAGCAAGAGTACAGTTTTGGACATATCAGTTCAGAGATGCTTTTAAAATCATCAAGTGGGCCAGGCGTGGTAGCTCACACCTGCAATCCCAGCACTTTGGGAGGCCAAGGCGGGCGAATCACGAGGTCAAGAGGTCGAGATCATCCTGGCCAATGTGGTGAAACCTCATCTCTACTAAAAATACAAAAATTAGCTGGGCGTGGTGGTATGTGCCTGTAGTCCCAGCTACTCGGGAGACTGAGGCAGGAGAATCGCTTGAACCCAGGAGGCAGAGGTTGCAGTGAGCCGAGATTGCGCCACTGCACACCAGCCTGGCGACAAAGTGAGACTCTGTCTCAAAAACAAACAAACAAACAAAAAAATTCATTAAGTGGAACTGTGAAAGAGCTTATTGGATATACAGGTCAAGAACAAAATGAACTTGGGTCACAGAGAAACATTTGGTACTTTTTAGCACAAAATGGGGGCAGGTTTGCTTACAGTAAGTGTATAATCAGAAGAGATGAGGACCCAAGGCTATAGATTCTAAAGAACTTTAACATTTAGAAGTCAAACATAGGAGTTCACAAAAGATACCAACCTTCTCTGGTCAGCTCTAAATGGACATATGATAAAGTATCACCGGGACTAGGTAAAGCTTGCATAGTGTTTGTAATATTCAAAGTACTCTTTTTATAACATCAGCAGACCTGATCCTCTCAATAATCCTGTTGAATAAGCCACTCCAGGCTATTGTCCCCATTATACAGATGTGAAAACTGAACAAAGCGATGCGATTTGCCCTCAATTAGTAAGGACTGAATTACTTGTAGAAAATATTCATAAAGCGCTTTTTGTTTCAAACCAAAAGGACTTACTGCAAATAAACCAATTCTGTAATACGTTCATCCCATAACTAGGTACACATTTTTGTTTCGGATAAAGGAATTTAAGCTCAGAGAATTTGCTCACAGTCATACATCAAGTAAAACAATTAGAATTTTTCTCACTAATGAGCATGTTGAATTTGGGGTGCAATCTGATTATTACACAGTGGATGCTAGAGCACATATTCCCAGTTACCAGGAAATATTTGAGGTTTATTTAGTCTAGATTACTGGTTCTCGAAGTCTGGTTCTCAGACCGGCAGCAGCATCGGCACACAGGAGAGCTTGGAAATGCAAATTCCCAGGCCTTACCCTGGACCTACAGATTCAGAATCTTAGGGGCGTGGCCCAATCTGTGTTTGACAAGCCTTCTGGAATGTGCTGATGCTCGCTGACTTCAGAGACTAGGCTGGTCTAGACGAACTCCCTACTCCATGCTCCAGACTTGCTCTCACTCCACATGCTCCATCCCACCACCCAGGCTCCTGTGCACTCTGAGGACCACATGAATTAAAAGTCTCTGAAGTTTATCTGTGTAACTCTAAGTGGTGGGAGTCACTTTTAAAGAAAGATAAGCAATACTTATATATAAAAATTGAAATGTATTCACTTCAGCAGACATTGTCTGAATGCCTACTATACACAGATCTGGTGACTAGATTTTTTTCTTTAAACACCTACATGGTACAACCTAAGTCCACAAATTATAGCAATCTAAATCTATGTTGTAATAATTGTCCATTCCCTAATGTGTCTTTTGCATAGTTATCTCAAAGTGCTTCTAAAATATTAATATTCCTAAGAGGCAAAAAAATAAATGTTATTATCTCTACCTGCCAGGTTGGTAAGAAAGGCAAAGGGAACCATACTAGGAAATGCCAGATGTCAAAATCGAAGCCATTTATTTTCTTTAGAAGTGATAGTGAAATCACTTACTCTATTTGAGTTATCCAAAAGATATCTACGGCATTGATAATATTCCCCCATTTCTTTTCATTTTAGTTATTACCTTAGATTTGTACTATTGTGTGCAATTTTACATTAATTATTATACTCTAATGGCTAATTTTGGTTAGCACTTTAATTATGAAATCGTTTTAGCTTTTAGATGAGTTACAGCAAAAGTTAATGAACAGTATTTACTTTCATTAATGACAATTTTCATGACTCTTCCCTTCCATGATAACCACATAGTGGAAGCTTTCAAAGCTAGAGAAATCCAACAAAGGGAAAATTCCACGAGCCCGCTGGTCTGTAAGGAGAGCAGCTGGAGGTGGGAAGTGGGGAGCTGAGATGCTGTGGAGGATGGGCGTGGGTAAAGAGAACCTTTGATGCTGTGGAGGATGGGCGTGGGTAAAGAGAACCTTTAATGCTGTGGAGGATGGGCGTGGGTAAAGAGAACCTCTGATGCTGTGGAGGATGGGTGTGGGTAAAGAGAACCTCTGATGCTGTGGAGGATGGGTGTGGGTAAAGAGAACCTCTGATGCTGTGGAGGATGGGTGTGGGTAAAGAGAACCTTTGATGCTGTGGAGGATGGGTGTGGGTAAAGAGAACCTTTGATCTGTGGAGGATGGGTGTGGGTAAAGAGAACCTTTGATCTGTGGAGGATGGGTGTGGGTAAAGAGAACCTTTGATATTGCTTCCTGTGTTTATATTATCTGCCATTGTCCGCATCAGCAGGCTGCCCGCAAAACCCAGCTCTATCAGACATGGAAATCTGAGCATGCAATCCTGTGTTTGTTCAACTCCAAACTCCCTGGATAAAATATTTTTTAGAAAAATGTCAACTGATTGGCTCTATGCTTCATTTAAATGGTCACCTGGATATTTGGAAAATTTAGATCTGAAGTCTCCCTCTGTAGGTTGGGATCTGTGTGTCTGTGGAGCTTTTTTACAAGATGCATCTGTCTGCCTCATACTCCTCAAGGGTATTTTAAATCCCAAAGGTCTAGGGTGGTTCCTAAGCCCATGGCCCCTTACAAAGCCACCCTGTGGTTCTGCTGCACAGAGCTGCTGATGTTAGGATATTGACCTGACCTTCCCTTCTGATCACTTTTTAAAAGATTTGGTATCCTGTAGGTAGTTTGTGTTATTGTTATGTTGTTATGTATTTACTAGGGAGCATTGCATTGTATCTGGTTTTGGTTGTTATTGTTTATCTCTTTTAAATGAGAAAGAAGTATATTTGTGGCTATTTTATGGAAATATTTCTGCAACATTTATCTTCTAGGCTCCTCCTCTTATTTCAAGTCATAAGACTTGCAATTTGTACCACGTTCATAAGGGTAAAATGCTTGGATGCAGAGGCAGTCTGCTGGTAAGCAAGGCTGTGTCTGCTGCTTACTAGCTGGTGAGATTGAGCAAGTGGCTTGACCATGCAGATCCCTCATGTGATAAATAGAGCTCATAACAGACCCTGTTGCCTGGTACTGCTCTGAGAAGTACATAAGTTATTACATGCAAAGTGCTCTGATCACATAGTGAGTTTATTGTTTTGGTGCTCACCATAGGACATCAGCTTCATCATTATTATTTGTGAAAATGCTCTGTAGACTCAACTTCAGGTTCTTTTAATACAATATAGGTAGAAATTATTTTCTAAGCACATAAATTATATGTGCATGATGTCAAAATAGTGTGTAACCTTAGGGAGTATTATGTAAAAGAAAATAAACTTAAAAATATGTATCATTGTGGAAATAAGCACAGACTGTGTTAGTCCATTCTGCATTGCTGTGAAGAAATACATGAGACTGAGTTAATTTATAAAGAAAAGAGGTTTATTTGACTTACGGTTCTGCAGACTGTATAAGAAGCATAGTGCCAGCATCTGCTTTGGTGAGAACCTCAGGAAGCTTCCAATCATGGTGGAAAGTGAAGGAGGAGTAGGTCTATTACATGGCAAGAGCAGGAGCAAGAGAGGGGGCAGGAGGCGCCAGGCTCTTTTCAACGGATCTCATGGGAGGTCTGATAGAGCAAGAACTCAATGATGATCATGAGGACAGCAACAATTCGCTCATGAGGGATCTGTTCCGATGATCCAGACACCTCGCACCAGGCCCACCTCCAACACTGGGGGTCACGTTTCAACATGAGATTGGGGCAGGGCAGACAAAGCATTCAAACCATATCGCACATCAGTCCAGTGACAGCTAGCAGTGACTGTTTACTTGGAGTTTGCTGGAGCAAGTGAGTCAGCCACCCTCACTCGTGTTTTGGCAGAGACTCAAAGGCAGGCAGAGGAGCGGAAGGACTTTATAATGGAAGGAGGGAAGGCTTCGGTGGTGCCAGATTGGAAGTTGATGCTGTGGAGAACAGGTAGGTGGACTAACTAGATAGAAGTCATTCTGTGTGATCAGTTAGGGGTATATATTTACCTTTTTCTGGTTAGTCCTAAATTTGAAGTAGGTACAAAAATTAGGGAAGTTAGTAGTTATTAATGAAGCCTTGGTTAGTTAAGGTAAATTGTTACAAGGTTTTCTGTTGTCAGTAGAGATAGCAGTCTGATTGACTTATAGCACCCTGGCTTCCTAGGCTTGTTACTGTGGACAGCAGGGGTGATTTCTTGGGGGGGTTGCTACAGGTTGCAGATCAAAGTTTTATTTTTATGTATTGTCTATTCATTATTCATTTAATATATTTAGGATCCTATTGTTAGTATACAAATGATTTTTGCTAATGAGGTCTCTCTGATCATTAAATCAGGATGGCTAAAACCTGTACTTAAAAATTCTTTAAGATAAAAATATCCACCTAAAAGTAATAAAGTTGCATTGATTTTTAAAACTGTATTCCCAAAGTAGTTGCTAAATAGGTATTTCAGACCAAATTGATTTCAGAGCTTGTTTTAATGCATGATTTTTTTCTCCCATGAGGTCTAGGGTAAGGTTGTACTTGTCTCACTTACATTTTTTAATACATTTAGCTAACAATTCTATACTTAGGGAAAGAGTGGTAAATTAGATTAATTGAAAGGATATATTATTAGGAAATGATTTACTGATGCCTTTGGGAGTATTAAAGCTTTATTCACCCCCCTGGATTTTTGCTTAGGATGTACTTCTATTTTTACTAAGGATAATTATATAGTTAAAGTGTGTTCCTGGAGAATTTAGTAGAAAGGAAACTCCAAAAACTATTAGTTGATAGACATTAACTTATTTAAGAGTAAAATTTGGCAAAGAGCCAGCCACCTAGGAAAACCAAGAATGAACTGTTTGAACATGACTGTGAAATTGTTATGACGTGTCATTTAAATGTGGCCTCCTGGGTCACATTTATTACCCTTGGGATATTAGTCTGTTATGCATATGACTTAACTCCACCAAAGCAAAAGGTCTGATGTACTGAAAGAGTGAAGGGCCCGTCATGGAAAATGTGTGGCTCTGGAAGTCATGAAGACAAATAAGGCCAAGTTTAGTGACCCACTTTCACATTGTTTCTACAAAGCTCCGAATCCCCGCCTGGCTCTTTTGCTCTCTCTTGCCTCACGTAAGAAGATAGGGACTTTGAGACTTAGAAAGGAAAGGGATTGTGGGGACACACCCTCCTCAAACTCTTAATTTGAATATTAATAAGTAGGTTCACCCAAAGAAGTGAACTGACCTTTTTTTTTTTTTTTTTTTTTTAAATTATACTTTAAGTTCTAGGGTACATGTGCATAACGTGCAGGTTTGTTACATATGTATACTTGTGCCATGTTGGTGTGCTGCACCCATCAACTCGTCAGCACCCATCAATTCATCATTTATATCATGTATAACTCCCCAATGCAATCCCTCCCCCCTCCCCCCTCCCCATGATAGGCCCCAGTGTGTGATGTTCCCCTTCCCGGAACTGACCTTTTCAAACTCCCACAGTAAACTAAAAGCAGATCCAAAAGCAGAAATCAAATTTCTGCTCTACTCTGCGAAGCTCTAGTCTTTCTGAAAGTAAAGAAAATACAACTGGATTATACATACATATATATACATATACACACACACTATATATATATTACATATTTTACATATAGCTATTTATATATAATTATATATGTAAATAGTGATATATTTTTGTAGAGATATAATGTATCTACATAAATAGCTTACTGTCTATTTAGTCAATGTGTGGCTATATGCACACATTTTAAATAATGGAATGATTTCTTTGACTCCTCTTCAGCCTGCCCATGGTCATAAAGAAATTAGAGAAGTGATTTTCCCATCCCTAAGAAGAGGAATTCTCAGGAGAAAGCTTTTCTTCTTTTGAGAAGTTGGGGCAGAATTGGCAAGTCATGTATACTTTGTATCTCCTGAATCTCTCCAGTAGCCAAAAAGCAGGACGAAAAAAGAAGAGAGAAGCCAGAACCATATTCTCACGTGTAAGTGAGATCACATCTTATAATTAAATGCCTTTCCAGAATTAGCATTTTTTTGGCCAAGGCCACTCATTGCTGAGCATTCACTTTACTAAGAAACATTTATCCTGTAGTCACCAGGAAAAATGGAAACTGTGAGGACTGCAGAAAACTTAGCCCTCATTCGCTGATTCAGCTCCATGGTGGGTGGGTAATGCCATGCCAGGGCCATGCACTGGCCTGGGCTCTGTGCGCCCACCCGTCTCCATGGGAACCCAGCCGCAACAGGAGCGAGGGCTCCACAAGGAGACACACCTGCGGCTCTTAAGTCTCAGTGCGTTCGCTTCCTCTCCTCACTTCATTCACATCTTTTTATGAAATGAGTCGATCTGTCACCACTGACTCTCTCAGACAGCAACCCCAGGTTCCGTTCTGCGGGAAAAATAAAACTTCCATTTCAAACGTTTGCAGAGACTGAGAGTAGAAGAGAGCTGCTGCAGATGAAACTGAAGATGTGGCAGCCCTCTCTGAATCGAATGACTTCATTATTCAGGCTGCTCCTTCTCTCTCTCTCTCTCAAAAAGAAATATATATATATATATATCAGAAACAGCAAGCCATCTTGACTATTTCTGTCACTGATAGAAGACGTCATTGGATACTTTAGTTGTATGTCTGGTCTCTGAGGGTGTTAAATTTATATTGAGCTCTGGCTTAAAAGTTTATTTAACCTAGAGATTATTTTTCTGCCGGTTTCAAAGCGGTGTCCCAAATGCCTTCTCTTCTATATAGGCTTCTGATACTACGTTCTGAAGAAATAATCAGTCACTGCTTTGACCGGGACTCATCCAGGTGTGAACACCCCATGGTTATTGTATGAGAGTTCTCCAGAGAATATATATATGTGTGTGTGTCTGTGTATGTACGTGTGTGTGTGTGTATACACCCCCACATGTATTTATTATAAGGAACTGGCTCACACAATTATGGAGGCTGAGAAGTACCACAGTCCACAGTAGCCAAGCTGGAGACGAGACCATGGTTTAGATTCCAGTCTGAAGCCTGGCAGTTCTGAGACCTAGGAAGGGCTAATGTTTTAGTTCAAGTCCAAAAGCAAGAAAAGCCCAGTGTTCCGGCTCAAGCAGTCAGGCAGGAGAAGTCTTCTCATACTCAGTTCTTCTGTCCTGTTTGGGTCTTCGGTTGACTGGAAGGGGCCCACTCACGGAGAGGGGCAGGGCACTCACTTTGCCCCACTCAGCCCACCTATTGGAGTGTTCGTCTCATCCGGAAATGACCTCACAGCCACACCCAGAATAGCCGTTGACCAAATGTCTGGGCACGCTGTGGCCGCATTAGCTTGACACACGAAATTCATCCTCGAGGTTTCTCTCCCTGTCCTTCCTGGGCCCTATTTTGATGTTAATTTCTAAAGTAGCTATTACTAACAGACAGTACTTGATACATTGCCTCAAATCCTTTATGGAAAGGGACAGCATAGATAAATAAATAAATTGATATTTATTTAAACTGATAAATAGGGAAAATTGCTGATTCACAATATTTTTAAAATAACTTGTATTGCATGTATTACTTCCCCAGCGAGTCTGCTTATAGGTCTCCGTAATCAGAAATTTAAAATACACAGACTAGATATGCATTTTTTGTTTACCGGTGAAGACGGTGTTATTTGCAACTAGTTAGTTATTAAAATGTTTTAAATATAAATGAAAGAATTCGGCCTCTCCCCTACTTGCCAATGTGTGGCAAGAAGCAAGATGAAGTAAATTCATGACATAAACTCATGGCCTCCCTTTTACACATGGACCTGGACTACTTATTGGTTTTCATAAAAATCTTTACCTGTTACATTCCTACACCTCCCAGACCTACTCTGAGTCAATTCAAACCTGTGGACCCATGGATTTGCAGGAGGAAACCAGTGATTTTTTAATCCATATCTTTCCTGCCATCCGCTTTCAAAAATGCCACAGCATCAAGCAATAGTCTGAGCCATTTTCTTAGGGAACTAAGTTGGAAAAGGGGCATGAAAGAGGTGATTGCTGAAAAAAATCTGAGGAATAGAAAAACAACCCACTATCAATATGCTAAGGTGAGAAGCCCTTGAATGTCCCATCAAAAAAGCTGCTGTCCTTGGTCTTCCTACTGTTGGCACTGCAGATGCTACTCACAGCCCCTCACATTCATTGGAATCAGCAAATCCCTCTTTGTATCTCACGTACAGTGCGGGGCAGAGAGCTGTACCACTGCTTAATGTTGCAAACTACCACAAGCAAATGAACTCATGTCCAGGACAGAGGGTCAGGACAGGTGCATGACCCTTTATTGTTGACTGAGCTCCACGGTGTTTGTTTAAGACCTGACAATGTGTTTTGATGAGGATTGTGATGACAGGTTTGGATTTTAGAGGCATTTGCCCGCTTCTCATGGGAAACACTCACATAAACATGCCTATTCCATTTTTCTCACACACCGTGTGGTCTGTGTCAGAAGCAGAGCAGCAGCTCCTAAATATGAAATTAAACTACCAAAAAAAAAAAAGTGAAGAAGAAAGGAAAGTCGGCATGCATGAAAACAAGCTGAAAAGGTTAAGAGCAAAAGAAAAATCGTAGAACAGTTTCGGTCTGTTTGGAATGAATTAGTCAGACCATTAAACAAATCTTTTAATCTAAAGTATCCCTTTCATTTCTGTACCCATAAAACAAAATGATGGAGCGTTGGTGGCCAAGTCTGCCGCTGCTCCCTATTTGTATTGCACAGACTGGAGCTCCGACCTCATTAACATTCCGCTGCAGTGGAGGGCCACGCATTCAGGCTGAAAGCGTGCAGAGAGTCTGGGCAGTCCTGAGCCCTCGCCCAGCTGGATATACAGCACTGAGAAGTTTCTTCCTCTCTTTTGCCTCTCTCTCTCTCTCTCTCTCTCTCTCTCTCTCTCCCCCCCCTCCCCCTCTCTTTCTATCTATCATCACTCACAACTTGAAAAATGTAATAAAATCTTTGAAGAGTTTCCCACAACCTTTCTGCAAAAAAGTACTTAAGGCTTTCCATTCCAAGTTGAACACAGTTTCAGGGAATGCAGGGACCCCCAGAAGCCCATCTATGGACTTTAAGATAAAGCGTAAGGAAAAACCAATGTCATTCCCTAATCTCGACTCATATTATAGAGAAACTGTCTTCACGTCCTTTACTGGGACATACACGGTGGTACCTTTCAACTTACAGAAACATACAACTTGAGGCCAGGTGTGGTGACTCATGCCTGTAACCCTAGCACTTTGGGAGGCTGAGGCGGGCAGATCACCTGAGGTCAGGAGTTCGAGGCCAGTCTGGCCAACACGGTGAAACCTTATCTCTATTAAAAACACAAAAATGAGCTGGGAGTGGTGGCAGGTGTCTGTAATTCCAGCTACTCGGGAGGCTGAGGCACGAGAATCACTTGAACCCCGGAGACGGAGATTGCAGTGAGCCAAGATGGCACCACTGCACTCCGGCGTAGACTACAGAGAAAGACTCCATCTCCAAAAAAAAAAAAGAAAAAAAAAAGAAAAGAAATAAATATCACTTCAGTGTAATTCACAGTGTTGTTAATTGTATGTCAGAATAAGAAAAAAGGAAGATTCAATTAAAATTCTTTTACAGTTGTTGTGAAAAGTTACATTGGCAATGAAATATTAGGTCTGGCAGTGGGGAGGCCTAGAGCTAATACTTCTACGAATTGAGCCTATGACTTTGGACCAATCTTTTAATTTCTATGGGCCTTGATTTTCTCATTTGTGAGATGACTTCATGGAACTGGATGACCTCAAAGGCCCATTTCAGTTTTCATTTCCATATTCTTATTGGCTGGTAGTGTCCTAGAGAGAAAATTACAGTGACAGTAAAATGGGCAAATAAATAAAAGGTACAACAAGAATATAATTACCAGAATGAGACTGCAAAATTCCATAGAGAAGCAAGGGTGTAAAACGCTGCTGAATTTTACTTGCTGTACAAATGTTTCCTCTTTATATATCAGTAAATGCTGCTATTTTATCTTTACACTAAATTTTATGTTCATGAGGTCATGATTTGCATTTGACTTTTTTAGTTTTTAATCTTCCATGTCTCTTAGCATGGTACCAACTGCCATGTAGATGATGAAGAAACATTTTTGCTCAAACAAATGGAGGTGTCAAGTAGAAGGTGGAGGGCGGCTTGCTAGTACACAGCAGTGTGGGTGGCCTGGGGCCAGTGCAATGACTGCTGAAAGGCCAATTTGGTAGAGTTTTAGGAAACTGTAAGTTTTTAGGAGCTGTTTGATTGATACCAACAGAGAACACTTGGCAAGCTTAATGGAAAAGGACACTTTATGTAAAGCTATAATGACACAACGTGCCTTCTCTCCCTGGTTCATCTAATCACATCTGCATTTCAGTGTGCTGCTGGCCTGTGGCTTTCCTAAGTTACTGCTGGTCAGCCTTCCAGGAGAACATAAACCTCTCTTCTTTCAGGAGACAAAGGGGATGGTTGGCTCAGGTCTCTCCTGGAATTTACTGCTGCTCATGCCGATCCAGAGATGAGGAATGCCAGATGGAAAGACAAGAGTTTTTTGTCCCTTGAGTAAAAAGAAAAAGAGAGAGAAAAGGTTTATCTCATTATGTGGGAATGAAAGAACTAAGCTAGCTGCAAAGTGGTCTGTGCCTTTAAACATGCGCCTGAAGGTGCAGGTGTGAGATCAGATTCAAACAAGGATTCCGCCATTCCCAATTAGCTCCCAACCTCTCTCTCTCCCTCTCCTTCCTGTCTCCACCTCCTGCCCCACTCTTTCCTCCCCTTTTTGGAATCTAGCAAGATTAAGTGGCCGATTTATCTTTTCGGCGCTGAATTTTAAAGGGAACAGCTAGCTGTGTGATCATATTATTAATATTTATCCTCTGTCACAGAATGTTGACAGATTAATTATGCAATATAGTATAAAACTCAGCAGGCAGCGTGGGTGAGCAGAGGCAAAGTTCATATATTAATAACTCCACTGGGTGGCTGGCACCTGCCCCAGGATGACTGTGGGCTCCCTGGAGCTCTGCGCCCCAATTCCTCACCAATAAATCACCTGCTGGCTTTATTTCACCCTCCTCACAGTTCAGGGTTTCATTGTTTTAGACATAAAAAAGTCATGTTTGCCGGGCGCGGTGGCTCAAGCCTGTAATCCCAGCACTTTGGGAGGCCGAGACGGGCGGATTACGAGGTCAGGAGATCGAGACCATCCTGGCTACACGGTGAAACCCCGTCTCTACTAAAAATACAAAAAACTAGCCGGGCGAGGTGGTGGCGCCTGTAGTCCCAGCTACTCGGGAGGCTGAGGCCGGAGAATGGCGTAAACCCGGGAGGCGGAGCTTGCAGTGAGCTGAGATCCGGCCACTGCACTCCAGCCTGGGCGACAGAGCGAGACTCCGTCTCAAAAAAAAAAAAAAAAGTCATGTTCATGAAGTTTCCTTTGTGCAGTGATCTCACTAGTTCTAACTAGGTATCCTGAGCCAGACACCCAGACACAGACCATCTTAAAGGAAGTGCATGTGACTGACAGAGCTTCTGGGGTGGACACTTGCTGGAATTATTGCAAGTAAGATGGATGGGGCTCTTTTTCTTAGCACACAAATAATCACAGTTGCTGGTGGGTATCTTTGCATGCCATGCTCTGCTAGTTCTTAGAGAGTACCACAAAGTTGAGACAGTGGAGTCCCAGTCTTTAAGGAGCTTATAATTTAGTTGGAGAAGTAAGGTCTCCCTTGGTGATGGTGCATGGAGAAGGGCAGTGTGGGAAGTTTCCCAGCTTTGTAGCTAACGATTACTCTCTCTTGTTACTTTGCCTCTGTGGACCCCAAGTTCCTTTGGTGGTGATGGGGCTAATGCAGTGATCCCTCTGGCCTTTGATAGAGTGAAGTTCTCCAGGAAACAACAGAGTGTGATGAGCAACAACTGCTTGCACTGACTTGACATCCAGGGCTGGCTCCATAGCTGCTTGGTCTTGGGCACATTATCTAACTAACTGTTCTAAGCCTGTGTTAGTCCAGTCTTGTGTTGCTGTAAAGGAATATGTGAGACTGGATAATTTATAAAGAAAAGAGGTTTCATTGGCTTATGGTTCTGCAGGCTGTACAAGAAGTGTGGTGCTGGCATCTGCTTCTGGTGAGGCCTCAGGAAGCTTCCACTCAGGGTGGAAAGCAGTGGGTGACCAGCATGTCACATGGCCTGAGCAGGGGCAAGAGAGAGAGAGGGAGGTGCTATGCTCTTTGAAAAACCAGATCTTGCATTAATTGAGTAAGAACTCACTTATCACCAGGGGGATAGTACTAAACCATTCACAAAGGATCTGCACCATGAGCCAATCAGCCCCCGTAAAAGGCCCCACCTCCAATACTGGGAATCACATTTCAAGGTGAGATTTGGAGAGGACAGACATCCAAACCATATCACAGTCACAGTGTTAATTTGTGAAGTGAAATGATAACACCACCGGTTTGTTATGTTTATGTATACATAAGAAGCATTAGCAGGAAGTTAATAGCTATGCTGTAAAACCATCATAGGTGATGTTCCTGAAAGAAACAGGACGCAGCTGGGCATGGTGACTCAATGCCTATAATCACAGCACTTAGGGAGGCTGAGGCTGGCAGATCACCTGAGGACAGGAGTTCTAGACCAGCCTGGCCAACAGGTGAAACCCTGTCTCTACTAAAAATACAAAAACTAGCCAGGCGTGGTGATGCATGCCTGTAGTCCCAGCTACTTGGGAGGCTGAGGTGGGAGAATCACTTGAACCCAGGAGGCAGAGCTTGCAGTGATGAGATCGGGCCACTGCACTCCAGCCTGGGTGACAGAGCAAGACCCTGTCTTAAAAAAGAAAAAAAAAGGAAGACACAGGATGCATTGGGGTCATGTGACAGCCTCCACTGTGCTGAATATTGTCGTTTTGTACTTTATGTATCTAAGGAGCAGCATTCTGTGGCTCATGGGTGGCAAGGAGCATTTCTGCCATGAAGTTTAGCCAGTGTCCCACATGACACCTGTTGATGGAACCTTGGGCTGGCATTCTTTGAAAGAGGTCAAGGAGCTCTGCTGTTTTCTAGGAGCCTCTGCAGGATACCCAGGGCCAGGCAGCCACGGCACTTTAGTGGGTGCTGAGGAGCAGCAACATGAATGGTGAAGGAAACTTCAGTGGGAGGACATCATGCGTCAGTGGCGGAGACTCCACAGTGGCACTTGATAGGCGGCCTGCTCCGGAGAGGGGTAAGGTCGTCTCAGAGTGCCAGGGGGGCTCAGGCGTCAGATGCCACATGCATGCAGTTTGTCACTTCCTCTCAGTGAGTTCGTATGTGTGTGTTTGGTGGTTATTGAAGGAAGATGAATAGATAATTCTGTAGAGAAGTTCACTTGAACCCATCAGTTATCAGGTCACATAACAAAAAGCCGTTGCAATCACAACACATCAAATCAATTCTGGGAGTGATATACCTTATAATCATGCAATGCAAATAATCAAACCCAATAAGCAAGCAAACCTTCAGTGTCATCAAGCAAAGCTCCAACTACAAGTAGCTCTGATAGCCTTAACTCAGCTCTTTACCTCTTATGCTTCAGTTACCGTAGTCATCGACGTGCTTTCCAAACCTAACTGGGTAATTTAGTATCCAGAAAGATGCTGCTCCGGTTAACAATTTATCTTCCCTTAGCAAGTCAGCTGATTAAATTAACCCCTTATTAACATTCCAAGATCATCCATGAGTTAGAAGAAAAAACATCAATTGTAAAATACAAAGGCAACTGCTCTCACATTCATTCTGACGGCAGTCCCTCCTGGATGCTCACCTGTGCCAGGTTGGTGGGACTGAATGAGGGAAAACACGAGAAATACATGATATGGCTCTAACTCTCCAAAGCAAATCCGGTAAATGGTATGTACACAACAAATAAAAATACAGTGTGGTCAATGTGACGCTGTTTGTATTAATCAATAAGAATGTATTAATCACCTACTGTATGCGCAGCCCTGATGATGACCCCGGTCCTGGAGGCACAGAAAATGGCAGTCGATGTCTTGATGGGCACAGTCTGCTGGAGACAGTGAGGAACATGGTGAGGCCGCGAGGGAGACAGGGAATGATAGCAGGATGTCTAGGAAAGAGGGGAGCCAGTTATTCTAATTTCTGGAAACAAACCTTCAGGGAGCTGAAATTTTGTGCAACATGCTCGTGCAGCCCCTTTGAGATGGAGATGGTGAATCTTAGCTCCACTTTGCAAGCGCAGAATGAGAATCACCAAGGGCTTGGGTGTGGACTGGGGTAAAAGAGGAGATGAAGAGGGAGCGAGGCTTGTGGTTTTCTGGCACTGTGTCCCACTTCATCGTTTGTAACATTGACCATTCTTATTGGTCAGAGCCTGTACAATGTCAACAACTTTGTACGTTGATGTAGCGTACCTGGGGAAGTAATTTACTGCTTCTAAGCCATTAGAATACAATTTAAAGCATTAGCAATAAATTAATAGAGTTAACAAGAAGTGGGAATGATTTCAGTGTGCGGATGAGAATAGCAGGGCAGAGCAGACCAGGCTGCGTGTTTCGAACCCATCAGCACTGCATTTATATGTGTCAGATAACCTTCTAGGAACCGCCTCATTTAAAATGGACCCGAGTGAAGCTTAACACCTAGAGTACAGTCTGTTCAAAAGGAGCCAGACTATAGGTAAAATTTGACAGCATGACACAAGATCTTTCCAGACAGGCTGCGTTGTAGGACATAATTTGGGACCAGGAAATTTTTGAAAGTCAAATCCTTGCTATTCTGCTATGACTGCAGACTAGTGGGTGCTAAGTACAGAGCCTTTTCTCTCTTTCTCTTCACAAAACTCAATTAAAATGTGCATGTGCAGTAATCTTCCCTTTCAGAGCTCCTGTGCTGATTGATAGAGTGATTTCTAAGTATGTTTAGGCTCCGTGGAATCACTTAACCCATTGTGGGACACGCAGAAATGGGCAAAGAAAGACAGGCCATAAAAATTATACAGCCAGAGGAGGCTGCTAATATCCAGAAGAAAGGAGATACAGAAAGATAACTGAGCACATGACATATAGGAATGAGAAGGGATGGAAATGCATCCTCTGTGGATTGTTCATTGTGCCCATTTTCAAAGTGAAGAAACTTCTGGAATATGGGTGAGGCACAGTTTTCGATACAAAGCTCATTGCATGTTTACCAACGTGAAGGTTAATTGGGAGGTAAGAAAATGCCACCATGATGCCGAGACTTTTCTATTGCTGCTTTTTGTCGGCCTCACCAGGAACCTGCAGAGACAGAAGAGGTCCTTTGATAGCCACATTTGCAGCCCATGTTGCTCACCGCGATCAGCAGGTTAATGTACCGCTGCCAGCCCTCCGGAGTGAAGCAATCAGACACACGGCTTGATGGAAATAAAATGAAAGGGGGAGTGGGGGAGGGCAGAGCCTGTGGTTGGTATTTCATCTACTGGCAAAGCCCTCCTCAAATCAAACCCTCCATGGAAGGCGGGTATTAGCAGGGTGGCTGAGGGGCACCTGCAATGCGGAGATTAATCCCCTTTTTGTTTTCTTTGGGTCTATCTCAGCACTGCTGAGTGGAAGAATTTATGTTGGCCTCCTTCCTAGAAGGAAGCTGCAGGCTCAGAAAAGAGGATGTGTCATCAGATGTCACCTCTCAGGGTGCCTCTGTTGCTGTCTGTCTGTCGCTCTGCCCCTCCCTAGGTCTCTGCTCTTCCCTGCCAATCAGTTCTATCTTCCTTTCACTCCTCAGTGTTTTATTTCTGTGACTCAAATTCTTATTTCGTACCAGAGCAAGACAACAACAGCTCTGTTACCAGGTCCCCTGCTCCTCTCCAGTGTGCCCCAGACAGGTATTCGGCGACCAGAGGAGAGTGGAACTGGGCTTTGGTGACGCTCTGCCTCTGCGTCCGTGGCACTTGCTGGGCCATGCAGATGTCTTCTGCAAGTGAGCTAAGGCGGGAAAAGGTCCCTCGGGGGCCATTGGAGATGTCGCTCACTGTGGCCTTCAACATTTTTAGTTAAGCCGTGGAGTCATTTTCTGGAAAATAAAATATCATTGACAACCTCGCTATGTGAAACGGGTAGAGGTGGATGTGCTCTTGTTGTACAGGGGTGGGAGGAGCATAGAGGAGGCCTGAGGGTAGCCCATCGAGCCTTCCACCTCCCAGGACCCTGGGGCCACTGAGCACAGGCCCTTGTGCAGCCCTGCTCCTGGACCACTGTGACTGTGACGTCCTGGGGGACTAAATACCCTCCTTCCATTCACACAAAGGTTCCCTGCAGGCTAGCAAAGGCTATGGCCAGTCCCTGGAAGGTATGCTGTTTCCACCAGGATCCTGAAATCCCAGGTTCTCAAACAGGGTCCTACAGTTTCATCAAGGAGCCACACACTTTCCCAGTGTATATGTGACTATTCGTCACCAGCGTGTGCACGGGACCATTTTGGTGTGTGATTTTTACTTGCACTTCCCAGGGTGCTTATGATTAGGATGAAATTTTATAAACGAGAGCTTTGGTAGCAAGGTCCTTACCATTCCAGAGAAGGATTTTGGCAAAAAATAGTAGTTGCTAGTTATTTACTCTTCCTCTTTTTGCTAGATCAGGTGGCAGAAAAGGTGAGTTATTGTCTTACTGTCTTATCTTCCCCAGTATTTCATTTCCCAGCACTACAGACAGTGGAGGCGTTTTGGACCTAAGAACCAGTGTTTCAGAAGAAGGCATTTACCCTACAATGGCTGTGCCCAAGGTAAACTCTGGGCTTTGGGCTGCATGGCCCCAATCCAGAGAACAGAGGGACTATTCCTGGCTCCTTCCTGAGCTGCTCTGACATCCTGCCTAACTGAGCGCAGTTATGCTCAATTTACAAGAAGAGGCAGCGTTAGCTCCTAGCTCATGTGGTGTTAAATAGAGGTGAGATGTAACCCTTTTTTTTTCTAACAGCACAAAACTCCTTCCTGAAGAGTCACCTTGAAGAGAGATGGTTTCTTGTGGAGAACTGCAGTCTGGGCAGTTAAGTCAGAGAACTCTGAGCTTAAATGCTGTGCATTTTCATTGACTGACTCTGTGGCTTTTTGGAGAATTACATTTCCTCTCTGTTATTGTTAATTGATGAAGTCTCACAACTTCACTAGGGAATAAACTTGTGCTGACAAGTGCTGTGTGCGTGAACCGTGCCATGCAGACTTCCTTAGATACAAATGAGTGTGATGGGAGCCTCATGGGGGCTCTCAGGAGCCTAAACATAACAAAGAAGGATAATAGGATTAATTGCTTGTCTTGCATTCTCACCTATTCCTTTTTGTGCCTTCAGAGTCCATAGTAAGTCACTGGTCTATTTAACTGCATTTCCTCTGCTGAATAATCGGCTAATTGATTTATTACAGGCGTGGCCTTTCTGCTTTCTGTTCCTTAGCATCCTGCAGTGAGCTTTGTTACCTTCCTGGCCCTGTTTATTGCATCCCCATCGTGCAAGAAACGGGAAATTTGGCAGTAAGCAGATGGGAAAAAATGCATTGTATAGATATCAAAGCATAGTGGTTAAATATTGTTCTCTTCTGAGGTGGATGGCTCCCAAGACCCTGGTGCTTTTTGAAATATGCTCTAACTAACCTATTTTTCCATGTGAACAAAGGGCTCAGTGGATGAAGGTTATTTTCAAGTAGCACTCAAGGTTAAAGTTGGTTGCTCTTCCAGATGGTTTCTATCTAATTCTTTGGATTATGATATTGAACTACCCTGCGATCAGGACTCCTAGTGCCAAGAATAACAAGAAGTGGAAGCCAGCTACAGTGAGGGCTGCTGCTCCTGGGCAGGCAGAGATTTAAGGGTCAAGGCCAGACCATATGGTCTATCAAGGCCCTGCTGCCTTAACCCCAGGAAATACAAATCAACTCACAGAACCACTCATCATCCCTGCTTCCTATTGTGTCAGTCACTGGGCCGCCTGAATCCCCCCTTCTCCAATTCTTTCTTGCACTAATTTTTGCCACAGGCTTCTTTCTGCTGTTGCCGGTTCAGTTCCAGCTGCCCGTGCTTCTAGTAAGCTCCTCACAAATGTGTTTCTAATGGCCACAGAGTTGGATGGGACAATGAGGAGCAGAGGACTCCTTGGCTTAGCGGCTCCAGGGGAGGCATTTTTTTTTTTTAGCCTAACCTTAAAGTAGGTGACTTAAACACCTGTGACTTAGCCACCTAGTAGGAAAATTAGGTGGGAAATTAGTTCTCCCATGAAAGGCTTATTATTTCTATGTGTTTGGCAAGGCAGTAAACCTGGGGAAGTTGGGAAGAGACCATCTTCCCAACATCTGAGAAAGTCAAAATGTATCTCAGTATCTATTTCTTGTTTTTCCTCCCTCCATTGCTTTTTCCCTCCCTCCGTGTCTTTCCTCCTCTCTCCCTGCCTCCCTTCTGTCCTTCCTTATTCTGGAGGCAATTGCTCCAGCACAAAGCTAACTAACTAACTTCACATACTTGCTATCTTTTCAGCAAGAATATAACAAAACCAAACACACTGGACAAAGACACAAGTTCCGTGAGAGCGGGAATGCGTGTCTGCTGGTAGTGCAGTATCCCCAGCATTTAAGACAAGGTTTTGGGACCTAATTAGTGTTCAACAGTAATTTGTCGACTTCTAAATAATTACGTGATATTTGATCATAAAAGCTGAAATTCTGATTTTTAAAAATTTCCTCTAATAATACCTCCCTATCTGAAACCTGAAGGATCTTGCTTCAGAATCATTTAACACTGGCTGTCCTTTCCTTACCTTCCCCAGAGTCACACTCAGCACACACCCTCCCAGGGTGCAGAGCATTCCTTCCAGTCTTCTCCCCATGATGCTTGTGTGAACATCTTCAAAACAGCGTTTGAAGAGATGCTGTTGTGTCCGCCTGTGCGAGGTCTCAGTGGACTGGACTCTTGTAAATGCCTGTAACCTGTATTCCACTCACTTTCTTTGACTGCAGATGATGAGGACATGAGATGTAAGTTGTGTTTGTCTCCAGCACAGAGATAAAAGAAGAGGGATCCAGTGCTTCGATCTTTAAGCGTCGAAGTCAGCTTTGGTGTGGGCACGCTGAGTCTCCCACATGCGTGTCTGTGGCTTTCCTTTCTCCCCGCCTTTACATGCAGAGGATTTATATTCCTTGGTTATGCTACTGGACCAGCCCACCCAAAGGCAGCATCTACTTTGAGGGCAGGGGCAGACATTGAAAGGAGAATTCCATCTCACGTGTTGCTTTTGTTTTTGACAATGGGCAGCTGTGTGTGAGCTATGGGAGGGTGCAGCAGCCTGGTGTTGAGGAAGGTACTTTCTCTTGTTGAGTGAGTGTGGTTCTGGAGTTCAGTGACCCCTTACTGAGGCTCCAGTCACAAAGTCCTGTTTGTGGGGATGTCTGGATGTTTTTCTTTATTAAAACTACTTGGCATATGAGGCAGGAGAATGGTGTGAACCCAGCAGGCGGAGCTTGCAGTAAGCCGAGATCACGCCACTGCACTCCAGCCTGGGCAACAGAGTGAGACTCCGTCTCAAAAAAACAAAACAAACAAACAAACAACAACAACAAAAAACTACTCAGCATAGTTATCACTTCTTTCAGTGTAGACCCTAACAACACCATGGGCAAACCCAGCACCCTCATACCCTCTTTCCCATTCCCAGTGGTGCAGCAGCGACCACAAACCCCCTCAGCAGCGCAGCCTGGTCACCTCAGGGAGCACTTACAGAGCTGACCTTAAAGAGCCATTTCAGTCAGGAATGGAGAGGCTCAATTGTTCATAAACCTGACATTTATTACTTAGAGATTCTTGCTCTACAGTACAAGCTGCTCTTTACGATTTTATCAAATAAAGTGTTCCTTTCATCTGTGTCCCACTTTCTCCTCCCGCTTCTTCCCACCACCCACTGCTTCACCTACCTGTGGGCTTGGCGAGGGGCAGCAACGTAAGATTTAAGGAACCTCACCTGAGGAGCCCGGGTCTCCTTGCTGGGGGCCTGGCTGGCACGCAGAGCAGAAGGTGTAGGCTTCGTTTTCCTTCTGTTATTCAAGCAGCAATGAGTGTGAAAGGAGACAGACAGTGGCGTTCTTTCCTCCTTTAAATGCCTTCCCTTCTCTTGGACATTTTCTAGGTCACCAGGTCAGAGTAACACTGAGAGTAAATCTATTGCAAGCACTCGGAGACTGAATGGTTTGCAAATGATAGCTACACACATTAATCGTTTCCCAGTTTAAAGAATGAGAGTACTCAGTGTAGATATATGTAGTTGTATTATTTTAATGGACAGTACCCCAAATTGTAGAAGGCTCAATGCTTCCCCTGTTGCTTTAATAGAGCTCATATTTTGGAGGATGGATAGTTCAGTGGTCTGGAGGCAGGGGGAGGAGTTAAATGAATCACACCAGGTCCTACTACATATCAGTTGACAGCGTCATGCAGAGATCGAGGGAATGGGGGCAAGCCATTCACCAGTTCTGAATCAGAGAAGGTCTTTCAGACTGTTGTCGAATCTAAACTGGGCAGGGTGGAGGTATAGGGAACTGGGAATAGTCTAAAATCAGAACAACAAATAGAAGCTCTTTAAGCATCTCCAATAGAATGAGCGCGTACCTTGTCACAAGAAAAAGCTGAGTACACTAGTGTTTCCAAAACAGCCATGTCGAAGACTTGTAAATATACCACAGCATGTACGTGTACCTTGGTTTGACTTTTGACACTGGGTCAATGCATTTTCTTGAGACTGCTGACTGGAAACTGGTGTCTCCTTGGATAGACAACATTCTGATGGCATCACTCTTGATTTCTACTTTGGATTTCTTTAAAGTGGAGCATGAGGGTGAAGGTTCCTAATGTGAACCAATCTGAGTATAAAATATTTCTAGACTCTATGATTTCTCCCCGTCCCTACTACATTTTCCCCCCATATTTAATTCAACTGCAGGAGGGTTTTTTTTCCCCAAGCTATTTTATTGAATATTTCTAAAATATTCTATTTGCTTTTCATAGAGACAACAATTCTCTTTTCACACTCAGATGATATCAGTTTGTGAGGGTTTTAGGTAAATTATGTAATTAAGTGAACAAGTACACCTGGTAAGCACAGATTTTGGGAAAGATACAGCTGGCTCTTGGTAAGCATATGGGTCAACTAGTAAACGCATGAGCACCTGGGTAAGCCAGCGGGAGCAACTGGCACAGACTGGGAATTCGGCCCACTGTGGAAGTCAATCCCCATGACTGCCAGAGAGTGGAGAAGGCTGGGTAATGCAGTATGTCGGCTAAATGGAAGTGCAGCAGGAATTAGTGGAGAACTTTTGGTGCCAGCTTCAGGTGGACTCATGGTTTCTGAATTTCTCTGCTAATATTAGTGATTGACCTCAAACAAATCCCATAACTTCTCAGAGCTTCAGTTTACTCATGTGTAAAATAAGGGTATTACTAATGCACGTGAGCATGCATATACACGTGTGTGCATGTACACACACACACACACTTCATGAAGGTCGAATAAACTAATATGTTTGCTTGTTCTGGTAACTGCAAATAGTCTACATATAGAAACTTCTTTTTAACTTTTTACCTTAAAATAATTTCACACTTAAAGAAAAATTTCCAGAATAGTACAAAAGCACTCACTAACCCTCTAAAAGATTTGCCTACTGTTAACATTTTGTTACATTCGTTTTATCATCCTTTCTAGGAATGGATAGATGGATGGATAGGTAGATACACAGATAGATAGATAGATAAACATAGATAATGTACATATCTGTGTGAATCAATATTTTTCTGACCATTTCAGAGATAGCTGCAAACATCATAGCCCTTTTCTCCAACACTTCAGTGTGTTTCTCTTAAGAACAAGATATTCGCTTACAATTATAAAAGTTAGGATATTTAACATTTATGCAACATTATCATATAATATGTAGTTTTTATTCAGAATTGTCCATTTTTCCTAGTAGTATCTTTTATAATACTTTTCTTCCATCTTGGATCTGGTACAAGATCACACAATGCATCTAGTTGTCATTTTTTTAATTGTTTTAGCCTTCTTCTGTCAAGACATTGTCCTCGCCATGGTCTGAAATGTTTGTATACCCCCAAATATATACTAAAATCCTAATCCTTACTGTGAGGGGTTGGGAGGTGATGAGGTCATGAGGGTGGGCAATTTATGATGGGGTTAGTACCCTGATAAAAGGGGCTCAAGAGAGACTTCTGCTCCTTCTACTAAGTGAGGTTCCAGGAAAAGAGTTTATCTGATATGTCCTTAAGCCTGGACTCAGGTTATACATTTTTGGGCAGGAATACCACCTATGTGACAGTTCATGGTACGAGGGCATGCTATTGGCATGTGTCATTATTGGTGGTGCCAGCAGTGATCACTTGGTTAAGGAAGTATCCACCAGGATTCTCCACTTTAATGTTACTATTTTTCTTACTGAGATTAGAGAGTAATTGCTGGAAAGATATTTTGAGACTATGTAAACTTTCCTTCATCGACTTTCTGCCCATCTGTGTAGCAGCCTTCGATAATTCTCACCTGAGCGGGTTGCCACTGGTGTGGATGCGTGATGCTGGCTTTTTTTCCCTAATGCCATCGTTCCTTATGTAGTTCTCAGTTGACATATTTCTGTAAGGAAGAACTTTCCCTTTTACAACATTTATTTAGTTTTTTTTAAAATTATAAGCATGGGACCATGACATTTTATTCTATTCAATAGATTATAATCAATTTACGTTGTTTTGGTTTCATTTGTTCTAGATTTGGCCAGTGAGTGTCCATCTAGCTGGCCCTGTGCTATTCTGATGTGTGCCTGGCCCTGTGCTATTCTGATGTGTGCCTGGCCCTGTGCTATTCTGATGTGCGCTCCTTGTTTTTTGCAATTTCCTCTCTCTCTGGCATGACAGAATATTTTAGACTCATCTCTGCTTTATCTTTCCAGCCCTGAAGTCAAGCCTGTCTCCAAGAAAACCTAGTTCTCTTGAGTAGTGGATGGTATTTAGGAACCAAGATCAAGGTGCTAGCTGTTTTCAATACTGCTAGGGCATCATTGTCTCTAGAAAGCAGAAATACGGAGGCATCACATATTTTTTTCAAATCTCTTTCTGGGATATTTTCCTTCTTTTACCTTCTTGCCATCACCATCACACTCATATTCCTCACTGATGAGAAAGATTGTTATAGATTTGGACTCCACTTCTATCTAAGCTCAGAAAGATAATCGACTCTAGTGTTCTTGTTCTTCTAATAGCTATGAAGAAAAGATTGTCCTCAGGGCTAAATTCAGGAGCAAACAGGGTAAGAATCTGCTCATATCAGGAATTAAGAGATGGAAATAACAGGAAGCCCTGCCATCAGTATTTACATGGAGAGCCACCATAGATTCTCATGCCTCTTGGTTGATAATGTCACAGGTCTAGAAATCTTGCATTAAAGCTCCGAAGTTCCTGGGAGAACTTCTCCTTTAGGAAATGTTTTGGATAATAAAAATATTATTATGAGCTTTTAATACTTGTAATTATGTTACAGATTGTACTTACTGACTACCTCCTGTTCACTTATTACTCACATTAGCCCTCCTCTTGAAGCCCTGTGGCAACTAAGAATAGAAACAAGAATGGATGAGGTCAAACTCCAGTAAGGACTTTATTATCCTGAAACCCAGGGCTCTAGAGCCGTGCAGTCTTGTCAGAGGCGTCTTAGGCCTCCTGCCACCACCACCATCATATCTAGATCCTGTGGCTTTCCTTGGGGAGAGGCTGGCTCAGCAAAATGAACACTAGCTCCCTCATGCCTGCCTTCTGAGGGGAGGAGTGTGTCTTACCCAATCACATGCAAGGGGGAAATCAAAGAGGCTTTGAGGACACTGTCAGAGGCAGGCATGAGGCTCTGCTTGAGCTATGCTGGCTGTGCACAAGCCCTAGTAGAGCCACAAAACAGGTTACCTTGCTAGAATGTGAATTTTGCAGAGCACAGGGAAAATACCAGGTTACATTTGAGCTTCATTGTCCTTACATGGGGCCTGAGCAATGGCAGACTCTTACTAGTCAGCGAAGCCACTTCCCCTGCATTGGAGAGGAGTGAATGAGAGGCTGAAAGAGCTAACAGATGTGTTCATCCAATCTGGCCCTCCTGTGCTCAGTGGAACAGAGGCCCTCCATGGAAACACAGAGGGGAATGAGAAAATTCTTCTATCTCCTAAATGCTTACTATGTGCTGGCTTTTATGATGAGGGATTTACATGCATTATCTGGTTTCATTCTCATGATAACCTTATAAAGTAGATATTAGTATCATTATGTTACAAGTGGGGAACCTGATCCCTGGAAGTTAAGCCATATCCCATGGCTCATACATGGAAACTAATGTCTAAAACCAGATCTTCTCTCTGCAGTCATGGAGTTAGTCACCAGTTTCAGGGAATGCCACCAATCTTAGGGAAGATTACTTCCCCAGCAGGTCGGGTGAGCAGGCCGGTGACAAAAGGCTCACAGGCTGTGCATGCAGTTGTTGGGTTGGGCGGTGAGCAGCAATGGTGGGGTGGGAGGAAGGATGAACACAAAACCTCACCCACTCTACACTTCCACTTTCTGGCCAGCTCTGAGCCACAGGCATCTTAGTGCTAACTCCTCATTTCAAAGCTTATAACCACAGCGGAGCTGGTAACAGGCATTTCTTTCATTTTCTAATTATTTCCTTTTTCCTCTTTGGAACATCTCTATGCTGGGAGATCAATGCCTCCTGCTAATCAGCTACCCAGCAGCTTAAAGAACATCTCAACATTCTCACTTAAATTTCCATAAGGTGACTGGCACAATGCCTTTGAGGCCTAGAGCTCTGGAGCCCTGGTAGTCATCAGGCAAAGCAAGACTTCTGAGGCCAGAAAGTGGTTGCCTTCATATTCACAAGTTGATTTATTTATCATTGAGTTCTAGTGTTTGTGAGCAAAATGAGTTCTCTTTGTGGTAAGATGAGAAATGAAAGAGGGGAAGGCATGGCTCACCAGGAGCCAGGGAGACAGCAGCTTAGCATGGCCACTTGCCTAGAAATGACAGCTCCTGTACTTGGCTAGGCAGGGCTGCCTGAGCAACACCAAGGGCACTTTCCAGAGCTCTGCCACACAGAAACCCGGGACATTCCAGCAGCACTGGGTCTGTCTGCCTTCTTTTTTCCCTCTCTTATTCTGCATTAATCAGTAGCTCCTTTCAGTTGTTTAAAACCCATTACATCAGATGTAGTCATTCTATGCATCACTAATAGCATCTCCCTAAAGATGCCCCCAGATAGCTCTTACTGGACTTCTCATTTAGAAGAACATTTTGATCATAAGAAGCCACAATGCAAACTGGAAAGAACATCACTTTTCAAATTAGGCAAATGTGGGTGCATCTTAACTCCACCACTTACTAGCTGTGAACCTCAAGAAACTGTCCCAATTGCTCTGGATCTCAAATTCCTCCTGTAATATATTAATGTGTATAGTTAGCACTATTACTAAAATGAAAATAGTATTGAGTAGATTAAGTGATATAATCAATATAAAGGCCTTGAATAATGGGGGCCTGGCAAGATGGTCAAATAGAAACAGCTTCGGTCTGCAGCTCCCAGCAAGACCAACACAGAACGTGGGTGATTTCTGCATTTCAGCTGAGGTACCCAGTTCATCTCACTGGGACTGGTTAGACAGTGGGTGCAGCCCGTGGACGGCGAGCAGAAGCAGGGTGGCATGTCGCCTCACCCAGGAACCAGGGGGAAGGGGCAGCTATGGGTGCAGCTTCAGCAGACTTAAACGTTTCTGCCTGCCAGGTCTGAAGAGAGCAGCGGATCTTCCAGCACAGGGCTTGGGCTCTGCTAAGGGACAGACTGCCTCCTCAAGTGGGTCCCTGACCCCCATGCCTCCTGTCTGGGAGACAATTCCTAGCAGGGGTCAACAGACACCTCATACAGGAAAGCTCCAGCTGGCATCTTGGTAGGTGCCCGTCTGGGATGAAGCTTCCAGAGGAAAGAGCAGGCCGCAATCTTTGCTGTTCTGCAGCTCCCACTGATGATACCCAGGCAAACAGGGTCTGGAGGGGACCTCCAGAAAACTCCAGCATACCTACAGAAGAGGGACCTGACTCAAACAGAAAGCAATAGCATCAACATCAACAAAAGAGACTCCCATGCAAAAACCCATCTGAAGGTCACCAACATCAAAGACCAAAGGTAGATAAATCCATGAAGACGAGGAAAAACTAAAGCAAAAATGCTGAAAATTCCAAAACCCAGAATGCCTCTTCTCCAAAGGACCACAACTCCTCGCCAGCAAGGGAACAAAACTGGATGGAGAATGAGTTTGATGAATTGACAGAAGTAGGCTTCAGAAGGTGAGTAATAACAAACTCCTCTGAGCTAAAGGAACATGTTCTCACCCAATGCAAGGAAGCTAAGAACCTTGATAAAAGGTTACAGGAACTGCTAACTAGAATAACCAGTTAAGAGAAGAAGATAAATGACCTGATGGAGCCGAAAAACACAGCACGAGAACTTTGTGAAGCATACATAAGTATCAATAGCTGAATCGATCAAGCAGAAGAAAAGATATCAGAGACTAGAGATCAACTTAATGAGATAAAGCATTAAGACAAGATTAGAGAAAATAGAATAAAAAGGAACGAACAAAGCCTCCAAGAAATATGGAACTATGTGAAAAGACTAAACCTACATTTGATAGGTGTATCTGAAAGTGACGGGGAGAATGGAACCAAGTTGGAAAACACACTTCATGATATCATCCAGGAGAACTTCCCCAACCTAGCAAGACAGGCCAACATTCAAATTAAGGAAATACAGAGAACACCACAAAGATACTCCTTGAGAAGAGCAACCCCAAGACACATAATCATCAGATTTACCAAGGTTGAAATGAAAAAAAGAAAAAATATTAAGGGCAGCCAGAGAGAAAGGCCAGGTTGCCCACAAAGGGAAGCCCATCAGACTAACAGCAAATCTCTCTACAGAAACCCTACTCTCTATAAGCCAGAAGAGAGTGGGGGCCAATATTTAAAACATTTTTAAAGCGAAGAATTTTCAACCCAGAATTTCATATCCCGCCAAACTAAACTTCATAAGCAAAGGACAAATAAAATCCTTTACAGACAAGCAAATGCTGAGGGATTTTGTCACCATCAGGCCTGCCTTACAAGAGCTCCTGAAGGAAGTGCTAAATATGGAAAGGAAAAACCGGTACCAGCCACTGCAAAAACATACTGAAATATAAAGGCCATTGACACTGTGAAGAAACTGCGTCAACTAATGGGCAAAATAACCAGTTAGCATCATAATGACAGGATCAAATTCACACATAACAATATTAATCTTAAATGTAAATAGGCGAAATGCCCCAATTAAAAGACACACACTGGCAAATTAGATAGAGTCAAGACCCATCAGTGTGCTGTATTCAGGAAACCCACCTCACGTGCAAAGACACACATAGGCTCAAAATATAGGGATGGAGGAATATTTCCTAAGCAAATGGAAAGAAAAAAAAAAGAAGCAGGGGTTGCAATCCTAGTCTGTGGTAAAACAGACTTTAAACCAACAAAGATCAAAAAAGACAAAGGACATTACATAATGGTAAAGGGATCAATGCAACAAGAAGAGCTAACTATCCTAAAAAATATGCACCCAATATATGAGCACCCAAATTAATAAAGCAAGTTCTTAGAGATCTACAAAGAGACTTAGACTCCCACACAATAATAGGGGGATACTTTAACACCCCACTGTCAATGTTAGACAGATTAATGAGACAGAAAATTAACAAAAATATTCAGGACTTGAACTCAGCTCTGGACCAAGTGGATCTCATAGACATCTACAGAACTCTCCACCCCAAATCAACAGAATATACATTCTTCTCAGCACTACATAGCACTTATTCTAAAATCAACCACATAATTGGAAGTAAAACACTCCTCAGCAAATGCAAAAGAATGGAAATCATAACCAACAGTCTCTCAGATGACAGTCTAATCAAATCAGAACTCAGGATTATGAAACTCACTCAAAACTGCACAACTACATGGAACTTGAACAACTTGCTCCTGAATGACTATCGGGTAAATAAAAAATTAACGAAGCAATAAATAAGTTCTTTGAAACCAATGGGAACAAAGACACAACATATCAGAATCTCTGGGACACAGTTAAAACAGTGTTTAGAGGGAAATTTATAACATTACATTCCCACATGAGAAAGCGGGAAAGATCTAAAATTGAAACCCTAATATTACAATTAAAAGAACTAGGGAGGCCGGGCGCGGTGGCTCACGCCTGTAATCCCAGCACTTTGGGAGGCCGAGGCGGGCGGATCACGAGGTCAGGAGATCGAGACCATCCTGGCTAACACGGTGAAACCCCATCTCTATAAAAATACAAAAAAAAAAAAAAAAAAAAAATTAGCCAGGCGTGGTGGTGGGTGCCTGTAGTCCCAGCTACTCGAGAGGCTGAGGCAGGAGAATGGCAGAGAACCTGGGAGGCGGAGCTTGCAGTGAGCTGAGATCGCGCCACTGCACTCCAGCCTGGGGGACAGAGCCAGACTACGTCTCAAAAAAATTAATTAATTAAAAAAAAAAAAGAAGCAGGGAAGCAAGAGCAAACAAATTCCAAAGCTAGCAGAAGACAAGAAATGACTAAGATCAGAGTAGAACTGAAGGAGATAGAGACACAAAAAACCCTTCAAAAGTCAATGAATCCAGGGACTGGTTTTTAGAAAAGATTAACAAAATAGATAGATTACTAGCCAGACTAATAAAGAATAAAAGAGAGAATAATCAAATAGATACAATAAAAAATGATAAAGGGGATATCACCACTGATCCCAAAGAAATACAAACTACCGTCAGAGAATATTATAAACACCTCTATGCAAATAAACTAGAAAATATAGAAGAAATGGATAAATTCCTGGACACATATACACTCCCAAGACTCAACCAGGAAGAAGTTGAAGCCCTGAATAGACCAATAACAAGTTCTGAAATTGAGGCAGTAATTAATAGCCTACTAACCAAAAAAAGCCCAGGACCAGACGGATTCACAGCCAAATTTCACCAGAGGTACAAAGAGGAGCTGGTACAATTCCTTCTAAAACTATTCCAAACAATAGAAAAAAAGAGACTCTGTCCCTAATTCATTTTTTGAGACCAGCATCATCCCAATACCAAAACCTGGCAAAGATACAACAAAAAAAGAAAATTTCAAGCTAATATCCCTAATGAACATCGATGCGAAAATCCTCAATAAAATACTGGCAAATCGAATCCAGGAGCACATCAAAAAGGTTACCCACCATGATCAAGTTGGCTTCATCACTGGTATGCAAGGCTGGTTCAACATACACAAATCAATAAATGTAATCCATCACATAATCAGAACCAGTGATAAAACCACATGATTATTTCAATAGATGCAGGAAAGGCCTTTGACAAAATTCAACACCCCTTCATGCTAAAAACACTTAATAAACTAGGTATTGATGGAATGTATCTCAAAATAATAAGAGCTATTTTTGACAAACCCACAGCCAATATCATACTGAATGGGCAAAAGATGGAAACATTCCCTTTGAAAACTGGCACAAGACAAGGATGCCCTCTCTCACCACTCCTATTCAACATAGTATTGGAAGTTCTGGCCAGGGAAGTCAGGCAAGAGCAAGAAATAAAAGGATATTCAAATAGAAAGAGAAGAAGTCTAAACATCTCCGTTTGCAGATGACATGATTGTGTACTTAGAAAACACCATTGTTTAAGCCCAAAAACTCCTTAAGCTGATAAGCAGCTTCAGCAAAGTCTCAGGATAAAAAATCAATGTGCAAAAAAATCACAAGCATTCCTATATACCAGTAATAGACAAACAGAAAGTCAAATCATGAGTGAACTCCCATTCACAATTGCTACAAAGAGAATAAAATACCTAGGAGTACAACTTACGAAGGATGTGAAGGACTTCTTCAAGAAGAACTACAAACCACTGCTCAAGGAAATGAGAGAGGACACAAACAAATGGAAAAACATTCCATGCTTATGGATAGAAAGAATAAATGTCTTGAAAATGGCCATACTGCCCAAAGTAATTTATAGATTCAATACTATTCCCATCAAGCTACCATTGACTTTCTTCACAGAATTGGAAAAAACTACTTTAAATTTCATATGGAACCAAAAAAGAGCCTATATAGCTAAGACAATCCTAAGCAAAAAGAACAAAGTTGGAGGCATCATGCTACCTGACTTCAAACTATACTAGAAGGCTACAATAACCAAAACAGCATGGTACTGGTACCAAAACAGATATACAGACAAATGGAACAGAACAGAGACCTCAGAAATAACACCACACATCTACAACCATCTGATCTTTGACAAACCTGACAGAAACAAGCAATGGGGAAAGGATTCCCTATTTAATAAATAGTGTTGGGAAAACTGGCTAGCCATGTGCAGAAAACTGAAACTGGACCCCTTCTTTACACCTTATACAAAAATTAACTCAAGATAGATTAAAGACTTAAATGTAAGATCTAAAATCATAAAAAAAACTAGAAGAAAACGTAAGCAATACCATTCAGGACATAGGCATGGGCAAAGACTTCATGACTAAAACACCAAAAGCAATGGCAACAAAAGCCAAAATTGACAAATGGAATCTAATTAAACTAAAAGAAACTATCATCAGAGTGAACAGGCAACATACAGAATGGGAGAAAATTTTTGCAATCTATTCATCTGTCAAAGGGCTAAGATCCAGAATCTACAAGGAACTTAAACAATTTTACAAGAAAAACACAAACAACCCATTCAAAAAGTGGGCGAAGGATATGAACAGACACTTCTCAAAAGAAGACATTTATATGGCCAACAAACATATGAAAAAAAGCTCATCATCACTGGTCATTAGAGAAATGCAAATCAAAACCACAATGAGATACCATCTCATGCCAGTTAGAATGGCAATCATTAAAAATGAAACGACTGATGCAGGAGAGGTTGTGGAGAAATAGGAATGCTTTTACACTGTTGATGGGAATGTAAATTAGTTCAACCATTGTGGAAGGCAGTGTGGTGATTCCTCAAGGATCTAGAACCAGAGGTATCATTTGACCCAGCAATCCCATTACTGGGTATATACCCAAAGGATTACATATCATTCTACTATAAAGACACACGCACATGTATGTTTATTGCAGCACTGCTCACAATAGCAAGGAGTTGGAACCAACCCAAATGCCCATCAATGGTAGACTGGATAAAGAACATGTGGCACATATACACCATGGATCACTATGTAGCCATAAAAAAGGATGAGTTCGTGTCCTTTGGACGGACATGGGTGAAGCTGGAAACCATTATTCTCAGCAAACTAACACAGGAACAGAAAACCAAACACCGCATATTCTCACTCATAAGTGGGAGTTGAATGATGAGAACATCCAGGCACAGGGAGGGGAACATCACACACACTGGGGCCTGGCAGGGGGTGGGGAGCAAGGGCAGGGAGAGCATTAGGAGAAATACCTAATGTAGATGACAGGTTGATGGGTGCAGCAAACCACCATGGCACATGTTTACCTACGTAACAAACCTGCACGTTCTGCACATGTATCCCAGAACTGAAAGTATAATAAAAAAAAAAGAAAAAGAAAAAGAAAAAAAAAAGCCTTAAACCGGTTCTGGTTCTTACTAGGACGTTCTATAAATTATATTTGAGTTAATTAACATCAAAGTTACTTAGCCAATTTCCAACATTTTGGAGCCTCATTTCGGAGATATGGTTTTGATTTCTACGTGAGCCATAAATATGTTTATCATTATATTTCTCATGCTACCAAACACAATATTATATGCATGAAACACAATAAACAGGTTATGAAGTAAATGAGTTACTCTTTTAGAAGCTCTCCTTAGTGCTAAATGTTAACACAGTTGCACCTAGGAGCAACATGGCAATTATGATGATGATGATTATTTTGACGATGTATTATGAAAGGAAATGTATGCCTGATAATTTATACGCTCATCATATGTCTCTCTTTGTCTTTGCTACCAAGAAACCCTGTTACCTTAGCATTCATAAATACCATCTCTTAGTTCCATGTCTTCAGTTATTTCTCATCTTCTAATCACTTCTCCCTTGGTGCCCCTCTAATGATTCTACTCAGAATGTTTTAGTGTTGGGAGCATCACTAGCGTCTGAGTATTTCAAGAACTCGGGTAGGAGGTACACCCCCTTGTAGGCATATACATAAAATTAGTACTCTTATAAAATGCATTTAATGGACTTATACAACTCATGATTGAGCTGCACACCCATCACCACCCTGGTCAGGGGAACAGGTCATAAGTTGCATTTGGAGCACAGCAACTGACTGCAAGTAGGCTGCCCCTAGTGGGGTTTCTTACAGCCCATTTCTATGATCCTGACGACAGAGTAGGCAGGGGACATGGTGTTTCCTGCATTTGCCTAGCAGCTGGACAGACTTCCCTCTGCAAGCTAAGCTGTCAGCCACTTGCTGTGTGGCACATCTGTTCTGAGGCCACATCACTCTTGTTAAGGGGTGGTGTGCTCCTCACCAGCATTAGCCACACTCTGGAGAAGTGTAGAAAACTGTAACTCAGTAACAGATATACCTGTGTTGTTGCTTTGTTGGTGGTTGTGGCTTTATTTTGACTGTAAAGGACTTATAAAACAGTGACACATTAATGACCAACTGTGTGAGCTATAGCAAAGCAAGTGACCATTCCATACCTCAGTTTATCTAACTAAAAATATGAGCAGACTTTGACTATATATGATTCTTATTACAGAAATGAATCCATGAACCACACAAATTATTTGTTCACTTAGAATCTATTAAGGTCATAATTTTATAGGTAAAACATAGCCCAAATGGCTTTGCCTGCAATTAGTCTTTTAAAGACATCTTTTATGTAAGAAATGTAACAACCATGTGCAATATATGGTTCTTGATGGGATCCAAGTTTGAATAAATCAGGTGTAAAATATATGTTTGAAAAAACTGGAGAAATATGAATATCTGTCAACTGAATATTGGGTGATGTAAAGGAATGTTTGTTGATTATATTAAGCATGAGGACCATATTGTGTTTCTGTAGAAACATATGTAATTTGTAAAGGTATATATTAAATATTCATGAGAGAAGTGCCATTGTGGGTGCAATTAACTTTAAAATATTTCAGGAAAAAAGATGAAGCAAATATGGCAAAATATTAGCAATTGCTCAATCTACATGAAGATACACGAGTCCTTCTTATATTTAGGTTGAGCCATAGGAAATTGTCAATATTAGACCATTTTGACTTAAAAACAGTAGTTTTCTATGGTTCAGTCTTACACTGATTTCAAATTTTCTGTATATTTGAGTTTTTACTTACAAATTTTCTAAACATACATTTGTCTGTAAGGAAACTTTCAGATACACATTAGTGTGGTACAAAGCTTGTCAAGGCTTGGTCTTCAGCACCACTTCTTTAGCAGATCTCTTTCCCTCCCATGCATCCCACCCCTACAACACCGTGGATGAAGCTTTAGTTGAACTTCCTTATTCTGAACTGCTTGATTTCCAGAAACTAGCCAAGTCATTTCCAACGCCTTTGCTTGAAGTTTTCCTTTCACTCAGCACATCACACTTTCTTGCATCACTCCGACAGCCACTGGCATTCCAGACTCAGCTCACAGTCACATTAATTTTGAAGCCTTCTGAGCCTACCCCTCCCCTAATCACGTACTCTGTGGTCCCCCTACTACCCCTTATCCTCTTTCTCAGGAGAATCTCCCAGTTCTCATTATGTGATATGGTGCCTACTGCTTTGGGCTGTTTCTTTGTGATGGAATGTATTAGTCTGTTTTCATTCTGTTGATACAGATGTATCTGAGACTGGGCAATAAAAAAAAAGTTGTTTAATTGGACTTACAGTTCCATGTAGCTAGGAAGCCTCACAGTCATGGCGGAAGGCAAGTAAGAGCAAGTCACATCTTACATAGATGGCAGCAAGCAAAGACAGAGCGAGCTTGTGCGGGGGAACTCCTCTTTTTAAAACCGTCAGATCTTGTGAGACTTATTCATTATCATGAGAACAGCACAGGAAAGACTCACTCCCATGATTCAATAAACTCCCATCGGGTCCCTCCCACAACACATCAGAATTCAAGATGAGATTTGGGTGGGGACAGCCAAACCATATCATGGAGTAAGTCGCTTAAATACAAGAGCAATACTTTATTAGTCTCTGTGGCTTCTGAAACACCTCTTGATTTTGGAGGCTGATGCTGAAGGGCTGACTTTCTACCTGCTCTGTGCCCTGCAGCTGCACCCTGCTGGCTGCCCCTCCCTCAGTGGAGCTGACACGCTCAGCCCAGGCACAGTAGACCTTGATGGATGCCTGCTTGTTGAATGCACGTGCAGAAGTTGGTTGTAACTCTGGCTAGGTCTTCTTTCCACTTACCACTTAACATGCCTCTTTCTTTCTTAAAGTTGATGTGCATGATGGTGACAGATCCCAGAAAGAGAGAGGCAAATGCAAAACCAAAGGCACCTGGGAGCTAAAGGATCATTTCCCCCCATTGTTCCTGTAATATATTTTGGCTCAGTGGAAATAATCTTGATGGGTTGATGGTTAAACAATGGATTATTTGAGTCCTCTTTCCAGTTTCACTTCCTCCAGATGAAGTTTTCAGTGATCTTGCCACCTGAAATGACCTCTTCCTCAACTGAGACTCATAGTTCTTATGTGTACCCATCACGGCACTATGTAGATTGACAGGCAGATATGTATACATAAACCTGTCTACCTATTATCTATATCTATCTGTCTATATAAGTGCAATAATGGGTACACATCTATCTAGATTTAGATTTAGATCCAGATATGTATGTATGTAAGTATGTAGCCAGCTAGCTGGCTAACTAGCTAAACAGTACTTGCATACAATGGACACTAAATTTATATTTGCCAAAATAAAGGAAGACAATTATATTTTCATCAACACTCTCCTAGTGTATTGTTCTTGGACTTTGCATCTCTCATAATTCAGGAATACATTATGAAAATGAATCAGAATGAGGGAGATACACTTCAAATTAAATGAATTAAATGATTATTTAATTGCTCATTGGGATAAGTGTTCTGAAATGGAAGTACAGAGTGCTGAGAGAATGTTATCAGTAGGGTCTCTAAGATAGACTGGGAGCCAGGAAGGAGTATGGCCTCTGTGACTGCTGTCAGAAGGTCGGGGGTGGGGGGAGTACTGAAGGGAGGGCTGGTGGGACCAGAGTGCCAAGCCTCCTGAGGAAAGTGACCATGGAATTTACCACACAAACTCATCTCCTATCAACCATGCTGAATTTGGGTGCTATAAATTATTACACCAAAAGAACAAATCAAGAATGGATGTAAAGAGCCAGTAAGGCAGCTATTGCATTAATCCAGGAAGGACAAGATTAGTGGCTATGATTACGGTAGTGGAGATAGGAATGAAGAAGTGGACAAATTGTTTAGAAGGTGGACTCAACAAGAGCCAATTGAGAGACCTAAAATTCCTCAGGCGCTTATCAGGAAGGAGGCCTGTCTATCTTTTAGCTATCATCTATCTATCCTTCAATCTATCTTCTCCCAGTTAAAGCTGTAATTGTGGCTGGCACCAATTCTAAAAGCTATGCCAGTAAAGGGAGAAAGAGGAGAAAAGGCTATCCAAACTTGTAGTGAAACTAATTAAAAAAAAAAACACATTGAGTAGGTTGGGAGCTAAATTCTTTGTAAGGATTTGGATGGCATGCTAACAAATCTTTTACTCAAGGCTCTAGAGGATCAACTTCTACAGATTCTTTATTTTCTCTGGATTTTAGTGGGGCATTTTCCTTATGATTCAGTTCTATGGCAGTGAATTGCATTTCTCTCCAAGGCTCCTCAACAAACAATTTACAGTGTAAATATATTTGTTGGCATGCAAATCACTCTGCATTATGAGTCTTGATTAATATTATAATGTGTTGATGAAAGCCTGTAAGTGGTTCCTGGAACTAAGGTTTCAGACAAAGCTGTGCTGTTTGGGTGCAGAATGTTTGTTGAATATTAGATTAGGTTTTTTGTTTTGCTGCTCTCTCTCTCTCTCTCTTAATTTTTTTATTTTTTATTTTAAGGAGATGCTTGGTGTGAAGTGGCAACAAACTTCAAAATACACAATTAATTAGCACAACCAATCTATCACCCAAACTGCACACAAACACTCCTCCCCATGCACATATCATGGTTGATCACACCCAAGCCTGCTTTTGTGTCTGTGGGTCCTTTGGTTCAGCTATTTAGCATCTTGTTTGTTGCCAGCATCCTGTCTCTAAAGAAGCATTGTTCTGTAGTATCGCGTGCCTTTTAAATACTGTGTGTGCATGTGGGTTGATTAGACCATGTGTCTAATTCCCAATCTGCCCACTGAAATGCAGAGATAGTGTTACTGGGCTTTGCTTTTGTGAAGACTGGTTTCTCCTCATTAACAGTTATAGGCACATGTGCTGAGAAACAGAAATGGGGGACTCTCCACCTTGAGCAGTTCAAGTATTGACTGGCACTTTTCTTTCACACACATAGTCTGAATAAACAGCAGTTCAATGCAGGGCTCATAGATGCAGAAAATAAGCTGTGATTATGAGCATAGGGCTTTGGATGCCGACGGAACTTGGTTGAATTCCAGTTCTGCCACTCAGTAGCTCCCTGACCTTGGCCAAGTTCTCAGAATTTCAGTTTCCCCATTTGGAAAATGGGGCTAATAATTCATATTTCTTGAAATTGGAGTGAAGATTACATGAGATCACTGATGTAAAATGCTTTCCTGGACTAAAAACAACAACAACAAAAAAGGTGCTAAGTAAATGCAGACTTTTACCATATGCAGATCCTCTGCCTCTGGTCCACCAATACAAAGACAGTAAATTTAGTATTTGACTGAAATCTCCTCAAGGTTTATGGGTTTTATCTAGTGGTCTCTAAGCACTTACAATCAAGTTTTCTGACTCTCACCCACACTGCAGCACCCTGCTCTAGGTGGATCTGGGGCCGGAGGCAGTGTTATGAGAGACTTAGAAGCATTCAGAGCATCTCAGGAGCAGAGTGTCACCACTGCTGGAGGCAGGCAAGGAGTAAACCAAAAATACAGCCAGAGGCCACAAAGAATGAAATAAGGAGACACAGAATGTTGGAAGATAGGGGAACTGTGTTTGGTAAAGAAAGGGAGAGTGGAGGTTGGATTTTGACCCAAATGAGACACTTAGCCATGATCAGGTTTTGTTCTTGATCTTGAACAAACCTGTTCTTGTTCCAGTTTGTTCATGATCACGTTTTGAAGAGATACCACTTGATAATATATTATCCTCTACCCTCCAAACAACTTGTGAATTGCTGCAGTCTCTGGGTAGATTATGTTACCCACAAAATTGATGTAGATTATCCATTCAGAAACAGAAAATATACCGTGTTAATACCCAGAAGGCAGATCTGGAATGCTTTTGGTGGAAGGATGGGGTAAAGGCCATTGCACTCCAGCCTGGGTGACAGAGTGAGACTCTGTCTCAAAAAAAAAAAAAAAACAGATTTTCTTTACAAAGAATGTTCTGTATTGCCAAGACAGTTATTTGTCAGTAGGTCAGGATTTTTGTTTCAGTAGGTTATCATCTCTTATTTTCTTTTTTCATTAAAATATTGTACGTGGATTTGTACAGAATATTCAAATCCATTGCTAGACAAATAGTTATGTATGCATAAGCAAAATTCAATAAAATGATCTTCAGATCTCCTATCTTTCCTGTCTCTTCTCATTCCTGGCTTGCTGCTATTTTGCTAAGAATGTGGTTGTCATCAAAAGAGAGTGTGCACACACCCTTGCCACCACACCTATCAAGCCAAGTGCGTTTCCTTCCTTTCTTTGGAATGGACAGCTGCCTTGGTTTGTGTAGACTGAGCCTCCACCTGTGCTCTTGATCCTGTTTCCTGCCTCCTGTGGTTGTGTCTTCCTACATCCCTAGCTGTCTTTTTCTATTGGACTATTTCTATCAGCAAACACACACATGCTAATATTATATGATTTACATCCAAATTCTAGCATATTGATGGTTAAGTTTTCAATATATAAATTTTAGAAAATGTGAGTATTTAGTCCATGACACATATCTATTATTTTACCAAAATTCCCTTAACAATGATCCTAATGACTTCTACCATAATACATTCAGTGGTTAGGCTGGTCTTGAACCCCTGACCTCAGGTGATCTGCCCACCTCGGCCTGCCAAAATGCTGGGGCAAAATCTCATCTTTACTAAAAATACAAAAATTAGCTGGGCATGGTGGCGGGCACCTGTAATCTCAGCTACTTGGGAGGTTGAGGCAGGAGAATCACTTGAACCCTGGAGGAGGAGGTTACAGTGAACTGAGATTGCACCACTGCACTCCAGCCTGGGCAGGAGTGAGACTGTCTCCACAAATAAAATATAAAAAAATAAAAAATAGACAAATAAATTCAATGGTTGAAGTAGGTTTCACTACCCTTTTTAAAAACGATTTCTTCACTTGGACCTGGGTGCATCTACCACAATCCCTGTGTTTTTCCCTAATGTTTTTATTTCACTGAATTCTCACCGTCTGATACCTAAATATCGGATTTCTCAGAGCTCAGTTCTGAAACTCTTAGTTCTCTGTCTTTACCGTCCCCATAGGTGGCCTCATCCAGCTTCAGGACATTTTAATACCCATCTGTATGCTGAGGACAGCCACAAGTATACATTTAGCCCTGAACAATCTCCTGAAATCCAAACTTGTGCATTCAGCTGCCTACATGACATCTCTGTTTGAATGTCTAACAGGTTTTCCAAACTTAACTTGTCAAAAACTAACCTCCAGGGTCCCTAGATTGTCATACCTCTACCACCCACTCAACCGCCCTGCCAACCTGCTCCTCCTTCAGTCTTTCCTGTCTTCGTGGATGACAATTTCATTCTTCTTGTTGATCAGGCCAAAATTCCTAGTTTTATCTTTGACTTTCCTTTTATATCTTACAGCCGGTCGTAGTTTGTTCCAGCTACTATAACAAAGTACCATAGACTGAGAGGCTAATACAACAGTAAGAACTTGTTTCTCACAGCCCTGGAAGCTGGAAGTCCACGATCAGGGTGCCAGCGTGGTGGGGTTCTCGTGAGGGCTTGCTTCTGGGCACTGACTGTTATCTTCTCGTTATAACCTCACATGGTGGAAAGAGAGTGGTCTGGGGTCCCTTTTATAAGGACACAGGTCCCATTCACGAGGGCTCCACCCCATAGCCTGATCACCTCTCAGAGGTCCGCCCTTCCTAGAACCATCACAGTGCGTGTTGGGATTTCAGTATAGGAGATTTTTTTAGGGAGGAGAAGGCACAAACATTCAGTCCATAAAACATTCAATATTTAACACATCAACATGTCCCACCAATTCTAGTTCCAGAATCTGCACGCGGAGCTCCTTCACCTCCGCCGCCCTCTGGAAGTTCACACAGTCCTTCTCCGGAAGCTGCGCTCACCTCCCATCGGGTCATTCACCCACTTCCGCTCCAGCACAGATCCTCTCCCAGAACGGCACGAGCAATCTTGCCAGGACCTAGGGCAGCCCGTGTTTCTTCGCTGCTCGCCATCCTCCAATGGCTTTGCGTTGTCTTCAGAGTCAAAGCTAAGGCTCTATGAACAGGCCGCCCCCCCTGCAGGCCCCGCCCTTGCACTGCTGTCTCCTCCTCTCCTCCAGCCTCCCCAGGCTCTGCTTCTGTCCAAGTCCAGGCCATGCTCAGGCTCCTTGCTTCACTCTCTATTCTGTTTCCCTACGTTACTTTTCTTGAGAGCAACATCAACGTGATTCTATTTGATTTTGTTTTTTAAAACTAACTCTCCCACTAGAAGATAAGCTCCATGATGCTGGACACTTTTTTGTAGTCATGGCTGTGTCTCTAGCCCCTAGAACAGCAGCTTACAGAAAGCGGGCATTCAATAGCTATCTGTGAATGAGTGAGAGTGTAGAAAGAGAGGAAGATGCAGTGAACCAAACAGGATTCCATAAACCCAGCAGGAAGCAGGGTCGACATGGCTAAATGAAATCAACTGGCTTCCAAAACTTGTGCTAATTCTTGTTTTAGTGTCTTAACAAATCCCCTCAAGCATCAAACCCCTCCTAAGACCAATCTGTTATGATAACTTTTTGGAAGAATCAGCATTGAATAATCTCAGGTTCACTTTTGCTTTCAACCTATTTTTCTTTAAAAAAAAAAAAAAGTCAAGCAGCTGGAGGATAAAGTAACATAATAGAGGCTGGGATCATGGTGGCCTGTAATCCCAGCACTTTGGGAGGCCGAGGCGGGCGGATCACGAGGTCAGGAGATCGAGACCATCTTGGCTAACACAGTAAAACCCCGTCTCTACTAAAAAAAAAAAAAAAAAAAAAAAAAAAAAAAACAAAAATTAGCAGGGTGTGGTAGCAGGCGCCTATAGTCCCAGCTACTCGGAAGGCTGAGGCAGGAGAATGGCGTGAACCCAGGAGGCGGAGCTTTCAGTGAACTGAAATTGTGCCACTGCACTCCAGCCTGGACGATAGAGCCATACTCTGTCTCAAAAATAAATAAATAAATAAAAATAAAATAAAATAAAATAAATAACATAATAGAACGGCTAAAATAAAAGATCAGGATTTGGTGTAGGATGACACAAACTCTTTTAAGCACTTGCTTACTCAATCCATTAAAATATCATTATGAAGCCCAGTGAGGCAGGAGGATGGCTTGAGCTCAGCAGTTCGAGGCCAGCCTGGACAACATAGTGAGATCCCATCTCTAAGTATATATACACTACATCACCAGGACAGCATATTGCATCTTCCATTAACTTGCCTGGAATCTATGATTTCTTCTTGACAAAACCAACAACTTTTCTTATCTAGGTTGATGTCATTGTCTAATATGAACTTCTCCCTTCTGAATTCTGTCTTCTGAGGTTCTGTTGCTCGTTCACCTGAGTCATTGAGTAAAAGATGCAGTCAATCGCAGCGTCTGAGGACTGAGGAAGAGGCTTCGGGTTGATTTCCTTTGTGATGCCATCTCCCAGTGGGCCCGTTTTGGTTGCAAGGTTGGCTGGTACCAGAAGTGATCCCTCCAGTTGCTGGAGTCACCAAAATTCCTCTGTGTTGGGATCCTATTTGACAAAAAGCTGCAGTGATCTTGGGAACAAGGCCTACTTTAAGGTCTTCCAGAACCAGGTCCATCTTTCCTTCACGTCTGTTTCCTTTTTCATGGTCCCAGAAGAATCTGTTACGCTTCTTTGTCACCGTGCTCCACCTAAGCCTACTTATTCCCAAGTTTACACCTTTGTTCATGACTTCCACCATTTCCTGCAATACCTCTTAGCTGCTTTTCTGCCTCTAAAAACCCTAGGTCGGATTCAATTCCTTTATTGATTTTTCCTGAATGCCAGCTCCTAGTTCGCTTTGGTTGCTGATAGTCCTTAAAAATAAGTCTTTCACTTTGGAACTTTGTCATAATCTCTTTTACCCTTCTATTTAATTATTATCACTATCATTATAAAATCAACTAATAATAGCAATTCTAGTTACTGTTATTACCCTACATGCATCTTGCTCACATCATCTCATTTGATCCTTGTAGTAATCTGAGGTAGGGCTTAATGTTGTTACCATTTTACAGATAGGAAAACTGAGGCTTAGAACTTGCTCAAGGCCGCACAGTCAGCAAGCAGCAGAGCAGGTCCTCGTTCTCAGCTCTGGGAAGCCTCGCAGGCCTTGCTTTTACCACAGGGCTTGAGCCACTCTTGCCCTTGAAGGACAGCTCTTTATCTCAGGCTTCTCTCTCCAGTTCTCAGAGTGCCAAGCACCTGGGAGTCCTTAAACCTACCTGGGAGTCAACAGTGACAAAAACCCACCGCTGTGAAGCTACATTATGAAACCATAGCTGCCAGAGGAGGTTCTGTAGGACCCCCTTTTTCAGATCAGTATCACTGAGATGAGTGAGCCACAAAAGGCTGGTCTGAATCCATTTTGCGGGAAAGACCTAATCCCGACCTCTGACTGTCTCTGTCTACTCAGCCCTCGTGGGTGAGGCCAGGGAGGCAGCAGTGGAAATAATAAGTGGGGTTAGGCAGACCTGAGTCAGAAACCCAGCTCTGAGATGCCGAGGGACCCTGGGCAAACACCTTCCCCCTGAGACACAGAGCTGGCCGGAGGAGTGGGTGTAAACGCTGATGAGAGTGATGTCTCCTCACAGAGCTTTGTGGGAGAATAAATGAGATGCTTGTGTAAGTCCTGTGACACCATGTTTTCCCTTCTTTTTGTCAAAACAAACAAAATAAAAACAACAAAACAGAGGTCTTTTACAAACAGTTCGAAGAATCATGACAAAAGCCTCAGGTTCTGACTGTTGTTAGCAGTGGCTCTGTCCTGAGCGTGAAACATCACTTTTCTCCTTGTCTGTTACTTGGACCCAGGAAATTTGGGGTTGGTGAGACAAGGGAATTTTCTGTTAGTTAAAAAAAAAACAAAAACAAACAAACAAAAAAACAACTTTGTGAAGAGCTTGGGGAGGGCAAACCTGGAGGTGCCGGGCCTCCACAGCCGCTCAGGGCAGAACCCTGCTGGGCCTGTCCAGCTGTCCCCAGGGACAGACCTTCCTCATCTGCCATCTCTGGAGTGGCTCCCTTGGAGTGGCAGTTGGCACCAGTGTTCCTGCCTGCTATGCAAGCCCATCTCTTAGAGGCTGGGAGGCAGGAGGATCCTTTCTGAAAGCTTCTATTGCTATGTTTCTGCTCTGAGTGCCACTCTGTCCCAGTCACAGAGCCCTTTAGTTGACCCTGAATACCTAACCAGGATCTCACAGACCCTGCTTCCCCCTGGCCTGACACCCGCCTCCTTAATTACACCGCACTCACACATTCAATGTGAAACAGCTCTGGAGGCTGCACCGCCTCCAAGAGCCAGGGAAGTGGTTGGGAAGATGGAGAAAAAACCTCAAGAAAGAGAGAAAGCTTAAGACCATTGTCCTTTTCTTTTCTTTCTTGCTTCTTTTTTTTTTTTTTTTTTTTTTTTTTGCAAGACAGCAGTGCCTTTTGCAGCACTTTTAAATGGTTGCCAGGGAAACAGAGCAAGGGAGAGGAGAAAGGTTACATGGATGCTGGATAAAGCTAATGCACTTTTTCAAAACATCAACTGACAAGTGCTTACGGCTCCAGGGCTTCTGGCAATGTCTCATTTTCAAAGTTTCCCTGATACCAAGTACCTTGGTATCATCATGAACAGTGTTTTAATGGTTTGTACAGTTTGTCCACGCTGGACCACAGGTCCGGAAGCCTTGGCATGAAGGAGCTTGGCTCTGAAGAACTCATCTCTAGCTTCCTCTCCCTGGAAGTAAGAGGGCAGTGACTGAAATGCAGCCGCAGGCCATGAAATCTACTGTGCGTGAGAAGATGTGTGTGGCTGCGTGAGTGTGAGAGTGTGAAAGAGACTGGTGAAGCAGCGAGCCTGCCCACAGACATTGCTCCCAGGGGTGTGGTTCCTGGATGAGCTGCCTGCTCTGCCAGATCCTGAATATTTAGGGGCTCATTCCCTTCCTGGAGCTTGCTCATGAATATTGATTCAAACTTGGTTTTGCCATTGTGGCCTCTAAAGAGTATATACAACCTTGGCTCTCTGGAGCATTCCCCCACTTTATATTTTGGGTGTCCCCTCAGCATTTATTTGCGCCCTTTGTACTGTATTACTTTGCGCATGCTTGTGTATTGTCTTGGGCTCTTACACCTCTGTATATTTTCTGTGTATTTTCTAGTGGAGTCTCATGTATGGCTCTCCACGGCAGTGCCTAATGCAGCCTAACTTTTAGTCAGTGCAGAACACACGCTCAATGCCTACACACTGTTCCTTTCTCAATAACAGGCAAAAGGGTCTTCTGAACTGATGAGTGTTGAGACCTTCCATTTGGCCCTCTGTATCAATGCTTACAGCAGCCTGGCTAGCATGGGTCATGGGTCATGGCTAGAGGTGGAGACAAAGTTTGAAGTGAGCTAAGACCATATCCTCAGGAAAGCGCTGAGTCGAAATACTGGAAAGAACCATTTTGAGAGAGGTGGACTCTGGAATGATGTCCTAAAAGTTCAAAGCTGGGAGGCAAAAGTTTCAAAATAAAAGCAAGGAGGGGGAGACAGTCATGGCTGGAAAAACTTCAGCTGGAGTCAATGGATTGTCTTTATGGACAAGCAAGTGCATAAAAAATGAGCCAGGAGTCCCCCAAACTGGCACAGAGTGGTTAAGTGGCTTGCCTAAAATCGGTTGAGGAGTTGCAACATAGGCACATATTTTCTGTCTTCAAATTCTTTGTTTTTGGTCAACTACATTTGTGTGAGCCATAATATAATTTAAAACGTAGTGAATACTAACTATGGGTAGAATAGGCTAATGAAGCTTTGCTACCTAGACCAGGGTGGACATATATGGCAAGGATCACTTAGCATGAGGTGATTAGAGTAGGTACGCATGGCACAAAGCATTATGCTATGTATAAGGTCCACTGTCCTGGAAAGACTTTCTGCCTGGGAGAACAGTCTTCTAATGCTCTCTTGTCTCCTAGAATGCAATCTGAGTTTGTGGCAAGACAGAAATGAATAGAGACTTTTTTTTGCCCCTGTGTGTCACGTAGATGCTACTGATATAACGGGAAATTTGTAAGGCTACTTTTCACACGAACATGGAGGGAGACCTCAGTGGAAAGCAATTATGATTTAACCTCGGGAAGACGTCCCCCTGTTCTGAGGAATGTGGAATAAAATGTGAGACCAGCAGGCTTGATTAATCCATGTTTTATTCTGGATTCTAATACAGAAGCTTTGCTTTTCCTTTGGATTCCAGGAAGAGAAGTAGTTATATCCTTCTAATCTGATCAAGGAGATGGAAAGGGTCATTTCTTTTTGAAAAGTATTTTAGGAAAGAAAATTTCACGATTCTACTTTTGTGCAATTTCTTAAAATATTTTCAGGCGAGAAGTTCTTCTGCTCTGATCTGATCAGATGCCCTTCCCATAATCCCTCCTTCCTGGGGAGTTTCTGAGGGAGGTATGAAGGTACTGACAGTGGGGATGGGATGGGAAATGCCTCTTTATTACTGGAAGTTCCAGTTTCCAACATATCCCAGTGCTAATCTAGTAGAGTTGGTATGGGGTGTGCAGTCTACTTCCTTTTGAACCTAAGTCTCAAGTATTTACCATTTTCTGTATGGTGTAATAATGAAGTAATAACCAACATTATCAAGCAGGGAGAAAGGGGGAGCCCAGGCAAAAGACCTTGGCTCTGCTCACCAGTTCCTGAGCATAATGTGAAAGACAGAAAGTCCATTCACGAGCATGCCATTGTCATGCACCAGAACCCTGCCTGTTAGAAACATGGCCCTATCGTCTGATCAGTCACCTTGATGACTCCACTGATCTTGGGAATACATAAGAATTCGAGAAGGAAGCAGAAGGAAAAGTGAGCAGAGAACAAATCTAGAGAAAATGTTTACTAGGATGTATTGTAATTTACCTGGAATTCCGACCCAACCTGTTTTGGATGGAACTAGGTGTCTTAAGATTTAATATTATAGCATAATTGTACTTCAGTATTTTGAAGGGGTTATTATATACTTATACATTATATATAATGTGTATATGCTTATATATTATGTGTAATGAGTATATGATTACATTGTATGTAATATACATTATATATAATGTGTAAGTATATAATATATATTATTAAAAGTATATAAAATATATGAGTCATCACAACTTTTGCATTAGTAGTGTCTTGGTTGGCATGGGGTGCTATACCAAAAATACCAGAGATAGAGTGGCTTAAATAGCAGGAATTTATTTCTGCTAGTTGTAGAGGCTGGGAACTCCAAGATCACTGTGCCAGCAGATCTGGTGTCTGGTGAAGAGTCGCTTCCTGGCTTGTAGAGAGTTGTCTTCCAGCTATGTGCTCACATGATTGAGGGAGGGACATCTCAGTCTCCTTCACTTCTTCATAAAAGACTAATACCATCACTGGGACTCCATCTTTGTGAAATTATCTAAACCACATCACTTCTCAAAAGCCCCACTTCCTAAAGCCATTTCATTGGTGCTTAGGGTTTCAACATATGAATTTTGGAGAGACATAAACATGTAGTCTTTAATAACAGCTAGTAAGACCACTCTTGAGTCGGTGCAGTGATCCGTTGAAATAATAGCATGTGGGTAGGACTGTGGTTACGTCAGATGCAGTGATCCATTGGAATAGTAGCATGTGGACAGGACTGTGGTTACGTCAGGTGCAGTGATCCATTGGAATAGTAGCATGTGGACAGGACTGTGGTTACGTCACTGACTGAGTATTCACAGCATAGAAAATCACATCATTATCTCACACCAGGAAGTCATGACAGGAAGTCATTTTTGAATTATCAAAATGCTTTTATTATTTATTTTTTAATTTATTTTTTTGAGACGGAGTTTTGCTCTTGTTGCCCAGGCTGGAGTGCAATGGTGCAATCTCGGCTCAATGCAACCTCTACCTCCTGGGTTCCAGTGATTCTCCTACCTCAGCCACCTGAGTAGCTGGGATTACAGGCATGCACCACCATGCCCAGCTAATTTTGTATTTTTTTTAGTAGATGGGGTTTCTCCATGTTGGTCAGGCTGTTCTCAAACTCCTGAGCTCAGGTGATCTGCCTGTCTCGGCCTCCCAAAGTGCTGGGATTACATGCACGAGCCACTGCACTCAGTCCAAAACGCTTTTAATTTTCATAATATGATTTTTAAATGAATGATTATCGAAAATATATTTAGAACAATGCCAATGTCCAAATGCCTTTAGTGATTAGAGTTGAAATTATAATATTATAAGGACTTAAGTTATATGGATTAAAGAACGATTATTGTATAGTTTCACAGTCCTTGGCATTTTTTAAAGAGCCTTACCTATTGCCTCATTTAATTCTCATAACAATTCTTAGTGGTTAGAACAACTATCATTTTGTGGGAGAAGAATCGAGTCATGCCACTTGATGGACATGAGCACAGATCTGCACGTTGAGCTCATGTCTGTATGATTCTCAGGATCATGTTCTTTCTAATATCCTAAAGCGTCCAAACTGTTTTCAACTAGGTGTGCTAAGAAAACATTCAGGCATCTGAGTGGGGAAACTGGTTTACTGATGAGCCTGTTTAGTTTGTTTCAGAGGTAACTGATGATGGAGCATACAGAGTCTCAGAAGACAGAGGTACTGAACTGAAGGCTGACTGGGCGTGCTCACCTCAATTTGAGAGTCTTTGGAAGTGAGTGCATGAGACAGGATAAGTTCTGTCAGGCTCAGGATATACAGGGTTGCAAACAGCAAAGGCTTCCTTAGGCAGTATCAGTTATGAGGAATACGGACACCAGGAAAAGGTAAGACAAATAGGATACTGAACAATCTGTCACCCATGCTGGCACCCAGTGGATGCTGGATTTAAACTTTGAGCTTCACATCATACTGTCCCTTCATCACATTGCCCTTTAAGCAACCAACTTGAGAGTAAGGATTGGGTGCTGCATATTGTTATATCTCAAATACCTGGTATATTATCTGACACAAAGTAAACATTTAATAAATGTTTGTTGAGAAATTGAACTCATAAATGAATCCGTAACTACTTTGGAATAAATACAGATCTCTGGTTGCCAACTTCCCAGGAAATGTTTTAGTTTAGAATTGTGTTCTTGTTTTCATAATGTCTTCCCTTCATGGCTTCTGTTTATTTTTTAAAAATTAAATGGTATGAAAATTAATTTTATTTTGAGAATATTTTAAGACGTTATGGCCCCACAGAGATATTCTGGCACATTATGAAACAGACTTTGGGAATCACTGACCTAGATACAGTAGCAAGGTGATAGGTGCTACATAAATATAATAAATTATACTGAGAGGGCTCTCCAGGCCTTTCTCTCCTACCAGTGCAGATGGTACAGCAATAGTCTGAAGAAACATTGAAGAATGTCTCAGGGCAGAATAACTTAACACCTTGGGCTGCTTTTTCTACCCAGATTCAAATTGTTTTATTTAATACAAAACCCATTCATTCAACAAATATACACTAATGGAGTGTGTATATTTATGATATGCCAGACAAAAGATGAGGCTCTGAGAAAGTAACAGTGAACCAAGCTTGCCTGGTCTTCCTATTGCCATGAAGCTGATAGCCAAGGGACAGGGGAGGACCAGACTTATTTAAAGGAGCACATAAATAGGTACATCATAGATACGTTATTACTAGTTTCACTCCTTCAGTTAAAATGCAGGTAGTAAGAATAAGTCAGCTCTACTGTTAGCATCCTTTCCTGACTATTTATCCTTTGACACCTGCTTCTTCCTTTTCTTTCTGTACCCTCTGACTCTTCTAAGCACTATACAAATTTAGAAGTGACAGGTTAGATACAAATACTGATCAAGTTGTGTGTGTGTATGTGTGTGTGTGTGTGTGTGTGTATATATTTTTTTTTTTTTTTTTGCACAGGGTGGGAGAAATACATCAACAATAATCAAATAACACCTGCCTTTTTTATGATTGTACTCCTGTAGTGGAAGGGCAATCTGCTTGTTAAAATAGGTTGAATAAGCAAAAACAAGTCCAAGTGACTGAGCTGTACCAAAACACTGATGGGGTCCAGAGGGGCATTGATTTTGATTGTACTTTAAGACTTAGTACATATTTAATTATGATTATAATGATGATAAGCTAGCTTTGGGCTCTGGTACATTTGAGAGATAACATCATTTAAGAATTCAGAAAATAATATAATGTACACAAATTTTTATCCTCATCTTTCCTTTTCAATCTTCTTATCACACACTCTCTTCCCTTGCCTCCACCCCAACGTACACAAATACACAACATCTTGATCATCTGGCTATCAGCTGGTGGGATTTTCCAGGAGATAATTATTAGGTTGGTATTATGTCCCACCCATGAAATTTTCTGCATCTGCAGCAGTACTTTTCTTGGCTATAGCTGGTTGATTGGTGCCTGTGGGTAGTTCTTTTTCAGACATCACAGCTGTTTACAAAGTTTGTTCCAGAATACTAGTTAGGGAAGAAAAAACTTTTTCTTCTACCCACTTAGGTTCATTGCCTGGGACCTGGCAAATTATACTGATAAAATAAAGACAAAGAGGACAAAAACATAATGTATTTACAAAGGTAGCATGCAAACATGTGGGAAGGAATCCAGTGCTTAGCACTTGGGATTCTATAACATCTTAACAAAGAATGATAAATGTATAGGGAAGTGAAAAGACAGAGGAAAAGAGGATTAGGCTTTTTGGGGTGACAAACTGTGGTGAGATAAATACATGGGGAAAAGTAATTAAAGATACAAGTTATTTCAGTTAGATTTGTTATGTAGATTCTGCTTGGCGTCATTTCTGATCTGATAGGAGTTGAGTTATCTTGGGTTATTAAGGGTCTAAGCCTGCTTTTAGGCAAAAGTGCTGGGGTTGGGGGGTGGGAAGCTTTTTTGCTATCTGCTCTTGCTCAATTGTTTTCAGCTCAAACTCATCTCTATGCCAAGTGGCATGTTTTGGGTTAGCATATTTTGATCCTCTTCATTAGTAACCCTTCTTGACATTCTCACCTTTCTGAGAGTTCAATACAAGGTTGAAGGTACCACATGCTACTACAGTCTTTGATTAGTTTGGTTTTTAATTAATGTAAAATAGCTGATTTCACTGCAAAATGATGAAGAGACTTAAAACAAACCCCTTTCAATAAAGGATGAGTCTTCTGTTTTCAAAACACCAGGAGCCGTAAGTAACTACAGTATGACAAACAGCTCTGATTCTCCAGAACCACAGGGAGCTGCTTCCTGACACGGACGCTGTAGAAGGGAGTGCAGCCCAAACTGAGAAGTCCATCAGGCTGTGGAGGACAGGCTATGGCTCCTCCATGAAGATCGCACTTTCACGTTACAAGTTTATAAGTCACAGGACATTCTTTATAGAATTAGACATTCAGATATTCCTTGGTCACCTCAAACTGAAAAATAAAATAGCAAGTTTACACTAGTGGAAGATGTATGCACTTGTGTGTATGAGTGAAGGGGGAGGGTATTTAAACTTCTTAGACCAAAGAATGCAATCTACTCTTCAACAGATAAGCTTGTAAAACTTTATGGCACTTAGGAATTTTCTGGTCCTAAGCATGAAGTACAAGTGACACTATACACTTAAAAGGGTGTACTGCAAAAGAACAGACATGAGTTTTGAGATTTGGATCCTGGCTTCACTAGTTCTTCATTATTCAAATATAGGTAAGGCGCTTAGCTTCTCAGTCCATGTCTCCTTCTCTAAATTGAGAATAACAATGCTCGCCACTCCAGCACAATGCCTGCCCGATCTCAGTGTGTGCTCCCTACCTCTTAGCTTTGTCCAGAGCAGAGCTATCTAGGTGTCCTACAGAGGGAGAGCTAAGTGTCTGATTAATATTGAGCAGTTAGATGAGGGAAGGGAGACAGTGGAAGACTGGGGGCAATTTATGGAGGTGAAAGATAGGAACACCCCTTGACTTCATTCTGAGCATAGAGATACAAACGACTTTGCTCCAACAAATGCCACCATTCCCACTTTGGATCTCTAGTTGACCAACGTTCTTTCTTTTCTTTCCCATTTCACTGAATCCCGTAGCATCTCATAGTTGATTCTAAGACTATACCAGAATAAGGAATAAATTTGTCTTGTTGCTGTTTAGAATGACCAAGGACATTTTTGACACAGTAATTTTGCCCAAGAAAAATTTTCATGAAGAAAAAGTTCAAAAATAGAAGGAAGCTCTCTACACAGCATGATTTTTAATTGGAGAAAAAGTAAAAGTAAAGGTCAGCAATATGGGAATGGCTAAGCAAATTATCCTATATTCATTCAAAGAGCTATTTTAAATAGAAATTATGAAGAACATATAGTGTCACATAAATGATTATAGTAGAATAATTGTTAGGATAGAAATTACAAATTTTTCTTATATTCTAGCTATATAATTATTCACATATCCACAAATATTAGCACATATAAGATCTAATAGAGTATATGATGTGTCAAAAAGTTGGGATCATGTGATTTTTCATCTCTATTGTCTTTATAACTGCTATTATATTTGTAAAACAACAAAAACTCTGGGGATTAAGTACTATGGGACAAAAAACTGCAATCCAAGGATTAATCTTTTGCCCTTGAAAAATAAAAGAGGAGAGAGATCTCTCTTTGGAATCTAATTTTACTATACTTTCTATTCTTATTTTTATAAACTTTGACCTCCTTGCAAACCACAAACCTGTAGTTATGGAAGAATCTGGAGACTAGGCCGTCTGTTCTTTTTCTTTTTTTCCAGTCACACTACTAACTACTAACCAGGAGACATCAGTGTCCACATGGAGATAATTCAACACCTTGATTTGAGATGTTCTCTTCATCTCCAAGGAACAAAATCCACTTGACTTTCATCATTCCTGTTCCACAACCACAAACTGGACATTTCATCATCAGGGAATTGTAATAATTATCTATCACTATATACCAATGACTTTGAAAATTATCATCTTACAACAAAGATAATAGTTTCATCATCTCAGTTTCTGCGGGTCAGGCATGCGTGAGTGGCTCCGCTGGGTGGTTCTAGCTCTGAGCCTCTCAGGAGGTTGTCGTGAATATATCAAATGGGGCAGTAGTCATAAGGACTTACCTGGGGCTGAAGGATCTGCTGACTAGTGCTTTGGCAAGTTGGCATTGACCACTGGCAGGAGGCTTTAAGTTCATATCATGTGTCCCTCTCTATAAGGCTGTTTGAATGTCCCCATGACATGGCAGTGATCCAAGAAAGAGATCGTGGTAGATACTTCAATGTCTTTTATGATGTAATTTCAGGAGTTACCCGTTGTCACTTCTGCTGTAGTTCATTGGACACACAAATCGACATAATTCAGTGTGGAAGGGTTCTGTAGTGGGGCATAATTAGGAGGCAAGGATGGTTGGGGGCATTTTAGAAGTTGGCCATCACAGTTCACCCTCTGTCCCTTAATGATTCATATTCCTCCAAAACGTAAAATGCACTTACCCCCTCCCAAAGCACGGAAAACTTTTACAGCATCTGCTTGGAATTCAGAATCTCATCATTTACATCAGTTCTAGGTGAGGATGATGGTCCTTCAGTGTGCTTCCTTCCATATAGCCTTGAGTAGCTTCTCTTAATCACAAGACCTGAGAACTGAAGAGACAGTTGTTCCTGCTCTCCCCACCCCACACACCTCCACACACACTCTCACACACATTCAACATGTCACAGAGGGACAGGCAAAGCATAATCACTATCAATTGTCCCATTCAAAAAAGAAGACAACAGGATGTACATAGGAGTTGCTGGTTCATAATAATTCTAAAATCCAGCAAGTACAAAATCCTTGATTCAGACACAAGGTCCGGGCTGTTTCTCCATGGTTCTTAGCTCTGTCTTCTGGGCTCTTGATTTTACTTTCTCAGTCATCTTTTCTTTCCCTTTAAAGATAGTCTTATTCACAACTGAGTGTTTCTTTTTCCAGCTGCTTCTTGTGTGTAGATGTTTGGGCATCCAAAGATGTCTTTAATTTTTTACCATCTCTGTTTTTTTTCAATCCAATCTGACAGGATACCTGTCAATAAAATTCTTTTGTGGCTGGGCGTGGTGGCTCACGCCTGTAATCCTAGCACTTTGGGAGGCTGAGGCGGGCGGATCACAAGGTCAGGAGATCGAGACCATCCTGGCTAACACAGTGAAACCCCATTTCTACTAAAAAATACAAAAAATTAGCCTGGTGTGGTGGCGGGCACCTGTAGTCCCAGCTTCTCGGGAGGCTGAACAGGCGAATGGCATGAACCCAGGAGGCGAGCTTGCAGTGAGCTGAGATGGCGCTACTGCACTCCAGCCTGGGTGACAGACAAAGACTCTGTCTCAAAAAAATAAATAAATAAATAAAAATTAAAAACAAAATAAAATAAAATAAAAAATTTGTGAGATGTATAGGTCCCTTGTGAGTATTACTGAGGTTCATTTTATTCGAAGAAAAAATACTCAACAATCTCTTCCAGAGAAGTCTTTGTCTGTCTTGTGTTTCTGCCCTTGGACAAACTTGTAAACTTGTAAGAAGCCACATTGTCTTACTGAATGGTTCTCTGAGGCACCAACCTAAATCTTTCTGAGATCTTAACAGAAGATTTCACAACTACACTCTCAGTTTAATGTTTAATATCAAGTTTTCCTGATAGTTTTCTAGGTTATATTTTTTCCCAGATGCTATTTTGTAAAAATTTTTAATATCAATCGCCATCTGGAGCTTCTAGGAATATTCAAAACCATTATGCTCTGGGTCCTTTATATTTAAAAGTGTTTTCTCTAGTTCATCTCTCATTTTAGTATTAAAAACATGAAAAACTTAGGTGCACCTTCAACTCTGCCTGGAAATCTTATCTAGAACACCTAGTTTGTTAGATAGATTTTCTACTTTTATATGTTGCAGGCAATAGTTTTGCTAAGCTTTCTGCCCCACATAATAGCAATCACCTTTCTTTCAGTTTCTAGTGACTTTTTTTTCACTTTTCTATAAAAGATCACTCATTGCCTTCTCAAGAACCATTAGGCTTATGCTACCAGTCTCTTTAAACTTGTTTAGGCTTTCTGTAACGTTCATCAATATGCTGTAGCCTTTGTATTGTCTGTACTTTATGTTTTTACAGTTGGCAGCACCCCTTTTCTGGGCACCAAATTTCGTATTAATTACTTATTGCTATGTAGCAAATTACTCCCAATTTGTAGTGGATTGAAACCACTATAATGTTTGTCTCATACAAGTTCTGTGGGTCAGAAATTCAAGAATAAGTTAGATGAGTGATTCAGGCTTGAGTTTCTCATGAAGATGCTGTCATGGCTGCATCTTAAGGCATGACTAGAACTGGAGGATCCACTTCCAAGGTGGTTCACTCATATGGCTGGCAATTGACCGCTGGCTGTTGGTAGGATGCCTCAATTCCCCACATTGTGGGTTTCTTGGTTTGCTTGAATGATTTCATAACATGGTGTCTGGCTTCCTCCAGAGTGAGTCATTCAAGAAAGACCAAGGTGGAAACTGCAATGCCTTTTATGATGTTACTGTGGGAGTCAGAAACTATGACCTCTGACACATTTTACTGGATGCACAGGCCTCTCTGGATTTTGTGTAGGAGGGTTCTACTTAAGAAAGTGGGGATTGCTGCGGAATAGGGGAAGCATCTGGGGGGCTGGCTATCACAAAGATTCTCTTTTTTTTTTTTTTTTTGAGATGGAGTCTTTCTCTGTCACCCAGGCTGGAGTGCAGTGGCACGATCTCAGCTCACTGCAAGCTCCACCTCCTGGGTTCATGCCATTCTCCTGCCTCAGCCTCCTGAGTAGCTGGGACTATAGGTGCCTGTCACCATGCCTGGCTAATTTTTTTGTATTTTTAGTAGAGACGGGGTTTCACCATGTTAGCCAAGATGGTTTCGAGGTCCTGACCTTGTGATCCGCCCGTCTCAGCCTCCCAAAGTGCTGGGATTACAGGCTTGAGCCACCGCGCCCGGCCAAGATTCTTTATCTCAAAATCTGAAACTCCATAGCTCCAGCTGGAATTTCAGCCATATGAGTGAACCACCTTGGAAGTGGATCTTCCAGTTCTAGTCACACCTTCAGATGCAGACATCATGACTGCATGTTCATGAGAAACTCAAGCCTGAACCACTCATCTAACTTATTCTTGAATTTCAGACCCACAATAAATGAATATTCAATGAATCTTCATTTATTGAATATTTACCATATATCAAGAATTATGATAAGTACTTTAGATAGGTTAGTGCATCTAGTCTTCATAAAAACACTCTGAGATAAATGATATTATCCTATCGTACACATAAGAAAACTAAGTCACATAAAATTTAAGTAATTCACTCAATGTCATACACCTAGGCATGGTAAGGCTGGAATTTAATTTTAATTCAGTGTAATTCAAAATTTTGAGATTTTAACTCTGAATTGATACTGCTTTTGACTGTCTCATATATTCCTTCTCAGTACACCTGCCTTCAACTTTACAGATTTCTAGTCCTGTTTTCTCCCAATCTGTCAGCATCTTCCTGGGCTAGTTTCTTTTCTTGCCCAGCTCATCTCATCTCTTTCTCAGCACACCTTGCTCTCTTTTGTAACCTTTGTGTTTTCTACAACACTTACTACAGTGGATCAATGTGACAGTCAAATTCTTTGTTTCATACCCAGGTTGCTGAGCTCAGGTGAAGAAAATGTCACACATTCTGGATTTGTGCCACTATTAATGTCTCTAGCTCCAGCTGAGCCCCTAAAGGCTGCACAATTATTTCTATCTTTGACCAGATCTCTTTCCCATTCTTAGGATTGCCATTCCAAACCTTCACTTCTCTTCTTGAACCCCATCCTACCCTTTTTAATCTCAGCAAGTGGAATGATCCTCTAATTCCTCTCAGCTACATACATGCATCCAATTTCTTTCCCCCTGTTTCTAAATATTGTGTGCCTCTTAGCAGACAAGCTCAAACATTCTACTTGTTATTTTAATCTTCTTTTGTTCATCTGCTATGGGTCATTGCTATATGAATTATCTCCTTTGTCTTGTATCTATACCTCCCTTCGCCTTCTTACTGCCTGCTATCTCCTTTCCCTTAGTCATGTAGCTTCCATGACTTTAAATATCATTCTGAAAGAAATATTTAGCCAAGGCTTCTATTTTCTTTCTCAGTCACCCATCTTTGTTAAATGTTCACTCCCAGAATTATTTCATCTTCATGATGATTTTTATCTTTTTGTGTGTTTGTAATAATAAAGTAAAACATATCATTGAGATAATGTGAAAAGAAATGAAAATTTATAACAAATAAAAAGACTTCCACTCACCACTTCCCACTACTCCATCTCATCTTCCAGAGAAACTATCTTTCAATATTTTGTGTTTCTCCTTTTAATCATTCTGCCCTCAAAACCACTACTACTTCTGCATCCTTTCCTCCTAAGCCCCAGCTACTTGCTTTCTGTTCTTCAAGTAAATTCCGCCAAGGCTGCTTCCATGGTGGTCATCATTAATTTCTAAATACTGAACTCAATGGACACATTTCAGCCCGTGTCATTCAAGACTTTTCTGCTTTATTTCGTGCAGTTCAATTGCTCTCTGTCTCCTACTTTCTCATAACCTAACAATCTCTCTTTGTTTGCTGTCCATTTGGGGCCTTTCTTTCAGGTCTCCTTTCGGGACTTCTCTCCCTGGAGCCTCCCCTTACACACTGGGGTTGTAGGGTGCCAGCTTTATTCCTCACGGTTCTCCTTTGTCCTCCCTGAGAATTCATCTTTATCATCATCATTTTAACTACCTTTTCATGATGATGACTGTTCTAGCCACATGTCCAGTGCAGACCTCTCTCCCGAGATGCATTTTATGGAAATATCTCAAGCAGGAACCTCAGACTCAATACCCTCAAGATAAACCTGTCAATTCCTCCCTGTTTGCTCCTTTGTCTATAACCCCTTTCTCCCTTAACAACACCAGAATCTCTCTTAGCAAGTCTTGTCAGAAGCCTGGGATTGGTCCACGAGTTTTCCTTTCATTTATCTCCCACTTAGGTGTGTTAGACTTAGTAGTCTTTGGGGACAGTAGATTTTTGTTCTTAAATATTTTTGAATCATTCACCTCTTTTCCAACTTCTGTAGTAGTGGCTTAATTTAGGTCTTTATTATTCTTGTTCGAACTTTAAAAACACATTCACCTCACTAGTACTTCTGCCTATAAACATTCTCCCACCAACCCTTCTGTTTCTCACCATACATCCCCATCTCCTCCAACAAATATAGAGCTGATAATTCTCTTTGAACACAGTGTTCTCTTTAAAATAATACTTATTAAATCCATGCATAATTCCTCATGCTGCTAGCAAATTCAAATCCATTCTCTTAGTATGTATGGTTCACAATATTATCACACCCTGTAATTTTTCCAACCTCACCTTTCATCCCTCTTTCATATCCCACTACTTCTACCTCTATTTAATAATCCTGATACACCTATTTGCTTTGCATTTCCTATGTGCAATTAACAATTGGACTACTTTTTGCCATTACATACATTGTGTTATCTTTCTAGAAGGCCTTCCTTAGTATCCTGACCCTGTTAGCTGCCTATTCATCTTCAAGAATCAACACAAAAATCATAACAGTCTAATTTTCTGGAAAATCTTTTCTTAATTCCCCATCATAGTTAGATGCCCCTCTATGGACTAAAACAACACACTCCAATCATTGCAAGCCTAATGTGAAGACCCATAACCTTACAATGGCCTCACAATGCACCCAGAATGTAGTGGGCGAATTATATAAATGTGCCGATTTTAGTGGATGAGTTTACATGCATAGACGTAACTCAACTTTCGATCATAGACTGGCTTATCTTTTGTAGTCTGTAGGGCAGTACACTGTGGCACATTTCTTTGTCTTAGTCTTATCTAAGAGAACCAAGCTTTATAACTCTTTAGACTAAGGGTGACTTGGATTGGCATCACCACCAGATTTATTAGGAGTGTTACACCTTTCTAGTAATTTTGGAGGTCTGTTTGGTTTGGGTCAATATTCATTCCTAAACCACTCATTGTCCTGACTTTCTTGGGTCCTATGCTGGTTTTTGAGTCTTTAGATTTGTGCTGCCAATGCAGTAGCCACTAGACATGAGTGACTAGTAAATTTAAATATACATTAATTAAAATTAAACATTTACTTTCTTAATCACCCTATCCATAGTTCAAAAATCCAACAACCATATGTGGTTACCCCACTGGACAGGACAGTTGATGGAACATTTCATCATCACAGAAAGTTCTCCTGAACTGCACAGCTCTAGATTCAAACCACAATAATAACAAAGCAGACAAAACAAACAAATGAAAAAACATACCTTTTTCTTACATAAAGGGCTATTTTTCTAGGTTCAAGACTATCCTGAGCTGATCCTTCCAAATCCTTTCTTCACATGTTCAGTTTGCCAGACTGATATTCACCAGCTGATTTTCTTTCTAAAAATACAGGCTTCATGTGATGTTATAAGCCAGCTTTGGGATTAATTTAATCTTCTTGGTGGCCAACTGGGGTCTTGGTGGTCAAGCGGATTTTAACCACTTTCTGTCCACACCTTGTGCCTGTCTTAGTTTGGGCTGAAGGACACTCACATTTCCAGCTGATTTATGAAGCAGAGATTATGTCTGCTTTTGAGGCCAGTCAACATTCTAACATTCCCTGGTCCAGGTTATCAGAACAACTCTCTTCCACAGAGAATTGTCCCTTTGACAGTTTATCACTCAGGTGCTTCTCCAGGGGGTTGTCGTCCTGAGTTCCATCACCACATTTTTATAATGTCAAAATTACATTATATTAGAGAAGAAAATAATTGACATTGTATTTATCAAGAGAGGATCAGAGCTATTTTCCCACACCTGCTATACTTCATTTCTTTTTAGAGTATTTTAGCCAATTATGCCTTTTTTATTAAGAGAAGATTATTTGTTGTGTCTTTATTTTGTGGTTGTTTCCACTATAGTTAAGGTAATTAATATGATGACTTGGTCTTAAAGAATGTCTAGTGTATGGATTGATTGGTGTTATTTATTAATCTTTATTTTAAATAGTCAACCGCACTTGGCACCTGTTGTACATTTAGTTAGGTTGCATAGAAGTCTCTACTGAAAATACAACAAATTAGACGGGCGTGGAGGTGGGTGCCTATAATCCCAGCTACTCAGGAGGCTGAGGCAGATAATTCCTTGAACCCAGGAGGCGGAGGGTTCAGTGAGCTGAGATCCGGCCACTGCACTCCAGCCTGGGTGACAGAGCGAGACTCTGTCTCAAAAAAAAAAAAAAAAAAAAAAAAAAAAAAAAGACACATAGAAAGCTGCATTGGCAAACACAATCTGAACCCTTTTCTCAAGGAACTCAGTTTTTTGTCTTTTTGGTGATGACTCAGAATGGTCTGTCCTGGAGAAGCATCCCTTGGTGCCATGTTAAATAAGCTCTACTTGCCTTTGGTAGAACATCCTGCTCATCCCTTTCATGTGTACCTGGGCTACCTTCTTCCTTCATGTGTCTCCTGACAACGGTTCTCACTCATCAACCAACAAATGTTTTCGGACAGACTCCACGGCTGTCCTGCAGAAGGTGTTTGAATGCAAACCACATAGACTAAGAATGTAATCTGAAGGCCTTAACAGCAGCCTTTTCTCAATCTGGACCCCTTTTGACTGAGTAGATGCAATTGCTGCAAAGTCTTTCCCAATGAGAAAATGTGATTAAACTGTGGCTGCTGAACCTTGGATGAGCAAAGGAGACGATGTGCCTGTCAGGGAGTTCCAGAATACACAGCTACTGGAGTACCATTAAGGATCTTTTGGCATTCTGTTCCTGACCCAGGTGTGACTTATGCTCGAGCTTGACCAGGCCATTTAACCTTTGTCCAACCTTGGAAGTGTGTGTGTGTGTGTGTGTGTGTGTGTGTGTGTATACTCTATAATATGGGTGTGTTTGGTTTTTACAGATTTGGGACATCATGAGATAGTGCAGCTGAATGTGCATTTTAAGATTAGCTAAGCGTCCATTCATGAGGGCTTTCTAAAAAGTTGCCTGGGTATGTACAAGGTATGTTGCTTTTACTTGAGCTATACAAGAATGTTGTTATATAAAATCATTGTGCATAATGTGAAACAACAATGAATCCAAGTGAGTCCTCAGAAGGTTCATTTTTACTCTCATTTTCCCTGAGGCTGCTACACTTCTCTCCTCCATCAGTGACGTTTGAGAAGAGTGCTACTTCTTGACCCCCTAACCAGCATTTCTTTTACATTGAACTTGTTCACTTTCCTTTTCCTTCTGCTTTTATTTTATCTCCTCCTCGTTCTTCTCCTCCATCTCCTCATCCTCATCATTGCCTTTCTCCTCCATCTACTTTCTTAATTTTTTTTCATTGGGGCACAGCATTGGGTTGGTAGAAAGAGCACAGGCTTGGCAGTAGTCAAAATTGAATGGGCATCTTCTCAGCTACATATTTAATTTGGGGGAATTTTGTAACCTTTCTGGGTCTGTTTCCTTGTTTCCACATGGCATCAGGAATGTCTATGTTTCAGTATTATTATGATGATTAAATGAGTTCACATGGCCTATTTACATCATAGCACATAAATCCTATTATATTTAATTAATTCAGGAAATATTTAGTAACAACTACTCTATGCCTGGTACTATTTTAGGCACTTAGGTTACAGCAGGAACAAGTTATACCCTGTCACCATGGAGGTTATGTTGAAGTGGGGAGAGAACTTCAAAAACCAAACAAATAAATCACAAGTGACCAGGTGATTAAAAAAAATGCTAGAGAGAAAAGTAATTAGTAGCAATTAGTAGATACTGTTATTATTATTGTTGTTGTTGTTATTGTACGTTATCTTCTGACTGGCCTCTCTGCCATTCTCCTAGCTCCATCTTTTGTTTCTTCCTGAAGCTCTGCACACCCAAACCATGCTTTCACAGTGTTTCCAGGGCCTCAGGTTCCCCAGTGAGTTAACATGACTCCGCTTGAAAGAGAGATCAAGTACAGAGAAGGAATGATTTATGAGACTCCTGTCACCCAGGCAGGACACTCTCAGCATATTCTCAAATAATTCGCAACTCCCTTTCTGCCTAGGGCTACAGGAGCCTGGCCAGGGGAGACAGAATGTGGGCACTTTCCGGGGTGGGTGGGCTGCGCCTGCACAGGTGTTCCTATGGAGCAGCCCTGCTTGTTACAGGCGCGGCATACGTTTTCATCTTTCACCAGTTTACCCCTGTAAATCAAACGTCCATGCTGTTCTTGAAGCTCCCTGGTGAGTTGTGTGGTAAACCTGTTTCTTCCTCCCTCTTAGCCGTGGAAGGGAGCTTCTGAAGGACAATCCCCGCTGCCCTTCAGCTCTGTCCCAGCTTACCCCGCAGAGGAGCTGGGAAGCCCAGAGCTGCGTGCACCAAGGGCTGGCTCAGGATCTTGGCCTACACTCGGCCTTGCCACTCCTGAGCTGTCCTATTATGCCTAGCTTTCTTTTTAAGGGTGAAATTTTTTAGAATAGGGAACTAATCCTCCTTAGGAAATAAGTTCACAGGGCTGTAGAAGGATATTTTATTCCATGAGTATTTTCCTGACGGGAGATTCCAGAGCAGCAGTGCCACCCCCGGGAGGTTTTAAAAATCCCAATGCTAGGACTTAGCTTAGACCAATGAAATCATAATTTATGCATATGGGACTTGATGTCAGTATGTTTTTAAAGGCGCCTGGATGACTCCAGTGTGCAGCTGAGGTAGAGGATGAGTGTCCTGGGCTCTAGGGCCTCGGGTCTGCCAGGAGAGCAGCTGGGGCTTTGGTTTATGCAGCACGCAGGAAAGGCCCATGGCTATAGGGATGACAACAGAGCTCTTTCTTCCCCAGGAGAGCCCTGGCTGGCACGTAGGAGGACTCCATGCCTGTTTGTTTTGTGAATAAACAGATACATGGAGGAGTCCACAAGTTACTGGGAGAAATGAGGATGGGAATCTTGGTTCACCTAAATCTCTAGGCACAGGTGAAAGGTCAGATCACCTAGTATTGAGTAGCAGGGCTTTAGACTCAGAACACCTGGGTTTGCAATCCACTTCCTAATCACGTGACCTCAGGAGAGTGACACTACCTCTCTATGCTGGTTTTCTTAGTTCTTCATAGCACCTTCTTCAGAAGGATGAGAAAATTAGTTGATTGATGTGTATATATAGTGCTCATGACAGTGTCTGGCACAAGTAAGTCCCCGATAAATGTTAGCAATCAGCGTAGTGCTAAGCATTGATGAATGTGCATTGTGTGCGAGGAGTTTCAGGAGCACATAGAATGCTGGACTCATTCTGCATGGGGTCAGGGAAGGGTCCGTAGATAAAAGACATTAAAATGGAGTTTTACTGTAGGATTATTTTATACTGAACATATAGAAAAAGGGAAGGGTTTGGCAAGAAGTGGGGAGGCATGGGAGGTATTTCAGGCATATGGAACCATGTCTTTTAAGTCTGTTGGATGAGCTATAACTTAAAGTAACAGAAGCAGGCCCTTCTATTTTTTTTTTAACACAGACAATTCCACATCCTAACCCTCTGCTTCCTCTTCCATGGTCCTGCTTCTGGACCATGGCAGTTGATTTTCCTCGCCACCATCCTGCCAGCCCACACACATACTAAAGCTACCTAATCAACTCCTTAGTTCCACAAGGAATCAGTTCACTATTCTTTTGTAACTGGAAAGAATCTCTCAAGCTATAAACTTAGATTAGGACTTCAAAATTGTAACCTCATTATTATGAGGCTTTCTTAAAAAAAAAAATGTTGATATGGTTTTGCTGTGTCCCTACCCAAATCTCATCTTGAATTTCCACGTGTTGTGGGAGGGACCCAGTGGGAGGTAACTGAATCGTGGGATCAGGTCTTTCCTGTGCTGTTCACATGATAGTGAATAAAAGTCTCATGAGATCTGATGGTTCTATGAGGGGGAGATTCCCTGCACAAGCTTTCTCTTTGCCTGCCGCCATCCATGTAAGATGTGACTTGCTCCTACTTGCCTTCCACCATGATTGTGAAGCCTTCCCAGCCATGTGCAACTGTAAGTTGATTAAACCTCTTTCTTTTGTAAATTGCCCAATCTCAGGTCTGTCTTTATCAGCAGCATAAAAACAGTAGAGGGGGGTGCTGCTGAAAAGATAACCAAAAATGTAGAAGCAACTTTGGGACAGGGTAACATGCAGAGGTTGGAACAGTTTGGAGGGTTCAGAAGAAGACAGGAAAATGTGGTAAAGTTTAAAACTTCCTAGAGACTTGTTGAATAGCTTTGCCCAAAATGTTGATAGCAATATGGACAATAAAGTCCAGGCTGAGGTGGTCTCAGATGGAAATGAGGAATTTTTGGGGAACTGGAGCAAAGGTAGCTCTTGTTATGTTTCAGCAAAGAGACTGGTGGCATTTTCCCCTGCCCAAGAGATTGGTGGAAATTTGAACTTGAGAGAGATGATTTATGCTATCTAGCAGAGAAATTTCTAAGCAGCAAAGCATTCAAGATGTTACTTGGGTGCTGTTAAAGGCATTCAGTTTTACAAGTGAACCAGAGCATAAAAGTTTGGAAAATTTGCAGCCTAACAATGCCATAGAAAAGAAAATCCCATTTTCTGAGGAGAAATTCAAGCCTGCTGCAGAAATTTGCGTAAGTAACAAGGAATTGAATGTTAATCCCCAAGACAATGGGAAAAATGTCTGAAGGGCATGTAAGAGATCTTCACAGTAGCCCCTCCCATTACAGGCCCAGAGGCCTCGGAGGAAAAAGTGGTTTCCTGGGCTGGACCCAGGGCCCCCCTGCTGTGTGCAGCCTAGGGACTTTGTATGCTGCATCCCAGCTGCTCCAGCCATGGCTAAAAGGGGCCAATGTAGAGTTTGGGCTGTGATTTCAGAGACTATAAGCCTCAAGTCTTGACAGCTTCCACATGGTGTTGAGCCTGCCAATGCACAGAAGCCAAGATTTCAGAGGATGTATGAAAATGCCTGGATATCCAGGCAGAAGTTTGCTGCAGGGGCGGGGCTCTCGTGGAGAACCTCTGCTAGGGCACTGCAGAAAAGAAATGTGGAGTCAGAGCCCCCACACAGAGTCCCTATGGGGCACGGCCTCATGGAGCTGTGAGAAGAGGGCCACCATCCTTCAGACCCCAGAATGGTAGATCTACCGACAGCTTTCACTGTGTGCCTGGAAAAGCCTCAGACATTCAACGTCAGCCCACGAAAGCAGCTGGGAGGGAGACTGTACCCTGCAAAGCCACGGAGCTGCCCAAGATATGGGAACCTAACCCTTGCATCAGCATGACCCGGATGTGAGACATGGAGTCAAAGGAGATCATTTTGGAGCTTTAAGATTTGACTGCCCTACTGGATTTCAGACTTGCATGGGGCCTGTAGCCCCTTTGTTTTGGCCAATTTCTTCCATTTGGAATGGCTATATTTACCCAATGCCTGTACCCTCATTGTATCTAGGAAGTAACTAACTTGCTTTTGATTTTACAGGCTCATAGGCAGAAAGAACTTGCCTTGTCTCAGATGAGACTTTGGACTGTGGAGTTAATGCTAAAATGGGTTAAGACTTTGGGAAACTGTTGGGAAGGCGTGAATGGTTTTGAAATGTGAAGACATGAGATTTGCAGAGTGCACGGGGAGGAATAATATGGTTTGGCTGTGTCCCCACCCAAATCTCATCTCAAATTCCAACTTATTGTGGGAGGAACCCAGAGGGAGGTAGTTGAATCATGGGGGCAGGTTTTTCCCATGCTGTTCTCATGATGGTGAATAAGCTTCACAAGATGGTTCTATAAGGGTTCTTTAACAGCAGTGTAAAAACAGACTAATACATAAAAGAACTTAATGTTTGTCTCATTTCCATTATACCTGGAGGCAAGAATTTATTCTTAGTCAATTCAGAATGAACTTGATCAGGTCAGCATTTTCTCCCTCTCTTCGAGTGTCCTTTATGTTTTGGGGAGCTTGCTTAGTGCACTGTGCTAAAGAAGGGGTGGGTGGTGGGAGGTGGGTTCTGTTCCTGGACATGCTCTGACCTGGAGTTACCCCCTGAAACACCCTTGTGCTAATGTGGTCTTGAGTCATAACCCACACTTTTCCTACGCCACTCTAACAGACATCTATGGACCCCTGCTCAGCTATTTACACACCAGAGTAACTGGCTAGTTCTCTTGAGAAGTTGTGTGTGGCTGTCTCAGGCTTTATTTACCTAAGAACCCCACGTGGCCATCTCTAAAATGTACCTCGAGGCCTGGGAACCAACTTCCTCTGCAAATTTTCCACCCCCTTCTCTCTAGCCAAGGGATTTTTAATTTTCCCTGGAGCAGAAGGAAAGAGCTGGAGGACCATCCTACTTCCAGAAATAATTTTATAATGTGTGTCCACCTTAGAAACTCTAAGCCCACGGATTAATGTATGTGATTTCTCTTCACATGTCTGCTGTTAACAACAGTGCCTGGAGGGCACAGGCCTGGAATGGCTTTGCTGCCTCAGGAAGAGGGCAATGAGAAAGAAAAAGGAGAGAGAAAGGAAGATAAAGCAGTTGGATTTAATAGGGGATGAAATATAGGTAAAAATTCCTAAACACTATTCGACGATATCTTTCATTTAAAAAAAATCACTAAAATTATTGAGTGTTTACTACATGACACTCTTCACTAAGCATTTTTTTTCATAACTGGCTCTTCTATTTTTTACAGTCACCCTCAGAGGCAGGTATATATTGTGGGATTCAGAAGGAGTAATTAACCAACTATATATTGTGTGGTGGGAAGTAGCAGAGCCCAGATCTCACCCCAAATCTGTTTAGCTCAAAGCCCATGCTCTTACTCACTCTGCTGTAATGCTTCCCCTCACCTAATGTGTGAAGTTATGCAAGAACACACCATACGAATGTTTAAAAATACTATTGAGGAGCTTGGCATTAATATATGGTTTTGGTAAGTAAATGCGTATTTTAAATCTGCTATGGTCGTTTTTTACATGAAAAGCATGCTGTGGCACATACCCTTGAAACATAAATAGCCATCCTCTAATTACATGGCCCTTTGTTCTCTTGTTTCTTCAGTGGACTTTGTATATTGGGTTCTGTCTAGGCAAAGTGTATTTTCAGGTTCTCTTTTTGGTCTAGAATGATCCATTTTCTGTGTCTGAGCAGAGGCAGCTCCAGAAAATCATCTCGGGGGTCAGACTGGTATGTTCCAATCAATGTCCATCTCTCACTGTCCCCTTGATACTTGTTCATTGAATCATAGGATATGGAGAGTACTGTGTGAAATTTGCATGAATAAAGATAAAGCATATAAAGTGAGATGACACTTTACTGACACTGAAGCAATGGTGTTAAAACTTCACCTTTCGCTGCACGGGCCAGCCTGGGAGATCTGACCTCTCACTTGGGATCTGACCTCCTCTACTTGATCCTGTCCAGTCCATGGAGGGCTGGCAGTTGACCTACCGGTCTCCCTCCTACTGCTAATGACTCTTGATAAATAATGAGACATGATAGATAGCTACCATAAAAGTCAAGTATATCAATTAACGATGATGTTTCCGTAAACTAGTGAGCTCCTCCCTAGAAACTGCATACTTCTTAAATGTGGACTTAACATGTGAGAACAGGCTGCCTTTGTCCATCCCAACTTGTCCAGCTCAGCTGTCATTTCTGTGGCTCTCCCTAGTGTGCAGAAACAGGAGAGTGCTAGCTGATTACAGTAGCTCATGTTCTTATCTGTTTAATTTTAATTTCCTTTTGTTTTTATAAGAAGAAGAATCAACCATTTTAAATTAGCATGTTTTTAAAAAATGCAGGTAGCTTCTTCGCCAGCCTGCATCCCCTCTAAAAAACAACTTTATAAAATAATGTGGTGTGAGATTAGATACCTGTTAGAAAGAAGTATGAAAGGAAAAATAGGCTGGACGTGGTGGCTCACGCCTGTAATCCCAGCACTTTGGGTGGCCAAGGCGGGTGGATCATGAGGTCAGGAGATTGAGGCCATCCTGGCTAACATGGTGAAACCCTGCCTCTACTAAAAATACAAAAAATTAGCTGGGCATGGTGGCGGGTGCCTGTAGTCCCAGCTACTTGGGAGGCTGATGCAGGAGAATGGCATGAAGTCGGGAGGTGGAGCTTGCAGTGAGCTGAGATCGGGCCACTGCACTCCAGCCTGGGTGACAGAGCGAGACTCCATCTCAAAAAAAAAAAAAGGAAAGAAAGAAAAAATACATTCCCTTTGCTTCAGCCCATAAACATCTCCCTCTTGAAAAGAAATCCAAATAGTTTCAAACAGCTTCTTGTTTTTAGTCACTGATCTTTCTCTCTCTCCTTTCCTTCACTTCCAAATGTCTTGAAAGCCCATGCTTTTTTTTTGTTGCCTCTGCTTCTTCTTTTCCCATTCAGTCTTCATCGACAGCAATGCAGTTTCCACCCCACCGATGCGTAAAGCACAGGCTTGCTGAGGCCTAGCATCGTCTCAGATGTGGACCTCCCTGTTTCATCCCTCACGCTTCCCTTGTGCATTTGTTCTTCTTCCTATCACCAGAGTCATCTTTTCAGAATGCAAGCTGAATCATTACACTTCTCTGCTTAATATTCTGCCTGGGTACCCATCTCCCAGAGACGAGTTTGCAGCCCTTCACATGGCATCTGAGGTCTTTGCCTCTTCCCGAAAGCACGCCTTGCTGCTGGGCCACCTGTCCTCACATGCCTTGCTGGTCCCTAGCCAGCTGTGACCCCTTACCAAGCTGTTCCTCAGCACAGCTTCAAGCCTTTGCCCGGTCTGCTGATTCTGCATGTGGTTTTCATGTCCGCCTTGCCTGCTGGCCAGAGTAAAGATTTATCTGAAGCACAGCCCCCTCCGTGAAGCTCCCCAGCTCCCCTCAGCATGCGGACACCCAGAACATGAACGTGACAATGTGCATCACTTCACACTAAGTATCCTGCAAGACACACACTCCAGTTGGCTTGGACAAAATTCATTTGTCAGCTTTGTGCCTCCAGCACTGAATAAATGCCCTGGCACTGAATAAATGGCCATAATGTTGGATGAATGAATGAATGAGCAATCAAACCATATTTATATCCTAACATGTCAATCGGTGTGAGATAATGTCAAGAGAAGAAATGGGGATTCTGTATGAGGGATTTGGAATTTAAATTTAATTTTAAATGATCGCTGGCTAAATTATCTAGGAGCATCATTTTAATTAGTTTATCCAAAATTATAAGTTGTAATTTTGCCTTCTGTTAAAAAACTCTGTGTAAAGCTATTAGGGAAAAAAATGACAGGCATGTGTTGAATTGTAGTTATGAAATAGTCTACATACACAAGGTGCTAATATTACTATGTGACATTTTAAGAAGAATTTTATAAATAGGTCACCACTGACTATGCTGTATCTCCAGCTAATTTTCTTGCCAGTTATCTCAATAATTGGATCCTAGGTCAGTCTTTAGCTGTGGAAGAAGAGTTGACAATAAAATAGACATTTCGAAGTCATCTCTCCGTAATTCCATCCAGAATAAATTCCCGGGTAAATAGCGAGCCAATTAGAGAAATATATATGTGCTGATGAGGTTTTGAAAGCTACACCAGTCAACTAGTGGAGACTTTTAAATGCCGGATTCATCAGGACCTTTGAATTGACAGCCTCTCTTTGGCAAATTCAGTTTTCAACTGCAAGTAGCTTCTTCCAGAGACTTTAAAAAGAATGTTTGGTGAAATGAGTTTGGAATTTAGAATGGGTGATCATTTCTCTTTTCCTCACACTAAGTAGTCAATAAAGCTGAGACAGGCCAGAGGAGACCCTTTAGAGATGCCCGGGAGGCAGCCCACGACGACTTGGCAGAGAGGGCTGTGGTCAGGGCTTGGCCGGCGGGCTGGCTCTTGGGGTGCAGATGCCATCAGATGTTTTGACTATGGACTGTGGCTCAGGGCCTGGTCTTCCATCCTACCAGGCCAAAAAATGACTTCAGCAATACACCCAGAGCTATGCAGTCTCCTCATGTGGGCTAAACTCACAGAGATTGATGTACGATCCAAAGGGCTCATTCATTTATTTGTTATGAGATATTTCCCTTTCCAGTGCAAGCATTTTACAGCCACACTTAGTAGCAGCATAAGTTTTGTCCCATGATTCTGCCTTCTCTCTGCTGGTCCTCGGTGGATCCACGGAGCGGAAGCAGGTAACTCTCCCTGGATGAGTCTAGTTCCAAACGGTTTGGCACATGAGACATCTGTGTGGGTAACCCACAGCCTTCCCGGAGTGCATGTGGAGAGAGGACACTCCAGGCTGAAGCTTGCACTCGGAGCTCAAGCTCATCTTTGCAGCAGCTGGCAGAACCTGGCCCCTGCCTATCTGTACCATCTGGAGAAGTTGAGGGGCACCTCATAGAAGCTGTGTTTAGGAGGAGACACCAATTTTTCTAGCTTTTTATTTCAATATAACAGGATTTCTGAGCATGTCTGACTGCTTGCCTCTCTCCCTATCCCTTCCTGACTTCTCCTGGGGGAAGAAGCTGTTCTCCTGCCAGGGGAGCTTGTGAGCAGGAATCTGCCTGGCTGCAAACGTACCCCTTCTGGTTCTCCTTGGCAGCAGCCTGGCCGCAGCACACAGGCATCCTGGTCTGCTCTTGGTTGCAGCACAGAGGCCTGCCTGCGACCACATGATTAATTTAAATTGAGGCGAAGTAAGGGAAAGCCCCTTGTGCCACAGCCACGCCCCTGCCCCATGTCTGGAGCAACGTTGACACGTTGACCTCAGGCTCCCCTCAGTCTCTCAGTGAATCCTGAACTCAGAAGAGGCGGGTGTTACTTATCCCCTCCCCAACACCAACCGAAACCAGACACATGAACAGGACAACAAGCCGTTTACCACACAGGACGTGCCTTCGCCACTCACAGAGCATGACCTATTTCTCTGTCTGCCCAAACGAAAACGCGTAAGGCCACCCGCCCTGACTACGGTCGTGTCTTCAAGACAGAAGAACACGCACCCCTTGGACGGCGTGCCAGGGCCAGCCAGCCGGTGCCTGTCAGTCAGGGGCCCTCCACCCTGCTTCCTGGGCCCTCTCCTCGCAGAGCTCCCCTTCCGTTCTGTGGGTATTTTGCGGTCAGCCTTGAGAGGACTGCAGTTCTCCGTGACATCACCTCTCTGTGCCTCAGGGAGGGCACGATTGACCGTAAAGCCATGAAGCTAAGCTTATGTCTCTCACTTCCTTTCCAGACCCTTTGGAGACCTGGAGAGGAGCCCTAGCAGTGTGCTCAGATGGTTGATAAAATTTGTAAAATAGGAGATATCAACCCAGGAAGTCAGTGTCTCTTTCTCTTCAGACTCTGCTCCTACACACTCCTCTCCCTTTCCTGACAGCTGGGGCTGGAGTAGGAGCACAGGGCTTCATTTAATAAGGATGTGTTTATGTGCCCGCGTGCCCTTCCCTGTCAGTGAGAGTATTGCTGTCTTCTCTGGGATGACCCCAGAAGCACACGTCCACGGTCCACAGTGGTGTAGCTCCCCTAGGACACGTGTGGACACATCAGCCAGTGCCTTGTGCAGGAGCTGTGCAGGGACACAGAAGAAACAGGCTGGCCTGGGGAACTCACCCCACCATGGTGACAGTAAATCCACCAGAGGGTGACTCAGATCTTACGGATGCCTAGTCCTAAGGGATTTCTCTCTTGCCATGAATATACATGACCACGCAACATACACAGTGAAAAGCACACCCTACAATGTTTTAAGATTTGTAACCTATTGTGGGTTATTTTATCATTCTAAATACTCATTTTGAATGTAATTTACCACTCATTCTTTTGCTCGAAATAAGTCACCCCAAGTTTTAAAAGCTGCAGATACCATAACACCTGAACCCACCACTGGTGCTACAGGGTAAAATTAAAATCACGTCTACTCCACTGCTTGAGCTCGAGGAGAATCTCCTGTGAGTACAGAGACAGTGCACCAATACCAAGGAGGAAGCCCACGAAAGAATGTGGACCAAATCGGAGCTGAGACACTGAGCCTGGGAAACTGAGTTGGCTGTTGGCTTGAAAAGAAGCATGTCTCATTTACTTGGCTCCCCAGGTGGGCTGGGAGATGTGTTTTGCTCTCACTCCACCTTGAGGATGGTGTGAAAAGGGAGGTTTCCCGCACCCTGTGCAGAATGCAGAAAGAACCACAGGGTTACTCTTCACTGATGGTTGCAGGGCCATCTACCTATTCTTGGTAAACTTGATGGATTGAAGATCCCTAGTTAATGCCATCCTTGCCTTCATACGCAGCACAGCCTATTGACTTCAGTTTTTGTTGTCTTTCAAAAATCTCAGATTTCCAAAATTAAAACTGTATTTTAATAATACAGTTATTAAAGAGAGGGAGGCAGCATTGGAGGGCAAGAATCTGCTTTGTGAAGCTGTCCCTTACCTTTCAACTGGATATATTTTCCAAAGGCTCTTCCTTTCTATTTTCTGAGTTTAATTGTTTGTTTTGGATAAGGGAAGATTTAACTTTTTAACCACAATATAATATATGTTAATCTTAGAAAATTTGAAAAGTATAAAAAGTATGCAGAAGAAAACAAACATTTCTAACAATCCCACCACCCAGAGATGACCACTGTTAAATTTTGATATGTTTCTGATCAGTTTTGCTTTATACATGTTTGTTTCCTTTGCATAATGGCAGTGATGTTTGCATACCATTTCGTATCTTGTTTTTCTCCCTTCTGTGGACATTTTCAGCTTAAAAATATTGCTTAAAACACAATTATAATGGCTGCATAATATTCCAGAACAGTGCCATGCTTCTTTAAGTCCGCATCTATTATTAAATATTAGGTTGTTTTAATTCTTCCATTATTAAAAAAATACTCTGGTATTATCTTTGAGCATTAATTTATATTCCCACCTCTGATTATTTCTTTATAATATATTCTAAAAAGTAAGACTGTTAGCATCCAATAACACCTAAAGTGGTCACAATAGCTTATGTATATGTCAACCATGAAGAACAGTGCCAATTCAACAGGGCCCTTTTCATCCTTGTACAGTATTATTGTGGTTATTTTACTTTTTATTTGTACATAATTATTTATTATTGTATGATACATGTCTAAAGTATCTCCATGTTTAAATTTTTAGTTATTTGCTCATGAGTAAGCAAAGTTGAACATTTTTAGATAGGCTTACTGACTATAAATCCTTCTTTCTGTAAAGTTTTATTCATGTACTATATCCATTTTTCTATTGGGATCGTCCTAAACATTATTTATAAGAAAGAAAGAACTCTTCCTCTCTCTTATCTTGGGAGCATTTTAAATATTGGTTTTATAAGAGACTCACCTGGCATATTCCTAATGCCAAGC